>NW_027507685.1:126360509-127580395 GCF_037356315.1 Lithobates pipiens
TAAAACAATAAAAACAAAAATTAAATTATACATAAAAAAAAAAAAAAAAAAAAAAAAATCTACACATTTGTTAATAAATTGCATTATTTTGTTCATTGCTTACCTGTAAATGGCGTAGACCAAGTAAAGATGAATTTCTACAGTCCTACAATAAAAAATAAATAAATTTAATGACTATATTTCATCATTATACGATAAGGGGTAGTGGACAAGTTGAAAGGGGAGAGCAGATGAGGGTGACGTGGGAAGAGGGGTATAGAGACATAAAATCTACCTGCACAGCACACGTCCCCCCCACCGCACATCTCCCCCCACACCTCCCATGTCCCCAGTGCAGCCCACATCCCCCAAACCCTATTCCCCCCCCCCACACCGCACATCTCACATGGCCCCCCAATGCACAGCACATGTCCCCCATCACAGCAAAGGAAATGTCCCATGTCCCCCATCACAACACATACACGTGCCCCCCCCACCGCACATGTGCCCCAGCCCGCGCGCGCACGCACGCACACACACACACACACACACACACACACACACACACACGTCCCCCCACCGCACATGTGTCCCAGCACAGCCCAAGTCCCCACCACACATCTCACATGGCCCCCCACATATACCCCCAATGCACAGCACATCTCCCATCCCCCCCCCACCACACACACGCCCCCCCCCCCCACCGCACATGTGTCCCAGCGTGCGCGCGCACACACACACACACACACGTCTCCCACCGCACATGTGTCCCAGCGCACACACACGTCCCCCCCACCGCACATGTGTCCCCAGCGCACACACACGTCCCCCCCACCGCACATGTGTCCCCAGCGCACACACACGTCCCCCCCCACCGCACATGTGTCCCCAGCGCACACACACGTCCCCCCCACCGCACATGTGTCCCCAGCGCACACACACGTCCCCCCCACCGAACATGTGTCCCAGCGCGCGCACACACACACACACGCGTCCCCCCCACCACACGTGTCCCAGCGCACACACACACACACACACACACACACACACACACACACACACACACACACACACGTCCCCCCCCCCCACCTCACATATGTCCCAGCATGCGCGCACGCACACACACGTCCCCCCCACCGCACATGTGTCCCAGCGCACACACTTCCCCCCCAGCGCATACACACACACATGTCCCCCCCCCCCCACCGCACACGTGTCGAAGCGCATACACACACGTCCCCCCCACCGCACATGTGTCCCAGCGCACACACACACACGTCCCCCCCACCGCACATGTGTCGCAGCGCACACACACACACACGTCCCCCCACCGCACATGTGTCCCAGCGCATACACACGTGTCCCCCCCCCACCGCACATGTGTCGAAGCGCATACACACACACGTCCCCCCACCGCACACACACACACACGTCCTCCCCCACCTCACATATGTCCCAGCGTGCGCGCACGCACACACACGTCCCCCCACCGCACGTGTCCCCAGCGCACACACACGTCCCCCCCCACCGAACATGTGTCCCAGCGCGCGCGCACACACACGTCCCCCCCACCACACGTGTCCCAGCGCACACACACACACGTCCCCCCCACCGCACATGTGTCCCAGCGCACACACTTCCCCCCCAGCGCATACACACGTGTCCCAGCGCATACACACATGCCCCCCCCCCCACCGCACATGTGTCGAAGCGCATACACACACGTCCCCCCCACCGCACATGTGTCCCAGCGCACACACACACACACACACACACACACACACGTCCCCCCCACCGCACATGTGTCCCAGCGCATACACACGTGTCCCCCCCCACCGCACATGTGTCGAAGCGCATACACACACGTCCCCCCCACCGCACATGTGTCCCAGCGCGCGCGCGCACACACACACACACACGTCCCCCCCACCGCACATGTGTCCCAGCGCATACACACGTGTCCCCCCCCCCCCCCCACCGCACATGTGTCGAAGCGCATACACACACGTCCCCCCCACTGCACATGTGTCCCAGCGCACACACACACACACACACACACACACACACACACACACACACACACACACACACACACACGTCCCCCCCACCGCACATGTGTCCCAGTGCATACACACGTGTCCCCCCCCCACCGCACATGTGTCGAAGCGCATACACACACGTCCCCCCCACTGCACATGTGTCCCAGCGCACGCACACACACACATGTCCCCCCACCGCACATGTGTCCCAGCGCACACACACACACGTCTCCCCCAGCTCACATATGTCCCAGCGTGCACGCACGCACACGTCCCCCCCACCACACATGTGTCCCAGCGCACACACTTCCCCCCACCGCACATGTGTCCCAGCGCATACACACGTGTCCCAGCGCATACACACGTGTTCCCAGCGCCACGTGTCCCAGCGCATACACACGTGTCCCAGCGCATACACACGTGTCCCAGCGCATACACACGTGTCCCAGCGCATACACACGTGTCCCAGCGCATACACACTGTCTCCCCCCACCACACGTGTCGAAGCGCATACACACACGTCCCCCCACCTCACATATGTCCCAGCGTGCGCGCACGCACACACACACGTCCCCCCCACCGCACATGTGTCCCAGCGCATACACACATGTCCCTCCCCCCACCGCACATGTGTCGAAGCGCATACACACACGTCCCCCCCACCGCACATGTGTCCCAGCGCACACACACACACACGTCCCCCCCACCGCACATGTGTCCCAGCACAACACAGCACATCCACATTCATTCCCTCCCCCACCCAGCCAGCACAACACAGCACATCTCACAGAACAACAAACCATCTCACAGCACAGTAGAGTACAGTACAGTACATCTCACAGGACAAAAAGACATCTCACCTCACCTTACAGGACAAAAAGACATCTCACCTCACCTTACAGGACAAAAAGCCATGTCATCTCATAGCACAGTACAGCTCACAGGACAAAAAAACATCTCACATTACATGTCCCCTCCCCTCCCCACTGCACAGACAAAAAAACATCTAATCTAATCTCACTGCAAAGCACATCACACAGCACACACTTACCGATGAGCAGTAGCTTCTTTCTTGATCTTCCAGGCGCTTGTTCTCTGCAATGATGAGTCTGCTGCTATGGATGCTGGATGAACACTGGCAACAAAGGCCACGTTGCCCTTACTTAAAATGGCGCCGGACGGCGCTGCCTTGTATTGCGTCATTTCCGGTTCGGAAATCACGCGATATTACAGCCCAGCGGCCCTAGTGCCTTCTGGGATTGATAAAAAACATCTCCCAGGAGGCATAGCAGACAGGGGATGATGCATTCAGGCCGCGGCCGGAAACAGGAAGCAAGAAAACTATTGAAGATAAAACTGTGAGTTAAAAAAAAAAAAAAAAAAATTAATATGCCAAATGTGTTTAAGGGGGCAGAGAAGAAGGGGATGCAGGGCACTTGAAAAAGAGGGTGGAGCTCCACTTTAAGCACCTCCCGGATGACACCAGGTTCACCTTTCATCGAGGTAGTAGTCAGAGTAGGATAGATAGTTTTTTTTGAAGGAGACCTCTGCTTTCTCACCTCCAGTGGTGCAGGCAGTAGAGATCTCTGATCACTGTATGTTATCTGTGGTCCTGAATGCTTCAGACGCCCCTCAGAGGGGCAAGGGCATCTGGAGATTGAATTCGACTCTACTCAAGGAAGAACATGTTTGACAATCCTTTGAGGAATTCTTTCAGCTCAGGTGACCATCCTGGACTTTTGTAGCAGCAAGGCTGAGTGGTGGGAGCTGACCAAAAAGAGAATCGCTGGATTCTTCAGGGGCCTAGCCAATAGAAAACAGTTTAATAAATATATGACCTTCCAACGTTTACGGAGGAAGCTGGATATTGTCTCGAGAGGAGGAGATCCTGGGGCAATCTCCGAAGTGAAACTCCTCCTCAGGAAGTGTCAATATGACCGGCATGCCTCTTTGGTTCTGGAGAGGGACTATGGGAAGTACCACTCGCCTGACCCTTACCAGAACTGCAAACAAGGTGTAGCTGTTAAAACGGTTGTTGGCCTTAAGGACAGTAAAGGTTCCTTGACAAAGTCCAGGTCAGGGATCCTGGAGGTCGTGAGGTCCTTTTATGCTGACCTTCTTGGGAGGAAAGAGCTTGACCGTGACAAGATGGACAGCTTTTTGGACTCTACTCCAGGTCTAAATGGTGGAGATGTTCCATTGATGGATTTGACAGAGGAGATCACAGTTGAAGAAAATAACTGGGAAGGCAGACTGGGAAATTGCCAATACTAAGGTAGTCTGCTGGAAGAAATGTAAGTTATCTCTGAGGGAAAGGGTTGATTTGATTAAGACTTACCTGATTCCCGATCTTCTTGTATGTCAGCTTTGTCTGCATCTTGCCAGTGTCTCTCTATGCTAGGGTCAGTAGTGTGTTCTTCCAGATGCTGTGGGGGAACAGACTGAACCCCATCAAGAGGAATGTCACCTATCTATCCAGGAGGGAGGGTGGCTTAGGTATGGTCAACCCAGTTCTTTTCTTTTCACTGCTATTTCTCAAATTGAACATTGGTAATATGCTTGCAGTGGAACCTCCTGGATGGGTAGGCATATTTAGATCTTGGTTTAGGCCTTTTCTACAACTTTGGGAAGAAGGTGGCCAAGTGAAGAATCTCAGGGGTCATCGTGGTCAGCTACCAGCCTATGTTGCTTCGTGCCTGAAGTTACTACAGCAGTGGCGATTGTCGGCTGAAGATCTCAGATCGGTTCCGAGGAAAGTCCTTATGAGTCGAGTCTTGAGCGAAGTCTTTCATGACTCACTGGCCTTAAGGGATTGCCCAGGCCCAGTTGAGGGTGGGGTTAAGATTGATTAATTTGGACAGAGTACCCCCTAAATTTAGGGATCTGGCCTGGTTGTGCTTCCATGGGAGGCTCTATGTTCGGGGCAATTTGAAATTCCGCAGCGGGGTGGATCGTAGCTGTCCTCGGGAGGAGTGTGCGGATGAGGAGGAGACTATGGACCATTTTCTGCTTCATTGCCCCTTTAACATAGAGGTGTACAAACAGGTGGGATGGGCCCTTGGCGTCCCTTTCCTCTCCAGGCTGGGTTTATGCTGAGTGGGCGTACGGAGCATTCAATACTGGTGGGGTTTTTTGTTTGGATACACTTTTTCTAGTTAGCCTAGTAGTCTGTTATTTCACCTGGAACGCACAGTGTCAGGTCAGCATTCGGCATAAAATCCTTCCTGTTGAGGTGGTGGTGTATGACATTCTGCATGAGGTGGAGAAGATTCGGGTGCTTGAGAGAGACAAGTGGAGTCAGGGGGCTTGGTTGAAGGCGTGGAGGGGTTTCAAGCCTCCCTGACTGCCAGGAGTCTCTTTCCCGGGTGTGGCTGTCTGTCTCTTATCACCCTAGATTTTATAACTTATGATTAATTTTTGATAAATGGCTGCGTACATAGGTGATGGGTTGTGCCTCTTAGGCCCTCTCTGCTGCTTTATGTAAATAGATTTCTAAACATGTTTTGCTAATGACTATGTATATATTGTATATATTCTGAACGTTGATGTGTATTCCTTTGTTTTCATTTGAAGTTTTATAATATGGTTTTGTTTTTTACTTTTGTATAAAATTGGTCGCTTGATTCTTTTTAATAAAAGATCAATAGTGTCTTTTATCAGTGGAAGGAAAAGGGCCCCAATGGCCGTATAAAGGTAAGCAAAGGGCCGCATCCGGGCCAAAGTTTGGAGACCCCCTGGTCTATTGTATCTGAAACAAAAAATGTAAGTTTAAATTCACTTTCCCTTTTTAAATGAAGAACTGATTACAATTTCAGTCCCAACATGGAAGTTTTTCACATTTGGTACTATAAGGCTTTATTAATAGACCCTTAATATAAACCGGCCTGTGTACGAGCCTTACGTGTCCTTTAGTTTTCACTAGAATGAGTGCACATTAGGAGATAGGCTCATTCATTTCTGTGTAAACCTGTGAGGTCATCAAGAAAGTGGTTGCCAGCATTTGATTGGTGAGATCAGACCAGATGGGCAATAAATGTAAGCAACGGTGAAGCTGGCGGGACTAGCAGGATACACAACACAACAAAAGACAAGAGCGTTGCCCACTCAGCCATGGCAACCTCTCCTATGTTTGGTGCTTTGCTTCCCAAGATAGGATTGTAATGTGTACCCCCGAGGTCATAAAACGCTGAGAGCCCACCCAAAATAAACACACCTCTGACTTTCCAGGAACCGAGGGGGATTTTTATTTTAGATCTGTTGATGCAATAGCTGTATCATTAAATGGTTTATAGGAAACCTGTGCTGAGAAAATATGGATATGGCCATAGTGGAATATGGCTATAGTGGAATACGACTATAGCTGAACTCTGCCTGGCTGTCTAATGGCTACATTTTCAGTCATTTTTGAGGAAGGCGTCTTTTACACAGGTGTACAGGGGGTGGTAAAAACAAGGGGCTGAGCCACATAAGGGTTAAAATACAGCCAGAGGAGGCTGTTTTCTTGCGTTTGTCGCATTAAAATTGAATGTGGCATGCACCGCCTGTCAAACTTGACCATTTGAGTCAATGGGGCTATCTTGCAGCCAATTGTAGTGCATTAGACTCATTTTAAACTGCCATTGAAAAAAAAGAAAAACAAAGAAAAAACAGGCATTCAGGATCTCCTCCTGAACGATTGACAGTACCACCATGGATCACTTTTCAAAGCACAGGCTAGTGTGAACCCAGCCTTACTGAGCCAGAAACAGTCTGCAAATCAAGCGTTAAAGTGATTGTAAATGATCACCTTGTAAATCAACCTATTTACTTTAAAATAGAAATGAAAGGCAAAACATTTGTGTATAGATATAAAAAAAACATTATAAATACATTTTTTCCCCTTTTTTATATGTGATCACATTCCCTCTGTTCTCAGCTGCATAAGAGCTGGGGGGAGGAGAAGCAGCAGAACACAGAGCTTCCCAGAGAATAGCTGTGCAGTGGGGTTGTGTCAGGACAAGTTTGACCATTGGAGGAGAGCACTCCGAGTTCCCAGCATAGCTAGAGAGCTGACCATGGTGTGCTCTCCTGCTTAGTGTGGTCAGTTGATAATAGTGAGCAGAGCACGAACACCAGGATTTTCACATAAAGGAAAAAAAAAAAGTTAGCACAATTTTTTGTATAATGTGAAAGATGATGTTACACTGAGTTAATAGATACCTAACATGTCATGCTTTAAAATTGTGCCAAACTTCGGTATTTAAAGAAGAACTGCAGTCTGCTTACATAATTTGTGATAAAAACACCTTTGCCTAAAAACACCTTTGCTATTCTGAAGCTTCCCTACTATTTTATATATACTGTGGTTCTGTACTTGCCAAATATGCCGCAGAAATCTCCCTCCATCGAGTCTGGCTGCAGCCATTTTAACTGTGGGCAGCTGAAGCTGCTGCCTGTTCACTTCCTGGATTTACACAGACACGCAGAGGCACACTTCCAGCTCTACAGCTCTCATTGACCCTCTTATGACACATCCCCTCTCCCTTCCTGGCAAACTTTCACAAGCAAGCGTGAGAGAGCTGTGCATGATGTCATAAGCCTAGGCTAATGACGAGACAAGAAACAAGAAGTGGGCTGTATAAGGTATTTACTGGCAGAAAAAAATGTTTTACTATCCAAGTTAAAACAACAGGAGCAGAAGATTTAATAGATGGAAAGTTGAAAAAACTACTGAAGAGCCCCTTTAAACACCCCTTGTAAAAGGAATGGGACATGGCAGGTCCTCTTTACAGAGAGATGTGGGGTCTATAAGACCCCACATCTCTCCTCTAGCCTAGAAAAAAAAACAACCCCAGACTTTCCAGCCAAACACATGGCAGTGTTTACAACTACCGGGGCTGGAAGTGATGTCATAATGTCTCGCCGGCCTCAGAAGGTCAAAGAGACTGCTGGGGACCATCTGGTCTGCGGTATTCTCTATGCCAAACTTCCATTGCCGGTGGATTCCTTCTCCGGCTTGCGAGCCGATAGAAGCACCAGAGGGACGTCTCCTCCCGCCGCCTGTAAAAACAATTAAGCAGCTGAATAGCCACTATGATTGTTTTTATGGTGCAGGGAAATGCCAGCAGAAAATAATGATATCTGAATGATGCCTGCAGCTTAAGGTAGGGTTGCCACCTGTCCAGGATTCAGTCCACCTGAAACCCAGACACATTATTCAGACAGGAATGTGGCTAGGAACTAGGCTTGACAGGAGGGTGAGGGGGCACTATGTGCGCCACATTACTTTTCTCTTTGGAGTGCCCCAAGGTGTCCTAGGTCTGTTACAATCCAAAAACATTTACTGTGCTGCTAAAGTGTTTGGGTTTGGCTTGAAGAAAAAGTGGCAACACTAGCTGCAGGCATCATTCAGATATCCCCACTTAAAGCCCAGGAGGTACTGTGGGTGGGAAGTGGTTAAAAACCAACTATTCACCGATGGCCTGACCCCTTTACACTAATGCTCTGAAACATTGTTTACACACTGCTAAACGATAAATATTAGCATGTTTTTTTTTTATCCAGTCTTTTGTTTTTAGCAGTTTTTAGCTTCTAGTGTGCATGGAGCCTGAAACTCAACATTTGTTTAACAAATTTTCGGATGGCCCCGGGGCTTTTCCGTACTAGTGAATTAATAGCCTGCATTGACAGTTCTATGCTAATCTTTGCCCATAGCAAGCAATCATTCTCTTCCAGTGGAACTGTACTGGAAACTTCACAGCTAAATTGTTGCTACGTGTCTTCTGTCCTTTCATCAGTGTTTTGTTATTTAGCTGCTAATAGTGGAAGGGTCACAAACCTCTCTTGAGTTGCACAATAAATGGATGAAGTCCTGTTTCCTACATAGTATGCCAGCTCAATGTTTGCCCCAATCTGACATTTGTTTTAATAAGATGTGATGCTGTCAAGGTGTTGTAAAAACATAACAGAGGTCCGGAAAGATGTATCCACGCACAGCCCACTTCACGCTGTATCAATCATCCTCCATCTTCAGATTTACAAATCTGGCGTCTACCAGTTGTACGTGGAGAAGGGAAGTGCTCTCTTAACCTTCTTGTGCCCAGAGAGGTGGCGGGAGTCGAAATCGCATTCTGTACGCAGAGCAAATGGGAGTGTCCCTTTAAGGCCAGTGTAAACACACTGCCTGGGGATGTTGCTAGTACATGGCGGTATAAATAATTTGCTTAAGATGCTGAAAAATATTCCCTGGAGCGATTGCAGGAATCTGGTCCCTGGAAACATCCCTTTTTGTTGACATATACACTCCTTTTAGAGAACTTGTTACTAAGCATTACTAGAGCGGGAGCGTTTATAGTGCAGTAACTGATGCTTCCCTATGACAAGGCTAAGACCGTGGCGTGCCAGGCTTAATATAAACAGCCCAATCATAGGCAGGAGATGAGATGTTTGCAAATTCTAGTGAGCGTGTGCCATGGTTGAATGCTTAAGCCTAGGCACACACTTTACTACAAATAGGGATTCCAAATCTAGGTCTCCAACAGGTCTAAACAGACTTAAGAACATGCTGTGTGTTTATGTATCCACCTAATATAGTGAATGTATCCAGCTAAAAATGTCTACAGTATCTATCTGTCTACAGTGGGTATAGAAACAAATCACCTCCATATAAAATAATCACATGTTGCTGCTTTGCAGCCTGAAATAAAGACAGACACCATTTTTGTTTTATCCAGCTGTATTTACTAGTGTAACTTATAACATCCAAGTAAAATATATAACACCAACATGTCAGCAAAGAATAGAAAAAAATCACAAACAGAATTGCTGAGTTGGAAAAAGAATCACACACTTATGTCAGTATTTTGTTGACACACCTTTTGCTTTAATTAAATGGTACTAGATATGAGAAGGGCAACCCAAGATCAGGTTATAAGTATATGGGGTATTTTAGCCAATGGGCAGGGGTTTTCTTGAATCCCTTGGCCTGCTGGGAGCATCTATATATTTGAGTGGAGTCAGATGATCTATGTTCTGTGCCACCTGGACGGCTGTCTGGGTGGATGTGTGTCATACGCCCTGGACTGCTAGGCTGGAGATTGGGCCTATCCCGACAGCATCTGGCTGCTAGGTTCTGTGTGGGCCTATCCAGAGGTGAAAGAGCAGAACGGGGTTGGGATTGCGGCTTGCAGTCCAACCAGAAGTGACGGTTCTGCCGGCCCAAGAACCTGTCAGTGGTCGGAGGTAGAGGGGAAGCTGTGGCCACAAAGGGACCAACCACCTTTACCAGGGACAACAGTGAGTAACTGAAGCAAGTACCGGAAACACATTCTCACTAAAAGGGCACGGTGGAGAATCAGGAAACTTCAGGCGCCGATCAAGTCAGGGACCCAACCCGCGGAGTAGATACTTGTAGAGCAGCCTTGTGAGTCAAGCCGGGGACCTCGTCGGTTAGCAGGGGTGAAGCTTGAGAAGTATCTGTAGTGCCCAGCTAGGGACCCAGCAGGGAAGCGTGTGTGATGACGCTTGAGAGGATACCACCGCAAACTTTGGAGGAGCTCAAGGGATTCAGAGCCAGTGAATCCAGGTCTCTCACTAGACTCAGTGTTTAAGAACTACAAGAGGTAGTTGTAGTGGAGCTAAAAGGACTGTTATGTTTGAGTTAGGAACTGTTAAAGACTGTTACCATAGAAGACAGCATTCCTGTATGTGCAGACGTGGCACCTTGCTGGGGCCTTTCCCTACACGGCTGTCTTCCTATTGAATTCTCTGAGTCTGCCAATTAAATCTGCAACTATTTAAGGGTGTCCTGGCCCTAACCCTCTTTTCCCCAAAAATCCAAAATGGACTGTCAAAAGAAATAATATCTCTTTTACATCCAAGAAGTGTCTGGCGCCCAATGACTTTCACCATCTTTGCACCCACTATGCCTCACAACCCACTACATATTGAAGGATGTCAGCTATCTTTGGCCATGGAGGTCCTCATTAGACTGGACAAGGCCAGAGACCTTGCTACATATCTATCATTTATCTACCTATTCTATATCACCCAAACCATCCTCCTCCCATACACACCTCCAGGACTTCTTTAGAGGCTCTACCATCCTCTGGAACCCCAGCCTGTCCAGCTATCTCCTATACTGTCCACCTTTGGGTGATGTCTGAAAACATTGTTCTTCAGAGAAGCCTATCCCGCCTCTGCCTAACAACTAAACTTTTTTTCTTCATCAAATCATTCCTCGCAGTTGCTACATTTTGTGCCACTTGCCCCTCTCAATATTATTGTAAGCTCTCATGAGCAGAGCCCTCCAAAACCTCTTGTCTTGAATTGTATTATAACTAAACTGTGTACAGTCTCCCTTAATAGTGTAAAGCTCTGCATAAACTGTTGGCGCTATATAAATACTGTATACCGTATATACTCGAGTATAAGCCGAGATTTTCAGCCTCTTTTTTGAGGCTGAAAGTGCCCCCCTCGGCTTATACTCGAGTCACCGCTGTCTGACTGCTCGATCAGCGTGTCGAGCAGACAGACAGCGGCCATTCTATTCTAATTCAAAAGCCGCGCCTCCGGCTCCGCCTTCGCCTGTGATAGGCGGAACACTGAATTTCCCAGCAGCCTGTGTTCCGCCTATCACGGACATCCGCTCATCCTCGTACTACGGACGAGGATGAAAGGATGGCCGTGATAGGCGGAACACAGACTGCTGGGAAATTGTGTTCCGCCTATCACAGACAGGGAGGCGCGGCATTTGAACAGGAAAATGGGCGCCGACGAAGAGCGGTGATCCTGGGACGGGACCGGACGGAGGCTCGGCTCGGCTCGGCTCGGCTCGGCTCGGGACGGGACGGGACGGGACCGGACGGAGTCTCGGGACGGGACGGGACCGGACCGGACGGAGTCTCGGGACGGGACGGGACCGGACGGAGGCTCGGGACCGGACGGAGGCTGGGGACACAGGTAGGCTGGACACACAAGGCCTCACACACACACACACACACACACACACACACACACACACACACGGATGGACACACACACAGGGATGGATGGATAGACGGACACACACACAGGGATGGATGGATGGATGGACACACACACACACACAGGGATGGATGGATGGATGGACACACACACACACAGGGATGGATGGATGGATGGACACACACACAGGGATGGATGGATGGATGGACACACACACAGGGATGGACAGGCATATCTCACCCTCGGCTTATACACGAGTCAATAGGTTTCCCAGTTTTTTGGGGGTAAATTGGGGGCCTCGGCTTATACTCGGGTCGGCCTATACTCGAGTATATACGGTAATAATAATAATATTAATAAAATTATTCTGTCTCTATAGTTTATCTTTCTTTCTGTCTATCTAGTATTGTAAGAAAGAAGTGAAGGGTTAAGGTGACGCAGGTGCCCTGTAGTCTCATGCTGGTGTGAGGACTCCGGGTCATGTCTTGGCGTAGCATTAACACAGCTGATTACGTCGAAGCCAGAGTGACACAGCGGTGTGAGCGCCAACTTTCCTGTTTGTAAAGGGTGATTGGCAGCGCTCTAGCTGACGGGTCCCTCTTCAGGAAGAAGTGAGATATACTTGCAGCTAACAAAGGAGCAGTGTCAGTGCCGGGAGAGGTGCAGGAAACTCACACAGAGGCCACCTTGGCTAAATGACAGGTCAAAGATTGAGCGGTATTTGAATTTGCGCTGTAGTGTAGAAGTATATTCCTGTCATCGTTTAATTAAAAGGAACTAATAAAAATGCATCATTCTGAAGAAAATATAATGTTCCTTAAAAGTTTATGTTCTCTAACAGCAAAATAACAGATCACAAGCAATGATCACAAGCAGAGCAATTCATTCTCAAATCTGCACCACATAACCCTTCATGTCCCCTAATCCGCTTTACTTTTTTACAATATATCCTACCTCAATCAACTCTCTCATCTCCAGGAATGCACAAAAAGATATCCACGGGCACCACACTACATTACTTTCCTCATAATTATCGCTTAACATTGCAGTCAACTCCTCTATTCTCTGCAGGTATTGCATTTCTTCCACCCATTCTAATATTTTAGGGGAGTCAGATGATTTACAACATTTTGGTATGACAGCCTTTGCGGCCATTAAGAAAAAACATAAGAGACCCTCCTTGATATCCCTAACAGAGCCTGGAATAAGGGACAGCAATGCCATCTGCTGAGTTTGAACTATTTCTGTATTCGTCATAGCTTCATATGCGTCAAGTACAGCTGACCAAAAAAGTTGCAAGCCTAGGACATGACTACCAAAAGTGGAGTAGTGTGTCCAGGTGTGTTTTACATCTACAACATTTATTTGACTTTTGGGGGAATATTCTGTGCAGCCTTACTGGGTATTGGTACCATTTTATCGAATCTAATCATTTAAAATCCTTTTCTTGTATTCTTGTGGCTGTGCCAGCCACATAAACATAAATGCTTTCGTAACATCTTCTTGTGATATTATGCTCTCCAATGCCTTTTCCCACTTGGCTATATAATATGGCACTGTAGGGGTTATGGGAGACAGCAACATAGCATAAATGGTTTAAATTGGAGGCATAGGGTCAAGTGTCCCTAAGCATATGTAGTGCTACCCCCGCAGGAGCCGCTTTCTCGAGTATACGAAGTAGACATTTAATAAGTGTGCAGTGTGCTCTGTGCTCTCAGGTTTGCTGAGGACTAAGGCCGCGTACACACGAGCGGACTGTATGGCGTACTTAGTCCGTCGAAACACATTTCAGCGGACAATCCGCTCGTGTGTGGGCTTCAGCTGACTTTTTCAGCGTGCAGTCCGGCGTACTAAGAATTTTGGATTTTTCTAAATTCTGTCCGTCGTACTTTGGTTTCAGCGGACAATCCGCTCGTCAGTATGCTAGTTCGACGGACTAAGAATGGCGCATGCCCAGAAAGGATTTACACGGCGGAAGGGTGCTTTGCTGTGTCTTGGACTTCCTATTTCTAGTCCCATCGTACGTGCTGTGCACGTCATCGCGCAAGCTTTCGACGGACTGTTTGTGCATCCGTGTGTGGTCAAGTCCGTTCAGTCGAAAGTACGACGGACTGTCCGTCGGATTGTATGACGAACTAAGTACGCCATACAGTCCACTCGTGTGTACGCGGCATTAGTTACACAACTGATTTTTACTACTACTGAGACTAATTTAGCAGGACAGGCTTGCTGCTAAAATCTTCAAAAGTAGCAGCTAATCAGTGCCAGATTGATAAGTCCCAATGGCTCCCTATGGAGTGAACTACTCTAAATTAAAAGTAGCTGTACGGGAGTATAAACATTGCATTGCTGCATTTCAAAAAATACCTCCATGTTGCATTTTACAGGTAGTACCACAACCACCCTGTAACTGTGTGCAGGAGTACGGTGTTTAGGTTAGACATGAGTTTGGTATACACCCCAGCCTAGGAATGAATTGTTTTTGGACGTGTGCTTGGTTCCGAACTCGGAAGCCAGCTGTCATTCTGGCTTCAATGAGAAACTGACATTACAAAGGGGTCATATAATGGCTATATGGTCATATGGCCATATTAAGACAATGTCATTGGCCTAATATGGCCATACAGCTATATTTGGTCAATGATATCACAAACATCCCTGCCCCCTTGTGTACGTGCAGGTGTGGTGGGGAATCCCCTAGCTGCAGTTTTTTGGCTGGCAGTGGGCAGGATTAAGAGCTCTCTTCCAGGTATGGTCTAAACCCAAGTTTAAAGCAAACCCGAGTTCAGAACTTGAAGTAAGTAGTTTGCTGTTCAGGTGTGTAGTGTTGTATTAAGTTCAAACCAAACCTGATTTGAGAACTTGGAGTAGGTAGTTTACTTTTCAGGAGCGTAGAGTTGTATTATAGGAGATAGTCAGGAGCTCATCTATAGGAAACATTATATATTTGCCTTGATAGGCAGCCATATCCCAGCTGTCCATGTAAAAACTTTCACCTACAAGCTGCACACTCCAGCAGTCCCTCACAGATAAAAGTAATCTTCTCATGCTGCCATCAGCTCTCCTGGCAGCGAAAGACTGGCTTGGCTGTCCTGCTTTCATGATTCCTACTTTGTCCTTGTAGATTGCCCTCCCCAGTCTCCATTCCTGGCAAATGTTCTGAAACCTGTCCCAGGTCTCCTCACAATCTGGCCCCCGCAGAGGCTTAGGGATGTGCATGTACTCCCACACCAGGTTATCCTCCCACTCTCCCTGGGGGACTCCAAGATTCCACTCCAGAGCTGTCTTGCGCTGAACTTCCCTCTGGAAACTGGAAAACCTATGCAGTTCTCTTGGCTTCCCTTTTGAAGAAAGGACAAAATCATTGGAGAACCTTTTGACCCGCTGCTTGAATTCGGCTGCTGTAGTCTGGGTGGTGGATCTGGCACTATCAACACCTCGGACTGGACTTCTTCCTTCTTCTGAGAGTATCCCCACTCCCATTCCTCCGCCGAGCTACTGTGTGATGACCAATCCGCTAGCTCATTATCCAAGGGCCCCAATTCTGCCTGGAGTCTGGATGACCCCCAGTCTACGGCCCTGACACTGCCTATCCCCACTGGATCACCTGAAGGCACATCTCCCTCTTGCACCGGCTCCTTCCAGTTGGGGTCAGCAGAGCCCATAGGCAGAGCTGCCATTTCAGGGACAGTGTCTGGATCCTGCTGGGCAGTACTCACAGTTACCAGGTCCCAAACTGGGCTGCAGCTCATGGCAGATTTCCATTCTTCTACCCAAATGTCTCTGTTCTTCACAGTGGAGTCACCAGGCTAAGACTCTACCCCGCCTTGTCGGGATGATCCCAGGCCCCCACCGGCCTTCCAGAACTTCAGTGGCTGCAATGTGCAAAGTCCTGACTGCAAGGCCACTTGGTAGTACTGTGGCCCCTTGGCTTGTTGGCTCGTCACAGTGCCCACGCTGGATCCAAGCACTGACCAACACAGTTGGAACTTTGCAAATGGGACACAGCAGGCACACTCAATCCCCTCGATCATCCCGAGGGTGAATCCCCTGCAATGCTCCAACCAGACAGTGTCAACTCTTGCAGATTAGGCAACCATGTCAGCACTGGGTACCCATGTGCAATTTCCACCATCTTGCTCCTCTTTCCCTGCTAGCAGGGAACGCTGGTTGTCCTTCCAGACTGGCTGGTGCCCGCAGCTCTGATAAGCAGGCCTTTTCCTCCGCATGTTGCTATAACGATTTGTTAGCTGTACTTAAGATTGCAGGCACATTGATACTTGCAGAACTTGTCCAAACATGTCGCTCAACATCGTCTCTGCCCGAGCAACTGGGAGCAGTAGGCAGCTGACTTGTACTGTGGTTGCCTTAGATAATAATAAAGTCTATGGCACATATCTTACTGTAATTAGCAGGATTGGGACAGTCCCTCCCGCAGGAACCTGCTGGCTTACCCCTGATCACCATGGGCAACAGTAGACATCTCCAGGCACACTTTACTGTAGGTAGCAGGAATTTGGACCATAAAGTCACTGGGTCAAGCATTGGAAGATTGCTGGACGTATTTGTAATCCATGGTCACGATCGCCCGTTGTGTTTGCCACAGGTGACAGCACATGTTCAAGTTCACTGAAAGAGCATATTTGTATTCCAGGTGTCTGTCCCACAGTGCAGCAATAACTTGAAAGCCAGCTCCCGCTGGTTGCTTCGAACAATGGCACTTGGTTTTTAAAGCAACGGTCACAAACAGGCAGAGCACATAAGTCCTTCCCTGATTCAACCCCTCTGGTGGTCTTTGGAGCAAGGCACAATTCCCTGGCTCGATGAGAAACTCTGGTTGCTAGGAGCAATGGCAGGCAGGTTACTGGTGGGCAGATATCCTGGACGAGCCCCCAAATGTAGCGCTACTGACGAAGGAGCCGCTGGGGAATATGGGTAACTCCCACCCTGCACAGCCAGGCAAATTAATTTCACACACACGCTGCAGTCAGGAATCAGTCCTTGCAGCTTTTTTTTGTATTTAATTAGGGGAGGTGAACTTGGTTAGGGAATAGGATTATTATGGTATGCCCATTTGATAACATAGAAAGTATTCTTCAGGGCCACAACTATATACCCACAGTATATACAGTTCTCCTATTCTACCTCCAGCACAATCTTGCTTGTAGAACTACATCTCCCAGGACCAGCTAGCACTGAAAAGATGATCCAACCTAGATCCAGTTAGATCTGTAGCAAATGCCCCTTGTAGGCAGTGACCGTAGGCCCCTTTGGTAGTGTAGCAGAAATGAGGTCCCAGTGCTTAGCTTTCCAATTTCTGTGGCTACTTATCTCGTACCACCTGTTCAGGCACTGCTAGTCCACCTGGCTGTAGCTGCCCCTTTCACTAGCCCTCCTGGCTAAGATTCCACAGTCTCCACAGCGTTGGGTCACACGTTACGTGACTTTTTCAATCGTTGCCTAGTGCCCTGCAGCACACCGTATTTATACTCTAGCAAGCGTGTCACTCCCCACACTCACTGCGGTGGAAAGGCAAATTTCATCATACCATTAATCGCTAAGTATACATTCACTTTATTAACCACTTGAGATCCGCGCTATAGCCAAATGACGGCTACAGCGCGGATCTCCTTTGCCGGGACTACGTCTATTGACGTTGTCCCGTGCACAAGCGGCCTGCGCGCCCCCTGAGGGGAGCGCACGGCGCGCTCTGTGATCGGCGAGTCCATGAGACTCGCCTGATCACCGATCCGTGCAAGGGGTCGATCCCGACCCCTTATCACGTGATCAGCTGTCAGCCAATGACAGCTGATCATGTGATATAACGGAGCCGGTAATTGGCTATTATTCCTCCTCGCGCTGACAGCGCGAGGAGAAAAAAAAAAGCCGATCACCGGCGGCCGTGATCGGGACATCAGTCCCGATCACGGCCAGCCCTGCTAGTGCCCACCTGCCCCCTGCCAGTGCCCACCTGCCCCCTGCAGTGCCAAATGTTTTAAAAGTAAGTGCCCCCCATCAGTGCCACCCAGCAGTGCCCACAGTGCCACCCAGCAGTGCCCACAGTGCCACCCACAGTGCCACCCACAGTGTCACCCAGCAGTGCCCACAATCTGCCTCAAAGGTGCTGCACCCCAGTGCCACTTATCCGTGCCCATCAGTGTCATCTACCAGTGCCCAGCAGTGCTGCCCATCAGTGCCCAGCAGTGCCACCTATCAGAGCCACCAATCAGTGCCCATCAGTCCCATCTATCAGTGGTACCCATCCGTGCCACCCATCCGTGCCACCCATCCGTGCCCATCTTTGCCCATCAGTGCCGCCTTATCTGTGCCTATTAGTGCCGCCTTAACTATGCCTATCAGTGCCCACCAGTGCAGCCTATCAGTGCCCACCAATGCAGCCTATCAGTGCCCACCAATGCAGCCCATCAGTGCCCACCAGTGCAGCCTATCAGTGCCGCCTAATCAGCGCACTTCAATGAAGGAGAAAAATGACCCGTTTGCAAAATTTTATAACAAACTATTAAACATGATTTTTTTTTTTTGCATCTTTTTTTGTTTGTTTAGCAAAAAATAAAACTCCGAGCTGTAACTAAATACCACCAAAAGAAAGCACTATTTGTGGGAAAAAAATGATAAAAATGTCATTTGGGTACAGTGTTGTATGCCCGCGCAATTGTCATTCAAAGTGCATCAGCGCTGAAAGCTGAAAATTGGTCTGGGACTGAGGGGGGTTTAAGTGCCCAGTAAGCAAGTGGTTAATCTCATATTAAAAACTTAAAAACAATTGATTGATATAAAACATAAATTAAAACCATATTAGTACATTTTCATATGCAAACTTAGAGATACTCCCTCCAGTGGTTATCAGTGGAATACTACCAAAACAAATAAATAGATAGTCACCGGCTCCATATATACAAAGCCGGTTTACCCACTACTCGCCCTAATCCACATACATGAGATTCATCCCTCTAGTGGTGAAATAGGGGAATATTATCCCCTGGGCTTATTATAGGGAGCTATAGATGAACACTGGAATGATAGATTAAAAAATAAAATATAAAATAAATAAAAATGTATAAGATAGACCCCAATAAACCTAGCACTGGCAATCAAATGTTGAGTAGGAGAGTGTCCAACAGACCACCACCATACTAAAACCACTCCCTACAATGGTCAGCAGTAAAATAGCCTATCCAAAATAAATAATCACTAGCCCTATATATGGACAAAGACCCCCTAATGATTAACTTAGCCCAAAGCTATGTATTATTGCCTCTAATGGGGAACATAAATAATACTAAGACAACAGCCTCATATATGGGTAACACCTTAGGACCAGAAATAAATAATAAATACCAACTAAAAAATTCCAAATAATAATACAAAAATATGCGTGCCCAATATAGGAGGACAACATAGACCCACCATATTGCCATCAATCATGCAGCACCCACCATATTGCCATGAATGTACATGAATGAATGACTGAACCTCACAACATTACACACACTCACCTGCCACACTGCTGAGTGCTGACAGGGATCTCAGACAGTCTGACTCCCAGATGAAGTCCACTTCCAGATCTGGATTCCAGCGCAGTGATGACTCTGAGTGGTGACTCACTGACTCAGGAGGAGGAAGAGTGGAGGAGACAGCGGCATGCTTGGGCGGAACGCCAGGAGGAGTCTGAGCAGCCTTGCCTTGCACCGCTCACCTTCAAGAACTGGCCAGCCCTGCCGCAGGCCGCGCCACAACACAGTGACAGCACACATGACCACCACACATGACCTCCACATTCACCCAATCACAGGGCGCAACATGGCGGCGGCCACCGGCCAGATAGCAATCATTCACAGGGAACACAGGCAGTTTGAAATAGAGAAGTCAGTGCACAGCGGTGCAGCGCCTCCCCCCTCGGCCTGAGTGGATGCGCCCCTGGAGGGCACCGGTCAAGGCAACCCCTTGGTGCGCACCTGAGTGTTTTTAGGCATAAGGATGAACTGTAACACCCCCTAATACAAAAATTGCATATGCTATGCAGCGGCTGGCTCCTGAAGAGCATGCGCTATGTGTTTTCAAAATTGAACTTTACCCAAACTACAGTTTGGCTTGGGTCTATTTGCCTAAATTTGACTTCTTTGTCAGTCTGTCTGGGTTGTGAGATGTTCAGCTTGGCCACAGGGGGGCGCTGTCTCTGGTGGCAGGCGTGGAACTATGGTCTGATTGGGCGTTTAATTTACTCTCTCTCGGAGTCAGGTCAGTGGGAGTGGCCCTCTCGCTGTGCCCTCTGGGAGACGGTATTTAAGATGCGGACGTCACATGGTTCAGGGTTCCGGTCCAGTATGCTGTGCTGATTGCATGGTCCTGGTCCTCCTAACCAGCCCCCAGGAAGGCTATGGCCTGGGGTGCGGATCCACCCAACTTTAATGCATCTGGGCTGGCTAGCCCAAGGCAAGGGAACTAAGGAAGGATTCCAAGGTGGATGGGTGCTGTCTCTGATTTGGGAGGGACTCATTGAACTTCAAGCATTCCAGGGAAGGACTCTTTAGAAGAATACCACGAGTACCTGAACTTTACTTTCCAACCCTCTGATCCCAAGTTAAAGACTGTTCAATGGTTTGAGTTTTTGCCAATAAAATCCATTCAAGTGGATCTATTGTCAGTCTCAAGTTACTGGGTCATCCACCACGGGACATCCCCTAGACGTGAAACAAGGAGAACGAAAGGTAACGGTAAGCCCAAAAATAACCAGCAGCTCCTTCGAGGGTTAGTGCTACAGCTATATTAGCCTAAACTGATTGGATTGATAGCATGTTCAGTTATTCTATTCTGATTTTATGACACACACACACACACACACACATAATCAATCACCTAGCTTTGAATAATCCACAATAACCTTTGTTGGAGCTTTGCATTGCTACCAATAGACCTGAAGGAAAATCTTTAAAAATAGCCATTTCCTATCTCTACAAAGTCATGTTCAGCTTTTGCCTCCAGCATACCAGGCACTTAAAGGGGTTGTAAACCCTCGTGTTGTTTCACCGTAATGCTTCCTATGCATTAAGGGGAAAAAACACCTGGCAGTGACCAGCCCCCCAGCCCCCCATTTTACTTACCTGAGCCCCGTATTTCCTTCAGTGAGGACATGCTGTCCCTCTCTCCAAGGGGATTGGATAGATTCATAGCAGCGCAGCCATTGGCTCTCACTGCTGTCAATCAAATCCAATAACACGAGCGCTGAGGGGCGCGCCGAGTCCAGCATTTGTGTCTATGGATGCAAATGCTGGACTCAGGAGTGTGCCCACAAGGTAACCCCCAGAGAGAGCGCTTCTCCTAGGTGGTTATCTGATGCAGGGAGGAACCGCGAGAGCCGCAGGGGACCCCAGAAATGGACGATCAGGGCCACTCTTTGCAAAACGAGCTGCACAGTCAAGGTAAGTACATTAAGTTGTTATTAAAAAAAATTAAAAACTAACCTTTACAATCACTTTAAGAATTCTTCTTTCCAGAAACTATTGAGCAATAAATATCACTCAAAGTTTTCTAATGGTAGCAACTGAACATCAACCACACGTTTCAGAAAACAGCCTACTGTGTTGATTTTGGAACCTTTTGGAGAACAAAATGTTACCTTTTATGACTTATTCTGCAAGAAAGTAAAGGGTAATAGAAAATAAAGGATGTTAACCAATCGATCATCTTATTCTAAACCACAGTGCTATCCTGACCACCTTTAAAACCCACCATGTCTATATAATAATGGGATTAACGTGTTTTCCTTGGATAAATGAGGAATGTTGGTTCGATTTCACCACGTTTTTCTCGCCTGGGAAGAGAAAAAATTTCAGCATGGCATTCAGTAAAACGTCTTTCCAGACACACAAGTTGGCAGTGCCCGAAAACAGGAAGCTCAGCGTGCTTTTGTCATTACTGTGTGTTCAGCCCAAGGCGGTAAGACTTAATTCAGCCACAAAAACAATGTGTGGCTAAAAATATAGACAATTTCAAAGGGCGATTTTTAGAAACTGCATGTCTTGGATTCACAAGGCCCCCCATTGGTTAATTCATACTTATGAGTGCCTGTATGCTCTTTAGAACATTTTGCTATGTATCTGGGTAAAAATAACAATGTGGTTATTTTACTTTCATGAGTATAACACGTAGAAATTGAATAAGTGTATAGTGGCCTAGGCCTTAGGCTGAGGCCTAAGTTACACAACTGATTTTTACAACTACAGGAGACAAATTTAGCAGGACAGGCTTGCTGCTAAAATCTTTAAAAGCAGCAGCTGATCAGTCTCAATGGCTACCTTTGGCGTGAACTACTCTAAATCAAAGGCAGCTATATGGGGGTATACACATTGCATTGCAATGCTGCATGGCCAAAATTACTCCCCTGCATTTGTCAGGTAGTATCATACGCCAAATGCGATACAGTCAGGTGCACGTGGCTGCACCACAACCGCATACTGGAGTACGGTGTTCAGGTTAGACATGAGTTTGGTATATACCCAAGCTTATTGCTTATACTAAAAACTATTGCCCATTTTATTTGTTGTAAAAAAATGTACTAAAAAAAAATTTAATAAAAAATTATATGATTAAAAAAAAAAAGACTAGGAATGAAGTTATGTTTGTTTGGGCCTATTTTCGGTTCCGAAACCAGAAGCCAACTGTCATTCTGGGTCCAATGAGCTGAGGCAGAAAATTCTCCACCCTACAACTGACATAGCAAAGGGGCCATATGATGGCTATATGGTCATATGGCCATACTAAGACAATGTAATTGACTTAATATGGCCATACAGCCATATTTGGTCAATGATGTCACAAGCATCTCTGCCCTTTTGTGTACAGGCAGGTGTGGTGGAAAGTCCTCTATCTGCAGTTGTTTGGGTTGCAGTGGGTAGGATTGAGAGCTTCCTTCCATGTTTGCTCTAGAAGTTGGAGTAGCTTGCTGTTCAGGAGTATAGTGTTGTATTATGGGGGAAAGTCATGAGCTTATCTATAGGAAACAGAACATATGTATTTGCCTCAATATAAAGAGAAGTGGTGAATTACATGTATGCCTCTGCAGCTTTCAGGGTGCATATACATGTACTCTGATAGCAAGAAAAGAGCAGCAGATAGAAACAGCGCTGGATAGAATGAGGGATCAGGTAAGTAAAAGTGAGGGTAAGGGTGGATATTAATGCCTAGGCATTAAGGTACAAAATGTTTAGGCTTCATAACCACTTCAATATTTGCCTAGGGTAATAACCCCATAGATTGAAGATACAGGGAATACATCTTAGAGTCAAGAAAACTTTTTTCCCCTGTTGGAGCAAACTGGTTGCATTCCAGCTGTGGGTTAAAGCCCAGTACTTGGTACCTGACAAAAAAATGCCCTTTTAGTGGGGCACCCTGCACTGCAAGAGTTACATGCTCACTAAGTCTAGGGTTAAATGAATTAGATACAATATTTGCCTTATTCCTTGTCCTATAGGAGTCCTCCATGCTGTACATTCAGTCCCCCAAATCTGCTTTTCATAGATCACAATGTCACAATGCAATGTCATTAGATACAATGCAGGACCAATAGTCCTGGGCTGTGTATGAGTATGGTAAGTGCCCATCCACCACCCAGAGCATCAGAGAGAAGAGTTGAGCACAGGAAGCCTACCTGAGTAAGGAATATGCCAAGTATTATACCTTATTCCTCTAATCCTAGACTTAACAATCTTTAACCTTTGCGGTATGTTTTGATCCCAGAGTTCAGCTTCTATATATGCAGATTAATACATTTTCTACTGTTCGAACAACAATCAAAAGCATCCGAGCAATAGACAAGGCAACTTTACTCATTCCAGATCAGTCAGCCCCATAGTACCGAAACCATTAAATAAGCATAGCAGCCAGCCAACTAGCATTATCAGAAGGATGTAAGCATTGGAAGTCTATGTATATGGCATTATACTAGTTTTCTTTATTGCATGCCTAACTTAATTTCAACACTGTAAAGCCAACATAATATGTTAAAATCAAGTGGGGTGTGTGTGTGCCAGAGTTCTAAAACCAAAAGATAAAAGTCAGAATGTGCATATTGTGTACCCTCACCTAATGGGCTTAGGTGGGCAGATATCCTAGGTTCACACTTTTTACTTTATGACAGGTTTACTTAAACATAAATTAGGTTAGCTTTCTAGATTTCATTATTTTGTGGTTGGTAGAAATAGTATTGACTTTAATTTTAATTTGCCTGGAGTTGATCTTTAAATTTGGTGCCTTGCTTTAAAATTTGGTGTAGTCATTCTTTGAAGCTCAGTACATTTAATAGAGTCAAATAATTATAAGCTGGGCTTCAGGACTCTATAGGAGGCTTGATAAACATGGAATAAATTGCACCTCTCCCAATAGATATTGAAATAAAGTTGACAGGTCCATATAGTAAAATCCATCTGCCCTGCTTATCACCAAAGATTTTTCCTGGAGGGAAAGGGAAACAGCAGGGGGCATTATCCAATGACATCAGAACCAGGGGTCTCTCTTTGATTTTCTGCTGGTGACATGACTCCTTGTGCGAGATCTTGGCACTGTTTCTGCAGGAAGAGGCCAGCTGCTAATTACGCCAGAGGGGCCGTGACATCTGGCCTTCACGTGTTGAGACAACAACTTCTCGGCCAAGTTCTCTGACAAATGGAAAAGCCATAAACATTTGGAAAGGACTGTATCATGGAGATCAGGTGGATGATTTATTCATGTTGCCATGGGGCGCGAACCTTGAAACTGACTCCAAGGGTTTTAAGCCTGCCAAATTTATAATGAAGGAATGGGCACATGAACGTTTTTACTCCGTCATAGAAGGCAAGTATTTATCAATATGATAAATATAAGGTGACCTTGTTTCTTGCATAATAGTAATATGATGACCAGAAGTGACTTTTTTGTCTTTGACACAGGTCTAATAGGTTTGAGCAAGTACCACAGCTACTGGAACACCAGACAATCCCTTTTTCTGGTTTAGCTAGAGTGAGTAAAGGTTTCTAGCACTGTCAAGCTTTTGTTGTCATCTGTGTCCTCACTGGGGAGCTCTTCTCCTCCTGCTTTGGTGATATGACAACTCTCCCCTTTAGGGAAAACAGTGACAATAAAAAAACTGAAGAATGTTCTAACCTTTCCTCGTTCTATCCAAAACTAGAGGAAAAAAAAATTGCCCCTGTTAGCAAAAACTGCTTTTATTGTTCTTCACAATTGTAGAGATTCACCTCTTGTCCTGGTGACATCTATGAACTTAACAGTTCTAGCCTCCCCCCCCCCCCCCTCTCTTTTTACAAAACAAATAGCATTTGGCTGAAGATCCTTCTTATAAAGCAATCTTCATATTGCGATATAGTAGTTTTGAGTCCCTTTTTATTAATGAAAGGCTACATGGTACAAGCGGGAAATTCCCTTTAAAGTTCTGCCATTTAAATGGAGCCCTGGAATGTGTGGGTCACCATTTTGAGAGCCTTTTAGTTTCATTGATGAGCGCCAAGGTCACATGCTTCCCAACCTGTTTGAAGTGGAGCTGCAGGGCCAGACCAGGATGGCACGATGTCCAGACTTTCTTGCCAAGTTTCCCCTTTGATTTATTAGTATTCTTTGGGCAATTAGAGAAGGTACACAATTAGAAGTGACAATTAGTTTTTCCACGGCACACGTCCATGGGCCTCCAGCCTGGCAGTGTGTGGGAGCACAGCTCCAGCGCGGAGATTAAAGGGATCTTTTTGGCGACTTTCAAACTGGGGATATTTCAGGACAGTGACTGTGACAGGAACATGAATAAGAAATGGGGCTTCTAATAGCTCTGTTTTACTAAAACACAATTATTCCATCAATAAGTAAGTGAGAGAGAAAACCGACCTGGGCTCATGGCCCACTAAGGGACAATGGAGCAGATAAAGAATTTCTCTGTTTGGCATTCACCCATTGCCTCTACTTCAATGGAGCTCAGCATAACTTGGATGTTTAAAGGGGAGAAAACATAGAGCTTTGTTTGGGTGATGCTACACAGAGCTTTGAACTGAGCAAGACATTGCAGAGAATAGACTTTTGGATTGCTGGAGCACATCAACTCTGCTGAAGTACCCATCCTACTGCAAGGCTAAGAAGCCAAATGTACAGACTTGGCTTCATGTGGGATTTCTCCTAATTTGGAGAGATTTATTTTCACTTCCTGTTGTTTCTCTGGGACAGGAAGTGAAGAAATATCTCCCCATGAGGACACAGACAGAAAAAAAAATACATAATCAATAAAAACTAAAATAGTAATGTAGCACTAACCCCCGAAGGAGCTGCTGGTTTAATTGGGCTTACCGTTACCTTCTTCTCCTCGATTTGTGTCTAGGGGTTTCCTGTGGTATATACCCAGTAACTTTAGAGACTGGCGACAGATCCGCATAAAGGGATTTTTATTTGCAAAAACTTAGACAACGAACAGTCTCTTAAGATAGGATCAGAGGGTTAGGAAGGAATTTCAGGTACTCTTATGCCGCGTACACATGTAGCAGACTATCCTGGTATGGACTTAAAGGGGAACCCCTACACCGAAAAATCGGCATGGGGGTCCCCCCAGGTCCATATCAGACCCTTATCCGAGCAGGCTACCCGGCCGGCCAGGAAAGGGGGTGGGGAAGAGCGAGCGCCCCCCCCCCTCCTGAGCCGTACCAGGCCGCATGCCCTCAACATGGGGGGGTGCCTTGGGGAAGGGGGGCCGCGCGGCACCCCCACCCCAAAGCACCTTGTCCCTATGTTGATGAGGACAAGAGCCTCTTTCCGACAATCCTGGCCGTTGGTTGTCGGGGTCTGCGGGCGGGGGGCTTATCGGAATCCGGGAGCCCCCTTTAATAAAGGGGCCCCCGGATCCCAGCCCCCCACCCTATGTGAATGAGTATGGGGTACAATGTACCCCTACCCATTCACCTGTGAGAAAAAGTAAAAAAAAAACACAAAACACAAAGGTTAAAATAGTTTATTGCACAGCTCCGGGGGGCTTCTTCCGTCTTCGGGGGTCTTCTCGCCGGACTCCTCCGCTATCTTCTGCTCTTTTGCTAGCTCTTTCACTAGCGGAGGAGCCCGGCTTTCTTCTTCGCTGGTTCCCCTTTAAGTCCATACCAGGTGACGGGGCCAGCGGCGCCTCCTTCGCTGGCCCTCGCTACCTGGACATGCGCTCAAAATGAGTGGACTTTTCTCCGGGCAGGAAAAGTCCGTTCATTTCGAAAGTGCGGTGGACTGGCACACACACGGCCGGATTGTCCGCCGAAATGCGATTCCGGCGGACAGATTGGAGTGCAAAAATACTTTCTTAGTCCGCCGGACTTTTGGGTAAAAAAAGTCTGCCAGAGCCCACACACGGCGGGATTGTCCGACGGACTTGAGTCCGCCGGACTTTTCCACCGGATTGTTTGATCGTGTGTACGAGGCATTAGTGTCAAAGTCAATGATGAAGGACTTTCTTACTTTGAACAAATCCAGAGAATAGCCATTGACAATTGGATGTTCACTCAGGTTGGATAGTCCCTCTCTCACAAGGCCTAGCAGCCAACAAGGTGCTTCAATCAGGAACAAGTCTCTGCCACAGACGTTGTTGTAGAACTTACAGGAAATACGTCTCTGCCACAGACGGTGTTGTAGAACTTCAGGAAACTAAAACTTGTGGAACACTCGTGTGATACCTGGATCTTTCAGCCAACTTGGTGATACCCACAAGACTGGATTCACTTAGGTACTTCAGCCCATCCAGGCTCTTGCTAAGAAGCTAACCCATACGTGGCCTTCTTCTGGAGAGTCCTCCCCTGGATAGCTATGAAGTTACTGGGCCTCTCCAACTACCGGAGATGGCACCGGACCATCTCGGAATACTTCTTTAGTTCCTTGCCTCGGGCTAGCCAGCCCCGAGACAATAAGTTGGGTGGATCCGCACCCCAGGCCATAGCCTTCCTGGGGGCTGGTCAGGAGGACCAGGACCATGGAGTCAGAATGTACTTCTGGACCGGAACCCCGAACCACGTGACATCTGCATCTTAAGTACCCTCTCCCAGAAAGTACAGCAAGAGTGACACTCCCACTGCGCGGGCTCCCAGAGAGAGTAAACTTAAAGCACCCAACTAGACTATGGTTCTATGCCTGTCAGAAGAGACAGTGCCCCTTGTGGCCAGGCTGAACATCCTATAGTCCAGACAGCCTGATGCTGAGGTCCATATTTAGAACAATTGTACACAAACCAAACTGCAGTTCAGGTGTAACCTTAACTTTCAAAAACATATTGCATGCTCTTCAGGAGCCGGTGCTACAGTGAAATATACTGTAAAACAGAAAATTGCTATAAACCTGAAAGATATGTAATGTTTTACCAGGTACAAGAAGACAAGTAAAAGGTTCACAGGGGAGTGTAGAAGGAGCTGCTGCTCCGAGCATGTAGCCTATCTCTTGCCTGCTCAGCCTGGCCTCCTTCTGTTCGGGTGAAGTCATCTCTGGCCGCACCCACACTGGTTGTCACTTCCTGGTGGCCACAGGATGCATAGAGGATCTCTCCAACATCCCCAAACAGCCAAATGGCTACAGAATCCGGAAGGATGCTGCAGCTTGGCATTCCCCTTTTGGTTCTGAGGAGCCTGTCACTACCTTGACGTGCTTGTTATAACTTATGATCTTAATTTATTTAGTTAATTTTAATCCTTGCATAGTAAACTTGATTTTAACCTTTACACTTAGGTGGCGCTTCCCTTTTCTCCCTCTTATAGGTTAGGTCTGTTTGGCTGACATTTACTGTGATTGTTTGTACTCCTTGGGATTTTAGCAATGAAACCTCAGTTATTCCTGAAGCTATTTCTGGCCCACTATGGTGATTTTAATGTTCCTGCTCACCCTGAGCTGTTCCTTCTATTCCAATTGCATTTACCATAATATAAAAAAAGTTTGAATATCCAGTATAGAGAGTAGGTTTTTTTTGCAATAACTTGGCAGAGCCAGGAACTTAAACATGGAACTCTAGGCGCTTGGGTAGTTTAGGTCTACAACAGGGCCGGACTGGGAATAAAAACTCTCTAATGCCTAATAAGCGTTGGAGGACTGCCCAAAACAGCTAAAAGTCAATCAAGAGTTTGCAGATGGAGAATAAGAAAGAATCCACAAAGAAATCACCGTATTCTCCTGTTCCATTGGCCTATGTACAAATATCTCAGTTAACCAATTAAACTCAAAGCTATGATCTCTGAGCAGTTAGATCTTGGCAAAGGTACAGGAGAATATATCTGTATATGTCTGTGCCACAGATTCCTTGAAGATAAAGAATAACAGCTGCTATTTAAAGATGTTAGAAATACATAAAAGATGAACAGGGGGCTAGCTACTAGAAATCATATCTTCCTCTTCACCAAATATGTAAAAAAACAAGTGCATCAATTTAATTAAAATAAAGTAAAATAAAGTAAATATATGCAGCAATTCATAAAAAATAATTAATGAATAAATAATTATGTGCAATGAATCATAAATTCAAAGATAAAGAACTTTTTGAATAGCATACATTTATGGTGACACATTACTGCACAGGACACATTGAAGCACTAGACACTTTGGAGTTGATTTACTAAAGGCAAAAAGTCTGTGCACTTTGCAAAGTGCAGTTGAACTCTGCAAGAACAGTTGCTCCAGAGCTTAGAAATGAGCAAATGCTCGGCTGACTTCCATCTTCCAATCATGTGTAAGCAAAAAAAATGTTTTTCTTGCACGTAAATTAAGCTTCGCAAAGTGAGGCTTTACCTCATTTACTAAGCTCTGGAGCAACTGCACTTGTAGGGGCAACTTTGCAAAGTGGTGGAATGAATATTGCACAATATTTAAATTAATGTAATTATATGAGCTATATTTTATATATTGTGTGCTAATTATTTATCTTAGAATTTTTGATTCATTGTATATATTTATTTATTTTATATTTTTTCACAAACTGCTGCATATATATTGATTTTATTTTATAAAATTGATGCACTTGCTGTTTATATATTTATTTGTTGAACAAGGAGATATGATTTGTTGTAGCTAGCGCTGTTATATAATTTATATATAGGGACAGAAAGTTTTGATGATGGAAGGCCAATTACTTTTGGCATCAGGTCATCACTGGGACAGCATGTGAATGGAAATCTAAAGTCGCGTACACACGGGTGGACTGTATGGCCAACTTAGTCCGTCAGACAATCCGACGGACAGTCCGTCCTACTTTCGAATGAACGGACTTGACCACACACGGATGCACAAACAGTCCGTCGAAAGTTTGCGCGATGACGTGTACAGCACGTACGACGGGACTAGAAATAGGAAGTCCAATACACAGCAATGCAACCTTTCGCCGTGTAAATCCTTTCTGAGCATGCGCCATACTTAGTCCGTCGAACTAGCCTACTCATGAGCGGATTGTCCGCTGAAACCAAAGTACGACGGACAATATTACGGAAATTCCGAAATACTTAGTCCGCCAGACTGCACGCTGAAAAAGTCAGCTGAAGCCCACACACGAGCAGACTGTCCGCTGAAATGTGTTTCGACGGACTAAGTTGGCCAGACAGTCCGCCCGTGTGTACGCGGCTTTAGTCTATCAAGGAGGTACAATACGTGGCTGAATAAGTCTACAGACGAAATAGAAATCCCCTTGCAAAAGATAGTGGGGTCTCTAAAGTAATGTTTGCCTTGGATCCTTCTATGTTAAAAAGCAGCATTTTCAGTGGGTAAAGTCCAATGCCGATGTGGTTAATGTTGGGCTAATCCATGGGTCCCCAATCCCAAAAGTCTAGTTGCACCTCTGAGAAACCCCAGGTCTGGAGGTTAGCAAGCTTGGGGGGGGGGGGGGGTTCACTTACCCTGTGTCTATTGTGACTACAATGGCTGGAATATTCTGCAGCTAAAAAATAGCTTATCAGTTTCCAGTGAGGCCCGGAACGGAAAAGACAGAAAAGAAAAATTAGCGCAGGGCTAGGCATGACAGTGTGTTAAGGGGAGACAATGCATGGGTTAATATGAAGAGATAAGTGGGGAGGTGACAGTGAGTAAAGTCCAAGGGGGAGTAGTAATATATAAGGAGGAGGTGGGACTAGGCTGGGGAACAGAAAGTTGTGGACAAAGAAAGGAGGAGGCAGTTTTTTGCTCTGCTCCTCCAACATGGCTGAGATGTCACTCGGATGAGTTTGCAGGCAGTAGCGGTCAACAGGGGACCAGGGTGGATGCACAGTCAGTTTGCGGTCTTTATGGATGACAAGGTGAGCGGATCGAGGCTGGGAGGAGAGGGTTGCTGTGCATGCAGAGTCCAGGGCCCTCATCCGGGGCCATGTGCCAGACGAGGAGCCCTCTTGGGGGAACAATCCGGTCCCCCAGCAAAGAATAGCCAGCCGTCTGCCTGAGCAGGGTCTGGGTGGACTCCACGCTGCCAGCCCAGCTCGGTGGGTGGGGCCACGGGCCGTTATGGTGGCGCTTCCCCGCCGTGAATCACAGGACTACTACCTCCTCTGCCTGCATCGCTGCGCGGGGAGGAAGGCTCGACGAGGGAGACTTATTAGTACGGCCGTTGGGCTGCTTATACAAAAAAATATTTTTTTAAAAAAAGGGGAGGAGCTCCACAGATGGGTGTGGCCTATACGGGTGGCACAAGATGGCGGTGGAAGGACAAGGTTGACCTTCCAGGTCACAGTATGTGAGGGCATGTGAGGAACCATGGCAGGAGGCAGAGCTTCGGGGGTGAGACGGGCACTACAACAGAGGGACTCCACGGCCCCCAGGACCTCTATGCCTGGGGGGCTGATGACACCATCGGTCCTGGTCTAGGAGGACAGGTTGCAAGGCGAGCTGTCAGTGTGTGAGGAGGAGGAGCCGCAGGGATGCGAGCCAGCGATGGAAGCAAGCGAGGTGGCTGTTGGGGTTCCAGTCAGCCCTGTAAGTCATATAATGTCTAAATGTTTTTCATTTAAGTTGCATTGCAGGATTTGTTGGGGGGTTGGAATGGGGGTGCAATGTCGGCGGCGGTTGCTCCGCCGGGAACAGAGGTGGTGGATGCTGGCCCACAAGTGGCAGGCGGTGTGCCTGCCAGTTTGGGGACAGTGGCGCAGCGATGGGGTTGTCAGGTAATGGTAGGATGGAGATGGTAAAGACGCAAAAAAAGGGGAGATGTACGGGTGCTTTGAGGGTCCCCTGGGAACACAATTAAATAGGAGGTCCAGGATATGATTTGAAAAAGCAAGTGTGTGGAGATCTTCTCCTTATGGCCCCCTTTAAAAAAAAAGGGGGGAATTAAAATTTTAAGTGTATAGGGTCAAGCAGGAAGATTAAAGGAAAAAGGATGAAGATAAAAGAAGGTACCGATTGATTTTGCGGAAGGCGGTCGCCATTATGAGATTGTCATGGGGGGGGAAGAACCCGAACATGGTTCGGCGTTGTTCTGTTATATGTAGGCCATTGGTAGGTGCACATGTTAAAAAGGTGGATCTGATTGGCTATGGGATGATGAGCAGTTTAGACCGCGCAGGTTGGTATGGCCGTCACTTCAGGGAGATCAAAGGATAGCGGCCTCTGGATGCGGTTTCTGTAGTAGTAGAGACCCCTGAAGCAGTTCCTTCGTTGGCTTATACACACAGGGGGGTGGGTTGGCAGTGCAATGTGAGCTCCTGTCAGTTCGGTGGTTTTTGACGTTAAACACGAGTGTTAAATGGGTGGGGGGACCCATTCATTGTATTGTGGCTTCATGTGAGGACAATGTACAGGTGAGCCTAGTCACACAAGGGATGACTTTTGGAAGGGGATGAAAAGGTTGCAGCCTTTCATAAGTAGATACCCGGATAAGGAAATGGCGAGGCTACTTGCCTCTGGGGTTTTTAATGGTGTCTACAGCAGGGGGTGATGTCTGAGAAGGAACCAAACAAGTTTTGCCTCGTTTCCCCACTTATCTGTCAAAAAAAAAGACTTCTTTCCCGGTTCTTTCCCGGAGTGGGGGGGGGGTAGAGATGTGTTGGTCCCTGATTCAATCATACATGGCTTGGACGTTTTTGTGTATTGGGCCGCCTTCCTCCGGTGTGTGTGCGATTATACTTTATACATTGTAGCACATTGCAGGTAGGTTCATTATTGCCATTGGCTGCAAAACACAGGGGGCGATGATGAGATATTGTACACTATTTTGTTTTGGAATTGTGATTGTTTCAGGGGTTATGGAGGGTCGTCTGCCGGTGACCAAGTTGGAGGTACTATAGAAGGGGGGTGTGGGAGGCCCAGGGACAGCGTGAGGTACAGTTGAGGACTTTGGCTGCCATCTGCTACAGTGGGGGTTTCAGGCCCTGGCTAATTTAAACAGTTGAATGTGGAACATAGGGAGGGTTAGAAGGTTTGGTACGAGTTCTTGGTCGCATAAAACAGACGATAGGTGGATGCCAGGTCGATGGGAAAAGAGGTCTCGAACATGGTGGGGTAAACAGGTTTGGGGGAAATTTTTCTTTCAGGGGCAATAGAGTCAGGAAATTTGGCCCCAATTTTGTTGGGTGGAAGTGGGGCGTTCATTCATAAACATCTGCTATTGGAATTTTTCCAGTGGTTCTAGCTATGGTGCTGGGGTAAGGGTCATGCAGGAACCTGACAGGGAGTTGAATTGTGATTATGTGGGTGTGGTTTACGTGGTCAATCACATGTCTGCGTTGTCACAACTGGTCATACGGCGGCTACTCCATTTTGTGTTGCGTTAGGTGCAGTTGAACATTTTCTATATGCTATTCATCTTGCAGGCATCGGAAACACGGGGGGCTTACTCTTTGCATCTATTTTCAGTGGGACATGTTCAGAGAGTTAGCCGGCCATAGAGGGGGAGGAGTTCCCTACTTGGGCTGGATATGGGAGATGGCATTGGAGTTACCACGAGAGGTAACAGGGCAGCCAGTGAGTCCACATGGGCGGCTTACGTGAAGGTATGAAAGGAAAGGTGGGTTGTTCGGTGCAGGAGTCTGAGGTCAAACATGGCTATGTGGGGGGTAAGGTTGTTGGGGTGGTACTGTGGTTCCAGGAACTTGGTAAACAGGGGTCAGTATCTGCCATTGAGTGGAAACCGGTGGGTTTTTGGCTTTTGTTTAACCTGCTGTGCAGGGTGGATTGAAAAAAGGAGTTTGGGTTGGACAATTTAAAAATAAATAAATAAATGATCAAAGGGTTAGAGGGATGTAGGTGCTGCTGTTCGCGTTACCAGGCTTCAGGGTAATAAAAATAAAAAAATAAAAAGGGACAAAACGGCTAGGAGTTCGGGGGTGCCGTCAAAGGTCAACAGACTGGAGTTAAACAAGTTGTTACGGGGGTGATATTTTGGAATATATTTGATATTGGAGTTATTTATATGGTGTGAATAATAAATAGGCTGCTATGGCCATTTATACTCCAAAATTAACCCCCCTGACGGTATTCCCGAGTCTGACTCGGGGTGGATTTTTTATACCAAGAGCGGTATCCCCGAGTCAGACTCGGGACTGCATCGCTGGATCCAGGAGGAGGATTACTTACCTTCTCCCTCGGATCCAGCGTTGTCTCCCCGCTGTACGAGCGAGCCGTGTCTCGCTCGATGCATTACATCGCCGATCTCCGTGCCCTGCGAGCGTTGCGACGCATGGGGACGGAGATCGGCGCCAAATTCAAAAAGTGAAACAAACAGTAAACATACAGTATAATGTAATCTTACAGATTACATTGCTGTATGTAAATATTTCACATCCCCGTTGTCCCTAGTGGTCTGCCCAGTGTCCTGCATGCAGTTTTATATAATAAAAACTGTTCTTTATGCCTGGAAACTGGAGATTGTCCATAGCAACCAAAACTGTCATTTTACATCAAAAATGATTTTAGACCAGCTAGAAAACAGCGATAATAAATTAGAATCACTCGCAGAATTGAGCGATAGCGATTTGTGGGGAGATCCGTCATCAAATACTGAAAAGTAATGACAGTGACAATTCTGCAACTGAGCAAATTTCAGTGTTTTTGATTTGATTACATTATTGAATAATTTTTATTATTGTTATATTATTATTTGGTACAATTATTTATAATTATTTATTATATTATAATTTATGATTTAATTTTTCAAACTTTATCATACCCGGGATGTCTGCTAGACTCTGGTTTGGACAGATTTAAGAGAGTTATTCCTAAGAATTGCAGGACTACAATATAAAACGCCAAATTTTCATGCAAAATAATGGTACCGCTTTTAGCACCTAAAATCCGAAATAATCGTACCGCCAGGGAGGTTAAGGTGTGGTCTCATCATTTTAGAAGGGTAAGAAATGAGGATGTTGGAGTACAAGTGGTATAGCAGTAAGAGACAGGTTGGGCACCTCTGAACTACACTGGTCATGATTTTCTTCAGTCGATGTAGCAATTACATTTTAATTCTTCAGAAAGGTTTAATCATTAATTGCAATTTTTTTTCTCACTTCTCACATATGGGATAAACAGAGCCTGGGACTCACATGTGGGCATGTGAAATATCAGGGAGCAATTTGATGTTCCTGTGCAATGTGTAGCTTAAACATGAAAATTCACTGTCAAGATTATGAGACAGAAAACATGACACATGGAAGTTATGCAATAAAACATCTTTTATATATATTAAAGTGGCCACAGTCTTGAAAGTGATTTGTTCAGGTTGTATACAGTGGGCAATATTCATCAGTGCCTCATACATTCAAATTGTAGTTTTCCACTTGGTGCCAGACCAGTTTGTCACCATGCCCAGATTCCATCATGGTTGCTGATGTCATAATGGCTTTCCTGTACACACTGATGACACACTGGTCCCCTCTGCTCTGTCTCTCTGCCAGAGTGGAAACCTCACGGCGTCATTGTACAGCTCCTGGATGGAATAAACCACTCAGGTATACCATTCAGCCAAGTGACATGTTTGTGTCCAGCAGGCACGTCCTTAGGCAACTTAAAATATGGAAATTTTGAAGAATTTCGTGCAAAATAGTCAAAATAAAACGAATGACATAGTTAGGTTGCAAAAAGACACATGTCCATCATGTTAAAACTCATGGAGCTTGAGTAAAGCTTTACCTCAGATGGTGATTTATATATCTCCTGCACTCTAGCAGAGCCCTTATATACTATTTACAGTATCTACCAAAACTGTGCCTATGGCTTTTATTATTATACACCAGTCAAAACTGAGTTTGAAACTCTGAGGCCGCGTACACACGGGCGGACTGTTCGCCCAACTTTGTTTGTCAAACAGTTTCGGCAAACAGTCCGCTCAAAATTAGCATGGACGGACATGGCCACACACGGCACTTTTTGAGCGGACTGTTTCAGCGAACTGTTTGCCAAACAGTTCGCTCAACTTTTGAAATGAACGGACTCGCCCACGTAAGGCGGAGGCAAATCCGCCCATTTCGAGCGCGTGTACAGGTAGGCGGGGCCCGCGAAGGAGACGTCGCGGGCTCCGCCGCCTGGAATGGACTTAAAGGGGAACCCCAACGCCGAAAAAAATCGGCGTGGGGTCCCCCCAAAGTCCACAACAGACCCTTGTCCGAGCACGCTACCCGGCCGGCCAGGAAAGGGGGGCGAGCGAGCGCGCCCCCCCTCCTGAGCCGTACCAGGCCGCGTGCCCTCAACATGGGGGGTGCCTTGGGGAAGGGGGGGCCACGCGGCCCCCCCACCCCAAAGCACCTTGTCCCCATGTTGATGAGGACAAGGGCCTCTTCCCGACAACCCTGGCCGTTGGTGGTCGGGGTCTGCGGGCGGGGGGCTTATCGGAATCCGGGGGCCCCCTTTAATAAGGGGGCCCCCGGATACCGGCCCCCCACCCTATGTGAATGAGTATGGGGTACAATGTACCCCTACCCATTCACCTGTGAAATAAAGTACAAAAAAAAACACAACACAGAGAAAAAATATTTTATTGCACAGCTCCGGGGGTCTTCCGTCTTCGGGGGTCTTCTCGCCGGACTCCTCCGCTATCTTCGTGTAGCTCTTTTACTAGCGGAGGAGCCCGGCTTTCTTCCTCCCCGCCGCCGGCCTCTTCTCCCGACTTCGGGGGTCTTGTCCCCCTCTTCGGTTCTTCTGCCGGGCCACCGCGCCTTCTTGTAGCTCTTTTACAGGCGGTGGCCCGGTCTTCTGTCGCCGCTGTCGCTGTCGCCGTCGCCGCCTTCCGTTCTTCTTCTTCTTCTTGTTATTCTTCTTCTTCTTCCCCAGGAGATGTTGACACGTCGCTCTCTCCGGCCGGAATGCCAGAGCCGCGCTGTGCGGTCACTTATATAGTGACAATGGGGCGGTGTCACATGGTATATGTCACATGGGTTGGTCACATGGTGACCCCGCCCCCTTACGATGTCATAGTCCCCATGTGACATCAACCCATGTGACCAACCCATGTGACATATACCATGTGACACCGCCCCATTGTCACTATATAAGTGACCGCACAGCGCGGCTCTGGCATTCCGGCCGGAGAGAGCGACGTGTCAACATCTCCTGGGGAAGAAGAAGAAGAAGAAGAAGAAGAAGAAGAACGGAAGGCGGCGACAGTGACAGCGGCGACAGAAGACCGGGCCACCGCCTGTAAAAGAGCTACAAGAAGGCGCGGTGGCCCGGCAGAAGAACCGAAGGCGGCGACAGAAGAACGGAAGGCAGCGGCGACAGAAGACCGGGCCACCGCCTGCAAAAGAGCTACAAGAAGGCGCGGTGGCCCGGCAGAAGAACCGAAGAGGGGGACAAGACCCCCGAAGTCGGGAGAAGAGGCCGGCGGCGGGGAGGAAGAAAGCCGGGCTCCTCTGCTAGTAAAAGAGCTACACGAAGATAGCGGAGGAGTCCGGCGAGAAGACCCCCGAAGACGGAAGACCCCCGGAGCTGTGCAATAAAATATTTTTTCTCTGTGTTGTGTTTTTTTTTGTACTTTATTTCACAGGTGAATGGGTAGGGGTACATTGTACCCCATACTCATTCACATAGGGTGGGGGGCCGGTATCCGGGGGCCCCCTTCTTAAAGGGGGCTCCCGGATTCCGATAAGCCCCCCGCCCGCAGACCCCGACAACCAACGGCCAGGGTTGTCGGGAAGAGGCCCTTGTCCTCATCAACATGGGGACAAGGTGCTTTGGGGTGGGGGGGCCGCGCGGCCCCCCTTCCCCAAGGCACCCCCCCATGTTGAGGGCACGCGGCCTGGTACGGCTCAGGAGGGGGGGCGCGCTCGCTCGCCCCCCTTTCCTGGCCGGCTGGGTAGCGTGCTCGGACAAGGGTCTGTTGTGGACTTTGGGGGAACCCCCACGCCGATTCTTTTCGGCGTTGGGGTTCCCCTTTAAGCCCATTCCAGGCGGTGGAGCCCGCGACGTCTCCGTCGCGGGCCCCGCCTACCTTCACACGCGCTCGAAATGAGCGGACTTTCCTCCGAGCGGGAACAGTTTGCTCATTTCGAAAGTAGCCTACACACGGGCGGACTGTTCGCTCAAACACAGTTTCAGCGGACAGTTTTTCGGAATTTCCGAAAGACTTTGTCCGTCAAACTGTCCGCTGAAACTGTCCGCTGAAAGCCCACACACGAGCGGACTGTCCGCCCAAACACTGTTCAGCGGACAAGGTTGGGCGAACAGTCCGCCCGTGTGTACGCGGCCTGAGATGTATACAAAGAACACAGCTGGTCTATACAGTTTTTTTTGTATCCAGCCGTTGCTGTACCGCACCAATCTAGTACACGGTGTTTTGTTGGTAAGTGGTAGTCCTGGAACACAACTGCTGGTGACATTGGTAGAGGTGCACCAAATGCAAAACCGAAACTGAAAATGCGGGATGCACTTAGCTGAAAACCGAAAATTACAGATTCAAAAAAAATTAACATTTTTATATATACAGTAATAATATATAGTAAATATATATACAGTAATAATACCTTGGATTGTGAGTAACACAGATAACGAGCGTTTTCGCAAAAAGAGCTATTATTTAAAAAAAAAAAACCTGACTTGGTTTGCAATTGTTGTCATGCAAAACTAGTAGGATTCAAGCCTCTGCAGTGTACAGTATTGCATTTGGCCAGAGGTGCGGGGGCATCGGTGACACTCTGAGCCGTTCGGAGACGTTTGGATGCACTCGGAAACACTCAGAAATACTTGGAACACTCAGAAATACTCCGTTCCCGAGTGTTTCCGAGCTTTTCCGAGGGTTTCCAGGTGCATCCGAGCCATCTATTTCCAAGTCTCTCCGGTGTCCCCCCCCCACCTCTGGCCACATGAGGTACTGCATACAATAGAAGTGGATGGAATTATCTTCATTTCCATTGACTTCTATTATCAAACTCGCTTTGATAAGCGTGTGTTTTGGATTACGAGCATTCTCCTGGAATGGAATATGCTCGTAATCCAAGTTTTCACTGTAATTGTTTAATATTTTTGGCTTTTTAATTAATATCATCAATTTAAAGTAATGTGAATTTATTGTTGGCCATTATTGGTACATTTAGTGCAAGAAAAATGCAGTCTGCAGTCTCTGACCATCTCTTGTATCATGTCTGCAATTTCTTACTTAAACACAATGCTAATCGTATTAGCAAAATTTCCATTCGGTACACCTCTAGAAGACATGATACATGAGATGGTCAGAGACTGCATACGTGATACAAGAGCTCAATGCACCCTCACCAGTGACTGTCAGATGCAGCCTCACCAGTGCCCCCAATCTCCCGCTGTGTCACGGAGCTAGATTTGAATTTCATGCGCTGAGTGGCTGCAGTAACAATGTCCCGCCTCCTAGGATACACAGCACATGGATTTAAATACCCAGCATTGGATCAGTGTGCCGTCTATCACAGGAGGCGGGACATTGCTACAGGGGGTGCCAAACAATTTTGCTCCATGACACAGAGGGAGATCGTGGCTCTGCATGACAAGGAGAAGAAGTTGGGAGCACACAATGTGCGGCACCAGGGGTTAACCAGCACCTTTTCATCTTTTGGCCGCATGCCCAAAACACTGTTTTCGGCCGGTATGTTTCGGCGGGCGAAATTTCGGTGCACCTCTAGCCATTGGAACACCTTGCCTGCTGTCCTTTGTGTACGGAAATCCTGATGCCAGGACTAATATGTTTCCTACAACCACCAATTAGATTAAACTTGACTTGAATATTTTGAATTTGATTAGTGATGTTGGGAAAAGACTTGGAAAGGGGATGCTTCACAAGCTTGGAAGGACATTCTAAGGACACTGTTATTTAAAGGGATCCCACCAATTGCTTTTATTTGTGGCCTAGAATTGCTGTTCAAAGTGGATCTATACCTAAAACTTTTTTCTTTGTTTGAATAGAGTGGGGAAGGGCTAGAACCAGTCAGATTTTGCTGCTATCCAGGGCTCCGTTAGACAGATATCGTCTCACTTCCCAGGGCCAACCTTTTTACCAGGCAGGAAGTGAATTAACAAAGTGAATGCAATAAAACCTGACAGGAGTTTTAATCAAGTGGAGTTTCTGAGATGGTAGTAGCTCTGATATTTTAGCCATATGAGGCAGACTTGGACAAGGTAGTTAGTTATCCTGGTATCTCCCTGATCATTAGTTGTATAGAAAGGGTGAGTATGAAAAAGTGTTCTCCCGTCTAGAAAATTCAACCTCCTTCAAACATAATTTCACGTAACTGTCCAATGGTGGCCTTTATACATGACACCCCATTCCTGAACTCAGTCTACCAGCAGAAAATAACCACCTATCTCTTATTAGCAGCTAAACAAACCATAGCCTGAGCATGGAAAAAAACCTGTAGTCAAGCTCCAATCTACTTAGTTTTTTAAAAAATCTGTGCTTACCTATGCCCTTAACTATGCCCTCCTATTCCTGAATTACTCTAACCTTAGCTATGTAATAGTGAATCCCTTTGTTTTTTTTTGGGGGGGGGGGCATACCCAAATTCTTTCTTCACTTCCCCTTACCCCACCTTCGCCCCCTCCCCACCAACTTGGCAATGTTCTCCTCCTCCGCCTCTCTCGTACCCCTTTCTTTTACCTCTTTTTGCCAACTTCTCTTTATCTCCTTGTAAAAGACCAAGGTAGCTACCTAGACTGAAATCTACCAATGTGTTTACCAGTAACACTGTCAACTGGCCCTAGACACTAAGCCGCTGCTTGTTAACATTAGTGTCTCTGTCAGGCCAGGCCACACAGACATTCACAAAGATTCCAACATTTTTCAAAATGTATTATTATTTCTTCTTTAGGGGAATATCAGAACATATTGCAGTTCTCTAGAATTAAATAGTAATAGTCTCACCCAGGGATCGGCCAGGGCTGTTTCATGGGCGTCCGCAGAACTTTTTTCAGGGGGGGGGCATAATTTCAGGTCACTCGTGCTCCGCCCCTTTTTGACAATGCCATGAAGCTGAGGGGCTGTCATTATCACATAAAGCACAGACATGTGCCCATCAAATTTGGTATGTACAGTACGGGGGGGGGGGGGGGACAGTATGTGTATATATAGGGGGTGGATGGCATTAGTATATACAGGTAGGAGGGTGGGTGTATATAGCTGTATTCAGGACAGATGATGTATATCTGCAGTCAGTGATGATGGAGGAAGGTCTCTATATACAGAAAGGAAGGTGGGTATATACATCTACCTGTATATAGAGACCTTCTCCATCATCACTGACTGCAGATATATATAATCTGTCCTGTATACAGCTATATATACAGGACAGATGATGTACAGTGTATCTGTAGTCAGTGATGATGGAAGAATACAAGGAGGAAGATGGATGTTGGGTAGATAAGGGTCCGAGTGATGTCCATCAGCTGGATATATAAGGTGGTCTGGGGGTGATGCAGGCTGGCGGGAGTAAGGGGCTGAGATGTAGTCAGATAGTGATGTTTATAATAAAAAATAAAAAAAATATTGTGCACATCTACTAATATATACAACAATACATAATACAAAATTGGTATGTAAAGAAAACATCCTCTTTATGTACTTTATGTATGTCCAGATAATGTGAAATTTATTTATGACAATTCATGTAACCCTGTGTTATCCAAGCTCTGAGTCTGCACCATCAGAAGTGCAAACTCACCACATAAACACAGTCAGCGTTACATGAATGGTACTTTCACTTTATCTGTACAGAGTGATTGGGGGATGTTTATATGGCTAGGGCTGTGTGCCAGTTTGGGAGATATCTGCTGCACTCGGCTATCTCTTCATTCTCCTTGTCTTCATATCACTGATCACAATACCTACAAGACAAATCCTACAGAAATGTTGTCAGCTTGTCTTCCAAGGAGACTTTACTCAGTAAAACACTGAACTCGCCTCCTCCCTGTAGTGTGAGCAGACATCCAGACCAGCAGTAGCTACAGGGAGCTCTGCCCCCTCAGCACACTGCACTGGTGATGGAGGAAGGGGGTGAGTCAGATCTCACAGTGCAGGAGAGAAGAGCTTTGGAGGTTCTAAATACATACACCGCTGGCACAGGTTATGTATTTAGAAGCTGCTGTCCCCACAGTAGCAACTGTACCCCCCCCCCCCCATCCACTTACTCTGGGTCCTCGGTCCGCCCCTGGTAAGAATGAAGGAGACTGGTTCCATCGGCTAGATGTGCTGCTGTGATAAGCAGCCGACACCTGTCGCAGAAGAGCTTCATTGCCACGCCAGTCCTCACAGGATATGCGGGAAAGTACCCAAAGCAGCGGTTCCCACTTTGCCCCCTAGGGACACCAGGGCTCCTTTCAATTGCATGGGTTGTACCCTCCTGATGGGGGCCCTGCCAGGGGGGGTCACTCGCCCCCCCTTGCCCCTACCTGTGGACGCCCATGGGCTGTATAAATATTCATGCTTCCCTTTGCCTTGCTCCAGAGAGATCCACAGTAAAGTAGAGAGAGAAATCCAACCCGCAGCACATAAAACAATGAACAGGCCAGAATAATCAACACAGCTACACTGATTATAGTGAGCACAACTAAATTTGCCTAACAAAACAGCAGCTCCACTGGATACAGTGAGCGAAAACTAAATTTAACTAATCTTAGCACCTATCTAAGATGGTGCTAAAGTTGCATTGAACTTTCACCCCTGCATGGGATACACAATTGTTAAATCTCCTATAAATACATTTAAACCAAAAATCTGTGCTTTTGAGGGGGCTAGTGTTGACATGGGACCAGGTGGTTAAGTATGACCAGAGACAAGTCAACCTAAAGAAAGTACAGTACGAAGACACTTGTATTAGGTGGAAGATTTAGTCAGGTGGCATAGGCTGAGTTGTGGTAAGGCCATCACCTGGCTGTATATTCCCCAAGTTCCTGTCATAGCCCCTTCTAAGCCTGTATCTGTTTGGGAGTCTTATTCATCACCATCTTTCTTGGGTCTCCCCACCTAAACTCAACATTTCTTGGATAATATCACAAAAACACTGGTTGAAAGTTCTGGACTACTTGCCATATATGCCCTGCATCTGTCCACTACTACCACCCAAAGTTGCTTTTGTGCACCCTACAGATTAGACAGCAGCACATGTGTGGCCTTTCTTACCCACATGAGCCTTTTCTAAGTGTACACCAAGATGTTCGTTACATTTTACAGGACTGTTATGTGCGCAAAAAAAAACACTAAATGTAACAGAAACGGCTGTCCATACATTTTTTACAAGTCAGATTTTCTACATTTCCTTCGACTTGAGGAATTCTGGCTATAAAACGGATCACTTACTAGCTAACCCAATTATACGGCACTTTGCGGAAGTAAGAAGCTTCCAACCGCAGCGAGGGTTAAAACAAATTTACTGGAAAGTTGTGTAGAAGGCGAGAAGAGTGAAGGCGACTTGATTTAGCCCCCACACACCCTCCTTTTTTGGCAATTGATTAAGGGTTTGTAAATCTTCGTTTTTCCAGGCATAGGCAGGGCTATTGCAGAAACGCCTGTTGATATTATGCTTGCATATATAACTACAGGAAGCTTGTATACAAATAACTGGCATAGCTCAGGTTTCAAAGCTGAAGAAAAATGCTGGTTTTGTATCAAAGAGAAGCACGGATTATGAATGCAATGATATAAGGAGTGCTGGACATGACAGTGTGGATGAGGGACACAGAGGGTTAAGCTTTATGGGTGGAGCTGAGTAAAAAGGTTTGCAGGAAGCAAGTTCAGTGTAGGGGAGGGGTCATATAAAAGGGAGGGGTGTGGCTTTAGGGGATCATTCGGATCCCAGCGTGACACAGAGGAGGCAGTTTTTCTCTGTTCCTCTGTAATGGCCGACCTGGATGGGATTTTCAAGAGGCTGAGACGGGCGGCGGAGGCAAGCGGAGCGGAGTGGCTGCGGGACCGAGCGGGGACCAGGAGGACACCGCGGAGGATGTCGGTGATGCAGGTGAGGCGCTGCTGCATGCGCGGAGGTCTCGGCCTCCGGCGCGTTTTTTCCCCGGGGCCTACCCCTCGTCCACCTCGTGACTGTCGGAGCCCGGGGGCCGACCGCTCGGTCCCCCCGGCGAAGAGGAAGGTGCCTGGCTCTCCCTGGTCTGGGTGGTCATTGCGCCGCCGACCGGAGGGGGGCGGGACCTCGCGGAAAAATGGCGCCGGGTACGGGGGGGGGAACGGGCGGGGGGCTCTGGGTCTAGCCGCCTTGGGGGTGTGGCGGAAGGGGGGATCCTCGGACTGGGGGTTTCAGCGTGGGGACACGCGCGGTGGGGGGCAGGGTTTGGCATGGGGGGGGGGGGGTCGCTGCTCCCGGGATGGGGCGGGTGGGATGCAGAGAGCCACCGAGGTGCCTGGCAGGGCTGGTCTTGGACGCCAGCATGCCGGGGGTGGTCGGGGGCCACAGGCACTGCGGGATGCGCCTGACCGCGCTGACCAGGAGGTCTGCGATTCGCCCAGGGGGATGGCGGTGCCCCCGGCGCGCACCGCGGAGGACAAGTCCGAGGGTGAGCTGTCGCAGGAGGAGGAATTTTCACATGCAGCGCACGGAACCATGACTGTCGGCAAGGCCCCGGTGCGGCCAGGTAAGTCACGTGATCCTTTGGTTCTGACGGAAGCCTTGGGGGGATTTCCTGGGGGACCCGGTATCCCAGAACGGCAGGGGATGGGGGCAGAGGGCCGGTCGGCGGGGGTGGGGCATGTCGCCCTGGGGGGGGGCCCACGGACAGCTGCAGGACCTTCTTGGAGGGGCTGCGGGCCCTGGTGGGTAAGTTTGCCGGGGGTTCGGGGGCACCGCAAGTGGGTCCCTGGATGGCTGCGGGCCCAGGGTCGGGGGGTGGGGGGTCCGGGACCACGCCGGTGGTGGACCCCCCGACCGCTGCGGCTTCTGGGGGGGTGGTAGACATGGGGCCTGGGGGCACGGGGGTCCCCCCGGTGGTCACGGAACCTGGGGCGTGGTCCGATGTGGTCAGGGTTGTGGATGCTGCCCGGTGCGCAGCATATGTTGATTCGAGGGCCCGGTGGGGGCGTGCCTGAAGCAGGAGGTGCGGGAGAATATTGGCATGGGTGAGTATGTGGAGATTTTCTCGTTGCTCCCCCTTGAGAAGTTCAACTTGGATAGGGTCAAGCCGGACGGTTCCAAAAGGACGACGAGGAGAAGCGTAGGTATCGGCTGATTCTGCGCACTTTCTCCATTTGGCTTCAGGCGTTCGCTGGCTTAGCTAGCATGATTGGGGAGACGAACCCCGAGCATGGCTCGGCGTTGTTCTGCTATATGGACGCGATTGGAGGGGCTTATCGGGTGTATGGGGGGGGTGGCATGGCTGCGTTATGACGAACAGTCCGGGCAGCGGTAAGCGGTGCGGCCGGAACTATGCTGGGACCGCAAGGACATCAGCCGCTGGATGAGGCTTATGTCTGCGGCTCGGACTCCTGCTCCGTTTCTTCAGGGGGGGGCGGGAGTGTGTTGTCCTCAGGGCTGCCGGCCGGGAAAAAGTGGGGTGTGTGCTGGCCCTTTAACGGGGGGCTTGTAAATTCGGGAAAGCGTGCCGATTTAAGCACGAGTGCTCCGGCTGCGGCGGCGCCCTCGCACTGTCCCGCTGTTTCAGGAACGGAAAGCGTTCCGGCGATGTTGCTCACGTAAGGGATGACGCCGGTAACCCTGGGAAGGATGCTTCCTTTCCTGAGTGAGTATCCGGATGGTGAGGCGGCGCTGGGGTTGATTTCGGAGTTTCGGGATGGTTTCAGGATTCCTTGTTCATTGGCGGAGGTGCCGCCAGTGGCCCGGAACTTGCAATCGGCTTTGGTATACCCTGGGGGTGGTAGGCGAAAACTTGGGCACGGAAGTGGCGTTGGGCCGGATGGGTGGGCCTTTCGAAGTGCAACCGTGGGGCGACCTGGTGGTGTCCCCGCTGGGTGTAGTTCCTGGGAAAGAGCCAGGGAAATTTCGCTTGATTCATCACTGGTCCTTTCCTAAAGGGGGGTCGGTCAATGACGTCATCGGCCCTGATGCGTGTACGGTCTCATACGCGTCTTTTGATGCGGCGGTGAGGTGGGTCAGGCTTTCTGGATGCGGGGCTCTTATGGCCAAGGCAGATGTGGGGTGCCATTGGCGGGGCCAGTTCTATATGAGTAAGTGCCTGCCCATGGGTTGTTCCATTTCCTGCGCCTACTTTGAGGCGTTTAGCTCATTTTGGAGTGGGTGGTGAGTGACGTTTCGGGCCTGGAGTCGGTCGTCCACTATTTGGACGACTTTCTGTGCGTGGGCCCCGCCTGCCTCCAGTGTGGGTGCGATTTTTCTGTCTACGTTGCAGCACATTGCAGGTAAGTTCGGGGTACTGTTGGCGGGGGATAACACGGAGGGACCAGTTACGGACTTGAGTTTTTTTGGGGATAGTGATCAATTCGAGGGCAATGGAGTGTCGATTGCCCGAGAATGAATTACTTGATCGGAAGATGGAATTGGCGGAGATGCAAGGATAGTAGAAGGTCTGGTTGAGGGCCCTGCAGTCTCTGTTGGGCTAGCTAAATTTTGCTTGCCGGATCATCCCTATGGGGGCGGGTGTTCGGCAGTCGGCTGTCGGCAGCCTCGGCCGGGGTGAGTGTGCCTAACCATTTTGTGGGTCTGCGGGAAGGAACACAGGGAAGATTTGCGGGCGTGGCTTGAATTCCTAGCCTCTTGTAACGGGCGGGACATGTGGATGTCGGGGCCAGTGAGCAATTTCGATGTGGAATTGGTCGCTGCCGCGGCTGGGTCGGCGGGTTATGGGGCGTATTTTCGGGGACGGTGGAGTGCTGAACCTTGGCCCCGATCTTGAGAGGTGGCGGGGTTGTTGGGCAACCTGGTTCTGCTCGAACTATTCCTGGTGGTGTTGGTATTGGAGCTGTGGGGGGAGGAGTTCCGTAATATGAAGTTGCGCATTAGTTGAGACGACATGGGGGTGGTTCAGGTCCTCAACCATTTGGCTGCTACGGCAGCTGGTGTTTCGGTGTTTACGGCTCAATGTTTACGTTTCGGCAGTGCACATACCTAATTATTTGGCTAACTCGCTCTCTCGTTTTCAGTGGGACGAGTTCCGGGATCTGGCGCCGAGAACGGAGGAGTCAAGGGCGTCTTGCCCTGGGTGGATGTGGGGGATGCCCTTGTAGTCGCCGCAGGTTGGATTCAGGGGTCTTTGAGTGGGTCCACGTGGGCGACCTATTCTGGGGTGTGGTCAGAATGGTTGGGTTGGAGCGGTTGGTCGGGGCTCCGACCAGCGCTGGTTGGTGCTGTATTGGGTGGCAGGGAACATTGAGATGGGATTGGCACCTGCGTCGATTGATCGGAAATTGGCGGGGTTGGCATTTTTGTTTAAGCTGTGGGGAGAGCCGGACGGGAATGCGGATTTTTTGGGTGCGGCAAACCTTGAAGGGGTATAGGAGGGAACGGAAAGGTCGGGAGGCGCACAGGCTGGTGAAGTGTGATAACTTGGTGGCGATTTGTTCCCGGCTTGTGGAAGTTTGTTCTTCCGCTTACAAGGCCATCCTGTTCACAGCGGCTTTTTCATTGGCGTTTTATGGGGCGTTTGGGACTGGGGAGTTGGTGTGTCGGTCTAAACGGGGTGCTGTGGGGCTGTTGGATCAGGATGTACAGGTGGCTGTTGATCGGGTGAGTATACGGTGGCGGAGGTCCAAGCCTGACCAGCTGGGCAGGGGAGTGGTGATTATACTGTTTGCCTTGACCGGGCTCGGCAGTGGGCCCTGTGGTGGCGGTAAGGGCCTTTCGGGCGGTGCGGCTGGAGGGGGGGGGGCTTTTCTTGCTGCATGCGGGGGGCTCTTTTCTCTCTAGGTTGCAATTCGTGTCAGTTTTCAACGGTGCCTGCGGACTGTGGGTTTGGACGACCGGGAGTACTCGTCGCACTCCTTCCGTATTGGGGCGGCCACTGAGGCTGCCCGATGTGGGCTGGCTGAGGCGATTGTTCGCCGGATCGGTCATTGGGAATCTAAGAGGTTCCGTTCGTATGTCCGGCCTCAGTTGATCCTGGGGTGAGCTGGGGCGCGGCTGGGAGTGTTTTGCAGTATGGGGTTGGGAGTTACAGGTGTTATGGTATATTACGTTGGTTGGTTGTTATGTGTTCTGTGTTATGTTTTTCGTTTCAGATGGAGGTTCCTCACGCCTCGTTTGGATCCTAGGGCACTCGGACGTGTGCTGGGGGGCCGGGAGAGGTGATGCTCAGCCGGCAGGCGGGCCGTTGGGAATTCCTGGGGGGAGGCTAGGTTGATGTGGTTGGGATTCCCGGGCATGCGGTGGGAGCGTGTGATGAAGGAAGTTGAGCGCTTTGCAATGAGGGACAGGCCCCCGGATGTGTTGGTCATTTACGCAGGGGGCAACGACCTGGGCATACGGAAGGAAAGGGACATCTTAGCTGATGTTAGGGCGGATGTTTTGCACTTACGAGTCCGCTTCCCGGGTACCATCTTGGTTTGGTAGGTCATTGCGGGCAGATCGGTGTGGAGGTGGGCTAGGTCCATGGTAAGCATCAACAAAACCAGGATGGGGGTCGGACGTGGGTATTGACCTTTGGTCATTGGGTCTGCAGGAGGGTATACAACATAGCTCTTAGGGTGGGGGGTGGCCCTCAAGGTTGAGGGGGTCACCCTTTCGGGCTGTGGCGGTGTGTTTTCTGGTGGTTTCTGACGGTAGACAGGTACTCAGAAGGGATCTGAGGGTGTGGGGAGCTCATCTAACGATCGGCCCCTCTGGGTATTCCTGAACGTTGGAGGGAATACGGTTATGTTCACTGGCGGAAGTTGTCTCCGACCGGTCACAGGTGGAGGCCTTTGGGAAGTTGGTGAGGTGTACCGCAGTGATTTGGTATTGGCTTAAGTGGGGTCACCGTCAGAGATCACCAGAATGGGCAGTTAATGTTATTTAATGTGGTTTAATGGTAATAAAGTTATTTATATTTATATATCTATATATATTTAGATATTTTCATATTTACAAGTTATTGGAGTGAATTTTGAGTTATGTTTAATAAAGGCTGTTGTGGCCAGTTTACTCCAACCTATGGTGTGGTCTCGTTTCTAATAGGGGAAGGTATGGGTAAGGAATAATATAAGGGGAACATTCAGACTACACTAGTCAAGAGAAGCACGGATTATGAATGCAATGATATAAGGAGTGCTGGACATGACAGTGTGGATGAGGGACACAGAGGGTTAAGCTTTATGGGTGGAGCTGAGTAAAAAGGTTTGCAGGAAGCAAGTTCAGTGTAGGGGAGGGGTCATATAAAAGGGAGGGGTGTGGCTTTAGGGGATCATTCGGATCCCAGCGTGACACAGAGGAGGCAGTTTTTCCCGCCCTCCCGCCCTAATGTTATGTGTTTGTTTTGTTGTGTCGTTTGTTGCTGGTCTTTTCTTCTTTTGCAGGTTTCGTCGGTTGTCACGGCAGCTGAAGGTTTTCCTGTGTTGGCGGTGTGTTTTCTGGTGGTTTCTGACGGTAGACAGGTACTCAGAAGGGATCTGAGGGTGTGGGGGGCTCATCTAACGATCGGCCCCTCTGGGTATTCCTGAACGTTGGAGGGAATACGGTTATGTTCACTGGCGGAAGTTGTCTCCGACCGGTCACAGGTGGAGGCCTTTGGGAAGTTGGTGAGGTGTACCGCAGTGATTTGGTATTGGCTTAAGTGGGGTCACCGTCAGAGATCACCAGAATGGGCAGTTAATGTTATTTAATGTGGTTTAATGGTAATAAAGTTATTTATATTTATATATCTATATATATTTAGATATTTTCATATTTACAAGTTATTGGAGTGAATTTTGAGTTATGTTTAATAAAGGCTGTTGTGGCCAGTTTACTCCAACCTATGGTGTGGTCTCGTTTCTAATAGGGGAAGGTATGGGTAAGGAATAATATAAGGGGAACATTCAGACTACACTAGTCATGGTTGGCAAATAGGTTCAGACGTTCTCTAAGCAATCTGAGCACGCTGAAGTCATTCATCAAAATGAGTGAAATTTAGGCATGTAATGAGTACAGGTTTATACCTACTACTATGAAATGTGCTCCCACTGATCCAGCAAGCAGGACCAACGCTACTATACAGTCATTTTCAGATAACACACATTCCAGGCTATTGCAACATTTTACAATCTTGAAATCTGTTGATTTGCCACTAGAGGCCGCTCTCAGAAGTTCAATGCAATTACAGCTTCTCTCTCTTAACGGCTGTTGAGATATCAGACACAACAAGGTTGCAGGTCATCTGACTCATAGACTTGCATGGGGGGACTGAGCAGTAAAACATTGTGTAGCACTGGAGAGCAGGAAACAGGGCCTGTGTATGTAACTAGCAAATATGGCTGCCCTCGTGAAAATTTAAGTTATAAATTCTACATAGAAAAAAGTTTTTTTTTGTTTAACTTTGAAAATATTTTATATAACAAGCTGATCTTTGTTTTTTACATGTATGCCTAAAAAATGCATTGTCATTAATGCCTTTAGTTTAGCTAAAACAAAAAAATTTGCAAAAGGGACATAATTTACAGTTAGTATGATGTGTCCCTTGTTTTGATTCTTCTGCTTTCAGTAGAAATCTTTATCTGTCCTACCCCCTGCTGCTGCTACCTTCTGGAGCGTTAATTAAAAGAACCGGCCTATGCCCGTCCTTTCTTGCCGATCCGCCATTCATAGACGCTATACCACAACTTCTCTGAATGACACAGGCTCTATGAATAGGGGATAGGTGGATGATTGACAGTCTTGCCCCCTCCAATTCATAGGGCGCATTTTTGCATGTGTTTTTTGACCGCATTGGGTTACGATGTTGCAAGCACTTGCTTTAGGCCCCTTTCACATTTGTGCGACTTTTCCTGTGACTTTGGACATCAGTGTAGCATGACAAGTCGTACCCCATGATAAGCATTCATATCTGTGCAACTTCAATTCACACCGACTTCAAAGTAGTTCCTATACGACTTTGGTCTGACTTTGACGCGAGTTGAGGTCCATAGATCTTAAGTTTACACAGGCATTCCCTGAAATTGTGCCAAAATTCTGGCTGCAAAATCATGCAACTTTCAAGTTGCAGCACTGTCAAAGGTGCCTTACACTTTCCACAGATGGGACAGCAGAGATATCTGTGTAATACTGTGAACTATGACTATTTCTAGTATTAATTATCCGATGGACTGGACTGAAATATGTTATATGTGAAGATCACTAGCTTAACCTAGTGGTCAGTCTACAAGGGAGTGCTCCTAGGTGTTGTTTTTTAAAGGTTTTGTAGTTTAAATAAATGTAATATTTTATGTAGCAGCCATAACCCTCAATGGGGCGGCCTTGACTTTTGGGCTTACCGGTTACCTCCGCTTGGCTTGTTCTTCCAAGTCTAGGGGTTCCCAGGGTTAGTACCCAACGACTTTGGACGCTGACACCATAAAAGTCCTTTAGAAAGGTTTTTATTCGCAGGGGTAACATCCAACAACACAGTCCCGTATGGGAACAGAGGGCAAGGGTGAAGAAACTCAGGCACCTTGAACTGCTAATCACTAGAAAGTCTCTAATACAACCCAGAGAGTAGCCACTCGCAGCTGGGCGCTTCAAAGCTGAACAAATCTCTAGCCAGAGATTATGGCAGTCAGCACTTTAATCAGGAACTTGCAAAGTCTCTGACCTTGAATACATTTGCAACCAAAAGTGAACAGGAACCTTTCCTCAGTACCTGGAACGTTCTCTGTCTCCTTGGCAGTACTAGGAAAACGTGAATTCGTTAGTGTCCTTGACAACCCAGCAACCAGGCACTTCTTGGGATGCCAGCTTGTTGGCCCTCCTCTGAAGAGTCCTCCCCCGCTTACACAAGCTGTGGTATCCCACCAAGCTGAGAGCACACCCGGACTCCTTGAATCCTCCCTCAGTTAGTGTGCCTCGGACCAGCCGGTTCCGAGACTCGGGAACAGATGGATCCTTGCCCCAGAACATGCGGTTCTAATGGGGCTAGTCAAACTGACCATGTTGCGGAGCAGCACACGCTCCCGTGACCAGGACCCCTTGCGGGGCTACCCCGGTCCAGATTCAGGAACAGGCAGATCTGGCCTGATGAACGAATCCCGAACACGTGACTTCAGCCTCTTAAGTACCCTTCCCCAGACTCCTCAGTGGGGCCAGACGCACCCACTGATTGGCTCCGGGGAACGCTGATACCCAAAGTGTCCAACCAGGCCTGGTTCTGGTCCTGTCATGTGCACCTAACTGTAAACATGACCAGGCAGAACCCTAACACAGCCCAGCCAAACTGAGGCCAAAGTTAAACCTGCACAATCAGCCCTCAGAACCCCTTTACTGTTCTGAGGAAAAAACTAAATTTGGACATATCAGACACCTTGTCAAAAGTGTCACCGCTACATTTATACATACTCAGGCTGGCTTGTTGTTCTGTGTGGTGTATGGAATCACTTTTTTCTTTTGACTACAGGTTAGTTGTTAGTGGGAACACCTGCCCAGATCAATGGGATAAGCATGCCATCAAATAACACTGGGGGTCCCGTGAATTTTTATGATTTTATATATAACAGGACAAAACATGGCATGGCCTTCGCCAAAATGTAGGAGAAAGGTTACTTTGCAAATTACCAATTTTACTGTAAGGATTTTTAAAAAGAGTAGCAGTGGGATTATAACTAATGCGGTTAGCCACTTGCTGAGCAGGCCTTTTTGTTTACAAGTTTAAATTTGTATTTTTTTGCTAGAAAATGACTTAGAGCCCCGCCTCTAGAGAATAAAATGGGGATTGTTGCAATATTTTATGTCACGCTGCATTGCGAAATACATTTTTTTGGGAAAAAATTCACTTTAATGAATAAAAAAAAAAAAAACACTAAAGTTAGCCCAATCTTTTTTTCTATAATGTGAAAGATGATGTTACGCAGAGTAATTAGATACCTAACATGTCATGCTTTAAAATTGTGCATGCTCGTGGAATGGCGACAAACTACTGTACTTAAAAATCTTAATAGGCGACACTTTAAACATTTTTACAAGTTACCAGTTTAGAGTTACAGAGGAGGTCCAGGGCTAGAATTATTGCTCTCGCTCTAACGATCAGGGCAATACCTCACATGTGTGGTTTGAACACCATTTACATATGTGGGCTCGACTCACAAATGCGTTTGCTTCTGCGTGCGAGCGCGGGGGGGAATGAGGTGCTTTAAAAAAAAAATCTTATTTATTTTACTTTTATTTTTTTCACTTTCCCTTTATTTATTTTTTATCACTTTTATTCCTATTACAAGGAATGTAAACATCCCTTGTAATAGAAATAAGCATGACAAGTCCTCTTTATTGAGAAATCTTTTATTGGTTGAACTAGATAGACTTTTCTCTTTTTTCAACCTGATTAATTATGTCAAAAAGACCCCAGCTATCTCATTTACCTTTAAAAGCAAAAGGAAAAAAAACTCATTTTTGACACTTTGACTTAAAAAAAAAAAAAAAAAAAATTCTCTGAACCCGAGAAATGGAAGTGAGGTCAGAGATCACTGCGGTCTTTCAAGGGCATAGAGCCGAGTGGGGGCCACATAAAAAAACAATGCCGGGGTTATGGCAGCTAGGTGCTGTCATAACCCCGGTATTAAACCTCAAAGTAATGACATATATATACTGTGGGCAATCGGCAAGTGGAATATGAAGAAGTCTGGTGGCTCTAAGTCCTCATCTTCACAGATGCCTTGATACTATTTCCGAGTTCTATCACTGTATGCAGTCTGACACTCAGTACTTACAGCCTATTCAGGCCTTTACATCTCCCATCCTAAACCTATAAAACTGTCAATGGGCCATAACTCCTCACGCCTTACTGGCAGCTGAGGGCCACTGAGGTTTTCAGCTCTCCAGTACGTCTCCCTGCAGCTAACCTGAACTATTTCATGACATCACCTCACACTTGTCAAAGCATTTTCTTCCCAGCGTGAACCGTATGGAGCCATGTGCTTCCAATTATCCGGCTGAGGGTTTTTCTCTGGAAGCTGAGGGTGGGTACAGACGCATTACAGAAATGTTTTGTCCCAAAAATAAACAGAATTCCAAGTGAGTTGCTGGGTATTAAATAATGGAATCTGGACTGAAAAAAAAGGACAGATTGATAAGCACCTTAAGAAAAGTTGACGGTATGTTATAAAGAATGCCTCCCAGAAACAGTAAGTTATGTAAAGTATGTATAGCTAATCCATTTTTCATTTAGTTAAAAAAAAAAAAAAAGGGATTTAGAAAGTGAGAGGAAATCTCTAAAAATAAAAAGGAGCTCCCTGGAATGGATGTCCATGTTGGCAGATTTACTTTCAACTCTTCTTCTGATGACAAGTGCAAAAATGTTGGTTTCCTATTACTGTAGTGTTGGTGATGTAGCGCTTACCGACGCAGGAGCGCTGGTTCTCTGTTTTGCCACAAAACTTTAAGCTGCTCAGTCCCCACTGACACACGTGGTTATAGGTAGAAGGCCACTCACACCTGTGCAACTTAAATGATAATAAAGTACACCTCAAAAGCTAGCCACAAGCAACTTAGTGGTAAATAGAATAAATGTTATAAGACAAGGCAAGGTAAAACAAAGCACAAACCAATAAATGGGCAAAGATCACATTAGGATATGTTCATCTAATTTGAATACTAGCTTTGCTTTAAGTGTGGCAATTAGCTTAAAGCTAAACTAAACTAACATGGATTCCACAGCATTAATAAAGAGCTATATCATAAATAGTGAGATATATAATGGCTCACAGTTATTCTGGAATAACCATTTCAAAGAAAGTGTCCTGGAGTGCACTCTGTAGTGAAACCTGACACTAGTACAAAATGTTAAGCTGGCTGACATTGGGGCCCTTCAGTGCACGTGATGTTTTCCCTTTAAGAGTGTGCAGTGGATAGATGATGAGCTGTTTTGTGAGGAGCAGTGTCTATTGCATTAATTGTGACAGTGTTTAGAATGGCACAAATGATTCAGCTCCCCTCTTCTGGTGCAGAAGAATTTGGTCCAGATTTGGTCCAGATCATATGGCGGTCTGCTGTCTTCAGGCAGCCGGGGGGCTCGGTCCTCAGAAACAGGTCTGCTTCCGCCATTCCTGGTAAGGGAACCTTCACTGCTGGATCCCTACTTCGCATGCGTGAAGTGCTAAGTGGCCCGGCAGGGGGGGGGGAGGAGGAGGGTGGTCAAACTGTCAAAATGTCATAAACGGTTCCCCATTCCCCCCTGAAGGGTGCCAAATGTAAAATCGGAGGTGGGGAGGAAGCATATAAACTGAAGTTTCACTTTTGGGTGGAAGTCCCCTTTAAGGATGCAGCGACCGGCTTCCCGGCCCACTCCTTACCAACCAGCTATTCTTCGCACAGAATTCAAATCAATCATTTTTCGGCTGGCTGAATGTGAATCGTTCCGAAAATTTTGAATTTGTTAGGAAATCTTTCAATTAAATGAAACTCAATGAAAATAAACTTAAAGACTGAAATGAAGCAACGAAACAAAATTAGTAACATAATGAATCTATTTGAAACTAAACAGATTTTTCTGTTCTGCACATGTCTACGACACAGCAGGGAAGCGAGGGGCGAGACCCAACTGCAGCATAACACACAGAAGTCCCAACTCTGTCACTGCTCACGGGAGACAACGTCAGAGAAGTAAGAGCTGCACACAACCCCGGCAGAGCACCCAAGTACAGTAACATTGGTCACTACGACATATAAAGGGGTGAAGCTGCACAGCAGGGACACAGACTGCAATAAAGGCTTGTCAGTCATTCTTATCTTACCCTACTCTATCCAAAACTTAAAGAAAAACAATGGACTATACATACATGTTAAAATCAATTATCAAATTCCTAACATAATCCATTCAGTTTACCACTAAGCTCGGTTTTATGAAACCCACTACAGACAAATTTAGCAGGCTTTTCCCAGTGCTTGCAGGCATGGCTCCAATCTTATGTCACGTGATTCTGTGCAGACTGACAGCCCAAGGCCTCATTTAGGCCGCATACACACACGGGGACTGTTCGCTCAACTTTGTCCGCTGAACAGTGTTTCGGCGGACAGTCCGCTCGTGTGTGGGCTTTCAGCGGACAGTTTCAGCGGACAGTCTGCTGAACAAAGTTTTTCGGAAATTCCGAAAAACTGTCCGCTGAAACAAACAGTCCCCTCGTGTGTAGGCTTGTTCGTCAAACTAAGTTCCGCGCATGCTCAGAAAGGATTTACACGCCGAAGTTTGCATTGCAGTGTATAGGACGTCGTTTTCTAGTCCCGTCGTACGTGCCGTTCACGTCATCGCGCACGGTTTCAGCGGACTGTTCGTTCGTCGTGTGTGGGCAAGTCCGTCCATGCTAATTTTGAGCGGACTGTCCGCTGAAACTGTTTGACGGACAAAGTTGAGCGAACAGTCCCCGCGTGTGTACGCGGCCTTACACTATTTGCATTTTTCTTCACCTGTCTCTGAAAAGGAACAAAGAAAACAATTGTTCAGGAAACTGGTGTCATGTGCATATTTTTTGTCTGTGCAGAAATATGCAACATGTATGCATTTTTCTGCACAGAAAAAAATCCACATGAATGCAACATTGTGGTGTGAACAGGGCATCAGTGTGATGAAGGCAATGCTTGAACTGGTAAATACTGTATATTAACGGCTGAATACCGGTTGTAGAGTTTTTTTTAACCCACGCATTCAGTGTTTTTTTTTTATTAAATCCATAATCATTTGTTGTCATCAATAACATGCCAAGGAAGAAGGAACAACTACATGTATGGAAAGGTTGAATTATCTCCAGCAAAGATGAAAGCTAAAGGAATGTCAAATATATAGTGATGGGTTTGATCCTGAATAGACTTGTAATAGCCACACATGTAACAATGCAATATTTCAATATAATGATTGATTTGATTAAACAGTTTCAATTTTCATAAGGTGATTATCCTAAATTAAGACCTACAGTGATAAATGACTGTTCTCATCAAAAAGGAACAATTTGTTCTGGCAGAAACCCTATTCAAATTTTCCCTTCTTTGCTGTATTGCATGACCATGCTGGAATGCAGCAGTTCCTAAAAACAGACCTGCTTAATTAAAGTGGAACTTTACTCGCTAAATTAAAATTTGCTAACAGGCAAAGTGCACCATTTAGGCATCTGTGCAGGAGTGACATCATCTTGGCCCAGCCAATCAAGATAACCGAAGATTGGAACATGGAAGAAGACCAATTGAACATGGGAGTGGCTGGCAAGGGACCAAAATGTGAAGGTGAGGAGTATAGTTCCACTTTAATGCTGAACTCCAGGGAAAATAAAAATCCTCCCTTGCAGTGGAACTGGCCCACACTGACAGGGTAAATGCTTGTTTAGGTCTAGGGCAGGGTTTCTCAACTAGGGTTCCTCCAAAGGTTGTTACAGATTCCTTGAGCAATGGGCAATTTGTGCCTCTCAAATAAGTTCCCACTGACACCATTAATCTTTTTAGCTATCTGTAAAGGGGTAAATATTCCCAATATCCACAAGTGTAAGGAGCATTCTCCACATCACATGACATCACACTAACGTATAGTGGGTTGTAGATTTAGTAATCCTGAGACCAGAAGGTTCCTCTGTGTTGTAAAGTTTGGGAAAGGCTGGTCTAGGGCAGGAGTCTCCAAATTTTCTAAACAAAGGGCCAGTTTTGTGTCTTTGAGACTTTAAAGGGGATGGATTGAGGCCAGTGGAAGTAGAAAATGTCCAGCGTAAGTGGGAGTAGACAACTCATCAGGCTTTCTGGTCAGTGGAGGTAAAAAAAATTAAATAGCGTGGTCAGTAGCGATGGAGGCCCATCGTTGGTATTAATGGGAGAATTAATTCCCATTTTGTTTTTATCAGGGGGAATACTTATGCCCCATCTTTAGTGTCAATGGAAAGAATAGTGTCCCTGTCATTGGTGTCAGTGGGCTGAATAGTGCCCCACTGTTAATAGAAGGAATGGTCCTCGTAGCAGTGGAAGGAACAGTGCACCAAGGATCAGATAAAGATAAAGGGCTGAATTCGGCCCCTCTGGCCACAGTTTGGAGACCACTTATCTAGAGGAACAAAAAAGCACTTTTACTTACTAGTCCCCGCAGCCTCTTTTCCCCAATGTCCTGGTGGTCGTAGGTCCTCTGAAATCTTTAAAGGGGTTGTAAAGACAAATGTTTTTTCACCTTAATGCATTCTATGCATTAAGGTGAAAAAACATCTGACACTGCCTGTGCCCCCAGCCCCCCGTTTTACTTACCTCGCCCCGCCGTCCTTTTCACCATTCAGCCTTGCCGCTGATTGGCTGGAGTGGATGGATGGAAAGCAGCGCAGCCATTAGCTCGCGCTGCTGTCAATCACATCCACTGACGCGGAGCGCCGGGGGCGGGGCCGTGTGATACAGCGAGCAGCTATAGCCGCCGGCTGTATCACCGGAGCGCGCCCACAGGTGCTTCTCACCATGCGAGGGAGCTCTAATGAATGTGAGAAGTACCTGTGGGAAGAAGCCGAGACAGCCGCCGAGGGACCCCAGAAGATCAGGTTTGGGGCCACTCTGTGCAAAACAAGCTGCACAGTGAAGGTAAGTATGACATGTTTGTTTTTTTTTATTTTTAAATTTAACTTTAAAATCCCTTTAAGACATATACAGAGTCCATCACCCTTCACTGAACCTGAGGACATCAAGAAACAGCCTACTGCTGGAGCATTTTAGTATCTAGTCGAATGGAAAGGTTGGGGGGGGGACAAAGCTGTGTTTCTTAACTGCAGTAAATTAAGGTCACCAAGCTAGCGCTACTATCTGGCGGAGTTGTATAAATTTCAGTGTTGCTTGGGCAGAAATACAATTTCTGTGACAGATAAAACCTCTCCTGTATGTCTATTCATCTGTTTACCTGGATTTTAACTTTAAAGCCCTAGTTGAAATAATGCAGTGCAGCCTAGTTTGGGTATGCAGTCTACCTCGCTTCCCAGTCTGCTGGATAGTTCGTTCCCACGACTATTGGGTATGTAGGTCAACAGCTAGGTCATTATTGTTGTTCCTTTGACCTTGACTGTTCATTTTTCATATAAGGTGAACGGATTTACATCGCCTCCAGCAAGATCAATGCAATTTAAATGAGGACAGCGTCCTCAGGAAAAATCAATAGTGCTGAGCGAACCCTGTTGATTTTGGCAAGCAAAGAAAAATGGAGGAGACAGTTGCTTCCCTCTGAGCAATGAATCGCAACATGACATTTCCGATTAATATTTTATTCATGATCTCTGGCTTGCATGTTTGCCTTCTATCTCGAGACGGTCTCATATTCAGACATCTGCGGACCTGACACTTTATTGACAGGCGCTGCTAGGGGGACGAGATGGAGAAGCTGATAGAATTTATGCCAAACATGTGTGTAAGGAAGCTGTGGGGACGTTTAAACAGCCTACGGAAACATGCTGGTCAGATTCCAAGCGTATGACCAAATCGGACTTCATTGTCATCCTGGCTGTTGGCAAGAAGTGCTGATTTTGTTTTGATTAGGACATGTGTTTCCTAAAGAATACAGTGTGTCCCAATACAAACTGGCAAAGGAGGCACTTAAAGGGGGCGTCCACCTCCAAATGGATTTGATATCTGGCCATTCACAGATCTTTCTGCCATGCATGTATCCTAAACTTTTCATCTGCATAAAAAATAAATGATGTATAATTATTACTGAACTCTATTCACAATCAAAAAATACTGTTTTGATCTGCAGCACTTGAAATTTTCTAGAACTTATAAAAAGCTAAAAATTTTCCACATGACCTTTGAAAAGTACAGGCATATGGATGTCCTGTACAGTCTGAACAAAAAAAACAAAACAGAAATGTCTTCTCATTTCATTAGCTTGCTACAGCACTGGGGTGGCTAGATGAGGAAAACTACATTCCTCCTACTTATGTTGCCATTATCCATTCATTATGTACTTGCTAGAAAACTCAATGCACAGAGGTGGATAGCCCCAACCCGTCCTTCCCATACCCCATGGATAAAAGCTGTCAATAATGCTCACCTTTGTGAAAAACTGCTCTATAAACATAAGGGTAGTACTGGTAAATTTTCCAAAAATTTGAGACAATTGGTCAGAGATTGGCTGTTGAGTGAGAGCGTCGCCTCTGGTCTAGTGTGAGACCACCCCTTCCCCTCTTCCATAACTTCCTTTGGCTGGCTATAAATGACTGCGCAGACACATAATTGTTGGTCTTACATTCTCTTTATATATTATTTCATGGTACATTGTTATAGTGGACTCAGAATCCTGGTAAAACAGATCTGGGAGAGGAGAGATTGCTGACATCATCATACATCACACATGACGAGCAGACTAGTATCCCATCTAGAATGAAGCTGACTTCTCAGCCTGTGGACACAGACATGCACTGCTCACTGTATAGAAGAGATAACATTTACCGATATTAATTAAATTACAAACGCTATCATGTACCTGGTAGCAGAGCCTGAAATGGTGATCACACCCTGCCTTTAATATATCTTACGGGTCTTTCAGGTCTAGACTATATCCTATGGGCCGTAGGCAAAACATCTGAGCCAGAGCCTGTATTCCTCTCCTCTGTTGTTTGATGATTTATATTGAGGTAATTGAACAACTATTAATATTGATATTATTTTTTTCATTCTCCCATTCTCTCCACCCCTCTTCTTTCACTTCCACTCACTGAGGGTAATTTATAGCTGTAATTATATTTGATAATATGCTTATTGTGTATATTTGCACTTACCTGTTTTTTTCATTGTTCTTTTCTATAGTAAGAACTCTGTATACAATCAGGTCCATAAATATTGGGACATTGACACAATTCTAATCTTTTTGGCTCTATACACGACCACAATGGATTTGAAACGAGACAAACAAAATGTGCTTTAAAGTGATTGTAAACCCTTACAAACCACTTTGACCTACAGGTAAGCCTAGATTAACGCTTACCTGTAGGTCTAATAAATAGGCACACTGAGCGCGGCATCGTCAATGACGAAGGGTTTACTTCCTCTTCAACTGCAGACGTTCAGCTTTCATTTGAGGGTATTTACATCCAAATAAGGTGAACGATGTAGGAATTACAAACATTTGTATATGTGCCTCCCACTTTTTAAGGGACCAAAACTAATGGGACAGATTAACAATCATCCATCAAACTTTCACTTTTTAATACTTGGTTGCAAATCCTTTGTAGTCAATTACAGCCTGAAGTCTGGAACACATAGACATCACCAGACACTGGGTTTCATCCCTGGTGATGCTCTGCCAAGCCTCTACTGCAATTGTCTTCAGTTCCTGCTTGTTCTTGGGTAATTTTCCCTTCAGTTTTGTCTTCGGCAAGTGAAATGCATGCTCAATCGGATTCAAGTCAGGTGATTGACTTGGCCATTGCATAGCATTCCCCTTTTTTCCCTTAAAAAACTCTTTGGTTGCTTTCGCAGTATGCTTCGGGTCATTGTCCATCTGCACTGTGAGCTCCGTCCAATGAGTTCTGAAGGATTTTGCTGAATATGAGCAGATAATATTCCCTGAAACACTTCAGAATTCATCCTGCTGCTTTTGTCAGCAGTCACATCAATAAATTCAAGAGAATCAGTACCATTGGAAGCCATACATTCCCACTCCAAGACAATACCACCACCATGCTTCACTGATGAGGTGGTATGCTTTGGATCATGAACAGTTCCTTTCCTTCTCCATACTCTTCTCTTCTCATCACTCTGGTATAAGTTGATCTTGGTCTCATCTGTCCATAGGATGTTGTTCCAGAACTTTGAAGGCTTTTTTTAGATGTTTGTTGGCAAACTCTAATCTGGTCTTCCTGTTTTTGAGGCTCACCAATGGTTTACATCTTGTGGTGAACCCTCTTTATTCACTCTGGTGAAGTCTTCTCTTGATTGTTGGCTTTGACACACATACAACTTGGAGAGTGTTCTTGATCTGGCCAACTGTTGTGAAGGGTGTTTTTTTCACCAGGGAAAGAATTCATCGGTCATCCACCACAGTTGTTGAGGGATAATAAGGGAATAACACACACCTGGCTGGGGATGAGCTCGTTGTTTGAGTCAAACGCATTTTCATCTCGAACATCGACCATTCTTCTGTTCGGTGAAATCAGAACTTTGTGAACCGTTCGCACCATATTCGTGTGGCGCGAATGGCCAATAATGCAGTACGCCATCGCAGTGCATTGCTGGCTCATGATTGGCCAAGCATGCACTGTGCCGCCGCATGCTTGGCCAATCACAGCGCCGGCAGCGAGGAGAGCCATAAATGGCCACAGGCAGGATGCCTGTGGCCAATTATAGCTTGGGGGGTTTAGTACACGCCCCACACTATATAAGGCCGCCAGCGCGGAGGCCTTGTGTAGTGTGTTGCGGCATTCAGGGAGAGAGCAGGATAGGCAGGGACAGTGTGTTCTTTTCTTGTGAACCTAGCGCTGTTAAAGTGGGTGTTGTGTGCCTCCAGCACAATATACACCTGAAGATACCCCTTATTGCTGGCGTTCTGTAATACATGCATCTGCAACAGTTAAAGTGGATGTTGTGTGCCTCCAGCACAATATACAAATGAAGCTACCCTTTATTACTGGTGTTCTGTAATACAGGCAACTGCAGCAGTTAAATTGGGTGTTGTGTGCCCCCAGCACAATATACACCTGAAGCTACCCTTTATTACTGGTGTTCTGTAATACAGGCATCTGCAGCAGTTAAAGTGGGTTTGTGTGCCTCCAGCACAGTATACGCCTGAAGATACCCCTTATTGCTGGTGTTCTGTAATACAGGCATCTGCAGCATTTACAGTGGGTGTTGTGTGCCTCCTGCAGAGTATACACCTGAAGATACCCCTTATTGCTGGTGTTGTTCTGTTTCTGTAACACAGGCAGGCAGCTGCAGTAATTAGAGTTGGTGTACTGTGTCATCTGCTCAGTGTGCACCTAAAGCTACCCAATTGCTGGGTTTCCCATCTCCCTGCAGGCCATTACTATGTCTGGAAGGCCAACAAGGAGAGGCAGACAGTCACGAGCCAATAAAAGAGGTCAAGCAGGCTCTGTGTCTAGAGGCAACATTGCTGGTTGTGGACGTGGTGCATCGTCATCATCACGTGGCCATGGGACACGCTTGTCCTTATTTTCAGCAGCTGGACGTGTTGAGTCGCATCATGCCGAAGACTTGGTAGAGTGGATGACCAAGCCCTCCTCATCCTCCTAATCCTCTCTCACCCAGGCTCAGGGTATTAGCAAAGCAGCTGCCAATGCGTCCTCTTCCCTCGTCTCAATGTCATCAGTCACTCCTTCCCTAGACTCACCATGTCCTCCTGAGGAGTCCCCCGAACTGTTTGAGCACAGTGTTGGGTACATGCTCCTGGAGGATGCCCAGTGTTTTGAAGGCTCTGATGATGAAACCCAGCAAGAGGAAGGCAGTAGCGTGAGCGCAGAGAGAGGGGATGCTCAAGAAGGACAGCAATCTGGCAGTCATGTTCCACCAGCTGCAGCATACTGCCAGGTTTGCTCCAGTGATGAAGAGGGAGTGGATGATGAGGTCACTGACTCCACATGGGTGCCTGATAGGAGAGGGGAGGAGGAGGAGGATGAGGCACATCTCCAACGAGGCAGGATGCCCTCTGGGGGCCAGCTTCGGGGCAGCACACCGACTGAATCACATCACAGACCTCCGCCTGTGCAGTGCGCTGCCTCTGCGCGTTATTCCAAAAGTTCTTTGGTGTGGGCCTTTTTTGAGACAAGTGCACCAGATGGCACCGCTGCTATCTGCAACATATGTCTCAAGCATATCTCGCGTGGCCAAAACATCAGCCGCTTGGGCACCACATGCTTGACCAGACATATGTTGACCTGCCATGCAGCTCGTTGGCAAGCATACCTTAAAGACCCACACCAAAGAACAAAGCGGACCTCTCCTTGCTCCTCATCAGCAGGGATCTCCAACCCCACTAGACCTTCAGTCCTCTCTGAAACCTGCACTGAGAGGAATGAAGGTGTAGAATTAGGTGTGTCACAGCCAAGTACTTGCGGGCACTCTGCTAGCAGTACATTGACGTCCGATTGTACCAGGCAAATTTCCCTGCCCCAGCTGCTGGACCGTCAAAAGAAGTTCCCTCCCAGCCATCCACATGCCCACCAGTTGAATGCTAGCAGGTCCTCAAACGCCACTTATTCTCATAGAAGGCGATTCCAGCTCTCTACCGGCATGTGGAAGGCAATGTCCATGGCTCACTGGACAGGGCGGTCAGCGGTAAGGTGCATATTACTGCTGACTCATGGTCCAGCAGGCATGGACAGGGACATTACCTATCTTTCACGGCCCATTGGGTCACTCTTCTGGCAGCTGGGAATGATGCAGGACAAGGTGCAGTAGTGCTGGAGGCTGTTCCACCACCACGCCTCCAAAATGCTACTAATGGTTGTGACACACCTCTCTCCTCCACCCCCACCTCTTCTTCTTCCTCCATAGCCTCTTTCAGTGCTTTGTCCTCGGAATCAGTGGTGCTCTGTAGGAGCTATGCAAGTACGCAGGCAAAAAGATGCCATGCCTTGTTGCGCTGGTTTGGGGGACAGGGGCCACACCGGGGCACATATTTTGTCAGCTCTGCAGGGGCAGGCCGAGAGGTGGTTGACGCCACGCCAGCTTAAGCCAGGAATGGTGGTTTGGGACAATGGTACCAACCGCCTCTCCGCCCTCCGACAAGGACAACTGACCCATGTGCCCTGTGTGGCTCACATCCTTAACCTGGTGGTGCAGCGGTTCTTGGGCAGGTACCCAGGCTTACAGGATGTCCTGAGGCAGGCCAGGAAAGTCTGTGTTCATTTCCACCGATCATTTAATGCCAGTGCTCGGCTGGCTGAGCTCCAAAAGGAGTTGTACCTGCCCAAGAACCGCCTTATATGTGACATGCCCACAAGATGGAACTCAACGTTGGCCATGCTGCAGCGGCTGCACACCCAGCAGAGGGCCATCAATGAGTACCTGTGAGACTATGACACCAGGACAGGGTCAGGGGAGCTCGTTTTTTTTTCACCACGCCAGTGGGGCATGCTCAGGGATGCATGCACTGTCCTGTCACCATTTGAGGAGGCCACGAGCATGGTGAGCAGTGACAGTGCATGCATCAGTGACACTGTACCTCTTGTCCACCTGTTGGAGCATACGTTGCGTGGATTAACGGACAGGGCATTTGAGGCAGAACAGAGGCAGGAAGAGGAGGACTTCCTTGCCTCTCAAGACAGTATCCAGACAGTGTTCCTGCTGTCTCACCCATCACACAGGAAGAGGACGAGGAGGAGGAGGAGGAGAAGGCTTGTGTCAGCATGGAGGTGGAGTTTGGCACGCAGCATCGGCAGCAGCAGTCTTTGAGGGATGATTTACAGTCCCAAGAAACCCATGGACTTCTAAGTGGCTGGGAGGAGGTGGCTGCGGATCATGTTGTCCTTAGTGACCCAGAGGACTCTGGACCGAATGCCTCAGCTAACCTACGCTGCATGGCCTCCCTGATCCTGCAAAGCTTGCGGAAGGATCCTCGTATTCTTCGGATCAAGCAGAGGGACTATTACTGGCTGGCCACTCTCCTTGATCCACGGTACAAGGGTAAGGTTGCAGAGCTTATCTTGCCGTCGCAGAGGGAGCAGAGGATGAGATATCTCCGGGAGGCCTTACTAAAAGGTCTGTGCAACGCGTTCCCAGAGACTGGGAGGTTACAAACTCCTGGTCCTGGACAATGTGTTGCTGAGGCATCGGTCAGAAGGAGCGATGCGTTCAGACAATTTTTTAGTCCGCAGCCCCAAGGTGTGATCGGTTCCAGCAACCATCGTCAGCGTCTGTATTACATGGTGCAGGAATACCTAGGGGCATGTAATTACAATTTTTGATGCAATACTTTGCAGCAGGGCTCATTCCTGCACTCCAACTAGAGTATCTGGAAGAGGTTGCAGTGTTGTGGCACCAGCAAGCAGTGCCTAAGGCCCAATTTTTTATCCCCTGTTTAACAGAGGCATGTAATACAATTTTTGATGCAATGCTTTGCAGCAGGGCTCATTCCTGCACTCCAACTAGAGTATCTGGGAGAGGTTGCAGTGTTGTGGCACCAGAAAGCAGTGCCTAAGGCCCAATCTTTCAGCCCCTGTTTAACAGGGGCATGTAATTACAATTCTTGATATAATATTTCACAGCAGGGCCCGTTCCTGTGCCCACTAAGGCCGCGTACACACGAGAGGATTGTCCGTCCAACTTAGTCCACTGAAACGTGTTTCAGCGGACAATCCGCTCGTGTGTGGGCTTCAGCGGACTTTTTCGGCAGACAGTCTGGCGGACGTCTTTCGGAATTTCCGTAATATTGTCCGTCCAAACTTGGTTTCAGCGGACAATCCGCTCGTGAGTAGGCTAGTTCGACGGACTAAGTATGGCGCATGCTCAGAAAGGATTTACACGGCCGAAGGTTGCATTGCAGTGTAATGGACGTCAAATTTCGAGTCCCGTCGTACGTGCCGTACACGTCATCGCGCAGGCTTTCGGCGGACTGTCTGTTCATCGTGTGTGGTCAAGTCCGTTCATTCGAAAGTAGGACGGACTGTCTGTCGGATTGTCTGACGAACTTAGTTGGCCAGACAATCCGCCCGTGTGTACGCGGCCTGAGAGTAACTGTGAGGACTTATAGTGTTGTGGCACCAGCACCACCACCACAACCACCAAAGGTCCAATTTTTCTATCACTGTTCAACAATGACATGTAATTACAATTCTTGATATAATCGTTCACAGCTCCAGCGCCCACCAAGAGTCCCTTTGAGGGCTTACAGTGTTGTGGCAACACCAACACCTTGTTCCGCCATTTCTGCAGAGCATATGGGGGCCCCACGCCTTTCCTTTTTTTTTATTTGGGTACGGGGTTCCACTTAATATCCGTATAAGACCCAAAGGGGCTGTTAATGGGCAGGGGGGGCTACCCATGCCATTTTTCTCAATGTTTTTCATCCATATTACCGGAACCAGATATTACATCAAAACAGCAAGCAGTTTTAAATTACTTTTTTCCTGTTAAATGTCATTTTGTGTAGGGACTGTTCTAAACACGGGAAACACATGTCACTTCACAGGCATACTATAGACACCCCCCAGGCACGATATTTAAAGTAATATTTCACTTTTTTTTTCTTCACTTTAATCGTCATTAAAATCAGTGCTCCCTTTTTAGGACAATATCTTACATATTAGCCATTAAAATTAGAACGTTTTTTTCGAATGTTCGAGTCCCATAAACTTCAATGGGGTTCTAAAGTTCGCACAAATTTTCGGTCCGTTCGAAAGTTCTGGTGCGAACCGAACCGGGGGATGTTCGGCTCATCCCTAGTGTTGATCTCCCAATATGTATGGACCTGACTGTATAACACATTTCCAATTTATGTATGGTCCTGAAGAAGCGGGGATCCTGCGTAACATGTAGACCAGTTACAGGTAGATATATCCATCAGATTTACATATTTTTGTATTTATTGCAAAATGTCTTTATGCATATCTATGTTTTTAATCTTGTATTTATGACAAAGTTGTATGTGTAATAACATTTATATAGATTTTTATTCTGAATTTGTTCTCATTTGGCATATTTAAAGTCCCACTACTCTTTTGGTTCAACAATACCATATTCATTTATGATGATGCCAATGTGAACTTGTGATGGGCTTTGATGACATGTCCTCTACCTTACAACTTTCTTGACAGCTTATTTAGCTTACTTTATGGAAATTTTCCCTGGAGGTGATGTTGAAGCCTACTTTAGCAGCTTTTAGAAAGTCGCTGAATGTGAGAAGCTACTTGAGGAGCATTGGGCCAATATGCTTGCACTCTTTTTAATAGCCTCTCTCACTCTTTCTGCTGTGAGAGCCCAATTTTGTTTAGATGCCTTGGGCAATCAGATTTTTTTTTTTTTTTCTATGCACTTGCAGTAGTACAACAAACTGTGTATGTTTGCTGCCTTGCTGAATAAATGTGCAGACTAAACCCACTTGAAATCTTCCTGGATGTCCCTGCCTTGTGCATGGTTTACAGCTTCCAGGTACCAGTTGAGCATGTCCCCTCTTGGAACCTAGTATGCCATTGACCACTAGATTAGGCATTACCAATTTTGTATAAAAAATACAAAAATCTAAATATGGAACAGCAGTCAAGTACATTTGTGAAGGTAACCTTACATAAATAACCCAGAATGTGCACTGACTGAATATATTTTATACTGTTGTTCCCTTTTTAGGCACAGGATGTGGGGAAGCTCTCTTAGGTGGTCATAGACCCTCAACCTCAACATCTAACCACAGCTCAAAACAGGAGAATTAACTGATGCCTTTTATAGAGGGCAGAACATATTCAACAATAGTAATTTTCATTGCTTTTTTTTATTTTATTTTTTTTAGCAGAGACCGAATGTTACATTAAACTAACCCCTATAGTCGTAAGCTACAGAGAGCCACTGAAACCACATAATAATATTGGAAGAGTTATGAATAAATATAGCCTATTCCAATTCATATTTTTCCTGTTACCAAGAAGCAGACATTTTCTTGGTTAGAAACACAAACACTTTTCCAGCAGCTTTTCTGCACACTGTTATAAAAGAACCAAGCACAAAATGAACAGGCTGCAGGTTTTATTCTAAAATATCTTCAGTTTCCTCACCATCTCTTTGACTGACTTACTTCCTCAGATTACTCTATCTTTCTGCAGCCTCCTTTTTCTCTCTCCACCCAGGATTCTGATACATTGTATAACTGGCAACAGCCAAATATGGGCACGGACTTTATTCAAAGCAGTGATTGACAAGCACAAGACTCTAACTAAAAAAGAAACATTATCAAACGAAAAAAAGTAAAAATATGCAGCGATGGGGGTGCATTTCTTATGATTGCAGAAATAATATTATTTTTCTTTGTAGCACCCCAGTCTATTTGATATTGTTTTCTGTGGTTCCTTACATAACTAAACTTGCTAGAAAGACAAAGTTATGGTTTAATTGCTCAGCTAAGCAAAAAAAAAAAAAAAAAAAAAAAGTTCCTGAATTATTTGTCTGTAGCTGGATTTGAGGCATTTTAATCTGTCCAGCACATGGCCAGGGGTCCCATACCAATGGCACATTTTGTTCTTTGAATTCACAGGACTTGACCAACAAGTGCCTTTCTTGTAGGAAAATGTTCTGCTTCCCCTCTAGTCCCAGTTTTGCCTCCGGCTTTGGAGAGGTTAACCGTCCCCGGAGGAAATATTTGCTTAATGAATGTGAATTCTTTCTGTGTCTTCTAACACAGTGACGTTGGCACGAATCGCTTCCAGAAAAGCGGGGCTGATTACGTAGGTGACTGCATGATACCTTTTCCCGCTGGTGAGGATTCGTTACATATGAGAGTCAGGAACCCGTTAACAATTGTCCTGAATCACATACTTTGCAAAAATAGAAAGAAAAAAAACACCTAGGCCTTGAATTAAAGAGAACCAGTCACAACTGCAATGCAAATATTTATATTTTTTGTTCAGCTGTAGACAGCTGCCTGCCCTTTGGGCTGTGCAGCAGGAAATGTATCCCTGCTGCAGACTGTTATTCCCTCCATGCAAAGATGGACAGCACAAGAGAGAGATAGTGAAGGCAGAATTTGATTGGCTGGAGTGCATCCTGGGACTAAGCTTATATCAGCAACCCGAGAAGGATGGCTACTGACTGCCATTGCGGTTGTTCTCTAGTCCTAGCTGTTCTTTAGTCCTACCCACTGCCCAAAAAGAGCAACAGTAAGCCCAGGGACAGGGTTCTGAATAACAAGAGATCTTGCACTGGGAGACACAAGTGGCCTAGGAATAGTTTTTTCACCTTTAAGCCAAACCCGAACACTTTATCAGCGCATGGCATTTTTTTGTAGTATACACTATAAGACTGTAAAAGACCTATGACAATGATGGACATGCATGCAGCTGCAGAGATAATGAGAGTAGGGTAGGGTATGCACCAGCCGGTATGCTGGTATATGAGTGACAGTGTGCACTGGGGAGGGGGGGGGCGTTGTGGTGAGCAGCCTATTTTGTAAAGGAAGGGAGGAGCTTGTAGACTATCATAGGGGTGCGCATGGGATGTGCCGGGTTGTCTCCCGAGATCTGCTGTGAAATGTTCCATCCAAGCAATGTGTAGCCCGCACTGCCTGTGAAACAGTTTTACATGCAGCAGATTGTGAGGCAAGAGCCGCCCACTGTGTGTGAAACTATCATGTAATGTGATGTCACTGCTTGCAGGGAGAGAGTCCAGCTGTCACAACTCTGCAGTGATGTCAGGGATGGCCGGGACTGAACAGCCATCAAACACCAGCCAATGTGATGTGGTCTGGGCGGGCCACTACCTGTATGTGAGTCCACCCCCTTTCTTAGACAGCCCAAACTTTGGCTGGAGTTCGATAGCTGCTCGGTCCCGCCCATCCCGACATCATCGTTGAGTTGTGACAGCTGGTCTTCTCACTGCATGCAGTGACATTACCTGACAGTTTCACACACTGAGTGGCTCTCACCTCATGATCTGCCGCATGATAAACTCCCCCTCTCCTCTGTCAGTGTCCAAGAGTGCTGCCCATTAGTGAAAATCAATGCTACCAATCAGAGCCCATCAGTGCTGCCTATCAGTGCTGCTGCTGCTGCCTATCAGTGCCGATCAGTGCTGCCCATCAGTGCCAATCAATGCTGCCAATCAGTGATGCTAACAGTGCTAATCAATACTGCCCACTAGTGCTGCCTATCAGTGCCAATCGGTACTGTCCATCAGTGCCAATCATTGCTGCCAATCAGTGCCCATCAGTGCTGCCTATTAGTGCCCATCAGTGGCATCCAAAAGTCAACATATTATCGAATGGAATGATATTTTGATTTTATGAAGCCCAAACGCGATATTAATCTATAATTTATAATGATATAATTATATAATCTATAATTTGCCTAGAACATTTAATGTGACCAATTCACCTCTGTAATTCATAGCATGTGCATGTTAGGTATCAATCCTACCATTATTCTCTTATACATTTGTGTAAATACTAGTTATTAACTTAGCTCAGTTATACCTGAAATTAAGGAAATTGTATGAAATGTAACTCTGGCAGCCCATCTGTATGTTAGTATAGGTCATTAACCATAGTCTGACAGATTTGTATTCTTTCAAACTAATAATAGGCTGAGAGTTTAAGAGTTTGTTCTTTCCAGCCTCCACCAAGTGCCGTTTTGCTAGTTAACCAACTAGGTTCATTAACAGGCTCTGAAGATCCTGGCCAAAATGTTTTACTGGAATTTATGATTAGTGATGGATGAACTTCCGACGGGATGTTTCGCGAACGCGGCTGATAGTTTGCGAACCGTAACATTTGCGGCGGGCCCCATTGACTTCAATGGGAGGCGAACTTGCAAACCTACAGGTCAAATTTGCAGCCACAAAATAATTAATAGCTGTGCAAACAAAGTCCCACCACATGGCCAATGACATAACACATGTATGAGGTGAATCTGGGATCGACAACTACAAGCATTCTTTTTTTATATGTGAAATTACTGTGACAGTTCAGGACTGTGGAGCGCATGAAGGCAATGGAGGAGAGGGAAGGTCAGGGTAGGCAAAGAAGAGGGTGCAGGAGATGATCACCAGCAGCGTGACATACAGCAATGACACCTGCACCGTGATAGAGTGATCTGACACCAGCACCGTGATAGAGAGCACTGACATCAGCAGCGTGACATACAGCAATGACACCTGCACCGTGATAGAGTGATCTGACAACAGCACCGTGATAGAGAGCACTGACATCAGCAGCGTGACATAAAGCACTAACACCAGCACCGTGACATACAGCACTGACAGCAGCACCGTGATAGAGAGCACTGACATCAGCAGCGTGACATACAGCAATGACACCTGCACCGTGATAGAGTGATCTGACAACAGCACCGCGATAGAGAGCACTGACATCAGCAGCGTGACATAAAGCACTAACACCAGCACCGTGGCATACAGCACTGACAGCAGCACCGTGATAGAGAGCACTGACATCAGCAGCGTGACATAAAGCACTCACTCCAGCACCGTGCTAGAGTGATCTGACAACAGCACCGTGATAGAGAGCACTGACATCAGCAGCGTGACATAAAGCACTAACACCAGCACCGTGGCATACAGCACTGACAGCAGCACCGTGATAGAGAGCACTGACATCAGCAGCGTGACATAAAGCACTCACTCCAGCACCGTGATATACAGCACTGACACCAGCACCGTGATATACACCACTGACACCTGCACCGTAAGCAGCCCCAGGAGGAAGTCAGCATAGCACAGGGATGGTGGGAGCCCCTCATAATGAGCATAGCACAGGGATGGTGGGAGCCCCTCATAATGAGCATAGCACAGGGATGGTGGGAGCCCCTCATAATATGCACAGCAGGGGTACAGCCCCAGGAGGAAGTCAGCACAGCACAGGGATGATGGGAGCCCCTCATAATAAGCAGCCCCAGGAGGAAGTCAGCACAGCACAGGGATGGTGGGAGCCCCTGATAATAAGCAGCCCCAGTAGAAATATGACACCGCTCAACCTCTTCAAAGATGAGGGTACAGGCATATAGTACGGTGTGCTTTTTTTGGACAAGGAAGTGAGCCAAATGAAGAAAGAAGGTCTGTGTGCTCGATTAAAAAAATTCTTTATAGATATATACATGGTCTACTGGTCACATGTGTTGAATTCCTCCGAGATCCATGCCTCATTCATTTTTAGAAATGTGAGGTAGTTAACACTGTCGTGAGCTAGGTGAGTACGCTTATCGGTCACGATCCCCCCCTACTGCGCTGAACGTCCTTTCGGACAGGACACTGGACGAGGGCCAAGCCAACAGTTCGATTGCAAATCGGGCAAGCTCTGGCCAGAGGTCAAGCCTGCCCACCCAGTAGTCCAGGGGTTCATCACTCCTCAGAGCGTCCACATCAGCCGTTAACCCGATGTAGTCGGACACCTGACGGTCTAGGCATTCCCTGATGCTAGATCCGGATGACACCTGTCGATGGGTCGGCTGAAAGAATGACCTCATATCCGAAGTCACCAACACATCTTCAAACCGGCCTCTTCTTGCAGGCGCTGTTGGATTGGTACCCGCAACTCCTTCTCTGGGAGTGGGAATTGCTCCTCTGCCAGCGCACGCAAAAGCAGAATGCAGCATTTCTCAAAGCAAGGCCTGGAAGTGCTCCATTCTGACAGCCCTCTGTGACGGCGGTAACATTTCTGCCATTTTGTGTTTGTACCGGGGGTCTAAGTACGTTGCCACCCAGTACTGGTCCTTGACCCTTATGCTTTTTATACGGGGGTCCCTATTAAAATACTGGAGCATGAAGGCCCCCATTTGCACTAAACTGGAAGCGGTGTGGTGGCCTGGCTCCTGCTCATCATCCAGGATAATGTCGTCCTCTTCATTCTCCTCTCCCAATCCACGCACAACAACAGGGATCCCAGAAAGGTTTAAAGCATGCTCTTCTTGCTCCTCCTCATCCGCCCCGGCACCATCCTCCTCTGACTCCTCTTCAGACTCCTGTTGTTCACTTGTCTCAGATAGAGTAGCCCCCCCTGGGAATTCATCCAGCATTGCGACTTCCTCATCTTCCCGCTCCTGCTCCTCCACAGCTTGATCAATGACACAACGCAATACACGCTCCATAAAGAAGGCATAATGTACCATGTCACTGATGGCGCCATGGCTGCGACTGACCAGTTTGGTGATCTCTTCAAATGGCCGCAGAAGTCTGCATGCGTTGGGCATCAGCAGCCACTGGCTCGGTGAAAAAAACCCCAGCTCCCCAGAACCTGTTCTGCCGCAGAGTTCATACAGGTAGACATTAACTGCACGTTTCTGCTGGAGCAGCCTATCAAGCATATAGAAGGTTGAGTTCCATCGCGTCGGGCAATCGCAAATAAGACGTCTGACCGGCAGATTGTGTCGCCGCTGAATGTCAGCAAGGCGAGCCATGGCCGTGTAAGATCTTCTGAAATGGGCCAAGATTTTCCTTGCCTGCCGCAAGATGTCCTGGACCCCAGGGTATTTGACAAGGAATCGCTGCACGACCAAGTTTAAGACGTGTGCCATGCATGGCACGTGTGTAATTTTGCCGTTTCAATGCGCTAAGCAGATTGGCACCGTTGTCACACACCACTTTACCAACTGTCAAATTGTGTTAGCCACTGATCTGCCTGTGAACGCAAAGCTGAAAGGAGTGCCGGGCCAGTGTGGCTCTTGGCTTCCAGGCACAACAGACGCAGCACGGCATGGCAACGTCTCACCTGGCATGTCGAATAGGTTCTGGGGAGCTTGGGCGGCGCAGCGGAAGAGACGCTAGCAGCGGAAAAGGAGGAGTCAGCCAAGGAGGAGAGGGAGGAGGATAGAGTAGGAGGAGGAGGAGGAGAAGAAGAGCCAGGCCTGCATGCAATCCGTGGCGGTAAAACCAAATCTACACGGGTGCCACGGGTTACATCCTTGACGGCCATCAGAAGGTTCACCCAGTGGGCAGTAAAAGTGATATACCTTCCCTGCCCGTGTTTGCTAGACCACGTGTCTCTGGTCAGATATACCTTGGCACCAACACTGTGTGCCAGAGATACATTCACTTGCCGCTGAACATGGCCATATAGCTCTGGGATTCCCTTCTCTGAGAAATACTTCCTTCCTGGGACCTTCCATTGTGGTGTTCCAATGGCCACAAATTTGCGAAAGTCCTCCGAGTCCGCCAGTTTATATGGCAGTAGTTGGCGGGCTATGAGTTCTGACAAGCCAGCCGTCAACCGTTGGGCCAGAGGGTTATCCATCGTCATCATTTTTTTACGCTCGAACATTAGGCCCACGGAAGCCTGCCTTTTTGCAGAAAAACGTGAGCTTGGCGTGATGGAAGGTGGAGTGGAGGACAATTGTGAGGAGAGAGGAGAAGGAGAAGTAGAAGACGAGGCTGGATGGTGAGAGCCTGGAGTGTGGCTTTGTGTGTTCCGTTGCTCCCACTGGGCTCGGTGATGGCTGCTCATGTGCCTTCTTAAGGCGGTCATCCCTAGGTGAGTGTTTGGCTTACCACGACTAATGCGTTGACTGCAAAGATTGCAGATGGCAACGCTATTGTCAGCAGCGGACACGTTAAAAAAAGCCCACACTGTGCAATGTAAGTTATTCCTGCTTCTCCTCCCTATCTGCTGGTCCATATCTCCCTCTGAACTCCCCTCCTCTTCCTCTCTTGTGGGCACCGACATGACATCACTAGACACGCCATCATCGATGTCACCTTCCCCACCGCTATAAGTAGAGATCTCGGAGTAGGCAGCAACACCGGGGACCAACCTCCTCCTTGGGCTGATCTGGGTACTGTCGTCAGACTGCTGAGTAGCGGTTGTTGCTACCTCCTCTTCCTGATCCAATACCAAGAGTGGCTGCGCATCAGAAATGTCTTGATATGGATCGGAAAATAATTCCTGTGACTCAAGCGGAAGGTATGTGGTGGTGGTGGTGGTGTTGTTGTTGGTGGTAGTGTCTTTGGGGGTGCACATAGCAGAGAGTGAAGAAGAGGGTGCAGATCGAGAGGATGGTGTGTCCTTTAAATGAATTGAACGCACCTTCTGCAACTTCCCACTTTGGCTCAAGCCTGTTGCTCCTGCCCTTCCCCTACCACCCCTGCGGAAGGGCCTGCCTCTTCCTCTGCCTGTCATTTTTTAAATGACCCTGTGACAAAACTCTCAGTCCCTATACTGATGAAGGACTGCTGCAGTATAGGGCAGCGGTCAGCAGTACCAGTCCTTAAGGAATAGCAGACTGTACCTCACTCAACCCTATGTACTGTAGCACCCTAGACCTTACCAGTCCTTATAAGGACCTTTGTGGAACAAGTAGGTTGTGAATGATTAGCAGAATGTACGTCAGTCCCTATACTAATGAAGGACTGCTACAGTATAGGGCAGTGCTCAGCAGTAGTGCACCTCAACCCTATGTATTGTGGACCTATACCAGTCCTTATGGAATAGCAGACTTTACCTCACTCAACCCTATGTACTGTAGCACCCTAGACCTTACCAGTCCTTAAAAGGACCTTTGTGGAACAAGTAGGTTGTGAATGATTAGCAGACTGTACGTCAGTCCCTATACTGATGAAGGACTGCTGCAGCATAGGGCAGCGGTCAGCAGTAGTACACCTCATCCCTATGTATTGTGGACCTATACCAATCCTTAAGGAATAGCAGACTGTACCTCACTCAACCCTATGTAGTGTAGCACCCTAGACCTTACCAGTCCTTATAAGGACCTTTGTGGAACAAGTAGGTTGTGAATGATTAGCAGACTGCAGCAGAAGGGCAGCAGTCAAGTATAATATTCTTTCTATATTTGGAAGAAAGAATATTATACATGTACAAGCCTATTACCATACCAGTCCTGAAAAGAACCTTTGTGGACCTAATAGTAACAGCTACACATTAAACTGACTGTCCCTCACTGCCTCACACACAGCTTCCGGCCTGTCCCTATATAAACTGACAAAACAGAGGCTGCTGGAACAATAACTTGAATTGCACTTTTGTGGACCTAATAGTAACAGCTAATGATTACACTGACTGTCCCTGCAGCACACAGCGTCCTGTCCCTTTCTCTACACTGACAAAAGACACTCAGGCTGCTGCAATCATCACTAGCACAGCACTGCCTCAAACCTATATCCTGAACTACACCTAATACCTATACCATGATACCAGTCCTTAAAAGAACTTTTGTGGACCTAATAAATAGCGATTTGGGTCACAGAAGTCTCTCCCTGCTCCACACAGCAACCTCTCCCTATAGTGACAGAAGAAAGAATGTAAAATGGCCGCCGGATCGGGTCTATTTATAAGTTAGGAGGAATGTCCAAGTGTCCATGTGCTGTAATGTCTCAATTGGCTGTCCTGTACCCCATGATGGATGTGTCATCATAGGTCAAAGTTCTTTTACACAGTAAACACGGAAGTCCGCCGGGCGAACGGCGGCAATAGTCCGCCGATCGGGCGGACGGCGAACAGCCAAAATTCTCTGCGAAACGACCACCGGGCGAACCGTTCGGCCATCCCTATTTATGATAACCTTCTTTAGGTCTTGACCTGAGCTGTATAGGTGTGGGGGTTTTTATAGTTTTTTATACTTTTTTTTATACTTTTCTTCAGCACAAACATTTAAATCAAAATGTTTGTTGCAACTTGCAGATTTGCAAATGTTGGAGAAATACGAATAGCACTGCATGCAACCTTCTCCCCACTCAGTTTGGGATCATCAGACCTCATTATGGTTCCCATATAATGGTCCCAATAGGATCTTGTTGATTTCCAGCTATTTACTGTGGGAGAAATAAGGAACTTACGTTTAAGGATCATTTCTTTCCTGGCATAGAATGCAATGTAGGAGATACATAGTTTTGTGTGGTTTCAATTATTTATAATGTAATCTATACCCAAAGGCCAGATATATGAGTCTACCCCCCCCCCCCCAGTGTATGATTCTTCACTATTTTAATAATCTTGTTCCAAAATGTTTGGATGCTGGGGCAGTTCCATACAACATGTACAATGGAGCCTTTTTCCAACCCCCATCTACAACATGTCATCCCAACGTTTAGCTAGATAAAGAAATTTGCAAGTGGGGTATGGTACACTCTGTGCAAAAAAAATTAGTTGTGTAGGGAGCCTGTCTTAAGCTGGAGTTTCTCTATGCTAAATGGTGTTGAAAGCTAGGCTGTAGCCTAGTTTCTCTATGCTAAAGGGTGTTGAAAGTTAGGCTGCAGCCAGCCAGAGTTCTTTTTTTTATATTTTCTGTGTTTGTTGGGTTTCCTCTAGGCCCTTGAAATGATTGACTCTGTCTGCTGCTAGGTCTGTTCACTAGCAGATAGAGTGAGGAGATGTGATGCTGGGATTAAGAACATTTATTGTGGCTAGGACAATCACTGAGGGGTTTGATACAACAATGCATGCTGGCAGGGCCGTCTTTAACGCAGGGCAAAAGGGGCAGCTGCCCCGGGCCCTGTCATAGCTGGGGGGCCCGACAAAGTAGCTGCCCCTTGAGCCCTCGCTGCGTGCAAATTAGGGTCCCCGGTCCCTTGATAACCCCGCCGGCGCCGAGCACAGAAAAACATCGCTGTATTGCCTGGCCAGCAGGGCGGGGCGGGGCCGGGAGCTCCACTGAAGCTCTGACCCCGCCCCATGCAACCTCTATGCTCAGGGCTGAGATGGGAGTATGAGCGCTGAGAGCCCTGCCTCCGAACCTCTGCAAGTCTTGCCTCCGGACTCCTGAGGGCCCCGAACCTCGATGTCTGAGGGCCCCGCACCTGGACCCTCATGGCCCTGAATGTCTGAGGGCCCCACACCTGGACCCCTGAAGGCCCTGAACCTGGAACTCTGAGAGCACCATCCCTCAATCATGAGAGCGGGTGGTGAGTCTGGCTGGCTAGGTAGGTCATTCTCCCCATAGACTGCTTGTTGAATGTTATCCTAGCCCTGACCTGTTAATGAACAATATAGTTGTACACTGCTGATAGGTAAAAATTTTAAATGGTTAATTAGTTGATCACCTCCTTTACTCTTGGTCATCTCCTGTATTAAATCCGCAGTCTCTGGTAATCTCCTGTATTAAATCCGCAGTCCCTGGTCATCTCCTGTATTAGATTTGCAGTCTCTGGTTATCTCCTGTATTAGATCTGCAGTCTCTGGTTATCTCCTTTATTAGATCCGCAGTCTCTGGTCATCTCTTTTATTAGATCCGCAGTCTCTAGTCATCTCCTGTACTAGATTTGCAGTCTCTGGTCATCTCCTGTATTAGATCCGCAGTCTCTGGTCATCTCCTGTATTAGATCCGCAGTCTCTGGTCATCTCCTGAATTAGATTTGCAGTCTCTGGTTATCTCCTGTATTAGATCTGCAGTCTCTGGTTATCTCCTTTATTAGATCCGCAGTCTCTGGTCATCTCCTGTATTAGATCCGCAGTCTCTGGTCATCTCCTGTATTAGATCCGCAGTCTCTGGTCATCTCCTGTATTAGATCCGCAGTCTCTGGTCATCTCCTGTATTAGATTTGCAGTCTCTGGTCATCTCCTGTATTAGATCCACAGTCTCTGGTCATCTCCTATATTAGATTAGCAGTCTCTGGTCATCTCCTGTATTAGATTTGCAGTCTCTGGTCATCTCCTGTGCTAGATCCGCAGTGTCTGGTCATCTCCTGTATTAGATTTGCAGTCTCTGGTCATCTGTATTATATTTACAGTTTCTGGTCATCACCTGTATTAGATCCGCAGTCTCTGGTCATCTCCTGTATTAGATCCGCAGTCTCTGGTCATCTCCTGTATTAGATCTGCAGTCTCTGGTCATCTCCTTTATTAGATCCGCAGTCTCTGGTCATCTCCTGTATTAGATTTGCAATCTCTGGTCATCTCCTGTATTAGATCCGCAGTCTCTGGTCATCTCCTGTATTAGATCCGCAGTCTCTGGTCATCTCCTGTATTAGATTTGCAGTCTCTGGTCATCTCCTGTGCTAGATCCGCAGTCTCTGGTCATCTCCTGTATTAGATCCGCAGTCTCTGGTCATCTCCTGTATTAGATTTGCAGTCTCTGGTCATCTCCTGTATTAGATCCGCAGTCTCTGGTCATCTCCTGTATTAGATTTGCAGTCTCTGGTCATCTCCTGTATTAGATTTGCAGTCTCTGGTCATCTCCTGTATTAGATCCGCAGTCTCTGGTCATCTCCTGTATTAGATCGGCAGTCTCTGATCATCTCCTGTATTAGATTTGCAGTCTCTGGTCATCTCCTGTAGTACGTCTCTCAGTGATCAGAAATGATGTGTTGTAACCTCTAACAACCAGTCAGTGATCAGTAATAATATGGTGTATCCTCTGGCAACTAATTGCTATTTCTGCCTGATCTGCTGCAGTAAACAGATTTTGTGAATTACCGCTATTTGTTATATGTCTAAGAGCGGTTCGGAGGGGGGGGTGGTGGGGGCCCTAAGAAAATGTTTGCCCAGGGCCCAATCAACATTAAAGACGGCCCTGCATGCTGGGGAAGGAAAGAAATGTTCTGGTTGATAGTCTAAAAGGGTCATTGTCTCCCAAGCATTATCTTGGGTGGATGTGTGTGTATAGATAGGCCTGTTTTAGCCCCCTAAACTCCTGCCATGACTGTGGTATACGAGATATGATGCTTCCAGAACCCCAACCTTACCTTATACCCCATCAGGGGCGGACTGACCATTAGGGCAGTCGGGCGCGGACCGAGGGCCCGGTGTCCAGCAGGGGGCCCCACGGTGTTTGCAACCGCCCGTAGAGTTAACCCCTTTTTGGAGCTGGCCATTAAAATCTATTATGGGCATCGGTGCCCGCAAAAAAGATGGCCGCGAGCCGACCATGGAATGGCGCATGCGCTGTTCCAAAGCCGACCGGGCTCGGGAAAGTTCGTACGCGCTCGGCTGGGCGGCGCATGCGCAGTAACGTAATGGCGCCTCCCGGCGCCATTTTCAAATAGACGATCGGGACACTGGCAGAGCAGCCGAGCAGGGGTGAGTACTGAGGAGGGAAGAGGAGAGTAAAACTGTGGGTAAACTCTGTGAGTGAGAGCGGAGGACATCGCTGGGAGCCCGGAGGTGGCGGAGGGTGAAGCTGTGGCATGCAGGGGAGGGACAGAAACGAATGTGTTTCGTCAACTATCATATTACTTCTCCACATCATCAGTGCTGTGTCTTCCTCCTGTGCCCCTTTCACCTCTCCACAGGTCAGAGAAGCACTGTGCTGCCCTGACCAGTGGAGACGTGAAAGGGGCACAGGAGGAGGACACAGCACACTGATCATGTGGAGAAGTAGTGATGGTGGACAGAGGAGGAGGCTACTGTGAGGAGGACACTATCATGTCTTCAACCTCTGTCCCCCTCCTGCAGTATGTCCGCAACCTCTGTCCCCCTCCTGCAGTATGTCCACAACCTCTGTCCACCTCCTGCAGTATGTCCGCAGCCTCTGTCCACCTCCTGCAGTATGTCAGCAGCCTCTGTCCACCTCCTGCAGTATGTCCGCAGCCTCTGTCCACCTCCTGCAGTATGTCCGCAGCCTCTGTCCACCTCCTGCAGTATGTCCGCAGCCTCTGTCCACCTCCTGCAGTATGTCCGCAGCCTCTGTCCACCTCCTGCAGTATGTCCGCAGCCTCTGTCCACCTCCTGCAGTATGTCCGCAGCCTCTGTCCACCTCCTGCAGTATGTCCGCAGCCTCTGTCCACCTCCTGCAGCATGTCCGCAACCTCTGTCCACCTCCTGCAGCATGTCAGCAACATCTGTCCACCTCCTGCAGTATGTCCGCAACCTCTGTCCACCTCCTGCAGTATGTCCGCAGCCTCTGTCCACCTCCTGCAGTATGTCCGCAGCCTCTGTCCACCTCCTGCAGGATGTCCGCAACCTCTGTCCACCTCCTGCAGTATGTCCGCAACCTCTGTCCACCTCCTGCAGTATGTCTGCAACCTCTGTCCACCTCCTGCAGTATGTCCGCAACCTCTGTCCACCTCCTGCAGTATGTCCGCAACCTCTGTCCACCTCCTGCAGTATGTCAGCAACATCTGTCCACCTCCTGCAGTATGTCCGCAACCTCTGTCCACCTCCTGCAGTATGTCCGCAACCTCTGTCCACCTCCTGCAGTATGTCTGAAGCCTTTGTCCACCTCCTGTATCATGTCCGCAGCATCTGACCATCTCTTGTCTTTTATCATGTCTGCAGCTCTCTGCCCCCATCCCAGGGATCCCCCTCTGTCCCCATCCCAGGGATCCCCCTCTGTCCCCATCCCAGGGATCCCCCTCTGGCCCCCATCCCAGGGATCCCTCTCTGCTTCCATCCTAGGGGTCCAGGGGTTTACACATGTTGCAGCCTCAGCAGAAATTATACACCCTGTCAGGCTTGGCATGGGGCTTGCTCTGCAAAGGTTGTGCAACCTTATCCAGTACAGCGACCAAGTGGCTAAAGCAGGCTATAAGGAGGGGTTAACCTGCTTTAACCCCTTGGATCTCACACTAGCATGATGCTACTGCATGCATTACACATTGTTGCTGGGTGTTTGCAGAGTGGCCCTATTCACTTGATTGGGTCATGATCATCCACCAAAAGCAACAGGGGGTATAATTCCTGCCGCAGCATGTGTACATCCTCAGCTGCTGCCTCTGCAGCTAAAGGGGGTAGAGACCAATGTATGTAATGTGGGCAGTGTGGCTGGGACACAGGGGGGGCCCCATGATCTCCTATTGCCCGGGGGGCCCCATGAGTTGTCAGTCTGCCCCTGTACCCCATTAAATTGAAACCACACTGGTTGGAGTAAGAAAGGCCGTAGCAGCCTACTTTATTATTTTAAACAAAATAAACAAATAAATTCCAATAGGAAAAAACTCTGTATGAAAATATGTATTTTCAAGAATATAAAACTATAAACAATAACAAACAATATCCCAATATAACTTCTGAATAGCAACCACTGCATGGCACTGGTCTGTGCAGGCAATTATCACCAAACATCTGAAACCATGACCAACTTGACACTGCGGTCCCTCTCCAAGCGTAATAATGGGCCTCAAGCCGACAAGCAGGCTCAAAGACAAACGCTGGCCGCAGTGCCCCATAACACTTTCCGTCTAACCTTAGTTATCCGGAAACCACCATCAGGATCCCATCCAGCGATAGTTCCTGAACCAGTTTTGCCATTTCTCCTTCGCCTGCACAGACCAAAAACCCGACATTCTGCCACGACATCCACTGTCTAGGAACCTGTCAGAAAGAAAAAAGATGCCCAACATACCCCTGAACAATCAAAACAAAACCATCCACCTCCAACAATTAGGGAGGGAGGGTGGGAACTTTTCCTCCGTCTTCTGTTAACTCCCAGCATGCCCCAGGAGACTATATTAACGTTTTTAACCCCGCCCCCTAGGCACACTAGTCCTTCCCTTATTCTTTCTTCTACATTACTGTTAACCCCGTCATGTCCGCCCTGCACTTATCGCCTTTGGCTGTCAGCTTCGGGCTCTCTTGACTGTGGTATACCAGATATGATGCTTCCAGAACCCCAAACGTACCTTATACCCCATTAAATTGAAACCACACTGGTTGGAGTAAGAAAGGCCGTAGCAGCCTACTTTATTATTTTAAACAAAATAAACAAATAAATTCCAATAGGAAAAAACTCTGTATGAAAATATGTATTTTCAAGAATATAAAACTATAAACAATAACAAACAATATCCCAATATAACTTCTGAATAGCAACCACTGCATGGCATTGGTTTGTGCAGGCAATTATCACCAAACATCTGAAACCATGACCAACTTGACACTGTGGTCCCTCTCCAAGCGTAATAATAATGGGCCTCAAGCCGACAACCAGGCTCAAAGACAAACGCTGGCCGCAGTGCCCCATAACACTTTCCGTCTAACCTTAGTTATCCGGAAACCACCATCAGGATCCCATCCAGCGATAGTTCCTGAACCATTTTTGCCATATCTCCTTCACCTGCACAGACCAAAAACCCGCCACCGCATGAGGAATTAAACCCACTTACTACCGCATGCCCCTCCACACCCGAAGCGCCCGCTCAATACCATCCTGGATCCCAAGAGTCCACAGGTCAATGCCCACGTCATTCAAGTGAACTCCATCCCTTCTCAGGTATCTCCAAGTCTCAAATTCGAGTTCCAAGTGCCTGATGGCCAACCCCCCTTTCCGGACCATGAAGTTACTAACCGCCCTATTCACCTTCCTCCTCGCTCTATTCACCCCCTCAACTGATCTGGCCATCCGCCACGTGGTGCGGGCCACCATGTCTGACCAAACTATAATCATGTTTGGAAAATCCATGCTGAGACGCCACACGTCGAACTTAATATCACGAGTAAGGTCAATCATAGTCTTACTGCCCAAGTCATTACCTCCCGCATGGATAACTAGTACGTCTGGGGGCCTGTCTCTCTGCGCAAAACGATGAACCTTCCCCACCAATCTGCCCCATAACATTCCTGGAAAACCCAACCACTTGATACAGACCTCACTTTTAGCAAAACCTAAACGTCTGCCTCCCTTCCTAGCATAACTCCGTCGTGCCCCCCAGCACACATAGGAATGGCCCATTATCCAGACCAATCCTTTTGCCGTACCTGAAATAGAAGAAAAACTGAAAAAAACAGCCATGATCACCACATTCCATTAATACCATAACATGACTAACAAACTAACAAATTCCAACCAACCCCGTCCCAAGACAACCTACCACAACCCCGAAGCCATAAACATTTCCCAGGATAAAATTTCCCCTCTATCTGGATGCACTGGCAACAACCGAAAGGCCGATTCCACGTATATGAGTCTACCCCCCCCCCCCCCCCCCAGTGTATGATTCTTCACTATTTTAATAATCTTGTTCCAAAATGTTTGGATGCTGGGGCAGTTCCATACAACATGTACAATGGAGCCTTTTTCCAACCCCCATCTACAACATGTCATCCCAACGTTTAGATAGATAAAGAAATTTGCAAGTGGGGTATGGTACACTCTGTGCAAAAAAAGTTAGTTGTGTAGGGAGCCTGTCTTAAGCTGGAGTTTCTCTATGCTAAATGGTGTTGAAAGCTAGGCTGTAGCCTAGTTTCTCTATGCTAAAGGGTGTTGAAAGTTAGGCTGCAGCCAGCCAGAGTTCTTTTTTTTATATTTTCTGTGTTTGTTGGGTTTCCTCTAGGCCCTTGAAATGATTGACTCTGTCTGCTGCTAGGTCTGTTCACTAGCAGATAGAGTGAGGAGATGTGATGCTGGGATTAAGGACATTTATTGTGGCTAGGACAATCACTGAGGGGTTTTATACAACAATGCATGCTGGCAGGGCCGTCTTTAACGCAGGACAAAAGGGGCAGCTGCCCCGGGCCCTGTCATAGCTGGGGGGCCCGACAAAGTAGCTGCCCCTTGAGCCCCCGCTGCATGCAAATTAGGGTCCCCGATCCCTTGATAACCCCGCCGGCGCCAAGCACAGAAAAACATCGCTGTATTGCCTGGCCAGCAGGGCGGGGCGGGGCCGGGAGCTCCACTGAAGCTCTGACCCCGCCCCATGCAACCTCTATGCTCAGGGCTGAGATGGGAGTATGAGCGCTGAGAGCCCCGCCTCCGAACCTCTGCAAGTCTTGCCTCCGGACTCCTGAGGGCCCCGAACCTCGATGTCTGAGGGCCCCGCACCTGGACCCTCATGGCCCTGAATGTCTGAGGGCCCCACACCTGGACCCCTGAAGGCCCTGAACCTGGAACTCTGAGAGCACCATCCCTCAATCATGAGAGCGGCAATGTTCGGAGTGTTTTTCCCCTATGACACTGACCATAATGGCAAACGCCTGTAACCAATTCGCAAATGTCCTGAGAATTAAGCGATACCTCAGTTTTTCCTCATCCTCCTTCTTGGAATCGTCAGGCTTCACTCTATCCAAATTTAACTTCTCCAGCGGCAACAAAGAGAAGATCTCCACATACTCACCCTTCCACAGCTTCTCCCGGACCTCCTGCTTTAGATGAGCCCTCAATGGTCCCTTGTAACAAACGTAGACCTCACATCTCGCCGCGTCTGCCAGCCTGGTAATGTCCTGCCGCACACCTTTGTCTCCAGATGCCGCCACCTTTTCGCCTGTCTGAACCTCACTTTTGTCACTCCCCACTTCTTCCACAACCGACCCCCCCAACCACAGGTCCCATAACGGGCCGAGCCGCAGCTATGCTCGCCCCCGCCATACCACCCCCTGGGGGCACCCATGCTGCCCCCGGCCCCACTTGCGCCGTACCCCCCATTTCGAACTGGCTCACCAGTTCTTTCAAACCCACCAAAAAACCTTGTAATCCCTGGGAAACCCCTGCCCCCCCTGTCCTCGAACCCTGGCTATGCCCCCTCCGTGGTCCCCCTGCTCCAAGTTACCTGACGTATACAATCCCGGTAAAGTAGCAGGTGACTTACCGGGCTGCACAGGAGATGCCCCATCAGCCGATTGCCCGTTCACTCCGGATACCATCCTGACAACTGGGAGGGCTGCATCATCCGCTCCATCCGATTCCTCCATGGCTCTCAGCTCTCGCTCCTCCTCCGACGATGAGGACCCGCCAGACTGCTCTCCTCTGGCTGCCGCTGTGCTGGCTGTCATCCACGCCCCTCTGCGCTCCACATGACCGCCCTCCGACTTCTGTGTGGCCTTGCCCCGACTGGCGTATGCACCCACTGTCCCGCAGGCTCCAGCCTTGCTTGCTGTGTACCTGGGCAGCCTCTTTCCAGACCGCGGCGATCCCCTGCCGTGGCTGTGGCAGGCCCGGGGATAGCAGATCTCCTATGCCCCCTCCCTTCCCCCCACTGCTCCGCTCCGGGGGCGGGGCCAGCGCTCAGAAGTGACTCCCCACAGTGGTCCCCTGCCGTCACCAACGCAGGCCTGGGAACCACCGCTCTCCCCCCCCTCATGTCAGCTTGCTGCTCCATTCCAGGGACGTGGCCTGCGCTCCGAAGGGGATCCAAAGAACAGTCCCCTGCCGTCAAGGAAGCAGGGCTGGGGACATCAGCTCTCCCCCTCGTGACACTGGTATGCTGCTCCGTTATGGGGGCGGGGCCAGCGCTCACTGAAGCTGCTCGCCTGGCCGTTCTGTGCGCCATCCCCATCCCTCTGAGCCTCCCCCACGTGGCAGATCCTGTCTGTGCATAAGCCTGTCCCGGGAGCCCAATGCTGCCAGTGGCCTGTTTTTTCACCGGGGGTGCCGCCGATTGTCCCGCCAAGCCGCTGCCCCCGCCCTCGGTCCCCCCCGTCTGTCGGGTGAAAATCGTTCCGGAGGCCGGGATCTCCGCGCTCGTGTGCTCACCCTATGCCCCCCTGCAGTCACAGGCTCCGGCTGTGTCACCAAACCCCCAGGGAATCTAAAAGCCAGTCCTCACCCCGGACCGCCGCCTGTTCCCGCAGCTGCGCCAGAAGCCCCTCCACAGTCTCCATGCTGGAACTTTTCCTCCGTCTTCTGTTAACTCCCAGCATGCCCCAGGAGACTATATTAACTTTTTTAACCCCGCCCCCTAGGCACCCTAGTCCTTCCCTTATTCTTTCTTCTACATTACTGTTAACCCCGTCATGTCCGCCCTGCACTTATCGCCTTTGGCTCTCAGCTTCGGGCTCTCTGGAGGGAAAGTCCTTAGCCTCTCAAGACTGCTGCCTGAGGAGGCTTTGAGAAGAGTGTATGCTACAGCTGCCTGTGGAGGAAATATTTTAAGAACAGCCTAGTTCATGCTTATTGGGCCAAATGCCTGGAGAAGAAAGTTGAAACTGAAGGAGAGTTCTACTTAGTCATATTAGCAGGCTCAGTTTAAAGGGTCGCTACTACAGAATGTTGGTCTCACCTTAAAGGTCAATTAATAGCCTGTGTAGGGGCTGAAGATATTTAATGGTAACTGTCTGTCTGACCTACATAATCTACAGGCCTCTCTACATACACACAGACCTCTCTATGTACACACATCCACCCAAGAGTAATGCTTGGAAGACAATAACCCTTCCAGAAGGTCAGCCTGAATATTTATTTCCTTCCCCAGCATGCATTGTTGTATCAAACCCCTCAGTGAGTGTCCTAGGCACAATAAATATTTATAATCCCAAGGCAAAAGAGTTCAACCATGGCCCGTGGCAGATGCTACTGAACAGAAGGAGGTTTTTTTCGGCTGTTTTGGGGTGTCTTGTACCCCATCCATGGTGTGAGGAGTGTTGAACGGGAGCTCCACTTGCTAGATATCCGTTCTAACACATCCCGGGGGGTACATCTACCGACAACTCACCATACAGTGGATGCAATCCACCCCGCTCCAGCCAGGATCATGTCACCGCCGAAAACTAAGCCCGATGCCGCCGAAAAATTTGCAAAATACCGGCTTGCTGAGAAAGAGACTGGGGAGGAAAATGGCGCCGGTTCCACTTCCTCTGCGGACCCTGATGCCAGAGTCCTTGAGGCCATCTCAGACTGTAAAAGTGTGCTGATGGGGAAAATTGAGGAAGTAAAGGTAGATGTCTCCCTCCTTCGCCAAGACTTACAGAAACTTAGGGAATGAGTGACAGAGATGGAAACTCGGATTAGCCCCCTGGAGGATGAGGTACCGCCACTACAAATAGCCATGGAACACCTACAGCACCAACTCTCCTACGTAATGGCAAAGCAAGACGGCATGGAAAATCGCTTAAGATGGTGCAACCTGCGATTTTTCGGTCTACCTGAGGGTGAGGAGGGCCTCAATCTTGTTACCACCTTCGGTCGGGCGGAATTCTCCACTTCATTCATAGTGGAATAGATGTTAAATTACTGTGACCATGATGCTGTATTGCGCCTTACTAGGCTGAAAGGAACTATCCCCTACCGGAATGGCGAAATTAGAGTCTTCCCAGATTTTTTGGCGGAAGTCCAGAAAAAGAGAGCCCTTTTTACCGAAGCTAAGCCCCAGCTGGGGATCCGCCATTACTCTTATGCCATGCTCTTCCCGGTGAGGCTTCGGGTGGCCGGTGAGGATCGGGCACATTTCTTTCACACCCCAGAGGCTGTATTTGCATGGATGGAAAGCAGAGCAGCTCCCACCCGCGATCCCGTCTGAGGCTCTGATTACCACTCACCATAGTACATTGGGCAACCGGCACCGGGACTGTTCTAAGGCCTGGGGGTTTATTCAAGACACCTGCACATCCACGTTTGCATCTGCTGTCAGGCACTATACCCCTTATCTCCACGCACAATTATGCTCCAATCCCACAGAGGGAGAAGATTTAACTGCCTGGCGTGAGACTTCTCATCCCCTGCCTATTGTTTCCTACAAATCTCCCCCTTACGCACAGTCCCCCCTTTTACTGCTATTATTTTTATTCACTTATCTCTTTACCTCTTCCCATCCATACACCACGTGTCTGTCCTTCTCCATATACCCTGCCAAGATTCCCTGGCGTCATCACAGCAATGAAGCCCACTATGCACCTGTCATAGCAAGCTGCAGCCCGTCATGGCACCCGGGACAGGTAATAGACTATTAACATTTGGTCAGGTCCTCCCTGCAGATCATCCTGGCAGCCCAAACCCGGGGGCCCCACACCCTATACTGTTGCTGGTTTTACAGTGAGTAACAGCTCCTTTAGCTATATGGCTTCATATGAGACGAGTTATGTCATGCATTACTTGCACTGTTTGTGTTAATGCGCAAGCTAAGTTTCCCTGGTGTGCCCGATTTTGGCACACTGAAGCTCGATTCAGTCTGCAGCGGTGCCGAATTGGCCATTCCAGTGCGTTCAGAAAAGTTTACTATTGTCTAAAAGTTATAGATGTATGTTTAAAGCGGAAGAGTAGCAATGCTTATTTACACGTATGGGTACTGTATGTCTTACCAAAATATTTTATGCTGCCATTTCAATGTGGGCTGGGTGGTTTGGACTTTGCCTGCCTCTCCCGGACACCGGGGGGCGTGAGGGGGCGGCCATGGGTCGCCCCCACCACTGGGACGACTCATGGCTGCCGCGCGCGTGATGTGGAGTGTTGGGATACATATAGAAATTTCTGCTTGTTATGTCTAGTTTGAAATGTATCACATGGAAGGTGAGAGGGCTTAGAACTAAACCCAAACGTAATGCTGTCCTTTCACTCCTTAAGGCACAAAAGGCTGACATTATGGTATTGGTGGAAACTCCCCTCACAGGCCAACTTATGCTCACTTTAAAGAAGCCGTGGGTGGGATGGGTATACCAAGCCCCGCACACCAACAATCCTAGGGGAGTGGCCCTAACAGACGCAATTTACCCTATTGCTACTCAAATCTGACCTGCAAGGCAGATACTTATTTTTACACGCTAAAATATATGTCCTGGAAGTGCTGATCATGGCAATATATATTCCTTCTCCTTTTCAATTCGCAGTATTAAATGAGGGTTTGGCATTTATGGCCCAGTTTCCCACCGTCCCTACTATCTGGTTCGGAGACTTTAACAACATTGCAAACACAGACCTGGACAAACTTACGACGAACCCCACCACTGCCCTAACCCGACCGCAAACCAGATTTGGTAGATTCCTCACGGACATAGCCCTAGTGGATACATGGAGGTACCGCCACCCTCGTAAAAAGGAATTTTCATGCTTCTCAGCGACACACAACACAATTTCACGAATTGACCTTATATTAATCTCCCGAACCCTGCTCCCCAACCTAGGCAATGTAGGTTTCAACCCTCAGATTATATCTGATCCTGCCCCGTATTGGATAGAACTTAAACTTGACATTCCTCACAACATACTCATGGAAACTCAACCCATTTTGGTTGACGGTGGTTCCAGACCTCAAAGTTGTGAGCAGTGAGTGAGAATTTTTCTTCCAGACCAATAAGGACACCGCACTGGTCGAGATGGTCTGGGACTCTTTTAAATCCCATGCCCGTATGCATTTAGCCCAACACATCGCTAGGTACAGTAAAACCTCCTCGCAGGTGATTAGGCAGGCAGAACAAGCACAAGCGCGGAGACCGACTTCACCAATAACCCATCCATAGCCACAGCAGATTTGCTGAAACTACAATCTAGGGTGGTGACTAACCTACACTTTGAAAGAGCTGAAAGGAAAATATTCTATAACAAACAGAGGTCATATGAATGTGGAGAGCGGGCTGGATGCCTACTGGCCTATTTGGCCCATACGGACCATAAACCCCCAACGGTGGTCAATCTCCGTTCCTCAGATGGGTCCCTACTTACTTATCCAGATGAGGTGGCTCGGGAGTTCAGAACGTTCTTCGCAAACCTTTACTCCTCTACCACCAATGCCCACAGGGAGGGAATAGATGCCCTTCTAAACAATACAGACCTGCCCACCCTTACACTTTCCCAAGTGGAGATGCTGGAAGCCCCTGTCACCAAGGATGACATTTTGAAGGCTATGTCCCTACTTAACCCTTCCAAAGCACCTGGATCAGATGGCCTCCCCCTTGAATTTTACACAACATACAGTGAGACCCTTGCCCCTAAACTTCACGATCTGTTTACACATATATTTGAATACGGATCCCTACCCCCTTCTATGAGTGAAGCCAATATTGTTCTTATCCCCAAACCTGGCAAAAACCTAGAACTCCCTGAATCTCACTGACCTATCTTCCTACTCCAACTTGACATCAAGATCCTGGCCAAGCTCCTGACGGTGCATCTCAATACAGTGATCCTAACACTAATTCACCCGGACCAGACGGGATTCATGCCCGCAAAGAACACGGCCTACAATACAAGAAGGCTTCACATGAACATACAGGCTGGACATGACCGAATAGGCTCCAGGGCGGTGGTGTCCCTCGAGGTCGCTAAGGCTTTTGATTCAGTCGAATGGGAATACCTTTGGTTGTGTCTGGCTAGGTTTGGTTTTGGGCCCCACTTTATTAGATGGATCCACCTCTTATATCAAAACCCTTGTGCCAGGATCTTGGTTAATGGAAGGAAGTCTGAACTCTTTTCTCTCACTAGGGGCACACGCCAGGGATGCCCACTATCCCCCCTCCTATACGCACTTGCAGTAGAGCCCCTTGCCTCTGCACTCAGACCACACCCAGACATTCGGGGCCTACGTGTTGGGGACCTGGAAGAGAGAATCAGCCTATATGCAGAAGATATGCTGCTGTTCCTGGCCGACACAAGTTCTACCCTGCATGCGGCTCTGGAGACTATCCAAACCTACGGTAACTATTCCGGATTGAAAATTAATTAGGATAAATCCCAAATCCTACCCATAGACATAGGCGCTCGCTCAGCATACAAGGCCTCCTCCCCACGTCTTAGGCCGCGTACACACGCGGGGACTGTTCGCTCAACTTTGTCCGTCAAACAGTTTCAGCAAACAGTCCGCTCAAAATTAGCATGGACGGACTTGCCCACACACGACGAACGAACAGTTTGCTGAAACCGTGCGCGATGACGTGAACGGCACGTACGACGGGACGGAAAATACGACGTCCTATACACTGCATTACAACTTTCGCCGTGTAAATCCTTTCTGAGCATGCGCGGAACTTAGTTTGACGAACAAGCCTACACACGAGGGGACTGTTCGCTGAAACCAAGTTTCAGCGGACAGTTTTTCGGAATTTCCGAAAAACTTTGTTCAGCAGACTGTTCGCTGAAACTGTTCGCTGAAAGCCCACACACGGGCGGACTGTCCGCCGAAACACTGTTCAGCGGACAAAGTTGGGCGAACAGTCCCCGCGTGTGTACGCGGCCTTAGAGTCAGTTATCTTGGGATCATAATTACTAGATTTCCAGAAGACTTTGTCAAACTTAATATAGAACCCCTGATAACGACTCTGAAAGCCAACATCCAAACATAGGCCAAACTACCCCTTGGAGTGATGGACCGGATAAATCTGGTTAAAATGATTGCCCTACCCAGGTTTTTATATGTTCTACCCCTCAGACTCTTTAAATCTATTGAAGCTCTCCTCAATTCCTTTGTTTGGGGAACCATCCGGCATAAATTGTCATGGCAAGCCCTGAAGAACCCAGCAGAGCTAGGGGGCCCAGCTCTCCTCCAATCTTAAACTATTCTATCAGGTGGCACAGCTCTCCCACTTCTTTTATTTAGATAAAAATTACAAAATTCGCTACCTAACGCTGATATGCTCTCCCCACACCCCTGGGATCTCCCACCCTTTCCAAATCATTTTTCAGGATTCCATTAGCGCCGCTATGTTTGGAGGACGACAGGGGATATTATACCACCACTGCAGGATATGGGAAATAGCAAAACGTAGATTGAAATTGCCTCCCACACACTTTCACACGCCTCTCTGGAACAACCCTGGTCTGCGTGAACTCTGGACTGTACCTGACCATACTGTATGGTTAAAATACGGGGTGAGATACTTATCAGACGTATACAACAATGCAGTTCTTAAATCACTCCAGCAGTTTAGGGATGACTTCTCCATTCCCAACTCCATGTTTTTCCATTACCTCTAGCTCCGCCATGCTCTCTCAACGTTTTATAATTCTCTTCTCCGCCCCTCAGCGGCAACAATTGCATATAAGCTAAAAAATAGGTAGTCGGGGGACGTAGGGGAGCTGGAAGATGACGAATGGGAGGATGCTTTGGACTCATGTAGGAAGGTCTCCACTAAGTTTTCGGACCACCTCACACACCTCTACATGCTGCAAAGATCGTACATAACCCCGATCCAACTGGCCAAGTACAAGCCTAGCCATAACCCACTATGACCCAGGTGAAATAGTCCTGATAGCACATTTTTTCACATCCTCTGGTCCTGCCCAGTGATACAAGATTACTGGACACACATTGTACAGTTTATACATGACGAAATGGGCTCACCTCTAACTTTATGCCTCAAGCAGTGTTTACTGGGGATATTTCCAGACCCTGACTCTGATAAATTCCATAAAATATTTCTCCAAGAATCGCTATTTACAGCTTGACTGCTCATAGTGAGAAAATGGCTCCAGATTACACCACCATCACTCTGGGAATGGATAGCGGTGGTTAACCAGGTTCTTCCATACAAAAAAGAAATCTATGCCCATAGAGGATGTCCAGCCAATTATGGCAAGATATGGGACACTTGGTTGGGTAACGCTGCTACATGTAATGAACCTGAATAAATTGTGGATTACATACCCATGATCTCATTGTATCAATCTTTCCCCCCTCTCCTCTCCCCTTCTCACCCCCCCCCCCTCCTTTTTTTTTCTCCCTGGGTCCTTTCTCTCTATCCTGTTCTATCACTCAATAGGGGTATCTAGTCTTCAATAAGAGACATACTAGTCGATTATACTCGGCCCACATACGCGCCTGTTTGGTAACAATGATATAATAAGAACCTGTAATTGATATTATGTATACGGACCTTATGTGTTACCCAGCCTATCAGAAACCTGTACCATATAATGTAGCATCAATGTATGATGTGTAACTTGCCTCTACTCTTCTTAATAAAGCACTTTGTTATTTGTAAAAAAAAAAAAAAAAAAAATCACACTTGTTTAATAATAATAAAAACTGATAAACAGAGTAAAGGTAGTAAAAACATAGCCAGAGTCCAGGAACCAGAACAGAACAGATAATCAGACAAGCCAAAACGTCAGGGAGCCAGAGATCAGCATAGTAGAACAGCAAGCAGGATCTGGAGCCAGAAGGAATGTTAGCCAAGCAAGTCTTTAACAGGAACACAGGAGAGTATCTCTAGAGATGTGACTAAAGCAAAGGCAAAGATCATGCTGGGTGGCTTAAGTAAGCAGAACGAGCAGGATATCATCAACAGGTTAGTCACTGTGGAGATATAAGAGCTGGCAATTAGCCGACAGCTGAGCGGCCAGCTCAGAGAAGGAAGGGCGGAGCCCACCCCTGACAGTATCCCCTCCTCAATGACCCCTCCCCCTCGGAGAACCACCAGGCTTGAGGGGAAAAAGTCTATGGAAATCACGGAGTAGGACAGGGGGCATGTACGTCCAAGGATGACACCCAAGAGCGTTCCTCCGGACCGAACCCTCTCCAATGCACCAGGTACTATATGTGGCCACAGAACCTACGGGAGTCAACAATGGACTGTACTTCACACTCTTCTTAGTTGTCAACCTGTACAGGTTGAGCACATAGCACTGAGATGGTAAAGCAGTTGCAGACCAAAGGTTTTAATAACGAGACATGAAATACATTTGAGATACGCATATTAGAAGGAAGGTCTAACATGTAAGTCACTGGGTTAATAAACCAAGGTGCGAACTTCAGAGAGGGAACACAAAGTCGGAGGTTGTGAGATGACAGTCAGACCCTGTCCCCAGCCTGGTAGTAAGGCACCAGCAGGCGGTCAGCATGGAGTCTGTACCTATCATTAGAATGTCCCAAAGCCTCCTGGACTTGTGTCCAAGTGGAACGAGGACCACTGAGATGCTCATGGGGACAATCAGGAAGCAGAATTTAAGGCAATATTGTGAGCAAACTCCACCTACGGTAAGAGGTCTGACCAGTTGTTATGATGGGTCAGAAATATAGCAATGTAGGTCCAAGGACTGATCGGCTCGTTCTGCAGCCCCATTAGACTGCAAGTGAAATGCAGAGGAGAAAGCAAGCTGAATTCCCAAATTTGCATAAAAGGCTCGCCAGAACCGGTACACAAACTAACTACCCCTGTCCGAGATTATCACATTGGGTAGCCCATGTAAGCGAAAGATCTCCTGAGCAAAAATAAAAGCCAGTTCCTTAGAAGTGGGCAAATTCTTAAGTTGAATAAAATGAGACATTTTCGAGAACCAGTCAACCACCATAAGGATAACTGTGTTGCCCTGGGCGTTGGGTAACACCACAATGAACTTCATAGACAGTTGGGTCCAGGCTCTGGCTCTTGGGTACAGTTGGGTCCAGCCTCTCTCCATTGGGTATGGCTTGTAGGAGGCCCACTGGAAGGTGTTGTGGAGTCTTACTTCGAGCACACATGGAACAGGCAGCTACAAACAAAGGCGGTTACATCAGCACTTAGACTAGGCCACCAGAGTTGTTGGGAAATGGCCCAAAAGAATTGATTCCACCCAGGGTGGCCAGCAGACTTGGGAGAATGGTAAGTCTTGAGCATGGCAGTATGGAGACTCTCTGGGACAAAGCAGCGGTCACAAGGTTTCTCAGGAGGAGCATGGACTGAGCGGCAAGAATTTTGTCACCCAAAAGAGAAGTGAGACTGGTGCGAACCGTAGCCAGAATACAATCAGCAGGAATCACAGGAACTGGAACGGACTCCATCTTGGAAGTGGAGGAAAATTATTGTGACAAAGCGTCAGCCCGCGCATTCTTAGTATCGGGGTAAGAATGAGACAATGTAATTGAAACTTGACAAGAAAAGAACCCATCGCGCCCTTTTGTGAGAGGCGTTTAGTCTCAGACAAGAATGTGAGATTCTTATGGTGAGTAAGAATGAGAAACAGCACATGGTACCTTTGAGGAGATGTCTCCATTCTTTCAGGGCTAAAATTATCGCTAACAGCTCTCTCCAATTTTGTAAATGTACTCCACAGGGGACAATTTCTTGGAAAAGTAGCCACAAGGATGCATAGCGCTCTCTGAGGTAGGGCATTGAAACAGAAGGGCACCAGCTCCAGTCTCAGAAGCATCAACCTCAAGGATAAAAGGTAACGTAGGATCAGGATGTGCCAACACAGGAGCAGAAACAAAGGCAGCCTTGAGACTCTCAAACTCCTTAATGGACTCCGGAGACGAACTCTCTGGGTTACCGTCCTCTCTGGTCATATCAGTCAGGTGCTTGGCCAGAGACGAGAAGTTACGAATAAACTTTAAATAATAGTTGGCAAAGCCAAGAAAACGCTGCAGAGGACGTAAACCCATGGGCCTGGGCCACTGTGGGACTGCTGAAAGTTTCTCTGGGTCCATTGAAAAACCAGCAGTAGAAATGACATAACCCAGGAATTTAACCTGTCCACGATGGAATTCACACTTCTCCAATTTACAATAGAGGTTGTTCTCACTTAGTTTCTGAAGCACACGACAGACATCTGTGTGGTGGCTCTCCAGGGACTTGGAAAATATGAGGATATCGTTGAGATAAACCACCACACATAACTGCATAACTGTCTCAGAGGACATCGTTAATAAATTCCTGGAAAACTGTAAAAGCGTTACAAAGGCCAAATGGCATTACAAGGTACTTATAATGGCCTGTTCTGGTATTAAATGCAGTTTTGGACTGGTCGCCCTCCTTAATCCTCATGAGATTGTATGTCCTTCTCAAATCAAGCTTTGTGAAAATCGTTGCTCCCTTGAGGTGGTCAAGTAACTCCGTACTCAATGGAATCAGATACACATTCTTAATCGTGAAACAATTGAGACCCCTATAATCAATACAAGATCTCAGTTCACCATTCTTCTTCACAAAGAAGAAACCAGCACCAGCAGGAGACAAGGATTTGTGGATGAAACCTCGAGAAAGTGTGTCTACAACATACCCCTCCATGGCCCTATCCTCCAAGACTGACAAAGGGTAAACACGACCATGAGGGGGTATGGCACCAGGTTGAAGGTCAATTGCATAATCATAGGACTGGTATGGAATCAAACTACCGGCTTGACCTCTGTCAAAGACATCGCTAAAATCGTGGTAATCCTCCTGCAGGGAGGAGAGTAAAGAGGTGTACAGGACCTTGTCTACCTTCTGGAAACATGTCTTACTGCATTGTGGCGACCAGGAGAGAACCTCAGCAAGGAGCCAATCAAAAGAGGGGTTGTGCCCCTGTAACCTAGGATAACCAATAACCAGTGGAAACTTAGGTGAGGAAATAACTTGGAATTGGATTATCTCATGGTGAAGAGCCCCTATGGCCATGGACAATGGAACAATCTCATGAGTCACATGGACAGGCTGTAGCTGTCTCCCGTCAAGAGGCTCCATGTCAAGTGGAGTGTCACGCAGCTGCAGCGTAATTGAGTGCTTTGATACAAAGGCAACATCAATGAACAGAGTCGATTAGAGCCTGTATCTCGACGGTCGTCTCAGCCCACGAAAGGGTAACCGGACCAGGGGCTTATCCTTCTGGATAACTGGGGATGAAACAACACCACCTAAGGTCTGTCCTTGACAGGACCTCAAGGTTTGAGTGTTCCCTGGATGGGTAAGACAAGACTTCAAAAAGTGACCTGCCTGGCCACAATAAAGGCACAATCTCTCCCTCCTCCTAAGGGGTCTTTCATCCACAGAGAGACATGTGAAGCCCAAGTGCATGGGTTCACCTTCACTGACAGACTCAGTACCAGGAGGCATGGGAGGTGAGGGAGGCAAGGGTGGGACTGGAAAGCTCGGAGCCAAAAGGTACAGGAGGCTTCTGCAAGCACTCCTTAAAGGAAGGTCTCTCTCGGAGTCTGGAGTCAATAAGCATGGCAAACAAAATCAACCTCTCCAGTTAAGGGGCCTATAAGGAATAACCCTGCCTTGTTCCCTTTTGTAGAGTAAATTGTGCTGTTTGAGAATTATTAGTTCAAATTCTAGCCATGGGTTCAGAATAAAGGAGTTGTATCCATGACATACTGTATAGTGCTCTGTTAAAGGAAGCAAATTTTAAGACAGGTGAGTTTCATCTGGGCCTGATATTCTAGCACTGTTGACCATGATGGATTGTGTGATACAATCCATCATGGTCAACAGTGCTAGAATTTGCGTATATATGTGATATACCTGGTGATGACTGGAAATTGTGGAGGACTCTCTTTCACCTCCTGCCCAACACTCCTGAAGGTGGAGACAGAGTGTGAGGGCATAGAGTGACACCAGTGCTGGAGTAGCTGGCTGGCAAAGTCAGCTCTTTAGGTGGATGAAGCTGGGGGTCACAGTCCTCAGGACATGATACTGAAGCAGCTTGGCACCAGAGCAGGAGGTGGTAGCAGAGCCGGTATGCAGACAGTGACGGCTGAGCAACAATTCAAGGAAGCAGACCAAGGTCAGTAACAGCAAGGCAGTGTAGTACAGAATCAGCAGGCAAAGACAAGTCCAGTAAACTGAGGTCAGAGTGATCAGATGAACAAGGTTAAGGCAGGAGCAAAGGATCAGGTCTCAGGAATACAGGTGCAAGCTGAAGACCACTCAGCAACTGCTCATGGTGACAGACCAGTTAAAATAGGCCACTGGCCTGGGTGGCAAGTGCGCATGCTAATTGGTATGTGCACATGCACGTATGCAAGTGTGTGCACAAATATGAGCATGACAAACTGGAATAGTAGCTCTTACATTGCCACTTTGCCTAGAGAATAGGCATGTGAGCAATGTGCACAGCAACAAATGTAAGCATAAGCCCAGACTTGTTTTTGGTGCTGGGAATCCGGTGTACCTTACAGATTATTTCATAGCTAGCCAAGCCAAATGACAGCCAGTTTACTCTCCTTGCGCAATTATACACTGAATTTAATGTAGTAGATTTATTCCTAGCCGTGGACATACTGTGTGTAAAAATAGAGCTTCTCTATTTGCAATGCATCATAGGTTTAGGGATTTGGGGTTTGTATGTATTCAACCTCAAGACATTTAACTCTATCCTCTGCCTCAGCTATATTTGATTTCAAGTCCCTGTGGATTTTACCAACAATTGATTGATAATGTCCCAGGATACGTGCTTTGGATGCATCCCAAAGTATGTCACGTTGAACAGAGTCAGTTGACCATTTCTCTAGAAGCACAGCCTGAAGTTCAGAAATACAGAATCTGGGCAATCGCCATAACTTGTTTGATGAGTTTGCCGCAATATTAGTCTGTAGTTTTTTTCGAAAATTCTTTTTATTGGGTTTCAAGTTCAGATACAAAACAGAGCCTATCGGCATACCAGGCTCGGTCCACACACATCACAATAAAACAAACCAGATAAAAAAAAGAAAACCTTAACAGTAGTTAAATTACACGCTCCAGTACCTTCTGAGATTGTTCGTATATTGTAGGTATCAGCAACTCATTAAGCAACCTTTAACAAAGATAGAAGTCACAACTCTTATGCCGCGTACACACGGTCAGAGAATCCGTCGGAATGCGTCTTATCGGACCGTGTCGTCAGATAATCCGACTGTGTGTGGTATGCATCAGACTGATTCCGTCCGAATCTCCGTCGGACCCAATTTTCCAACATGTTGGAAATATTTCCCGACCAACTGGGCCGGTCGGACGTAATCCGATCATGTGTAGAGAATTTTGATCGGACCAAGTGCCACGCATGCTCAGATCAAATTCCTACATCAAAGCTATTGGCTACTAGCCTGAATCTAGTCCCATCGTAACGAAATTACGTCATCACGTTCTGAAAGATCGGATTTTTCGACAACTTAGTCCGACCGTGTGTATGCAACAGTTTCAGACACAATCCGTCAGATTAAATCTGACGGACAAAATCCGACGGATTTGGTTGGCAGAATCTCCGACCGTGTGTACAGGGGCTTAAGCCTCATATACACAATACATTTTTCTGCTGAGTTTATCTTTCAGGTTTACCAAAACCATGTAGTGCAAGGGCCTGCCTGATTGCATACAAATTGAAACTCCTAAGGTTTCATATTATATGGTTTTGGTAAATCTGAAGGAAAAACTCAGCATAAAAACTGATAGTGTGTATGGGGCTTTAGACATGTGGATTGGACGAGGGTTCAACTACGTATACATGTTCACCTAGTCATTTGTAAGGTAATCTACTAATTAGGAGATTCGGGGTCAGTATTAGTAGACAGGTCCTCTACTAAAATGTCCCAAACCTTGTCAAATTTTTAGGACATCCTCTCGCTAAATAGGTTGTCTTGTACAGTGGTAAATTAACATTAATATTTTTTTTCTACAAGGTAAGGGTTGGAGCAGATGAGGATTTCCACTGTAAAAGAATAATTTTTCTTGCATAGAACAATAATAAACCAAAAATCAGCATCTTAGAAGCCCGAAGATGGGCCAGAGTGTCCACCAAAACCAGCAAACAAACCTCCACTCTCCGGGGGCACATGAATAGTGGTCACAGAGTATATGATTACCGTATATACTCGAGTATAGGCCGACCCGAATATAAGCCGAGGCCCCCAATTTACCCCCAAAAAACTGGAAAAAATGATTGACTCGTGTATAAGCCGAGGGTGAGACATGCCTGTCCATCCCTGTGTGTCCGTCCATCCCTGTGGGTCCATCCATCCCTGTGTGTGTGTCCATGCATCCGTGTGTGTGTGTGTGTGTGTCCATGCATCCGTGTGTGTGTGTGTGTGTGTGTGTGTGTGTGTGTGTGTGTGTCCGTGCAGCCTACCTGTGTCCAGCCTGCCTGTGTCCGTCCAGCCTGCCTGTGTCCGTCCAGCCTGCGTCCCGTCCCGGCCCGGCCCGGCCCGTCCCGGCCCGTCCCGGCCCGTCCCGGCCCGGCCCGTCCTGTCCCGAGCCGAGCCTCCGTCCTTCAGCTCTTCGTCGGCGGCCATTCTAGGATTCAAAAGCCGCGCCTCCGTCGGTGATAGGCGGAACACTCAATTTCCCACTGACTGCTGTTCCGCCTATCGGATGTCCGTGATAGGCGGAACACTCAATTTCCCAGCAGCCTGTGTTCCGCCTATCACGGGCATCGTCTCATCCTCGTTCGTAGTACGAGGATGAGACGATGCCCGTGATAGGCGGAACACAGGCTGCTGGGAAATTCAGTATTCCGCCTATCACAGGCGAAGGCGGAGCCGGAGGCGCGGCTTTTGAATTCTAGAATGGCCGCTGTCTGTCTGCTCGACACGCTGATCGAGCGGGCAGACAGCGATGACTCGAGTATAAGCCGAGGGGGGCACTTTCAGCCTCAAAAAAGAGGCTGAAAATCTCGGCTTATACTCGAGTATATACGGTAGTCTGTGGTTTAACAAGAGCATATTTAGATATGTACCATGGCAGAATAGAACTCTTGCATATTTTGGTAAGGACAGCATTACTAGCATATATATCAATGAAAGACATTGTTCTGTGAGAGGCATAGTGACATGTATATGCACTAGCACTTGAATTTTTCCATCTCCAGGCAACTGTAAATTGGTATGTGTTGACCCATTTTTAAAAGTCGTAGATTTCTGCATTGTCCAGGGTAAGTTTATCCAACCTAGGACATGGGCCACGTTGAAATCACCTGCAATAGTGTTTTTTTTTTTCACATAGCAATTTTATTGATTTTCAAAAATTATCAACAAAGGTATTAGTACGTTAACTTACATGAACCAAAGCAAAGTGTACACAAAAGGAATCCACTTGAGGTGAAAGCAAAATAACCATAGTCAATGATACTACAGAATATGTCTAAGCTGAAAAGCGTATCAGTGCAATATATAGTAAGTCATCACTAAAGTGGTGGTATAATTTAAAACAGCTTTTGGATAGTAAAGAAGAAAGGAAAGAAAGGAAAGAAAGGAAGAAGAGGTAAGAAGAAAATAAATAAATAAATAAATAAATCTTCGTGGTGACTAGTTCACTGGTTCAGGGTGGATCCTCCTGGAGATGCCATAGCTCCCAAACATGATTGTGAGCCTCCAATCTATTTTGTAATCTAGCGGTCATTCCCTCCATCAACCTGCAATAGTTTTATTGTCCATGGAGTATTGTACCACTAGTGGGATAATTCTACATAGTATCTGGATATTGGTCAGTAGGGATATGTATATTCTGACCAAGACCAATTCCATACAGTCCACCATGGCAAAAAAAATGAAATATTTATATTCTGTGTCCAATCTGAGGTTCAAATGTTAAAAAGGAGGAGACTTTTAAACTAAAACACTGAACCCCCTAGCATAAGGGGAGTAGGTAGCAACAGTGGTGGCTCGTGTTTTTTTGTTTGGGGAGGCGGAAAACAACCCCCCTGCATGACATCAATGGAGAGAGCATCGCATCGCCGTATCGTTAGAAGGTGGAGGGGGTGGCAGCCTTGGAGTTATGTGATTTGGGGAATCAAGGACACAGGCAACGCTTAATCTTAGAGCTTGGTCCCTTGGCATTGCAGAACTGAGTATTATTTCACCCCAATGACTTGAGACCATACTGGCACAGTATAGTAGATATACAAATATATGAAATGTGAGACAGCAACACAATGCAGGTGCATATAAATGCTTTTGCACAATTCGTTTCCAATTAAAAAAAATTAACAAAAAAAAACTACAAAAAACTACAAAGGTCTTTACCCATCCACCTCTCATGCCCTGCTAAACTGGAGGATGTTTGTATCCATAAAAAAAAACAAGGTGTATTAAAATATCGGGTAGTGATCAAAATGCATTGGAAGATGAAAACCAAGCATTCTCCAAGTAGGAGAAGCTGCCAAACTGCTCAGACTTAGCGGAGGGTACAATTCTTATGTTACAAACTGAACAAACATGAATAGTAAGACATAACCGTGTGAAGCAACGATTTCACACGAGCCATCCATTGTTCCTGAGTGAGGCTCTGAGTAGATGTATACAGTAGTTATTCTCCATTTTCCCAGTGTAAGATGGAGGTGTTAAAATACCATCATATCTTCACCTGAAAGGTTGTGGAATGCAGGAGGGATGCAGGGTGGGCTTTCTATGGAAATGTCAGGATTTGCATTTTAGAATAACCCAGAATTAGTGGCTTCTGGGACACTGACAGCACTGCACAGAGGTAAAGGCTGACAGTGCCTGTCTTAAAAGCTTACATTTGTATTAAAATCATTTTTAAAATATCAGCACTAGAGACAGTACTTCCATTGTAACCAAAGTGGGAGTTAATAAAGTCAAGGGATCTGTCAAAGGCACTTAAGAGTGCCGACTATGCTCACCCTTTCCACCTCCCACCCAGGTATTTAACTGGAAGGAAAGGAGCAGCTGTAGCCTCACTGCATTGCTGCTTGGTGTGCATCCACAAAACACTTCTACACAGATACAGCCAGTGTTATCTCTGGATCCACTAGAGGGTGTTTGGGGGAACATGGAGCACAAGAGAGACTCAAAGGAAAATTGTGGAGGTTTATGGGAATTGTAGTTACTACAGGTTGGCTGGAAAACTACAATTCCCAAGAGAGAGATATTAAAGAAAGTAGTAATTTTCCTGGGTTGAAGGAGGAAGAAGGCTCTTTTTCTGCAGGGAGAAATGCAGTGCTGATACAGACCATAACCCACCTGAGTGCATTGAGGGAAGTAAGCGGGACATCTTTATCTGAAAGCAGGTAAAGCAGAGCGGACGCTACCCATGAGCTTTGAAGCCTTGGGAGCTGAGGATACCGCCAGAGAGAAAGAGGGAAGCCTTTGCACCTGGTGCTGAAACAGAAAGCCTCTGTTTATACAGGACTGGTGAGTGGCCACTGGCCAACCTTACAATGCAACCTAAATGAGGGACAGCCTTGCTGGCTAGGAACACTTGATTTTTGCATGCATCAGCTCCTAAAGGGACACGACCTAGACTGCGCCAACGTAAAGTTTTGGGCCCCAGCAAGCTGGCCAGCAGAATGTTTAGTATATGTGAATTACTGACTGCTGACCATTGCTGTGGTAACCACCTATAGGCTCTCTCCACCCCCCTAAGCTAGGCCACTCTGCGCAAGTTAAGGAATGAGGTGGATTATTAAGTGTTCATTGTTTGCAGTTTGCTAATCGTCGCAGTTAAATCACTACAATATTACTGTTTTCTAATATTTGATTTTTAACTGTTGTTACAATGTTTGATGGTGTACCAATTTCAGTATAACCTTTTTTTCCTGATATACCCCCATATAACCTCTTCTTGCTCAAACCATATATAACATACCTGACAGATACTTAAACAGGTCTGTGTCATTTTCTGGTGTATATGTGTTACTTGTTACCAAAGTCATGACTGAGGGACCTGCAGAATGCAGAGGCTCTGATTATCTATAAAACAGTAAACACTTGACAAATTCCCCCTTCCAAAATGACCAGCCGACACATTTTATTTTGAGTTGAATGGCCATAGCAGACTTCTTACAACTCAATAAATACAACATTCACAAGAAAACAAGTTTAATTTATATAATGCAGTCAATGCATAACAAATGAACCAACCTCAGCTTTGAAGGCCTATATACTCACGATTAACTGGTTGTATCTGCCACCCAATCAAAGGCCCCCAGTCACAACTACACTGGCTCAGAAACAATTAACCACTTACGTACTAAAATATACAACCTAATTAATACCCCAATGTTACCACCATATTGTTAGGAAGGGACACCCATACCTCAGATGGGCCCAACCCATTTTCCACAATTATTTAACCAGCACTGCCTTCCAAGACCCAATAGACCCCCTGCCTGCTGCTATGACAAGAAAATAAGGTCTTAGGTCTTAGAGAGCCTATAAACTCATGATTAACCGGTTGTATGTGCCACTCAATCAAAGGTCCCCAGCCACAGCTACACCGGCTCAGGGACAATTAATCACTTATGTACTACCAGATACAATCTAATTAATACCCTGATGTTACCACTGTATTGCTAGGAAGGGACACCCATACCTCAGGTGGGCCCAACCCACAATTTTCCACAAATATTTAGCCAGCACTGCCTTCAAATACCCAATAGACCCCTTGCCTGCTGCTATGACAAGAAAATAAAAGGACCAAGAAATTGAATGGCAAGCTAACAACATAAAACCCAAAAACACACTAAAAATACCCCAGCACCTTGAGAAAGTAGTAGACTCCCCCAAACCAAAACAAACAAGGGACGGAGGTTGGGGGAAAACTGTCTGATGCTGTAAAGAACTCTGACTAATCTGTGATACGATCCCCCTGATAGCAGAGTATTAAAATCATGCTGGAAGCTTGTATGCAGTAATACAGCTTTACTTTCTTGGAGAAATATCAATGCATGTCTTTACAGAATGGAGAAACATGAACACAGGAACAAGGAGCATCCAAGTACATAAAGAGAGGATAGACAAACATCCTGTTATATCATAGATAACATAACTATACACTAAAATACTACAGTGTCACCTGCTGCTTAGACAGGCATAATGCATATGCAGTATATAGTCAGTTAATAAACAACTTTGTTGTTGTATTTTTCCACTCCCCCCCCTGCTCACTACTGAACACACCCTCTGCCTTGAACTCTTCAATCTGCTAAGCAGCCTGCATCATATCAAAATTACCCACTAATACTCTGCCTCTTCTGCAGGCCCCAGTCATGCTGGCCTTCCACCTAGTTTTACTCAGCTCCAGGCCATATACCCAACACATTATGCAACTCTTACAGGGGTTAGTTCTACACTCCAGTCATAGAAGCATAGCTTCCATAGCTTCCATGAATGAAAAAAATTATCTATGAATGGAGGTAGTGTTTCATTCATCTGCCCTGATGAATGGCTGTGACAGGTCAGTGCCATCTTAAGAGCATTATAGGCCCTCAGGCAATACAGTGCACTGGGGCACTGTCTACACAATCACGCACGATTGCCCATCAAATGCAGCTTTACTGTGCCTGTGAATGCAGCCTCACTGTGCCCAGCATTGCAGCCTCACTGTGCCCGTGAATGCAGCCTCACTGTGCCCACCATTGCAGCCTCACTGTGCCCATGAAGGCAGTCTCACTGTGCCCATGAAGGCAGCCTCACCGTACCCACCATTGCAGCCTCACTGTGCCCATGAATGCAGCCTCACTGTGCCCACCATTGCAGCCTCACTGTGCCCATGACTGCAGCCTCACTGTGCCCACCATTGTAGCCTCACTGTTCCAGTGAATGCAGCCTCACTGTGCCCACCATTGCAGCTTCACTGTGTCCACCATTGAACCCTCACTGTGTGTCCACCATTACAGCTTCACTGCGCCCATGAATGCAGTCTCACTGTGCCCAAAATTGCGCCCTCACTGTGCCCATGAATGCAGCATCACTGTGCCAGTTAATACAGACTCACCATTGCCTGGTAACACACACACAGTGGGCATCTCCTCCTGTGTATCACAGAGCTGGTTGGGTCTTTTTTCGGCGGCCGTGCTTTAACAAGGTCCCGCCCCCCTAGACCAGCTTGTGTGATAGGAGGAACACTGATTCAATCTACTATTACACAAGCCGGTCTAGGGGGATGGGACCTTGTTACAGCGTGGCCACCGAACATGGACCCAGCCAGCTCCGTGATGCACAGGAGGAGAGAGGGAAAGAGCAGAGCTCTGCAGCCGCAACTCAAAGCAGCCCCAGGGAAGGGCGACCTACCGGGAAATTTCCTGGTATCCCGGTAGGCCAGTCCGGCCCTGGCTGGAGTCGCTGGCAAGTGGGGCCCCCGGCGACTGGCCAGCATGCCCAATGCAAAAATGCATTAAATGCACCAAATGTGGGCCATTGTTCCTATTTTCTTACACCCCCGCCAACATTCTGAGGATTGCGCGATTAAGTATCTACCCACTTTGTCTGGAGTCGCATACCAACTAGTGAGGCACTTATAGTTCATCTCTGTCATATTATTGTCTACCGCCGCACTATGAGTGAATTTCATTATTTTCTCCATAATCTGTGCACTGCATTGGATCCCCAACTCACTTTCCCATTTTTTAATATAGGGCGGACCCTCCAGTCCGTCCCCCTCTGATAGAATTTTGTATATTCGAGCTATATTATTTTTTGTTGTATCTCAAAGGGCCTGTATTCTTTCATCACTTCAAATTGGGTGGGGCAATTTCGCAATAAAATGACTTAACTGGAGATACCGCCAGGCATCAATCCTCATAAGTTCCGTGTCCGCACTCAGTGCTTGAAAAGTGCCTATTTTACCTCTAAAAATAATATCTTTTACTTGTGCATTTCTTTTTATTATCCGATTACCCCCCACTTCCTGTTTCCCAGGTGTAAAATAGTCATTTTCTTTTAGAGAAATCAAGGGTGAATTATAACTCCAATTATTTTGTGCATGTATTCGATCCCATCATTTAAGTGCATTACGTGTTATTTTGTGTGTGTTTGAACCTACAGACCTATACTGTGGGGGGTTCCAAATTATTCATCCTAATTATGTTTGACTCATTTTGCACCTCTTATTGTTTACCTCTTTCCCCCATTCCACCACCCGTGTAAGAACCACCGCATTGTGATATTTTTTAAGATCCTGGACTGCAAGGCCCCCCTGTTTTTTCCCCCTGCTCAATACCGCATAGGCCATTCTTGGATTTTTATATTGCCAAAAATACCTTGAAATTAGCCCTTTTAATGTTTTGAAGAAAACTTGGGGAAGAGAGATGGGCAAAATTTGTAACTTATATAAAATCTTTGGGACCAGAACCATTTTGACCGCGTTAATCCGCCCTAACCAGGAGAGGGGACATATTGAGATTTTTTTTATTTCTCTCTTAATTTCATCTAGTAATGGGATATAGTTATTGGCATATACTTTCCTAATAGTGGCAGAGAGGTAGACTCCCAGATATTTAATCACTTTTCGCCAGGGGAACCGAAATTCCTTAAGGAGTTTCGCCTCTTCCTGTCTATTAATATTAATGTTTAAGATTTCGGACTTACTGAGGTTTATTTTTAAATTTCACCAAATTTTTCCAGCATCCTGAGCAAGTTCGGAATCATAATCCTTGGGTTGGTAATATAGAACAACACATCATCCGCATATGCTGCGAGTTTGTGCTCTTCTTCTCCCACCCTAATCCCCTATATGTCTGGGTTATTTCGGATGGAGGCGAATAATGGTTCAAGGGACAATACAAACAGGTGGGGTGACTAAGGGCACCCCGTCTGGTTCCATTTTCCATTTGAAATTGGGAGGATGACACCTGAGGATGGTTATAAAGTACTTTGATCCATCGGATCATTCTTGGTCCGAGACCCAACACTTCCAGTGTTTCTAACATGAGTCCCCAGTCTACCCTGTCAAATGCTTTCTCCGCATCCATCGACAGGAATAGTCCTGGGGACCCATTCATTTTTAAAGCCTGGAGCAGGAGTAACGACCGTACGCCATTATCCCTACCTTCTCTCTCAGGTATGAATCCGACCTGGTCCGGATGCACCAGGTCGGTCATCCTTTCCTTCAGCCTAGATGCTAGGACCTTGGCAAATAATTTGGTATCAGCGTTCAGTAAGGCTATTGGCCTGTAACTGGAACAGAGCGTGCTGTCCTTATCCTCCTTTAGTAACACTGCGATTGAGGCACGCAGGGCCTCTCCTCCCATCTCAAACTCTGTGCCAAGGCCATTCATATACTTACAGAGCTTAGGGACCAAGATCTCCTTATATTTTTTCAGATAAGAAATCGTAAACCTGCCTGGTCCCGGACTTTTGCCGGAGGCGGTGTCTTTCAGTGCATTATAAATTTCCTCTTCTGTAATAGGTCTATCTAAGTTACATCTATCACTCTCTGCTAAATACGGCAGTTTCGCTTTATTCAAAAATTCTTAAATTTTTTTCTTTTTTCCCCTATATCTTTTACCCCTTTCTGTCCTACATTATACAAGACTTCGTAATATTGCTTGAACACCTCCGATATCTCCCTGGTTGTATGAACCATCTTCCCATTCATATCTTGTATTTTATCGATAAAATTAATCTCTCTCTTCCTTTTCAGCTGTCTTGCTAGATAGTTACTTATTTTATTTCCCCAATAATATCTCTCTCTAACTCTCCTATCCAATGTCCTCTTTGATTCCTGTTCCTTCATATCTTTAAGTTCATCTCTCTTGGTGACCAATAAGTGGAAAAGTTCCTGCTGTTGACCCCTTAGTTTTTTGTGGTCCTGTTCTAGTCTGTGGACCTCTTCTATAAAATTTTCCATTTTCCCAAGTCTTTCTTTTTTTTCTTGCGTCCATGGAGATGAGGATACCCCTAATATATACTTTATGTGCCTCCCACAGGGTGGCACCTGAAATTTCACCCGTATCATTGACAGAAAAATAGAATTCGATTTCCTTCAGTACTGCCTCTGCAATTTTCTCGTCCTGTAAAAGATTGCCGTTTAGTCGCCAAGTAAACGGTTGTCTTTGTATTCCAGGTATCGTCATCTTCATTGACACCGGGGAGTGATCTGACAGTGTAACTATTCCTATCTTGGTTTCCATCACTAGGTCCAACAACCTGTGATCGACCATTATGTAATCCAACCTGGAGTGCGTCCCATGCACGGAGTAAAAAAAGGTGTAATCTTTTATTTTATCATGTTGCAACCTCCATACATCCATCATTTGACATTGTCTCATCCGAAGTTTGATCATTTTCAATGACTTCTTATTTGTCCCCTGGGCCCGGTACGTGCTATCCCAAGACGGTTCCATGCAAAAGTTAAAGTCTTTATAGTTATAGTATACGTTTGCTAGGGTAATTATCTTATCCCCTAATTTTCCCTTTACCATCGGCGCTATTAACCCACGCATTATGGCTTTTGGGTATGTAAGGGGGCAGAGGACAGCGCATTTCAATAGTCTACACCAACACAGGGGATACTTCAGATTAAATGTAAGTACTGTTACATGTACTATTTTTCAAAAAGGTGTTACCTAAACTTAGGCTTAAGGCTGGGTTCACACTGGAGCGATGCGGGAACGCCGCAAATCCGCGGCGTTTTCCCGCATCGCATGCCTCCCGCCGGCAGTTCACACTGCCCTATGCGGACTGCTGTGAGTGTCAGTGAAACCTTAATGACACCCTCAGATCAGTTCGCATATCGCAGTGCGATCTGCAAACTCGGACAGGAATCGGATCGCATGGCGAGAACACCCATGCGATCCGATTCTGCTGCGGACCAAAAAAAGGGTCCTGTGCGATTTTGCGGCGGGTGCGATGCGATTTCAGCCATACTATCTGTATGGCTGAACTCGCATCGCACAGAGATCAGATGTGATTTGCACTGCAGTGCGGTGCGAATCACATCCGGGTCTCCCAGCCGCAGCGGTGTGAACCCAGCCTTAATGTAGGCGGCCACTTTAGCTGCTTACATCAGGTATGGCAGGTAATACTTTCAGAGTGATTGCAAAGGCTGTTTACAGCTGAGCACAGTGAGGGGAATTTACTATAAATGGAGCAGAAAGAATCTGTGTGTGGCAGCCAAACAGCTTCTAGATTTCATTTTTAAAACTAAAATGAATAAGATAAAGTTAGAAGCTAATTGGTTACTATGCACAGCTGCCCCAGATTCTGTCTGTTCCAGTTTTAGTAAATTTGTCAGTTTGTAAAAGTTGCCAAAAGTTGTCTCTCCCCAATCCACACAAAGCTTTAATTAAAAATTGACAACTAGCTACTTGATGTAAATTTGTAATCTTCAGCATAGGCACTCCTGCAACTCAATATTTGAAGATTCTAAAAGCACATAGCCTTATTTTCTGTGACCTTACTTGTGATATATATATCCTGCCTTGAATTCACCATTAACTAATTTTAAGAGTACCTGCTTAGCAAATTTTCAGAATTACCTCCTGGGTGGGCTGTTGTAGAAATTCACATTCATCATTCATGTGGATTAAGTTAATTAGTTTTAAAAATAAAATTTCAAAGTGTTTTATGGCCTTTGGCACCCTCTGGGAATTACGAGATTATTACACTAGGGAAGGAGAAAAGGAAAAGAATTGTTTTCAGGGTAGAAAGCCATGAAACTGCGACTTTTCTGCAACCAGATGTCATCTGCAGATAAATGGTATTATAAACAAATTGACTTATTTTATTAATTCACATCCTTATAAACAAAGAAAGTTATGCAACCCCTGTGCCCTCTAATTATTAGATTATTCTCTATGATTCATTGAGCTAAAGTGAAAGACATGTAGATATAACTATGTCTGGGGTCAAGAAAGGGCAAGTAAGATGCAGAGCTTAAAAATAATTCCAAGCATGTCTTAGACAATTGGCATTAGGTTCAAGAATTATCCCTCCAGAATGGGCACACTTTGCATTTAGGGACATTTTTCAAAACAATGGAGAGAAATGTTTTTGCCCATCACAACTAATCAGGTTTCATCCTTATACAAACTAGAGAAAAGAAAAACACACTAGATGACTTCTGCAGTCCCATGTCTGAAGAGATAACTTATATAACTTATGTTAAACTGAACTTATCATCTGTAAGGACAAAGCTTGGTTTTACAAAATAATCTAGAAACCAACAAACACAGCATAATGCAACACAAAGGAACCCTTAAAATAATTTTTGAGCCAAAACTCAAGGAACCCCTAACAACCAGGGGAGAAACCCTAGAGTTCCACAGAACCCTAGTTAAGAATAGCTGATTTAGACAAATAATGAAGAGGACTTGCAGGAAATCTAGATCCAGTAAATATTATGACCGTCAATGGGTATTAAAGTTGATGTAACCCCCCAAAAAACCCATGCTCCTGTCCTTTTAATGCACGACATATAGCACAGTGCTTTTGCCATGTCAATTGTTCCTTTTCTCCCTTTCTATGTTGTACAATAACTGGTTGATCCTGCCTGTTCCTGTCTTCCCCACTGTTAATGGACCACGTTTATCGTGGCTGCTGATCTTTGATAGCGTGGTCAGTTTACATGCCTCCAAAAAGCAATCTCCTCTCCTCTTTTAGCAAAACACACAAACTGTACTGAACAGGGAACAGTGACTTTACAACCACTTTAAGTTGATGAGGTTGATAATAAACAAAAAATTGAGTAAAGTTCCATTCATAATGTAAGCAAAATCCCAGCTAATACTTTTTCAGGTTTAAAAAATGGACGTGGTTTAGAACCCTTGTCAGGAATTTACTGTTCTCTGTGTCCTTATTATGAATATTTCTTCTCATCTTGAGTCACTGATACATGACAGAACGTGAGCGGACATATCTGCTACAGGGAAGAAACCTCCTTTATTTCTATCTTAGGATACTAAGGTTTCACCGATACCGGTATTGGTGCCGATACTAAGCATTTGCATATGTATCAGTACTCGTGCAAATGCACCAATACCTGAAACCGATACTTTCAGGCTCCATTCTTTTGGCTGTTAGCAGGATTCCTCCACTGACAGCTGAAATGTAAAAAAAAAACAGGAGCGGGGCCACCACATCCTTAAACTCATGATCACTCATTGAGCTGTCAGTGGGGTTCCCATGATGACAGCTGAAGTGTTAAAGTGAAGTTCCAGCCTTGGTGAAAAAAAAACGAAAAGTCTTTTAACACTTACCTCTCCAGGGAGCCCGAGCAGTGGAAGAAGACCCGTCCATCGGATCCGGATGCAGGCGTCGGCATCCTTACTAAGGGAAACAGGAAGGGAAACAGGAAGTGAAGCCTTGGTGCTGTGTTTTCTGAATGGTCCCGCTGTCTTCTGGGACCTGTGTGTGTCTCCCAGAAGGCAGCAGGGGAAGGAGGAGGGATCTTAAATGACGTAGGTCGCTGCGCCCTTACATGGAATTGGGAGCGGGTACCTGTTTTTGACAGATATTCACCAGAGGAGGGGAGGAAGTAGATAAGCGGAGCTTCCACTTTTGGGTGGAACTCTGCTTTAAAGAAATCCAGCAATTGGGTCTGTCAAAAAAAGCAGCCGGACAATGTTTATTAACAATATTGCTCAACCACTGAAACACGCATAGCGGCGCTTTAGCACCGTTTAAGCAACACTTTTGGGCTGCTTTTCAGCTGCTAGTGGGGCGCTTTTAACCCCCAAAAATGGGTTAAAGACTCCCATTTTCCAGCGCTTTCAAACGATTTTCAGGTGCTTTGAAAGCACTGCCCATTCATTCCATAGTCAGGGCGTTTTGAGAGCTCTAAATACAGTGCTCCTAACCAGACCCAAAGATGCTACTTGCAGGACTTTTTCGAACGTCCCACAAGCACACCACCCCAGTGTGAAAAGTTACACTGGAATGAATGGGAGGCAGTTTTCAGGCGCTTAGTCAAGGCTATTTCCAGGGCTAAAGCGCCTGAAAACCACCCCAGTGTGAAAGGGGTCTAAGATAAAAAGAAACATTGTTTCTTTGTGTATCTTTCTGTTTGTTCATCTATAGATCAAAGGGATGAACTTCGATCTGCAGATGAAGTCAGTTTGAAGGCTAAGTTCACCTTTTTTTTTTCTTCTAAATTCCAACTCCCCTATGGACCAATATAGCTGTAATGTACTTTTTTTGCACAAAGCTTTGTGCAGGGCAGCCCATTTAGGTGGATGGGCTGCCGTATGTGTGAAAATGCTCCAAAACGCCTCCCCCCTCGCTAAAAAAAAAAACATGTGGGAATGCGAGTTCCCGCTATGCAGAGATGTGAACATGGCATGACAGCTGAGTGTTTCTGTCCACTCCCTCCTATGTACTTGTATAAAGATGGCCATGCACTATGCAATCTGATTGTATCTTGTGTATTTAGTGAGAAGGGTGATCACTGATTGATTGCATTTCATTTAAAAAATGTGCAGCTGGGAATGGGAGGGTAGGTACGAGGGTAGATGATGCAGGGTGTGTGCTAATGAGGGCAGCTGGTCAACTCCTTCCTGTGTTATAACTTAAAGCCTGACCAGGAAGTAAGGCAGAAGCAATGGATATGTTTCGAAACATGGATGAGGACAAGTGAAGTAAATGACTGTAGATTTAATGGAACGCTTTGATATTTTTGCAAAAAAGTATATTAATGCTATATTGGTACATAGGGGAGCTGGAATTTAGAAAAAAAAGGTGAATTTATCCTTTAATGCAAGTAAGTAGGTCAAGTAAAAAAAAAATATATATATATTTTTTTGTGTTTTTTATTAATTGTTCCTCTTTTTAACCTATTATTAACCCTTAATATACGCCAATCAGCCTGATTAGGTCCTTATTCTCCTCCATTTAATTATTATTTTTCTGCAGATTTTTTTTGTTAACTTCTATTTTATAAACCCTTGCTGCCAGTCTAACAACATACGCCATTTATTTTTATTTTACTTACTGTGTGCCTTGTTGCTAGGGTGTATCTTGTAATCTGCCTTTTCTCGGCCGCGGTGCCGTACGTCATATCCTGTGGCGCCTTGGCTCCTGGGAGATGTTTGTTATCGTTCCCAGGAGTCAGCGGGCATCGCCGCAGGATTGCACTGCCATAATAACAGGGCGGGAACTTCCTCCCTCGCTACCTGTTGTTATGGCAACAAGATAAACTTTCTCCGCTACGCCCTGTGTAGACTGCGCACGTGCGAGATCAGGAGGTGAATGCTGGGTATCCAGCAGCACCTTATCCCAGAACAGACTCCTAGTGGGCTTCATATGCCCACGGTGAAGATGGAAGTGCTCTGCAATGAAGAAATCAAACGTGAGTAAATAAAAAAAAAACGTGAATTGAATTAATCACGCACATTAAAGTATTTAATGCAGTATAGCAGATGGGTTAAAAAAAACAAAAAAAAAAACACATTCTGGGTGGAACTCCACTTTACGGTTTTTACAGCTGCCCAGATTTCTTCTTCGGTCAGCCTTGCATTTTGAAATACTTTATTGTTGGTCATTAATGCCATAATGAATGTTGTACCTTTCAGGTCACCTTGGACAGTCCAAGGTTTGTATAGCAGGTTTTTAAAAAAGTAAAGGAAATGAGCCCTGATTACAATTTTCTTTGTAATTTACAGAATCCATCAGTTAATCTGGTAGCAAATTACTCATCATCATTTGGTCATTAAAGATGAAAAATGTATGACATCATTATATGGCAATCTGCTGAGGTCCCTTAACAAAAAGCCACCATGGTAACACAACAAACTCTTACAAGTTCATGTAATGACGTGACTGTGATATACATGCAATTTATTTCCTAGGTAAATTCAGTGAGGAGGCTTTGCCACCAACTTTAAAGATATAAACACTGAGATTCCTTAAATTTGCCCAAGCTTGACTAGACTGGCTTTGTCAAGCTAAGTTTTAGTTTTGTTTGTTTTAGTTTTGTTTCAGCCATTCTAGGACCTGAATATAGGAACTAAGCCACTAAACTTGAGGTTAGTGTTGATGTATGTGCAGACTGCAAAGTGGCAATACCTCGGCAGGCGCACAAGATTACTGCCCTGTGCTTTTGTGCCGCGTGCGACATTAGTAGCGGCTGACTTTTTTCAAATCTTAGTGGCCATAAAAACCAGCAACAGCTCCACATAGCAACTGTATGAGGGTTTACAGTGCCTTGAAAAAGTATTCATACCTGTGGACATTTTCCACATTTTGTCATGTTACAATCAAAATTGTAAATGTATTTTATTGGAATTTTATGTGATAGACCAACACAAAGCGGCACATAATTGTGAAGTGGAAGGATTTTTTTTTTTACAAATAAATAGCTGAAAAGTGTGCCGTGCATTTGTATTTAGCCCCCTTTACTCTGATACCCCTAACTGAACAAAGAGCATCATAAAGGCCAAAGAACACATCACACAGGTCAAGGATAAAGTTTAAAGTCAGGTTAGGTTATCAAAAAATATCCCAAGCTTTAAACATCTCAATAAGCACTTTTCAATCCATCATCCAAAAATGGAAAGAGTATGACACAACTGCAAACCTACAAAGACATGGCCGTCCACCTAAACTGAGAGGCCAGGCAAGGAGAGCATTAATTGGAAAAGCAGCCAAGAGGCCCATGGTAACTCTGGAATAGCTGCAGAGATCCACAGCTCAGGTGGGAGAATCTGTCCACAGGACAACAAGCCATTGTTGGAAGAAAGCCATGTGAGGTCCTGTTTGCAGTTTGTGAAGCCATGTGGCGGACACAGCAAACATGTGGAAGAAGGTGCTCTATTCAGATGAAAAAAAAATCAACCTTTTGGCCTAAAAGCAAAATGCTATGTGTGACGGAAAACTAACACTGCACATCAACTGGTGGTGGCAGCGTCATGTTGCGGGATGCTTTTCTTCAGCAGGGACAGGGAAGCTGGTCAGAGTTGATGGGAAGATGGATGGAGCCAAATACAGGGCAATCTCAGAAGAAAATCTATTAGAGTCTGCAAAAGACTTGAGACTGGGGCGGAGGTCCACCTTCCAGCAGGACAATGACCCTAAATATTCAGCAAGAGCTACAATGGAATGGTTTAGATCAAAGCATGTTAATGTGTTAGCATGGCCAAATCAAAGTCCAGACCTAAATCCAATTGAGAATCTGTGGCAAGACTTGAAAATTGCTGTTCACAGATGCTCTCCATGCAATCTGACAGAGCTTGAGCTATTTTGCAAAGAAGAATGGGCCAACATTTCACTCTCTAGATGTGCAAAGCTGGTAGAGACATAATCAAAAAGACTTGCAGTAATTGCAGCAAAAGGTTGTTCTACAAAGTATAGACTGGGGAGGGGGGGGGGGGGGGGGCAGCTGAATACAAGTGCACACCACACTTTTCAGTGTAAAAAAAATTTGAGAACCATTTATCATTTTCCTTCCACTTCACAATTATGTGCCACGTTGTGTTGGTCTATCTCATAAAATCATAATAAAATACATTTATATTTATGGTTGTAACATGAAAAAATGTGGAAAATGTCAAGGGGTATGAATACCTTTTCAAGGCACTGTATATGGGGATGTTCTTTTGGCTGCTGTCTCATGAGGGAGTAATACATAAACACTCCAAGTAAGTCCACCTTGAATCTCCCCAAAACCATACAATCGGGTGTAGATCCGGTTCACAGTCATCAGATACTCCGCAAATATGCACAGAGGTGGGCTGCACTTCAATTGACAGAAAATACAATTAAATTTATGTAAGTCAACCATAAAAGACATCAACTAGTTTTGATTAAGCACATGTTGCGTGAAACACAATAACATCTTGTTCCCTGCCTGTTTGAGCTGTGATGTCTGCTATGTCTTTTATCATGGATTTACATGGAGTGAGGTTAACCTCTGTGCATATTTGTGGAGGCCTAGAGGCTTTCCTATGGGGTTTATGAAACCCTCTCCCGCAAGTAGGCTGAGACTGTAGCAGTTACAGAAATGGGAATCACTTGTCCTGAGGTGATAGGATACAAATGGGGTCATTTACTATAGCACTGGGAAGTACTGGGCACTATTACATATAATAGCGCCCATTTTAGGCAATTAAGATTTCAACAGACGAAAGTGTGAATGAAAAAGAGCGGTATTAGCAGCGAACATACGTTAGTAAATTCAGAAATCAGCGCTAATTAGCAATTCCACGTATATGCACATGCCAATTTCTACTTAACTTAATAACTTAAGTTATTATATAGCACTGCACTGCAACCATGATCCATGTATGTGAAAGAAACATTTTTATGTGAGGTGTGCTCCTACCTGTGCATCTATTGATGTATATTGCAATTAGTATCCCTAGTTTTTGTTCCTTCTTTTGCTAACAAATGCAGTTATGAATGATTATTACAGAGTAATGTCTGCTATTCTGTAAAGTTACATGTGTTGAACATTTAGGTTACCTATTTTTTGTATGTTGTGTTTTTGATGTTTTGTTTTTGTTTTTTTGTTTTTTTTAGGTGACTATAAAATGGTAATTATTTATGTTCATTTTTTAATCATACTACACCATTATGCAGGTCTCAGTATACTTAGCACAATGGCTTGGTGGTCTGCTTAGATGTCTCCACAGCACTCACGGTATGAGTTCAAATTCCAGCCAACCTACCATCCACCAGCTGTGTTTATTTGTTCAGTGCACAAGCAAATTGAAATAAACAAAGAAATGTAAACTGCCCGTTAGCTAGTGTGTGGTGTTTGGAACTCCACACCGTAATATTATTGAATACTTGCATACATTTGAAGAGTTAATATAATAGAATCAGCCAAATTAAAGTGCATTGGCTAATTGGCATTCACCTATTTTCAGCATATGCTGCTTTGGCTAATTGCCAGTCGCCATTTTTTCACCAGTGCAATCTTTTAGTATCTCTCTGTGGGACTTGAACCCATGAGTCCTTCAAAGCCTGAGTTTTTCAAGGTAGATGCACTGACCACTAGCCTATTGGGCTTACCACAATCATACATAAAAAATACATTTATTTATCTCTCATCTCACCATCTTCTTCTCCTGCTGTGTTCTTCCGTGCAGTCGGTTACCTGCTCCCCTTCTTTGGCGGTCTTCTGTGGCCATCCGATGATGTCACCCGGAGAGCCCGCCCCATGGCTATGAAGGCAATGCCACACAGCAGGTGACAACACAGCGGAGGAAGACTGCCACAGAAGAGGAGTGGCTTTTTTTTTAATTAGCTGGTAACCGGCGGTGCGGAAGAACACAGCAGATGAAGATGACGGCGGTAGCAGGAGAGATGGTTCGGGGAGAAGATGGCAGTGGGAGAGACAGCAGCAGGAGAAGACAGCTCAGGGAAGAAGACAGTTCGGAGCTCTTTTACAATAAAGGACTTGTCAAAACCGGCTATTGTTTTATTTACATTTCACTGCTGTTTTTGGTGAACATGTATGGGGTACATTGTAAACCATACCCATTCACATAAGAGAGGCAGGATTTGGGGGCTCCCTTGTTAAAATCAAGGGGTATGACTTTTCATGCAAAGAGACCTGTTCTGCCATCATTTAGGTCCTGCAGAAGGACTATATTAAGGTAAGTTTTCTCCTTTAACATCACATTCTATGTATTTCATGTTTGCTAATGTATTGGATTTCTTTCCTCATTCCCCAATTACCATGATTGCAATATGCTGTAATTGATATGCTGTGCCCCTTTGTCCTCCTGCATGCTGGAAGCTTTTCAAGTTCCTTTTTTGTGCTTCATGCATATTTGCCTTCACTAACTTCCCCAGCATGCTCTTTTAGGGCCATAAACCTATAGCCTAGTCACTTAGCAATGTATTTTGTCAGCTCCATAGTATTGCTTTCCCCTAAACACCCCCTAAAATGAGTACAAATGTTATGTGTGTGCTTAAATTCATGCAGAGTGCCAGAGTTTTTTTTTTTTTTTGGTGGGCCAAACGCATTAGAAACCCCCCTCCCCCCAACTGCTAGGTCAGCTGATAGCAATCCTCTATCTACTGACTTTGCCAAACCCAATACACACTATACCTACCTTTTTTCTCTTTCGATTTATGGATGAATTCACCAAAGCATTTAATACAAGGGCCTGCCTCAATACTTTCAAATGCTACAGTTTAAAGTTTTTTTTCTCCTATTAGCAGAATGTCAAAATGTGCTTCCATTTGTTCCTTTTTTTTGTATTATGACACTTCTTACCTGTCCGGTGGGATGCCAATAGTGTAAGTAAGGAGGGGCAGGCCAAAGTATCACATATTATTTATGCATTCAGCTCTCAATGAAGTAGAGAGGGTTACCTGTCCAAAACATCCCCCCCACTAATTTTTTGCAATGAGCCATCAGATCGGGGTGGGGGGGGGGGGTGAGGAATCTGATAAGGGGACCTTATACTTTAGGCTTTAAATACTAATTTCCAAAAATGTTATACTGATATTGGCTCAAGTGTCTAATCTGCTTGCAATGTTGATGTGCAAAATGACAAATTTTTTTCCTTGTTTGACTCCACAGTTTTCTTCAACGCCAGAGGAATGGCAAACTGTAGCCTCCCACTTTGCCAACCGTTGGGACTTTCCCAATTGTGGAGGTGCAATTGATGGGAAACACGTCCGCATCGTCCCACCCCCCAACTTGGGGTCCTACTATTATAATTACAAGGGGTATAATAATATCGTGATGTTGGCGGTGGTGTCAGCGACGTATGACATCCTGTATGTGGACGTGGGGAAAAATGGTCATATGTCGGATGGTGGAGTGTTCGCACGGATGGAGTTCTACTGGCGTCTCCAGAGTGGCAGTCTGGGCTTGCCACCTCCAGAGGAGAATGTAGAAGGACTCCCCTTCTTTTTCGTCACGGATGAGGCGTTTGCTCTGGCAAACCACCTGATGCGGCCTTTCCCAATGAGGACCCTCACCCCGGATCAGAGGATCTTTAATGTCCGGCTGGCCAGAGCCAGTAGAGTAGTGGAGAACACTTTCGGGATAATGGCCAGCCGGTTCCACCTATTTTTGACTCCAATACACATGGCGGAATATAAACTAAATCATATTGTGCTTGCATTCTGCACAATTTTTTGAAAAAACATTCAGTAAACTATGTGGCCTCAGTTGGCCCTGATGCAGACTTGATGGAAAATGTGAACCTTGAAGCTGCTCGTCCTGGCTTGCCCCCCCCCCCAAAGCGCCGTGAGGTCTGATCCAAATATGTGGAGTACTTTGTGGGTAGGGGGGCCATTGATATGCCAGACAATGTCTGAGAGGCGTTTTTTTTAATACATTTTTCTTTCAAACTCCAATAATCTTTGTTTTCATTTACTGCTTGGATTTGCTTTAGGTGTCTCCTAGGTTTTTTTGTGTTTTTTTGGGCCTTTTTCTACAACAGTGCAAACCCAAGTTCACAGCAAGATGAGGTGATAGTCTCTTCTTCAGATAATCTTATTATGTTGTGGGTCTGCTACACACACACACCTTGTTTTTGTTGATAATGTATGTAGAGAGAGGCCACGGAGCAGCAGCCAAAGGCTGCTAAGCGCAGGGACGGCATGACAGTTCGTTTGTATGCACTGTCGCCGCTTTAATAGGAGAAATGTGGGCCGCTTTAAGAGGCCGGGTAGGCGGAGCCAGGGGGCGGAGCTACAAAGTTTGGCCGGGAAGCCGAGCGGAAGCTAGGCCACTTGGAGAGCGGAGGAGGAAGAGATTGGACGGACCCTCGCCACTCCTCCGACTTATTCCAAGATGGCGTCCGCGGACTTGCTGGCCCAGCTCAGGGCCGCTATTGCACAGGAAGGCGCCGCATGGCTACAGGGGCAGGTGGCGGCCTTGGCGGCAGAACGGGAGGCGGCGACGGACGGGGGGGCGACGGAGACTCCTCGGGCGCGGCGTTCCAGGCCGCCCGAGCGATACAGTCCGGGAGCGGGCCGCGGGGGGCGCTCATGTCCGCGAGGAGCGAGGGCAACACCGAGTGGCATCCACAGCAGAGGACAGCGTCACCGACCTCCACCCCATCGGGGGAAGGGAGAAACAGGTACTCGGCCAGGAGCGGGGCCAGGAGGAGGGGACTGGGGAGCGTGGCTGGGAGGCAGGGTGGATCGTCCCTGGATTCGGCGCCCCCTGCTCGGCGCAGATGCCTGGGCCAGGCCGGGGGGGATGGGGAGGTCGGTCTGCAGAGGTCGGCTGTACAGCGGGTGGGGGCACGGCCCGGCGTGGCGGCCCCCAGTCCCAGGGGTGATGGTGGGATTTCTGGGGGCGGCCTGGACACTGGAAGCAGCATGGCCGTGGGGCAGGGGACGAAGGGCCGGCGAACTGTGAGGCGCAGGAGCCCTTCACCTAGAAGTGAGGGAGGAGCGGGCGGTCGGGTGGGCCGGGCCCCCAGAGATGTTCATCGCAGAACCATGGATGGCGGAGCGGGCCCGTCTGGGCGTCCTTCTTCCGGACCGGTGTCTGCCGTGGCAAGCGACCGATCGGAGGGCGAGCTGTCGGAGTCTGATGGCGGTGATGTCCGTGACACGGAGTCGGCGATGGGTCCCCGTGCGGCGGCTGCGAGGCCCGGTCCTGGGCAGCCCGGTGAGTGTGACACTTCTTTTTCTATATCTACACTGTTGCATGATTTGTTGGGGCAGGGTAGCTTGCGGGGTGCGCCGGCGGGGGCGGCGGGTCCGCGGGATTGGCGGGCGCGACCAAACCTACGGAGCTGGCAGCGGGTGGGAGGCAGGAGGGCCTTGGGGGGTTGTTGGCGGGCCTGAAGGAGCTGGTTCAGAAATTTGAGGGGGGCTTGGCGGGCGGTCCGGCAGTGGCCCTGGGGGTCCCAGCGGCTGGGGGGGAAGCGCCGACGGGCTCGGCGGCCCCCGCGGCTGACGGGGTTTCGGCGAAGTCGGGGGAACAGAGCGCCGACCTGGTCCGGCTGGCGGACGCGGCAAAGAGCGAGGTGTACGTTTGCTTCAAGGGACCCTTGGGGGCGCACTTGAAGCAGGAGGTGAAGGAGAAGATTTGGAAGGGTGAGTACATCGAGATCTTTACCCTGCTTCCGCTGGAAAAGTTCAACCTGGACCGGTTGAAGCCTGAGGAACGGAAGAAGGAGGACGAGGAGAAGCGGCGGTATAGGTTGATTCCGCGTACTTTTTCAAATTGGCTCCAGGCGTTTGCCACTCTGGCGAGCGTTGTGGGAGAGAAGGCGCCGGAACATTGCTCCGTGTTGTTCGTGTATCTGGAGGCCATCAGTGAGGCGAATAGGACGTACGGCGGGGTAGCGTGGCTCAGATATGATGAACAGTTTCGGCAACGGATGGCGGTTCGACCCTCGCTTCGCTGGGATCATAAGGACATCAGCCTGTGGATGAAGTTGATGACGGCTGCGAGGGCTCCCAACCCGTTTTTTCAGCAGGGGGTCGGAGGTTCAGCTACCCCCGGACAGCCGTCCGAGAAGCGCTGGGGTTATTGCTGGCAGTTCAACAAGGGCACCTGTAAATTCGGATCCACCTGCCGCTTCAAGCATTTGTGCTCGGGTTGCGGCGGGTCCCACCCCCTCACCAGATGTTTTAAAAAAGGAAAGGGGCGCGCTGGAGATGCTGTCCCGAAGAGTGACGACTCCGGTGCGGGTGGAAAGGATGCTGCCTTTTCTCAATAGATATCCGGACCGGGAGGGGGCGCGGGTGCTGGAGGAGGGTTTTACGGTGGGTTTTCGGATCCCCTGTTCGTTGGCTGCCCCTCCTCCCGTGGCCAACAATTTGAAGTCCGCGTTGCAACACCCGGAGGTGGTGACGGACAAGTTGAGCAAAGAAGTGGCTTTGGGCCGCATGGCCGGCCCGTTTCTGGACTCACCCCTCCCCCGTTTAGTGGTTTCTCCGCTGGGGGTAGTCTCCAAGAAGGAGTCCAACAAGTTCCGTTTGATTCATCACCTGTCCTTTCCGAAAGGGGGCTCGGTTAACGACGCCATCTCGCCGGAGGATTGTGCGGTGTCGTACACATCCTTTGACGCGGCGGTGTCCTGGGTGAGGAGGTATGGACGGGGGGCCTTAATGGCGAAGTCGGATGGCGAATCGGCGTTCCGGCTCTTGCCAGTGCATCCTGATAGCTTTTGGCTTCTCGGGTGCTGTTGGAAGGGGGGGTTTTACGTCGACCGTTGCCTGCCCATGGGTTGCTCCATTTCATGCACTTTATTCGAACAGTTCAGTTCTTTCTTGGAATGGGCCGTGCGGGACGTGTCGGGCATCAACTCGGTCATTCATCATTTGGATGATTTCTTGTGCGTAGGCCCGGCCGGCTCGAACGTTTGCGCGGTCCTCTTGGGGACGTTGCAGCACTTGGGCGGGCCGCTTTGCGGTCCCATTAGCGCCGGAAAAGACGGAAGGGCCCACAGTCTGCATTACGTTTTTGGGGATCGTGATCGACTCCGACAGGATGGAATGCAGGTTGCCCCAGGACAAATTGGAGTCATTGCAGGAGGAAGTATGGGCGACAATTGGGGTTCGCAAGCTGCAATTGCGGCAGTTGCAATCTTTATTGGGCAAACTCAATTTCGCGTGTCGGATCATTTTGATGGGGCGTGTTTTCAGCCGCCGGTTGGCCTCGGCCACGGCGGGGGTCCGGTCACCTACTCATTTCGTGACTCTGAAACAGGAGCACAAGGACGATCTTGGGGTGTGGCAGGCCTCTTTGGCCTCATTCAACGGGCGCGCCCTATGGATGTCGGGTCCCATTAGCAATTGGGATCTGGAATTATTCACCGACGCGGCTGGGTCGTCGGGTTTCGGCGCTTACTTCAAGGGTCAGTGGTGCGCAGCACCGTGGCCTGCGGAGTGGGCCGTGGCCGGGCTTCTGAAGAACCTGGTGTTGTTGGAACTGTTTCCCATTGTGGTGGCCTTGGAGATTTGGGGAGAGTCTTTTCGGAATTTGAAGGTACGCTTTAATTGCGACAACTTGGGGGTGGTGCACGTGGTTAATCGGCTGATGGCGGCCTCTGGGCCGGTGGTCAGGCTTGTACGCCACCTGGTGTTGCGTTGTTTGCAGGTTAATGCGTTCGTCTATGCTGTGCATCTGCCGGGGGTGGAGAACAAGTTGGCTGACGCTCTGTCTCGTTTTCAGTGGGACAGGTTTCGGGGGCTGGCACCGGAGGCAGAGCGTCACGGGATCGCCTGTCCGGCTTGGATGTGGAGCATAGCGGTGGAGTTGCAGCGCGGTTGATTGAGATGTCTGTGTGTAAGTCGACATGGCGGGCGTATTCAAAGGTTTGGCAGGAATGGTCGGAATGCCTAGCGGCGATCGGCATGGCCCCGGGTGAGGCGGGCATGGCTCAGGCTGTTTTTTACTTTCTTTGCAGGGATATGGACAGGGGGGTTTCGGCGGCCTCCATAGACAGGAAGCTGGCTGGGTTGGCCTTCTTGTTTAAATGGGAAGGGAGTCGGGATTTTACCAAGGAGTTTTGGCTGCGACAAGCGGTGAAAGGGTACCGGAAGGCGCATAGACAGAGGGATGGCCAGCGTCCGGTTTCCTTTCAGATGCTCCGGGGCCTGTGCACGGCGGTGGAGGCGGTGTGCGGGTCCTCTTACGAACGGAGCCTCTTTAGGGTGGCTTTTTCTTTGTCGTTTTTTGTGGCATTCCGGATTGGGGAGCTGTTCTGCCCGGCCAGGTATCGGGTCGGGGGGTTGGATGCGGGTGAGCAGGTCTAAGACGGATCAGGGGGGGAGAGGGGTTCTGGTGGAAGTGGCCCCTATTGCAGAGAGGGATATATGCCTGGTGGGGGCGGTGGCGGCTTTCCTGGGTGTACGGCCACGGGTGGCGGGCCCCTTTTTTATGCATGGGGATGGTTCCTTTTTGTCTAAGTTTCAGTTCAATGCAATTTTTCCGAAGTGCGTGGCGGCAGCGGGGTTTGACCCGGGCAGTTTTTCATCGCACTCTTTCCGTATAGGGGCGGCTACTGAAGCGTCTAGGGCCGGGCTAAGTGCGGAGGCGGTGAAGAGAATCGGAAGGTGGGAATCGGGGAGGTTTAAACTGTACGTTCGGCCTCATTTGCTGAGTTAGGCCTGGGCGCGGGGGGGAGTTATGTATTAGTACGGGATGACTGTTGCTGGGTCTTGTGTATTTACTGGTTTTTGTTTACAGGTTCTGAAGTTGCTTTGGTCTGGATTCTGGGCCATTCATATGTGTTCTGGGGTTCGAAGAGAGCTGATGTTCGTCCAAACGGGAGACAGCTTCGGATTCCCAGACATGAAGCCCAGGTTCGATGGATAGGGGTCCCTGGCATGCGGTGGAACAGGGTGCTGGGTGAGGTCCATAGATTTGCTCGCCTGGACCGGCCGCCTGATGTGTTGATCCTGCATGTGGGGGGCAATGACATGGGGGTCAGGTCCATGAGGGACCTCATAAGTGACATTAAGTGCGACAGCCTTCGGTTGAAGGCTGCCTACCCGGGCATGGTCTTGATATGGTCGGATATGGTCAGCAGGATGTCGTGGAGGTGGGCGCAGTCTGACAAGAAGGTGGACAGGGCCCGGGTTAAGGTTAACAAGGAGGTGAGCAGGTTTTTTGTTAGGAATGGGGGATTGGCAATTAGGCACCGGGAATTGGAGTTCGAGACATGGCGGTACTTGAGGAGTGACGGGGTTCATTTGAATGAGGTGGGGACGGACTTGTGGGCTTTAGGCCTGCAGGAGGGGATCCAGAGGGGACTGTGCGTGTGGAGGTGCTCGAAAGGGTAAGGCTTTACCACCTTTCGAGCTGTGGCTGGTTGTTTGGGGGTCAGTTTAGAAGGGTAAGTGGTGCAGGTGGTAATTAGGTTGTACCCATCCATGGGGATGGGGATGGTTGTTGATGTACTTCCTGGTTACAAGGGGGTAACCGGAGGAGAAAGGGGGTAGGTCACTGCATTGGTTTGGGTTTAGCCTCCGAGACAGGGGATGTCGTCTGGAGGTCAAGAGGTCAAATATATGGTGCAGTGACCAGTAGGGTCTTGGATATGCTAATGACCCATGTTCCAGTGTTAAAGAAAAAGTTTACAAGTTATTATTATTAAAAGTTATTTATTAAAAGTTTATATTTTATATTTATATTTTGGTTAATAAATCAAGGCCTTTGGCCCTTTACTCCAAACGTAGTCTGGTCTGGTTTAATGGGGTGAAGGGGTTTGGAGGAAAGGGGGGTGATGGGGGGGGGGGTATGTGGCAAAAGGTGGGGGGGTGGAAGTGTCAGACAATACAAATGTCATGCATTACTGACAAAAATATTGCTAATTTTCAACACCATGGCAGAAATATGTGGGGTCATGAAAATGCCGTGATTGGGGAAATTTTAACATCACTGTGGGTGTTATTTACTAAAGCCTCCAGACAAGGAACGAGGGTATCGTGGATCATATAAAAAATCAGAAAGGCGCCTTTCTGACGTCTCCGCGTTCTACGCCCAACTAGGAAGTGCGGGCGGCATACGAGTCCCGGTCGGCTCGTTTTTCTTATTATACGATCGTATTCTTCTGTGTACATGTGAGTGCAATACTGTTTATTTTTTAATTCCATTAAACTAAGAGGTTTTACGCTATGCGAGTGCCTTTCTGATTTTTTATATGATCCACGATACCCTCGTTCCTTGTCTGGAGGCTTCGTATCAGAGATAAAGGCTGTGTGGCTCCTGTGACGGTTCATCCAGAACTTCTGTGCTTTTGCCCTGTTGGTCTCATTGACACTGAGATCTATAATTTTGGTAAGCGGCCCCTCTTCTCACTGGTGGAGGATTGTTTGGATTTTCTTTAACACATTGTGGGTGTTAACTCCATATTTTCACTTTGGAAGAATCAACACTGCTCTTTGGACATTTTTTCTGGGATTTTTTCTTTTTTTCTTTAATTCAATACTCTTTTTTGTTGGTTTTTTCTGTTCATTCATTACAACTAATTTGGGGGTGTGTCGGTTTATTTTCTTTAATACTGATAATTTATATGATTTATATATAAGGGGTATGCAATTTATGCTAATCATATTATGGGCACTGATTTAAAAACAAATTTTTTTGTCACTTATATGGTAAAAAGATATTATTCACTGATATAATTCAATTATTTGTATCCCTTTTTGTCACTAATATTTTTTTCTTGTGATTATTGATGAATCTTTGTGATTAGATTAATTTTTTTATTTATTTAGAGTTTTTTTTAGCGCAGCTGACTTTTTTCACCTATTTAGTCTGTTATCGGAGTATTACGATTAGGGTTGCTGCTTATAGGGAATTTATTTATAATATTTTTTATCTTGTTTGAATAGCGCGGTTTACTCTTTATATCGTATTTACTAAAGGCAAATCCACTATGCACTACAAGTGCACTGCAAAAGTGCACCTGAAACTGCACGTGGAGTGCAAAGTGGATTTGCCTTTAGTAAATAACACCCATTGCCACAGAAAACAACAACTTTACTACAAATACTGCTTTTGCACATTGAAAAAGGAAGCCACACATTGTTGATAATTTAACTTTTTACTCAAAGCACATTAACATGTGCGTTTAGAAAAGGGCTTTTACAACAAACCAACATATTTGGTGTATAAAAAACATTATTTTGGGTAACATTTTTCGAACTTGCCGTTTCTATGTAAATAGGCATGTATCAAAGCATAACATACAGAACACAGGAACTTACAAAGTTCAACTTTGAAAAGTGAAGACAACATCAGACATGAGTATGTACAAACTGTGCTGATATTGCGTTCATCAGATGGGGTGTCACCCCTGGAAAAGCCAAATTTGGAAGATGCACACAGAAGAATGAAAAAGTGGCCAGTTTCCTGCTGATCCCATGCTTAATGTCAACATGTGCTATCTCCCATCATGGGGTATCAATGTACGTGTTTTGAGGGTGCAACCCCTTCATCTCAGCCACTTTAGTAGCAAGGAAGGGGTTGCACCCACAAAACACGTACATTGATTCCCCATGATGGGAGATAGCACATGTTGACACACTGTGTGCATCTTCCAAATTTGGCTTTTCTAAAAATATAAAAGTGTTTTTTTAAATTTAAAATGGATGCTAGATAGTTTTGGGTGTTTCAGACTCTCCCTAAAACATCAATGATGTTCTTCATTTTTTGTTAAACATCATTGATGTTTTTCTGTATATTCTCTAAATCGCGGTTGCACCCCATTATCTCCCCAATGAGGATCTGGGCACTTTCACTGGTAAAATGCGATTCTTCTTCCACAACATCCACATCACCTAAAAAACAAAACAAAAAAAACCACACCATGTATTATAAATATGCAGGCATACATTGATTAGCTTACCTGAAGCTGTGGTCTCTGACACTCACCTGTTGTGGTGCCAATTTTGCCAATTTCGCCAATCTCTCCTTCCTCCTCCTCCTCCTCTGCTTGTGCTTTTGGTATTTCCCCTTCTTTGGGAGGTGTGGGGTCCCTGGTGTCCTCAGACATCCTGAGTCTTCTCTCCCCTATGAGAATGTAAAAAAGGAATACTTAGCACACAGATATTTGAGGGCAGAAATAGGAATATAGTGTCGTACAATTATGTTTGGCAGAGTTCAAAGGTGAAAACGTTATTTTTGACACTTTCTAAAGCTGGAATACTTACCTGTTGTGTGAACAAATGTAGTCAAGTGCAAGTTGGCAAAACATTGTTTTTGGAGTGGGCTAACGAACTATGTTTATTACGAATGATTGAACCCATGAACATGAAAGTGGCCATTTTAAACTGTACAAAATTAAATCAAAGCACATGGAGCAGTATGCAAGCAATAATAATAATATGAACACACGACAACTACTTTTTTGAAGAACTCGCTTGATCCATCTGTACTGATCGTGCTCCCTCAGTTTCAGGTCTGAACAGCGTTTTCTCAGTTGATCCTTGGATCGTCGTACCCCAAAATTCTTCTGAAGACTCTTCACAACTTTAGTCATGATCTTGGCCTTTCTGACATTTGGGTTTGGGTAAGGTCCATACTTCCCATCATAGTCGTTCCTCTTCAATATGTCCACCATCTCCAACATCTCTCCAAAATACATATTTGAGGCCTTAAATCTTCTCCTCCGGGATCGGGACGTTTCAGGCTCCAGGCTTTCCTCATCCTCCTCCTCGTTAGTGGAATTATTAGTGCGCACCTGCTGTGTCTTCGCCATGTGCTCTCCCCACTGCGCCGAAAGAGAAGGGGAAGGGAATAGTTTAGAAAGAACATCAGGGGCGGGCGGAGTTTCACGCATGCGCACTGTATATAAAACGCAACACGCGTGTGTCGTACGTACGATCTGTGAGCAGAGTGAGGATCTGACGTGCCGATCGTTCACACATAGGTACAATTTTAACTTGGTACATCACTAGCCTATATGCTTCTATATAGGCCTATGTTAGGACAAGATTAGGAGAGTTTAGCCTGACATTATTATTAGGGTTTGTCTTGTGTTGTGTCTTGCAGACAAGATGGATGCCTTCAAGAAATCACATTTTATGGTGCTATTCATTGATCTGCTCAGGGAGCTGCCCTGCCGGTGGCAGATGAACAACCCCTTTTATAATGACCTAAGAAAGAGGAAAGCAGTGCTGGAGAAACTGCTTGGTTTGGTAAAGATCATGGTCCCCACGGGAGACATGATCTATGTGAATGCCAAAGTTGGTGCCCTGAGGAGTACATATCTGAGGGAGCACAAGAAGTTCCAGGATTCCCTGAGATCAGGAGATCAAGATGACATTTATGTCCCCAGGAGTGTGTACTACGAGAGGCTGCATTTTCTGGCAGACCAGGGGGAACCTAGGCCACCACCCTACCGTCTTCCTTCAAGGCTTCCTTCCCCCCCCAGCTGAGGCTTCCAATGTCCAACCTGGGCCTTCCAGGCAGCAACATGTGGAGGGGCCCAGCTTGAGACAGGTATAGTATTGTTGAACATATTTTTTGTCGTACATTTAGTGATGTTAACTAGATGTTGTTATTGATCAGTATGTTGTGATTTAACAAAGTGGTTTACATATCAATAGACAGTAGTGACCAAAAATGATTGGGACAAGAATGAAAAATGCTGGGCTCAGAATGATAGTCTGTTAACATTCAATTTGCAACAGTCATGAGCACAAAATTGTGTGATTGATGACCAAAAAAATAAAACAGTCTCATTTTCATACACAGGAAGACCTCAGCCGGGAGGAGGCTGTGGCAAGTGGCAGCCGGGAGGTCGACCATCGCCCTCCTCCTCCTCCTGCCACAACTACAGGAACAGAGCCACAGCCTGGAAGGAAGCCTGGAGGGAAGTGCCTAAGGAAGACCAGAGAGTGATGGCCTGGGTTCAGCCTGGTCTGACAGAAGATGCAGCCTCTTGTAGGACCACAGCCTGGGAACATAGATGGCATCTGCTCTTCCTGATCTTTTGGACTTCTGGATCAGACTGCTCTCCCTGAGATATGTACTCCTCGGGCCACCAATTTTGCATTTTCAAATTATTTCATGTCTTCCCTGGGGGCCAAAGGCTTCGCCAAATTGACCAGTTTCTCCAGCGCTGCCTTCTTGTTTATTTGTTTGACACCTAAATAAAGGTTTTTTTTGGGTTCAAGAAATACTTTCCTATGTGTTTTACTTCAAAAAGGACAGTTTATTTGTGAGTAGGCAGGTACATTTCAAAAATACAAAGCCAAATTAATAACAAGGGGAACCAACACCAGGGGTGGGCTGGGCTGGGGGGCAGGGATGCAATTTTCCCCCCAGGCTGCTCTGATTCCCCGTAAAAAGGCTGATATGCTGCCAACTGGGAAGTGAGCATGTGCAGTTAGCTGTGTGTTACTGCTCCGGTGACTCCGGAGGGAGGTTGGCAGGGCTGGATAACAGCCCAGAAGCATGCAGGAACGTTAGCGCTGTGAGCGATCATCTATCATGCTGTTCCCTGCTTCTGACAGTCTGTGTCCATTGATTCCATTCAGACTGAGCACACAGCCGAATGGAAGAGGGTGGATCCGCTCTGCCTCCTCCAGCCCCCTCTCTCACTGTGCCCGCCCACACTCCGGGCAGCCTGTGTGCTGTGTCTGTGTATAGAACGTGCGGGAACATTCAAACTGAGATCCTTCAGTGTTGTGTATGGGACGCTCAGGAAGCTGATAGCCGAGCCAGTGAGCCTTCTGCCTGCTGGGTCCTTCCAAGTAAGTGAGCTGTGACCGGCCTCTCCCCCTTCTCTCTGCAGATAAGAAGCTTTCTTTCAGCAGCCTTGTGCAGTACCTGCTCCTATGTATTATGTGCTGGGTTCACACTGGTCTGCAGCAGTGTTGGTGATCTCACTTTCTTCCAGCATGTCCCATAGACTTCTATTCGTTTGCACATTTTTGCTGCATTTTCTGAAAGTGCACAAAAATGGCTGCATCTTTGGTGTGCTATAAAAAAAAACTGCAGCAAAAACGCACAGCCTAAAAGAAGCCTATGGGACTGCGGCTAAGGAAAACTGTGTACATAAGCACTGCGGCCAAACTGCAGCACACTAGTGTGCGCCCAAAGGCTTGTACACACTTGCAGCAAGCACTGCCACTCCACTGAAAAGTGATCAATGCCCAGGTCACTTTTGCTCATGCTCAGCAGCTCCAACAAGAGCTGTCAGTTTTTTTTTTGTTTTTTTTTTTTGTTCAACTTGCTGGATTGAGTAAAAAAAATAAATAAAAAAAATAAAATAAAAAAATTGTAGTGTGTATGAGGCTTTACTATGTTGATAAAGGAATCAAGCAATTTTCTTGAGGAGTGGCCTCTGCGTGCCTCCACCTTGCCTGCTGTCTGACCAGCACTTACCCCATCTTAGTGGCGGGTCAGGCAGCAAGTGACGGCGGGGAGCTGTGTGACAGGCAGCGGCTCCTGTGTTCTCTATGCTTCCCCCATGCTTTTCCTCCTGCTAGACATCCTATAGGAGCGCCTGTCCTTTCAGCCAATCAGGTGACAGGTATCAGACCCGCTCGTCCTGATTGTCAGAGAGACGGTTCATTGTTAGAAAAGCAAATATTCATTTGGTTTTCTAACACACCTGGATGGGCTCTGAAAGCAATGCTCTGCGCTCCTAGTCCACCCTATTTTGAAGCCTATTAGAGCCTATGGTCAAGCTGCCTGAGGTGATGTTGGGAGCATTGAATGAATTAAAACATATGTGTGTCATGGGAGCATGAGCCGGCAGCAGAGGAGGAGATCACATCCTTAAATCTCAGCCAGGGTTCATGCTGGGACTTGTAGTCCTTTACTTTTGGGGATGTGACACCCCAAAAGTGAAGGACTAAAGGTCCCAGCATGAACCCCTCAGAGCTCAGGATGTGTCACACACCCCTGCCTGCTCCCAACTAGTGAAGGACTACAGGTCCCACTGTCCCAACTTAAACCCATCAGAGCTGAGGATGTGTCACCCCCCCCCCCCCCCATTAGTGAAGGACTACAGGGCACAGCATGAACCTGTGGGACCTAATGGGACACATCCTTAGATCTCAGGGGATTATGCTAGGACTTGTAGTTTGTCACTAGTTGCGGGGGGGGGGGGGGGGTCAGGTCCTCACCTATGAGGGATTCATACAAGGACTTGCTTGCAGCTTAGTTCCTGGAGGCCATGGTAGTACGAGTCCCCCACAGGCTCTGGAGGGCCACATTGTACTCCCTGCCCCCCCACCTTTGTGATCACGAAAAACCTTAGAGACTGTTTTCCCGATCCATCACTTTGTCACCACTGGTTCTATGGGCCACTTGACTGGACTTGCCCCCCAGACCTAAGGCTGCCAGCCCTCCCCTGACCAACACCAAACAACCTCCTCTAGATTAAAAAAGAAAACAATATAATAAAAAGATAATAATGGTGTTGTGGTAAGTTGACACACAAAGCATACCAAAAAAATTGGGAAGATGAGCAAACTGTCAAAAAAGGAGATCTTATTAAAAAAAAAAAACAACCACAAAATTTAAAACCAAAAAAAACAAAATGATTTGGGAGATGCGACTAATTAAAATATTGTATTCATGAAATGAGGAAAAAGAATAAAGAAATACGTTTGTGAGAAGTGTGTTTGAATATGAGCAGCAAAACAACTTCATTCTTGTAGCATTGTAAAGAAAAAGAGAACGCGCTGCATTAAAGAATTTTTAACATTGCAGCGTGACGAATGTGCTATATCAATTATGAGCCGTAGTTTTACCTGACCGAACGCTTCCGTTTCAGAATTTATTCTGAGCATGCATGGCACCTTGTCCATCGGACTAGGCTACACACGATCGGAACTGACGTGCATCGGATCATGTTGTCGGAAAATTATATAGCCAAGCTCTCCAACTTTGTTCGTCTGATATTCCAACGGAAACAGTCCGATGGAGCCCACACACGGTCAGATTATCCGACAACATGGTCCAATCAGACATTTTCCGTTGGAATATCCGACCGTGTGTACAAGGGCTTAGGCTGGATTCACACCTATGCATTTTTAGTGCTTTTTGCATTTTGCAGATTTGCACCACAGAACGTGTTCCATAGGAAACCATGTTAAATGGACTGTAGTGCAAAAAGGACTGAAAATGCATAGGTGTGAATCAGGCCTTATGCCTACATACTTTTGCTAATAGGCATTCCTTATACCCATCTCAAAAAGTTGGGAGGTAAAAAAACGGCACCCCTGAAGTCGCCCAAAGTAGTGCAGGAACTACTTTTGGGAATCTGTGCTGTGTTGTACCAGTTCGGACAGTTCCATTTCTGTCAATAGGCACCGTTTTGGCCTGCAATTTGATGTGTCAAATCAGAGCTATGTGAACATGGGTGAAGTTGCATAGATATTAATGGAAATCATGGGGGGCAACTTTTCATGCGACTCTGAGGTCCAAGGCTGCATGAAAAGTCACCCAAGTGTGAAAGTAACCTGAGATTATTTGATAACACCTTTGAATTAGGCCCTATTTGCAGCTGTGCGACCTAAAAATTGCACAGCTTTGCCATGACTTGAAGCAATGCCTGTGTAATCTTGTGGTGTATGAACCTCAAATTGCATCAAAGTCAAACCAAGGTAGTGCAGGGGCGAATTTGCCCCACTTTCAGGATGCACAAGTGACAATAGGGCCAAATTCAAAGGCGTTTTCCATGAATCTCATTCACACTGCTGCGACCTGAAAGTCACAGTATTTTGCTGCTGCGACTTGGCACCAACTTCTGGGAATGCTTGTGTAGTATAGTGACCTATTTACTGCAAGTCACATGAAAGTCACACCAGAGTAGTACAGAGACTACTTTGAAGTTGGTGCGACTTGAAGTAGCACAGCTATGAATGGTTATCATTGCGAATCATGGGGTACAACTTGTCATACAACTTGGAGGTCCAGATTTGCTGGAAAAGTCCCCCAAGTCCAGAGTTACCATGGGCCTCTGGGCTGCTTCTCTGATTAATGCTCTCCTTGTCCGACCTACCAGTTTAGGTGGACAGCCATGTCTTGGTAGGCTTGCAGTTGTGCCATACTCTTTCCATTATCAGATGATGGATTGAACAGTGCTCTGTGAGATGTTCAAAGTTTGGGATATTTTTTTTATAACCTAAGCCTGCTTTAAACTTATCCACAACTTTATCCCTGACTTGTCTGATGTGTTCCTTGGCCTTCATAATGCTTGTTGTTCACTAAGGTTCTTTAACAAACCTCTGAGGGCTTCACAGAACAGCATTATTTATATTGAGATTAAATTATACACAGGTGAACTCTATTTATTAATTAGGTGACTTCTGAAGGCAATTGGTTCCACTAGATTTTAGTTAAAAGGGGTATCAATACAAAGAGTAAAGGGGGCTGAATACAAATGCCCACAACACTTTTCAAATATTTGTAAAATATGTTAAATACCATTTATCATTTTCCTTACACTTCACAATTATGTGACACTTTGTGTTGGTCTATCACATAAAATCCCAATAAAATACATTTACATTTTTGGTTGTAACATGATAAAACGTGGAAAATTTCAGGGGATATTAATACTTTTTCAAGGCACCGTACACCTTGCTAGTACCGGGTTGGACCCCCCTTTTGGCTTCAGAACTGCCTTAAGGTGCATTATCCTGCTGGAAGGAGCCGTCAAAAGATGGGGACACTGTAGTAATAAAGGAATGGACATGGTCAACAACAATACTAGGTAGGCCGTGGTGTTTAACCACTTCAGTTCCGGACCAATAAACACCTTAAGGACCAGAGGTCTTTTTGCAATTTCGCACTGCGCTGCTTTAACTGGTAATTGCGCGGTCATGCAATATTGCACCCAAACGAAATTTGCGTCCTTTTCTTCCCACAAATAGAGCTTTCTTTTGATGGTATTTGATTGCCTCTGCGATTTTTTTTTTTTGCGATATAAATGAAAAAAGAGCGAAAATTTTGAAAAAAAAAGATATTTTCTTCTTTTTGTTATAAGAAAAATCGAATAAACTAAATTTTAGTCATACATTGAGGGCAAAATTTATTCAGCCACATGTCTTTAGTAAAAAAAATGTCAATAAGCGTATATTTTTTGGTTTGCGCAAAAGTTATAGCGTCTACAAACTAGAGTACATTTTCTGGAATTTACACAGCTTTTAATTTATGACTGCCGATCTCATTTCTTGAGGTGCTAAAATGGCAGGGCAGTACAAATCCCCCCCAAATGACCCCATTTTGGAAAGTAGACACCCCAAGGAAATTGCTGATGGGTATGTTGAGCCCATTGAATATTTATTTTTTTTGTCCTAAGGGATTGAATAATGACAAAAAAAAAAAAAAAAATTTTTTTTTACAAAAAGTTGTCACTAAATGATATATTGCTCACACATGCCATGGTTATATGTGAAATGACACCCCAAAATACATTCTGCTGCTTCTCCCGAGTACGGGGATACCACATGTGTGGGACTTTTTGGGAGTCTAGTCGCGCACGGCACCCCGAAAACCAATCACCACCTTCAGGATTTCTAAGGGTGCAAATTTTTGATTTAACTCCTCACTACCTATCACAGTTTCGAAGGCCATAAAATGCCAAAATAGCACAAAACCCCCCCAAATGACCCCATTTTGGAAAGTAGACACCCCAAGCTATTTACTGAGAGGCATGTTGAGTCCATGGAATATTTTATATTTTGCCAAAAGTTGCGGGAATATTACAAACTTTTTTTTTTTTGCACAAAGTTGTCACTAAATGATATATTGCTCACACATGCTATGGGCAGAAGTCAAATTACACCCCAAAATAAATTCTGCTGCTTCTCCCGAGTACGGGGATACCACATGTGGGGGACTTTTTGGGAGCCTAGTTAACTAGCTACCTAGCGACACTAGCGACACTGATGCAGCGTTCAGAAAAATTATCGCTTAGTGACACTGGCAAAAGGGGGTGAAAGGGTTAACTAGCGGAAATCAGGGGGTTAAAACCATTATTGGGTAGTATATCGGGGTACCTAGCGCTATAAAAACCTGGCGGTGAACCTAAAAAAATAACTAGCTACCTAGCGACTGTAGCGACACTAATGCAGCGATCAGAAAAACGATCGCTTAGTGACACTGGCAAAAGGGGGTGAAAGGGTTAACTAGCGGCAATCAGGGGGTTAAAAACATTATTGGGTAGTATATCGGGGTACCTAGCGATATAAAAACCTGGCGGTGAACCTAAAAAAATAACTAGCTACCTAGCGACACATGCAGCGATCAGAAAAATGATCGCTTAGTGACACTGGCAAAAGGGGGTGAAAGGGTTAACTAGCGGCAATCAGGGGGTTAAAAACATTATTGGGTAGTATATCGGGGTACCTAGCGCTATAAAAACCTGGCGGTGAACCTAAAAAAATAACTAGCTACCTAGCGACTGTAGCGACACTAATGCAGCGATCAGAAAAACGATCGCTTAGTGACACTGGCAAAAGGGGGTGAAAGGGTTAACTAGCGGCAATCAGGGGGTTAAAAACATTATTGGGTAGTATATCGGGGTACCTAGCGATATAAAAACCTGGCGGTGAACCTAAAAAAATAACTAGCTACCTAGCGACACTAGCGACACATGCAGCGATCAGAAAAATGATCGCTTAGTGACACTGGCAAAAGGGGGTGAAAGGGTTAACTCTAGGGGCAATCAGGGGGTTAAATCTTTATTGGGGGGTGATAGGGGGCTACCCTGGACCTAACACTAACTGTCCTGACAGTTTTTACTGTCACAACTGACACTGAATGCATTGATCAGTAAAGAAATGATCAATGCAATCAGTGACACTGTGACTGGGGGGGGAGGGGGGGCGGGGGGGGGATCGGGGGGCGATCGGGGGGGGGATCGGGGGGGGGTTTGTGTGCCTGTGTGTACCTACATGTCAGTGTAGTGTTCGTGCAGACTTACTTTTACTCTTCTCCTCGTAGTCCGGTCAAAAAGACCGCCCCGAGGAGAATGACATCACTTCCTCCTTCCTGTGTAAACAATACACAGGGGAGGAAGCTTCTCATTGGCCAGGAGCGATCCAGAGGGGGTGGCCGAAAACGAACGGCCATCCCCTCATCACGGATCGCTGCTGGACCGAATCGGACCGCCGTATCCAGCGGGAGGGGGTCCGATGGGACCCCCCACCCGCTGGAAGGCAATCACGTAGATGTACGTGATTCTGCCTGCCTGTGCCATTGTGCTGACGTACAATGGCAATACGGCGGTCCTGAAGTGGTTAAACAATGTTCAATTGGTACCAAGGGGCCCAAAGTGTGTCAAGAAAATATTCCCCACACCATTACACCACCAGCCTGAACTTTGATACAAGGCAGGATAGATCCATGCTTTCATGTTGTTTATGCCAAATCCTGACCCTACCATCTGAACGTCGCCGCTGAAATCGAGACTCATCAGACCAGGCAATGTTTTTACAATCTTCTGTTGCCCAATTTTGGTGAGCCTGTGCAAATTGTAGCCTCGGTTTCCTGTTCTTAGCTGACAGGAGTGGCGCCCGGTGTGGTCTTCTGCTGCTATAGCCCATCTGCTTCAAGGTTCGATGCGTTGCATGTTCAGAGTTGATATTCTGCATACCTTGGTTGTAATGAGTGGTTATTTGAGTTACTGTTGTCTTTCAATCATCTCAAACCAGTCTGCCAATTCTCCTCTGACCTCAACAAGGCATTTTCATCCACACAACTGCCACTCACAGGATATTTTCTCTTTTTCAGACGATTCTCTGTAAATCCTGTGAAAATTCCAGTAGATCCGCAGTTTTTGAAATACTCAGACCAGCCCGTCTGGCACGAACAACCATGCCACGTTCAAAGTCACCTAAATCCCCTTTCTTATCCATTTTGATGCTCGGTTTGAACTTCAACAAGTCGTCTTCACCATGTCTAGATTCCTAAATGCATTGAGTTGCTGCCATGTGATTGGCTGATTAGCAATTTGTGTTACCAAGCAATTTAAGAGGTGTATCTAATAAAGTGGTCAGTGAGTGTAATGTTTTCCCTTCATTAAAAAAAACATTGGTGACATTTGGAAAAGGAGCTTCTTTCAGCCACATATCACAATGTGCACTGATCTGACATAAGTTAACCAAAATCTTGTTGGCATAGGCTAAGAAACTCTACATATCTGTTATTGTTTGTACTGCCCTACTGAATAAACTTGATTACATCATGAATAAAATGACGTACTATTTCTCAGCACCCTTTCCTCGGTTCTATTCGAGAATGGGCAGTAAATCTGCCAGGACCTGTCCCAGCCACTTCTCTCACCCGCAGACCGGCAGTTGTGTCTCAGAACATAAATTACTCAACAACTTAACACCTCCTCAACCAACACCTTGTTTCTTGTACACCGACATCGCCCGAGTCCATCTGGAGCGCTCAGACACCTGTTGCTCTAAATACATTTGAAGTAATACACCTCATTATTTCATTCTGATTTAAAGGGACATCTCATTCATGCTCAAGTAATGTAGCCTATGCTTTTTTACATGAATTGCTTTGATTGTATGCCTAAGCTTGGTGAGAAGGGGATTGAGACTGTAGGGGGACATGTGAGCAGGTGGCAGAGAAACAGCAGAACACTGATCTTCCTAGTGATGAGCTATGCAGGGGGCAATAGAAATCTGACCATTGGAGGACAGGCAGGCTGTGCTTCCAAGTAGAATGCAAAGAAGAAAACTGACCACACTGGGAAGGATGTGCTTCTGTACCCTGGTGCTGTGAGTTTGAAATAGGAAAGCAGGGAGACTAGAAGGATCACCAGGTATTTCACACAAAGGAAACGATGCGTAGAGAACAGGATACTTTTTAATGCAAGTACTAGATAACACAGACATTTATCAGGAATATGAAATGTTGGGATAACATACACCATAAGGTTATTGTGTAACATCTTGCATAGTAGTTAATGTACAGTAGCTTAAAGTGGTTGTAAACCCTTACATATACCCAGTAAATTGCCTGGCTTCAGATGATACAGAGAAATTAAACGAATCCTCTTACATAGGTTTTACTTGTTTATCTGCAGCCCTCTCTTGCCTACACCCCTTCAAAGAAGCAGAAAAGTGTTAAAATCCTTCATCTGTCAGAAGCACAGAGGAGGGGGAGGAGAGGCTGCAGTTACAGTGTGTGAGAGCTTATTGGAGGAATGGCACCCGCCTCCCTTCACACAGTAGAACTGTGTTGTGAATAGACAAGCTGCATTATGAGCTACTTCCCGGACACAAATGTTATCTAATGCAGACCCGAACAAAAAAAAAAGGCCTGGGAATTATAGATTGAGCAGCCCATGACATAATTACTGGCCCCTTCGCAGCAGTTTGTGGGAGAGGGGAGGGGGAAACCCTGCAAAGCTGTGGGGGGGGGGGGGGGGGGTAAGGACTTCCAGGAAAAAGCACAGGAGGGCAGGGGGGCCAGAGACAACAGGGGACCTGGAGAGCATGGGGGAGCAGAGAACACCTGGGGTGGGAGGACACAAGGGGCGGAGAGCATGGGAGGGAGGGTGGGGAGCACAGGAGGGGCTGAAGAGTGCTGGGGGGTTGGAGAGCACTAGAGGGGGTTGGAGAGTAGAGGGGGGCAGAGAGCACAAAGGGACTGGAGAGCACAGGGGGGGGGGGGTAAGAGAGCACTGGGGAGAACACAGGGGGGCGGGGAGCACAAAGGGAGCAGCAGAAGGAAGCTGGATAGGAGGAGCAGCAGGGCGGCTGCATTTAGAAGAATCAATCTGTCCATTTTCCTCCTGCAGCCTTTGAATGCCTGCAGGAGGGAGAAGGGGAGAGGTGGGCTTTCAGAGGAAAATGGACAGATTGATTCTTCTAAATGCAGCCCCCTTCACCGCTCCTCTTATCCAGCTTCCTTCTGCTGCCTTCCAGCTGCCTTGGGCCCCAGAAGGACATGTGGCCTGGCGGTCCCGGCCCACCGGTGTGCCCTATGGTCAGTCTGGGTCTGATCTAATGTGCCAGGAAAACTTCTCAGAAGTGACTCATACTGATAACAGAAGAATGAAGCACCAGAGAGAAACAACACTTAGAGCTTTGGAGAGAGATAAGTAAACACTACATATAAATGTGCTCTGCTCAGATTTCATGACTGAGGTTTACAACCACTTTAAGGGGCTCCAATTTTTAATCCTTGATCATGTACAGTTTGTAGATTACCTTGATATAGTAGGGGTTTGGGTTGGAGTGCCCACCATATAGAATCTATGTGCAATCAAAGCAAAAAGATTTCTTATAAAGAGCTATAAATACTGCTGACATTTAATATTAGGACTCCTACCTGTCCAGGAAGCCCGCAATGTCAGCACCTCTGCTGATTTTTCAATCGGCTCTCGGGTGCTGCCGCCACCATTTGGTGTATAGCGGCTTCACAGCTGGTTGCCTACTGCGCATGCGCAAAGCATGCTATGCTTTGTGATTGACACACGGCGGGGGGAAGGAGGAGTGGGGTCAAACTTCCAAGGGATCTCCCAGAAGTGGGGAAGGGTGCATGTTAAAAACCGGAGCCCGCTCCCCTCTCCCCCCTGAAAGGTACCAAATGTGCCAGCGGGAGGGGGGGAGCAAACAAGCAGACCCCCCCCCCCTTAGGGTGCAACTCTTACCTCCCTTCTAACTCCTATTCTACTACTTTGTAGAAGAAAGATGATTATCGTTACCTATTCTCAGGGTACTCCAGTCCAATCATGTGATTGGCTCCCAAAAACTTCAGGGGAGAGGAGGGACAGCCAGCAACAGATGCTCCATAGTAAGCCTATGGGTGACGTCACTACCCAGGCATTCCGTTTGTTGTTAGTGCTCTCTCCTTTCCTATAAAGCTGGCTCCTGGGGAGATCATGTGACCAGAATTCCACTATAAAGTGACGCAAAACAAAATATGTATCTTCCAAAAATAATCCATGCAAATCCATTACTTAATGCCCTGTAATCTATTTTTTTTAATAAATAGTTTCTTACTTGTTTTTCTGCCTCATTTTACGCCCAAACCTTTCCTTTTTTTTCCCTCACTTCTGTTTGTAACAAGCAGTGCCCATTAGTTATGCCCATGTGCAAAAAATGTATATATATTTTTTGAAACAGGAGGCGAGGGTCACATTGATCACATTGAATTTTGAGCAATGTGTCCTGCTCGACGGAAGTCAATTGTTTAATAAACTCCTATCAAGGGGACAGATTGGAAAATTTTACATTGAACACCTGCTGCTGCCAGAATAAAATGTCCCGGCTGGGAGGGGAGGGGGAGAGATGGATGGAGGAATCAGTTTTTTTTTTAGGTGGCTAAATGGTAAAAAAAAAAAATGGACACTGTTCTGATTCAAATGCCAATTTATGCATTGACATACCTCCTTAGACTCAGTCTATCTGGACAGTCTGCTTACCTGCTGACTTGACACCATCCACAGGCAGCTTTACTCCTTGATAAGACACAAAAGTTGAATCCAACACATTTTAATTTCAGCACAGTAGATATATTCCAGTGTTTTGAGATGTAAGAAGACAACAACTTCCCTAAGCCCTTAGACCCCATACACACTTAGATTTTCTTCCAATTTCTGTCTTCAGATTTACCAAAATCATATAATATGAGGTCAAACCTTAAGTGTTTCAATGTGTATGCAATCAGGCAGGCCCTTGCACTACATGGTTTTGGTAAATCTGAAGACAAAAATCTGCAGAAAATCGATTAGTGTGTATTGGGCCTTATGCCGATGGAGTTCCACTGAAACGGACTTGCCTACACACGGCCACACCAAAGTCCATTCTTTTAGAACGCTGTGACGTACAACACGTATGACGGGACTAGAAAAAAGAAGTTCAATAGCCAGTAGCCAATAGCTGCCCTTGCGTCGTTTTTGGTACATTGGAATAGCATACAGACGAACGGTTTCCCCGATAGGGATTGATTCTATCAGTAAGATTTAAAACATGTTCTATTTCTAGGTTCGTCAGAATTTTTGAAAAAAAAAAGTCAGATGAAGCCCACACACGATCGGAATATCCGATTAAATTATTCCGTCTGACCTTTTCTGACGGAAAGTCCGGTCGTGTGTACGCAGCATTAGCCCTGCCTCTGTGAATAATAACTCTGGTTGAGGGACACAAGGAAGAAACAGAAAGGGTCTAGCTAAGACTAAGCCAAGCACTAAACAGGAGGGTAGGACAAAGGGAGATACCAAATCATGCAAACAAGTTGTAATGACCCTAAACCTCCACTAGATGTCAGCACATGTCAAACAAACGCAACCTTGTACAGTTCAATACAACACATAAAAAATACATATATGTAAGAACAAGGACAGGTTTCAGCTAAGAAGGGATCCCCCTTTATTTTGGAGAGATTTCGTCTTACTCTCTGTTGTTCCTCCAGGACAGGAAGTGAAATGAAATCCCGGCAACTGTGTCACAGACAAAATGAGAAAGCTCACACCATAAAATAAATAAAAAGTACAGATACGGAGCGTTTTCGTTCCATCAAGTTCAAGAACGGAAAACCCTTTCTGGTTAATATACAATTTACATCCTAATATAATCTGCCCGGAGTCTGCTGCTTAGTAACGTCTGTCTGCTTTTCCTCAACTTCAGCTTTAATGCCTTGCGATGTTCGGCTGGCACTCCCCCTACAAGTGAATTCCTGAGCCCTATTAGACGGGGAAATGGGACTTCCTCTGGCTCGCTTTCATTCTACCTTTGTGTGGTTTTCCTCATGTTCTTTTCATCGGAGCAGCTAAGCCATGATATAACAATCTCACATATTTTCCACACCTGGCTCTGAGCTCTATAATTCCTCCTCTGTGCCGGATTAGCCTACTGGATAAATACAGCTATATAAGTCTAAAATGCACGAATGTTAACTTTGTGAGGCAAAGGCCGCAGTGTGAGTACACTCACCAGAGGACACAATGGAGTCCTGCACAGGGCCACCACTCATGTGTTAAACGGAATATATACTCTAGGGCTTTCCATCTTTTTTAGATATGCATCCATTCACCTAAAGACATGGATGAGAGATTTTGGGGTGGAGGAACTTGGCTGGCCTGTACAGAGTCCTGATCTCAACCCAATAGAACACCTTTGAGATGAATTAGAGAAGAGACTGAGAGCCAGGCCTTCTCATCCAACATCAGTGCCTGACCTCACAAATGCGCTTCAGGAAGAATGGTCAAACATCCCCATAGACACACTCCTAAATTAACCACTTCAACCCTGGAAGATTTGGCTGCTCAATGACCATAGCATTTTTTGCCATACAGCACTGGGTCATTTTAACTGACAATTGCGCAGTCCTGTGATGCTGTACCCAACCAAAATTTACTTCCTTTTTATCCCACGTCCTTTTTTTCCCCCTGCTTAAAGGTCCAACGTACAGCTACAATGGCTCATGGGAACGTTTCGACCTACTACGGTATAATGACGGTGGCTGGTCAGCAAGGGGTTAAGGAGCACAATATAAATGATACTTGGAAAAAAAAACAGCTGCATGGCCAAGTTGCCAGAAAGAAGCCTTTACTGCACAGGCTTCACAAAAAAGCCTGATTACAATATGCCCAACAATGCCTTGACATGCCTCATTGGCTTTTTTGTGGCATTGGCACAGTAAGCACTTCCTTCAGGCAGCTCAACCATGCAGCTCTTTTGTGTTTAAGTATCATTGAACTATGCTCCTTAAAAACAACCACACCGGCTTTTTGGAGAGCAGCCTGTATTTCTCTTGCGGTCACCTGTGGGTTTTTCTTTCTATCCTGAGCAATTCTTCCACCAGTTGTAGCAGCAATCTTTCCTGGTCTACCTGACCTTGGCTTGGTATCAAAAGAGCCCAACATTTTCCACTTCTTATTAAGCGATTAAACAGTACTGACAGGCATATTTAAGGCTTTGAATATCTTTTTATATCCTTTTTCATCTTTGTAAAGTTTCATTACCTTGTTACGCAGGTCTTTTGACTGTTCTTTTCTACCTCCTCATGGCTCAGTGTCTAGTCTGCTTAGTGCATCCATGTGAAAGCTAACAATCTCATTGACTTTTTACACACAGACAATAATTGTGATTTTAAAAAGCCACAAATGTGGAAAACTAACCTTTAATTGCCATTTTAACCTGTGTGTGCCGCCTTCTGTGTCTGTACCAAGGCCATTCCAGGGTATGTAACCTTTTTATCAGGGTCATTTGGGTGATTCCTGTTATTGATTTAAAAAGGATCCAAATAACTACATGATAATAAATGGCTTCATGTGATTGTTATCCTTAAATAAAACACGATCAGTCACATTTTCAATATTAATGCCAAAATTTCACAATTTCTGCCAGGGTGTGCAAACTTTTGAGCACCACTGTAGGTAGAGTGGTAGCCATATTTGATCAATGCAAGACTTTATTTCCTGCTTTGTATCGCTAGACAATGGTTGCCTATTTTCTGCTCTCAAAGCAAATGTATTAGTCCACTGACATGTGGACTGTGTGGCTGATATCTAAACAGAGACCCCCTGGTCAGCCCTTTTACTGTATTTAAACCACAATCTTTCCATAAAATTATATTATTATTATTATTATACAGGATTTATATAGCGCCAATAGCTTGTGCAGCGCTTTACAACATGAGGACAGACATTACAGTTACAATACAATTCAATACAGGAAGAATCAGAGGGCCCTGATCGTTGAAGCTTACAATCTAGGGGGGAGATCTGTTCTTAATCTATTTGGTGCTTCTTATTTACCTGTAAAAGAACCCCTAAGGACCCGCAGGTGAAATGGGATCCCTGACACTGCACAGCCAGGCACAGCGAATTTCCAGTGTCAGAAAAAAATCCAGCGCTTTGTTTTGTTATTTTATTGAGGGAATTAAACTTGGATGGGGAGTAAGGGTATTATGGGATGCCCACTTGACTTAGACAACTTCAGAGACAACTTTTCCTATACACAGTCTATATGCATTTCTCTGCTTCCTCCAGCACACTTGCTTGCAGCACTCCAATGGCACACTGATAAAAATGGTTCTGACACAGTAATCAGTCAGATTTTTGAACAAAAGTCTGTAACAGGCAGAAACCCGAGGCTCCCTTGGTTGTGTAGCAAAAAAAAAACACTAGCCCTCCTGGCTACTTCTTCTCAGTCCTCCCAGTTTGACACCACAGTCCTCCCAGACTGCTTGCTTACCAGCTCACCCGGGCTGACTTCTCTGGAGAACTCCTGTACATGCTGACCTGCTCCTGCTGTCCTTTCCTTGCTCCCGTGCCTCCAGGAAGGATTTCTTCCATGTGTTGTAGAAGGTCTCTCCAGCACCCACGCCCCAGGCCTAAGGTCACCCCCCCAGACTAGGGGCACCCTCAAGGGCCACCGACAGCCTCCTCAGCACTCCTCCGTCTTCCACCCAACTGCCTCTGCTGGCATGACACATGAGTATTTTTGAGGTGCCTGCCCCCGCCAGCCCATTTTGCTGGGGATTGGCTGGACCCTCATCAATACTCCAAGCAGCTCCTGCTAGACTCCACCAGCTACTTCTGGAAGCTTCTCCAAGGTTTCAGAGAGCAGGGGGAGTTACCAGAGGTGCTGCATGCTGAGTCATCCAGCCTCCCTGAGTCACTGAGCCCCGATCCAGATTCAGCCCAGGATTGGCTCTCAGCCAGACCAAATTTTCCTACACTGCAACTACACTAGATGGTGCTACATAGACATTCAATAGATCCAAGATTGCTGCTGGACATTACCATTTTGAATGTGATGTCAGCAACCCCAGCAGATTCAGAGCTGTCACTAATGTGATATTTTCAGTAAAAAAAATACATCACACAAGGTAATTTTAATGCATACCAAGACAATATATTACCCATGCTCAACATGTCAAGCCTTGAAATTGCGTGCAACCGTGAAACTGTAACAGTTTCTAAAGTGTTTGTTACCCTAACAAAAAAACATATCCTGTTCCTTTAAAACCCGGATAATAGCACAGTGTTTGTGCTGTGTAATTCTGCCCCTTCCATCACCTAAAAAACCGGGCAGATCTTGCCTGGCTATGCCCTTCAACCTGTAAACTGACCATGGTTTATCATGGCGGTCAGTTTATCGTGGCCTCGTCATCCGCGGCTCTCCTCTCTGCTCTCCCCCCTCCCCTCCCTGCCTGTTCCTTTAAAACCCGGATAACAGCACAGTGCTTGTGCTGTGTAATTCTGCCCCTTCTATCACCTAAAGAATCGGGCAGATCTTGCCTGGCTATGCCCTTCAACCTGATTTATCATGGCGATCAGTTTATTGTGGCTTCGTCATCCACAGCTCTCCTCTCCCCCCTCCCCTCCCTGCCTGTCAGCTCCGTCCACTCCCCAGCTCTCCCTTCCTGCTGCTATCATAACTACACTATACAAATACAATTCCCTCTGTAAAATAACATTATGTTTCCCTGTGTCTTTGTAATATTTAAAAAATGCAGATTACCTTATATCAAAGCATCTCCCAGTGTCCGTGTGACTCCTTTGCTCTCCCTCCTCCACCCTGGCTGTTGTCAACGGGAGTGCTCGAACCCGCTCACTATAGCTGTCAGCCAGGGAGAGGAGAGCGTCGAAGTGTCACGTGAGCGCCAGGAGACTCTCTGATATAAGGTATAATCAGCATTTTTTTTTAATATAGCACAGGCACAGAGGCACATACTGTTATTTTACAGTGGGGATGGTATGTTTATAGTGTAGTGGCTTAACAACCACTTAAAATTTTTATTACTACATCAATGATGAAAGAATGATGGGTATGACAGGTCCTCTTTAAGGAGACATCAGGGGTCTATTAACACCAATGGAAATCAATAGAGTTGATCAAGCACAAATCGTGCTTGATCAGCTTCATCTCTGGCCACAGAAGTCAGGTAATGACAGCTCTGAACCCAAAAGCATAATACCATAATGAGAGAACAGTGGGTACCCACAAGACACATACAGCAAAACATTACATTTAGTTATTTAACTGCCAGCCGGAGAACCTGACGTGGTCGGGGGTAGAGGAGAAGCTGTCACCAGTAAGGGACTATCCGCCTAATTACCAGGATCCACAGTGAGTAACTGAAGCAAGTACCAGAGCAGCATTCACACCAACCAGGGACGGTGAAGAATCAAGAAACTTCAGTGGGTATCAAGCCAGGGACCCAGCCAGCGCATGTGATGCTTGCAGAGCAGCCTTGTGTGTCAAGCCAGGGACCGAGCAGGCCAGTGGGGTGAAGCTTGAGAGGTATCTAGAGTGCCAATCTAGGGACCCAGCAGAAATGCTGCTGGGCCTGTATTTGTGCCCGGGTGGCCTGATGGGCTACGCTCTTGACCAGGGCTTTTATAAGCTCCTCCAAGTCGCCTTCTACAGTTTCCAGTGCCTGGGCTGCACTGACCCAGGACAACTAAAAATGGGCACTCGCCCTTTAAATTTCAGTTTTTGCTTCAAACGGCTTTTCCAGCTGGAATTGTATACATCAAAGCGCCAAATGTAATATGGGGGATCACCAGCAGCCATTTTTAAAAGCAAACAGTTAATTCCTCCAAAACAGGAAACAGAAATTGTTTCCTTCAGCACAAAATCAGACAAACAATTCACAGTTCCAATGAAACAAAGCACCATACAACTGACTCACCACAAAACTTTTGGTCAGGAGCAAGGTTTCTTCATGGCCCGGGGTGCCGGGCCGGCTTCACGGTTACATCAACAAGTGTCTCCACTCCTAAGAGCATTCACCCTTGCTTACAGCTTGTGCACTACATCACACTGCCTCACTGACACGGGTGCTGATTTATCCCTGCTGCCTTTCATGCCTCCCTTGAATGGAGCTTAAAACCTTTGGGACCAGAGTCCTAGTAGTCAGGGTTTGGAGGTCGTTCCCACTCAAACCTCTTTGACCATCTGGATATCCGGGTCTCTACTAGGGACTTATCAATCAACACAGTACTGGAAATTGGTCCTGTCCAGCCAAAGACTTTGCCTGGAAAATACCTCACCGTGCATGGGTAAGAATCCCTGAGTACGCAGCAACTGTCTCCAAAACTGTCCCCCCTAAAAGGAACCACAACTCAAATATCGGGGTATCTGTCACACAGGACACATTCAAGGTGTCCTATACAATATACAGTATATACATTTTTTTAATTTTTAAATATATTTGGGGGCAGCCCGGGATCGCCAGCCAGCCATATTGGTAATAAGTAACAGTCTTTATTTTTCAACAGATGAATGAAAACAGCTTATTTCAACATAAAAAATAACCAAGACATACTTGGTACACAAAATAAGACATTGGCTCACCGCCATCATAAGATTGTCCTACCACAGGGTTCTTAAAGTTCTCATCTGCTTCAGGGGTTCAAAAATTTTGCAAGCGCTCAACAGCAGCAACTCAGTATGAAGACAGTCCACAGTCCTCCCATGTGCTCCATTCAACAGACACCTGCTGACTGCTTCTTGCCATTTCGGCCCTCTCTTGCAGGTGTGTTAACCCCTTCAGGACTACAGTAAATGTAGACCCTTTCCCACCTTAAATTTCCCAAAAAACTCCTTCCCATATAAGGACTTAACAATCCTGGGAAAACTGCAAGCCAGTTTGTCACCCTTTGGCCTCTTTCACACGGGGCGGATCAGTAATGATCCGCCCCGTGAAGATCCGCTCGCTCAGCGGGGATCGCTCCGTTGTCCCCGCTGAGCCGGCTGCGGACAGGGCGGTCTCCGCACACTGTGCAGGGACCGCCCTGTCAGATCTCCGCTCTCCTCTATGGGGATCGGACGAGCACGGACCGTGTGTCCGTGTTCGTCCGATCCGCTCTGCAGATGGATAGAAAAATAGGATTTTCCTCCGTCTGCAGAATCAGACTGTTGCAGAGGCGGATGAAATCGGGTGTCTGCGGATGCTCATCCGCAGACACCCGCTATCCCATAGGGATGAATGTATGTCCGTATTCCATCCGCAAACGGATGGATGAAATACGGACATACCATCCGCATGTGTGAAAGGGGCCTTTCTGAATTACTTGCATGGGTGAGAATCCCTAAGCACTCCAACTTTAGTCCTCAATTAAACACTGTCTGTCTATCTATCTATCTTTTGATAGCAATAAAAAGGGTCCCTGGTTCGAATCCCAACCATGACACTACCTGCCTGGAGTTTGCATGTTCTCCCTGTGCCTGTGTGGGTTTCCTTTGGGCACTCCAGTTTCCTCCCATACTCCAAAAACATGCTGGTAGGTTAATTGGATTCTGTCTAAATTGTCCCTAGTATGTGTATGTATGAATGTGAGTTAGAGTGTAAGCCCCTTGAGGGTAGGGACTGGTGTAAATGTACAATGTATATGTAAAGCGCTGCGTAAATTGACAGCGCTATGTAAGTACCTGAAATAAATAAATATATACACACACTATAGTATATATGAATTTGAACTCTTGTAGTGACAACCACCTGGTTACCCTTGCATCCAAGTCAGTGGGACATGGTCAGACACCAGACAAAACTTCCTGCCAAGGAAAAATAGAGTAGGGAGTCTACAGCCCACTTGATGGCCAGATAGTCTCACCCTACTATGGCATTTTCTCATTTTCTGGCTTTTTTCATATTCTCTCAGCAACTGTCAACTTCCTACTATGGGCTGTTCCTACCTATTCCTATTGAGTGCTTGGTACAGAACAGCTCCTAAAACTTTGCTGGAGGCATCTTTTTGGAGAATAAACTTCTTAGAAAAGTCTGCAGTTACTAGCACTCACAAGAGTCCATGGGTGAAAATCCCTGAGTACCCAGACTGTCTCTTTGTCATCCCCAATTAAAAGGACCACAACCCAAACAGTGATATGTATCTGTCCTTCATGACCCATCCCTTGCATCCTGCACTATATATATATATATGTATTAATTATATACACACACACAGTATCTCACAAAATGAGTAAACCCCTCACATTTTTTTAAATATTTTATTATATCTGTTCATGTGACTTTGCTGCACTGACCTAGGACTTCCAAAAATGAAGAAATTACACTTTTCTACAATGTAAAGTAGTGAGTGTACAGCTTGTATAACATTGTAAATTTGCTGTCCCCTCAAAATAACGCAGCACACAGCCATTAATGTCTAAACTGCTGGCAACAAAAGTGAGTACACCTCTAAGTGAAAATGTCCAAATTGGGGCCGAAGTATCAATATTTTGTGTGGCCACCATTATTTTCCAGCACTGCCTTAACCCTCTTGGGCATGGAGTTCACCAGAGCTTCACAGGTTGCCACTGGAGTCCTCTTCCACTCCTCCATGACGACATCACGGAGCTGGTGGATGTTAGAGACCTCGCTCTCCTCTACCTTCCATTTGAGGATGCCCCACAGATGCTCAATAGGGTTTAGGTCTGGAGACATGCTTGGCCAGTCAATCACCTTTAGCTTCAGCTTCTTTAGCAAGGCAGTGGTCGTCTTGGTGAAATAGTGCAAATACCCGCGCTATGGTAACGTGTAAATAAATAGTGAATTAACAATAAATATACTAAGAAACTGCTGCTACCATGTAAGGTAAAAAAAAAAAAAAAAATAATGACAATGTTATACTTAGCACTGCTCCTATATACCACATGTAAATATATAAATACACTATAACTAACCAAATAAATAAATAAACTATACTTAAAGTGCGATCAAAGAGTTCATAATAGTGTAATAATAAGGGGAAGTCCCTCTGTGCCCATAAAGTATTAAACATCCTCAATTTCTGCTTGTGAGGGGTTCCAGTGCCACTCAGTGCTCCCCTCCTGGGTCCCAACTCACCAGCAATAAGCTTTTAAAACACAAGGGGGGTTATTTACAAAAGGTAAATCCACTTTGCACTGAAAGTGCACTTGGAAGTGCAGTCGCTCTAAATCTTAGCCCTTGTACACACGGTCGGAGAATCTGTCGGACTGAGTCTTATCGGACCGTGTCGTCAGATAATCCGACTGTGTGTGGTATGCATCGGACTGATTCCGTCCGAATCTCCGTCCGACCCAATTTTCCAACATGTTGGAAAGATTTCCCGACCAACTGGGCCGGACGGACCTAATCCGCTCATGTGTAGAGCATTTTCATCGGACCAAGTGCCACGCATGCTCACATTCAAATTCAGACACGGAAGCGCTCGTTCAGGTAAAACTACTGCTCGTAAGCGATATAGCACATTCGTCACGCTGCAATGTTAAAAAATCATTCATCAAGCGCATTCTCTTGTTCTTTACAATGCTGCAAGAACCAACTTCTTTTAATGCTCATAGTCACACACACTTCTCCGGAACGGATTTCATTACTCTTTTTTAACCATTTCAGCAATACAATTTTAGTTTAAGTCACATCTACACAATGTTTTTTTATTTTTTTATTTTTTTGGATGTTTTTTTTTGGGGGGGGGGGGAATTCCCTAAAAATCTCCTTTAAAGACACTGCTCATTCTCCTTTTTTTTTTAACTTTTTTTTTTGGGTGTAAACTTACAACAACAACATTATTGTATTTTTTAGATTTTCTTTTGCTTTTTTAATCTACATGAGGTTGTTTAGTGTTGGTACCCCTTGTTATTTAGTTCACTTTGTATTTTGGAAATATACCTGCCTGCTCACAAATAAACTCTACTTTTTGAAGGAAAACACATTACACAAGTATTTCATCAAACAAAAATAAAATTTATTTTTTTTGCTCGAAAATAAAACTAGGAACGCAGCACTGGAGAAACTTCTTAACTTTGGTGCAGCCTTTGGCCCCCAGGGCAGACATGACTAAATGAGATATAAAAAAATTGGTGGCCTGAGGAGTAGATATCTCAGGGAGAGAAGTCTGAATTTCCTGCTCTCTAGGACTTCAGGAGCAGATGACATTTCTGTCCCCAGGATGGTGATCTTGAAGAGGCTACATCTTCTGGCACACCAGACTCATCCCAGGCCATCACTCTCTGGTCCTCCTTTGTGACTTCCCACCAGGCATCCTTCCAGGCTGTGGCTGGGCTCCTGTAGCTGGGGCAGGAGGAGAAGGAGGGCATTGTTGGACCTCCTGGCTGCCACTTGCCACAGCCTCCCCCCGACTGAGGTCTTCCTGTGTATGAAAAGGGGACATAGTTTTAGTTTTTTGATCATCAATCACAACATTTTGTGCTCCTGGCTTTTGCTATTTGACTGTTACCAAATAGAACAGACTATCATTCTGACACCAGCATTTTTCTTTCCCGTCCCAATCATTTTTGGTCACTACTGTCTATTGAGATGTAAACCACTTTGAGAAATCACAACTTACTGATCAATAAGAACATCTAGTTAACATCATTAAATGTAACACAAGAAATATGTTCAACAATGCAATACCTGGCTCAAGCTGGGCCCCACCACATGGTGCTGCCTGGAAGGCCCAGGTTGTACATCAGAAGCCTCAGCTGGGGGTGAAGGATGCCTTGGAGGAAGCCTGGAGAGTGGTGGCCTGAGTGGTGGCCTGGGTACCCCTTGGTCTACCAGAAAATGCAGCCTGTCAAAGTGCACCATCCTGGGGTAGTAAACAGCATCTGGATCTCCTGCTCTCAAGGACTCCAGGTGCTTCTTTCTCTCCCTGAAATATGTAAGCTTCATGGCCACAATTTTGCGATTCAGATATGTCATGTCTGCCGTGGGGACCCTGATCTGCACCAAAGCAAGCAGTTTCTCCAGTGCTGCATTCCTCTTTGATCTGTCATAATAAAATTTGTTGTGGAACTGCCACAGGCAGGGCATCTCCATGTAGAGCTCGAGGAATAGTCCCATAAAGTTGGGATTGTTGAATGGGTCCATTTTGTCTGCAAGACACAACACAAGACAAACCCTCAAATACTAATAATGCAATTAAAATCCCTCCTAATCTTGTCCCAACAGCGGCCTAGATACAATCAGTCTAGTCTAGTGAAGCACAAATTTAAAAATGTTACCTTCGTTTCGACGTTCGCCGCGTCCGTGACTCACACTCTCCTCCCAGATCGTACGGACGATACACATGTGTGGCGTTTTATATACAGTGCACATGTGTGAAACTCCGCCCGCCCCTGACGTTCTTTCCAGACTATTCCCCGCCCCTTCGCTTCCCGCGCAGTGGGGAGAGCACATGGCGGAGAGAACGCAGGTGCGCAATAATAGTTCCACTAACGAGGAGGAGGGTGAGGAAAGCCCGGAGCCTGAAACGTCCCGATCCAGGAAGACAAGATTTAAGGCCTCAAATATGTCTTTTGGAGAGATGTTGGAGATGGTCGACATATTAAACAGGACCAATTATGATGGGAAGTATGGACCTTACCCAAACTCAAATATCAGAAAGGCCAAGATCATGAATAAAGTTGTGAAGAGTCTTCTGAAGAATTTTGGGGTACGCCGATCCAAGGATCAACTGAGAAAACGCTGGTCAGACCTGAAACTGAGGGAGCACGAGCAGTACCTAAGGATCAAGCGTGTTCTTAAAAAAAGTAAGTAGTTGTCGTGTGTTCATATGATTATTCTTGCTTGCATACATGCTCCATGTGCTTTGATTTCATGTTGTGCATTTTAAAATGGCCACTTTCAAGGTCATGGTTTCGTTCGTTCGTAGGAAACATCGTTCTGCAGGGAAGTATTCCAGCTTAACAAAGTGGCCCCAATAATGTTCTCACCTTGTAACTCGGCCCAAAAAAACAATTGTACAACACTTCCAAGCAATGTTTCATATTCCTATTTATGCCCTCTGTGTGCTAATTAATCTTTGTTTACATTCTCATAGGGGAGAGAAGACTCGGCAAGTATGAGGACACCAGGGACCATGAGGACACCGGGGACCACACCCCTCCCAAAGAAGGGCAACTTCCAAAAGAAGAAACAGAGGAGCAGGAGCAGGAGGAGGAGGAAGAAGGAGAGATTGTGGAGGTTGGCCAAATTGTCACCACAACAGGTGAGTGTCGGAGAACACAGCTTCTGGTAAGCTCATCAATGTATATCACCATATTTGGATTACATGGTGTGTTTGTTTTTTTTTTTCTAGGTGATGTGGAGGAAGATTCCCGTTTTACCAGTGAAAGTGCCCAGATCTTGACCGGGGAGATAATGGGGTGCAATCGGGATTTGGAAATTGTACAACAAAACATCAATGATGTTAAAAATAAAATGAAGAACATCATTGATGTTTTGGGGAGAGTGTGAAAACGAAAAAACTAGATAGGGTTTTATTTTTTTATTTTTTTTTTAAAAAAGGTGTATTTTGCATAATTCCAAATTTGGAAGATGCACAGAGTGTGTAAACATGCTCTATCTCACATCATGGGGGATCAATGTACATGTTTTGTGGAAAGTGTCTGAGATGAAGGGGTTGCAGCCCCAAAACATGTACATTGATCCCCCATGATGGAAGATAGCACATGTTGACACACTGTGTGCATCTTCCAAATTTGTATTTTTCAGGGGTGACACCCCATGTGATGAAGGCAATATCAGCCCAGTTTGTACATACTCATGTCTGATATTGTCTTCACTTTTCCAAGCTGAACTTTGTAAGTTCCTGTGTTCTGTATTTTACGGTTTGATACATGCCTGTTTACACAAAAAAACAAGTAAAAAATAAATATGATTAAACTGGATTTTGGATACCCAAAATATCTTGGTTTGTTGTAAAAACCTTTACTAAACGCACATATGAATGTGCTTGTATTAAAAAGTTGAATTCTCAACAATGTGTGGCTTCCTTTTTCATTGGGATTAAAATGTATTTGTAGTGAAATTTTAGTTTGTGCTGAGAAGGAGTGTGAATTACTAAAGGCAACTCCACTTTGCACTCCAAGTGCAGTTTCAGGTGTACTTTTGCAGTGCACTTGTAGTGCATAGTGGATGTGCCTTTAGTAAAAAGCACCCACAGTGATGTGTAAATTTGGACAATCATGCCATTTTCCTGCCATGGTGCTGAAAATGAGCCTGATTTAGATCAGTAATGCACTACACATTAGTTAACAAAAAGAAGGTGTGTGTGTGTAGCAGACCCACAACATAATAAGATTATCTGAAGAAGAGACTGTCCCCTCATCTCACTCTGAACTTGGGTTTGCACTGTTGCTGAAAAAGGCACAACTTGACGAAAAATGGCAAAGTGGGAGGCCACAGTCTGCCATTCCTGTGGCGTTGAAGGACACTGTGTAGTGACACAAGAAAATAAACTAGTAATTTTACAAATCAACATTGCATGCAGATTAGACACCCACATTTTTGGCCAAAATTAGTATAACATTTTTTAAAATGAGTATTTAAAGCCTAAAGTATAAGGTCCCCTTATGAGAGTCCTAACCCCCCCCCCCATCCCCCCCATCTGACGGGCCCTTGATAAAAAATGAGGGGGGGTGTTTAGGAGAGGTAACCCTCTCCACTTGATTGAGAGCTGAATGCCTAAATAATGTGTGATACTTTGGGAAGCCCCTCCTTAGTTACACTATTGGCAGCCCACCGGACAGGTAAGAAGTGTCATAATAACAAAATGGAAGCACATGTTGACATTCTGCTATTACATAGCAAGAAAATTAATGTGTTAAAAAAATAAAACTAGCATTTGAAAGTATTGAGGCCCTTACACTACATGCTTTGGTGAATTGTTCCATAAATGTGATCATGAAAAAGGTATTTAGAGTGTGTATTGGGTTGGGTCAAGTCATCAGATAGAATATTGCTATCAGCTGAGGTAACAGTTGGGGAGAGGGGGGTTCCTAATGAGTTTGGCACAACTCCAAAAAACAATAAAAAGGTCACTTTGCATGAATTGAAGCACACACATCCCATTTGTAGACATTTTAGGGGGTGTTTAGGGGAAAGCAACACTATGGAGCTGCCAAAAGACATTGTCAAGTGACTAGACTATAGTTTTAGGGGCCAAGAAGAGCATGGTGGGGAAGTTAGTGAGGCAAATCCGCATGAGGACAAAGGGGCAGAGCATATGAATTAGAGCATATTGCAATGATGGTAATTAGGGAATAAGGAAAGAAATGCAAGACATTAGCAATCATGAAATACATAGAATGTGATGTTTAAGGTTAAAAATTAGCATAATATAGTCCTTCAGCAGGTGCTTAATGATGGCAGAACAGGTCTCTGGAATAATGATCCCCAGAGCCTGGGGGGAGATGCCTGTAGAGAACTTGAGGTCCTGAAGGTTCGTCTACGTACTCATCGTACAGTTTGTGCTGTGCAGGGGTTCTTACTTTGACTTTGACACAAGCCCTTTGGCTTGTGTCAAAGTCAAAGTAAGAACCCCTGCACAGCACAAACTGTACGATGAGTACGTAGACGAAACATGTTTGGAAAACGGTCGGCTGGTCAGAACGGACACCAGAAAGCAACGCTAAACAACAAGGTCTAAAAGGACAACCTGAATAGCAGAAGCAAGCAGACAATAAAAAATGCCTTTCAAAGCGTACTATACCAAGCTAGAGTCCACAATGAGAAGCAAATACTTAATGACTGCACGCACTGATTATCAGATACGCAAAGACAAGCAGAAACTGAAGAGCAGTAGCGATCTGAACCACTAATCTGAAATGCGCGAATCTTCTTTCACCAAACTTCTACTAAAACATGAGATCAGCAGAAGGAGCCCGAAGGGTGCCGGACGTGGTGCTGAACTTCCTTTTTCTAGTCCCGCCGTACACGGCTTACGTCACCGCGTTCTTGGCAACCGCGAAATCAGACAACTTGGCCCGACCGTGTGTATGCAACAGTTTCGGACACAATCCGTCGGACTAAATCCGACGGGCAAAATCCGACGGATTTGGTTGGCAAAAACTCAGACCGTGTGTACGTGGGCTTAGGGGTAGATCTGAAATGAGTGGAAGCTCTGCGAATTTTATCATCCAATCATGTGCAAGCTAAAATGCTGTTTTTTGTTTTCCCTGCATATGCCCCTATGATCTACAGCGACTTTACTTCCAAATGAATTTTCAGTGCACTTTCAAGTGCACTTGCAGGGCAAAGTGGATTTGCCTTTAGAAAATAAACCCCAAGGTCTTTATCCTGCATCAATGGATTGGATATCTCCTTCCTGTTCCTCCAGTGATCAGGTTTCTGTTGTGTTGGTATGAGATATGTAATATACCAATGAAGAGAGAGATATATAGCGTAATATTGCTTAGGTTTATTGAAATTTTTTAAACAGATGCACTTACAAAAAAAACAATCATAAGGGCATATAGTAAAAAAATCATCTTCTGAAGATGCCCAGAGGGAGGGAAAAACGCGTCAAGCAGGGACGAGACACAAGTGACCTAGTGACGACTGGAATGATGGCCAAGGTGGCAATTTTTAACTATATACCCTTATGATTGTTTTTTGCTGTAAGTGCATCTGTTTTAAATTTTTCAATAAACCTAAGCAATATTACACTATATACCTTTCTTCATTGATATATTACATACCTCATACCAATACAATGGAAACCTGATCACTGGAGGAACAGGAAGGAGAATATTCATCCCATTGGTGCGGGATAAATCCCTTGCATTTTAAAAGCCTATTGCTGGTGGGTGGGGACCCAGTAGGGGAGCACAGATTAGCACTAGAACCCTCACAAGCAGGAAGTGAGAAAGTTTAACACTTTATGTGCATGGATTGATTTCCCTTTATGATTGCACTATTATGAATTCTTTGATAGCAATTTAAGTGTAGTTCATTTATTTGCATGTGGTATAAAGGAGCAGCACTAAGTATAATATTGCCATGTCCTTAGTCTGCTCGTCTTTAGGAAACTGTTTGCGGGCTTTCTTGTGCATCATCTTTAGAAGAGGCTTCTGGGATGACAGCCATGGCGACCAATTTGATGCAGTGTGCGGCATATGGTCTGAACACTGAGAGGCTTATCCCCCCACCGCTTCAACCTCTGCAGCAATGCTGGCAGCACTCATATGTCTATTTCCCAAAGACAACCTCTGAATATGATGCTGAGCACATGCAGTCAACTTCTTTGGTCGACCATGGCGAGGCCTGTTCTGAGTGTAACCTGTCCTGTTAAACTGCTGTATGGTCTTGGCCACCATGCTGCATCTCCATTTCATTGTCTTGGCAATCTTCTTATATCCTAGGCCATCTTTATGTAGAGCAACAATTTTTTTTTTTAAATCCTCAGAGAGTCCTTTGGCATGAGGTGCCATGTTGAACTTTCAGTGACCAGTATGAGAAAGTGAGAGCGAGATCACCAAATTTAACACACCTGCTTCCCATTCACATGTCAGACACATAACATCGGGGAGGGAAAATGGCTAATTGGGCCCAATTTGGAAATTTTCACTTAGGGGTGTACTCACTTTTGTTGACAGTGGTTTAGACATTAATGGCTGTGTGTTGAGTTATTTTGAGGGGACAGCATATTTACACTGTTATACAAGCTGTACACTCACTACTTTACATAAAATATTAACAAAAATGTGAGGGGTGTACTCACTTTTGTGAGATACTGTGTGTGTGTGTGTGTATATATATATATATATATATATATATATATATATATATATATATATATAATATAATTTTACAGACAAAGTAGAACTATAGAAAAAATGTTTTTTTCATTTTGGAAGGGGGAGGGTTATAACCCATATCAGATTTATTTTTTTGCCATCTGTGTCCCATTTGGGAGATTTTCCTTCACTTCCTATATCATAGCTAAAACAGGAAGTGAGAGGAAATCTATGCAAATAAGGGGAATCCCTTGGGGCCCCCCAGATCACTAGAGTTAGTGTGCCCATTGCAGGATTTGCCCTCTATTACTTTTTTGGGATGACTATCACTTTTGATAATAACAGTAATCAGGATAATTAGAGAGGACGAATCTCCTCAATGGGGTCACAGACAGCAATAAAAACAGTGTTCTAATCTCTATCCACTCTATACAGACGGAAAAAAAAGTTTGCCTTTAGTTATACTTTAACATGAGATGGCGCTGTGCTCTTTCCCAAGGCTAGACACCATCTGTACTATAAAATACATTTGTTCTTTGATCTAATTTTTTTTTTAGCTCTCTTATGTTAGTATTTATTCAAGATTCAGAATACCCTAATATACTAACACTGCAATGTAATCGAAATATTGCAACTAGGTTTAAAGTATTATGGGAGCTGAAAATTGTTAAATATAAGAATGTCCATTCTTTAGCAGAAAAAAGGCTTCTTTGACCAGCTATTACGGGGAAGATGCATCGCTTACATGCATTGCTTTCATTTACATACCTCCCTAATCCCTAGAATGGGACATGCTAGTGCAATGTATGTAGGCAAAGGACACCCACCTGCAGACTTTAAAAATATACATAAAATGATTTGTTAAATTCACCTTTGCTTTCTTTTATCACTACTTTTCCCCCAAAGTTGGGTTTTCAAAATAACAAATACAACAATGTAGAGATTGGATTAAAGATGTTAAGGTCAATACATACAAATAAATTGCTGTGCAAATGTGTCAGTCATTCGCACAGGCTCAACAAATCTTATAATTGCTTAATAGGGTTTTAACCTAGGATTGTCAGTGCCATCCATTGGCAGTAAAGTGGCATTTTTCCTGAAATACATCAATCGAAAAAAAATATTGCATTATACCCACTAGATGTTACAGATGAAACTAGGAAATAAATCTATTAAAGCGGAATTCCGCCTGGAAATTTTTTTTTTTTAAGTCAGCAGCTACAAATACTGCATCTGCTTTATAATATAAGGACACTTACCTGTCCAGGGAGCCCGCAATGTCCTCGCCCAAAGCCGACCCGTCCCTCAGCTCTGGGTGCAGGTGCCGACATCTTTACTAAGAGAAACAGGAAGTGAAGCCTTCCTACTGTGCATGCGCGAGTCACGCTGCGCAATCTGAATAGTCCTTGCTGTTTTCTGGGACCTGTGCATCTCCCAGAAGACAGCGGGGGGAAGGAGGAGGGGCTGGACATTGCATAGTTCAACGCACAAAGTGTGGCAATCTATGCCAGGAAGTGGGGGCAGATACCTGTATTTGATGGGTATTTGCCCCCCCCCCCCCCCGAAAGGTGCCAAATGTGGCACCAGAGAGGGAGGAATCTGATCAGCGGAAGTTCCATTTCTGGGTGGAACTCCGCTTTAAGGGTATTTTGTTGATGAGTTGTTGTGCCTGTGCTAATGATTGACACATTAGCTCGCACATTTTTTAATACATAGATCTGTGAGAGTTCAAAAATGGGATTTTTATATACAGCTTACCTGTAAAATCCTTTTCTTGAGAGTACATCACGGGACACAGGAGCTTCATTACATAGTGGGTTATATAGGCACCTCTGGTGATTGGACACTGGTTGACCCTAATTAAAGAGAATTCCTCCCCTACATAACCCCTCCCATTTGGGAGGCACCTCAGTTTTGTAGCAAAGCAATAAGAAACCACGTAAAACCCAAGAGGGGCGGGAGCCCTGTGTCCCGTGATGTACTCTCAAGAAAAGGATTTTACAGGTAAGCTGTATATAAAAATCCCATTTTCTTGATCATACATCACGGGACACAGGAGCTTCATTACATAGTGGGATGTCCCATAGCAATGCTCCGGTTGAGGGGAGGGAGACACAGATCGTAAACATAGACCGCCAGGGACCTGAGGACCTAAACTGCAGCCTGCAGTACACTGCGCCCGAAGGCGATATCCTCTTGCCCTCTGACATCCACCTGATAGAATCTGGTGAATGTGTGGACTGATGACCAAGTCGCAGGCTTACAGATCTGAGCCAGGGAGGCCTGGTGATGCACTGCCCAAGAAGCACTGACAGCCCTAGTAGAGTGCGCTTTCACCTGAAAAGGAGGAATCTTCCCCTTTAAGCTATAGGCCTGAGAAATAACCTGTCTGATCCACCTTGAGAGAGTGGACTTTGACGCTGCCTGACCCCTTCTAGGGCCTTCTGGCAGAATAAATAAACAGTCAGTCTTTCTTATCTGAGTAGTTGCCTGAAGATAAAGACTGATTGCTCTAACCACATCTAAAGTGTGTAAAGACTCTTCCTCTATGGACTGAGGATTTGGAAAAAAGGATGGTAGGATTATATCCTGATTCAGATGGAAACCCGAAACCACCTTAGGTAGAAAGGACCCGTTGGGACACATAACCACCCGGTCCTTATGGATAATTAAATAGGGCTCTTTACAGGAAAGAGCTGCCAATTCTGATACTCTTCTAGCCGTGGATATGGCTACTAAGAAGACCAGCTTTTTAGTCAAGAGAGATAAAGAAGCCAGCTGCAAAGGTTCAAATGGTTGGGCCTCTAAGGCCGAGAGAACCAAATTCAGATCCCATGGGCATACCGGAGGTTTAACTGGCGGTTTTATCCGCATAGCTCCTTGGATAAAAGCCCGTACTAGGGAATGTGATGCAAGAGGTCTTTGAAAAAATACCGACAGGGCCGAAATCTGCACCTTGATGGTGCTTATGGCCAAATTCATTTCTAGGCCTGACTGGAGAAAGGCCAAGATTCTGCTAATGACATACTTTCTAGGATGCCATCTCCTGAGTTCACACCAGGAAACATATGCCCTCCAGATCTTGTAATAGATACGTCTGGAGGCCGGCTTTCTGGCATTGACCAGAGTGGAAAGGACTGGCCCCGAAAGGCCACGGTCTCTCAGAATGTGGGTCTCAGCAGCCAGACCGTCAAATTCAGACTGCGTAAAGCAGGATGGTAGATTGGACCCTGTGAGAGCAGATCTGGCCGGAGAGGGAGGGTCCATGGCCTGCCCACTGCCAACTTCATGATTTCTGCAAACCATGGTCGCCTGGGCCAAGCTGAGGCCACTAAAAGGACCGACTTCGACTCCCTCTTGACCCTTCCCAGGAACCGCGATAGCCGCGGGCTCGGGGGGAAGGCATAGATCAGATTGTACTGATCCCAGGAAACCGTCAGAGCATCTGACCCCTGGGCAAGCGCATTTCTTGTCCTTGACACAAACCTGTCCAGTTTCCTGTTGAATCTGGGCGCAAACAGATCCACGTCTGGAGTGCCCCACTTGTGACATATGTTCTGAAACACGTCGGGGTGCAGAGCCCATTCTCCTGGGCATAACTGCTGGCGGCTGAGAAAATCCGCCTGCCAATTCTCCACTCCTGGGATGAAGACTGCAGAAAAACACGGAACATGCTCTTCTGCCCAGACAAGTATGCGACTCACCTCCTTTTGGGCCACCAGACTTCTGGTACCGCCCTGGTGATTAATGTAAGCCAATGCGGTGGCATTGTCGGACTGAATCCGAACTGGGAAACCTCGCAGTCTGTAGGACCACTCTATGAGTGCCATGTAAACTGCCCGAATCTCCAAGATATTTATGGGCAGCAGACTTTCGGTCGCAGACCATTTCCCCTGCGAGTACGTTCCCTCTAATACGGCTCCCCAGCCTGTCAGGCTGGCATCCGTTGTGACAATCTTCCATGAGAGGGGAAGAAAAGTTTTGCCTTTCAGCAAATTCCTGGTTTGTACCACCAGATAAGATTTTTGCGTGTCCCGGGGGATAAACGCATAGGAAGATCCAGGGATTGGGGCTTCCTGTTCCAAACCGCAAGGATGCATCTTTGCAGAGGCCTTGAGTGGAACTGGGCGAATGGGACGGCCTCGAATGAGGCGACCATTTTTCCCAATAGTCTCATACATAACCGAATGGAGGAAGATCTTCTGCCCAGGATCAGGCGTACAAGATCTCCAATGGCCAAGGCCTTCGGCCTTGGAAGAAACACCCTGCCCTGAGCGGTGTCGATAATCAGACCCAGGTAATCCAACCTGGTGGTTGGTTGCAAGGATGACTTTTCTAGGTTTATAATCCAACCTAGGCGCTCTAGATGTTCTAGCGTCTTGATGACGCTGCGACTTAAGCACGCTGCAGTTCTCTCTACGAGAAGCAAGTCGTCTAGGTAAGCCCTGACGGCTATGCCCTGAACTCTTAAGATTGCTAAGAGAGGGTCCAGAATCTTCGTGAAGACTCGAGGGGCCGTAGCCAGCCCGAACGGCAAGGCCACAAATTGAAAATGGCGCCGCTCTACCGCGAACCTTAGAAACTTCTGGTGTGCGGGAAATATTGGCACATGGAGATATGCGTCTTTGATATCTATTGATGCCATGAATTCTCCCCCTTACAGGGAGGAGACCACAGTGCGCATTGACTGCATCCGGAAGGTCTGGATCTGTAAAAACCGGTTTAGGTCTCTCAGATCCAGGATAGGTCTGACACTTCCGTTTGGCTTTGGAACGGTGAAGAGATTTGAATAAAAACCTGAACCCTGCTCTTTCGGGCTCACTTCTACTATCACACCCTGGGATAGTAACTGATCTAAGGCCAGGAATAGCGGTTTCTGCTTTACTGGATCCTTGGGGATCCTTGACCCTAGGAAACGATAAGGTGGAATCTCCTGAAACTCTAGCCTGTAGCCCAGAGATACCGAAGAGATCACCCACTTGTCCTGAATCTCTTCCCGCCAGGCGCCTGCAAACTGCAAGAGCCTTCCCCCCACTCTGCCGAGCGGGGGCGCCCCTTCACAAGGAGGTCTTGGGGGTCTGCTTGGCAGGCTTTCGCCCCCAAGTCTTTTTCTGTCCCTGGGCTCGGCCCTGAGGCTTTCTAGCAGAGGAGGGCTGGGAAGGCCGTCGCCACTGTTTAGAGCTTAATGCTTCGGGAGAGAGAGCACGCCTGAATGAAGGACGTTTGCTCTTTTTGACTGGAAGGAGAGTAGACTTACCTCCTGAAATATTTTGGGCGAATCTATCTGGTTCTTCCCCAAACAAACGCTCCCCTTTAAACGGGAACCCAGTCAAATGCTTTTTGCATGATATCTCAGCAGCCCAATTCTTTAGCCATAGGGTCCTTCGCATGTGAACCAACATGAGGGACAAACGTGATGCTTGTTGGACAGAATCCAAAATCGCATCAATTATGAAACACAAGATGTGAGGCAATTCTGCATAATTCTCTACTTCCTCACTGGGAAGGAGTTCAAACATCTGTTTAACCTGTTCCTTGAGGAACTGACACAACCCCACGGCTGCGACTGTAGGTTGCACCATAGCGCCAGCCATGGAAAAGGAGGCTTTTAATAAGGTTTCCAGCCTTTTGTCAGCTGGATCCTTAAATACCTGCGCATTATCCAAAGGACAAGTTAGGTTTTTATTCACACAAGAAACCGCCGCATCGACAGATGGGACCCCCCATTCCTTGGTGAAACTTTCCTCCACAGGATAATGCATAGAAAACCTTTTGGGAGGAGTAAACAGTTTATCGGGATGTCCCCAATCCTCATACATCAATTTATCCGTTAAAGGATGAATTGGGAAGGAACAAGCAGTCTGTGGGGCTTTCCTGACTCCCAGGGAAGAGACAGAGGATGTAGCGACTTCAGCAGCAGGCATTCTGAATGTGGTACGCACCAATTCAGTATAATACTGCACCTGCTTTCTGAGTGCCTGGGAGGAGGGGACTATCTCCTCTACCTCTGACTTATCCGACTGCTCATGATCCCTTATCCAAAGATAGGGATCCCTCCTCATTTTCAGAACAACTATCTGAGAGAGGGATTTCAGCAGAGGGAGGGGAATCTACCCCTTTTCCTGCTATCTTTTAGGGAAGCAGAAATAAAATTCATGATCGTCCCTTCAAAACCCTCCAATGTAGCCCTAAGGGAGTCCTCAGTGATATAAACCGGGGCTGCGACATTAGGAGAGGCTGCAAAAACCTGACAGGTGCACTGACTCGTTATGAGAGGCTGGCTCCAGTCTTGCAGAGGGTGATGGTAATTTACAGGCACTTTTGGAACCCCTGGACCTAGGCGGTGACTTGCCAGTGCTTTTATTACCTGCCCCTGAAATCCTCTTACGAGGAGACATAGTACTAAGCTACAAAGCAGAGGTACTAGTACAAATGCAATCACTGTTGCGCTTAAAGTCTCACAATAAATCAATATATGCTTAAACTGCACAACCTGATGCTGAGTAGGTGTCTTAAGGTTTGCCTGGATCCAATCCCCACGGATGCTTACAGCCCACAGCTCCTGTGTCTCCAGTTACAGTCCCCTGACGCTCTGGGCTTTTAAAAACTGCCGCTTGGCACCTGCGATACAGCGCCGTGCACACTAACGTGCACGGCTCGCAACCACACCCCCCCCTCCTCCATTAGGCCGGGAGCGCGCCCGGCGCGCGTGCACGAGGACCGCGGAATCCGGGGGGGGGGAAGGAGAACCCAAAGGAAGCAACGTGGGACTGCATGGGACCCCTCTTTACCTTTAACTGTGGCAGGAACTGTAAGGGAGACGTGAGTAGCTGGAGAACCAGGCTTTCACTGAGCGTGTTGTATTGAAAGGCATGTAAGTATGCATCAGGCTGCTCTTACTCCCTCAAGTGGTGGAAACCAGGTAAGACATACAACTACTCACAATGAAGAAATCCATTCATATATTTAAAATATATAGGATGACTTCCCTTACCTGTTCCCCGCCGCAGGAATTGCTGAGAACAGACCAATTCCAGCCTTCACCCATCACGGCAGGTATTGTTAGCCAACCTTCAGGTATATCTGGGGCTCTTACGAAAAGATCCTCCCACCTGGGCCATGTAGAAAGCTCTGCCAGAAACTTACGGGCGCCCTGAGTAAACAGTACCCCAAGTCTGGTTGTCCCAGAGCCCAGTCTTCCAATGGAGAGGACTTACAGGCAAAACCTCGTGTCTTCGGCAGACGAGGCCCGGGTACCATACCATCATGGGAGTCAAATATCGGCCCGAGGTATGGATCCGGTTTGTTGTAGCCCTTCGGCCCTCGCCGGGACCCGCATAGAGCTAAGTGACCATCGACCAGACACTGGCGAAAAAACTGAGGTGCCTCCCAAATGGGAGGGGTTATATAGGGGAGGAATTCTCTTTAATTAGGGTCAACCAGTGTCCAATCACCAGAGGTGCCTATATAACCCACTATGTAATGAAGCTCCTGTGTCCCGTGATGTATGATCAAGAAAATACTTTAGTAGTTAAATAGCATATTTTTATAGATCTATATATATACACGATCAAAGGGAGTGGCATTTCATTTAAAAAGTGGCACGGTCCCTCCAAATGAAGTACAGTTGGGAGCTATTCACCTATGATGGCAGTATAGTATAAAGAAGGTGTGGGAAGCCAGAAGATATAATCACTGCACTGGCTCCGCAGACCTGGCACTCTTAACCGGAGTTTTACCTTTAAAAAAATAAGATATTTATACAGTATGTATTCATTTGCACCAAAATGTCAGTCCTTTTATAAAGCACATATCAATATAATATCCCAATCCACCGTTTCAACCACAAGAGTAATATGAAATTTAACCCCTTTAGGACTTACTTGATATAGGTCTCCAGGATGTTTAAATGGGACATCTCCCCCAACTTCACATGGCCTTGCCCTTCGCATGTCTTTGACCCCCTTACCCTTCCCATGGGGGAAGCTGGAGCTTATTTGAGCAGCTCTGAGCTCTAGCCTGAGAATTTGCCCTGATAGGCAATTACAACAATCATTATTCAATGTGCCCCTTTAAAAAAGTATTTATACCCCTTGGAAATTTCCACATTTTGTCATATTACAGCCAAAAATGTAAATGTATTTTATTGGGATTTTATGCGATAGACCATTGCAAAGTTGCCCATACTTGTGAAGTTGCAGGAAAATGATAAATGGTTTTTAAAAAATGTACACAAATAAATATCTGAAAAGTGTGACGTGACGTGCTTTTGTATTGAGTCAATACTTTGTAGAACTTTGTAGAACCACCTTTCCCTGCAATTATAGTCTTTTTTGGAATGTCTCTACCAGCTTTACACATCTAGAGAGTAACATTTTTTCCCATTTTTCTATACAAAATAGCTCAAGCTCTGTCAGATTGGTAGGTGAACCTCCGCCCCAGACTCTTATGCCCTGTACACACAGTCGGACTTTCCAACGGAAAATGTGCGATCGGAGCTTGTTGTCGGAAATTGCGACTGTGTGTAGGATCCATTGGACAGTTTCCATTGGAATTTCTGTCACACAAAATTTGAGATCTGGTTCTCAAATTTTCCAACAACAAAATCCGTTTGCGCAAATTCCGATTGTGGGTACACAATTCCGACAAAGTGCCATGCATGCTCGGAATCAGGCAGAAGAGCAGCACTGGCAATTAAACTTAATTTTCTCGGCTCGTCGTGCGTACGTCATCGCGTTCTTGACGTTCGGAATTTCCGACCAACTTTGTGTGACTGTGTGTATGCAAGACAAGTTTGAGCCAACATCCGTCGGAAAAAAAACATGGGATTTTGTTGTCGGAATGTCCGAACGTGTGTACAGGGCATAACAGGTTTTCTTCTAAGATTGCCCTTTATTTGGCTCCATCCATCTTCCCATCAACTCTAACCAGCTTCCGTGCCCTTGCTGAAGAAAATCATCCTCACAACATGATGCTGTCACCACAATGTTTCATGGTGTGTTCAGAGTTATGTGAAGTGTTAGTTTACCAACACACATAGTGTTTTGCTTTTAGGCCAAAAAGTTCAATTTTGGTCTCATCTGACCAGAGCTCCTTCTTCCTCATGTTTGCTGTGTCCCCTACATGGCTTCCCACAAACTGCAAACAGGACTTCTTATGGCTTTCTTTCAACAATGGCTTTCTTCTTACCACTCTTCCATACAGGCCAGATTTGTGGAGAGCATGACTAATAGTTGTCCTGTGGACAGATTCTCCCACCTGAGCTGTGGATTTCTGCAACTCCTCCAGAGTTACCATGAGCCTCTTGTCTGCTTCTCTGATTAATGCTCTCCTTGCCTGCCAGTTTAGGTGGACGGCCATGTGTTGGTAGGTTTGCAGCTGTGCCATACTCTTTACTTTTTCAGATGATGGAATAAACAGTGCTCTGCGAGATGTTCACAGCTTGGGAAATTTCTTTAAAACCTAACTCAGCTTTAAACTTCTCCACAACTTTATCCCTGACCTGTCTGGTGTGTTCCTTGACCATCATAATGCTGTTTGTTCATGAAGGTTCTCTAACAAACCTCTGACGGCTTCACAGAACAGCTGTATTTATACTGCAATTAAATTACACACAGGTGGACTATTTACTAATTAGGTGACTTCTGAAGGCAATAGGTTCCACTAGATTTTAGTTAAGGGTTTTGGAGTAAAGGGGGGCTGAATACAAATGCACGACACACTTTTCAGATATTTATTTTTAAATAATTTTGAAAAACATTTATCATTTTCCTTCCACTTCACAATTATGTGCCACGTCGTGTTGGTCTATCACATAAAATCCCAATAAATACATTTACGTTTTTGGTATTTACATGACAAAATGTGGAAAATTTCAAGGGGTATAAATACTTTTTCAAGGCACTGTATACTAATAAACTTTATAAAGTTGCAACCCATTTCTTTTGATAATTTCGTCATTTTAGATTATTTTATAATTTTTATTGAAATGCTTTTTTTTTCAGTCCTGAAACCCATTCAAATGTAGCATGTGCATACCTAGTAAAAGAAGGCAGGTTAAGCCTGGTACACACTATTTGTTTTTTTTCCTTCAACCCACAGGAAACCTGACAGCCGCGTTTTGGAGCCACTGCACTAACCATGCGAGGTTAGTTCAATGATCTCCCCCACTGAGCTGCTGTGTTCTGACACGGGGACAGCCCACCCACCAGAACAGTCCAATCAGGACTCTCCAACATTGGCTGATTTTGCCGATTGAGAGTCGGTCGGCTGCTGGTTTTCCAGCATGCACATCTGACAGAAGCCAACCAAATGGTCGGCTTCTGTGGGACAGATCGATATACACACAGGCAAAATGTCGGCCAGTTTTTTTTTTTTTTTGAACCGTCAAATATCTCCCGACATTCTGCCCATGTGTACGGGGCTTTAGACTGTGCCATTTCATGCAACTGCAACACAAATGGAGTCTTTATACAAACGGAGGTTGTCACCAAGGAAGGAGCCCCATGCACGACATCTGGCATGAGGTTTTTGCCCATAAGCTATAGCCAGTTTGCCTGAAATGACATTCTTCAAAATGCATAAGACCAAGGGCTTTGTCAATTCTCAGCCAGACAGAATGCCAGTCAAACAGGAAAGAATGGCTTCCTTTAAAGTTTGGCGCCTGTTCAGCTACTTGTAGACATTTTTTATGGCACTGGGGCTTCGGTGAAGGTGGTGCTGGGTATTTTCACGCTCCTTTCCTGTTTCCTATTGGAATAACAAGAGTAGAGAACAGGCAGGGGATTTTGACAGGAAAATTTTTTGACTTTAGGGGGCATTGTGACTGTACAATGTAACTGCAGTTTATTTATTTCCTTTATAACAATCTCTTTCTAGCAAAAATGAGGATTTATGCTGGAAAATTTTGTCTGGAAATTGTGCTATACTGTGATGCGCGTTTAAAAGACAGACAATTTAAGTTCATGTGGTCTCTTCAAACAAGTGCACCTTCTGGGCTGTAAGGCACTGATCAGCAGGCTTGTGAAAAGTGTATACAGTGGGGGAAATAATTATTTGATCCCCTGCAGATTTTGTAAGTTTGCCCACTTACAAAGAAATGAAGGGTCTAGAATTGTTATCATACTGTAGGTGTATTTTAAATGATAGAGACAGAATACCAACTATGCCTTACAAACTACCACACACAAAAGGATGTCAGCTGTCTCTGGAGGTCCTCATTAGGCTGAAGTAGGCTGGAGACCTTGCTACATTTGCATATGGAAGAAATACAAAATAACCATCCATCACCCTCGGTCTGGCGCTCCATACAAGATATCGCCTCATGGGGTAAGGATGATCAGGAGAAAGGCGAGGGATCAGACCAGAACTACACAGGAGGAGCTTTTGAATGATCTCAATGCAGTTGAGACCACAGTCACCAAACAAACCATTTGTAACACAATAAGCCCCCATGGATTGAAATCCTGCAGTGCCCACAAGGTCCTCCTCCTCAAGAAGGATTCAGAGAAGGGTTGGGAAAAAGTGCTGCGGTCAGATGAGACCATAATTGAGGTCATTGACATTAACTTGACTCACCGTGTTTGGAGAAAGAAAAATGCTGACTCTGACCCTAAGAACAGTCAAGTACAGAGGTGTAAACATTATGCTTTAGGGCTGTTTCTCTGCTAAAGGTACAGGCCCACTCTGCCGCATTGAGGGGCCAATGGAAGGGCCATGCATAGTGAGACCAGGAGGAGCTGCATGACTAGGGGAGGAACAGGGTCAGGGAATGGTCAGCTAGGTCAGGGTTGTGGGTAGTGGTGGAGACCTTACCTGATTGGAGGCAGATGTTGAAAGGGGTAGGGTCCAGAGGCAAAGGTCTTGTGGAGGGGTGTTTTTCTGTAGCATTCCAAGGAGTCAGGAGAAGTGGTAACTTCCCACCCTCCTGCCCTGGTGTACCACATTGGACAGGTATTGGTGGTATTTGTGTCTCTAGTGTTGATTGATTTACAATATATATGTATATGAATAAAAAAAGAAAAAGAGAAAACAAAATACATAAATAAACTATAAAAATGTACATGAGTATAATTTCTTGACTGGTGTATATTTCTCAATTTTGTCACAGCAGTTGGTGGGTCAAGGGGTCTTGGGGGGGGGGGGGGGTCAGTGAGGAATTACATGGTTACAGGATTAGTGGGGCCCATCTAATGTATGGCGCTTCCACTTGGTTAGCGGTGGTTCTCCCAGGAGACATGTGTGAAGTCTGAACGTCTGTGGGCCGGTCGGGGCACGGTTGAGGACATAGACCATTCTAGTTATAATTGAGCCTTAAAGACACCTAAAGACCTCTTGCTGTTGGGCATTACTTTGTTGAATTTACACTTATGGGTATGTTTTACATGATAATTATTTTATTCTTTGTTTCATAAAAATGTGGCTGCTGTGGCCATATAAAATCCATGTCACTCAGACGGTGTCTCTATTTTAATTGCAAGGACCAAGGTTGATGAATTCTTTAATCATGTAAAACCTTGGCTGAGAACCTTCTTCCCTCAGCCAGAACACTGAAGATGGGTCATGGTTGGGTCTTCAAGCATGACAAAGACCCAAAACATACTGCCAAGGCAACAAAGGAGTGGCTCAAGAAGAAGCACATTAAAGCAGAGTTCCGCCTGGGTGAAAAAAATTAAAAGTCAGCAGCTACAAATACTGCAGCTGCTGACTATTAATATATGGACACTTACCTGTCCTGGGAGCCTGCGATGTCGGCACCTGAAGCTGACCCATCCCTCGGCTCTGGGTGCAGGCGCCAGTATCCTTCTTAAGGGAAACAGTACATTTCACAGCCTGTTTCCTACTGCACATGCACGAGCCACGCTGCAGTTTTTGAATGGTCCCTGCTGTCTTCTGGGATCTGTGCATCTCCAGAAGGCAGCGGGGGGGGGGGGGGAGGAGGGGCCAGACGTTGCATAGTTCACCGCACAAGTGTGGCACAGGAAGGGGAAGGAATCTGATACACGGAAGTTCCATTTCTGGGTGGAACTCCGTTTTAAGGTCATGGTGTGTCCTAGCAAGTCTCCAGACCTTAATCCTATAGAAAAAGTATCAAGGGAGCTGAAACTTTGAGTTGCCAAGTGACAGCTAGGAAACCTTAAGGATTAAGAGAAGATCTGTAAATACGAGTGTACCAAAATCCTTCCTGAGATGTGTGCAAACCTGGTAACAGTGTTAATTTCGTCAATGAAAATGTTTTTGTCATAATTTTCATCAGTGGCTTTTTTACAGTGACGAAAACAAAATTAAAAGTAGAGCACATTTTCGTCAACTTACGAAACTATGACGAAAGTCAAATCCGTTTTAGTTAAGGAATGAAAACAGGACATTAATGGCAAGGAGGGACGTTTACCCTTATGAACTACTGTATTTATTGGCGTATAACACAGTGCATGCGTGTTTGTTTTTTTGCCAACGGGGGGGGGGATTGAGCGGTCCACCCCGGGTGCCACACATTGGGGGGGTGGTCAAGCCAGCCCCCCGCCACTCCTGACCCTTGGAGCTATGTATGAGAAAGGGCTGGCAGTGATTTATTCTTAACTTTAGCGTATGCTGGCAGTGCTGTCCCAAGAGACTGGGGGCCTCCTGAGAATGCAGGGGGGGGGGCTGTGCATTGTGCAGAGGGTGGGGGGCTGTGTACTGTGGGTGGCTGTGTATTGTGCAGAGGGTGGGGGGCTGTGTATTGTGCAGAAAGTGGGGGGGGCTGTGTACTGTGCACATTTGATTTTAGTTGATTTTAATTATTTTATTCAACTAAAATGTACTGGAGATTTTCGTCGACTAAAATACGATGACTAAAATATGACTAAAAATAAATTGGCATTTTAGTCAAAGACTAAAACTAAAACACTTGCAGAAGACTAAAATGAGACAAAAACTAAAATGCCAAATGAAATTTACTGCCAAAATTAACACTGCCTGGTAACCAACTACAAGAGACGTCTTACCTCTGTGCTTGCCAACAAGGGTTTCCCCACCAAGTACTAAGTCATGTTTTGCTTGGGGAATCAAATACTTATTTTACTCACTGAACCGCAGCTCAATTTATAACATTTGTATCATGTGTTTTTTCTGGATTTTTGGTTGACATTCTCTCTGTATCATTTAAAATAGACCTATGATAAAAATTAGAGACCCTTAATTTCTTTGTAAGTGGGCAAACTTACAAAGTTGGCAGGGGTTTTCAAACAATTATTTCCCCTACTGTACGTGTCACCTACGTTTTCACCTACACAAGAGTTCAGGATTTGTGCCAGATATGGGGGGAAAAACAGTTTTCTCAGAATCTTAATAAATTCTGTCATGGGATTTGGAGCCCAGGGGATTTGTGTGAGAAAAGCTTGCCTAAGTCCACATCGTACACGGAAGCCAGACCCCAATATTAGTCTCAGCTGTACACAGGCCTTTATAGTATATATAGTGCCTTGAAAAAATATTCACACCCCTTTAAATTGTCCACATTTTGTCATGTTAGAACCAAAAACCTAAATGTATTTTATTGGCATTTTAGAGACCAGCACAAAGTGGCACATGATTGTGATGTGGAAGGAAAATGATAAATATTTTTCAAAAAGTTTTACAAATATGTAAAAAGTGTGGTGTGTATTTGTATTTAGCCCCCATGAGTTAATACTTTGTAGAACTACCTTTCACTGCAATTACAGCTGCAAGTCTTCTTGGGGATGTCTCTACCAGCTTTGCACATCTAGAAAGTGACATTTTTGCCCATTCTTTGCAAAATAGCTCAAGCTCTTGCCACAGATTCTCAATTGGACTTAGGTCTGGACTTGTATACCCTTTTTTTTATTTTTACCTACAGGTAAGCCTATATTAAGGCTTACCTGTAGGTAAAATGGATATCTCCTAAACCTGTACAGCTTAGGAGGTATTCACTTTGCATATAGCCGATGATGTCAGTGGCACATGCCCTGTGAAGGCCCAGCTGAAGGAAAATTTTGAAAAACATTTATTATTTTCCCTTCTCTTCACAGTTATGTGCCACTTTGTGTTAGTCTATTACATAAAATCCCAATAGAATACATTTACGTTTAGGGTTGTATGGTTATGGTTTATGGTTTCCACAAAATGTGGAAAATTTCAAGGGGTATGAATACTTTTTCAAGGCATTGTATGTAAGCTGACTGGGCTTACTCAAAAACAAAAAAGGTACAAAATCTGCCAGTTTCTTTTGGGCGAACCACCCTATTAGTCGACAACTGTTTTATTAGTGGCTTGGACAAGTAGATGTTTTAATTCTTTTAAGCAATAAACTTTCTGTTCGAAGCCCTTCTGCATTAAAATTGTGTTATTTGTTTTAAGGGGTAGTCCCAAAAGGCCTGCTTGACTTGCAACCTCAAGATGCCAAAGAGTATCTTAAACTCAGAAAAGAATTCCCAGCCAGGCTTGGGGTTACCAAAGTCATCCAAACTCATCCTGTGCTCACATGGGATATGACCCTATAATACCCATGAGGTCCCAAATAAATGATTTATTACACCTTACAAACAACTAGTTGCAAATGGAGGTGGTAAGCTCTGCTACGATTGGAAAGTGAGTGGTCTGCAACTGTTACATCAGAGCCTAGCTGGTCAAGAGGCAGCGATGCATTAGGCATACAGACCTTGAGTAAGTAGATGGAGCTGGTGTCTCATGTGGAGTGACATACTGCAAGTGATTAACCCCTAGAAAATGTTAACATCCAGTAAGGTAAGACTGTTCCTTTTTATCCAATAACTAGGCTTCTAATGAGGGGGTGAGATGTCCATGAGCCCCTGATTTGAATGGCCTCCTAGCCCGAAAGGTGTCTCTTGTTTGAGAGAGACATGGTATATTGGGTGCTAGTGGTGCCAAGGACTGGAACATGTGCTGTCAATTGCCCTGTCAAGCCTATGGAATGTGACCTAGGAAGCTGATATGGAGAAAACTATTTTTTTTGTTTTAGTCTTAGCATGTCCTGTTCTGGGTCTCGGAGCCTGGGGGCTTCCTTGAGCTTTGGGTGGGAAAAGCCTCCACTCCTCGGTCAACATCATCATTTTACCTAGTAACCAGACCTCATTTATCAGTCTCAGCTGTTTTCTAGCCTTTTTATATGTAAGCTGACTGAGGGCCTACTGCTGGGTGAAAAGGCTGACACTGACAGAACATTGAAAAAATACAAGAGCTGCCCATTTGGTTTGGGGAAACCCGTTAGAGAGAACCCTGTTAGGAACTGACAAGGGTTAGTGGTATGAACAAGCAGATGTTTTTTTTTAATTTATCTTATGGACTTGTTCTGTAAAGCCCTCCTGCATTGAAACTGTGTTTGTTTGCTGCCTTGAATTAATGTGCTGGAAAAAATAGCTTGGGCTGTTCCTGGGTATCCCTTTCTTATGCATGGTTTACTGTTACTAATACCATCAGCCCTTCCAGGGCTTTCACATTTATGTGTAAAGGTAATGCTCAACAAAAATGGGATGTTCATTCTGAATGACACCCCAACACACTGCTATGGTAAAAGGTAATATATCCACACTGCAGTGCACTACAACACACATGCCATGCACTGTGTAGAAGTAAATACAATTAGTCAGTTACAATTTTCAGGCTATAACTCCTATTATTATTATTCTTAAAACATGGGCTGCCTTAAGGAGAAACTTCACTCAGTCCTGCAAAAATTAAAAGTCAGCAGCTACAAAAACTGTAGTTGCTTACTTTAAAGTGGTTGTAAACCCATTACAACCACTTTAACCTACAGGTAAGCCTAGATTAAGGCTTACCTGTAGTATAGGTGCAAAAAAATATCTATCATGCCATTAGTGGCGGCACCTGCGTGCATGCTTGGGAGTGACGTCATTGCGGCTCCGGCCAGTCAAAGTGCTAGAGCCGCGATACCCGGAAGTCACTCCGGAATAGATGGCAGCGTTGGAGGAGGCGAACAAAGGCCGATGCGGGGGCTTCGATCTCAGGTAAGTAATTCATAATGAGCTAGTACGCTATGCATACTAGCTCATTATGCCTTTGTCTTGCAGGATGTATTATTTACTTCCTCTTTAATTAAACAGACATTCACCTGAGCCGGTTCTTTACTGGTCTTAGGGTCCCCGGTGTCAGCATGTTCACTGTGAGCAACCGGCTGTTGCCTGCCAAAACCAGGTACCCACCCCCCCCCCCCCAAAAAAAAACATTTAATCCAAATGTGGTAGAGAAGGGGGGGGGGGGAGAGAAGCTGCAGGCATTGTGGTATACTGGTATTTTGTGGTGCACATGTGTGCTGGCGTGCCCCCTGCTCAGCAGTGCGATCCTGTGACACAGCAAATCATGACGCTCGGTACCCGTTGACTGTGAGCAGCCTAGGTATCATGTGATTTCTATGACTTTCATTAATGACTCCTTGTTTACCATTGTGATGCTGTGATTGGCCCACAGCACACCCTGTAGCATGTGATTAGCTGTAGCCAATCACAGATCACAATAGTAACCAAGCTTTCATGAAGGAAACTATTTAGGACAGTAAAACTATTGCTTATAACAGAGGTCATGTGCAAAAATGCTGTTTTTTTTTTTTTTCCTTGCAAGTGATTGGGTATTCTTTGCAAAATGAAGCTCCACCACATTCACTAAACTCTAGAGAAAATTTCCTTGCAGGGTGCAACTGAACTTACAAAGTGAACAGTGTTTTTGCTTTTAACCACTTTCCGCCCGCGTTATAGCAGAGAGACAGCTACAGCGCAGACTTCCAATGCCAGCCGGGCGTCCATAGACGTCCTTCCATAATTGAAGCGCCACGCTCTGTGATTGTCCAGTCATTCGGACTCTATTGAGCACAGATCGAGGTAAAGGGCCAATCACAGTGGCCCTTTACCACATGATTAGCTGTGGGCCAATGACAGCTGATCACAGGCGAAAACAGAAGCTGGCGTGAAGAGAAAAGAAGAAAGCCGGTAAACAGCTTCTGTTACAGGGACATTGGTCCCAACATTACTCACTTGTGCTACTAATCAGTCCCCATCAGTACTGCTAATCAGTGCCCACCAGTGCCACCTATCAGTGCCCATCAGTGCTGCCAATCTGTGCCACCTAACAGTGTCGCCTATCAGTGCTACCTCTCAGTGCCCTTCAGTGCTGCCTAAAAGTGCCCATCAATGATCAGTGCAGCCTCATCATTGTCTCCTCCTTAGTGCCACCTCTCGGTGCCATTCAGTGCCACCCACCAGTGCCTCCTCATCAGTGCCCACCAGTGACACCTAATCAGAGGCCATCAATGTAGCCTCATCAGTGGCCATCAGTGCAGCCTATCGGCGCACATCATTGCAGCCTCATCAGCACACACCAGTGAAGGTGAAAAATGACCTGTGTGCAAAATTTTATAACAAACTATGAAAAATGTTTTGTTTTTATTTCAAAATTGTCATTCTTCTTTTGTTTCTAGTGCACGTAGGTCTGCAAGTGCACGTAGGTCTGCTGGTGGTCTGCGAGTGCACTTAGGTCTCATGGTGGTCTGCGAGTGCACGTAAGTCTGCGGGTACCTGTGTATTGTCTTGTTGAGTAACTGTGTATTGTCTTGAGTATTAGAGATGGCCTCGCGGTTCGCTAAATGTTCAAGCGTAAAAAAATGATGACGCCGGATAACCCTCTTGTCCAACGGTTGATGGCTGGCTTGTCAGAACTGATAGCCCACCAACTTCTGCCATATAAACTGGTGGACTCGGAGGCCTTTCGAAAATTTGTGGCTATTGGAACACCACAATGGAAGGTCCCAGGAAGGAAGTATTTCTCACAGAAGGGCATCCCAGAGCTATATGGCCATGTTCAGCGGCAAGTGAATGTATCTCTGGCACACAGTGTCGGTGCCAAGATACATCTGACCACAGACACGTGGTCTAGCAAACACGGGCAGGGAAGGTATATCACTTTTACTGCCCACTGGGTGAACCTTCTGACGGCCGCAACGACAAGCATGCAACCCGTGGCACCCGTGTAGATTTGGTTTTATCGCCACGGATTGCATGCAGGCCTGGCTCTTCTTCTCCTCCTCCTACTCCATCCTCCTCCCTCTCCTCCTCGGCTGACTCCTCCTTTTGCGCTGCTAGCGCCTCTTCCGCTGCGCCACCCAAGATCCCCAGAACCTATTTGACATGCCAGGTGAGACGTTGCCATGCTGTGCTGCGTCTGTTGTGCCTGGAAGCCAAGAGTCACACTGGCCCTGCACTCCTTTCAGCTTTGCGTTCACAGGCAGATCAGTGGCTAACACTGCTCAATTTGACAGTTGGTAAAGTGGTGTGTGACAACGGTGCCAATCTGCTTAGCGCATTGAAACAGGGAAAAATTACACACGTGCCATGCATGGCACACATATTAAACTTGGTCATGCATGATTCGTTGTCAAATACCCTGGGGTCCAGAACATCTTGCGGCAGGCAAGGAAAATCTCAGCCCATTTCAGAAGATCTTACACGGCCATGGCTTGCTTTGCTGACATTCAGCGGTGACACAATCTGCCGGTCAGACGTCTTATTTGCGATTGCTCGACTCAACCTTCTATATGCTTGATAGGCTGCTCCAGCAGAAACGTGCAGATAACGACTACCTGTACGAACTCTGCGGCAGAACAGGTTCTGGAGAGCTTGGTCTTTTTTCACCGTGCCAGTGGCTGCTCATGCACGACACATGCAGACTTCTGTGGCCATTTGATGAGATCACCAAACTGGTCAGTCACAGCCATGGCGCCATCAGTGACATCGTACCTTATGCCTTCTTTATGGAGCGTGCATTGCGTCATGTCATTGATCAAGCAGTGGAGGAGCAGGAGCAGGAAGATGAGAAGATGAGGAAGTTGCAATGCTGGATGAATTCCCAGGGGGGGCTACTCTATCTGAGACAAGTCAACAACAGGAGTCTGAAGAGGAATCAGAGGAGGATGGTGCCGGGGCAGATGAGGAGGAGCAAGAAGAGCATGCTTTAAACCTTTCTGGGATCCCTGTTTTTGTCCGTGGATGGGGAGAGGAGAACGAGGAGGATGACATTATCCTGGATGATGAGCAGGAGCCAGGCCACCACACCGCCTCCAGTTTAGTGCAAATGGGAGCCTTCATGCTCCAGTGTTTTAACAGGGACCCCGTATAAAAAGCATAAAGGTCAAGGACCAGTACTGGGTGGCAACGTACTTAGACCCCCAGTACAAACACAAAAATGGTGGAAATGTTACCACCATCACAGAGGGCTGTCAGAATGGAGCACTTACAGGCCTTGCTTCGAGAAATGCTGCATTCTGTTTTTGCGTGCGCTTCCAGGGGAGGAATTCCCACTCCCAGAGAAAGAGTTGCGAGTACCAATCCAACAGCGCCTGCAAGAAGAGGGTGGTTTGAAGATTTGTTGGTGACTTCTGATATGAGATCATTCTTTCAGCCGACCCATCGACAGGTCTCATCCGGATCCAGCATCAGGGAACGCCTAGACCGACAGGTGTCCGACTACATCAGGTTAACGGCCGATGTTGACGCTTTGAGGAGTGATGAACCCCTGGACTACTGGATGGGCAGGCTTGACCTCTGGCCAGAGCTTGCCCAATTTGCAATGGAACTGTTGGCTCGCCCCTCGTCCAGTGCCCTGTCCGAAAGGACGTTTAGCACAGCAGGGGGATCGTGACCGATAAGCGCACTCACCTAGCTCACGACAGTGTTGACTACCTCACATTTATAAAAATTAATGAGGCATGGATTTCGGAGGAATTCAACACATGTGACCAGTAGACCATGTATATGCATAACTCTATAAACGATTTATTTAATCTAGCACACGGACCTTTTTTCTACCTTTGGCTCACTTCCTTGTACAAAAAAGGCACACCGTACTATATGCCCGTACCCTCCAGTTTGAAGAGGTTGAGCGATGTCATATTTTTGGGTCCCTCAGCGAGTTGCTGGTATCAGTGCTGGTGTCAGTGCTCTCTATTTCGGTGCTGGTGTGGTGTCAGTGCTCTCTCTATCACGGTGCTGGTGTGGTGTCAGTGCTCTCTATCTCGGTGCTGGTATCAGTGCTCTCTATCTCGGTGCTGGTGTCAGTGCTCTCTATCACGGTGCTGGTGTCAGTGCTCTCTGTCTCGGTGCTCATGTCAGTGCTCTCTATCTCGGTGCTGGTGTGGTGTCAGTGCTCTCTATCACGGGGCTGGTGTCAGTGCTCTCTATCTCAGTGCTGGTGTCAGTGCTCTCTATCACGGTGCTGGTGTCAGTGCTCTCTATCTCGGTGCTGGTGTCAGTGCTCTCTGTCTCGGTGCTGGTGTCAGTGCTCTCTATCACGGTGCTGGTGTCAGTGCTCTCTATCACGGTGCTGGTGTCAGTGCTCTCTATCACGGTGCTGGTGTCAGTGCTCTCTTTCTCGGTGCTGGTGTGGTGTCAGTGCTCTCTATCTCGGTGCTGGTGTCAGTGCTCTCTATCACGGTGCTGGTGTCAGTGCTCTCAGGGTGCTGGTGTCAGTGCTCTCTATCTCAGGGTGCTGGTGTCAGTGCTCTCTATCACGGTGATGGTGTCGGTGCTCTCTGTCACAGTGCTGGTGTCAGTGCTCTCTATCACGGTGCTGGTGTCAGTGCTCTCTCTCTATCTCCGTGCTGGTGTGGTGTCAGTGCTCTCTATCTCGGTGCTGGTGTCAATGCTCTCTATCACGGTGCTGGTGTCAGTTCTCTCTATCTTGGTGCTGGTGTCAGTGCTCTCTATCACGGTGCTGGTGTCAGTGCTCAGTCTCTATTGCGGTGCTGGTTTCAGACAGTGAGGGAGATAGCAGTGGAGAAGCCAATCAGCAGGCAGTGCCAGCACCATGGCTGAGGATCAGCACTGGACTGGCACCTCCGGACCACCGCAGTGGAGCCCTGCATAGGTAGGGGTAAGGGCCGGGCAGAGGGAGGGGCTCAAGCAAAGGTTGACACACTGGGACACTGGCACAGGACTGCGCTGCCCTGACACTGATGTGGCACTGATCATTTCCTGCACCCCCTTCATAGCCTGCCCTGACCTTGCCTCTCCTCCATGGCCTTCATGCGCTCCTGAATTGTCAAAATTTCACAGATAAAAAAAGAATGCTTGTCGTTATCGATCCCAGATTCACTTAATACTTTTGTTATGTCAGTGTCCATGTTGTGGGACTATGTGTGCACAGCTAGTAAGTATTTTGTGGCTGAAAATATGACCTGGGGGTTTTTAAGGTTCGCCTGCCATTAAATTTAATGGGGTCCGCGCTCGCTTTTGGCCGCATTCGCGGTTTGTGTAACGTCCCGTCAGAAGTTCGTCCATCACTATTGAGTATTAGTGTCAGGAAGCTAGTTGTTAGGTAATTTGGACAGGGTATAATCCCCAATCCTCATTAAATTTAATAGGTTACAATGCCAAGCGGGTGTGGAGAGGCAACTTGTTGTACATCTTGTGGCATGTATGCGTTCCTTGATCATCCGATCATGGGTGAATACTGCTGTGCAAAATGTAATTGCATTGTTTCCCTGGAAGCCCAGGTTCTGAATCTGGGGAAGCAACTGTCGGCACTGAGAAGTCCCTCCCTACTAAAGGAGAGCCAGGAATGTACATGGCAGGGGCCAGCACAGAGGTGGGTGGAGACAAAGAGGTGCAGGCACTAGTGAAGAGTAGATGGATGACAGTCAGGAAGGGTAGAGGGACAAGTGCCAGAGAGGCCGATCCAGGATTGGAGCATCCCAATAAGTATGCTCCATTGAGTGACATTGGTGATCCCAGTCAAGGACCAGCACTGCTAGAGCTGAGGGACTCTCCTAGCTGCCGGTGGAAGAACTTGTCCAGTGAGAGTGGTGGGGAAGTGAAGGGAAAGGAAAGACAGATTCTGGTGGTAGGGCACTCAATTCTTAGAAGGACAGAGAGGCCAATCTTTAACCAAGACCTGAAGCATCGAACAGTATGTTGTCTGCTGGCCGCTCAGGTTCGGCACATCACGGATCTGGTGGACAGATTACTGGAAGGGGCTGGGGAAGACCCAGCTGTCATGGTGCACGTTGGCACCAATAACAAAGTCAGAGGTAGATGGAGTGTCCTAAAGAAGTATTTTAGGGACTTAGGAGCTAAATTGAGGAAAAGGACCTCCAAGGTAGTATTCTCAGAAATACTACTGGTACATCGAATCACACCAGAAAGTCAAAGGGAGATTAGGGAAGTAAACAAGTGGCTGAAGAGTTGGTGTAGTAAGGAGGGGTTTGGGTTTCTGGAGGACTGGGCCGACTTCTCAGTCGACAATCGGTACTATAGAAGGGATGGCTTGCACCTAAAGTTAAAAAAGTTAGAGGGGTTTTTAAACCAGGCGATGGGGGGGAGGGTGAAGAGGTAGAGAAAGTAAGCGTGGAACATATTGAAGGGTAGTATTGCGGGCATTAATGGTAGTTTGACCAAAGCACATAAACCAAGGTAAGTATAGTAGCAAGTCCTAGTTGCAATCTCGGAACACCCAATAAGAGGATAATATGCGACAGGCCTACACTACATGACATGTTCACCAATGCCCGGAGCCTGGCGGACAAGATGGGTGAACTAGAGATACTATTGTACGAGGGGGATTTGGATTTTGTGGGAATTTCAGAGACCTGGTTCAACAGCTCTCATGATTGGCTGGCAAACATTCAAGGGTATACCCTTTATCGCAAAGGATAGAGAGGGTAAAAAAGGGGGAGGGGTATGCCTATATATCAAGAATGATATACAAGTGGGGGCGTGGCTACCACGCGCTGGTGGATGGACGTGTGAACCGACCGTTCCGCTCCAGTAACGGATCTCGAGCGACTTCCACGCGGCTTTAGGGAGTAAAATCCTCACCGCAACCCACCCAGAGACTCGGGGAGCCAGGGAGGATGTCCCGCAAGCGGAAAGAGGCTCCTAAGCTAAAGAAATGGCAGGTCGTGCCATCCAGCAAGATGGCGCCGACAGAGAAGCCTCCTTGTCTTCCTTTTCAGGCAGATCCCACTCTGCAGCATCAAGTCCGGATGGGCATAATGCTGAACTCTCCTGCCTCATCTATGCCAACCTCCTGCAGCCCTGTAAAATCCAAGGCCCGGATGGCTGAAGACATCAGACAAGTGAGCACAGAGCAAGAGTCTTTGGATAAACACTATGGAGCTTATAGATCCTTTAACTGCTTTCCCTACCAGCAACCAACCAGTGTCAGATACTGTGTTAAAAGACATGCTGGTTTCACTCAGCACATCTATGCATGCGGACATGCTCAATGCATTAATCATTTTAAGACAGAAGTGGGGGACATAGGAAGGAGAGTCGAGCATATTGAATGTAAAATGGGGGAGTTTGCATCCTCGCACAACACGCTGATAGATGCTCATAATGACCAGGTGGACGAAATTGCATCGCTAAAGGCCAAAATCGCAGACCTGGAAGACAGGTCAAGGAGGAATAATGTCAAAATTAGAGGAGTCCCGGAGATTATCCTCCCTGCGCAACTCCAACAGTACACACGTGAGCTGTTGAAAGAATATTTACATTTAGCCTCATTGCCTGAATCGAAGATGCAGGTTGACCGCATACACAGACTGCAGAAGCCGTCGCATTTCCCTGAAAACATACCCCGCAATATCTTAATGAGGGTTAATTTTTACCAAACTAACTACTCATGGTAGCCTTCCGTAAACAACAAGAGAAGAAAGGAGGGGTTGCCTCTGGGTGCAGATTTTTTAAAACAGTTTATTCACAATTTCTTAAAAGCAGAAAGATTTTGCACTCACATGTTCCATAGTAAAACAAGCATATAGGTGCGTGTCACAACAAACCAAACCTCGGTTTGGAACTACATCCCCTGCGTCCACCGAGCCGGCTTTCTTCTAACATCTTACTAGTGGTAACGCCAGGAGAGGGTAACAGGACACCTGCGGACCAGACTTATACTGACGGATTGAATCAGATGACCCTTCTTGTCCTATATGCCTGTTTTACTATGGAACATGTGTGTTCGGGAGACAATTCAACAATTCACAGCCCAGCCCCTCACAGACGACCCAGCTCTTTATCTCTTGCATGCCTCCGATGTACCCGACAGGAAATACCAGAAATCAGTGATCCGCCACCTACTTGATGCGGCTAAGGCCTGCATACCTCTCCATTGGAAATCGTCCCTCCCACCGACCATTGACCTCTGGCTTCGTAAAGTGGAGGACATTAGGAAAATGGAGGATCTTATCCTCACAGCGCAAAATAGAGAGGAGATTTTCACTAAAACCTGGCAGGGCTGGACTGCGTTCATATACTCGGCTGAGGGCCAGGCCCTGAGACAGGTGGACACAGACAGGTGATACCGTATGCAGTATCCAGGATACGTTGAGCCTGGGGGCCATAGAGATGGGCCCCGCATCTGTAATTCAGAATGGTCATCTGCGCACTCCATGATTGGGTAGCACACCTTGCTTCCCCCTTCTTTCACTCCCTCCCCCCCTTTATACCCCATACTTGATTTACTCCCCTTTCTTCTCTTCGCCCCTCTGTTCTTCCTCCTCCATTGCTTCACCTATCCCCCCCCCCCCCCCCCCCGTACACTGGAAGTGGTATCAATATGGATACCTAGTTAGTTAAAAAGACACTGGGAAGTGAGACCACAAGATGATGTGAAGTCCCAACTCCACATACTGCTGTTTATTCTTCTTGGCGATAATGCTAGCAGGGTATTGATGTTGTATTTCATGTACTGCCTCGCTATCTGTAAGCTATGTGGAAAGTTTGTATCCTGTTGGTCTGTGTGGACCCATTTCCTGATATAAATAAAAAAAGAAAAAAAAAAAGAAAGGGCTTTGTGCCACACTACTAACCTAAAAGTATTTTTACTCCTAGACGCCCTGCAACCATTTCCCACGCATAAACTTCCACCTACCGTCCAGGCTTCGCTAGATGCCTGGAGAGGTCTCCAAAAATTGTCATTAACTTCTGCTAGTTTGGTAGAAGTCCCTATACCGATAACGGCCCTCTCACAGGCAATTCCAAATCTTTCCATTACTAAATGGCAGGATGGAGGAATTCAACTCATTACTGATCTCTATGAGGATGATAAACCTATACCATTCTCCTTGCTCCAGAGCCAATATGATTTAGCACCTTCAGAGATATTCAAGTACAATCAAATTCTTCATTATTTAAAATCTCTTAGATCGCATCGGCTTCATATTCCAAAAGAGGTATGGCAATATTATCATTCCACCCATTCTAGAGGTGGTATATCCTTATTCTATAATTTATTTCAACAAAACATTGAATTTTTTCAAATCCCTCACATATGTTAAATGGGAAAAGGACTCAAATGCTACATTTACAAACCTGTAGTGGAAAGAAGCCTTTCGATCGATATATAAATCCTCTAAATTGATCAATCACTGGGAATTGTCGTAAAAGATTGCTTTGAGATGGTATCTCACACCCTACAGGATTTCTAGGTTTGGACGTCATGGTTCCCCGCTGTGCTGGAGAGAATGTGACGAAGTTGGCAACTTGCTCCACATGTTCTGGAGCTGTAAACATCTGTCCAGTTTCTGGAACTCTATTTTTCGTACGATCTCCAGCATTGCGGGGATTATAACACGTCCCAACCCAAACTTGGCAATTCTTAATATTGGGATTGAACTATTTCCTCAGGAATTCAGGGTTGTGATTACTCATATTCTCTTAGTTGCACGTAATCTAATAGCGAGACATTGGAAGTCAAATATGACTCCTAATGTCTCAGAGGTACTCCAGACCACTCAAATCCATTTTGTATATGAGACCTTAATAGCTAGCAGAAATGGCAACAGAAAGCAGTTAGAGAGGAAATGGAAGGCATGGACAGATTGGTATAGGCTATAAAACTGACCCTCCACCGGAGTGCAGAGTGCAGTTGCTTACTTCAATTAGACCTCCTAGACAAGGTCAGACCGTGAGATTCCCCATTCCCCTATCCCCCTTTTTCCTCTCTCACCCTCCTCTCTCTATCTTTTTTATTATTCTTTATCTTTTCTTTCCAGGGACCCAGACTACCTTGGTATATGTTTTATGGTATACCTTCTAGAGACCCCTCCCTACTGTTTAGCTTGATACAAGCTAGCTTGATAATGCCTGCAATGGAGATGGTGAAACATGACCATCGGCCTTAATACGGTAGGTATGTGTATTAATGGGGGCTCAGCCAGCCTTAGGATTGATTACAGATCTTAGACTTGAATTCTAGATGGTTTATTAATTATTTAACAGCCTGTTAATATAGTATCTGATATAGAGGATGCCTACCATTCTGGGTTTCCTATAAAGTTCAAAGTTTACTACTCACTGTATATTGAAGGAATGGAGGCATTTTTTGTAACACAGAATGTTAATATATGCCCTTCGGAGCCATTTGAGGGTCTTAAAGGACCTCCCTTTTCAGTTTTTGTCTTTTTTTTTATATTTTTCCTTCTTGTTTTACTGTTACATGTATCTTGTAAAATTCTTCAATAAAAAATAATTGAAAAAAAAAAGAATAATATACAAGTGAATGTGAGAGATGACATCACTAAGGGTGCTAGGGAGGAGGTGGAAACCTTATGGGTAGAGCTCCAAAGGGATGAAGCGAAGGGGAAAAAAATACTGGGAGTATGCTATAGGCCACCTAACCTGAGGGAGGAAGGGGAGACTGATCTGCTATCACAATTTCATAATGGGGGATTTTAATTATCCAGACATAGACTGGGCAGAGGGAACCACGCATTCATCTAAGGCTTGCCAGTTCCTAAATGTCTTGCAGGAAAATGTTATAGGTCAGATGGTAAACGCACCAACTAGAAATAAAGCGTTACTGGATCTACTGATTACCAACAATACAGACTTGATCACAGATATGGAAATACGGGGCAATTTAGGAAACAGCAACAACAGGTCAATTGGCTTCTGTATAAATCACACAAATAGGAAACTTAAGGGGAATACAAAGACACTGAATTTCAAAAGAGCCAACTTCTCTAAACTACGAACCTTACTACAAGGCATAAATTGGGATAAAATCTTAGGAACAAAGAATGCAGAGGAGAGATAGGTTTGCTTTAAGAGCATATTAAATAAGGGCAATAGCAAATGCATCCCATTGGGTAATAAATTTAAAAAAGTGAACAAAAGTCCTGGATGGCTTAACTCCAATGTAAACATGCATATAAAAGCAAAGGAGAAGGCGTTCAAAAAATACAAGGTTGAGGGATCATCATCAGCATTCAGACTTTATAAAGAATGCAACAAGAAAAGTAAGTGTGCAATAAGGATGGCTAAGATAGAACATGAAAGACACAGCGGAGAGGAGAGGAGGAGAGCAAAACAAATCCCAAGAAATTCTTTAAGACCCCTTTAACACCAGGGCATTTTGCAGGCGCTATAGCGTTAGAAATAGCGCCTGCAATCTGCCCAAAAAAAGCTGCACCATTGTCTGTAGTGTGAAAGCCTGAGGGCTTTCACACTACAGCGGTGCGCTGGCAGGACGTCAGGGAAAAGTCCTGCCAGCAGCTTCTTTGGAGCGGTGAAGGAGCGGTGTGTTTACCGCTCCTCCACCGCTGCTCCCCATTGAAATCAATGGGGCAGCACTGTAACACCGCCGGCAAAACGCTGATATTGCTAGCGGTCGAAATGCGGTTAAAAATAGCGGTGTTTTACCGCCCACGCTATGGGCGGTGTGGTGTGAAAGGGGTCTAAGTATGTAAATAGTAAAAAAGGGAGGACAGACCATATTGGCCCCATAAAGAATGAGGAAGGACATCTGGTTACAAAGGATGGGGAGATGGCAAAGGTATTGAATTTATTCTTCTCCTCAGTCTTCACGAGGGAATCGGGGGGCTTCAGTAACCAAAACTGCAGTGTTTATCCTCAAGACACCTCACAGGAAGAACCTCCATGGTTAACAGAGGACAGAATTAAAATTAGACTTGGGTAACTTAACATTTATAAATCACAGGGACCAGATGGCTTGCAACCGAGGGTACTTAGGGAACTAAGTCAAGTAATTGCCAGACCATTGTTCCTAATTTTTACTGACAGTCTACTGACTGGAATGGTACCAGCTGATTGGAGAAAAGCCAATGTAGGACCAATATTTAAAAAGGGCCCAAAATACATCCCTGGGAATTACAGACCAGTTAGCCTAACATCAATAGTAGGTAAAATCTTGGAGGGGATGATAAGGGACTATATACAAGATTTTAGTAACGAGAACTGTATCATTAGCAGTAATCAGCATGGATTCATGAAGAATCTTTCTTGCCAAACCAATCTACTAACCTTCTATGAGGAGGTGAGTTGCCAGCTAGATAAAGGAAGGCCCATAGATGTGGTATATCTGGATTTTTCAAAAGCATTTGATACAGGTCCCCAACGTTCACTGTACAAAATAAGGTCCCTTGGCATGGACCGTAAGGTGAGTACATGGATTGAAAACTGGCTACAAGGGTGAGTTCAGAGGGTGGTGATAAATGGGGAGTACTCGGGATGGTCAGGGGTGGGTAGTGGGGTCCCCCAGGGTTCTGTGCTGGGACCAATCCTATTTAGTTTGTTCATAAATGACCTGGAGGATGGGGTAAACAGTTCAATCTCTGTATTTGCGGACAATACTAAGCTAAGCAGGATATGGAAACCTTGCAAAAAGATCTGAACAAATTAATGGGGTGGTCAACTACATGGCAAATGAGGTTCAATGTAGAAAAATGAAAAATAATGCATTTGGGTGGCAAAAATAGGAATGCAATCTATACACTGGGGGGGGGAGAACCTCTGGGGGAATCTAGGATGGAAAGGACCTGGGGTTCCTAGTAGATGATAGGCTCAGCAATGGCATGCAATGCCAAGCTGCTGCTAACAAAGCAACCAGAATATTGGCATGCATTAAAAAGGGGATCAACTCCAGAGATAAAACGATAATTCTCCCGCTCTACAAGACTCTGGTCTGGCCGCACCTGGAATATGCTGTCCAGTTCTGGGCACCAGTCCTCAGGAAGGAGGTACTGGAAATGGAGCGAGTACAAAGAAGGGCAACAAAGCTGATAAAGGGTCTGGAGGATACTAGTTATGAGAAAAGGTTGCGAGCACTGAACTTATTCTCTCTGGATAAGAGACGTTTGAGAGGGGATATGATTTCAATATACAAATACCATACTGGTGACCCCACAATAGGGATAAAACTTTTTCTCATAAGGGAGTTTAACACGACTCATGGCCACTCATTAAAATTAGAAGAAAAGAGGTTTAACCTTAAACTACGTAGAGGGTTCTTTACTGTAAGAGCAGAAAGGATGTGGAAATCCCTTCTACAGGCGGTGGTCTCAGTGAGGGGCATTGATAGTTTCAAGAAACTATTAGATAAGCACCTGAACGACCACAACATACAGGAATATACAGTGTAATACTGACATATAATCACACACACATTGGTTGGACTTGATGGACTTGTGTCTTTTTTCAACCTCACCTACTACCCTGTTTCCCCGAAAATAAGACCTAGCGTGATTGTCGGTGATGGCTGCAATATAAGCCCTACCCCCCAAATAAGTCCTACCCTGTTTCCCCAAAAATAAGCGCTACCCTGAAAATAACACCTAAAAGGACTTTAACTAGGGCTTATTTGGGGGGTAGGGCTTATATTGCAGCCATCACTGACAATCACGCTAGGTCTTATTTTTGGGGGAAACAGGGTATGTAACCATGTTTCTTTAGCAAAAAATAAAAAACCCAGCAGTAATAAAATACTACCAAAAGAAAGCTCTATTTGTGTGAAAAAATGTTGGTTTAGGTACAATGTTGCATAACTGCGCAATTGTCATTCAAAGATTGACAGTGCTGAAAGCTGAAAATTGGCCTGGGCAGGAAGGGGTATAAGAGACCAGTAAGTAAGTGGGTAATAAATTAACCCCATTGTTTCTATTGCACAACGATGGTAACTATTAGTGTATACCCTATAGTTACAATATATACAATAGTAATAACATCCTAGCAGTAATAAATGATGCTCTATATATGGATATACTAGTGAGGTCATCAGTGTGTCAATTACATCCAGAGAGTGATTTTTGTGGGTCAATAGTATTTGATCTTTTTAAGAACCGAATGGAGGGGGAGTCAAACACTTTGGTTGAGCTATTGGTCTCTGTAGCAGACAATTCACAACACGCGGTAAACAAAAACTAGAAAACGTAAAAAATTATAATAAATAAATATATATCATATACAGTGGTGTGAAAAAGTGTTTGCCCCCTTCCTCATTTTCTGTTCCTTTGCATGTTTGTCACACTTAAGTGTTTCGGAACATCAAACCAATTTAACCAGTTGCCGACCGCCGCACGCCGATGTACGTCGGTACAATGGCACGGGCAGGCATAAGGACATACATGTACGTCCCTTGCCTCCCGCGGGTCGGGGGCCCGATCGGGCCCCCGCCCGGTGCCTGCGGCGGTCGGTATTCGTTCGGGAGCGATCCCGGACGAGGGGACGGCCATTCATTCATGGCCACCCCCTCGCGATCGCTCCCGACGAATAGAAATCCCCGGTGACATCACTTCCTCTCCTGTAATGTAAACACAGGAGAGGAAGTGATGTATTCTCTCCTCCGTGTCGGTATTTTTCGTTCCGACACGGAGGAGAGCGGATCAGTAAGTTGCACCAACACTCACACACACAGTAGAACATGCCAGGCACACTCACACCCCCCCTTTACCCCCCGATCACCCCCCCAATTACCCCTGCCCCCCAGTCACAGTGACACCAATGTCATTTTTTTTTTTTTTTTTTTTTTTTTGCATTGGTGTCATTTGTGACTGTAATAACTGTTAGGGCAGTTAGAGTTAGCCCCCTTTAGTTCTAATGTACCCCCCTAACCCCCCCAATAAAGGTTTAACCCCGTGATCACCCCCCGTCGCCAGTGTCACTAAGGCTGGGTTCACATTGCAGCGGTTTATGAGAACGGATGTGATTCGCACCGCACTGCAGTGCAAATCACATCCGATCTCTGTGCGATTCGAGTTCAGCCATTCGCCGCACCCGCCGCACCCGCCACACCCGCCGCACCCGCCGCAAATTCGCACGGGACCCTTTTTTTGGCCCGCAGCAGAATCGGATCGCATGGGTGTTCACACCATGCGATCCGAGTTTGCAGATCGCACTGCGATATGCGAACTGATCTGGGGGTGTCAGTAACATTTCACTGACACTCCCAGCAGTTCGCATAGGGCAGTGTGAACTGCCGCCGGGAGGCATGCGATGCGGGAACCCGCCGCGGATTCGCGGCGTTTCCGCATCGCTCCAGTGTGAACCCAGCCTAATAAGCGATCATTTTTCTGATCGCCGTATTAGTGTCACAGGTGACGCTAGTTAGGCAGGTAGGTATTTAGGTTCGCCGCAGCTTTTTATAGCGCCAGGGACCCCCATATACTACCGCATAAAGCCCCCTGATTGCCCCCTAGTTAACCCTTTCACCAGTGATCACCATATAACTGTTACAGGTGACGCTGGTTGGTTAGTTATTTTTTTATAGTTTCAGGGCACCCGCCATTTATTACCTAATAAAGGTTTAACCCCCTGATCACCCGGCGGGTGTCATTTGTGACTAATAACTGTTAGGGCAGTTAGGGTTAGCCCCCTTTAGTTCTAAGGTACCCCCCTAACCCCCCCAATAAAGGTTTAACCCCGTGATCACCCCCCGTCGCCAGTGTCACTAAGGCTGGGTTCACATTGCAGCGGTTTATGAGAACGGATGTGATTCGCACCGCACTGCAGTGCAAATCACATCCGATCTCTGTGCGATTCGAGTTCAGCCATTCGCCGTACCCGCCGCAAATTCGCACGGGACCCTTTTTTTGGCCCGCAGCAGAATCGGATCGCATGGGTGTTCACACCATGCGATCCGAGTTTGCAGATCGCACTGCGATATGCGAACTGATCTGGGGGTGTCAGTAACATTTCACTGACACTCCCAGCAGTTCGCATAGGGCAGTGTGAACTGCCGCCGGGAGGCATGCGATGCGGGAACCCGCCGCGCATTCGTGGCGTTCCCGCATCGCTCCAGTGTGAACCCAGCCTAATAAGCGATCGTTTTTCTGATCGCTGTATTAGTGTCACAGGTGACGCTAGTTAGGCAGGTAGGTATTTAGGTTCGCTGCAGCTTTTTATAGCGCCAGGGACCCCCATATACTACCGCATAAAGCCCCCTAATTGCCCCCTAGTTAACCCTTTCACCAGTGATCACCATATAACTGTTACAGGTGACGCTGGTTGGTTAGTTATTTTTTTATAGTTTCAGGGCACCCGCCATTTATTACCTAGTCTCACTAGTGTACCCCTAAATTTAGGGGTGTCTACTTTCCAAAATGGGGTCATTTGGGGGGGGTTTGTGCCATCTTGGCATTTTATGGCCTTCAAAACTGTAACGCCCTTAGAAAGCCTGAAGGCGGTGCTTGGTTTTCGGGGCCCCGTACGCGGCTAGGCTCCCAAAAAGTCCCACATATGTGGTATCCCCATACTCAGGAGAAGCAGCAGAATTTATTTTGGGGTGTCATTTCACATATGCCCATGGCATGCGTGAGCAATATATCATTTAGTGACAACTTTGTGAAAAAAAAAAAAAAAAAAAAAAGTTTGTAATTTTCCCGCAACTTGTGGCAAAATATAAAATATTCCATGGACTCAACATGCCTCTCAGCAAATAGCTTGGGGTGTCTACTTTCTAAAATGGGGTCATTTGTGGGGGTTTTGTGCCATCTTGGCATTTTATGGCCTTCAAAACTGTAATAGGTAGTGAGGAGTGAAATCAAAAAATTACGCCCTTAGAAAGCCTGAAGGCGGTGCTTGGTTTTCGGGGCCCCGTACGCGGCTAGGCTCCCAAAAAGTCCCACATATGTGGTATCCCCGTACTCAGGAGAAGCAGCAGAATTTATTTTGGGGGTGTCATTTCACATATGCCCATGGCATGCATGAGCAATATATCATTTAGTGACAACTTTGTTAAAAAAAAAAAAAAAAAAAAAAAGTTTGTAATTTTCCCGCAACTTGTGGCAAAATATAAAATATTCCATGAACTCAACATGCCTCTCAGCAAATAGCTTGGGGTGTCTACTTTCTAAAATGGGGTCATTTGTGGGGGTTTTGTGCCATCTTGGCATTTTATGGCCTTCAAAACTGTAATAGGTAGTGAGAAGTGAACTCAAAAATTTACGCCCTTAGAAAGCCTGAAGGCGGTGCTTGGTTTTCGGGGCCCCGTACGCGGCTAGGCTCCCAAAAAGTCCCACATATGTGGTATCCCCATACTCAGGAGAAGCAGCAGAATTTATTTTGGGGTGTCATTTCACATACGCCCATAGCATGTGTGAGCAATATATCATTTAGTGACAACTTTGTGTAAAAAAAAAAAAAAATTTTTTTTTTTGTCATTATTCAATCGCTTGAGGCAAAAAAATAAAATATTCAATGGGCTCAACATGCCTCTTATCAATTTCCTTAGGGGGTCTACTTTCCAAAATGGGGTCATTTGGGGGGGTTTTGTACTGCCCTGCCATTTTAGCACCTCAAGAAATGAGATAGGCAGTCGTAAACTAAAAGCTGCGTAAATTCCAGAAAACGTACCTTAGTTTGTAGATGTGACAACTTTTGCGCAAACCAATAAATATACAATTATTGACTTTTTTTTTACCAAAGACATGTGGCTGAATACATTTTGGCCTAAATGTATGACTAAAATTGAGTTTATTGGATTTTTCTAATAACAAAAAGTAGAAAATATCATTTTTTTTCAAAATTTGCGGTCTTTTTACGTTTATATCGCAAAAAATAAAAATCGCAGAGGCAATCAAATACCATCAAAAGAAAGCTCTATTTGTGGGAAGAAAAGGACGCAAATTTTGTTTGGGTACAACATTGCATGACCGCGCAATTACCAGTTAAAGCAGCGCAGTGCCAAAGTGTAAAAAGACCTCTGGTCATTTACCAGCAAAATGGTCCGGTCTGAAAGTGGTTAAACAATAGTCAAGGACAACACAAGTAAACACAAAATGCAATTTGTAAATGAAGGTGTTTATTATTAAAGGTGAAAAAAAATCCAAACCATCATGGCCCTGTGTGAAAAAGTGATTACCCCCCTTGTTAAAACATACTATAACTGTGGTTGTCCACACCTGAGTTCAATTTCTCTAGCCACACTCAGGCCTGATTATTGCCACACCTGTTCACAATCAAGGCATCACTTAAATAGGAGCTGCTTGACACAGTAAGGTCCACCAGAAGATCCTTAAAAGCTACACATCATGCCGAGACCCAAAGAAATTCAGGAACAATTGAGAAAGAAAGTAATTGAGATCTATCTACCTGGAAAGGGTTATAAAGCCATTTCCAAAGCTTTGGGAATCCAGCGAACCACAGTGAGAGCCATTATCCACAAATGTCGAAGACATGGAACAGTGATGAACCTTCCCAGGAGTGGCCGGCCGCCCAAAATTACCCCAAGAGCGCAGCGACGACTCATCCAAGAGGTCACAAAAGACCCCACAACAACGTCCAAGGAACTGCAGGCCTCACTTGCCTCAGTTAAGGTCAGCGTTCATGCCTCTACCATCAGGAAAAGACTGGGCAAAAATGGCCTGCATGGCAGAGTTCCAAGGAGAAAACCACTGCTGAGCCGATGAGACAAAAGTGGAACTCTTTGGAAGGTGTGTGTCCAAGTATATCTGGCGTAGAAGGAACACTGCATTTCATAAAAATAACATTATACCAACAGTAAAATATGGTGGTGGTAGTGTGATGGTCTGGGGCTGTTTTGCTGCTTCAGGACCTGGAAGACTTGCCGTGATAAAAGGAACTATGAATTCTGCTGTCTACCAAGAGATCCTGAAGGAGAATGTCCGACCATCTGTTCGTGTACTCAAGCTGAAACGAACTTGGGTTCTGCAGCAGGACAATGATCCTAAACACACCAGCAAGTCCACCACCGAATGGCTGAAGAAAAACAAAATGAAGACTTTGGAGTGGCCTAGCCAAAGTCCTGACCTGAATCCTATTGAGATGTTGTGGTATGACCTTAAAAAGGCCGTTCATGCACGAAAACCCTCTAATGTAACTGAATTAGGACAATTCTGCAAAGATGAGTGGGCCAAAATTCCTCCAGGACGCTGTAAAAGCCTCATTGCACGTTATCGCAAACGCTTGGTTGCAGTTGTTGCTGCTAAGGGTGGCCCAACCAGTTATTAGGTTTAGGGGGCAATCACTTTTTCACACAGGGCCATGATGGTTTGGATTTTTTTTCACCTTTAATAATAAACACCTTTATTTACGAATTGCATTTTGTGTTTACTTGTGTTGTCCTTGACTATTGTTTAAATTGGTTTGATGTTCCGAAACACTTAAGTGTGACAAACATGCAAAGGAACAGGAAATGAGGAAGGGGGCAAACACTTTTTCACACCACTGTATAATACATGCACACATTTATATGCAGAATATTTCTCTGGTTCATAACAGGATTGAAGGGAATCTTTTTACATATTTTCTTTATTTATTTATTTATTAAAGAGATATATATATATATATATATATATGAGACTTTAATAAATAAGGAAGTCAAATATGTAGAAAGATTCCCTTCAATCCTGTTATGAACCAGAGAAATTTTCTGTTCCGTAACGAATCTTCCACGTGCTGACAAAGGTTCTACATGAGGACGCGCAAAAATAACAACAGTGCCTGCAAAAATAGCAAGGCAGCATTTCATAGCCATATAATGTTCTGAGACTGACGTCGGCCCTCCGATACACATGTGCTCACATACAGTGCACTCTTTATAAAAAGGCAGCATAAATTATTGCAAAATATTACCAAAACCCTGTGTGAGGACAGGACATCCCTGGCAGGAGAGGTATATAGGAGACCTACAGAAATGTATTCAGCTATGAGAATGGGAGGGGGGACGTAACCTTGCCCAAATTCCTCCCAATAGCTTGTTTGTCTTTTTTTCCATCAAGCTGAGCAAATACGACATTTCTCTCTCTCTCTTGCCCCCAAATAGCCGAGAGAACGGAGCTCTCGTCACTGGAAAGACTAACACACAGGCGGTTTAAGCTGACCGCTCTCGGCTCATCAGGCTCACTGTCTTCTATAAGGCGTAAATGGAAAAATTAGCTCAAAAATAGAGAAAAAAATTCTAAATTTACATTTTACTGGGGTCCCCTGGGGGCGAAATTTTTTTCCTCCCATGAATGTTTCTCATTGTTGGGCGAGAAGTGGAAATATGGACCCTGGGCAGAGGATGGAACTGATGCCCCTCACTTGACATGTTTACATTGAATTTTATTTACCTCTTACACTGCAGAATTGCATAACTGCTCCTGATAAACAGACAGAACTGAACTGCGCATTCACAGCAGTAGTTTAAAGAGACCCTGTCACCAGCCTAATAATATTGCAGGTAAAACCTCAGGAAAATCAAGTATTCACAATGCTTATTTGCAGTGTTTTTACCTTCTCCAAATTATTTTCCATTTACTTGCAATGTATCTTTGAACTTTCTAGAAAAATTAACCCTTTCAAGTGTTCTGGCAGATAGTGTCCTGGCATCATATAGCGTCCGCCCCGTACTACGCATGCGCAATAGGTGGCAGAAGAAGCTTTGGAAAATCTCCAAAGCTGAACGGCGCCTGCGCCGTGAGTGGAGGTGGTAGCCCCACCATCCAAGCGGACACAGGGTTGTGAAAATTAGAGGGCCCCTCGCAGGCGAGCTTTGCTCACCACGCTTCGGGCTCGGCCTCGCTGCGCTCGGCTCTTTTTTATTCCTACTCTATGTCCACTTGGATGGTGGGGCTAGAACCTGGACTCACGGCGCAGGCGCCGTTCATCCTCGGCTATTTTCGGAATCTATGTTGTTGTGTACTGCGCATGGATACAGCATCTCACAAAGGTGAGTACACCCCTCACATTTTTGTAAATATTTTATTATATCTTTTCATGTGACAACACTGAAGAAATTACACTTTGCTACAATGTAAAGTAGTGAGTGTATAGCTTGTATAACAGTGCCAATTTGCTGTTCCCTCAAAACAACTCAGCACACAACCATTAATGTCGAAACCGCTGGCAACAAAAGTAAGTGATGTCCAAATTGGGCTCAACCTTTCAATATTTTGTGGCCACCATTATTTTCCAGCACTTCCTTAACCCTCTTGGGCATGGAGTTCACCAGAGCTTCACAGGTTGCTACTGGAGTTCTCTTCCACTCCTCCATGACGACATCACAGAGTTGGTGGATGTTAGAGACCTTGCACTCTTCCACATTCCATTTGAGGATGTCCCACAGATGCTCAATAGGGATTAGGTCTGGAAACATGCTTGGCCAATCCATCACTCTTACCTTCAGCTTCTTTAGCAAGGCAGTGGTCGTCTTGGAGGTGTGTTTGGGGTCATTATCTTGCTGGAATACTGTCCTACAGCCCAATCCCGAAGGGAGTGGATCATGCTCTGCTTCAGTATGTCACAGTACATGTTGGCATTCATGGTTCCCTCAATGAACTGTAGCTCCCCAATGCCGGCAGCACTCATGCAGCCCCAGACCATGACACTCCCACCACCATGCTTGAATGTAGGCAAGACACACTTGTCTTTGTACTCCTCACCTGGTTGTTGCCACACACGCTTGACACCATCTGAACCAAATACATTTATCTTGGTCTCATAAGACCCAGTTCCAGTGATCCATGTTCTTAGTCTGCTTGTCTTCAGCAAACTGTTTGTGGACTTTCTTGTGCATCATCTTTAGAAGAGGCTTCCTTCTGGGACAGGCATGCAGACCAACTTGCAGCAATGTTGGCAGCACTCACATGTCTGTTTCCCAAAGACAACCTCTGGATATGATGCTGAGCATGTGCACTTAACTTCTTTGGTCGACCATGGTGAGGCCTGTTCTGAGTGCAACCTGTCCTGTTAAACGGCTATATGGTCTTGGCTACCAAGCTGCAGCTCAGTTTCAGGGTCTTGACAATCTTCTTATAGCCTAGGCCATCTTTTTGTAGAGAATGAGAGCGATAACACCAATTTTAACACACCTGCTTCCCATTCACACCTGAGACCTTGTAACACTAATGAGTCACATGACACCGGGGAGGGAAAATGGCTAATTGGGCCCAATTTGGACATTTTCACTTAGGGGTGTACTCACTTTTGTTGCCAGCGGTTTAGACATTAATGGCTGTGTGTTGAGTTATTTTGAGGGAACAGTCAATTTACACTGTTATATAAGCTGTACACTCACTAATTTCTTCAGTGTTGTCACATAAAAAGATATAATAAAATATTTATAAAAATGTGAGGGGCATACTCACTTTAGTGAGATACTGTATATATGTATACAGTGCAGGCAGTCTAGTGTGTCTATATATATATATATATATTTATACATATACACACACACACAGTGCAGGCAGTGTAATATATGTAGTTACAAAATGGCGTGGGCCCCCCCAAAAAAATCAATGAACCATACCAGGCTGCTCCCCCCACAAAGCGCCTTGTCCCCATGTTGATCCCCACAACCCTAGCCATTGATTGTGTGGGTCTGTGGGCGGGGGGCTTATCAGAACAAACGGGGTCCCCAAATCCAGGGCCCCACCACTATGTGAATGGGTAGGGGTACATTGTACCCCTACCCATTCACCAAAAAAAGTGTCAAAAAGTAAACCACAATACATAGTTTTTTGACAATTCCTCCAAAAAGAAGAAAAAAAAGTGTCCCGCAATGTCCATCTATCTTCAATCACGGCGCAGACAGACCCTAAAAATAGAAAGACTAAGCCCTTGTACACACGGTCGGACATTCTGACAACCAAATCCGTTGGATTTTGTCCGACGGATTGTGTCCGACGGATTGTGTCCGAAACTGTTGCATACACACGGTCGGACCAAGTTGTCGGAATTTGCGGTAGCCAAGAACGCGGTGACGTAAGCCGTGTACGGCGGGACTAGAAAGGGGAAGTTCAGCACCACGTCCGGCACCCTTTGGGCTCCTTTTGTTGATATCGTGTTAGTAGAAGTTTGGTGAGAGACGATTCGCGCTTTTCAGATTAGTGATTCAGATCGCTACTGCTCTTCGGTTTGTGCTTGTGTGTGCGTATCTGATAATCAGTGTGGCAGTCAGTAAGTATTTGTTTATCATTGTGGACTATATCTTGGTATAGTACGCTTTGAAAGGCATTTCTTATTGTCTGCTTGCTTCTGCTATTCAGGTCGTTCTTTTTCAGGCCTTGCTGTTTATCGGTGCTTTCTGGTGTCCGTTCTGACGAGCCGACCATTTTGAAACCATGTTTCGTCTACGTACTCGTCGTAGAGTTTGTGCTGTGCAGGGGCTACGTGTTGGGGTTGTTACTTTGACACAAGCCCGGTCCATGAACAGGGAGGGGAGGCGTTTGTGGACCAAGAATTGGTTGCGCCAGCGTGACCAGTTCTCGCAATGCCTTTGCTCTGTGAGATCCGGGAGAATAATCCTGATGATTTCAGGAATTATCTCCGGATGCCGGCCCCCGTTTTTCACCGTCTGCTGGCTTTGCTGACCCCTTATATCACCAGGCAGGATACCTGAATGCGGCAAGCCATCACTCCGGAGCAAAGGCTCATCGCCACGTTGCGCTACTTGGCGACAGGGAGAAGCCTTCAGGACCTCAAGTTCTCTACAGGCATCTCCCCCCAGGCTCTGGGGATCATTATTCCAGAGACTTGTTCTGCCATCATTCAGGTCCTGCAGAAGGACTATATGAAGGTAAATTTGATCCTTTAACATCACATTCTATGTATTTCATGATTGCTAATGTCTTGCATAGGGATGAGCCGAACACCCCCCGGTTCGGTTTGCACCAGAACTTTCGAACGGACCCCAAATTCGTACGAACTTTAGAACCCCATTGAAGTCTATGGGACTCGAACGTTCGAAATTAAAAGTGCTAATTTTAACGGCTAATAAGCAAGATACTGTCCTAAAAAGGGTTTTTGGGACCTGGCTCCAGCCCCAGGGGACATGGGTCAATGGCTAAAATGTTTTTAAGAATGAAGTGAAAAAAAAGTGAAATATTCCTTTATATGGTGCCTGGGGGGTGTCTGTAGTATGCCTGTGAAGTGCCACGTGTTTCCCGTGTTTAGAACAGTCCCTGCAAAAAATGACATTAAACGGAAATAACATCATTTAAAACTGCTTGCGGTTTTAATGTTATATCTGGTTCCTGCAATATGGTTGAAAATCATTGAGAAAAATGGCATGGGTAGCCCTCCCTGCCCATTACCAGCCCCTTTGGGTCTTGTACGCATATTAAGGGGAACCCAGTACCCATATTAAAAAAAAGGAAATGCGTGTGGCCCCCAGGCCCTATATACTCAGAACAGCAGTATACAGGCGGTGCAAACAAGACAGGGACTGTGTAGGTTTGTTGTGTTAAGTTGAATATGTTTGTAATTTTCAACTGGTACATTTTTAAAGTGTAGCTCCAGTCAAAAAAACTATTTTTAAGCTTTTTGGAAAACATAGGGAAGGGTTAACACCCCTGTATAATTTGTTTTGTCGTACATCTTTTTTCATCTCATTTGCTGTTGTCTCCTTCCGTTTGCAAGTAGATGTTTGTAAGTTGGATGTTTGAAAGTAGGGGCCTGCCCTATATGCTCTGCAGAAATGGCGGAACAAGGTGTTGGTTTTGCCACAACATTGTAAGCCCTCAAAGTGACTCTTGGTGGGCGCTGGAGCGCCCTGCTGTGAACGATTATATCAAGAATTGTAATTACATGCCATTGTTGAACAGAATTGTAATTACATGCCATTGTTGAACAGTGGTAGAAAAATTGACCTTTGGTGGTTGTGGTACTGGTGCCACAACACTATAAGTCCTCACAGTTACTCTGGGTGGGCACAGGAACGGGCCCTCCTGTGAAATATTATATCAAGAATTGTAATTACATGTCCCTGTTAAACAGGGGCAGAAAAATTGGGCCTTAGGCACTGGTGCTGGTGCCACCACACTGCAACCTCTCCCATATACTCTATTTTTATTGCAGGAATTAGCCCTGCTGCAAAGCATTGCATCAAAAATTGTAATTAAATGCCCCTGTTAAACAGGGGCAGAAAAATTGGGCTGATGGCATCACCCAGAACCAGAAATGTTCTTCCAACATATCAGCGGAGGAGGAAGAGGATAGACAATCAACATAACAGGACAGTCACTCAGCATCAGCATAGGCAGTCTTGAAGGGATGTGATATTTCAAAAAAAATTATTCGGTTACATCAGCTTCAGGTGCTTGGTAGCTGTGGGTGATCCAAGACTGATTCATCTTGATGAAGGTCAGTCGATCAACTGATTCGGTGGACAGGCACACCCTGTGAACGGTAACAAAGCCACCAGCAGCACTGAAGGTGCGTTGCGTAAGAACACTGGATGCAGGACAGGCCAGTAGCTCAATTGCATACTGTGCAAGCTCTGGCCAGTGATCCATCCTCAAGACCCAGTAAGCCAGAGGATTTTCGGTGGGAAAGGTGTCCAAGTCTGACCTTGCCCCTAGGTATTCCTGCACCATGTAAATCCGACGCTGGCGATGGTTGCTGGAATTGATCATACCTTGGGGCTGCGGACTAAAAAATTGTCTGAAAGCATCAGTCAGACGGCCACCTTCTCCACCGCTCCTTCTGACCGATGCCTCAGCAACACGTTGTCCAGGACCAGGAGTTTGTAACCTCCCAGTATCTGGGAACGCGCTGCACAGACCTTTCTGCAAGGCCTCCCGGAGATGTCTCATCCTCTGCTCCCTCTGCGATGGCAAGATAAGGTCGGCAACCTTACCCTTGTACCGTGGATCAAGGAGAGTGGCCAGCCAGTAATGGTCCCTCTCCTTGATCCGAAGAATACGAGGATCCTTCCGCAGGCTTTGCAGGATCAGGGAGGCCATGCAGCGTAGGTTAGCTGAGGCATTCGGTCCGGAGTCCTCTGGGTCACTAAGGACAACATGATCCGCAGCTACCTCCTCCCAGCCACGTACAAGTCCACGTGTTTCTTGGGACTGTAAATCATCCCTACAAGACTGCTGCTGCTGATGCTGAGTGCCAGCCTCCACCTCCATGGTGACACAATCATCCTCCTCCTCCTCTTCCTCCTCCTCATCCTCTTCCTGTGTGATGGGTGGCACAGCAGGAACACTCTCTGGATAAAGGGGGCCTTGAGAGGCAAGGAAGTCCTCCTCTTCCTGCCTCTGTTCTGCCTCAAGTGCCTTGTCCATTATTCCACGCAGCGTATGCTCCAAGAGGTGGACAAGAGGTACAGTGTCACTGATGCATGCACTGTCACTTCTCACCATCCTTGTGGCCTCCTCAAACGGTGACAGGACAGTGCATGCATCCCTGATCATGCTCCACTGGCGTGGTGAGAAAAAACCGAGCTCCCCTGACCCTGTCCTGGTGCCATAGTCGCACAGGTACTCATTGATGGCCCTCTGCTGCGTGTGCAGCCGCTGCAGCATGGCCAACGTTGAGTTCCACCTGGTGGGCATGTCACATATAAGGCGGTTCTTGGGCAGGTTCAACTCCTTTTGGAGCTCAGCCAGCCGAGTACAGGCATTAAATGATCGGCGGAAATGCACACAGACTTTCCTGGCCTGCTTCAGGACATCCTGTAAGCCGGGGTACCTGCCCAAGAACCGCTGCACCACCAGGTTAAGGACGTGAGCTACACAGGGCACATGAGTCAGTTGTCCCTGTCGGAGGGGGCGGAGAGGAGGTTGGTGCCATTGTCGCAAACCACCATTCCTGGCTTAAGCTGGCGTGACGTCAACCACCTCTCGGCCTGCCCCTGCAGAGCTGACAAAACATCCGCCCCAGTGTGGCTCCTGTCCCCCAAACAAACCAGCGCAAGCACGGCATGGCATTGTTTTGCCTGCGTACTTGTGTAGCCCCTGGAACGCCTACGGAGCACCGCTGGTTCTGAGGACAGAGCACTGGAAGAGGCCATGGAGGAAGAAGAAGAGGAGGGGGTGGAGGAGAGAGGTGTGTCACAACCAATAGTAGCATTTTGGAGGCGTGGTGGCGGAACAACCTCCAACACTACTGCACCTTGTCCTGCATCCTTCCCAGCTGCCAGAAGAGTGACCCAATGGGCCGTGAAAGACAGGTAACGTCCCTGTCCATGCCTGCTGGACCATGAGTCAGCGGTAATATGCACCTTACCGCTGACCGCCCTGTCCAGCGAGGCAAGGACATTGCCTTCCACATGCCGGTAGAGAGCCGGAATCGCCTTCCGTGAGAAAAAGTGGCATTTGGGGACCTGCCACTGAGGAACCGCACATTGTACAAACTCACGGAAGGGGGCCGAGTCTACCAACTGAAAAGGCAGCAGTTGAAGTGCTAGCAATTTAGCCAAGCTAGCATTCAACCGCTGGGCATGTGGATGGCTGGGAGTGAACTTCTTTTGCCGGTCCAGCAGCTGGGGCAGGGACATTTGCCTGCTATAATCAGACGTGGGTGTACTGCTAGCAGAGTGCCCGGAAGCACTTGGCTGTGACACACCTAATTCTACACCTTCATTCCTCTCAGAGCAGGTTTCAGAGAGGACTGAAGGTCTAGTGGGGTTGGAGATGCCAGCTAATGAGGAGCAAGGAGAGGTCCGCTTTGTTCTTTGGTGTGGGTCTTTGAGGTACGCTTGCCAACGAGCTGCATGGCAGGTCAACATATGTCTGGTCAAGCATGTGGTGCCCAAGCGGCTGATGTTTTGGCCACGCGAGATACGCTTGAGACATATGTTGCAAATAGCAGTGGTGCGATCTGATGCACTCGTCTCAAAAAAGGCCCACACCAAAGACCTTTTAGAATAACGCGCAGAGGCAGCGCCCTGCACAGGTGGAGCTCTGCGGTGTGATTCAGTCGGTGTGCTGCCCCTAAGCTGGCCCCCGGAGGGCATCCTGCCTCGTTGGACATGTGCCTCCTCCTCCTCTCTCCTACCAGGCACCCACGTGGAGTCAGTGCCCTCATCATCCCCTCCCTCTTCATCGCTGTAGCAAACCTGGCAATATGCTGCAGCTTGTGGAACATGACTGCCAGATTGCTGTCCTTCTTGAGCATCCCCTCTCTCTGCATTCACGCTACTGCCTTCCTCTAGCTGAGTGTCATCATCAGAGCCTACAAAACACTGGGCATCCTCCTGGAGCATGTACCCAACACTGTGCTCAAAGAGTTCAGGAGACTCCTCAGGAGGACGTGGTGGGTCTAGGGAAGGAGTCACTGATGATGACATTGAGACGAGGGAAGACGATGCATTGGCAGCTGCTTTGCTAGTACCCTGAGACTGGGTGAGAAAGGATGAGGAGGATGAAGAGGGCTTGGTCATCCACTCTACCAAGTCGTTGGCATGTTGCGGTTCAACATGTCCAGCTGCCGAAAAGAAGGACAAGCGTGTCCCACGGCCACGTGCTGATGACAATGCACCGCGTCCACGACCAGCACTGTTGTCTCTAGACACAGAGCCTGCTTGCCCTCTTTTATCGGCTCGCGCCTGTCTGCCTCTCCTTGCTGGCCTTCCAGACATGGTAATGGCCTGAAGGGAGTTGGGTAAAATAGCAGTTGGGTAGTGTATATTGTGCTGGAGGCACACAACACCCACTAACTCCTGCAGATGCCTTTATTATAGAACACCAGAGATAAAGGGGTATACTGTAATGGAGTCACACAACACCCACTAAGCCCTGCAGATGGCTCTATTAGGCCGCGTACACATGCGCGGACTGTTGGCCCAACTTTGTCCGTCCAACAGTTTGAGCGAACAGTCCGCTCAAACTTAGCATGGACGGACATGGCCACACACGACGGACGAACAGTTTGCTGAAACCGTGCGCGATGACGTGAACGCCACGTACGACGGGACGAAAAATACGACGTCCTATACACTGCAATGCAACCTTCCGACGTGGAAATCCTTTCTGAGCATGCGCGAGACTTAGTTGGCCGAACAAGCCCACACACGAGCGAACAGTCCGCTGAAACCTTGTTTCAGCGGACAGTTTTTCGGAATTTCCGTAAGACCTTGTTCGGCCAACTGTCCGCTGAAACTGTCCGCTGAAGCCCCACACACGAGCGGACTGTCCGCCCAAACACTGTTCAGCGGACAAGGTTGGGCGAACAGTCCGCGCGTGTGTACGCGGCCTTAGAGAACAGCAATAAAGGGTAGATACAGGTGTATATTGTGCTGGAGGCACAAAACACCCACTAACTCCTGCAGATGCCTTTATTATAGAACACCAGAGATAAAAGGGTAAATACAGATGTATACTGTGCTGTGCTGGAGGCACACACAACTTCCAATAACTCCTGCAGATGGCAAGTGGGCTCAAATAGAGAAGAGCTATGTAGGTGGATATAGCGGTGTGTACTGGGTACAGAGCACGCAGACAGCACGCACAAGCTCCTAACACTACTGACTGCAAGCTCTATTATAAAAGATAGATCACTAGCTATATAGGTGAGGTGAATATAGCGGTGTATACTGCGGTCAGGGCACGCAGACAACAACCACTACAGAAGAGCAAGATCGAAAATCGTCCGATAACGATCGGTGTATACTGTGTTGAAGGTACACAGAACACCCACTAACTGCTTCAGACGCCAACACACTACACAAGGCCGCCGCGCTGGCGGCCTTATATAGTGTGGGGCGTGTACTACACAGCCTGAGCTATGATTGGCCAAGCATGCGGGGTCTCCTCGCTGCTGGCGCTGTGATTGGCCAAGCATGGGGGGGTCACAGTGCATGCTTGGCCAATCATGAGCCAGCAATGCACTGCGATGACGCAGTGCATTGTGGGCCCTGAGCGCCACACGAATTTGGCGCGAATGGCCCATAACGTTCGGAATTCGCCGAACGGGCGAACAGCCGATGTTCGAGTCGAACGTATGTTCGACTCGAACACAAAGCTCATCCCTAGTCTTGCATTTCTTTCCTCATTCCCTAATTACCATCATTGAAATATGCTCTAATTCATATGCTCTGCCCCTTTGTCCTCAGGCATATTTGCCTCACTAACTTCCCCACCATGCTCTTCTTGACCCATCAAACTATAGTCTAGTCACTTACCAATGTCTTTTGTCAGCTCCATAGTATTGTTTTCCCCTAAACACCCCCTATAATGTCTACAAATGTGATGTGTGTGCTTCAATTCATGCAGAGTCACATTTTTATAATTTTTGGGGTTGTTCCAAACTCTGATGACTTTACCAAACCCAAAACACACTATACCTACCTTTTTGATGATCACATTTATGGATGAATTCACCTAAGCATGTAGTGCAAGGGCCTGCCTCAATACTTTCAAATGCTATTTTTATTTTGTTTTTTAACATATTAATTATCTGGATATGTAATAGCAGAATGTCAAAATGTGCTTCCATTTTGTTTTCTTTTTGGGATTATGACACTTCTTACCTGTCCGGTGGGCTGCCAATAGTGTAACTAAGGAGGGGCTTCCCAAAGTATCACACATTATTTAGGCATTCAGTTCTCAATCAAGTGGAGAGGGTTACCTGTCCAAAACATCCCCCCTAATTTTTTAGCAAGGGCCCATCAGATGGGGGGAATGGTGGGTGATGACTCTCATAAGGGGACCTTAGACTTCAGGCTTTAAATACTCAGTTCCCAAAATGTTATACTAATTTTGTCCAAAAATGTTGGTGTCTAATCTGCTTGCAATGTTGATTTGTCAAATTACTAATTTTTGTTCTTGTTTCACTACAGTGTCCTTCAACGCCACAGGAATGGCAGACTGTGGCCTCCCACTTTGCCAGTTTTTTTCAAGTTGTGCCTTTTTCAACAACAGTGCAAACCCAAGTTCAGAGCGAGATGAGGGGACAGTCTCTTCTTCAGATAATCTTATTATGTTTTTAGTCCGCTACACACACACCTTGTTTTTGTAACTAATGTATGTAGTGCATTACTGACCAAAATCATGCTCATTTTCAGCACCATGGCAGGAAAATGGCATGATTGTCCAAATTTACACCTCACTGTGGGTGTTTTTTACTAAAGGCACATCCACTATGCACTACAAGTGCACTGCAAAAGTACACCTGAAACTGCACTTGGAGTGCAAAGTGGAGTTTCCTTTAGTAAATCACACTCCTTCTCAGCACAAACTAAAATTTTACTACAAATACATTTTTGGCGCAATGAAAAAGGAAGCCACACATTGTTGATAATTAAACTTTTTACTACAAGCACATTCACATGTGCGTTTAGAAAAGGTTTTTACAACAAACCAAGAAATTGTGTGTATCAAAAACAGAGTTTAATCAAAATTTGGTTTACTTGGTGTTTTGGTGTAAACAGGCATGTATTAAACCGTAAAATAAAGAACACAGGAACTTACAAAGTTCAACTTTGAAAAGTGAAGACAATATCAGACATGAGTATGTACAAACTGGGCTGATATTGCCTTCATCACAAGGGGTGTGACCCCTGAAAAACCTAAATTTGTAAGATGCACACAGTGTGTCAACATGTGCTATCTCCCATCATGGGGAATCAATGTACATGTTTTGGGGCTGCAACCCCTTCATCTCAGCCACTTAACACAAAACACGTACTTTGATCCCCCATGATGGGAGATAGTGCATGTTTACACACTCTGTGCATCTTCCAAATTTGTAATTTCGATAAATACAAAAGTGGTGTTTTAAAATATCAAAACTAAAACCCTATCTAGTTTTTTCTGTTTCACACTCTCCCCAAAACATCAATGATGTTCTTCATTTTATTTTTAACATCATTGATGTTTTGCTGTATATTTTCGCAAAAAATCCAGATTGCACCCCATTATCTCCCCAATCAGGATCTGGGCACTTTCACTGGTAAAACGGGAATCTTCTTCCACATCACCTACAAAACAAAGCAAAAAAACACACCATGTAATAAAAATATGGTGACATACATTGATGAGCTTACCGGAAGCGGTGTTCTCTGACACTCACCTGTTGTGGTGACAATTTGCCCAACCTCGATGATCTCTCCTTCCTCCTCCTCCTCCTGCTCCTCTGTTTCTTGTTTTCAAAGTTGCCCTTCTTTGGGAGGGGTGTGGTCCCTGGTGTCCTCATACTTGGCGAGTCTTCTCTCGCCTATGAGAATGTAAAAATAAAAAAATTAGCACACATAGGGCAGAAATATGAATATGAAATATTGCTTGGAAGTGTTGTACAATTGTTTTTTGGCCGAGTTCAAAGGTAAGAACATTATTGTGGACACTTTGTTAAGCTGAATATGAACACACGACATCTACTTACTTTTTTTAAGAACATGCTTGATCCTTAGGTACTGCTCGTGCTCTCTCAGTTTCAGGTCTGACCAGCGTTTTCTCAGTTGATTCTTGGATTCTTGGATTGTTGTATCCCAGAGTCTTATGAAGACTCTTCCCAACTTTAGTCATGATCTTGGCCTTTCTGATATTTGGGTTTGGGTAAGGTCCATACTTCCCATCATAGTCGGTCCTGTTCAATATGTCCACCATCTCCAACATCTCTCCAAAAGACATATTTGGGGCCTTAAATCTTCTCTTCCTGGATCGGGACGTTTCAGGCTCCGGGCTTTCCTCACCCTCCTCCTCGTTAGTGGAACTATTATTAGTGCGCACCTGCGTTCTCTCCGCCATGTGCTCTCCCCACTGCGCCGGAAGTGAAGGGGCGGGCGGAGTTTCACGCATGCGCACTGTATATAAAACGCAACATGCGTGTATCCTCCGTACGATCTGGGAAGAGAGTGAGGCGCGGACGCGACGATCGTGCAAACGAAGGTAAAATTTTTAACTTGGTGCATCACTAGACTAACCACTTGCTTACTGGGCACTTAAACCCCCCTCAGTCCCAGACCAATTTTCAGCTTTCAGCGCTGATGCACTTTGAATGACAATTGCGCGGGCATACAACACTGTCCCCAAATGAAATTTTTATAATTTTTTTCCCACAAATAGAGCTTTCTTTTGGTGGTATTTAGTTACAGCTCGGAGTTTTATTTTTTGCTAAACAAACAAAAAAAGATGCAAAAAAATAAAAAAAATAAATCATGTTTTAATAGTTTGTTATAAAATTTTGCAAATGGGTCATTTTTCTCCTTCATTGAAGTGCGCTGATTAGGCGGCACTGATAGGCTGCATTGGTGGGCACTGATGGGCTGCATTGGTGGGCACTGATAGGCTGCATTGGTGGGCACTGATAGGCTGCACTGGTGGGCACTGATAGGCATAGTTAAGGCGGCACTAATAGGCACAGATAAGGCGGCACCGATGGGCACAGATAAGGTGGCACTGATGGGCAAAGATGGGCACAGATAAGATGGCACGGATGGGTGGCACGGATGGGTGGCACGGATGGGCACTGATAGGTACCACTGATAGATGGGACTGATGGGCACTGATAGGTGGCACTGATAGGTGGCTCTGATAGGTGGCACTGCTGGGCACTGATGGGCGGCACTGCTGGGCACTGATGGGCGGCACTGCTGGGCACTGATGGGCGGCACTGGGGTGCAGCACCTTTGAGGCAGATTGTGGGCACTGTGGGTGGCACTGTGGGTGGCACTGCTGGGTGGCACTGTGGGTACTGCTGGGTGGCACTGTGGGCACTGCTGGGTGGCACTATGGGCACTGCTGGGTGGCACTGACGGGGGGCACTTACTTTTTATTAGGGTGGCACTGCAGGGGGCAGGTGGGCGCTTGCATTGCTGGCCGTGATCGGGACTGAAGTCCCGATCACGGCCGCCGGTGATCGGCTTTTTTTTTTCTCCTCGTGCTGTCAGCGCAAGGAGGAATACTAGCCGATTACCGGCTCCGTTATATCACCTGGTCAGCGGTCATTGGCTGACAGCTGATCACGTGATAAGGGGTCGGGATCGACCCCTTGCACGGATCGGTGATCAGGCGAGTCTCATGGACTCGCCGATCACAGAGCGCGCCGCGCGCGCCCCTCAGGGGGCGCGCAGGCCGCTCGTACACGGGACTACGTCTATAGACGTAGTCCCGGAAAAGGAGATCCACGCTGTAGCCGTCATTTGGCTATAGCACGGATCTCAAGTGGCTAGACTGCTTCTATCTAGGCTGATGTTGGGACGAGATTAGGAGGGTTTTTAATGGCATTATTAGTATTTGAGGGTTTGTCTTGTGTTGTGTCTTGCAGACAATATGGATCCATTCAAAAACCCAAATTTTATGGGGCTATTCCTCGAACTATACAAGGAGATGCCCTGCCTGTGGCAGTTTCACAACGAGTTTTACGACGACATAAGAAAGAGGAACGCAGTGCTGGAGAAACTTATTTCTTTGGTGCGGATCACAGCAGACATGGCCTATCTGAAAAGGAAAATTGGGGCCATGAAGATTACATATCTCAGGGAGAGAAAGAAGCACCTGGAGTCCTTGAGAGGAGATCCAGATGCCGTTTATTACCCCAGGATGGTTTACTTTGAGAGGCTGCATTTTCTGGAAGACCAGGGGGTACCCAGGCCACCACTCTCCAGTCTTCCTTCAAGGCATCCTTCGCCCCCAGCTGAGGCTTCCAACGTCCAACCTGGGCCTTCCAGGCAGCAACATGTGGTGGGGCCCAGCTTGAGACAGGTATTGCATTGTTGAACATATTTCTTGTGTTACATTTAATGATGTTAACTAGATGTTCTTATTGATCAGTAAGTTGTGATTTAACAAAGTGGTTTACATATCAAGAGACAGTAGTGACCATTGGGACGGGAAAGAAAAATGGGCTCAGAATGATAGTCTGTTCGATTTAGTAACATTCAATTTGCAAAAGCCAGGAGCACAAAATGGTGTGATTAATGATCAAAAAACTAAAACGATGTCCCATTTTCATACACAGGAAGACCTCAGTCGGGGGGAGGCTGTGGCAAGTGGCAGCCAGGAGCTCGACCAATGCCCTCCTTCTCCTCCTCCTGCCCCAAATGCAGGAGCCGAGCCACAGCCTCAAAGGATGCCTGGAGGGAAGTGCCTAAGGAAGACGAGAGAGTGATGGGCTGGGTTTAGTCTGGTCTGCCAGAAGATGCAGCCTCTTGAAGAACCACATCCTGGGGACATAAATGGCATCTGAATTTCCTGTTCTCTAGGACTTCTGGACCAGACTTCTCTCCCTGAGATATGTACTCCTCAGGCCACCAATTTTTATTATTCTAATTTGTAGACATGTGCAGAGTAAAATATTTCGTTTCAGAATTTCGTTTTCGTCCGAAAAATGTATTTATTTAGTTACTCCCGAAATTCGTCTTTATTTATTTTGTTTTTCGTTCAAAAATTGCATTCGTCCGAAAATCCACATAAATTACGGTCGAATCTGTCTTTGAAGGCTTATGGTGTCTGTCGAATGTATAAAGAAGATTCGACGGAGCTAGTATATAGCATACTTCGTGTGAACTTTAGAACCCTATTAAAGTCTATGGGACTCCAACATTCAAAATCGAAAGTACTAATTTTAAAGGCTAATGCAAGTTACTGTCCTAAAAAGTGTTTGGGGACCTGGGTCCTGCCCCAGGGGACATGTATCAATGCAAAAAAAAGTTTTAAAAACGTCAGTTTTTTCGGGAGCAGTGATTTTAATAATGATTAAAGTGAAACAATAATAGTGTAATATTTCTTAAAATTTCGTACGGGGGGGGGGGGGGGGTGTCTATAGTATGCCTGTGAAGGGGTGCATGTTTCTGGTGCTTAGAACTGTCCCTGCACAAAGTGTCATTTATGCAGGAAAAAAAGTCCTTTAAAATCACCCTTCAGGTCTGGTATGGATATTAAGGGGAACCCCGTGTCAATTTTTTTTTTAAAAATTTCCTCCGTGGAGACGGAAGATGGATGGATTTGCTGCGCTGATTTAGATGAGCCATCGCTGGACCCCAGAGAGATGATCGTCCGTCGCTGGATAGCAAGAGTGGATTACCACCGCTGGAATCTTTTTTTTTTTAATAAAGGAATTTTTCAAAAGTGTCTTTGTCTTATTTAACAATTTTTTACACTTTCTTTATGAAATGGTAGGGGTACTTTTGTACCCCCTTACCATTTCAAACAGGGGGGGCGGGATCTGGGGGTCCCCTTGTTAAAGGGGGCTTCCAGATTCTGATAAGCCCCCCGCCCGCAGACCCCCACAACCACCGGCCACGGTTGTGGGGATGAGGCCCTTCTCCACATCAACATGGGGACAAGGTGCTTTGAGGGGTCACAGACCCCCAAAGCATCCTCCCAATGTTGAGGGTATGTGGCCTGGTATGGTTCAGGAGGGAGGGGGGCCACTCTCTTCCCCCCCTCTTTTCCTGTGGCCTGCCAGGTAGCGTGCTCGAAAATAGGGTCTGGTGTGGATTTTTAGGGGGACCCCCACGTAAATTTTTTTAAAATTTGACGCAGGGTTCCCCTTAATATCCATACCAGACCTGAAGGGCCTGGTAATTGAATTTGGGGGACTCCCACGCTTTTTTTTTTTTTTTATCAATGACTTTCAATGAGTGTTCTCTGTATTACGGAGCCGACAATTCATAATAGCTGCGAGTGATTTTAAAGGACTTTTTTTCCTGCATAAATTACACTTTGTGCAGGGACAGTTCTAAGCACCAGAAACATGCGCCCCTTCACAGGCATACTATAGACGACACCCCCCCCCCTACGAAATTTAAAGGAATATTACACTTTTATTGTTTCACTTTAATCATTATTAAAATCACTGCTCCCGCAAAAACTTTTTTTTGCATTGATACATGTCCCCTGGGGCAGGACCCGGGTCCCCAAACACTTTTTAGGACAGCAACTTGCAGAATCTTTTCTCTCTGTGAAATCTTTTTTCTCTGTCGAATATTTTCTCTATATAATCTTGGACTAATAGATGTAAGGCACATTCGACCACAGGTTCTATAGACACAGATTGCTATTGTCAGAGTCACGTCGAATCTCCTATTCTATATTGAACTGTTGTAACAACTAAAACGAAAATAAAGCATTTATTTATGTCGGATCTTTCGTTTTTCGGATTCTGTGCTTTTGTTATCGTTTGTCAAAACGAAAACGAAAATAGCTGAAATTCGGACAAAAATGCATTCGGACGAAAACGAATGCACATGTCTACTAATTTGTTCATGTCTGCCCTGGGGGCCAAAGGCTGCACCAAATTAACAAGTTTCTCCAGCGCTGCGTTCCTCTTTTTATTTTACTGTGACCAAAATAAAGTTTTTTTTTGTTTGATGAAATACTTGTGTATGTGTTTTCCTTCCAAAAGGCCAATTTATTTGTGAGCAGGCAGGTACATTTCAAAAATACAAAGTGAAATGAATAACAAGGGGTACCAACACTAAACAACCTCCTGTAGATTAAAAACGAAAAACCCAAGATAAAAAATACAATAATGTTGTTGTGGTAAGTTTACACACAAAAAACACCCCAAAAAAAGGAGAAATGAGCAAACTGTCTTTAAAGGAGATTTTTAGGAAATCAAAAAAAAAGCCTCCAAAAAAGAATAAACAAAATCTAAAATTGTGTAGATGTGACGCAAACTAAAATTGTATTGCCGAAATGGTTAAAAAAGAGTCATGAAATACGTTTGGGAGAAGTGTGTGTGACTATGAGCATCAAAAGAAGTTCTTCTTGCAGCATTGTAAAGAACAAGAGAATGCGCTTCATGAAAGAATTTTTAACATTGCAGTGTGACGAATGTGCTATATCGCTTACGAGTAGTAGTTTTACCTTAACGAGCGCTTCCGTGTCGGAATTTGAATGTGAGCATGCGTGGCACTTTGTCCGTCGGAGTAGGCTACACATGATCGGAGTATTTCCGATCGGACCAGTTTGTCAGAAAATATTTCCAGCAAGTTGGAAAATTTAGTCCGACGGATATTTTGACGGAAACAGTCTGATGCATACCACACACAGTCGGAATATCCGACAAAATGGTCCAATAGGACACATTCCAACGGATTCTCCGACCGTGTGTACAAGGGCAAAAAAATATATACACAGACATTAAACATGGCTAAATGTAATCATTGCTACAATGTAATGTGAGATACTGTAAATACCATACCTAACATATGTTAAATGCACATCTAAATTCTTGGGAATATTTTTGTTAAAATAAATGATCTGGTGACAGGGGTTCTTAACTTCTTCACACCCGGCCACTGCATATAAATGGCTGGGTGGGCATTTCCTCCTTCTGAGTGGACATTTCTGAATGTCTCTCAGAAGGAGAGCATCTGTGATCAGCAGGAGGGCTCTATGATTGGCCCTCCTGATCACATGATGGTTGTGTCCAATAACAGCCATCATGTAATGTAAATAGAGAGCTGTTGCCAGGTGATCGGCTCTCCTGCTCACACAGAACCTGTCAGTGAGGAGAAGGAGAGCGGATCTGTGCTGTGAGCCAGGAATCAGTGTTTATAAGCTGTTTTTTACTGCTTTTTACACACTGATCACCCAGCTAATGTCCCCAAAATAGTGTCTCCACACAGTGAAAAACACAAATCTGTCCCACATCTATCCCAGTAAAATTATCTGTCCCAGTGAACATCTGCGCACATCTGTCCCAGTGATCCTCTACCCCATCTGTCCATGATCCTCTGCGCACATCTGTCCCAGTGAACATCTGCGCACATCTGTCCCAGTGAACATATGTGCCACATTTGTCCCAGTGAACATCTGTGCCACATTTGTCCCAGTGAACATCTGTGCACATCTGTCCGTGATCATCTGCGCACATCTGTCCAAGTGAACATCTGCCACATCTGTCCCAGTGATCATCCGCACACATCAATCCCAGTGAACATCTGCGCACATCGGTCCCATTGAACATATGTGCCACATTTGTCCCAGTGAACATCTGTGCCACATTTGTCCCAGTGAACATCTGTGCACATCTGTCCGTGATCATCTGCACACATCTGTCCAAGTGAACATCTGCCACATCTGTCCCAGTGATCATCTGCGCACATCTGTACAGGATCATCTGCCGCATCTGTCCGTGATCATCTGATACATCTGTCACATCTGTCCCAGTAATCTGTCAACATGGCTAAAATAAATATTCAGCGAGGAGGCTTTCCATATACTCCATTCCATTGTCCTTGTGCTCCAGAGCCTTCAAAAATGTGATTGGTCGTCAATAAATTAAATGTGTAATTTATGCCTTTAGAAAGCCTGACGTTGGGCCTCTGTATGTGACCAGGCTGTGAAAAAGTTTCACACATGTGGTATCGCCATACTCTAGAGGAGTAGCAGAATATATTTTGGGGTGTAATCACACGTTTACCTATGCCATGTGTGAGAAATAACTTGTTAATATGACAATTTTGTGGGGAAAAAAAAGTTCTTCATTTTCCAAACAATTGTGGGCTAAAAAAACTTAAAAAAACTCACTATTCCTCTTACTAAATACCTTGGACTTTCATCTTTCCAAAAAGAGGGATATTGGGGGGGGGGGGGGGATTTGTACTGTACTGACATTTTAGGGCCTCAAGAAATGAGATGAGGCCTTCAGTACATCAGGAGTGATCAATATTCAGTTGTACTTAGCAAAGCTTGTAGACTATAACTTTCACACAAACCAATTATCATACACTTATCATGATTTGTTTTACCAAAGACATGTAGCAGAATACATTCTGGCCTAAATTTATGATGAAACTTGATTTTATTGGATTTCTTTTAAAACAGAAAGTAGAAAATATTGGGGCCTTTTTTCAAAATGTTTGCTCTTTTTTCACTTATATCGGAAAAAAAAAAAAACCCAGTGGTGAATAAACACCACCAAAAGAAAGTTCTATTTGTGTGAACAAAATTATAAACATTTAATTTGGGTACAGTGTAGCATGACATGTAATTGCCATTCAAAGTGTGAGAGCAAAGAAAGCTGAAAATTGGTCTGGGAAGGAAGGGGGTGAAAGTGCCCTGTATTGAGGTGGTTAAAGAGATGGCAGATTTCAGGCAAGCTCATAAATGTGTGATTTAGGGAAAAGAAATACTGATTTTTTGAGGCTATTTCTGCACAAAGAATGCTAAAATGAAATGGATGCATTAGTTATTTTTTTTATGCCTGCAGAGCATTGCAACTACAATTAGTGTGTCGCAGGTACGATGCACGGGCTCTTGTATTGTTTACACCCTGCCCTTGGTCTGTGCAGAGGTACAGACCTTCTGTTATGGGGCTAGAGGAAGATGTGAATAAAATTGTGGTGATGTCACTACCCTGCTGCAAGCGCGCTCTGGTCAGTCCCTCTGCCACAGATGGGACTTGTAGCATACTTCCCAACATTTTGAGATGGGAATGAGGGACATCTGCTAACAAATGTATGTAGGCATAGGACACGCCCCCTGCAACACCCCCTTAAAGGAGAATTAACCAAAGGCAGAGGCGGACTGACCATTTGGCCACTCGGCACTGCCAGAAGGCTCCCGTGCCACTAGGGGGCCCCATCGGGGTTGCCAGCCTCAGTAAAACCAGGGAAAGTATGTAAAAGTCTGTGTTTTTTTTTACATCTGTCTCTGAAATGTCCCTTACCGACATCCTTTTGGTCTAAAAATCCAGAGATTATAGCTGCCCCACCCCTCCAGTACCTTCTCAGCCAATAGAAACATGTCTGTGTATACTGTGTGTGTGTGTTTGTGTATACTGTGTGGCCCCATAATGTCTGATTGCCTGGGGGCCCCATAATCTCCTATTGCTGTGTGTTGACTTCTTAGGCCTCCCAGACAGTTGCTGGTTTTTTTTCACATATCCCTCCTTATTCCCGTTTGCTTGTTACTCAATAAACAGTCCAGGGTACTTGTTATTTTTTTGATTTATTGTGGAACTTGGATGGGAGAAAGGAATAGTGGGATACTCCAACTGAACTATTACACAGTAGATAAGGACAACTTTCACTTGGCCTCACCAGAATACTTGTCGAAGTAGACACCCTGCTTTCACCATACTGCCACATGTATGGAAGAATTAAGTCTTCTTGCTCTCTCTGGCAGAAGACTTGCCATGCAATTATGTAAAAAAAATTGAAAAACATTTATCATTTTCCTTCCACTTGACAATTATGTGCCACTTTGTGTTGGTCTATTACATAAAATCCCAATAAAATACATTTACATTTTTGGTTGTAACATGACAAAATGTGGAAAATTTCAAGGGGTATGAATACTTTTTCAAGGCACTGTATATACCTAGTGGTGCATCTAGCAAAGTTTATCTATCCTATCCATTCATTAGAAATTGATAGTGACATCACAGGAAAAGCAACCTATCCATACACTACAGACTGGTGAAAGCACTAAGAATGTAGCCTATCCGTTCACTAAAGACTGGTGACATCACTGAAATTGCAAACTATTCATTTACTAGAAACTACTAGCATCATTAAAGCGGAGGTCCACCCTAAAGTGGACCTCCGCTCATCGGAACCCTCCCCCCCTCCGGCGCCACAATTGGCACCTTTCAGGGGGGAGGGGGGTGCAGATACCTGTACAGTACAGGTATTCTGCACCCACTTCCGGGATAGCTCTCTGCGGAAAGGGGCGTAGATTATGCCCCTTTCCGCAAGTGCCCACCCCTTTCCGCAAGTGCCCCGCTGCCTGCTGGGAAACACACAGATCCCAGAGGCAGCGGGGACCGTCCTTATTGCGCAGCGCGATTCGCGCATGCGCAGTAGGGAACCGGGAAATGAAGCCGAAAGGCTCCATTTCCTGATTCCCATACCCAAGATGGCGACGGCAGCACCTTACAGACGATCTAGAGATCGGCTTCGGGTGCCGACATCGCGGGCGCGCTGGACAGGTAAGTGTCGCTATTTTAAAAGTCAGCAGCTGCAGTATTTGTAGCTGCTGGCTTTTAAAAAAAAAAAAAGACGGAGTCCCGGTGGACTCCCGCTTTAAGCATGCTGCCTATTTATTCACTAGAGATTGATGACATCACTGAGAATGCAGCCTATCTACTCATAGAGACAAGAGACATCTCTTAAAGTGGAGTTGCAGTCAATTTCTAACTAAGCCTAAATCTACTTCCACCCCCATTTTAAGACTATTCTATCTACCATGTAAAAAGCAAGATGTCTATCTATTCTAAAGTCACTCTGGTCCAATCACAGGTTCTGGTCCAAGCGCCAGCAACAACAGCTGCAGAGCCTGAGCCTGAGGACTGACTTCACCCATAGGCTTACTATGCGGCATCCATTGTCAGCTGTCCCTCCTCTACACTAGACAGCACTGTTAAGCTGGGCATGTGACTGGACCAGAGTGGCTTTAGAATAGGTGAATATAGGCATCTTTTCTTTTACAAGGTAGATAGAATAGTCTTAGAATTTGGGTTGGAGTATATTTAAGCGCAGTTAGAATTTGACTGGAATTCCACTTTAAGGAAGTAGCCTATACACTCATTAGTGGCTTCTGTATGTGGTGGGTTGTGAGGCATAGTGGGTGCAAGGTGGTCAAAGTTATTGGGCACCAGATACTTTAAGGATGTAAAAGAGGTTTTATTTCTCTTAACAGTCCTTTTTATATTTTTGAGGGAAAGGTGGTTAGGGTCAGGACACCCTTAAGTAGTGGAAGATTCAATTGACAGACTCTGAGACTTCAATAGGAGGACAGCCGTGCAGGGAAAGGCCCCAGCAATGCGCTACACATGCACATGCAGGAATGCTGTCTCCTATAGCAACAGTCTTTACCAGTTTCTAACTCAACGTAACAGTTGTAGCAAGGTCTGCAGCCTCCTTCAGCCACATAAGGACCTCCAGAGACAGCTGACATCCTTTTGTATGTGGTGGTTTGTAAGGCATAGTTGGTGTAATGCCAGGTAGATTCATTGGGCGCCAGACACTTCTTGAATGTAAAGAGATTTTTATTGATCTTAACAGAACTTTGAGAGAGAGGGTTAGGGCCAGGACACCCTTAGATAGTTGCAATGTTAATTGGCAGACTCCGAGACTTAACAGGAGGACAGCCATTCAGGGAAAGGCCTTCAGCAAGGTGCCACATCTGCATGTGTAGGAATGCTGTCTCCTATATCAACAGTCTTTAACCTCCCTGGCGGTACGATTATTTCGGATTTTAGGTGCTAAAAGCGGTACCATTATTTTGCATGAAAATTTGGCGTTTTATATTGTAGTCCTGTAATTCTTAGGAATAACTCACTTAAATCTGTCCAAACCAGAGTCTAGCAGACATCCCGGGTATAATAAAGTTTGAAAAATGAAATCATAAATTATAATATAATTAATAATTATAAATAATTGTACCAAATAATAATATAACAATAATAAAAATTATTCAATAATGTAATCAAATCAAAAACACTGAAATTTGCTCAGTTGCAGAATTGTCACTGTCATTACTTTTCAGTATTTGATGACGGATCTCCCCACAAATCGCTATCGCTCAATTCTGCGAGTGATTCCAATTTATTATCGCTGTTTTCTAGCTGGTCTAAAACCATTTTTGATGTAAAGGGACAGTTTTGGTTGCTATGGACAATCTCCAGTTTCCAGGCATAAAGAACAGTTTTTATATTATAAAACTGCATGCAGGACACTGGGCAGACCACTAGGGACAACGGGGATGTGAAATATTTACATACAGCAATGTAATCTGTAAGATTACATTATACTGTATGTTTACTGTTTGTTTCACTTTTTGAATTTGGCGCCGATCTCCGTCCCCGTGCGTCGCAACGCTCGCAGGGCACGGAGATCGGCGATGTGATGCATCGAGCGAGACACGGCTCGCTCGTACAGCGGGGAGACAACGCTGGATCCGAGGGAGAAGGTAAGTAAACCTCCTCCTGGATCCAGCGATGCGGTCCCGAGTCTGGCTCGGGGATACCGCTTTTGGTATGAAAATTCCACCCCGAGCCAGACTCGGGAATACCGCCAGGGGGGTTAATAGTTTCTAACTCAACGTAACAGTTCCTATAGCTTCACTACAACTGCCTCTTGTAGTTCTTCAACACTGAGCTCCCAGTTTCTCACTAGACCCTCTGATTCATTGACTCTGAATCCCTTGAGCTCCTCCAATCTTTGCGGTGGTATGTCCCTCAAGCGTCACCCATGCTTCCCTGCTGGGTCCCTAGCTTGGCACTCCAGATACTTTACAAGCTTCACCCCTGCTAACCGACTCGGCCCCTGGCTTGACACACAAGACTGCTCTGCAAGCGTAACCTCTGCTGGTTGGGTCCATGACTTGATCACCGCCTGAAGTTTCCCGATTTGGTGAGAATACTGCTCTGGTACTTGCTTCAGTTACTCACTGTGGTCACTGGTAATAAGATGGTTAGTCCCTATGTGGCGACAGCTTCGCTTCTACCTCTGACCAGAACCGTCACTTCTGGTTGGACTGTAAGCCACAAACCCAACCCTGCGCTGCTCTCATATTTCTGGATAGGCCCTCACACAGCCTAGCAGCCAGATGCCCCCGGGATAGGCCCAATCTCTACCACCAAGTGCCCGGCCACCTAGAGGTAGAAGAGAAAAGTACAACCAGGCCAAGCTTAGAGAGAAATCAATTGACCAGGGTAACTACTCTTAGCAAGTACATTTGTGAGGAGTATCCCTGACTAAACCCCAGGGTGCACAGTTAAATTAGTTATTTATGGTTATTTTATTATTATGTTTTGTTAATAAAAGGCCTTTCGACCATTTAGCTGCACTTCCTGCTAAGTGTGTATTATTTGGTTAATTGGGAAGATGGATTTTGGGAGGGTAGGTTATGCCTCGTTTCCACTGAGCGGATTGGTTCGGTACGGTTCAGTACGGTACACTATTTTGAGTGTTTCCATTATGAAAGCGGCCATACAACCAAACCATACCGCACCACCCAGGGTCCTGCTTCAGATGTGGGGCCATAGAAAATGGTCCGGTGCGGTTAGGGCGGAGCTACGATACATTCCACTGATTGGCGGCCAGAAAAACGTCTGCCAATCACTGTGAGGCCATTCTAGGCATTTTTTCTAAACCCCGTATGGCCCCTGGTGGTCCGACTTGCAGTGGAAATGCTCACCTGAATAGGCCGGACCATTCTAACCCTTCCAAACTGTACTGACCCGAACCGATCCACTCAGTGGAAACGAGCCATTAGTATATTAGGGTGGTTACATCTGAACTACCCTAGTAATGATGGTTAGAACAGACCTTTAAGCTATTTTATGTTGGGTGCTTACAGTTCATCTGTGACTGGCACTGGTTTGTCGTTGTCAACTGTAATTTATCAGTTTGTTAACCATTGTTGTTAAGAAAAAACTGCATAAAAAGTATGCTTTGCATATCAATAAAGCTGCGGACTTGCCCTTCCAACTAAAGCAGCTCAGTATGTATATTGGGTGGTTAATGGGCAAGGTATATCGAGTAGTATTGTTATAAGGCTGTTATGCCTATCCTTTCACCAGAACATCACTGAACAGATCAGTGGCGTAACTAGAACCTTCAGGGCCCCGATGCAAGAAACCATGAAGGGCCCCCTGAACCCCAGCCAGGGCCCTTCCCTCCGAGTCCGGCAGTGGAGCTCCAGGGCGTGGTCACAGGTATGACCTTTGTGAGCCCTGTAGTTCCACCACTGGTTGGGGAGAACAGACATCGGACCTAGCGGCAATGCATGGAGCAGGAGAGGGGTACTCTGAGGACACAGGTCATGCGGGGAATGCACAACTAAAGAGCAGCCAGTGCGTTAGTAGAGCATGGAGCTCTGCTAGTCACCCTCCGCTTCCAGCCACCCGTGTGCATGGTGCACTGGTACCCCTAGCTGCCTATGCTGCTGCCGGCCATATGTAGAGGGGGCTGCATGGGCCCCCTGCATCACAGGGCCCGGTTGCGGTCGCAACTGCTGCACCCCCTATAGTTACGCCCCTGGAACAGATTAATATCCACATCTATTTCTTAGGACTCTGGTATGATGGAATGAAAAAGAAATCCCAGAACAAAGTCTTTGTGGACTCACTTCCGCCAGTGTGACACAATACATACCACTATGTTTGGGTGAATTGTTGACTAAATTCTCTAAGGACTTCTCTTTAACTGATTTGCATTGTTTGTGGACATTTTATGACTTGGCTATCAAATCATTCTCTAACAAAATGCGTCTCCACAACACATTCTTGCAAGCAGTGTCATGCGCCTGCCAATACCATGCCAAGGGCAGAACTGTGTAATCAAGATAACATTGTGCATAATTCAGTGTGGGGATTCCAGAAGAGCTGAGAGCGGCCAGGACCAACAGACAGGGCACAGCTGGAGAGCCGTGCTGGTGACTGCACTGTCTCCAGGAAAGCTATTCATAGACATGAGACTGTGGTCTTCGAGTAGAACTCCAACAAAAACTGTCAAGTATATGATCTTTCCCTAAATCTGCATAGTTCGTAAAGTAGAACTCCAACAAAAACTGGAAAATGACATGATTTTTTCTTAATATTGCTTGTTTCTTAAAGAGGAAGTAAACCCTGATGGGTTTACTTCCTCTTTGATTCCCTGCAAAGGCAAAGCATAATGGACTACTATGCATCGCATAGTAGTCCATTATGTGTCACTTACCTGACACAGGAGCCAGCGAAGTCACCGCTGTCCCCTGTAGTTCCGAGCGTCCATCTTCTTGGTGGGTCTCGCTGCTCCGGCGCTGTGATTCGCCGGAGCAGCAATGATGTCACTCCCAGGCATGCACGCGGGAGTCGGCACTCACGGCATATCGCCGTGATCTGCGGCTTACCCAGTGCGCCTGTGCGCCGCTGTCTACGGCGCATGCGCCGTAGACAGCGGTGGCTGTCTTCAGGTAAATATCTCCTAAACCGTATAGGTTTAGGAGATATTTTCTTGGACCTACAGGTAAGCCTTAATCTAGGCTTACCTGTAGGTCAAAGTGGTTTGTAAGGGTTTACAACCACTTTAAAGTGGAAATCCAGGCAAATTTGAATCCAGTGGCAAAGGGAGTAAAGCCCCATACACACTATCAGTTTTTCTGCTGAGTTTTGCCTTCAGATTTACCAAAACCATATAATATGAGGTCAAACCTTAGGAGTTTCAATGTGTATGCAATCAGGCAGGTCCTTGCACTACATGGTTTTGGTAAACCTGAAGGAAAAACTCAGCAGAAAAACTGATAGTGTGTATGGGGCTTTAGATTTTCAATTCTGTCTGTGTCCCTATTTTTTTTTTACCACAGGGACACAGACTGTAATAAATACAGAATTGTGGTTTCAACCCTTCCTGCTCCATACTACTAAAAGTTCTATTTTACAAAACATGTTATTTTAAATCCGTTCTCCCTTCTAAGGAAAATATAATTTTTGAAAATGTAAACCTAATACATATAATTTGGTATCATCTCATGTGTTTGTAGAGAATGTCAATTCAATGGATTATTTATACAAACTCTGTGCAAATGAGAAATCTGTCACAGGTCTTATGCCGAAGCCAAACTGACCATTCTATATTTGGGGCACACAATTTTAACTGCAATCCTGTGGGGGCAAGTTTAATGGCTGTGCATTTGTAACTTTTTTTTTTTTTAAGTGTAATCCCGTTTCGGGTCTGTGGTTGACTAATTAGGGAATAATGAGCAATCTCAACAATAGCTGAAAGTAACAATCACTTTCTAAGTTGTATTCCTGTGTCTACATCAGGGGAAATTTGCTCTTACTTTCTGATCCAGGAGAAGCAATGGAAGGTGCAAGTGCAGGGGTCAAGTCCTGGGGAAAAAAGTGTGGGAACTCCCACCCAAGATCCACTCCCCCACCAAAAAAATTTACAACGGGGCACATCAGGGCATGGGGCATCTTAGGGCATGGGGCACATCAGGCCACATGGCACATCAGGACATGGGGCACATCAGGCCACATGGCACATCATGGCACATAGCACATCAGGGCATGGGGCACATCACGACACATTATGGCACATTATGGGACACATCAAGGCACATTATGGGGCACATTGGGGCACATAGCACATCAGGGCACATTGGGGCACATAGCACATCAGGGCATGGGCCACATGGCACATCAGGGCACATTATGGGGCACATTAGGGCACATAGCACATAAGGGCACGGGGCACATCAGGGCATGGGGCACATCAGGTCACATGGCACATCAGGGCACATGGCACATCAGGACATGGGGCACATAGCATTTCCGGGCATGGGGCACATCAGGGCACATCGGGGCACATCATGGCACATTATGGGGCACATCAGGGCACATTATGGGGCACATAGCACATCAGGGCACATTATGGAGCACATTGGGGCACAGGGCACATAGAACATCAGGGCATGGGACACATTAGGGCACATCAGGGCACAGGGCACATCAGGGGGCACATTACAGGGCACATCAGGTGATCTTACTAGCCAGCATGCAGAGTAGCACAGGAAGCGCCTGTCTGTAGTAAGTTTTCTCTCATGTCACGCATCGCTGCTCGCTCCCCGGCGGCCCCTGCTCTCTTCTCGTCTATCCCAGATGATGTCACAAGCCAATGGGGATAGACAAGAAGAGAGGAGGGGCCACCGGGGAGCGAGCAGCGATGCGTGACATGAGAGAAAACTTACTACAGACAGGCGCTTCCTGCGCTACTCTGCATGCATCTTGACATTAGGCTTGGGCGGCTCTAGTGCAAAGGGAACAGCGTTCCTGCTGCGAAAAAAGTTCAGGGACGCCGTTCCCATGTGTTCCCGCAGGACTCGAGCCCTGTGCAAGTGTGACAGAGATAGGAAGACACAGAAATCCTTAAATCCCTCTAGTGGGTGCTAGATGTAGGATGGGTTTGTTAGTGTAGGTAAAATTAATTAGCTCAGGGCTATGCTCGAGCTGTGATTCCCGGTCAGGGTTCAGTGAGTCAGGGCTGGGTGACCTATCCTGGCAGCTCCTCTGGTGCCTCCCCCTGGTCTAGAAGGTTGTAGAAACTCCTGGAGGAGCTGCTTGGAATATTTATGAGGGCCTCAGCTCATCCCCGGTGAAGGACTGGGGGGGGGCGGGGTAAGGCTTACCTCATAAGCCATACCAGCAGGGCAGTCACTTGGAAGATGGAGATGTAGTTCTGTGGAGGCTGTTGGTGGCCATCAAGGGCATACCTCCCAACTGTCCCTGATTTCAAGGGACTATCCCTGATATAGAGCAATGTCCCTCATTCCTCCTCATTTTGGTCTGGTCTATATAGTTGTATATAAAATGCACTTTTTCTTTTAAAAAGTGTTTCCCAGTGCTAAACCTTTCATCCAAATTTTAAATTGCTGCATTTGTACATTTTAAAAGCCAATATAAAGGAATAGTAGTGGTAAAAAAAAACACTTGTGGATTTAATTAACCTTTTTTTGGGTTAATTCTCCTTTAAGAGGGTGTGGCAGAGGGCATGTCCTATGCCTACATACATTTGCTAGTAGGTGTCCCTCATTCCTATCTCAAAATGTTGGTAAGTATGCTCAAGGATGCTCCCTAGTCTGATGGGGATCCTGCCACAATACACGAAGGAAGCCCTTCCTGGAGGCACGTGAGCAAGTGAAAGAACTACTGTAGACTTACAAAGGGGGAGACTGCCACATGTAGTCAGATCTCCCTGAAGACAGCAGTGTGCCAAGTCTTCATCCCTTCCCTGGGAGATCTCCTGTAGAGTCAGCCAGGTAGGCTGGTGAAAGGCAGTCTGGAGAACTGTGGAGAAAAGCTAACCTGGAGGGCTAGTGAAAAGTGCAGCTGCAGCCAGCTGGGTTGGCAGTGCCTGCAGAGGTGGTACTGGGATGCAGTGGCCACAGGAGGGAAAATACATGCTGATCACTGTGGTCTGCTACACAACAAGGGGCTTTGAGTTTCTACCTGCAAAGGGCCATTGCTAATCTGACTGTGCCTTTTAGATCCATTCGCAAGTGATCCAGCTGGAGTCTGCACGCAAGGGAAGTGCAAGAGGAGTGTCAAGGGGACTGTTTAAAGACTGTGTATAGACTGTGTATAGGAAGATGTCCCTGAAGTAGTTGCCAAATTTTTGTTGCTGAAGTCAAGTGGGCATCCCATAACCACCCATCTCCATCAAAGTTATTAACACTCAATAAACCATAAAAACAAAGTCATGGACTGTTCTCTATCTCTGGAGTGCCTGTGAAAATTCAGAGTGCCTGGCTGTACAGGGTGGGGGATCCTAGTTCATCTGCGGCGCTACAAACATTACAGTGAGGCCCGGAACGGAAAAGACAGAAAAGAAAAAGTAGTGCAGGGCCGGGCATGACCATGTGTTTAGGGGAGACAATGCATGGGTTAATATGAAGAGATTAGAGGGGAGGGGACAGTGAGAAAAGTCCAAGGGGGAGTGGTAATATATAAGGAGGAGGCGGGGCTGGGCTGGGAAACAGAAAGTTGTGGAGAAAGAAATGAGGAGGCAGTTTTTTTGCTCTTCTCCTCCAACATGGCTGAGATGTCACTCGGATGAGGGCCTTTATGGATGACCAGGTGAGCTGATCGTGGCTGGGAGGTGATGGTTGCTGTGCATGCAGAGTTTGCAGCCTCTGGCGCTCTGTTTTCACCAGGGCCCTCATCTGGGACCATGCACCAGGCAAGGAGCCCTGTGGGGGGAACAATCCAGTCCCCCAGCAAAGAATAGCCAGCCGTCTGCCTGAACAGGGTCTGGGTGGACTCCACGCCACCAGCCCAGCTCGGTGGGCGGGGCCACGGGCCGTTATGGTGCCGCTTCCCCGCTTATGAAACGCAGGACTACTACCTCCTCTGCCTGCATCGCTGCGCGGGGAGGAAGGCTTAGGAGGGAGACTTATTAGTATGGCCATCAGGCTGCTTATACAAAAAAAAAAAAAAAAAGGGGTTTTTTAAAGGGGGCGGGGCTCCGTGGGGGGGCGTGGCCTATACCGGCGGCTCGAGATGGCACAAGTTGGCGGTGGAAGGACGAGGTTGACCTTCCAGGTCATAGTATGTGAGGGCATGTGTGGAACTGTGGCAGGAGGCGGAGCTTCAGGGGTGAGACAGGCAGTACTACGGAGGGACTCCACGGCCCCCAGGACCTCTTTGCCTGGGGGGCTTATGACACCACCGGTCCTGGTCTGGGACCACAGGTCGGAAGGCGAGCTGTCAGTGTGCAAGGAGGAGGAGCCGCAGGAATGCAAGCCAGCGATGGAGGCAAGCGAGGCAGCTGTTGGGGTTCCAGTCAGCCTGGTAAGTCAAATAATGTCTAAATGTTTTTCGTTTAAGTTGCATTGCAGGATTTGTTGGGGGGTTGGAAAAGGGGGTGCAATGTCGGCAGTAGTTGCTCCTCCTTGAACAGAGGTGGTGGATGCTGGCCCACAAGTGGCGGGCGGTGCACCTGCCAGTTTGGGGACAGTGGTGCAGTGGTGGGGTTGTCAGGTAATGGTAGGATGGAGATGGTAAGAATTGCAGATGCAAAATAAATAAATAAATAAATATAAAATAAATAAAAATAAATAAATAGATAAAAATGTGAGATGTACGGGTGCTTTGAGGGTCCCCTGGGAACAGGGTGCTTTGAGGGTCCCCTGGGAACACAATTAAATAGGGGGTCCGGGATACGATTTGAAAAGGCAAGTGTGTGGAGATCTTCTCGTTATGGCCACCTTTAAAAAAAAAAAAAAAAAAAAAAAAGGGGGGAATTTACATTTTAAGTGTATAGGGTCAAGCAGGAAGATCAAGGGAAAAGGATGAAGGTAAGAGGAGGTACCGATCGCTTTTGCCGAAGGCAGTCGCCATTATGCGATTGTCATGGGGGGAAGAACCCGAACATGGTTCGGCGTTGTTCTGTTATATGTAGGCCATTGGTAGGTGCACATGTTAAAAAGGGGGATCTGATTGGCTACGGGATGATGAGCGGTTTAGACCGCGCAGGTCGGTATGGCCGTTTCTTAATGGGGATCAAAGGATAGCGGCTTCTGGATGCGGTTTCTGTAGTAGTAGAGGCAACTATACCCCCCTCGGCTGAAAAGAAAGGGTTGGGTTGGCAGTGCAATGTGAGCTTCTCTCAGTTGAGTTAAACACGAGTGTTAAAAGGGTGGGGGGACCCATCCATTGTATTGTGGCTTCATGTGAGGACAATGTACAGACGAGCCTAGTCACACCAGGGATGACTTTTGGAAAGGGGAGCAAAGGTTGCAGCCTTTCGTAAGTAGATATGGAAATAGCGAGGCTGCTTGCCTCCGGGGTTTTTAATGGGGTCTACAGTGGGGGTGGTGCCTGAGAAGGAACCAGACACGTTTCGCCTCGTTTCCCCACTTATCTGTAAAAAAAAAAAAAAAAAAGAGTTCTGTCATAATCCGATGCGGTGCACTGTGTCCGATACTTCACGTACACAGCTATAAGGTGGGTTAGGTGTGACGGAAAAGGGGCGCCTATGGCAAACTAGGAATCCGTGTTCCACTTGCTTCCAGTTTATTCGGAGAGCTTTGGCTGCTGGATAGATGCTGGCAAGAGGAGTTTTTTACTTGGAACGATGCCTGCCCATGGGTTTCTCAATTTAGTGGGCTATGATTAGATGTTTAGTTCTTTACCGGAGTGGGGGGGGTAGAGACGTGTCGGTCCCTGATTCAATCATACATGGCTTGGACGTTTGTGTGTTGGGCCGCCTTCCTCCGATGTGTGTGCGATTATACTTTATACATTGCAGGTAGGTTCATTAGTGCCATTGGCTGCAAAACACAGGGGGCCGACGAGGGATATTGTACTATTTTGTTCTGGCATTGTGATTGTTTCAGGGGTTAGGGAGGGTCATCTGTCAGTGACCAAGTTGGAGGTACTATAGAAGGGGGTGTGTAAGGCCCAGGGACGGCGTGAGGTACAGTTGAGGACTTTGCATTCATTGCTGGGTAAGTTCAATTTCACCTGCCGGTTTTATTCCAATGCGCGGGTTTTGGCCGACGGCTGCCGTCTGCTACAGTGGGGGTTTCAGGCCCTGGATAATTTAAACAGTTAAATGCGGAACACGGGGAGGGTTCGAAGGTTTGGTACGAGTTCTTGGCCACATATAACGGACGATGGGTGGATGCCGGGTCGATGGGAAAAGAGGTAACGAACACGGCGGGGTAAACAGGTTTGGGGGAAATTTCTCTTTCAGGGGCAATAGAGTGAGGAATTTGGCCCCAAGTTTGTTGGGTGGAAGTGGGGTGTTCATTCGTAAATTTGTGCTATTGGAATTTTTCCAGTGGTTCCGGCTATGGAGCTGGGGTAAGGGTCATGCAGGAACCTGACACGGAGTTGAATTGTGATTAGGTGGGTGTGGTTACGTGGTCAACCACATGTTCGCATTGTCACAACTGGTCATACTGTGGCTATGCCATTTTGTGTTGCGTTAGGTGCAGTTGAACATTTTCTATATGCTATTCATCTTGCAGGCTTCGGAAACACGGGGGGCTTACTCGTGCATCTGTTTTCGGTGGGATAGGTTCAGAGAGTTAGCCGGACACAGAGGGGGAGGGGTTCCCTACTCGGGCTGGATAGGGGAGATGGCATTGGAGTCACCACGGGAGGTAACAGGGCAGTCAGCCAGTGAGTCCACATGGGCAGCTTATGTAAAGGTATGAAAAGAAGGGTGGGTTGTTCAGTGCAGGAGTCTGAGGTCGAACATGGCTGTGTGGGGGGTAAAGTTGTTGGTGGTACTGTGGTTCCAGGAACTTGGTAAACGGGGTTGGTATCTGCCATCGAGCAGAAACTGGTGGGTTTTTGGCTTTTGTTTAACCTGCTGTGCAGGGTGGATTGAAAAAAGGAGTTTGGGTTGGACAATAAAAAAAAAAAAAATTATCAAAGGGTTAGAGGGGTGGAGGTGCTGCTGTTTGTGTTACCAGGATTCGGAGTAATAAAAAATAAATAAAAATAAAATAAATAAATCATCAAATAATAAAAAAAAAGAAAAAAAAAAAAAAAGGGATAAAACGTTTAGAGGGTTTCTAGGGTTTGGAACAGATGGCATGGGGGGCAGTTCATGTGGCACAAGACTGGGAAGTATTGGTCGAGGTTCCAGTTTGGGTGGGTGTTCTGAAAATGCCACTGGGATGCAAGGTTGGATGGTGCAGAATACGCTTCACACTCCTTCCACATCGGGGCAGCTTTAGAAGCTGCCAGATATGGGTTGGATGAGGCGGCGGTAAGGAGGAATGGTAGGTGGGAAGCAAAGCGATTACGCATTTACCTATGCCTTCATGTGGTGGTGGAATAAATAATAATAATAAAAAAAAAAAAAAACACATGAGTGGGGGAGTAGTCTGTACATACGAGCTGTGTTTGTGGTATGGGGTTACATTGGTTTACTTTAAAGTTGGTGCTACCTTTGCCGTTTTTGTTTTGTTTTTGTCCAGATGGAGGACTTATACGCCTTGTCTGGATTTTCTTTGTTATCTGTATGTTTGTTGGGGGGGCCAGGAGAGCAGATGCAAGATCGGTTGGCAGACAGTTGGGTAGTTAGAGGAGGGAGGCATGTGTTCACTGGCTAGGTGTATGGGGGTTGAGGTGCGGCAAGGTGATATGGGAAGTGGAACGTTAGGCGCGGCGGGATAAACCGCCGGCCATTTGGGTTATGCATGCAAGGGGTAATGCTTTTGGGTTCGAATGATCAGGGAGCTTATCTCGGACGTTAAGTCAGATATTTTACGACTTCGTACAGTTGTCTAACGCTCAGGTGGTCGGGAGGTTGTGGCTCAGAATGGGGGGCCTGGTGATCAGGAAAGTAGAGGTGGAAACTAATGTGGGCCTGTAATTGGGGGTGTTAGAATACACCTCTAGGTAGTGGGGATTGTTTTCTGGGCTCTGGGACTCAAAGATGGGATCCAGCGGGCCCCGGGGGTGTGGGGGAGCCCTTAAGGGTAAGGTGTCATCCTTGCGGGCTGTGGCAGTGTTTTGTTGGTCTTTGACGGTGGCAGTAAACATATGTGATGGAAAGGGGTGGGGGGCTCATCGGTAGTATGTGCCCCTCCGGTGTATTCCAGCGAAAGGTTAGCTGGAATACTGTAATGGTTGCACTGCGGGAAGGGGGTTGTCTCCGAGCAGGTTATCCGCTGGAGGCCTATCGTGTGGAAAAAGGTCCCGCAGTGTATTGGTGGAATATGTGTTGGAGTTCCGGGGTGCCGTCAAAGACCAACAGACTGGAGTTGAACAAGTTGTTACGGAGGTGATATTTTGGTATATATTTGATATTGGAGTTATTTATATGGTGTGAATAATAAATAGGCTGCTATGGCCATTTATACTCCAAAATTAAGGTGTGGTCTCATCATTTTAGAAGGGTAAGAAATGGGGATGGTGGAGTACAAGTGGTATAGCAGTAAGAGGCAAGTTGGGTACCTCTGAACTACACTGGTCAAGATATTTAACTAACCTCTACCTACTCTGCTAATTAAATGTGCTTCTGCTGCTGTCTATGTCCCTATCAGAGCAATATCCCATTGTTTCCTCTCCTTGTGAGATCTGGTCACTGGGAGAGGAAGTGAGGAGAATCTCCCCTACAGGGACGCACATAGAAATTGAAACCTGCTTACAATGGATTCCACAGTAAAGTATAACCTGAATAGACCTTCTGGCTTAAACCACTTATGCTCCAGAAGATTTTACGCCCTTCATGACCAGGTCATTTTTCGCTATTAAGCACTGTACTATTTTTACTGGAAATTGCGCAGTCATGCAACGCTGTAACTGAATGAAATTTATATCATTCTTTTCACACAAATACTGCTTTCTTTTGGTGGTATTTGATCACCACTGGGTTTTTTATTTATTACTATATATAAACAAAAAATATATAAAAATTTAAAAAAAAACAATATTTTTTACTTTTTGCCATAAAACACATCCAATAATTAAGTGAGAAAAGAGAGGTAGAGCAGCGCCGCTCTGAGTGTAGTATGTCAATTAAAACATGGCTTTATTTGTAATTTAAAAGATGTGCACTCACATTGAGTAGATAAAAACAGGCATAGTAGATCTCTGTGGCCGTCCTCAGCTATCCTCTGGTTTTCTTGCTGGGCAATAAAAAAGTGTAAAACATCAAATGTCTTCATAAATGTAGGCCAAACTGTATTCTGCTACATGTCTTTGGTAAAAAAAATAAGCATATATGAATTGATTTGCATGAAAATTATAGCATCTAAACAATGGTATATACAGTTATGCTCAACAGTTTGCATACCCTGGCAGAAATTGTGTATTTTTTTATTTTTTTGAGAATATTAATGTCATTTTTTATTTTAGGGTGGACCTCCGCTTTAAAAATCGCAATCACATGAAGCCATTTATTCTCACATAGTTTTTTGGATCCTTTTTAAATCATACTGATAACAGAAATCACACAAATGTGGGAAACTGACATTTTAACCTGTGTGTGCCACCTTCTATGTCTGTACCAAGGCCAAACATTCCAGGGTATGTAAACTTTTTATCAGGGCCATTTGGGCGATTTCTGTTATCATGATTTAAAAAGGATCCAAATAACTAAGTGATAATAAATGGCTTCATGTGATTGTTATCATCAAATAAAAGACAGTTTTTGGCATGATCAGTCATATTTTCAATATTAATACCACAATTTCACAATGTCTGCCAGGGTATGCAAACTGGATTTTTTTTTATACTACTAATGGCGGTGATCAGCGACTTATAGTGGGACTGTGATAGTGGGGCGGACAATCTGACACTAATGGGTGGTGGGGGAAACTGACACTGACATCTCCAGTGATCAGTGCTAAGAATATACTCTGTCACTGTACTAACGACAATAGATGGGAAGGCGTTAACATTTAGGAGCAATGAAGGGGGTTACCTGTGTGCCTAACAGTGTTTACTGCGTGTAGCAGGGAGAAAAAAACTGGCACATCGCTGCTGTATCAAGTGAGCCCTGTGTTTTTTACCAGCACAGGGCTCTCTTCTGTCATTTGCTCAGCTAAGCATTGATGATGGTATGATTTACAGCCAGGACCCATTGATTGACTTGTGCTGCAGAGAATGACAGCTCAGGTTTCCGGGTATACTGTATGTGTGCATGCGTGACTGACCCGGAAAAAGGACCTGACATACAGGTACGTTACGGTGCCTGTATGACCCGCCATCATGCATTAAATGTACTGCAGCAGGTCGGCAAGTGCTTAAAGCTAAACTCCAGGCAAATGATTCAATATACAGATTAAATAGTTACACAAGTGCTGTTTTATCTGCTAAAGGATTAGTATTTCTGCCCATCCAGTCCAAGATTTACACAGCTCAGACACTGTTTAGCAGGGTAGGGGACCAGAGTTTTCTCTGCTGCAGTTAAGATGTGTTCTATCCCCACCATGTGACTACACATTGATAGGAGAAGAAGCAGTTCATCTTTCTGTCACACTGCTCTCTCCTCCTATCAGCAGGTCCATTGTTAAGGCTTCTCAGCCAATCTGAGGTCTGCTGTAGAAATGCTGCAGGAGGCTGATATCAGGTCAAATTCAGGTACTTACACAGCTTGCAGCAGAAAAAAAACAAAAAATAAAAAAACGCACACATGTAGGCTTCATGCACACATGGCATTTGGCCATCTCACCTAGACACTTTTCCTCTTCGCAGCAGTATTTATCTAGATGCATTTTAGGCCTGTCAAGGGCTTGGGTGTTAATTCATGTCATTGGGCAGAATGTTAATTTATTCTGACCATTGAAATGAATTACCACTAAATAGCTTGACACGCCTAGCATTAACACGCGTTTAGAAACATTTACACATATCAGGCGGTTTTTCTGCCAAAACGCTGCTGGCAGACTAGCTGGCGGGGGGGGGGGGGGAGCCAGATGCCCATAACAGTGGCATTGAAAGCATCCAATGTGCATGAGGCCTTAACCCCTTAACACCCCAGTAACCCCAATGCCGACCGGGCCATAGCTGAAAGACAGTTACAGTAAGGTCAGCTTATTCTGCATGGACGTCCTCACAGAATCAAGCACGCACCCGGAAAACCTCCGTCACCTCCGGGTCCGGGGGGCCCGGCGCATCACGGATCACGGTAAATGGTGATGGTGGCCGTTTACCACGTGATCGCTCACTTGTTAACAAATCGGCGTCATGTCATGATGCCGGTTCCTCCCTCCCCTCTCTGTACTGATCGGTACAGTGTGAGAGGAGAGAGGGAGAGATCATTTGCACCGCTCTAGGCGCTACAGATTTAGCCCACAGCACTGCTCAGTGCCAATATTCTACTATGCAATACTCTGCCAATACTCGCCAATACTCTGCAATAATTTTTTTTTTTTACCAAATTTTTAGTCTTTTTTAATTTATAGCGCAAAAAATAAAAAACCCAGCGGTGATTAAATACCACCAAAAGAAAGCTCTATTTGTGTGAAAAAAGGACAATCATTTCATATCGGTACAGTGTTGCATGACTGAGTAATTGTCATTCAAAGTATGAGAGCACCCAAAAGCTGAAAATTTATCTGGTTAGGAAGGGGGTTTAAGTGCCCAGTGGTCAAGAGGTTAATCCATATGTGCGGCCGCAAAAAATCTGGGCTTTAACGCTCACACATTGAACACACGCACGCTCCCAGCACAACGTCCGAGCTGCCGTAACCAGCTTTCGGTCTCCAGAAAACACCGTCAGCCAATCGCAGTGATCACATGATCACCCATCCTGCCCGCCACCCTAGGCGTTAATAACTTTTATTGCCAGGGTAGCCGGGAATGGGTTAATATTGTATTAATGAATAGAGAATTGCATTTATTTGTGACTTTTATATCTGCGTGAAGTTCAGTTTTACTGTTTCCCGCACATCACAATAGATTGACTGATTTTACAGCAATGAGAGCTGCTGTTTGAATGAATGAATGATCTAATCTAAGGACCACCTGAGTACCTATGCCCCTATACATACTGTACATATTGTTCACCCCCAAGCTAGTTATGAGCGGAAAGACCAACAAGCCAGGCTTTTGTACCCGCAGCACCTGTGCAGTGATAGGAATCTCTTGTCCCGTGACACAGTTTAAGCATCTTCACTGACAGACAGAAGGAGACCTGTCTTCACCTGTCCCACCATCTGCACGTCCATTGTGACATCATGAAGACACACGTGGCCTGACACAAGGTGAGATTGTCAGGATGAAAAGGATCACCCACCTGGCACGTGGATCAATAACAGAACAATACGCTACTGTTTCCATTCTCTGAATGCCTCAGTGTAGATCACACGCAGAGCTTTATGTTCAATCTATATGAATTATGAAGGAGCAGGCGTTGAAATGCCTTGTGTCAATATCAGAGTGATTTATGAAGTGTGTAAGTAATAGACAAAACACATAGCTCCCAACTGTCCCTGATTTTGAGGGACTGACTCTGATTTGGAGGGACTGTCCCTGATTTTGAGCAATGTCCCTCTGTCCCTCTTTCCTCCTCATTTATCCCTAATTTTGGTCTGATCTATATAGCTGTATATAAAAAGTCTATAAATATCTTATCTTTAGTGCTAAAACCTTTCATCCAATTTCTAAATTACTGCATTTGTAAATTTTAAAAGCAAATATAAAGGAATAGTATTCGTAAAAAAAAAAAAAAAAGCACTTGATTGATTTAAAGTGGTATTCCCATTATAAAAAAAAAAATTAAAAGTCAGCAGCTACAAATACTGCTATTAGGGGCTATTTAAGGCAGACGCCAGAAGTCCTATTTAGGTGGGAACTCTCCTCATGTCCTTTGGATTCTCCAGATCTGATGACATCGACAGGAAAACTGGGAAACATAGATTTAGGAATTTGGAACCTTGATACGGCGGTAATCTATGATTTAGGAACCTCTCTTTTTATGAAAAATGCAATGATAGGGGTTAGACTAAAATATTCCTTGGTTCTTTTTGTCGTAGGTTCCTCAGATAAGATTGGGGCTCATACAATGTAATGTTTCCCCATCTGCTGGGCCATTGGACACATATGTAAAGGAGTTTTCTATTCCCATCCTTTGTTGAGTCTGTTTGACTCCAGGGCTTTGAGTGCGGTGACAAAGTAGCAGACCCTCACCATCTTCACTTATTGGTTCAACCTTCTCCCCTTTGGCCCGTTTTTCCCGTCTTTGGGACGGTTGCCAAACAAGAGAAAAATGCCTTTTATGGCATAAAAAATAAACATGTGAGTATTCAAGTATTGGGATTTAAATGCATTATGTTATGTTTGTAAGTGTATTTTTTTAAATATTTATTGCTTGTTGTGTGTTCACAGATAGTGGCTTCCCTGAAGAAGAAACTATTAATACATACTTTTCGAAACGCGTAGGAAAAATTGCCGCTTGCTTTGTCGCATAAAGTTTACGCATGTGGTATTATTTTATGCTATATACATATGTCAGCACAACATTCGTATTTTATGGATTTCTTTTTTATTGTAACGTTTTTTGGTATTTGTAATAAAATTTATATTTTTTTATATACATCTAGTATCATTTTTTCTATATTGCTTTAAAAATCCCAAATAAATTTGAGGTGTCAATCAATTGTATCTACTATTTCCGGGATGATGGCAATAACATGCCACAGCTCATGAGTCCAATAAATATGCCCATGCGTTATGGGCCATAAAGCATGTGCTACCGGCAGACAGTGCCGCCAATGCTGTAACGTGCTACAAACAGTGCCAGCCGTGACACTAATGGCATAACGCATGTGCTACTTGCTGACAGTGCACCCATGCCGCCAATGACATATTGTGCTGCAGACAGTGCCACCCATGCCGTCAATGGCATAATGCCATTGGCAGCATGGATGGCACTGTCTCTGCAGGCATCACATGCGTTATGACATTAGCGTCATGGGTGGCACTGTCTGCAGCACAATATGGCATTGGCATCATGGGTGGCACTGTCTGCAGGCAGCACATGTCTTATGGGCCATAACGCATGTGCTACCTGCAGACAGTGCCACCCATGCTGCTAATACCATAATGTATATACGCTGCTGCATCAGTAGTAGATCTTAAAATTCACCCCCAGCAAGCACACACCTGTGTCATTTTTAGCTGGGCTCCATGAGGCCCTTCTTCCCTGATCCTGCTGCGCTGCTGCCTGGACTGGAGTGTCCAACTGTCCACAAATGATTCCATTCAGATGCGATCATGTCAGCTACTTATTTTTTGTGTTCTGCCAGTCTGCCACTGCCGCTCGCCTCACTGGCACTTCTCGCAAGAGGAGGCGGAGGAAAACACTCCACGGCGCCAAGGGGGACGGCACGATAGAGGACGCACTGGCTGGGACTTGAGCCACAGCCAGCATGAAGAGCGGGTGCAGAAGAGGTATTCTTCCGCACCTGAAATAGAGGAAATAGTCCCTCCCCTGCTGCAACCTAGTCTGCAGATAGCTATCTGCAGAAAAAAAAAACCTTAAAAATAACCGGGGGATGGTGGGGGCTATTTGGTTGGTAGTTAAGCCGGATCGGCCATGGCTGGAGGATTTTTTTTTTAATATTATTTATCTGCTCAGCTTGCCCGGGCCCCCCTGCTGGCTGGGCCCGGTACAACAGGGCCAGTCGTACTGACCTATCAGCGGCCCTGCCTATGCAAGACAAGTTTGGGCCAAAATCTGTCTGAAAAAACAGATTGTGTCGTCAGAATGTCCAACCGCGTGTACAGGGCATAACAGTACTAGACATGTGCAGAGTAAAATATTTCGTTTCGGAATTTCGTTTTCGTCTGAAAACTTAATTTATTTAGTTACTCCCGAAATTCGTTTTTATTTATTTCGTTTTTCGTTCAAAAATTGCATTCGTCCGAAAATCCACATGAATCACGGTCGAATCTGTCTTTGAAGGCTTATGGTGTCTGTCGAATGTATAAAGAAGATTCGACGGAGCTAGTATATAGCATACTTTAGAACCCTATTAAAGTCTATGGGACTCCAACGTTCAAAATCTAAAGTGCTCATTTTAAAGGCTAATTTGCAAGTTACTGTCCTAAAAAGTGTTTGGGGACCTGGGTCCTGCCCCAGGGGACATGGATCAATGCAAAAAAAAGTTTTAAAAACGGCCGTTTTTTCGGGAGCAGTGATTTTAATAATGATTAAAGTGAAACAATAAAAGTGTAATATTCCTTTAAATTTCGTAGGGGGGGGGGGTTGTCTATAGTATGCCTGTGAAGGGGCGCATGTTTCCCGTGCTTAGAACTGTCCCTGCACAAAGTGTCATTTATGCAGGAAAAAAAGTCCTTTAAAATCACTCGCAGCTATTATGAATTGTCGGCTCCCGTAATACAGAAAACACTCATTGAAAGTCATTGATAAATAAATAAATAAATAAAAAAGCGTGGGGGTCCCCCAAATTCAATTACCAGGCCCTTCAGGTCTGGTATGGATATTAAGGGGAACCCTGCCTCAAATTTAAGAAAAAATTTGACGTGGGGTTCCCCCTAAATATCCATAACCAGACCCTTCAGGTCTGGTATGGATATTAAGGGGAACCCCGCGTCAAATTTAAAAAAAAATTGACGTGGGGTTCCCCCTAAAAATCCATACCAGACCCTTTATCCGAGCACGCAACCTGGCAGGCCGCAGGAAAAGAGGGGGGGACGAGAGAGCGGCCCCCCCTCCCTCCTGAACCGTACCAGGCCACATGCCCTCAACATTGGGAGGATGCTTTGGGGGTCTGTGACCCCTCAAAGCACCTTGTCCCCATGTTGATGAAGACAAGGGCCTCATCCCCACAACCCTGGCCGGTGGTTGTGGAGGTCTGCGGGCGGGGGCTTATCAGAATCTGGAAGCCCCCTTTAACAAGGGGACCCCCAGATCCCGCCCCCCCCCGTTTGAAATGGTAAGGGGGTACCCTACCATTTCACAAAGAGAGTGTAAAAAATGGTTAAATAAAACAAACACACTTTTGAAAAATTCCTTTATTAAAAATAAAAAAATAAAAAAAAGATTCCAGCGGCGGTAATCCACTCTTGCTATCCAGCGACGGACGATCATCTCTCCAGCGATGTCTCATCTCATCCAGCGCAGCGATCCACCCTTCTTCTGTCTCCGTGGAGGAGACACTGCAAGGATTCCGGCTGCTGACGTTTCTTATATACGGAGGGCGGGGCCACCCGTCACCTGACCCCGCCCCCCTCTGACGCAAGGGGAAACCTGGGGTTCCCCGTGATGTATAGGTGACCCCGCCCCCCTCTGATGTAACGGAAACCTGCCTGTGTTACATCAGAGGGGTGCGGGGTCACCCATACGTCACAGGGAACCCCGGGTTTCCCCTTGCGTCAGAGGGGGGCGGGGTCAGGTGACGGGTGGCCCCGCCCTCCGTATATAAGAAACGTCTCAGCCGCCGGAATGCCTGCAGTGTCTCCTACACGGAGACAGAAGGATGGATTCGCTGCGCTGGATGAGATGAGACATCGCTGGAGAGATGACCGTCCGTCGCTGGATAGCAAGAGTGGATTACCGCCGCTGGAATCTTTTTTTTATTTTTTTATTTTTAATAAAGGAATTTTTCAAAAGTGTGTTTGTTTTATTTAACCATTTTTTACACTTTCTTTGTGAAATGGTAGGGGTACTTTTGTACCCTTACCATTTCAAACAGGGGGGGGGGCGGGATCTGGGGGTCCCCTTGTTAAAGGGGGCTTCCAGATTCTGATAAGCCCCCCGCCCGCAGACCTCCACAACCACCGGCCAGGGTTGTGGGGATGAGGCCCTTGTCTTCATCAACATGGGGACAAGGTGCTTTGAGGGGTCACAGACCCCCAAAGCATCCTCCCAATGTTGAGGGCATGTGGCCTGGTACGGTTCAGGAGGGAGGGGGGGCCGCTCTCTCGTCCCCCCCTCTTTTCCTGCGGCCTGCCAGGTTGCGTGCTCGGATAAAGGGTCTGGTATGGATTTTTAGGGGGAACCCCACGTCAATTTTTTTTTAAATTTGACGCGGGGTTCCCCTTAATATCCATACCAGACCTGAAGGGTCTGGTTATGGATATTTAGGGGGAACCCCACGTCAAATTTTTTCTTAAATTTGAGGCAGGGTTCCCCTTAATATCCATACCAGACCTGAAGGGCCTGGTAATTGAATTTGGGGGACCCCCACGTTTTTTTTATTTATTTATTTATTTATTTATTTATTTATCAATGACTTTCAATGAGTGTTTTCTGTATTACGGGAGCCGACAATTCATAATAGCTGCGAGTGATTTTAAAGGACTTTTTTTCCTGCATAAATGACACTTTGTGCAGGGACAATTCTAAGCACGGGAAACATGCGCCCCTTCACAGGCATACTATAGACAACCCCCCCCCCCCCTACGAAATTTAAAGGAATATTACACTTTTATTGTTCCACTTTAATCATTATTAAAATCACTGCTCCCGAAAAAACGGCCGTTTTTAAAACTTTTTTTTGCATTGATCCATGTCCCCTGGGGCAGGACCCGGGTCCCCAAACACTTTTTAGGACAGTATCTTGCAGAATCTTTTCTCTCTGTCAAATCTTTTTTCTCTGTCGAATATTTTCTCTATATAATCTTGGACTAATAGAGGTAAGGTTAGGCACATTCGAACACAGGTTCTATAGACACAGATTGTTGTCAGAGTCATGTCGAATCTCCTATTCTATATCGAACTGTTGTAACAATGAAAACGAAAATAAAGCATTTATTTATGTCGGATCTTTCGTTTTTCGGATTTTGTGCTGAAATTCGGATTAAAATTCATTCGGACGAAAACGAATGCACATGTCTAAACAGTACACATAGTACAACACGTAGCCCTTGTCTCCGTGTGGATGGGATATTTCTTATTAAAGCAACTCTAACAATAATATAACAAGGTCCGCTTATTTAGACAGAAAAAACATTTATAAAAAAAACTGTAAAAGGCAAAAGAGTTGGTTAATATACTCACCTTTCCCTCACTTCCGTGTGGCAGAGGGTGATGTCACCATTCTTCCAGTAAGATCCCGGAATATCAAATGTTCCTGGCGCCAAATGTGAAAACCCCTGACAGCATCCAGGTGTTACTACAGAAAAGTCTGATTCATGCACAGGTTTAATAGGTTCATTATTATTGAAACATGATTAAAATCTCTTCCATGAACCATGTTTCATGCCAACAACCTGCTCTTTTTAATGCCCAACTCCAGACAAAAAAAAAAAATACTATCTTTGTAGTAGGCTCCCCTTACACTACACAGATAAAGAATAACTAAAGGCAAAACTTTGTATTACCGTATATACTCGAGTATAAGCCGAGATTTTCAGCCTCTTTTTTGAGGCTGAAAGTGCCCCCCTCGGCTTATACTCGAGTCATCGCTGTCTGCCCGCTCGATCAGCGTGTCGAGCAGACAGACAGCGGCCATTCTGATTCAAAAGCCGCGCCTCCGGCTCCGCCTTCGCCTGTGATAGGCGGAACACTGAATTTCCCAGCAGCCTGTGTTCCGCCTATCACGGACGTCGTATCATCCTCGTACTACGGACGAGGATGATACGACGTCTGTGATAGGCGGAACACAGGCTGCTGGGAAATTCAGTGTTCCGCCTATCACAGGCGAAGGAGGAGGCGCGGCTTTTGAATTTTACAATGGCCGCCGACGAAGAGGGCACGGGACGGAGGCAAGGCAAGGCACGGCACGGGACGGGACGGGACGAAGGCAAGGCACGACACGGGACGGAGGCTCGGGACAAAGGCTCGGGACACAGGTAGGCTGGACACACACACACACACACACACACACACACACACACACACACACACACACACACACACACGGATGGATGGATACACACACACACACGGATGGATGGATGGATGGATACACACACACACAGGGATGGATGGATGGATGGAGACACACACACACAGGGATGGATGGATGGATGGATGGATGGAGACACACACACACAGGGATGGATGGATGGATGGATGGAGACACACACACACAGGGATGGATGGATGGATGGATGGAGACACACACACACAGGGATGGATGGATGGATGGACACACACAGGGATGGATGGACGGACACACAGGGATGGACGGACACACAGGGACGGACGGACACACAGGGATGGATGGACACACACACAGGGATGGACAGGCATGTCTCACCCTCGGCTTATACACGAGTCAATAAGTTTGCCAGTTTTTTTGGGGGTAAATTGGGGGCCTCGGCTTATATTCGGGTCGGCCTATACTCGAGTATATACGGTAGTTCTGGATAGAGTAGAGATAGATTAGAACACCAATTAGGTTTTTGTTGCTGCCTGTGTCCCTGTTCGGGAGATTCGCTCTCTCTATTTGTCCTGTTTATCATTAAAAAAAATTAAAAATAATCAAGGGGAAATGTGAAAATGGGGAACAGGAACAGGAACTTCCTCTCTCTTAGGCAGGCAATAGCAAAAAAACTCTGGATAGCCGCACACCGGAAAAAGGCTTAAAATCCTGTGTTTTTATTAATAATCGAGGGTCACATCACATCAAATAGTCCACAGCAAAGAAAAGGGTACAAAAATGCTAATGCATTTCGCACTAGAATCAGTGCTTACTCATAGCTGACTCTCTCTTCCTGTTGTGCCAATGGACAGGAAGTGAAGCTAAATCTCCCCATTGGAGAAAGATGGACCAAAAAAATCTGACATAACCCTCCCTTACTCGATCTAAAAATTAAAGAGAAAAAAAAAAAACACGTTTTGCCCATTGTTCAACTTTAACCTCTTGCCGCCCGCGCTATAGCCGAATGACGGCCACAGCGCGGACCTGAATTTCCGGGAGACCGTCATATGATAGCCTCCCCTTTGCACTCGCACTGTGATCACAGAGTCACTGAGACTCGGGTGATCACAGATCCGAATAAGGGCCCAATCCCAGCCCCTAACCATGTGATCAGCTGCCAGCCAATGACAGCTGATCACATGATGTAAACAAAAGCTCCATAATTGTTTTGTTTTACCCGCACGCTGACAGTTCTCCAGCTTATCTGCAAGGGACATCAGTCCCGAAGAGGAAGAGGCAATTATGCCTCATCTGTGCCGACCAGTACCCCCTGCCAGTGCCACCTGCCATTGCCAACTGCCAGTGCCCACAGTGCCACCTATCAATGTCCATGAGCGCCACCTATTAATGCCCATGAGTGTCACCTATCAATGCACACAAGTGCCACCTATCAATGCCCACCAGTGGTGCCAATCAGTGCCACCTAGCAGTGCTGCCTATCAGTATAACTGATCAGTGCCCATTATTGCCACCCATCAGTGCCCATCACTGCCACCTATCAGTGACCATCAGTGCCACCTCATCAGCGTACATCAATGAAGGAGAAAAATTACCTGATTGCAAAATTTTATAACAAAATATATTAAAAAAAAATTCTAAAAATTCGGTCTTTTTACATTTCTTAAACAAAAAATGAAAACCAGAGGTGATAAAATACCACCAAAAGAAAGCTCTATTTGTGGGAAATAAATTATAAAAAATTTATTTGGGTACATTGTAGCATGACCCTGCAATTGTCAAAGTGCATCAGCGCTGAAAGCTGAACATTGGGCTGGGCAGGAGGGGAGTTTAAGTGCCCAGTAAGCAAGTGGTTAAGAACCAGTTTTTAAAGAGTACTGTAATACCTTATTCCTTGCTGCAGCAGGGTCCCTCCAGCTTTGTGACTGGTCCCCCCGTAGCCTCCTCTCTAAGGCAGGTTTCCGTTACATTAGAGGGGGGGGGGGGCGGGTCACCCAAAAGTCATTAGGGAACCCTTGGCTTCCCTCACCAGCGTCAGAGGGGGCGGGGTCATGTGACGGGTGGCCCCGCCCTCCTAATATAAGAAACGTCAGCGCTGGAATCCCCGCAGTGTCTCCTCAGTGAAGACAGATGCATGCAGGGCTGTTTTTAAGGCAGGGCAAAAGGGGCAGCTGCCCTGGGCCCTGTCATTGTTGTGGGGCCAAAAACAGCTGCCTCATACTTGCCAACTATCCTGGTTTAAATTCCCTCATCCCTTGAGGTTTTAGTCCCGTGATGTGTTACAATATCTCAGTGTGAAGTGCTGCTACTAATGCTGCCCAGCTCTGCCCTATTGTTGTGTACAGATGACTCACCTACAGACCCTGTGTTTATATGCCAATTACCGGCATTCATATGTAAGTAGCGACAGCATTCATATGTAAATAGCGGTGGCTGGCGGCATTGATATGCATATCATGCCCCCCTGAGGTCATATCGACAGTAATCTTTAGAAACCTAGCAACAAGCAGAAATCATGTGCTGTAACCACTAGCTATTAATCAGTGAACCGTAATGTGTGCTGTAACCTCTAGCAACCAGTCAGTGAGCGATAATGATACACTGTAACCTCTAGCAACCAGTCAGTGAGCGGTAATGATACACTGTAACCTCTGGCAACCAATCGCAATAGCTGCCTGATCTGATTCGGTAAACTGATTTTGAGCCTAGCTGCTATTTATTGTATGTCTCAGAGCAGGTGGGGAGCAATACTGTATGGGGGGGGGGGGCGAGAAAAGTTTTGCCCAGGGTCCAATTAATATTAAAGATGGCCCTGGATACATGTATAGACAGCGCTGGACTGAAAATCACCCGTCGCTGGATCAGATCAGCCATCGCTGGACCCCGGAGAGATGATCATCCATCGCTGGATAGCAAGAGTGGATTAGCACCGCTGGAATCTTTTTTTTATTTTTTTTATTTTTAATAAAGGAATTTTTCAAAAGTGTGTTTGTCTTATTTAACCATTTTTTACACTTTCTTTGTGAAATGGTAGGGGTACTTTTGTACCCCTTACCATTTCAAACAGGGGGGGGGCGGGATCTGGGGGTCCCCTTGTTAAAGGGGGCTTCCAGATTCTGATAAGCCCCCGCCCGCAGACCCCCACAACCACTGGCCAGGGTTGTGGGGATGAGGCCCTTGTCCCCATCAACATGGGGACAAGGTGCTTTGAGGGGTCACAGACCCCCAAAGCATCCTCCCAATGTTGAGGGCATGTGGCCTGGTACGGTTCAAGAGGGGGGCGCTCTCTCGTCCCCCCCTCTTTTCCTGCGGCCTGCCAGATTGCGTGCTCGGATAAAGGCTCTGGTATGGATTTTTAGGGGGACCCCCACGTAAATTTTTTTTTTATTTGACGCGGGGTTCCCCTTAATATCCATACCAGACCTGAAGGGCCTGGTAATTGAATTTAGGGGAACCCCACGCTTTTTTTTTTTTATCAATGAATGAATTGGCTCCGTAATACAGAGAACACTCATTGAGTGTTCTCTGTATTACGGGAGCTGACAATTCAAAGTGATTTTAAAAGACTTTTTTCCCTTGCGAAATGACACTTTGTGCAGGGACAGTTCTAAGCACCAGAAACATGCGCCCCTTCACAGGCATACTATAGACACCCCCAGGTACGAAATTTATTACACTTTTATTGTTTCACTTTAATCATTATTAAAATCACTGCTCCTGAAAAAACTGCCATTTTTAAAACTTTTTTTGCATTGATCCATGTCCCCTGGGGCAGGACCCAGGTCCCCAAACACTTTTTAGGACAGTAACTTGCATATTAGCTTTTAAAATTAGCACTTTAGATTTCTCCCATAGACTTGTACAGGGTGTTCCGGCTTTTTGAATTTGTCGCGAACAGCCCAAATTGTTCACTGTTCGCTGAACAGGCGAACACAGGCGAACACGAGTTCGACTCGAACTCGAAGCTCATCCCTAGTTCATACACTGTATGAACAGATGATCTGTCTTTTCTCCCCTCGTGTGCCCCTAGTGGCCAAATAACTAAGCAACATAACATGGTGGCGATTTGCGCAGCAGAGCCATGTTGCTGCAGTATAACTATGGCGGCTGGTTGGCAAGTGGCTAAAGTGGTAGTAAAAAGTAAACTTGTACCTACAGGTAATCCGATAATAAAGCTTACCTGTGGGTACAGTGAGTATCTTCTAAACTTGCACCGTTTAGAAGATATTCACACTGCTTGCAACCGGTGAAATCACTGGCGCATGCGCTTAGAAGGGACGGCAGACCCATGCCATCCCTTCAGAGCTCCATCCCGTGACCACGACTCCCACACACATGCTGGAGCACGCAAACCCGGAAGGGAGACCGGGTGAAGATGGAAGCCCTGTCAGTGGTGACAGCGTGCTGCTGGAGTGCTTCATTCTAAGGTAAGAATTTCATAATGTGCTAGTATGCAATGCATACCAGCACATTATACCATTATCTTGAAGTTGTTTTTTTTGACCCCAAGAACTCTCCATAAAGAAGACCTTTCATCCTTATTTCTATTACAAGGGTTGTTTACATTCCTTATAATAGGAATAAAAGTGAGCAAAAAAAATAAAAAAATAAAACAAAAAAGGACAACATAAAAATAAAAATAAGAGAAAAAATTGAAAGTGCCCCATCCCTCCCAGCTCGCGCGCAGAAGTGAACGAATGCGAAAGTCACGCCCACATATGTAACTGGTGTTCAAAGCACGCACGTGAGGTATCACCGCAATCATTAGAGGGAGAGCTATAAATCTGGCACCAGACCTCCCCTGTAACTCTAATGCCCCATACGCACGGTCGGACATTTCGACCACAAAATCCGTCAGCTTTTTTCCGACGGATTTTGGCCGAAACTTGTGTTGCATACACACGGTCGTACAAAGTTGTCGGAAAATCCAATTATTCTGAACGAGGTGACGTAGAACACGCACGTCGGGACTATAAATGGGCCAGTAGCCAATAGCTTTCGTCTCTTAGTTTATTCTGAGCATGCGTGGCACCTTGTCCGTTGGGATTGTCTACACACGGAATTGATGCGATCGGATTTTGTTGTTGGAAAATTTTCGATCCTGCTCTCAAACTTTGTGCGTCGGAAAATCTGACGGAAAAAGTCAGATGGAGCCCACACACAACATGATCCGAATGCACAAATCCGACCGTGTGTCTGGCATGCACACGGTCGCACAAACTTGTCGGAAAATCAGATTGTTCTGAATGTGGTGTAGAACACGTACGATGGGACTTTAAACGGGCCAGTAGCCAATAGCTTTCGTAATTTATTCGGAGCATGCGTGGCACTTTGTGGGTCGGAATTGTCTACACATGATCGGAACTTAAATGATCGGATTTTGTTGTCAGAAAATTATAGATCCAGCTCTCAAACTTTGTGTGTCAGAAATTCCGATGGAAAAAGTCCAATGGAGCTCACACACGATCGGATTTTCCGACAACAAGATCCGATCGCACATTTTCCGTCGGAAAGTCTGACCTTGTGTACAGGGCATAAGAGCCCTTTCACATTGATCTGCCCTGGGCATCAGCGGTAGAACGTTGCTATTTTTAGTGGCGCTTTACCGTCATTTTTGCGGAGCTACGCGGTCACTAGTGGGGCGCTTTTAACCCCCGCTAGCGGCCAAAAAAGGGTTAAAACCAAAGCGCTACTACAGCAGCAGTGCTGCTCACTGATTTCAAGGCTTTAGTTCACCACACCTAATGCACACCAAAGAAGCTGGTGGCAGGATTTTTTCTGATGCCCTGCCAGTGCAACACTCCGGTGTGAATGGAGCCGCTGTTTCAGGGCACTTTTCAGGTGCTATTTTTAACGCTATAGTGCCTGCAAAGCGCCTCAGTGTGAAAGTGGTCTAAACAGGTAAACTGTAAAAGAGTCGCCTATTGAGATTTTTAAGTATCATAGTAGTCGCCATTCCACGAGCATGTGCAATTTTAAAGCATGACATGTTAGATATCTATATACTCGACGTAATATCATCTTTGTATCTATTGTGTTTTGTTTTTTCATTGAAGTGTATTTTTTCCAAACAAATTGCGTTTGAAAGACTGCTGTGCAAATACTGTGTAACATAAAATATTGCAATGATCACCATTGTATTCTCTAGGGTCTCTGCTAAAAATATATTATATATATATATATATATATATATATATATATAGTGTTTGGGGGGTTCTAAGTAATTGTTTAGCAAAAAACTCTAATTTAAACTTGTAAACAAAAAGTTCCAGAAAAGGCTTGGTCTTCAAGTGGTTAAAAAGGCTGTGGTTTACTACCGCTTTCATTTTTGAGGTTGGTGAGAAAAAAACATTCTTTCCTTTCTCTTTTTTGTTACAGGTGTCCCAATTGGAAGATTTATCCTTACATCCTTTTCTGGAACAACTGTATAATTTTGGATTTCCCTTCACTTTATGTCCTAGTGATTGTGGTTAGCATGACAAATAAAGAAGGTGAATCTCCCTAGTAGGAACAAAAACAGCAATAAAAAGCCTGAGGCCACTTTCACACTGCTGCGACTTTACCGCGTTTCTGGTGTGATTTCGACATGATTTTGACGTGATTTTGCCACGATTTCAGGGAATGCCTGTGTAAACTTGAGGTCTATGGACATCAACTCGCATGAAAGTCAGACCAAAGTAGTACAGGGACTACTTTGAAGTCGGCGCGATTTGAAGTTGCACATTTATGAATGGTTATCATTGGAAATTATGGGGAACGACTTGTCTTGCGTCTTTGCAGTCCCAAGTCACAGGACAAGTGGCACAAGTGTGAAAGCGGCCTGACAAAGATTCTACCCTTTCTACACTGCATCCAAAAAATGTTTTAGATTTAGCTACATTTTAAATTGCCTTCCTAAGTAGTGATGGACGAACTTCCGACGGGACGTTTCGCGAACGCGAAACGCGAACGGACACAAACGTTCGCGAAAACGACCGTTCGCCGCGGGCTCCATTGACTTCAATGGGAGGCGAATTTCGCAAACCTTTAGGTCGAATTTGCGGCCACGGGGTAATTATTAGGGGGTAGCACGTAGTCCCACCACCTGGACAATAGCATAATACATGTATGAGGTGAATTTGGGATCGATAACTACAAGCATTTTTTTTTTATTTGGGAAATTGTTCTGACAATTCAGGACTATGGAGCTAATGAAGGCAATGGAGGAGAGGGAAGGTCAGGGACCAGGGTAGGCAAACAAGAGGGTGCAGGAGATACAGAGCACTGACAGCAGCACCGTAATACAGAGCACTGACATCAGCACCGTGACATACAGCGCTGACAGCAGCTCCGTGACATACAGCGCTGACAGCAGCTCCGTGACATACAGCGCTGACAGCAGCTCCGTGACATACAGCGCTGACAGCAGCTCCGTGACATACAGCGCTGACAGCAGCTCCGTGACATACAGCGCTGACAGCAGCACTGTGACATACAGCGCTGACAGCAGCTCCGTGACATACAGCGCTGACAGCAGCTCCGTGACATACAGCGCTGACAGCAGCTCCGTGACATACAGCACTGACAGCAGCTCCGTGACATACAGCGCTGACAGCAGCTCCGTGACATACAGCGCTGACAGCAGCACCGTGACATACAGCGCTGACAGCAGCTCCGTGACATACAGCGCTGACAGCAGCTCCGTGACATACAGCGCTGACAGCAGCTCCGTGACATACAGCGCTGACAGCAGCTCCGTGACATACAGCGCTGACAGCAGCTCCGTGACATACAGCGCTGACAGCAGCTCCGTGACATACAGCGCTGACAGCAGCTCCGTGACATACAGCGCTGACAGCAGCTCCGTGACATACAGCGCTGACAGCAGCACCGTAAGCAGCCCCAGGAGGAAGTCAGCACAGCACAGGGATGGTGTGATCCCCTCATAATAAGAACCCCCAGGAGGAAGTCAGCACAGCACAGGGATGGTGGGAGCCCCTCATAATAAGAACACCCAGGAGGAAGTCAGCACAGCACAGGGATGGTGGGAACCCCTCATAATAAGCAGCCCCAGTAGAAATATGACACCGCTCAACCTCTTCAAAGAGGAGGGTAGGGGCATATAGTACGGTGTGCTTTTTTGGGTCAGGGAAGTGAGCCAAATGAATTAAGAAGGTCTGTGTGCTTGATTCCAAAAATTGTTTATAGACATATACATGGTCTACTGATCACATGTGTTGAATTCCTCCGAGATCCATGCCTCATTCATTTTTAGAAATGTGAGGTAGTTAACACTGTCGTGAGCTAGGCGAGTACGCTTATCGGTCACAATCCCCCCTGCTGCGCTGAACGTCCTTTCGGACAGGACACTGGATGAGGGGCAAGCCAACAGTTCGATTGCAAATTGGGCAAGCTCTGGCCAGAGGTCAAGCCTGCCCACCCAGTAGTCTAGGGGTTCATCACTCCTCAGAGCGTCCACATCGGCCGTTAACCCAATGTAGTCGGACACCTGACGGTCTAGGCGTTCCCTGATGCTGGATCCGGATGACACCTGTCGATGGGTCGGCTGAAAGAATGACCTCATATCCGAAGTCACCAACACATCTTCAAACCGGCCTCTTCTTGCAGGCGCTGTTGGATTGGTACCCGCAAATCCTTCTCTGGGAGTGGGAATTGCTCCTCTGCCAGCGCACGCAAAAGCAGAATGCAGCATTTCTCGAAGCAAGGCCTGGAAGTGCTGCATTCTGACAGCCCTCTGCGACGGCGGTAACATTTCCGCCATTTTGTGTTTGTACCGGGGATCTAAGTACGTTGCCACCCAGTACTGGTCCTTGACCCTCATGCTTTTTATACGGGGGTCCCTATTAAAACACTGGAGCATGAAGGCCCCCATTTGCACTCAAGCGGAAGGTATGTGGTGGTGGTGGTGTTGTTGGTGGTAGTGTCTTTGGGGGTGCACATAGCAGAGAGTGAAGAAGAGGGTGCAGATCGAGAGGATGAGGAGGGTGCAGAAGAATAAGGCTGAGTGAGCCACTCAACCAAGTCTGGTGCGTCCTTTAAAGTAATTGAACGCACCTTCTGCAACTTCCCACTTTGGCTCAAGGCTGTTGCTCCTGCCCTACCCCTACCACCCCTGCGGAAGGGCCTGCCTCTTCCTCTGCCTGTCATTTTTTAAATCACCCTGTGACAAAACTCTTAGTCCCTATACCGCTGAAGGACTGCTGCAGTATAGGGCAGCGGTCAGCAGTAGTGCACGGCAACCCTATGTATTGTGGACCGATAGCGGTCCTTACAGAACAGCAGACTGTACTGCACTCAGGCCTATGTACCGTAGCACCCTATACCAAGTTACCAGTCCTTATAAAAACTTTTGTGGACCAAGCAGGTTGTGTGTTAGTGTTTAGCAGACTGTGCGTCAGTCCCTATACCGCTGAAGGACTGCTGCAGTATAGGGCAGCGGTCAGCAGTAGTGCACGGCAACCCTATGTATTGTGGACCGATAGCGGTCCTTACAGAACAGCAGACTGTAACGCACTCAGGCCTATGTACCGTAGCACCCTATACCAAGTTACCAGTCCTTATAAGAACTTTTGTGGACCAAGCAGGTTGTGTGTTAGTGATTAGCAGACTGTACGTCAGTCCCTATACCGCTGAAGGACTGCTGCAGTATAGGGCAGCGGTCAGCAGTAGTGCACGTCAACCCTATGTATTGTGGACCGATAGCGGTCCTTACAGAACAGCAGACTGTACTGCACTCAGGCCTATGTACCGTAGCACCCTATACCAAGTTACCAGTCCTTATAAAAACTTTTGTGGACCAAGCAGGTTGTGTGTTAGTGTTTAGCAGACTGTGCGTCAGTCCCTATACCGCTGAAGGACTGCTGCAGTATAGGGCAGCGGTCAGCAGTAGTGCACGGCAACCCTATGTATTGTGGACCGATAGCGGTCCTTACAGAACAGCAGACTGTAACGCACTCAGGCCTATGTACCGTAGCACCCTATACCAAGTTACCAGTCCTTATAAGAACTTTTGTGGACCAAGCAGGTTGTGTGTTAGTGATTAGCAGACTGTACGTCAGTCCCTATACCAATGAAGGACTGCTGCAGTATAGGGCAGCGGTCAGCAGTAGTGCACGGCAACCCTATGTATTGTGGACCGATAGCGGTCCTTACAGAACAGCAGACTGTACTGCACTCAGGCCTATGTACCGTAGCACCCTATACCAAGTTACCAGTCCTTATAAAAACTTTTGTGGACCAAGCAGGTTGTGTGTTAGTGTTTAGCAGACTGTGCGTCAGTCCCTATACCGCTGAAGGACTGCTGCAGTATAGGGCAGCGGTCAGCAGTAGTGCACGGCAACCCTATGTATTGTGGACCGATAGCGGTCCTTACAGAACAGCAGACTGTAACGCACTCAGGCCTATGTACCGTAGCACCCTATACCAAGTTACCAGTCCTTATAAGAACTTTTGTGGACCAAGCAGGTTGTGTGTTAGTGATTAGCAGACTGTACGTCAGTCCCTATACCAATGAAGGACTGCTGCAGTATAGGGCAGCGGTCAGCAGTAGTGCACGGCAACCCTATGTATTGTGGACCGATAGCGGTCCTTACAGAACAGCAGACTGTACTGCACTCAGGCCTATGTACCGTAGCACCCTATACCAAGTTACCAGTCCTTATAAGAACTTTTGTGGACCAAGCAGGTTGTGTATTAGTGTTTAGCAGACTGTGCGTCAGTCCCTATACCGCTGAAGGACTGCTGCAGTATAGGGCAGCGGTCAGCAGTAGTGCACGGCAACCCTATGTATTGTGGACCGATAGCAGTCCTTACAGAACAGCAGACTGTACTGCACTCAGGCCTATGTACCGTAGCACCCTATACCAAGTTACCAGTCCTTATAAAAACTTTTGTGGACCAAGCAGGTTGTGTGTTAGTGTTTAGCAGACTGTGCGTCAGTCCCTATACCGCTGAAGGACTGCTGCAGTATAGGGCAGCGGTCAGCAGTAGTGCACGGCAACCCTATGTATTGTGGACCGATAGCGGTCCTTACAGAACAGCAGACTGTACCGCACCCAAGCCTATGTACCGTAGCACCCTAGACAGACCAAGTTACCAGTCCTGATAAAGAGCTTTGTGGAACAAGTGAGTTGTGAATGATTAGCAGACTGCAGCAGAAGGGCAGCAGTCAAGTATAATATTCTTTCTATATTTGGAAGAAAGAATATTATACGTGTACAAGCCTATTACCGTACCACTGATACCAGTCCTGAAAAGAACCTTTGTGGAACTAATAGTAACAGCAAGTCTTTAAAATTATCCTCACTGCCTGACACACTGCTTCCTGCCTGTCCCTATACAAATTGGCAAAAAAGAGTAGGCTGGAACGATTAGCTGGAATAGCTCTTTTGTGGACCTGATAGTAACAGCTAATGATGATGATGATGATGATGATGAAGAAAGACTAATCTGGCTGAGCTGTCCCTAAAATAGCAGCATACAGCGCTCTGTCCCTTTATCTAAACTGACAAAAGAAACTCAGGCTGCTGACCTAACACCTATACCAGTCCTGAAAAGAACTTTTGTGTACCAAATAGCTAGCGTTTTCTCTGTCCCTACTCCACACAGGATCCTTTCCCTACAGTGACAGAAGAAAGAATGTAAAATGGCCACCGGATCGGGTGTATTTATAGGTTAGGGGGAATGTCCAAGTGTCCATGAGCTGTCATGTCTCAATTGGTTGTCCTGTAACACATGATAAACGTGTCACGAAAGGTTAAAGTTCTTGTATACATTAAACACGTAAGTCCGCCGGGGCGAACGACGGAAAAAGGCGTTCGAACCCGCGGACGGCGAAAGTCGGAAATTCGCCGCGAAATGACCGCCGGGCGAAACGTTCGTCCATCACTATTCCTAAGATTAACCTGCTGCCCAGGGATAAGAAGCTCCTCAGTAGGGATGAGCTTGGGCATGTTTGGGACACAAGTCCAAACCCGCTTGGGCTATCCCGTCAGGAAGCGGTCACTGTAGACCGCCAATCATAAATCCATTGAAGGACCATAAAGCTGACTTATGGCTTTGTATTGACGCCATAGTCAGGAGCAATTGGGACTTCTGGTTGGGAGATCTCACCATTGAAATTTAATAAGTAATCCAAGATGTGTAGCGTGTGATTAAAGTTTCCAGCAACCATACAGAACTGAGATATCATTTTCAGTGGTGTTGGCCCTGCTGAGGACAGGTATACATGAACTGTATTTCTGGTTGTAGAAAATTCAGTTTACGGAACACTGGACCTTTAATAATGCAAGTGTTTGTCCTTTGTTATTCCAAATGTCATCTCTCTTCCATGAGCGTAATAAACAGGAACAACGTTGGAATCTAGAGGTCAGAGGGTAGAAAGTTTTTCACATAGGAGTCAGAGGAAGGTAGCAGAAGATCAAGTGCAGAAACACACTTTTCCCTTGTAGATGTGGAATCTCAGGTTGGTGTTGTGTACAATGGCAGGAAATTATGATTCATGGTAAGTGTTTTGAACACGTCGGTCGTGAGAATTCGCTAACGGGAGCCCTGCGTTCCAGATTTGCCGCCAGCAGCTCGTTGTTTTACGTCTTTGGGGGATTCTCATAATGGAATTCCACAATGGGAATTATAAGATGTTTACTGACAAATGCTTGGACTATCACGATTGAATCTGCATCAGGAAGGTGTCTGCATATTTCAACGTTGAATAAAATATCATGCGTAATGTCATACAGCCAGACCCAAGAAAAAGGAAGTTTCTTGCAAAAATAAAAAAATGTGCTCCATCTAACAAGAACAATGTTCATTTGAGGTAAAAATGTTTTTAGCTATCTGCTGAATGTCTCTAGATGTTATCCTGCCCTTTAACTTCTTTAGTTGGCTGGTTAAATATGTAGTTTACTGCTAAGCTCTATACACACAGTACCTGCCACTATTCTAACCACTCTCAAAATGTGCGCCAAGGCGAGGCCTTAAAGCAGTGTCGGGACAAGGTCATCCAGCGCCCAGGGCAAAGATGCCAAACTGTGCCCCCCTTTCCCTTAGGGTTAGGGTCAGGGTGCCCCCTACCCCTGCAATTAACCATTGCGCCAGGGGCACACGTCCCTCCTGCCCACCCCTTGTCCCGGCCCTGCCTTAAACTGATTGTAAATGATCACTTTGTAAAACAACCCATTCAGTTTAAAATAGAAATGAAAGGCAATACAGTCTTTGTATAGATATATAAAAAAAAAATACAAATACTTTTTTTTCCCTTTTTCTTTTTTTTTTCCCATAAATGTTTATTGCAAAAGGTAAATATTACAAAAAGCAAAAGTACAAGCAAAAGAAAACGAGCGCAAAAAAAGAAAAGAAACAGTACACAGTAAAAGAACCAGCAGTAGAATCCTACTAAATGTTATATATATGTAGCAAGACAAAAAATAAAAAAAACACTCAGATAATACAAGAAGTGGTTCACCACATATTTAAAAGAAATTGGATGCTAAATTGTGGGGACATGCGTGTTTTTTCCCTTTTTATTATAAGTGATCACATTCTCTCCTGTTCTCAGCTGCATAAGAGCTGGGGGAGGAGAAGCAACAGCACACTGAGCTTCCCAGTGAATCGCCGTGCAGAGGGGGTCTGGCTAAGTCTGATCATTGGAAGAGAGTACACAGAGTTTTCAGTATAACTAGAGAACTGACCACGATGTGCTCTCCTGCTTAGTGTGGTCAGTTTTTAATAGGAAAGCCGAGGGACTGGCAGGAGCACAAGGGATTTCACACAAAGGAAGCAATACAAAGAGAACAGGATACTTTGTTATACAAGTACGTAGCTGAGCAGGCACATATGCCTGACCCACGATGGCTGCTAGAGTCACATGGAGTGACAGCATTTCATTGGATAGCGCCCTAGAACAGTGGTCATCAAGCCTGTCCTCGGGGCCCACTAAAAGACTAGGTTTGCAAGATAACTGAAATACGTCACAGGTGATCTCATTTGCTGCTCAGTGATTGCAGTATTCTAGTCTGCATCTCCCCAAGGTAATACATAAATCCTGGCCTGTTAGTGGGCCCTGAGGACAGGGTTGATGACCACTGCCCTAGAAAACCATAGAGGAACCATGTTCCTCACGTCTTCTTCTCCAACTGCAATGCCGCTGCGGACGAGCACAACCTACAGTGGTGAAAGTAGACTGCACCTGCCTGCAAACTAAATATAATTTTTTACATTTTTAGCACAGTTGCAAAGTTTGCTGAACATTTTAAAGCTTTTAAAATTGTAAACTGAGTTTACACATACCATCTCCAGCCACCCATGTGAAAGAGTCCTTACAGGGAAATATGTTTATTAATTATCATGTCCCTATTTTGGTGTGGTCATTTCAGTCCCTGAACCCTGGAACAGGTGAGACCTATCATGCAGGGATGGATCTAAATAAACATAATTCAGAATGGACTTGTGGCTTAAAGGTGTTGCTATTCCAGCCCTGGCTTCACTACCTAGCGAATCACTGAACCGGAACTAGCATGGAGCCAATTCAAAGTTTGTTGTCCCATCCTGCATCATTATTTCAGACCAGTGACACACATGGTAGTTTAGTCAGGATCAGTTTCCTGCAGCTTTAAAAACATCAGCCATGACAGCTGCCATAGTTCCCCTATAGCTTCACTTCAAATGTCCTAGAAGCTAAACAGATCATAGCAAAGAAATTGCAAGCAATTTTTGTGGTTGAAAGTGTCCTCCGCTGACCGGGGTATTTTTCTCTAAGTGCTGATGGACTGCTTGACAAGCGTCATCTCACAGATTTTCCCGGCTCCTTCCTGTCTTATTGTTCCAGCTCAGTGCACAGGGCGCACACTGAAGAGCTTCAGGCTGGAGCATTACATTTAAAAATCTATTAGTCCATCTCCAGTTTTACCCACCCCCCATTTTCACCCTTCCATGCACCAAATTTTAAAAACCTTAAAGCATACATACCTTAAAAATGAACTTCACCACTATGTTTTTTTCCTATTCCATTTTACCTGTTATATAGGGTTCTCACCAATAGACATGTAACGGTAGGGTGGTGGTTGTTTGTCATCCTCCATGTTTCCCTTCTCATTGGGCACTAAGCAAGGGTCACATAAGAGGCCTACCCTAGGGTAGGTTCTTCTGGGCTATGCTAGGCACTTTTGAACAGGGTCGTTTTACTACACATTGTGTACCTTGGCTTTGTGTCATCTTCATCAATACCCTAGGACAAGACTGAGGCTGCCCTTGGGGGAATACTCGACCTTAAGGAGGGCCTCTACTGTTAGAGATGAACGTACACCATGTACAATGGCACTGCAACTGTTCTCCAGATAACTCTCAGGTTCCCGTGACTATGTACGCCTTCTTTGTAATCTGCATTTAGGAGGAACACAATGAGACAATGTCCACATCCACTTTTCCAGCATTTTTCACTACTAATCCCCAGTAGCAGAGTGGTCCCAGCTGTGCACTCTGCGAGGGCTCCACACGTGCACTTACCTTAATAATCTTGAAACTCCGTAACTCCATACAGGATGGAAACCTTTGAGGCGCAAATCTGCTCCCATTGCTATGAGAGACAGACCACTGGCAGAAGGAGTGCTGACAACATCTCTCTGACTGCTAGAAGCCATTCCACCTAAAACAGATACACGCTATCAACAGACTGTTTGTTACACTTCCATTACCCTAGGAAACTAGTTACTTGTGTCTTAACAGCACTCCACAATGATGGCTTCATACCCTAATGTGTTCAGACCCACAAGGTGAACTATGTGTGTGTGCTGGTTACTTGCAATACACCTCTTTCAGTACTTCAGAACAAGCAAGGACAATGTTTCAATACTTTACTTAGAAAAAGTTCCAAAAATTTACATTTCACAGTCCAACATACAAGCGCAAGGCATTTCCTACTCCTAACTACAGGCTGTGGGCTGCCCCATCATACCTGCAAAAGTGAAGTCCAAGCAATTACAGTTCCTCAGAGGCACTCTCATGCACAGGTAAGTCCTTTAGAGGCATACTCCAGTGCTTGTATCTTCTGGGCGAAACTCAGGCCGAGGTGACTTTACATCCAGATGGTGCTAGATGGCCTCCTTCTGCTCCTCACGGATCTCAGTCTCCATCTCTTTTGCTTACAGGCACCGGTCTCAGCTCTTTCTCCTCAGCTTTCCATGGGAAAGAGTCCCCAAACTCTCCCCAACCACCTCTCCAAGGCATTTTTCACGTCTAAGCCACTGTCCTTAGTTACATACCACAGGATTAGTGGGATGGACCCAGAGAAGAACCCACCAAAAGACCAAAGAACCGGGAAAGGCATTACCTCCTACCCTCCCAGCCAGGACAGCACCAGGACGGCTATTTCAACCAACTTACAAACATACTCACCTACCCAGTGAAACCAGCATTGTCTTGCAGTAATATGTTGATCTGCTGCTATATCCTGGTTCCCATGCCACCATCTTCTTCTCTGACATCATTTGGAGTCAGCTGTCTCTTCCAGGTTCTGCAGTAGTGCATCACATCTACCATTCACAGGATCCCAGCAAAGAAGACCAGTTTTTGGCTATACCGACCACAAAGAGCAACCCCAAGGTAGTTTTACAAAAGGACCCTTTCTGTGAAAAAAAAATAAAAGTTTTTTGGAGGTCCCCAACATTCAATCCCATGTGCACAGAAGAAATAGCCATACACCAATCAATTCAACATAAAATATTTAATTAACATTTTTTAAACAATAAAATATTTAATTAAAAAAATTGTGCATATCTCACACTCCACCTCGACTCTGGGTAGTGGCTACCTTTTCACTTGTTTTCACAGGAAAGGTAGGTATAGAGCCTGTTTCTTTTTGTATTGCCCTCATAGACTCCCTCCTCCAAAAAAAAAGCAATTGTAGCTGTAATATGCACTTTCAATCCAAAGTTGTTCCTTGCAGTACCTCTTCTTCACCACAGAATGGACTCAGGCTGAATGATGCCCAGTATCACTTAACCCGGGACACTAAGGAGTGCTGGCCATCAATGCCCTACACCCTGAGCATGGCACCCTGTACTCACAGAGTATCCATACATCAGTACTGCTCTCTGCTTCATCTAGGACTATATATCTATCTGAGAACTTTGAAGAAAAGATCCCAGTGTGTCATAAGACCAGCCAGACGACATCAGAAAAATGTAGGTAAAAAAAAAAAAAAACTTTATTAGAGCAGACTAACTGGGTTGTGAAGCCCAGGGTTGACCTTTAAACTATAGCAAAGTTTTCTTCTTTAGAAAAAGTAAAACACTCATAGATGTTGCAAATTCCCCACTAAATAGCCTCATGATAACATCCTAAAATACCACTTTATTTTTCTAAATACAAACCCAGTTCCAAGAAAGTTGGGGTGCTGTGTAAAATCTACATAAACTCACATTTTATTCACAATGGAAAATAGAAAACTTATCAAACATTTAAATGGAAAAAATGTACTGTTTTTAGGGGAGGAAAAAAAGGACATTTTGAAATTGATGGCAGCAACAGGTCTCAAAAAAGTTGGGACGGGGCAACAAAGTTTAGCAAAGTAAGTGGTGCTAAAAAAGAAGTTGGAAGAACATTTTGCAACTAAATAGGTTACTTGGCAAAAGGTCAGTAACATGACTGGGTATAAAAAGAGTCAGAGAGGTTGATTTACTAAGGCTCGGTTCACACTGCCGAGACCTGGGATCTGACTTGTGAGACCTCAAGTCGCATGTTAGTCAATGATAGCTGTCTTAATTAGCACTACTGAAGTTGCCCCAACTTTAGAAAAGGTTTCTGTACTACTTCATGGCAATTTCTCTTCGACTTGTCCCCATAGACTTTAATAGAAGTCACATACAAGTTGGAGCCTTATCTTAAAACGGAGCTCTGCCCAAAAAATTAAAACCCAGCAGCTACACATACTGCAGCTGCTGGCTTTTAATAATAGGACACTTACTTGTCCTGGAGTCCAGCAATGTCGGCAGTGCAGCTGATGTCTCCATCGGGTGCTGCCGATGCCATTACGGGTAAGGGAACCTGGCAGTGTAGCCTTACGGCTTCACGCCGGGAACACTACTGCGCATGTTTGCGGCCCCATTCCTCTCACCTACGGGCCCGGCCACAGGGAGAGGAGGAGGGAGCCCCGCGGTGACATCGGACTCCCGGAAATGGGAACAGGATACCTGTGAAGGACAGATATCCTGTCCCCCCTCCTCCCTGAAAGGTGCCAATTGTGGCACCGGAGAGGGAGAGGAGACATTCTCTACAAATCATATCGGATCATGTTGTCGGAAAATGTTATAGCCCAGCTCTAAAACGTTGTCGGTCGGATATTTTCCGATCGAGTCCACACACAGTCAGATTATCCGACAACACAGTCTGATCGGACATTTTCCATCGGAATGTCTGACCGTGTGTACAAGGGCTAACACAGACTAGCATTGGCCTACATTGAAAGGCTAGGCACTGATGATGCAATATATAACTACACACATAACAGCCACACAACGGTCTCTTCAGCATCATGCCTCTCTTCTGCGATCCAAAACTAGCTTAATAAATGTCCGATCGGACCATGTTGTCGGATAATCTGACTGTGTGTGGGCTCCATCTGAAAATATTCAATATCCCTTGGCATGCAGTGAAAAAGGTACAGATACAGAAAGTTAAAAAAGACAGAAGTAACAACAAAGTGAGACATACATACTGTACATGCAAACAGTATTAGGCTGGCCATAGGCAGATTGTTTTTTTGTTTTGATCAGCCAGTGAGCAAATAAAAATCATGGACATCGTTTTTTTACATTTCAATTAAGGAATTATTTCTTAATAGTACCTCACCACTGTCCAAGGAAAATGGTCCAGAATTAAAAGGACCTTGCCCATCAACATTCTAATAATTTGGGCAGCGTACCCTAGCCCTTAGGGCCTGGACATTTCAGGTTGCGGATTTGTCCTGTCAGGATTCAATCCGACAATGCCACAGCAGTGGCTTACGTCAATCAAGGGGGCACCAGAAGTCATGCAGCCCAGGGAGAGGTAAATCATATCCTAGCCTGGGCAGAAAAGCAGGTGCCGTGGATATCGGCAATCTTCATTCCAGGGGTAGAGAATTGGCAGGCAGACTACTTGAGTCACCAGCAGTTATTCCCGGAGGAGTGGTCCCTTCGCCCACGAAATTTCCTTCCTATATGCCAAAGATGGGGGATTCCAGACATAGGTCTGTTTGTGTCCAGGTTCAACAAAAAAGTTGACAACTTTGTGTCAAAAAGGGATCCACTCGCATATGGAACAGATGCGTTGGTGACCCCATGGGATCAGTTTCCATTGATTTATGCATCCCCTCCTATTCTGCTGCTACCACGACTTCTTTGCAGGATGAAGCAGGAAAAGGCGGTGGTTCTTGCTACCCCAGTGGGGCCCAGAAGATCTTGGTATGCAGAGATCGTAAGGATCTCTGCATGGGCCCTACCACCACGTCCAGACCTTGATTAATACAAGGAAGCCAGCTTCCAGAGTCATTTATTATAGAGCCTGGAAGGCATATGTCCTGGGGTTGGCATCCTAGAAGGTATATTCCTTGCCTTTCTGTAAATAGGAGTAGAAATGAAGCTGGCATCAAGGGACAGGTCTCGGCCTTATCGGCATTATTCCAACGACCACTTGCTTTGCATTCCCTGATCCGGTGACATGACTTAATCCGCTGGTTAGGTCACCCTTAAAACCTTGGGACTTAAATTTGGTTTTGTCAGGTTTACAAAGACAGCCTGCTGGACCGATAAGACATACTCCCTTGATCCTTTTAACAAGGAAGTTGGTTTTCCTGGTTGCCATATCTTCTGCAAAAAGGGTATCAGAATTGGCTGCTCTTTTCTTCTAAAGAGCCATATTTAATTATTCACAAGGATAAGGTGGTATTGCTTCGTTATCCTAGCTTTCTGCCGAAGGTGGTTTAAGGTTTTCATCTAAATCAGGATAATGTTCTACCTGATTAAAAAAAAAAAATCTGATGTTTTTGTTTGTGTTGCCTGTAGGTCCTAGAAAAGGACAGGCAGAGTTGAGATCTACTATTTCTAACTGGATCCGGCAAGTATTTATTCAAGCTTATGGTTTGAAGGGAAGGTTCCACCTTTTCAAATCAAAGTGCACTCCACCAGGGCTGTCTGTGCTTCATGGGCAGTGCATCACCAAGCCTCAATGGCTCAAATCTGCAAGGCCGCAACTTGGTCTTCAGATGGTGAATGTAAGAAGGCGTGAGGCTATCGCCTTTGGGCGCAGTGTACTGCAGGCAACAGTATAGGTCCTCAGGCCTGATGGCTTCCTACTTTTGTTTGTGTCTCCCTCCCCTCAGTTTGCATTGCTCTAGGACATCCCACATAGTAACTACTATGGCTCTGTGTCCCGTGATGTACAATTAAGAAAATAGGATTTTTATAACAGCTTACCTTTAAAATCCTTTTCTTTGAAGTACATCACAGGACACAGAGGGTCCTCCCCTCTTTTTGGGTATACACGTGTATTGCTTTGTTTCAAAACGGAGGTACTCCCTGTAGGGGGAAGAGTTATATAGGGAGTTGAACTTCTTGTTTAGGGTGTGCTAGTGTCCATCACCTAAAGGTGGCCTACATAACCCACATAGTAACTACGATGGCTCTGTGTTCCATGATGTACTTCAAAGAAAAGGATTTTACAGGTAAGCTAAACCCTATTTTTCCTTTATTATGGATTTTGGGGGGACCTGACACTGTTATTTTAATTTTGGCATGAGGTTCCCCTTAAAATTCATCTCAGGCCCAAAGAGCCTAGTATGGATTGGGGGGGGGGGGGACCAAATCTATTCTATAAATCAATTCTATTGCCAGCATGTTTTTTTTTCCATTCAGCTGTCAGCAGGGAAGCCCAATGACAGCTGATGTCTAATCCGTTTGTTAAGGATGCCACGGCTGGCTTCCCGGCCCTCTCCTTAAGAACCAGCTATTCACTATGCCCTAATTGGGCAAAGCTTTGCACAATCGGGGCTAAGAATGGACTGCAAGAATGCACTGCACTAAGAATGCTAAGAGCACACAGTGTATTGTGGGGCGCTCGGTGGCCGAACATTACACCAAGCACTCTGCAAATTCAGGTCTGCGCCAAACGGGCGAACAGGTGATGTTCGGGCCGAACTTTTGCATGGCTCAAACTGTTCACCAAACTCTACCACCGCCAGCAGCCTGTCGGATTCCTTGAAAGGCTGACAGTATCTGAGGTAGGAGAGGGCTGGATGGTAGACCTGGCAGTACCTACGTTTAGGCCAGTATGCACGCAGGGATGAATGCCCTGAACGTAGGCAGTTTTCTATAGATGTCACTCTTTAAATGATGACTTTGTTGCTTCCTTGTGTCTGCTTCCCTATGAAGCAGATATTATGTTTCCACTATGTATCCTCTGTATAAGATCCTGCCGCCTATATAGTCTGGAATTCCTATTAAAACGGGAATGTCAACTGCTTGGACCTCATTCGTCATAAGAGGGAAATGTCTCCTGGTCACGTATCGCTGACTTCCCATGTAATAAACCCTCTGTGCACGTGTACGCACCTCGTGCAAACTGTTATTGACACACCAGCAGTAGACTTGTTCATCTGCATCCATTCCAGTCAGAAAGCTCAATAACTATCCATCTGGGTGCTTTAGATATATTATGCAGAAAATTAGTAACCTTTAAAAAACATATGACATGTCAGACATTCTAACATGCTGCTGATTTGAAGCAGAAGAACACAGCCATGGGCAAACGTTTTGAGAATGGCACAAATATAATTTTTTACAAAGTCTGCTGCTTCAGTGTTTTTAGATCTTTTTGTCAGATGTTACTATGATATACTGAAGTATAATTACAAGCATTTAATAAGTGCCAAGGGCTTTTATTGATAATTACATTACGTTTATGCAAAGAGTCAATATTTGCAGTGGTGACCCTTCTTTTTCAAGACCTCTGCAATTCACCCTTGCATACTGTCAATCAACTTCTGGGCCACAGGCTGACTGATGGCAACACATGCTTGGAGTTTGTCAGAATTTGTGGGGGTTTTTTTGTTCACCCGCCTCTTGAGGAGTGACCACAAGTTCTCAATGGGATTAAGGTCTGGGGAGGTTGCTAGCCATGGACCCAAAATTTCCATGTTTTGTTCCCCAAGCAACTTAGTTATCACTTTTGCCTTATGGCAAGGTGCTCTATCATGCTGGAAAAGGCATTGTTCGTCACCAAACTGTTCTTGGATGGATGGGAGAAGTTGCTCTCTGAGGATGTTTTTATACCATTCTTTATTCCTGGCTGTGTTCTTTGCAAAATTGTGAGTGAGCCCACTTCCTTGGCTGAGAAGTAAAACATCCTGGTCTCGGGATGCTTTACTGTTGGTATGGCACAGGACTGATGGTAGGGCTCACCTTTGTTTCTCCAGACAAGGTTTTTTTCCGGATGCCCCAAACAATTGGAAAGGGGATTAATCCGAGAAAATGACTTTAGCCCAGTCCTCAGTCCAATGCCTGTACCTTTTGCAAAATATCAGTTTGTCTCTCATGTTTTTCCTGGCTTCTTTGCTGCCCTTCTTGACAACAGGCCATCCTCCAAAAATGTTCTCCTTACTGTGCATGCAGATTCACTCACACCTGCCTGTTGCTATTCCTGAGTAGGGATGAGCTTCAAGTTCGAGTCAAACTCATGTTCTACTTGAACATTGCCTGTTCGCCTGTTCAGCGAACAGTGAACAATTTGGGCTGTTCGCAGCAAATTCAAAAAGCCGGAACACCCTATACAAGTCTATGGGAGAAATCTAAAGTGCTAATTTTAAAGGGTAATATGCAAGTTACTGTCCTAAAAAGTGTTTGGGGACCTGGGTCCTGCCCCAGGGGACATGGATCAATGCAAAAAAAAGTTTTAAAAACTGCCGTTTTTTCAGGAGCAGTGATTTTAATAATGATTAAAGTGAAACAATAAAAGTGTAATATTCCTTTAAATTTCGTAGCTGGGGGGTATCTATAGTATGCCTGTGAAGGGGCGCATGTTTCTGGTGCTTAGAACTGTCCCTGCACAAAGTGTCATTTGTGCAGGAAAAAAAGTCTTTTAAAATAACTTGCGGCTAAATTGTCGGCTCCCCGTAATACAGAGAACACTCAATGAGTGTTCTCTCTATTAGCCGACAATTAATTCATTGATAAAAATAAAAAAATAAAAGCGTGGGGGTTCCCCTAAATTCAATTACCAGGCCCTTCAGGTCTGACATGGATATTAAGGGGAACCCCGTGTCAAATTAAAAAAAAAAAATTGACGTGGGGGTCCCCCTAAATATCCATACCAGACCCTTCAGGTCTGATATGGATATTAAGGGGAACCCCGCATCAAATTTAAAAAAAATTGATGTGGAGGTCCCCCTAAAAATCCATACCAGACCCTTTATCCGAGCACGCAACCTGGCAGGCCACAGGAAAAGAGGGGGGGACGAGAGAGCGGCCCCCCACCCTCCTGAACCGTACCAGGCCACATACCCTCAACATTGGGAGGATGCTTTGGGGGTCTGTGACCCCTCAAAGCACCTTGTCCCCATGTTGATGAGGACAAGGGCCTCATCCTCAAAACCCATGGCCGGTGTTTGTGAGGGTCTGCGTGCGGGGGGCTTATCAGAATCTGGAAGCCCCCTTTAACAAGGGGACCCCCAGATCCCGGCCCCCCCCTGTTTGAAATGGTAAGGGGGTACAAAAGTACCCCTACCATTTCACAAAGAAAGTGTAAAAATGGTTAAATAAGACAAACACACTTTTGAAAAATTCCTTTATTAAAAATAAAAAAATAAAAAAAAGATTCCAGTGGTGCCACTCTTGCTATCCAGCGATGAATCTCCGGGGTCCAGCGATGGATGATCATATCCAGCGACGGGGGATCTCTCAGTCCAGCGCTGTCCATACATCCGCGGAGACACTACGGAGATCCCAGCGCTGACGTTTCTTATATTAGGAGGGCGGGGCCACCCGTCACCTGACCCCGCCCCCCTCTGACGCTGGTGAAGGGAGCCAGGGGTTCCCCAGTGACGTATGGGTGACCCCGCCCCCTCTGATGTAACGGAAACCTGCGTTACATCAGAGGGGGCGGGGTCACCCACATGTCACTGGGGAACCCCTGGCTTCCCTCTCCAGCGTCAGAGGGACGGGGTCAGGTGACGGGTGGCCCCACCCTCCTAATATAAGAAACGTCAGCGCTGGGATCTCTGCAGTGTCTCCACACTGGAGACAGAAGACGGATGTATGGACAGCGCTGGACTGAGAGATCCCCCGTCGCTGGATATGATCATCCATCGCTGGATCCCGGAGATCCGTCGCTGGATACCAAGAGTGGATTATCACCGCTGGAATCTTTTTTTTTTTTAATAAAGGAATTTTTCAAAAGTGTGTTTGTCTTATTTAACCATTTTTACACTTTCTTTGTGAAATGGTAGGGGTACTTTTGTACCCCCTTACCATTTCAAACAGGGGGGGGCGGGATCTGGGGGTCCCCTTGTTAAAGGGGGCTTCCAGATTCTGATAAGCCCCCCACCCGCAGACCCTCACAACCACCGGCCAGGGTTGTGAGGATGAGGCCCTTGTCCTCATCAACATGGGGACAAGGTGCTTTGAGGGGTCACAGACCCCCAAAGCATCCTCCCAATGTTGAGGGTATGTGGCCTGGTACGGTTCAGGAGGGAAGGGGGGCGCTCTCTCGTCCCCCCCTCTTTTCCTGCGGCCTGCCATGCTCGGATAAAGGGTCTGGTATTGATTTTTAAGGGGACCCCCACGTCAATTTTTTTTAAAATTTGATGCGGGGTTCCCCTTAATATCCATATCAGACCTGAAGGGTCTGGTATGGATATTTAGGGGGACCCCCACGTCAATTTGTTTTTAAATTTGACACGGGGTTCCCCTTAATATCCATGTCAGACCTGAAGGGCCTGGTAATTGAATTTAGGGGAACCCCCACGCTTTTTTTTTTTTTTTATCAATGAATGAATGAATTGTCGGCTAATACAGAGAACACACAAATTACACTTTGTGCAGGGACAGTTCTAAGCACCAGAAACATGCGCCCCTTCACAGGCATACTATAGATACCCCCCAGCTACGAAATTTAAAGGAATATTACACTTTTATTGTTTCACTTTAATCATTATTAAAATCACTGCTCCTGAAAAAACGGCCGTTTTTAAAACTTTTTTTTGCATTGATCCATATCCCCTGGGGCAGGACCCAGGTCCCCAAACACTTTTTAGGACAGTAACTTGCATATTACCCTTTAAAATTAGCACTTTAGATTGTGAACGTTCGAGTCCCATAGACTTTAATAGGGTTCTAAAGTTCACACAAAGTTTAGGTCTGTTCGCAGGTTCTGGTGCGAACCGAACAGGGGGGTGTTCGGCTCATCCCTATTCCTGAGCAAGCTCTGCTTTGGTGGTGCCCCAATCCCACAGCTGAATCAACTGTAGGAGACGGTCCTGGCGCTTGCTGGACTTTCTTGGGTGCCCTGAAGCCTTTTTCACAACAATTGAACCTTTTCTCCTTGAAGTTCTCTATGATCCAATAAATGGTTGATTTAGGTGCAATCTTAGTAGCAGCACTATCCTTGCCTGTGAATCCCTTTTTGTGCAAAGCAATGATGACTGCACGGGTTTCCTTGCAGGATAACAGAGGGAGAGCAATGATTTTAAGCACCACCCTCCTTTTGAAGCTTCCAGTCTGTTATTCTATCACAATCAGCATTACAGAGTGATTTCCAGCCTCGTCCTCATCAACACTGACATGTGTTAACAAGAGAATCACTGACATGATATCAGCTGGTCCTTTTGTGGGGCAGGGCTGAAATGTAGTGGAAATGTTTTTTTTTTGGGGGGGGGGGGGGGATTAAGTTAATTTTCATGGCAAAGAGGGACTTTACAATTAATTGCAATTCAACTGATGGATGGGAGAAGTTGCTCTCTGAGGATGTTTTTGTACCATTCTTTATTCCTGGCTGTGTTCTTTGCAAAATTGTGAGTGAGCTAACTTCCTTGGCTGAGAAGCAACCCATCCTGGTCTCAGGATGCTTTACTGTTGGTATGGCACAGGACTGATGGTAGGGCTCACCTTTGTTTCTCCAGACAAGGTTTTTTTTTCCGGATTCCCCAAACAATTGGAAAGGGGATTAATCTGAGAAAATTACTTTAGCCCAGTCCTCAGCAGTTTTTTTTTTGGGGGGGGAGGGATTAAGTTAATTTTCATGGCAAAGAGGGACTTTGCAATTAATTACAATTCAACCGATCACTCTTCATGACATTTTGGAGCATATGCAAATTGCCATCATAAAAACTGAGGCAGCAGACGTTCTGAAAATGTATATTTGTGTCATTCTCAAAACTTTTGGCCAGGGCTGTACAACGTTAAATATTGAGTGGATCTTTCAATAAAAAATAAACTCTTGATATCCTTGACCTCCTGCATGGCTAGGGTGAGATGATGTCACTAATCTGCTGCAGGCACGAGGAAGCATTTCCTCAGTCTTCTCTTGCTGTGTGATCTCTAAAACTTTACATGGTAACATTGTAGAAAGAAGAAACACTGTAGCAGGGGCTGATCTATGTCAAACATTTGTGAATACAGCCAAGAACACCAGCATTTACTGTACATGATTGTAATTTCTGATGATTTCTGTTTGGGGTGTTCTAAGGAGCCCTTACCAATCCCCAACTTGGATTGGCAGGGGGCAGGCCTCCTTAAATTCTCAGGGTTAGCCCAGCTGGGGAGGAGTTGTTCGGGAGGAAGCTGGAGATGGAGTGCTAGGCTGCTGTGGCCTTTGAAGGAGCTCCCCAGTCTGGGGGGGGGGGGTGACCTTGGGCCTGGGCTCGGGTGAGGACAGGATCTTCTAAGAACTTGTGAAGGTGTCCTGGACAGGAGGCATGGGAGCAAGGAGAGGACAGCAGGAGAGAGCACTGCCAGGCAAAGTCTCCAGGGTAGAATAACAGGTCACAGCCAGGAGGGCTGGTGAGTGACACACAGTCGGGAGAGGACTGGGGAGGCACGCCTGAGAGGACTGGGAGATTAAAGTCTGGGATGGGTGCAGAACGAGTGGAGTGGATTGTGGTGGCATGGGCAGTGGAGAGAGGCAGCTGCAGCCAGGGGGGCTGGCAGGGCCTGAAGATGTGGTACTGGGCTCAGTAGCCACATGGACAGCTATGACTGAGACTTCCTACATTTTTGTTACACCAAAGGGGCCCGTGTGACGGACTGGGGTTTATATGGTCACAAAACAGACACCCCAAAGCAAAGTACATATTCATTTTTTTATTATATTTCTAAACATCTCCCTTCTATTCTATTAATAACCAGTAGATGGCAGAGAAGGTACACAAACAGAGTCTATATAAGGCCACACACCATGTGACTGGAAATTAAACTACTTCCAGCCATAAAGTCAGTGGTCATATCTCATGCTGTTTGTGTGATTCTTTGCAGGTATGTACTCTAAACTGTTCCTAATCTGTATTAACCTGTGATAGAAAGATTCATAAACATCTTCAGCAGATGCAGAAAAAGTCTCAGCAGATTTTATGCTATAGTTTTGCTGTAATTAGAAGTTTAGAACAGCATGTGTCAGAAACAAGTGAAAAGTGCATAAAAACATGAAAATACTGCATTAGTCAGAACAAATGTCTATGATAAACACTAAACCTTTCTAAATAGGTATATTTAAACCTGATTTATTGGAAATTGCATAGATTTATAGAAGCACATGTTTTCTGTTATTTAATATAGAAAAAACCTATTGTATGTAAAGCTTATGTATTGCATCATACAGACATGCAATGTGCACCATCTAGTGGTTAAAAAAGAGTACTACCATGAAAATATTTGTATTAAAGCAATGCATTGCTAGTATGATTATTGCACACTTAAAGTGTACCAGAGAGATAAAGATAATTATCTATAACACTGAATAACAGGGATATATATGTTATTAAATTTAGTAATGTTCATTGTTGTAACTACGTTTTAAAATACTTTAGTTAAAATCGGTATTATATATATTGTTAATGGTTATAAACATGTGACTATAAAAATGTAAAAGATGTATTGTTATGTAAAAATTAAACTACTTCCAGCCATAAAGTCAGTGGTCATATCTCATGCTGTTTGTGTGATTCTTTGCAGTTCACGCCAAGCTGATCACCTTATCTCATCGCGTCTACAATCATCGGCTCTCTTAATTCACATTTTGAGGCCGGTAAAATTTTTGGGGGCTCGTGTGCCGGGATTCGTTGTGTTACCAGTGAGAAGGAAGTGCGAGACAAGCGTGAGCCTGCTACAGAGCTACAAGGAGAGTCCTGAGTGTCGTCTGCCTTGTGAGTGCAAGTCTTCAGATTGCAACAGAGATGGCGTCTCCTCGTCGTGCGCTGATGTGGGATATCCAGAAACAAATTCATCTGCTTAATGAAGAACAGCTGCATAGCCTCGCTATTACGCTGGAAGATGAAAGAGACGTGGACGTTCCATCAGTGACTGGTACCAACGAAATGGAACTTGTTGAATTTATTGAAGACTACTTGAGAAGTGATCAGCTGGAAAAGTTGGAAGATCAAGGTATGTCTTGCCTACTCATCATCCAAGACAAGATCAATGAACTAAAACTTAACAAGGAAAGTACACCAACTGTGGACATTGCAACCGCTGCAAAAAAAATAAGTAGTGGGACTGCAAGGACTGAACAGGTATCGGAGGTGGTGAGATTAACTGATGTTGTTGCTTTATTGCCACATAGAGAATTTAAAATGCATGGTGGTGTAATTTCAGATCATGGTTCGGACATGAGTTACAGTAGCGTGTGCAGACAAATTGACGAGGGTCTAACAGAAAAATTCCCTGAATCTGAAATTATACGCACAGTGTTGAGAATAATCAAACCTGGTAATTTTAAAGATATGTTGACTGACAAAGATGATCTTACTGTTGCTGAATTGAAAAGGTTTTTGAAGTCACATATGAGAGAACGAAGTGGTAATGAGTTATTTCAGGACCTTAGCAATGCTACCCAGCAAGAAAGAGAAACAGCACAACAATTTGTTTACAGGCTAGTGGGGTTAAAACAAAAAGTTCTGTCTACATCACAACATGATAGGCGAGAGCTTAGCTATGACAAAAAACTGGTGCAAGGCATATTCCTTCATACACTGTATCAGGGACTAAATGAGAAAAATTCTAATGTTAGACGAGATATCAAGCCTTATGTGTCTGATTTGACAGTAACGGATGACTTTATCATAGAGCAAGTCACCAGATCAGTTGATGAGGAAACAGAAAGGCAGAGATGCTTAAACAGTGCTCCTAAACATAAACCTCTTACTGTTCATTCATCACAGACACCAGGGAATAGTGAAAAAGACACCTTGCAAAAGAGAGTTGAGGGAGATGTTAGAGTAAATCACACTGCATTAATGGAACTAACAACACAGGTCTCTGCTCTCACAAAGAACCTGGAAAAGATGATGAAGCTAACTCCTATTGTTGGAAACCAAATGACTAAGCCACTAACCAATGTTCAAGTTCCAGATACAACTCACTGCAAGCCCAGGTGTGATGATTGCATTAAACGAGAGAGTCAGAACTGCTACCATTGTTTCTACTGTGGTTGGACAGGACACAGAGCGGTTGATTGCTTGAAGAAAAGAAGGCAGTCAGGAAACGACAGACGGTCACTGGGAAAGGGACAACCAGTGACCACCTCAAATGATCTGTCCCATGCTAAGGTAAACAGGGTATTCACCCACCGGTCAACTAGAACACTCCCAAAAGAGAATGGATTCTCCAAACAACACGTAGCACAATTAATTGGAGGAAAATGCCTACTGTCATGTCGGATGAATGGTGTACCGGTTGACATGTTGATGGATACAGGAGCTCAGGTCAGCATTGTCGGGAAGGCATGGTTAGAAAAGTTTCTACCCAGCGTCTCCATTAGGCACATACAAGATTTACTTTGTGATGACAACTTATCCATTACAGCTGCAAATGGTTCTATCATTCCATTCAACGGGTGGATTGAAGTCTGCCTGGAATTCGAAAGTAGTGGACATGGAAACTCAGCCATTTATGTGCCAATGCTGGTGAGTGACTGCTGTAATGACAATCCAATTCTTGGGTTTAATGTTATCGAAGAATTGATCAGAGAAAACCGTGACCGACCAAACAGCACCCAAAACCTGACTATCTTGCTGAGTGAAGCTATGAAAGTAAGACAGAATGTAGCGAATAACATTGTCAATGCTGTCAGTCAAGCAACTGACCCAGGAGAAATATTCGATAGTAGTATGGTCAAAGTGGGGAAGAAGGGACTCCAGATTAAAGGAGGCGAGCTCTGTGAAGTCAAATGCAGAATTAGAGCGTGGCCGAAAGGAGGAATCATGCCATTTGAACCACTTCCCGAATATCCAATTGAGGAAGGACTTGAACTATTTCCTTCAGTGGTAGATGTGCCAAATGGGTTCTCTAAACTGGTGAAGATACCTATACTGAACCGTGCTCAACATGACATCTACCTTCCACCCAGAACAGTATTGGGTACCATTTCTCCAGCAGCTGAGATTCTACCATTGTCTCCAAACATAGACAATGGAAAGGGAATTGACCAGAAGAAAAGGGTGTTTCATGTAAACCAGTTGAATCAAGTGGACACTGGAAATCAGCTACCCACTAACAAATCTGTTAAGTGGCACCCACCTGTCAATTTGGAAGATCTCTCAGAAGAAGAACAGGAGATAGAGAGACAAATGTTATATGATGAATCAGATGTCTTTGCTCGAGATGAGGGAGACATAGGATGCATCCCTAACCTGAAACTGAGGATAAATCTGAAAGATGAAACTCCTGTCCAGAAACGCTACAATTCGATACCGAAACCCCTATACAAAGAAGTGAAAGAATATATCCAAAACCTTCTTGACCGAGGTTGGGTAACAAAATCTTCTTCCGCATACTCATCACCAGTTGTTTGTGTTCGAAAGAAGGACAGTAGCCTACGACTATGTGTTGACATTAGGGAGTTAAACCGAAAGACTATCCCAGATAGACATCCACTACCCAGAATACAAGATCTGCTGGATAGCTTAGGAGGATTTACGTGGTTCTCAATCCTGGACCAGGGTAGTGCGTATCATCAAGGCTTTGTGCATGAAGACTCCAGACATCTGACGGCTTTCAACACCCCCTGGGGACTCCTGGAGTGGAACCGTATTCCATTTGGATTAACGAATGCCCCAGCAGCTTTTCAGAGATGCATGGAGAATGTATTAGAGGGCATCAGAGACAAATGTTGTTCTCCATACTTGGATGACGTACTTTGCTACTCCAAAACTTTTCAGGAGCATGTCAATGATATTAGGCAAGTGCTTAGTCGAATGCGTGAGCATGGTATCAAACTTAGACCGAAGAAGTGTGAACTCTTTAAACGACAGATTCGATACCTTGGACGAATGGTGTCAGAAGAAGGCATAAAAATTGACCCAAAAGATCTTGAATCGGTATTACATTTGAAAAGGAAAGAACCAAAAACAGTGAAAGGAGTCAGATCTTTGTTAGGATTCCTGAGCTACTACAGGTCCTTCATTCAAGATTTCTCTCGACTTGCTAAACCACTGTATGAACTTTTGCAGAACACTGAGAAAGAATCTGCTACATCCATCCCCAAAAACAATCGGATGGAATCTATGAAGAAAAACGGGAACAAAGCACAAGTGCCATCTAAAACACTGATTCAATGGACACCCAAACATCAAGCTGTAGTATCCAGACTGGTGGACATGCTAACCAATCCACCAATTCTAGCATACCCTGATTTTGATTTACCCTTCGTCTTACACACTGATGCTTCCAATGAAGGCCTAGGTGCTGTACTATACCAACGACAAGGAGAAAAACTTCGTGTTATTGGGTTTGGCTCCAGAACATTGACTCCAGCAGAGCGCAATTACCATCTTCACTCTGGTAAACTTGAGTTTTTAGCTCTCAAGTGGGCAGTCTGTGACAAATTCAGAGATTACTTGTACTACGCTCCAACATTCACCGTTTACACAGACAACAACCCATTGACATATGTATTGAGTACTGCCAGACTGAATGCTGTGGGTCATCGCTGGGTTGGCGAGTTGGCTGATTTCCACTTCGATATCAAGTACAGGCCAGATAAACAGAATGCAGACGCAGATACACTGTCACGATTTCCGGTGGAACTCACGAAGAATCTGAGTGAGTACACAGAGCTTGTACCATCTGAGGTTGTGTCAGCTATGTGGCAAGGGAGCAAAGCTGTTGACGAAGAAGAGGCATTATGGGTGGCTTCATTGACTCTTCACTCAGAAAGTGATGTGGCCGAAGAATTGCTGAAAGGACAGACAATCTGCCCAATGACTCAGGAGAATATCAGAGCATTACAACAAGACGATACCAACATTAAAGAAGTGGTCTGGCTTAAGGAGAACGACTGGATTCCAAACCACAAAGAAAAGGAGAGTATGACCAGCAAAACAAGAACAAAATGACGGAACAGTAGTTGGCGACCAAATCTGGGCTACAGATATGGTGGGACTAGACACTGCAGAATTACCCTCATTAAGTCAAGACTTACCTGTGAACCAAGATATGCAAATGGAGAATGATGTTGATGGAGAAGACTCAACTCCTGTCAGAAGATCTACCAGACAAGCTAAGCCTAAAGAGATCTTTACGTATGACACACTAGGTCAGCCAAGATACATACCAAGTCAGGTGCACACCATACAAACTCCTACAATGCTAGCTACTACCATGACATGCCAGGTAGTTAACGTAGCTCCTTGGTGGCAACAAGTACCTATTTGGGTTACTTAAATCACTAAATAGTGTTCAGATACCAATTGAGTTTAATGTCGGGAGCCATTAACTGAAGGAGGGGAGAGTGTGACGGACTGGGGTTTATATGGTCACAAAACAGACACCCCAAAGCAAAGTACATATTCATTTTTTTTTATATTTCTAAACATCTCCCTTCTATTCTATTAATAACCAGTAGATGGCAGAGAAGGTACACAAACAGAGTCTATATAAGGCCACACACCATGTGACTGGAAATTAAACTACTTCCAGCCATAAAGTCAGTGGTCATATCTCATGCTGTTTGTGTGATTCTTTGCAGGTATGTACTCTAAACTGTTCCTAATCTGTATTAACCTGTGATAGAAAGATTCATAAACATCTTCAGCAGATGCAGAAAAAGTCTCAGCAGATTTTATGCTATAGTTTTGCTGTAATTAGAAGTTTAGAACAGCATGTGTCAGAAACAAGTGAAAAGTGCATAAAAACATGAAAATACTGCATTAGTCAGAACAAATGTCTATGATAAACACTAAACCTTTCTAAATAGGTATATTTAAACCTGATTTATTGGAAATTGCATAGATTTATAGAAGCACGTGTTTTCTGTTATTTAATATAGAAAAAACCTATTGTATGTAAAGCTTATGTATTGCATCATACAGACATGCAATGTGCACCATCTAGTGGTTAAAAAAGAGTACTACCATGAAAATATTTGTATTAAAGCAATGCATTGCTAGTATGATTATTGCACACTTAAAGTGTACCAGAGAGATAAAGATAATTATCTATAACACTGAATAACAGGGATATATATGTTATTAAATTTAGTAATGTTCATTGTTGTAACTACGTTTTAAAATACTTTAGTTAAAATCGGTATTATATATATTGTTAATGGTTATAAACATGTGACTATAAAAATGTAAAAGATGTATTGTTATGTAAAAATTAAACTACTTCCAGCCATAAAGTCAGTGGTCATATCTCATGCTGTTTGTGTGATTCTTTGCAGTTCACGCCAAGCTGATCACCTTATCTCATCGCATCTACAATCATCGGCTCTCTTAATTCACATTTTGAGGCCGGTAACACCCGCGGTCCCTGCCTGCAAAGGGCATTCATGTTAGGCTTGGTTGAGCCAGTGTTGTACTGGAGAGAAGAGAGGAGGTGTATATACTGAAGATATATATAGTCTTAAGTCACTATGTTTGTTCTGAAATCATCTGGGCATCTCATAAATACCCTATCCCCATCCAATTTAAATACCCTCAATAAAAATACAAAAACAAATGCAAGGACTGTTTCATGTCTCTGGATGCTTGAAAATTGTATGCCTGGCTGGGCAGGGTGACAGACGGACCACAACTACTAGCAGCCGGGGTACTGCTATGCATGCGATCTCTCATTATAGTGAATCGAGTTGCCAATTGCCCCTAGCCACTTACAGCCACAGCAGGAATGAAAAGAATCCTGCTGCTACAATTCGCACCAGCCTAAATCACCGATGTGAATGTAGCCTAATACAGGAGGAGGTGTGATACTGGCCAGATCACCAGGTGAAAACAGAGGGCTAAAAAAAAAAAAATTCAGCCACCACATCTAATGATCAGTAAGCTGTTATATTTAAAATTATTTAGTTTTGGGTTTAATAACGCTTTAATAGTGAGTTTACAACACTGATGATACCTACCTTGAATCCTTTTCGTATGACCAGCTAACTACTTGCCCTTCAACTCATTTGGATGCAAAACATGCACTCCTAATACATACATACAATACAATTCTTTAAAGCTGAACTCCTGGTATGGGTATTTTTCCATAGTTACATTTCTCCAGCTTAGACCAATATAAGTAGGAGTCTGCAGGGGGTACTGACACCATCCACTGACCTATTGACACCAAACTCTGCCCTACTGACATGTCCACTGCTCTTCTGACACTGTCTATTGCCCTACTACATTTTAAAATGTTTTTTACGTGTATTTATTAGAATGTGTATGCATGTGTGTGTACACCCCTCACATTTTTGTAATCAAATTGCATCAAAATGGTCTGCATGGCTGTCGTCCCAGAAAGAACCCTCTTCTAAAGATGATCCACAAGAAAGCCCACAAACAGTTTGCTGAAGACAAGCGGACTAAGGACATGGATTACAGGAACCGTGTTTTGTGTTCTGATAAGACAAATTTATTTGGTTCAGATGGTATCAAGTGTGTGTGGTGGCAACCAGGTGAGGAGTACAAAGACAAGTGTGTCTTGCCTACAGTCAAGCATGGTGGTGGAAGTGTCACGGTCTGGGGCTGCATAAGTGCTGCCAGCACTGGGGAGCTACAGTTCATTGAGGAAACCATGAATTCCAGCATGTACTGTGACATACTGAAGCAGAGCATGATCCCCTCCCTTTGGAGACTGGGCCACAGGGGAGTATTCCAAACACACCTCCAAGATGACCACTGCCTTGCTAAAGAAGCTGAGGGTAAAGGTGATGGACTGGCCAAGCATGTCTCCAGACCTAAACTCTATTGAACATCTGTGGGGCATCCTCAAAACGGAAGGTGGAGGAGTGCAAGGTCTCTAACATCTACCAGCACTGTGATGTCATAATGGAGTAGTGGAAGAGGACTCCATTGGCAACCTATGAAGCTCTGGTGAACTCCACGCCCAAGAGGGTTAAAGCGGTGCTGGAAAATAATGGTGGCCACACAAAATATTGACATTTTGGGCGCAATTTGGAAATTTTTACTTAAGGGTGTACTCACTTTTGTTGCCAGTGATTTAGACATTATTGGCTGTCTGTTGAGTTATTTTGAGGGGACAGCAAATTTACACTGTTATACAAGCTGTACACTCACCACTTTACATTGTAGCAAAGTGTAAGTTCTTCAGTGTTGTCACATGAAAAGATGTAATAAGATCATTTACAAAAATTTGAGAGGTGCACTCACTTTTGTGAGATACTGTGTATATATATATATATATTTGTAGTCAGAGTCTTCAAGTGGGAAATGTGATACTCCTAAGAACCAAGGCCTGAGGTGTGCCTTGGCCTAGCTGGTCAGTATGCCTGAAAAGAGCGCATACCCTGAGTGTGAGAATAAGAAAAAAAACAATGAGAATGTATGAAAAGCTGGGGGACTGGTTGGGTGGGAACCCAGAACGCCGACAACACTGGCCCCGACAGAGGAGGAGGATTAAATAGCCCTCTCGGGCTCCTCCTACAAATACAGGCTGGCCTCTGACCAGCCTTTACACTTGTAGTCAGAGTCTTCAAGCAGGAAATGCGATGCTCCTAAGAACCAAGGCCTGAGGTGTGCCTTAGCTTAGCTGGTCAGTATGCCTGAAAAGAGGGCAAAAAGATACAAATTTAGGTGAAGAAGGGAAGGTAATGAGCCCCCGCAGATAATGGCGTGCACCCGGATGGCAACAGTAAGTATCCAGCAAGTATCCGCTGTGACAAGAGAACACACCGACTCCTGACTTGGTGATGAGAAGGAACCCCCTATAGAACCTGCAAAACTACCGCGAACCCAACTGAACATCCCGTGAAAGATGGGATTGAGCCTGATGCCCGAGACACCCAGACCCGAGAATGAACTGCTTGAGAAATGAGAGGATACGTGGGGGAAAGGAACAAGGCCTGGCCCGAGGCACCCCTGCAAATGATGGCAGAGAAGATCGAAATACTTCAACGAACACCAGTGAAATAGCTCAGTGACCCTCCCCAATCCCTGGCCTACCCATACTTGATCTGGGAAAGTGAGAGGGTGAGTGCCAAAAAGACCACTAGCAGGAGTGCGAAATGCTGGATACCTGATGGATGTGATGGAGTAAGCAGATAAGGCCCATGCACCATGGCAATATCATCAAACATGGAGAAACCATGCCAGACACAGGACACTGGTCCCATCGGATACAAATCGAGTCATGCTTTATCCTGAGACCTAACAGCTGAGTCAGAATCCTGAACCGAGGAAGGAGGGCCAGACTCCATCCCGGGGAAATAGCCCCATAGTATGATAAAGATATACCCAAAGTGACTGAAAACCACCCTACCTGGAACAGGCTGGGGATTGGAAAAAATGACTGGACTGACGTCCCTGAGTAGTGCTCCAGGCAATATGCTAGACAAGATCAGAGCCAAGAGTAGAATCCAGAATCATGAGGACGTTTGCCCAAACCTACCACCCAAAAACCGTCACAGGGACGTGGCTTAGCACACACCCTGAGAGACTATATCCCTGGGCGGTAACCAGGGCCTCAACGCAACAGGACATCAACAGAAGAAATATTGACGACTGCTTCTTACCCAAGGGTGAGCCCAGTGGCAAAACGATATCAGCACCAATCAACTATCCCCCAACAACAGCCGGCTGAAGGAAGCGAGTGCAAGCATGGTTGATATCGGTATGGATGCCAAGATGGCCCAACCTGAAAACACAAACTAAAGAAATTACAGACAACCAGACATGAGAACAACAACACCCCTCTGCCTACCTAAGAAAGAAACATGAGCAGAAATGTCAAGACCACTGCTTGTAAGTGGTAAGTGAGCCCAAGTAACCTGCAGCGCAGAGACAGGTAATCAACTCAAAAACTCAGGGTAAGTGTACCCACAGGCCGTGGTGGGTAGTCGTATAAATGTGGTGAATGAACATGCATCGTATGATGTATGGTATACGGGCGAGAAGATTGTGGACAACAATCAGTTAACAAACGAAACTTCATCCCGTATGGATCTGTAGACGTGACAGATCCCGATGTGCGAGCTCTAGCTAATTGACCCAGGTACAAACATGAACACAGATACCAGGGCCGTCTTTAATATTGATTGGACCCTGGGCAAAAATCTTCTTAGGCCCCCCCCCCATGCAATTTCGCTCTCCACCTTCTCTGAGACATACAATAAATAGCAGCTAGACTTAAAATCAGTTTACTGTATCAGATCAGGCAGCGATTGCAATTGGTTGCCAGAGGTTACAGCATATCATTACTGCTTACTGACTGGTTGCTAGAGGTTACAGCACTCCTTAAGGCTCACTGATTAGTTGCTAGAGGTTACAACACATTTCTGCTTGTTGATTGGCTGCTAGAGATTACTGTACAGTAATACTGCTCACTGGTTGCGATAGGTTACAGCACATCATCTCCTCACTGCAGGGGGGCATGATATACCTATGAATGCTGCCTTTATTTACATATCAATGCCGTTGGCCTCAGCTATTTACATATGCGTGTGACTGCTATTTACATATGAATGCCAGTATTTACATGTAAACACAGGTCTGCAGGTGAGTCATCTGTACACAACAATAGGGCAGAGCTGGGCAGCATTAGTAGCAGCAGAGGACTAAAACTTCAAAGGAATGTAAACTGGGATAGTTGGCAAGTATGAGGCAGCTGCTTTGGGGCCCACAACAATGACAGGGCCCTGGGCAGCTGCCCCTTTTGCCTTGCCTTAAAGACGGCCCTGACAGATACGATGAGACATGACAATCAACGAAGACTAACCTACCAGAGTATGACATAAGTGAACAACGCCCCTCTGAGAAACTCTGAGGCTGAACACCGAGGCTGAAACACTATGACAGAAATGCTGGGCAGAAACACAAAGACAGAAACACTATGACAGAAACGCAAAACGCCACGACAGAAAAAACGCCATGACAGAATCGCTAAAAGTTAATGCTGATGCAGAAACGTAGTGACAGAAATCTAGGGCAGAAACGCAATGACATCAATACTAAGACTGAAATTCTGAGGCAGAAATGTAATGAAAGAAATCCTGTCGCAGAAATGCTATGACAGAAAGCTGAGACAGCAATGCAACGGCAGAAATCCTGGCCAGAAATGCAATGATAAACCACGCTGTGACTGAAATGCAATGACAGAAATCCTGGGGCAGAAATGCTATGACCGAAATGCTAAGAACTGAACGCTGAGCCAGAAATACTGAGACTGAAACGCTGAGCCAGAAAAAGCTGGGCAGAACACTATGACAGAAATCCTGGGGCAGAACGCTATGACTGAATTCCTGAGCAGAACGCTATGACTGAAATCCTGGGGCAGAATGCTATGACAGACATAAATACACACATAAAAGAAAGGGGGGAATTAGTGGAACTTTATATGAAACGTATGTAAATATGTCTCCATCCCTGATTCAGTAGAAACAAAAGAGAACGGTGGGACGGGACTTTACATGAGGTATGTGCGGCAACATAAAAGCAGTCAATATGAAAAAACACAATATTTATTGCTAAATAACATTTGCATAACATGTAAGAAAATGAATTCATGGGTTTGTGTCCATAATGACAACATGTAACAAACATAGTATGTAGAAAGCTGGCAACAACAATAAATGATACATTGTATAATAAACATAAGAACGCTGCATCAAGACAATATCTATCTTGATGTAGCGGCCTTTACAGAGGATACTGCACAGCTCAAGACTGACACCTCATAGCTGGGTGCGGTATGCTACAGTCTAAATGCCTCATGCAGAATTCAGCAGTATGATACTGTGCTGCCCCAATGGGGCATAGAATCGATATAGATCTGATGAGGATTGTCCTCAGTGATTATATCTTATACAGGCCAGGCATAGAGGTCTCACAAGGAATAAATCGCTTCACAACAATCGGAGTCAGAATAGTCAAAAGATGTATAGAATTCCCACAGCCTGCTGTATATATGTGCGTGCCTGATCTGCAATCAATGAAACAGGGTTCTGATTGGGTTGTTAGCACACAGGTTCCGTAATTAAATTAATAATCGAAATGCTAATGAATTCTGAGATTTAGGTGGGTGTTTTGTCCATACTTATGATTAGTGATGGACGAACTTCCGCCGGGACGTTTCGTGAGTGCGGCCGATAGTTCTCAAACCGTAATGTTCACGGCGGGCCCCATTGACTTCAATGGGAGGCGAACTTTGCAAACCTACAGGTCAAATTTGCAGCCACAAAATAATTACTAGCTGTGCAAACATAGTCCCACCACATGGCCAATGACATAACACATGTATGAGGTGAATCTGGGATCGACAACTACAAGCATTCTTTTTTTATATGTGAAATTGTTGTGACAATTCAGTACTGTGGAGCGCATGAAGGCAATGGAGGAGAGGGAAGGTCAGGGTAGGCAAAGAAGAGGGTGCAGGAGATGATCACCAGCAGCGTGACATACAGCAATGACACCTGCACCGTGATAGAGTCATCTGACACCAGCACCGTGATAGAGCGCACTGACATCAGCAGCGTGACATACAGCAACGACACCTGCACCGTGATAGAGTGATCTGACACCAGCACCATGATAGAGAGCACTGACATCAGCAGCGTGACATAAAGCACTAACACCAGCACCGTGATATACAGCACTGACAGCAGCACCGTGATAGAGAGCACTGACATCAGCAGCGTGACATACAGCAATGACACCTGCACCATGATAGAGTGATCTGACACCAGCACCGTGATAGAGAGCACTGACATCAGCAGCGTGACATAAAGCACTAACACCAGCACCGTGATATACAGCACTGACAGCAGCACCGTGATAGAGAGCACTGACATCAGCAGCGTGACATACAGCAATGACACCTGCACCGTGATAGAGTGATCTGACACCAGCACCGTGATAGAGAGCACTGACATCAGCAGCGTGACATAAAGCATTAACACCAGCACCGTGATATACAGCACTGACAGCAGCACCGTGATAGAGAGCACTGACATCAGCAGCGTGACAAACAGCAATGACACCTGCACCGTGATATACAGCACTGACACCAGCACCGTGATATACAGCACTGACACCTGCACCGTAAGCAGCCCCAGGAGGAAGTCAGCATAGCACAGGGATGGTGGGAGCCCCTCATAATGAGCATAGCACAGGGATGGTGGGAGTCCCTCATAATGAGCATAGCACAGGGATGGTGGGAGCCCCCCATAATATGCACAGCAGAGGTACAGCCCCAGGAGGAAGTCAGCACAGCACAGGGATGGTGGGAGCCCCTCATAATAAGCAGCCCCAGGAGGATGTCAGCATAGCACAGGGATGGTGGGAGCCCCTCATAATAAGCAGCCCCAGGAGGAAGTCAGCACAGCACAGAGATGGTGGGAGCCCCTCATAATGAGCATAGCACAGGGATGGTGGGAGCCCCTCATAATATGCACAGCAGAGGTACAGCCCCAGGAGGAAGTCAGCACAGCACAGGGATGGTGGGAGCCCCTCATAATAAGCAGCCCCAGGAGGAAGTCAGCACAGCACAGGGATGGTGGGAGCCCCTCATAATAAGCAGCCCCAGTAGAAATATGAGACCGCTCAACATCTTCAAACAGGAGGGTACGGGCATATAGTACGGTGTGCTTTTTTTGGACAAGGAAGTGAGCCAAATGAAGAAAGAATGTCTGTGTGCTCGATTTAAAAAAATTGTTTATAGACATATACATGGTCTACTGGTCACATGTGTTGAATTCCTCCGAGATCCATGCCTCATTCATTTTTAGAAATGTGAGGTAGTTAACACTGTCATGAGCTAGGCGAGTACGCTTATCGGTCACGATCCCCCCTGCTGCGCTGAACGTCCTTTTGGACAGGACACTGGACGAGGGGCAAGCCAACAGTTCGATTGCAAATTGGGCAAGCTCTGGCCAGAGGTCAAGCCTGCCTACCCAGTAGTCCAGGGGTTCATCACTCCTCAGAGCGTCCACATCGGCCGTTAACCCGTTGTAGTCGGACACCTGACGGTCTAGGCGTTCTCTGATGCTGGATCCGGATGACACCTGACGATGGGTCGGCTGAAAGAATGACCTCATATCCGAAGTCACCAACACATCTTCAAACCGGCCTCTTCTTGCAGGCGCTGTTGGATTGGTACCCGCAACTCCTTCTCTGGGAGTGGGAACTGCTCCTCTGCCAGCGCACGCAAAAGCAGAATGCAGCATTTCTCGAAGCAAGGCCTGGAAAAGTGCTCCATTCTGACAGCCCTCTGTGACGGCGGTAAAATTTCCGCCATTTTGTGTTTGTACCGGGGGTCTAAGTACGTTGCCACCCAGTACTGGTCCTTGACCCTTATGCTTTTTATACGGGGGTCTCTATTAAAACACTGGAGCATGAAGGCCCCCATTTGAACTAAACTGGAAGCGGTGTGGTGGCCTGGCTCCTGCTCATCATCCAGGATAATGTCGTCCTCTTCATTCTCTCCCCATCCACGCACAACAACAGGGATCCCAGAAAGATTTAAAGCATGCTCTTCTTGCTCCTCCTCATCCGCCCCGGCACCATCCTCCTCTGACTCCTCTTCAGACTCCTGTTGTTCACTTGTCTCAGATAGAGTAGCCCCCCCTGGGAATTCATCCAGCATTGCGACTTCCTCATCTTCTCGCTCCTGCTCCTCCACAGCTTGATCAATGACACGACGCAATGCACACTCCATAAAGAAGGCATAAGGTACCATGTCACTGATGGCGCCATGGCTGCGACTGACCAGTTTGGTGATCTCCTCAAATGGCCGCAGAAGTCTGCATGCGTCGCGCATGAGCAGCCACTGGCGCGGTGAAAAAAAATCCAGCTCCCCAGAACCTGTTCTGCCGCAGAGTTCATACAGGTAGACGTTAACTGCACGTTTCTGCTGGAGCAGCCTATCAAGCATATAGAAGGTTGAGTTCCATCGCTTCGGGCAATCGCAAATACGACGTCTGACCGGCAGATTGTGTCGCCGCTGAATGTCAGCAAGGCGAGGCATGGCCGTGTAAGATCTTCTGAAATGGGCCGAGATTTTCCTTGCCTGCCGCAAGATGTCCTGGACCCCAGGGTATTTGACAACGAATCGCTGCACGACCAAGTTTAAGACGTGTGCCATGCATGGCACATGCGTGATTTTGCCCTGTTTCAATGCGCTAAGCAGATTAGCACCGTTGTCACACACCACTTTACCAACTGTCAAATTGAGCGGTGTTAGCCACTGATCTGCCTGTGAACGCAAAGCTGAAAGGAGTGCCGGGCCAGTGTGGCTCTTGGCTTCCAGGCACAACAGACGCAGCACGGCATGGCAACGTCTCACCTGGCATGTCGAATAGGTTCTGGGGAGCTTGGGCGGCGCAGCGGAAGAGATGCTAGCAGCGGAAAAGGAGGCGTCAGCCGAGGAGGAGAGGGAGGAGGATGGAGTAGGAGGAGGAGGAGAAGAAGAGTCAGGCCTGCATGCAATCCGTGGCGGTAAAACCAAATCTACACGGGTGCCACGGATTACATGCTTGATGGCCGTCAGAAGGTTCACCCAGTGGGCAGTAAAAGTGATATACCTTCCCTGCCCGTGTTTGCTAGACCACGTGTCTGTGGTCAGATGTATCTTGGCACCGACACTGTGCCAGAGATACATTCACTTGCCGCTGAACATGGCCATATAGCTCTGGGATGCCCTTCTGTGAGAAATACTTCCTTCCTGGGACCTTCCATTGTGGTGTTCCATGGCCACAAATTTTCGAAAGGCCTCCGAGTCCACCAGTTTATATGGCAGTAGTTGGCGGGCTATCAGTTCTGACAAGCCAGCCGTCAACCGTTGGGCAAGAGGGTTATCCGGCGTCATCATTTTTTTACACTCGAACATTAGGCCCACGGAAGCCTGCCTTTTTGCAGAAAAACGTTAGCTTGGCGTGATGGAAGGTGGAGTGGAGGACAATTGTGAGGAGAGAGGAGAAGGAGAAGTAGAAGACGAGGCTGGATGGTGAGAGCCTGGAGTGTGGCTTTGTGTGTTCCGTTGCTCCCACTGGGCTCGGTGATGGCTGCTCATGTGCCTTCTTAAGGCGGTCGTCCCTAGGTGAGTGTTGGGCTTACTGCGACTAATGCGTTGACTGCAAAGATTGCAGATGGCAACGCTATTGTCAGAAGCGGACACGTTAAAAAAAAACACACTGCGGAGCCATGTGCCAGTGTCTTGGGAGCGCCAGATGTGACCGTACATGGTCGATGACTCGCTCCTGATACATTTGCAGTCTGCTTTGTCCCTCCTGTGCAATGTAAGTTATTCCTGCTTCTCCTCCCTATCTGCTGGTCCATATCTCCCTCTGAACTCCCCTCCTCTTCCTCTCTTGTGGGCACCCACGTGACATCACTAGACACGTTATCATCGACGTCACCTTCCCCACCGCTATAAGTAGAGATCTCGGAGTAGGCAGCAACACCAGGGACCAACCTCATTCTTGGGCTGATCTGGGGACTGTCGTCAGACTGCTGAGTAGCGGTTGTTGCTACCTCCTCTTCCTGATCCAATACCAAGAGTGGCTGCGCATCAGAAATGCCTTGATATGGATCGGAAAATAATTCCTGTGACTCAAGCGGAAGGTATGTGGTCGTGGTGGTGTTGTTGGTGGTAGTGTCTTTGGGGGTGCACATAGCAGAGAGTGAAGAAGACGGTGCAGATCGAGAGGATGAGGAGGGTGCAGAAGAGTAAGACTGAGTGAGCCACTCAACCAAGTCTGGTGCGTCCTTTAAAGTAATTGAACGCACCTTCTGCAACTTCCCACTTTGGCTCAAGCCTGTTGCTCCTGCCTTACCCCTACCACCCCTGCGGAAGGGCCTGCCTCTTCCTCTGCCTGTCATTTTTTAAATGACCCTGTGACAAAACTCTCAGTCCCTATACTGATAAAGGACTACTGCAGCAGAAGGGCAGCAGTCAGCAGTAGTGCACTTCAACCCTATGTATTGTGGACCTATACCAGTCCTTAAGGAATAGCAGACTGTACCTCACTCAACCCTATGTACTGTAGTACCATATATCTTACCAGTCCTTATAAGGACCTTTGTGGAACAAGTAGGTTGTGAATGATTAGCAGACTGTACCTCAGTCCCTATACTGATAAAGGACTGCTGCAGTATAGGGCAGCAGTCAGTCAGCAGTAGTGCACCTCAACCCTATGTATTGTGGACCTATACCAGTCCTTAAGGAATAGCAGACTGTACCTCACTCAACCCTATGTACTGTAGCACCCTAGACCTTACCAGTCCGTATAAGGACCTTTGTGGAATAAGTAGGTTGTGAATGATTAGCAGACTGTACCTCAGTCCCTATACTGATAAAGGACTGCTGCAGTATAGGGCAGCAGTCAGCAGTAGTGCACCTCAACCCTATGTATTGTGGATCTATACCAGTCCTTAAGGAATAGCAGAATATACCTCACTCAACCCTATGTACTGTGGCACCCTAGACCTTACCAGTCCTTATAAGGACCTTTGTGGAACAAGTAGGTTGTGAATGATTAGCAGACTGTACCTCAGTCCCTATACTGATAAAGGACTACTGCAGCAGAAGGGCAGCAGTCAAGTATAATATTCTTTCTATATTTAGAAGAAAGAATATTATACGTGTACAAGCCTAATACCATACCAGTCCTGAAAAGAACCTTTGTGGACCTAATAGTAACAGCTACTGATTAAACTGACTGTTCCTCACTGCCTCACACACAGCTTCCTGCCTGTCCCTATTTAAACTGACAAAACAGAGGCTGCTGGAACAATAACTTGAATAGCACTTTTGTGGACCTAATAGTAACAGCTAATGATTAAACTGACTGTCCCTACAGCGTACTGTCCCTCTCTCTACACTGACAAGAGACAGGCTGCTGCAACAATCAGTAGCACAGCAGTGCCTCAAACCTATATCCTGAACTACACCTAACACCTATACCAGTCCTGAAAAGAACTTTTGTGGACCAAATAGCTAGCGATTTGGGTCACTGCAATCTCTCCCTGCTCCACACAGCAACCTCTCCCTATAGTGACAGAAGAAAGAATGTAAAATGGCCGCCGGATCGGGTCTATTTATAAGTTAGGGGGAATGTCCAAGTGTCCATGTGCTGTAATGTCTCAATTGGCTGTCCTGTACCCCATGATGGATGTGTCATCATAGGTCAAAGTTCTTTTACACAGTAAACACAGAAGTCCGCCGGGCGAACGGCGGCAATAGTCCGCCGATCGGGCGAACGGCGAACAGCCGAAATTCGCCGCGGAACGACCGCCAGGCGAACCGTTCGGCCATCCCTACTTATGATGGGGATTTTACTGTCTATACTATTTTCCTGCTCATTTTTTTACTAACAAGCTGTCTAGGACCTCAGTGCACATACTGACTTCCTGGTGGTCCGGATTCCAGGCCCCTGGTTGACAGGGGGACAGGTCTTAGGGGGATTTTCTTATCCTCTTTTTGTGCGGCCCCCCATTGCTGTGTTTTTTTCCAATTTTTTGTGATCTATGTAATTGGCCGATGTGACCTGTGGACAATCCCATGCTGTTCAAATCCTATTGTTGTTTTTAATATTTTTGGATGCTGAAATACATTTTGCTAAGTGACTGGGATGTAAGTACAAATTATGATGTAATACTTTAATGACCACCAAATTATGGTTTATTTACATACAACACAATAGTCTCCTCTTTGGTTAATGACTCTGTATTTGCATTTTATAGATAGTTCTTCCCTGCAACTAACCCCCGATGAAGGAGGATCTGTTTCATCTCTGAAAGGTCATTGGGTTCAGGCTGATGCACTTTGTCTAGGTCCATTCTTTATGTTTGTATCACCATGCATCCGCATTTTTTGTATATAATGTATTTTTTATGTATTTTTCTACTATGTACAATAAATAAATTTTTCTTTGTATGATACATTTGTGTTTTGGTAGTGCCATTAAAATCCCACTCCTAAGGGGTTTTCGATTACTGATCTGCAATCAAGCTCAGTGCCATCCGCCATCTTGTGAAGCACATGGTCGCATGAGTTTACTGCACCTCATGTGAATGTTAAAAACCGTGTCTCTACATTGAGCTGCGTTACCCCACCGGTCTAAGCTGCAGTTCGTCTTCTTAAAGAGACAGTACCATTTCTTGCAAAAACGTGAAAAATGTCTAGACGAGACTCTGAGCACCCTTTTTTGGCTGAACCAACGCAGGTTATTCATGTCTCTGAACCCGCAGATGCACAGGGAGCAGATCCTGCAGATATTGCAGAACAGAGTTTAAGACCCAAACGTACAATAAAACCGACACAGAAACTCAGAGAAAACTATGAAACTAGATGAGTTCTCCAGCAATCTGTCAGACTTATGGGACAGAACGTCACACTACATGTCAGTTTTGTCACGCTTTAATGATCAACCGGCTGAACTAAGAGACTCTATAGATCGCTTATCTGCCACGTACGAATGCTACCAGCGTCTGTTTGCAAAATACAAAGCCTTCTTGCAGGACTCTAATATAGAGGACTCTTCAGCAGAACTGACCAGGACAGATGCATTAAACCAACAAAGGGATCTCTTAGTGCGAAATGCTCAGTATAAGGCAGAACTCTGCATTGCTCAACTGCAGGAGACCAGATCTCACAGATCCATTTTCCCTTTCCAGATGTTATGACACACTTCCTTTATATGTAATGCTCCACACTCTCCACAATTCTCCACCAAGCACACCGCACATTCTTCTAGATCCTCTCAGTCTGGAAGGAAATAAAGTGTGAAGCTCCTTTACCAGAAAGGAAGCAGAAGTAGAAACACAAAAGGCAGCTTCAGAAATAAGGATGGTAATTGACCCCGCAAGTTCCTGGCAAATTGGGCGCTTAGGGAAAGCATATACAAAATCGGGAGACCGAGTAGAATGAATGGATTGGCTATTTCCCTTCACTAAGATGGCGCCGGGCAACTCCGCGCATGCGCGGAACACTGCACCCTATCTAAAAAGAGAGGAGCACCAATATGGCCGCTCCTGATGACGTCAGCGTGACGAAACCGGTAGGGCGTGACCATAAGGATGTGACCTCATTAGAGTAAGCCGCAACAGCTGGCGGTGTGAGGTTTTCATTGCGAATACAGCACTATTGTTATGTGAGTAGTTTTCTTCATTTAATAAACACTTCTTAGCCCTTGTACACACGGTCGGAGATTCCGACGGAATGTGTCCTATCGGACCGTTTTGTTGGATAATCTGACTGTGTGTGGTCTCCATCGGGCTGTTTCCATCGGAGTATCCGACGGACCAAGTTTTCCGACGGACAAAGTGGCACGCATGCTCAGATCAAATTCCTAGACCAAAGCTATTGGCTCCTAGCCTGAACGTAGTCCCGTCGTAACAAAATAACGTCATCACCAGGGATGAGCTTCGTGTTCGAGTCGAACATACGTTCGACTCGAACATACGTTCGACTCGAACATTGGCTGTTCGTCCGTTCGGCGAAGTCCGAACATTTTGGTCCGTTCGCGCCAAATTCGTGTGGCGCTCACGGCCCACAATGCACTGCGATGGCGCAGTGCATTGCTGGCTCATGATTGGCCAAGCATGCACTGTGACCCCGCATGCTTGGCCAATCGCAGCGCCAGCAGCGAGGAGAGCCATGATTGGCCACAGGCAGGATGCCTGTGGCCAATCATAGCTCAGGCTGTGTAGTGCATGCCCCACACTATATAAGGCCGCCAGCGCGGCGGCCTTGTGTAGTGTGTTGGCGTCTGAAGCAGTGGTTGTTCTGTGTACCTTCAACACAGTACACACCGATCATTTTCGGCCGATTTTCGATCTTACTGTTGTGTAGTGGTTATTGTCTGCGGGCCCTGACCGCAGTATACACTGCTATATTCACCTCACCTATATAGCTAGTGATCTATCTTTTATAATAGAGCTTGCAGTCAGTAGTGTTAGGAGCTAGTGCGTGCTGTCTGCGTGCTCTGTACCCAGTACATACCGCTATATCCACCTACATAGCTCTTCTCTATTTGAGACCACTTGCCATCTGTAGGAGTTATTGGAAGTTGTGTGTGCCTCCAGCACAGCACAGTATACATCTGTATATACCCCTTTATCTCTGGTGTTCTATAATAAAGGCATCTGCAGGAGTTAGTGGGTGTTGTGTGCCTCTAGCACAATATACACTACCCAACTGCTTTTTTACCCAACTCCCTTCAGGCCATTACCATGTCTGGAAGGCCAGCAAGGAGAGGCAGACAGGCGCGAGCCGATAAAAGAGGGCAAGCAGGCTCTGTGTCTAGAGACAACAGTGCTGGTCGTGGACGCGGTGCATTGTCATCAGCACGTGGCCATGGGACACGCTTGTCCTTCTTTTCGGCAGCTGGACATGTTGAACCGCAACATGCCAACGACTTGGTAGAGTGGATGACCAAGCCCTCTTCATCCTCCTCATCCTCTCTCACCCAGTCTCAGGGTACTAGCAAAGCAGCTGCCAACGCATCGTCTTCCCTCCTCTCAATGTCATCATCAGTGACTCCTTCCCTAGACCCACCACGTCCTCCTGAGGAGTCTCCTGAACTCTTTGAGCACAGTGTTGGGTACATGCTCCAGGAGGATGCCCAGTGTTTTGTGGGCTCTGATGATGACACTCAGCTAGAGGAAGGCAGTAGCGTGAGCGCAGAGAGAGGGGATGCTCAAGAAGGACAGCAATCTGGCAGTCATGTTCCACAAGCTGCAGCATACTGCCAGGTTTGCTACAGCGATGAAGAGGGAGGGGATGATGAGGGGACTGACTCCATGTGGGTGCCTGGAAGGAGAGAGGAGGAGGAGGAGGAGGCACATGTCCAACGAGGCTGGATGCCCTCCGGGGGCCAGCTTAGGGGCAGCACACCGACTGAATCACACCACAGAGCTCCACCTGTGCAGAGCGCTGCCTCTGCGCGTTATTCTAAAAGTTCTTTGGTGTGGGCCTTTTTTGAGACGAGTGCATCAGATCGCACCACTGCTATTTGCAACATATGTCTCAAGCGTATCTCACGTGGCCAAAACATCAGCCGCTTGGGCACCACATGCTTGACCAGACATATGTTGACCTGCCATGCAACTCGTTGGCAAGCGTACCTCAAAGACCCACACCAAAGAACAAAGCGGACCTCTCCTTGCTCCTCATCAGCTGGCATCTCCAACCCCACTAGACCTTCAGTCCTCTCTGAAACCTGCTCTGAGAGGAATGAAGGTGTAGAATTAGGTGTGTCACAGCCAAGTGCTTCCAGGAACTCTGCTAGCGGTACACCCACGTCCGATTATAACAGGCAAATGTCCCTGCCCCAGCTGCTGGACCGGCGAAAGAAGTTCACTCCCAGCCATCCACATGCCCAGCGGTTGAATGATAGCTTGGCTAAATTGCTAGCACTTCAACTGCTGCCTTTTCAGTTGGTAGACTTGGCCCCCTTCCGTGAGTTTGTACAATGTGCGGTTCCTCAGGTACAATGCGCAGGTCCCCAAACGCCACTTTTTCTCACGGAAGGCGATTCCGGCTCTCTACCGGCATGTGGAAGGCAATGTCCTTGCCTCGCTGGACAGGGCGGTCAGCGGTAAGGTGCATATTACCGCTGACTCATGGTCCAGCAGGCATGGACAGGGACGTTACCTGTCTTTTACGGCCCATTGGGTCACTCTTCTGGCAGCTGGGAAGGATGCAGGACAAGGTGCAGTAGTGTTGGAGGTTGTTCCGCCACCACGCCTCCAAAATGCTACTATTGGTTGTGACACACCTCTCTCCTCCACCCCCTCCTCTTCTTCTTCCTCCATGGCCTCTTCCAGTGCTCTGTCCTCAGAACCAGCGGTGCTCCGTAGGCGTTCCAGGGGCTACGCAAGTACGCAGGCAAAACGATGCCATGCCGTGCTTGCGCTGGTTTGTTTGGGGGACAGGAGCCACACTGGGGCGGATGTTTTGTCAGCTCTGCAGGGGCAGGCCGAGAGGTGGTTGACGCCACGCCAGCTTAAGCCAGGAATGGTGGTTTGTGACAATGGCACCAACCTCCTCTCCGCCCTCCGACAGGGACAACTGACCCATGTGCCCTGTGTAGCTCACGTCCTTAACCTGGTGGTGCAGCGGTTCTTGGGCAGGTACCCCGGCTTACAGGATGTCCTGAAGCAGGCCAGGAAAGTCTGTGTGCATTTCCGCCGATCATTTAATGCCTGTGCTCGGCTGGCTGAGCTCCAAAAGGAGTTGAACCTGCCCAAGAACCGCCTTATATGTGACATGCCCACCAGATGGAACTCAACATTGGCCATGCTGCAGCGGCTGCACACGCAGCAGAGGGCCATCAATGAGTACCTGTGCGAATACAGCACCAGGACAGGGTCAGGGGAGCTCGGTTTTTTTCTCACCACGCCAGTGGGGCATGATCAGGGATGCATGCACTGTCCTGTCACCGTTTGAGGAGGCCACAAGGATGGTGAGCAGTGACAGTGCATGCATCAGTGACACTGTACCTCTTGTCCACCTCTTGGAGCATACGCTGCGTGGAATAATGGACAGGGCACTTGAGGCAGAACAGAGGCAGGAAGAGGAGGACTTCCTTGCCTCTCAAGGCCCCCTTTATCCAGACAGCGTTCCTGCTGTGCCACCCATCACACAGGAAGAGGATGAGGAGGAGGAAGAGGAGGAGGAGGATGATTGTGTCAGCATGGAGGTGGAGGCTGGCACTCAGCATCAGCAGCAGCAGCAGCAGCAGCAGTCTTGTAGGGATGATTTACAGTCCCAAGAAACACGTGGACTTGTACGTGGCTGGGAGGAGGTAGCTGCGGATCATGTTGTCCTTAGTGACCCAGAGGACTCCGGACCGAATGCCTCAGCTAACCTACGCTGCATGGCCTCCCTGATCCTGCAAAGCCTGCGGAAGGATCCTCGTATTCTTCGGATCAAGGAGAGGGACCATTACTGGCTGGCCACTCTCCTTGATCCACGGTACAAGGGTAAGGTTGCCAACCTTATCTTGCCATCGCAGAGGGAGCAGAGGATGAGACATCTCCGGGAGGCCTTGCAGAAAGGTCTGTGCAACGCGTTCCCAGAGACTGGGAGGTTACAAACTCCTGGTCCTGGACAACGTGTTGCTGAGGCATCGGTCAGAAGGAGCGGTGGAGAAGGTGGCCATCTGACTGATGCTTTCAGACAATTTTTTAGTCCGCAGCCCCAAGGTATGATCGGTTCCAGCACCCATTGCCAGCGTCTGATTTACATGGTGCAGGAATACCTAGGGGCAAGGTCAGACTTGGACACCTTTCCCACCGAAAATCCTCTGGCTTACTGGGTCTTGAGGATGGATCACTGGCCAGAGCTTGCACAGTATGCAATTGAGCTACTGGCCTGTCCTGCATCCAGCGTTCTTTCGGAACGCACCTTCAGTGCTGCTGGTGGCTTTGTTACCGATCACAGGGTGCGCCTGTCCACCGAATCAGTTGATCGACTGACCTTCATCAAGATGAATCAGTCTTGGATCACCCACAGCTACCAAGCACCTGAAGCTGATGTAACAGAATAATTTTTTTTGAAATATCACATCCCTTCAAGACTGCCTATGCTGATGCTGAGTGACTGTCCTGTTATATTGATTGTCTATCCTCTTCCTCCTCCGCTGATATGTTGGAAGAACATTTCTGGTTCTGGTTGATGCCATCAGCCCAATTTTTCTGCCCCTGTTTAACAGGGGCGTTTAAGTACAATTTTTGATGCAATGCTTTGCAGCAGGGCTAATTCCTGCAATCAAACTAGAGTATATGGCAGAGGTTGCAGTGTGGTGGCACCAGCACCAGTGCCTAAGGCCCAATTTTTCTGCCCCTGTTTAACAGGGGCGTTTAATTACAATTTTTGATGCAATGCTTTGCAGCAGGGCTAATTCCTGCAATAAAACTAGAGTATATGGCAGAGGTTGCAGTGTGGTGGCACCAGCACCAGTGCCTAAGGCCCAATTTTTCTGCCCCTGTTTAACAGGGGTGTTTAATCACAATTTTTGATGCAATTCTTTGCAGCAGGGCTAATTCCTGCAATAAAACTAGAGTATATGGCAGAGGTTGCAGTGTGGTGGCACCAGCACCAGTGCCTAAGGCCCAATTTTTCTGCCCCTGTTTAACAGGGGCGTTTAATTACAATTTTTGATGCAATGCTTTGCAGCAGGGCTAATTCCTGCAATAAAACTAGAGTATATGGCAGAGGTTGCAGTGTGGTGGCACCAGCACCAGTGCCTAAGGCCCAATTTTTCTGCCCCTGTTTAACAGGGGCGTTTAATTACAATTTTTGATGCAATGCTTTGCAGCAGGGCTAATTCCTGCAATAAAACTAGAGTATATGGCAGAGGTTGCAGTGTGGTGGCACCAGCACCAGTGCCTAAGGCCCAATTTTTCTGCCCCTGTTTAACAGGGGCGTTTAAGTACCATTTTTGATGCAATGCTTTGCAGCAGGGCTAATTCCTGCAATAAAACTGGAGTATATGGAAGAGGTTGCAGTGTGGTGGCACCAGCAGCAGTGCCTAAGGCCAAATTTTTCTGCCCCTGTTTAACAGGGACATGTAATTACATTTCTTGATATAATATTTCACAGGAGGGCCCCTTCCTGTGCCCACCCAGAGTAACGGTGAGGACTTATAGTGTTGTGGCACCAGCACCACAACCACCAAAGGTCAATTTTTCTACCACTGTTCAACAATGGCATGTAATTACAATTCTTGATATAATCGTTCACAGCAGGGCGCTCCAACGCCCACCAAGAGTCACTTTAAGGGCTTACAATGTTGTGGCAAAACCAACACCTTGTTCCGCCATTTCTGCCGAGCATATAGGGCAGGCCCCTACTTTCAAACATCCAATTTACAAACATCTCCTACTTGCAAACGGAAGGAGACAACAGCAAGTGAGATGAAAAAAGATGGACGACAAAACAAATTATACAGGGGTGATAACCCTTCCCTATGTTTTCCAAAAAGCTTAAAAATAGTTTTTTTGACTGGAGCTACACTTTAAAAATGTACCAGTTGAAAATTACAAACAGATTCAACTTAACACAACAAACCTACACAGTCCCTGTCTTGTTTGCACCGCCTGTATACTGCTGTTCTGAGTATATAGGCCCTGGGGGCCACACGCATTTCCTTTTTTTAATATGGGTACAGGGTTCCCCTTAATATGCGTACAAGACCCAAATAGGCTGGTAATGGGCAGGGAGGGCTACCCATGCCATTTTTCTCACTGATTTTCACCCATATTGCAGGAACCAGATATAACATTAAAACCGCAAGCAGTTTTAAATGGTGTTATTTCCGTTTAATGTCATTTTGTGCAGGGACTGTTCTAAACACGGGAAACACGTGGCACTTCACAGGCATACTACAGACACCCCCCAGGCACCATATTTAAAGGAATATTTCACTTTTTTTTTCACTTTAATCGTCATTAAAATCAGTGCTCCCGCCAAAACGGCCATTTTTAAAAACATTTTAGGCATTGACCCATGTCCCCTGGGGCAGGAGCCAGGTCCCCAAACCCTTTTTAGGACAGTATCTTGCATATTAGCCGTTAAAATTAGCACTTTTCATTTTCGAACGTTCGAGTCCCATAGACTTCAATGGGGTTCTAAAGTTCGTTCGAATTTGGGGTCCGTTCGAAAGTTCTGGTGTGAACCGAACCGGGGGGTGTTCGGCTCATCCCTAGTCATCACGTTATGTACAATCGGATTTTCCGACAACTTTGTCCGACCGTGTGTATGCAACAGTTTCGGACAAAATCCATCGGACAAAATCCAACGGATTTGGTTGTCAGAATGTCCGACCGTGTGTACAAGGGCCTAAAGACATATTACACTATGGGCTTCCTTCTTTTTCTATGCAACACTTGAATGAGAATTTCATCCGTGGATGACTAACAGGACTCCCAGGGAGGCGCCAGAGAGCGACACAGGGGCTAACACCATGGAGGCGTCTTCTCCCCAGTAGTGGTAAAGATCTGGTGAGCGCAATATGATTTAATTCCACCAAAGCGCACTGGGAATTTCTTTGGAAACTTGCACAAGTCACCATTTTGGAATTGAAATACTAGTTGCGAACTGTTTAGCGTATCACAAAGCATTTGCCAGCATTCCATATTCATAAGAGAAAAAAAGACGGGAGGATTAGAATTTTATTTTTCTTTTATTTATCTTGAATTTTTTCACTTACTAAATTTTGATGGAATCACTGGGTATAAATGTTGATTAATGTTATTGCAGCACTAAGGAATTTTCACATATATTAACAATATATATATATATATATATATATATATATATATGTGTGTATATATATATATATATATATATATATATATATATATATATATATATATATATATTTTTTTTTTTTATTTATTTATTTATTTATTTTTTCATAGCAGCACGAGGCCCCTGCTATTGGGCACGGTTATTAAAACTTTTATAAATTGCCACAATAATCTTTCTTGTTAAACCCACCTATAAGCAGTAATTTTTGAGTTAAAAAGATTTATGAATTGACACGTATATTAAATTTAAAGGTATAGCGCCAACTCTACCAAATTTCTCTTTTATATCACAAAAGGCAGCTTGCCACGCAAAGATGTTAAATTGCCAAGCAGGGATGGAAGCTCAGAGCAAAGCTCACCAAGCAGAGATGGAAGCTAAGAGCAAAGTTCGCCAAGCAGAGATGGAAGCTCAGAGCAAAGCTCGCCAAACAGAGCTGGATGCTCAAAGTATAACTCTTGAAGCAGAGATGGTAGCTCAACAAGCAGAGGCAGATTCCCAAATGAAGATTATGAAAATGGAAAGTGGAGAAGCAGCTGCCCTAGCAAGGCTGAGAGTCCTTGAACAAGCGATGGGAGAAAGTGCTAACTCAGACTGGTCCATCCCAGCGGAACTACAAGATCCAGTTGAACGCACCAGTGAATATGTACTAAAGCATTAATGTTTGAAATGATACAGAGTTATCTCCTGTACGTCTTACTAACACTGTTCTGACTCAACACAGAGACCTCTCAGCTCAAAATGCCTGAGCTTCTTCAAGTCTACAACATGTGCATCTATGCAGCAAACCTCATCACCTCTTGCTGACAACAAGGTGACTTCCAGTGACAATTTGCAGCTCAAGCCATACCCAGCACAAGCCTTAGGGACTACACCACAGTTAAACGCTCCTGCAACATCATTTCATCCTGGTAAACCTCACCCTACTTCACCAGAGAACTTTCACACTCGAGGGGTTCCACAAGTTACTTTTGGCACCGAAGAGTGAAAGACCAGACTTGAATGACTTCGCTGGATATATGGTACGCCATATGCTCATTAACACTACCCTCTCAAGGTTTGATGACTGTTCGGAGAGCTACAGGGCCTGGAGATCAACCTTCAAAGCTGCCATTGCTGATCTAAACCTTACTACCAAGGAGGAACTTTATTTGCTCATAAAGTGGCTGGGGCCAGAATCTGCAGAGCATGTTAAAAGACTGAGAACAGCGCACGTTGACCACCCAAGATGCAGGTCTTGTTGCTGCATGGGCAAGACTTGAGCAAGCCTATGGTAGCGCTGAAGCCATAGAAAGTGTTCTATTCAAGAGACTGCAAAACTTAGGGACCCAAAAATAGGGAACAAAGACTATCGCAAGCTCCAAGATCTGAGTGATCTTCTCATGGAACTGGAGTTGGCAAAGACAGACCCACCTCTACATGGACTAAGCTTCCTGGACACTGCTCATGGTATCAATCCAGTGCTGTCTAAACTGCCATACGGCCTGTAAAAGAAGTGAACACAACAGGGCTCAAGGAACAAAAGAGAATATAATGCATCTTTTCATCCATTCGCATTTTTTTGCAGGTTCATCGGTGATCAAGCCTGGACGAGAAACGATCCCAGCTTCACTGAACCCAACTTACCTGCTTCATCGTCATCTTCATCAAGGTAGGATAACACAGCAGCTAAACATAGAGACTTTAATATAGCAATATCTGTTAAAGGGACAGACATCTCACCACCCGTATCCTCTCCTGTTTACCAGAGTGATTCAGGTGACAGAGATAAAGACCCTAATCATCAGTGCCCTATTCACAAGAAGCCTCACCCCCTAAAGAAATGTCATGGGCTTAGGGCAAAGACATTACAAGAGCGCAGGGAGATTCTTCAGAAACTTGGAATATGCTACAGATGCTTGTTATGGACATTTTGATAAAGACTGTAAAGTTGTCATCAAGTGCACAGAATGCAGTAGCGACAGACATGTTACAGCTATGCATCCAGGTACACCCTCAGATAATTCACAGCAGCCTCCTACCTCCAGCCCTGTCTCAAGTCATGGCGGAGAGCAACAAGGTCATGCTCCAGCCACAGCTAAAGTTTCTTCTTCATGCACAGAAGTCTGTGGAGAAGGCTTAGATCACAAATGCTGCGCTAAGATATGTCTAGTCAAGATATACCCAAAGGGTCAACCTGAGGAAGCTGTTTGGATGCATGCCATAATAGATGAACAGAGCAACAGATCCCTGGTTAAGCCTAAATTCTTTGAGATCTTTGGCATAGAGGGACACATATCACTGTATACTCTCAGAACCTGTTCTGGTCGTGAAGAGACCTGTGAAGGGCCGATAGGTTCATGGTCTCTCATATCAATAAGGGAGAGGACATACTCCTACCAACATTAGTCGAGTGTGACTAGATACCAGATGAAAGGGAAGAAATTCCTACTCCAGAGGCTGCATATCACCATCCTCACTTGAGGCACCTTGTTAAAGGGAGTCCCGCAGCTAGCATCCACTAGGGGGAGGTAGGCGCAGGGACGGCATGACATGTGCTGGACTGCACAGTCGCCGTTTTAAGGGAGGTGTGGCCGCTTTAAGAATGTGGGGTGGGCGGAGCCGGGGGCGGAGCCACGGCGGCCATCTCGTGCCAGCAAGGGGCAGTGTCATCAGTTGCAGAGCGGAGGAGGAAGGAATCCCCACCCACCCTCCCTGGGTTTTGGTACGGGGTTGTTTGGTCTCGGGTGCTCGTTTGCTTCATTGAGCGGGTCAGGGGTCTTTAGATGAAGAAGTGTGGTACAGGTAAAAGGCCTGTTGTACCCATCCATGGGATGGGAGTGGTTGTAGGTACTTCCAGGTTACGAGGGTTTAACCTGGAAGGGTTTAAAACGGGTAGGTCACTGCTACAGTTGGTTATTGCCTCCGAGACAGGGGTTGCCGTCTGGAGGTCAAAAGGTTACAGTTAAAGTTGTAGGCAGTGACCAATTTGATGTTAGGATGCTACGTACCCATGACCCCTTGGAAAGGCTGGGAAAGTTATTTTCGTATTTAATGTTGATATTTATTAAAAGATTATATTTTGGTTATTTAATAAAAATGTTTAGGCCTGATGGCCATTTACTCCATAACCTGTCCAGTCATTTTGTTTAAGAGGGACAAGGTTGGGAGGGGGCGGGAAGCCGGGTTTAAGGTTACGAGGTATATATAGAGACAACACTGGGTTGAGTCCTACAGATGTCATGAAATTCCTACAATGGACATGAATGCTGAAATCTTGATCTTGCTAGGAAGAGACATTCTCAGAGTACACAAAGTACGCAAGCAGTGCAATGCATCTCATGATGCCACTTACGCACAAAAACTCAATCTAGGCTGGGTAATCGTGGGTGTCATATGCTTGGATAGAATGTGTACGTCACCTGACATCCACTCCTTCAAAACGTACATGTTAGGAATCGGACGTCCCACTTCAAACAGTGCCCTCGCCATTATGAAGTAAGAGAGAATCCTCTTGACATCATTCGAGTACCTGATATCACTCATAACCTTTGTGATGACAACCTAGGTACTACAGTGTTTTGTACTACAAGCGATGACAACATAATAGCCTTGTCAGTTGAAGACAGAGAGTTAATCAAAATAATGGACAAAGAGTTCTTCCAGGATGAGTCTAACAGCACCAATACCTCTTCGTGCTGCAAGGGTTAAACTCCCAACCAATCGTGAACAAGCTCTATCCAAATTCAACTCACTTCAATGAACACTAAAGAACAGGCCTGAAATGAAGGACTATTTCATCGCCTTTATGCAAAAAGGATGTTTGACAATGATCATGCCACCAGGCCAGTGTCTCGAAGTGTCTTTGCAAATTCTTCTTGGTTAACAGGGCCTGAATTCATGCTGGATCATTCAGCAGGAACCACAGCTGATGTCTTCAGTCTTATAGAACCTGGCAAAGATTCAGAGATTCGTCCTGAAGTCAAAACCCTCGTCACCAGAACTGAACAAAGACTTGTCTTGGGCTGTCAACGCTTTGAATATTTCTCCAAGTAGAAAAGGCTTGTACACACCATCACAAGCAGGGCTCAAGTCCTGCAGGAACGCATGGGAACGGAGTTCCTGTACTTTTTCCACAACTGGAACTCAGTTCCCATTAGCAGCCTTGTCCTACAAGACTTTGATGTATGCGAGCTGTGTGGCAGGTGCTGCACCAGCAGCTGCTGACACAGTTTGCAATAGTAAGTGCTGCACAACTCACCATTCAGGCATTGCCAGTAGGGGGCCCCATGACAGCTTCCGCTTCGATCTACCTGTCAATCACAGTTAGCTGATGGGTAGATCAGGTCCCTGCTGCTTAGAGATTGTATTTAGTTAGACCTCTAGTGATGCGCTCCTCCCCGCCGGCCCCTCCTGATTTTCTGTCTCCTCATCCTCTCCCCCCCCCCCCCAGTCTCCTTCATACTTGCTCTGTGTGTGCTGCTCAATCCCACCTCCTCTATCTTCAGTGCCATATGATGAGAGAACCCAGAGGAAGAGCACAGCTATTCTGCTCACAGGACATGCAGGAAGAGAGGTGAGCTGAGGGAGGAAAATCAGTTTGGGGTGGGGGTAAGCTGAGCACAATACCTGGCAATGTTTAATACCAGGAGGGAAGTTTATGTGGAAATATGTGAAGGGTTAGAATAGCAGCGAGTGTGTGTTGGAGCCCTGCAGAGTTTGCAGCCCCCCAAGCTAACATACATCTCCTAAGCAGGAACAAATCACTATCTCCCCAAGCATTCTGTCCAGGTAATGTGCAGTTAATTTATGACCTTTCCGTTTAACCCTGTGTTATCCAAACTCTGTTCAATGAAAAGGGTAAACTCACCACATAAACACTCTATATACAAAATAACATTCCCCAATAAAGATCCGAACATGATGTTCACATTTGCATGGAAGCTCAATTGAATGAATGCTGATTATTCAGAGAATTACCATATTTATGTTTATTGAGGATTGTTTTTTTTTTATGTACTAACAGTTAAGCTTCATACACACAATATGAAAATTGGATGAAAAATACCACTTTTGAAGCGTTCGTGCATATGAGCGCATCATTTTTTTTTTGGTGGGCGAGTGGATCTTGGTTGGGATTTCCCACACTTTTTTCCCCAGGACTTGACCCCTGATCTCAAGGTTAGTTCATATTGCAGATTGCTTCCACGCAAAGCCCACAGATGTTCACTGTCAAGGTTGGAACGTGTGCCAAAAGCTTCTTTCTGCAAAAGACATTGTTGAAGGTGAACTGATCATAATGCGCAGTGTATGCAGTGTCTTTGGCTCAGAAATTAAATGTACCGTATTTTCCGGCGTATAAGACGACCTTTTGCATGTAAAAAAATTGGCCAAAAAGCAGGGGTCGTCTTATACGCCGGGTCAGCCCCTCGGATGCCGGCTGGGTGTTCGGTAATACTGCATGTAGCTTCGGCTACATACAGTATATACCGCTGAGCCAATCCTGGTGAGCGATGTATTCAAATGAATACAAAGCCTGCTCGGATTGGAGTAACGACCTCTGCCAATCCGAGCAGGCTACTCTGTAGCCTGCTCTGATTGGCTTGGAGAGTCAGAGCGGCGCGGGCTGATGATGTTACAGCCTCTGCCAATCCAAGCAGGCTTTGTATTCATTAATAGAATACATCGCTCGCCGTGATTGGCTCCAGCAAATGCAGGAAGAAGGAAGAAATATGAAGCCTCGGAAGCCTCGAAAGCCGGGTCGTCTTATACGGTAAGTTCAGTTTTAAAACCTTTTTTGTCCTGTAAGATTAGGGGGTCGTCTTATATGCCGGGTCGCCTTATACACCGGCAAATACGGTATCCGTGACAAGAGGGACATTGCAAAAAATAGTCCAATTGCCACCCTGAATCAATTCATTGACAATGATGGCATGTTAAGGGTTGGTGAATGTTTAAACAAGGCCGAGTTGAGTGGGCAAGAACAGAATCCTCTAATTATACCTGCTCGCCATCACATCACCACTTTGCTCATACAGCACTACCATGAAGGGGTTAAACACCAAGGTAGACACTTCAGAGGGTGTCATAAGAGCTGCAGGCCTTTGGATTATAGGAGCAAAAAGACAGATCACAGCTACACTGCACAGCTGTGTTCAGTGTCGACAACTGAGAGGGAAACACCAGCAACAGCAAATTTCAGATTTGCCAGCTGACAGTACTGACCCACTTTTCACTCGTGTTGGTTTGGATGTCTTTGGGCCATGGATGGTAACAGCCCACAGAACTTTAGATGGCCAAGCAAATAGCAAACAATGGGCAGTGCTGTTCACTTGCATGAGTGTGCGTGCAGTACACATTAAAGTAATAGAATCTATGGATGCCTCAAGTTTCATCAATGCTTTAAGACGATTTCTAGCCATCAGAGGACCAGTCAAGACACTACGATCTGACTGTGGAACTCATTTTGTTGGAGCCTGTCGAGAGTTACAGCACAACTCTAGGCCAATGCAAGACTTTTTAGTTGAAAAAGGCTGTACATGGATTTCCAATCCTCCTAATTTTTCCCACATGGGTGGCTCATGGGAGAGAATGATAGGCATCACACATAAAATATTGGACTCTATGCTTATGGATTTTAACTCCACAAGACTTACCCACAAGATTCTAACCACCTTCCAGGCAGAGGCATCTGCCATAATCAATTCTAGACCACTTGTCCCAGTATCCAAAGATCCAGAGACCCCAACTAGCCTTACCCCCAGCTACTCTGGAAACTTTAAAACTGGAAATCTGTGCTATGACTAGTGGAAACGAGTACAACACCTCGCCAACTGCTTCTGGAATCGTTGGAAGATGGAGTATCTGTCTACTCTGCAAGGACGCAGGAAATGGCAAAGGCAGAACCCTAACATACAAGTTGGAGATCTAGTTCTGCTTAAGGACCAGCAAGCTGAAAGAATCTAATGGCTTGTGGGACTTATTGTAAAGAGCGTTCCGAGTGATGTCAGTAAGGTACGTAAGGTGGAGGTGAAGGTTTCAAGACAAGGGACTGTAAAAACTTTCATCAGACCTATCACGGAACTTATTCTGCTCTTTGGAGAATGAACTTGTTTGCGTACGCTGCTGGATTCTACCTGTGACTTCAAGAAGAAAGTGTCTTGGAATTTAGTTGACATAACTTGAAGCCTTAAATTAAGAGTTATTGTTATTGAATTATATGCATGTTCTTTTTATGTCTTTCATCTAGCAAATTGCACTGTTTGTTATTTGCAGTTGCATAACTACCGTTCTGATGTATATAGTGACATTTACCATGCCAGACAGGGAGTGGAGTGTGCTGCCCTAACGGGTCATCAAATTGATTTAGATTGTTTTCCTAACTATTTTCTATGGACATTTATATTTAGTTCACATTCTGCCATCTAGTGACCTTTTGTGGTAATGCACTTGTTTTCTCATTATCTCTTTCCTGATGTTATGACACACTTCCTTTATATGTAATGCTCTACCCATCTTCCTGAGTTTGTACTTCCTGTGTCATGGATGCAGCTACAAGCCACATGTAGCAGGGCACATGTATTCTGCATTGTAAGCTACAGACAATATCATCTTTTTACCACATAAATACTACAACCTATTCATCTGTTTGTATCCTGTCACCTGCTGTAACCTGATTTTCAGAATAAAAGCACCTTTGTGGATGGAATCAGTATTTGGTGAGTTCAAACTATCTGATGAGGATTGTCCTCCGTGATTATATCTTATACAGGCCAGGCATAAAGGTCTCACAAGGGATAAATCGCTTCACAACAATCGGATTCAGAATAGTTACCTTACCATGTCAATTGGATGATGTGGAAAATCGCAGTCGGAGGGCGAATATCAGGATCTGGGGCCTGCCAGAAGCTACAGCTTTCAAGGACATTATCCCCACGCTGTTGGACATCTTTAGGGAAATACTGGAACTACCAGCCTTTGCTCCCATCAAGATAGATCGTGCACATAGAGCACTCAGACCCCCATCTCAAGATGGGGACAATCCCAGAGATATCATTTGTAAGCTTCAAGTTCACGCTTGAAGACTGCATTATGCAAAAAATGTGTTGCAAGCCCTTTTTTTGGTTTTGATGGAGCACATCTATTTATCTATCAGGATATCTCCAGCGCAGAGCACTCCGACCCCTCTTGACTGCGATCCAGGAAGCAGGACTGACATACCGCTGGGGTTTTCCCTTCTTTTTATAGGTGACTAAAGATGGCAAGTGGGTCACCCTACGCACCAAAGATGACCTCCCACACTTCCTATCTACTCTCGGGTTAGACGGGATGGATTTCCCAGACTGGAGAGGACTGTCTGACGCACCTGCGATACAGCTTCCCCAACCAAATGCAGAAGTCGCAAGAGACAGACAGCACCTGGCTCTTGATCCCTCGTCTGGCTCCAACGCTTCCGGAGACTGACAGAGAAGGCTCTGATGGACTCCACATGGTATCTGAGATCTTTTGCTGTTGCTGTGGGGAGACCCTGCTCCCCTACACATAACCCCTTCCTAGACTGTCCCACTTGATCTTACATTACTTCCCCACTGCAGAGACAGCTCCAGATAGAGCCTCTGTCTATTCAAAACACATACATATTGCCTATGTTATAGTTTGGTATTCCCACCGACCTTGCCGACATGGACTTCATTAGCAGTCTGCAAACACTTGATCTGGATAAAGGATTCCCCCCATCCGATCTTGGGACCTTGCAGGACGCGGTGGACCGAGGTGGGACTTCCTACCTTCCCCCCCATTTGGCACAGGTTCTCCACATAGGCCTCCCCTTTTCAGGTATAGATCCCTATTGGGACTCTGGGTTGCGGTTTGAGGCCCTCACCCCTAGTGAGGGGGGCCCCAAACCCGACCTACAGATGTTTGGTTTATTGATATGGTTTATGAAACATTGTCACTGTTTTTTGTCTTAACTGGTAACTTTCTGTGTCTGTTCTCTTTCCTCTCTTCCCCTTTTTTTCTCTTCTCTCCCTTCTCCTTCCTCCTCCTCTTCTCCCAGGAGCATCCCCCGCTTCATCATCTGCATTGATCAAGCTGGCACATCTGGCAAACCATCCATTCTCCAAATCTCCCATGACTGCTCTTAAGGTAATATCTTATAATGTATGTGGCCTCTGCTCCCCAGGCAAACGTAGCAAACTATGGTGGGAACTTAAGAAGTCAGGGACACAGGTGGTTTTCCTACAGGAAACTGATTTTGCTCTCCATTCAATGCCTAAGCTGCCCACCCATCTCCACAACCAGTGGTTCCATAGTACCTCCCCAATCTCCAAATCCAGGGGTACATAGGTTGCGATTCATAAATCCTATCCCTTCCAGCCCACAGGAAACAAAATAGATCCTCAAGGTCGCTATGTATTTCTGAAAGGTGCTATTGCAGGGAAATTGTATACGTTTGCCATGATCTATGTCCCCCCAATACCAACCAACTTACTTTAGACATGGCCTTAGAACTATTGGCGGAATTTAAGGAGGGTATCTTAGTCTTTGGTGGTGACTTCAATGTCAGCCTTGACCCCTTACTTGACCCGTCCCATACCAAACCATCATGTTCTTATGCCTTCCTCAAGCACTTTCGCAAGGCCCTTCAGTCACACCTCCTGATCAATAGTTGGAGGGTACTTCATCCCACAGGCAGGGATTTTAGCTACTACTCCAAAGTACACAGCGTATATACCCAAATAAATCACATCTATGTAGACCGTCCTACACTCGAGCATCTGTAGTCTGCATCCATTAGGAACATAACGATCTCTCACTCCGGTCGTGATGGTTTTCACCTTACCATCCGGCACACATAGGGCCTGGACGTGGAAGCTAAACTAGAACCTGTTGGATGATACTGCAGTGACGGCTAAGGTAACGGATGTCCTAACCCATTATTTCAAAGAAAACACCACAGATGGCCTCAGTAAAGATATAGTGTGGGAGGATCATAAGGCAGTAGTTAGGGGGGAACTGATATCCTTAGGCTCCAAGCTCAAAAAAATGCATCAAGCAGATTTTAAAAAGGTTCTTGATGCCCTCCAAAAGGCAGAACTCCAACATATACATAGCGGAGACCCTGAGGCACTGAAGAAGCTGACCAACCTGAGGGAACTGTTTTTGCGGTTGTTAGATCGCCAAGCAAGCTAGATACATGTCTCATAAATACTATGAACATGGCAATAAATGTGGTTGTATGCTTGCAAGGGCTCTTCGAAAGAAGACGTTCAGGCGTATGTACAGGAGCTTCACTCCCCTTCGGGTAGAATTGTGGTCCAGTCTTCTAAAATTGCCTCAGGGTTTCAGAAATATTACTCCCAACTGTACAACATAACCCATGACCAGCCCTTGAACGCTCAGGTGCCCAGATTGGCGGCCATCCAGAAATATCTGGCCTCTGCTGATGTTCCTCCCTTGACCACTTATCAATGCACCATGCTGGAGCTACCGATTACTCCCGATGAGACCGAGCTAATAGTGAAATCCTTGCCCAACGGGAAAAGCCCTGGACCTGATCGCTACACCAAGGTATACTATAAGGCTTTTCTTCCCCTCTTGGTGACCCCTATGTGTAGCTACTTTAACTCCATAGCTGAAGGCAATCCTATCCCCCCCCCCCCCAGGTTCTGCTGGCTCACATCACAATACTACCAAAATAAGGCAAAGACCCTACGGCCCTTCAGAGTTACCGCTCCATATCCCTCAATGTTGAGGTTAAAATCCTGGCAAAAATTCTAGCGCACAGGCTGAAACACCTTATGCTCCATATCATCCACCCCGATCAAATGGGATTTATCACAGGTAGGGAAGCTAGAGACAATTTAATTAGCGCTATCCAACTTATCCACTGGGCTCATGCCTGACCCGACCCTAAGCCTTACATAATCCTATTGACAGATGTCGAAAAGGCCTTCGACCGAGTTGATTGGTCATATCTACGAGTGGTGTTAGAGACCCAGGGGTTAGGACCACGTATGCTGACATCAATTATGGCCCTATACTCCACTCCTTGCGCACAGATCAAGGTAAATGGGGTGCTCTCCTAACGGTTCCCAATAATCATTTTGATACCCTTTATGCTGCCAACTACCGCCCCCCCCCCCCCACACACACACACACGCTTGATGTAGTTAAGAGAGACCTTTCACAATAGACCAAGACCACTTTCATGTCAAATAGACATCATAAAAATGAACATTCTGCCATGCAGATGTCGGGCTGCTGCCCACGAAGCCACCATACCCCTGGTGGAATGTGCTGTCACCGCCTCTGGAGGAGCCAAGCCCTTAACCCTATAAGGCTGCTGAATGGATTGGACGATCCAGGCTGCAATCATTCTGGTCAAAGCTCGCCTGCCTTTGTTACTCCCAAAGTGCAGGATAAATAGATTGTCAGAACAACTAAAGAAGCAAGTAACTTGCAGGTATTCCTTCAGTACTTCCCCTGTGTCCAGGGGGGGAGCTTCAGTGGACCCAGGAGCCCTGAACATAGGTAGGACAATTTCTTGGTTGTCATGGAACACTGAATTAACTTTTGGAGCATAGGAATGAGAACCACCCGGTCCGGGAAGAAAGTCAGGAATGGTTCTTCATGACCAAAGGACCCAATTTCAGAAACCCTTTTGGCTGGAGTGATGGCAACTAGGAAGGCGACCTTTGCAGAAAGGTCTTTAATAGAAAACGGAGTGGACTCCACAGTACTCAGTCCAGTCAGTGAGTCGAGAACAAGGATCCCATTTGGAGAAGCTTGGCCTTCTTTGGGCCTGAGTCTTGTCACCCCACGGAAGAAATGTCAGATTAGAGGGTGAACGGCCCATGATGTTCCTGAGAAGGCTGACAAGGCTGAGACTTGGACCCTGAGAGAGCTGATGGATAGAGACAGATCTAGGCCTGAGAGGAAGAGGAACTAGGTCCCAGAAGCTGAGCTGGGTCAGGAGGGGAAACCATGACCTGGTCGGCCAGCAAGGCACTATCACCACCACCTCGATCGCTTCCACTTGGAGTCTTTGTAAAAATCTGAGGATGATCGGGAGCAGGGGATAAGCATATGTCCTGTTAAAGCTCCACTAATCTGTCAGGGCATCTATACCAAAGGCCCCCGAGTGTAATTCTTCCTGATCTTGAAGTTGCAGGGGGATGCAAATAAATCTACTTCGGGATTGACTTTGAAGGAGAGGGTCTACTCGAACGTCTCTACATGAAGGGAGCACAAATTATTGTCTAACTGTGTGCGAGACAGGAAGTCCGCTTGGATGTTATGGTCTCCGGTGATGAAGACCGCTGAGATATTGGCCAGGTTTTTCTGAGCTCAGGACATGATGGGGCTTCTTGGAGCAAGGTGCCCCCTTGCCTCTTCACATAGGAGACCGTTGTGGTCTTGTCCATTCTCAATATAATGGATTCCCCTTTCAGGAGATGAGTGAAGGATTGAAGGGCACACCAGGCTGCCCATAGTTCCAGGACATTTGAGCCCGGGTTGTGAAGGCAGGCATCCCACCTGCCTTGTGCAAGCTCTGACCTGCAAAGGGCTCCCCATCTGGCACTGCTGGCATTGGTCGTGACCGTGACCCATGAGATGGGGGCAATAGAGTGGCAGGTGAGATTTCTGCGCTAAAGCCACCAGAAAAGGCTGTTCCTCATCACTGATGTGAATGGACCCATTCTCATCCCCTGAGTTACTTTGCTGAAGAAACCCTATGCGAAAAGGGCATAACCTCCACAGAGACCATTTGACCATGGGGGTCGTAAAGACCATTGTGGCAATAATTCTTAGGCCGCGTACACACGGGCAGACTGTTCGTCCAACTTTGTCCGCTGAACAGTGTTTCAGCGGACAGTCCGCTCGTGTGTGGGCTTGTTCGGCAAACTAAGTCTCGCGCATGCTCAGAAAGAATTTACACGGCGAAGGTTGCATTGCAGTGTATCGGACGCCGAATTTCTCGTCCCGTCGTACGTGCCGTTCACGTCATCGCGCAAGTTTTCAGCGGACTGTTCGTTCGTCGTGTGTGGTCAAGTCCGCTCATGCTAATTTTGAGCGGACTGTTTGTCAAACTGTTTGACGAACAAAGTTGGGCGAACAGTTCGCCCGTGTGTACGCGGCCTTAGGCACTGCAAGGCCTTTAGGCTTGAGGAGCTCAGAGCCCATGAAATTTTCACTCGAATGACTTGGATCCTCTCCACTAGGGGAGAGATGGTGCTTTCCACCGTGTCAAACTGGGCCCCTAAGTATATCAGGCACTGGACTGGTTCCAGGTGGCTTTTCTCCAGGTTTAGGAGCCAACCAAATTCAAGCAGTGTGGTGATAACCTGCTCCCTGTGGACCAACAGCTTGTCCTTGTCTTGGGATAGTAACAGGAGGTCATCGAGATGGTACAAGCGTATCCCTTTTGTTCTGATGAGGGCCACCACAGCCAGGAAAACTTTCAAAAATACTCGGGGTGAGGTTGTCTATCCAAAAGGCAGGCAGGTGAAAGGTAGATGTTTTTGCCCGACTCTGAACCAGAGGTATTTGTGGAATTCTTTTGCCACAGGCACGTGGAAATAGGCATCTTTTAAATTGATAGAGAATAGCCAATCGCCTGGCTGCATGGCTTGGTTGATGGTAGACAGTCTCCATTTTGAATCTTTTGTAGTTTATAAATTTGTTTAGGTAGGTTAGGTCTATCACGGGGCACCATGAACCATTTTACTTCTGCACTAGGAAGAGTGGGGATTATTCCCCCTGGAAATCTTCACCTTTCGGGACAGGCACCGCTGCTCCCAGTGCTATCAGTAAATCCACGTGGTAGCAGGGTGGAAATAAATCTGGGGGGAGGAGTGCTGGTGAAGGACCATGTGTGGCCTGTGGGGACTGTCTTGATGGTCCAGTAATCTAAGATTGAGGCCACGCAGACGCCACCCCACCCCATCAGCTGGCTCAAGCCCGATGAACGTCTGCCTTTTTAGCAGACTTTTGGAAGGATGTCTGCCCTCTGCTCCAATTCCTTCTGAAATCTCAGCCGGGCCTGTAAGAGCATGCTTCCCTTGAATACTCAGTATGGCGTTTTCTGCACTGGGGCCTATCCTGGGGCAGGAAGCCTGACTTCCCACCCATGACCCAGGCTATGGCACCATCCAGCCTGTTTCCGAACAATGAGGACCCCTCAAAAGAGAACCTACACAAGGCTTGCTTGGATGCTGGATCGGCGACAGCATAGTCCAGGCTAACAGGCAGATAAGGGTGATAGAAGCCTCCCCCAGGAAGGCCACTGCCAGCTTCAATTCCTGGACTGCCGAGCCCCTGGCCAGTTCTTCTGAAACCCCCCTGAGCACAGAGCCCACGTTCTCTGTCCAGGCCTCCATAGCCTTGGATATGGCCGCAAGGGCCAAAGCGGGTTTGCAAGCCATACCAGCTAGCCCATAAATTCACCTGAGGTCTTGGTCTTATCTTATCTTGAGCCAGTCTTTGAAAGATACAGTATTCATGTTTGGCCAGTCACATCAGTGGATTCTTATTCAACCATGAACAATCTCGGCCCCTCCCCCTCCTCTGCATATACCTTGTGAGTAAAAGGGGATGACCTGCATATAGTACCTTAAACAGAATATCAATCCAAAAGAAGGAATCACACAGCCTTGGGCAATACCCAAAAAACCTAGGATAAGCCAGGGAGACAAGCAAGAAGAAATACATTTTTCTTTTGTGTCTTTCCCTTTAAGACAAGAATAAGATCCCCAGCTGAGGCTTACCCTGTCCTATGTGATCCTGGGCTCGGGGAAGCTGCCACTTACTGCCCGCAGGAGTTCCCAAACTGACAGGGGCTGACAGCTATTTAAACTTCCCGCCCGGATGACGTCACTGCCTCCCCCCTCTTTGCGCCTGCACTGCAGAGACCTGTCGAATGGCGCCTGAGCTACGAAAGCCTGAACCAAGCCTCAATGTCACCGAAGCCTCACACATGCGCAAATACTCATTGCGGCCGCTACCTGGAAATACAGCGATGTCCTGGAATGCAGGAGCATTCCGGGTGCCATGAGAGGCTGAAAGGCTAACCCAGGGAGAAAACAGAGTGGTGACATGACGGAGGACAACAAAACATAAATGGCTGCCATGAGGAAATAAAAACAGCAGACCTTGCCAGCCAGTTTGTATTCTCCAGACGTCCATCTTGGGCATACAGTTGGGCAAAAAAGTATTTAGTCAGCCACCAATTGTGCAAGTTCTCCCACTTAAAAAAATGAGAGGCGCCTGCAATTGTCATCATAGTTATACCTCAACTATGAGAGACAAAATGTGGAAACAAATCCAGACAATCACATTGTCTGATTTTTGAAAGAATTTATTAGCAAAATATGGTGGAAAATAAGTATTTTGTCAATATCAAAAGTTCATCTCAATACTTTGTTATATATCCTTTGTTGGCAATGACAGAGGTTGAACCTTTTCTGTAATGCCACGTACACACAAACGAATTATCCGGCGGACTGGTCTGCCGGACAATCCGCCCGTGTGTGGGCTCCGGCTGACTTTTTCTTCCCAAAAGTCCAGCGGACTTAGAAAGAAGTTTTGACTCAAAATTGTCTGCCGGACTGTGTGCTAGTCCACTGGACTTTTGAAATGAATGGACTTGCCCACACACGGAGAAAAATCTGTTCATTTTGAACTGGCTCCAGGTAAACGGAACTAGCGAAGGAAGTGAATGTCGCCGCCTGCATCGGCGAGATTGACACATCGCTAGCCCCGTCACCTGGTATGGATTTAAAGGGGAAGCCCTACACCGAAAAAACGTTGTGGGGGTCCTCCCAAAGTCCATACCAGACCCTTATCCGGGCACGCAGCCTGGCCAGTCAGGAAAGGGGGTGGGGACGAGCGAGTGACCCCCTCCTGAGCCATACCAGGCCGCATGCCCTCAACATGGGGGGGTGCTTTGGGGAAGGGGGGCCCTTCCTTGTACAGGAAAAACGTGAGTACACGCAATGTAGGTCCATGGAGGAGGACAAAAAAGGAACGCAGTCTCTAGTGGTGAGCCCAAATTTATGGGAATGGGGTCCTATAGCATTGCAGAAGAGGTGGGGTAACCCACACGTAGACTGCCATGGAGTCTCTCAGGAAAGCTCTATTTGCACAATTTTTAGCTAAAGTAACGCAGTGCCGTATTGCAAAGAAATGCCTGGTCATGAAGGGGGTAAGTCTTCCAGAGGTCAAGTGGTTAAAGTAGCATTGTTCTGAATAGCAAAAAAATGTCCTGGTCATGAAGGGGGTAAAATCCTCTGGAGGTCAAGAGGTTAAAGAGAAACTTTTTTGTTTTTTTTTGTTTTTTTTACAGACTATAAAAATCAAGTACAGGAATACCTCGGATTGTGAGTAATGCGGTTTACTAGCGTTTCGCAATACGAGCTATTATTTTTTTTAAATCCTGACTGGGTTTGCGAGCGTTGTCTCTGAAAAGATGAGCAGTATGGGTTGTACAGTACCGCATTTGGCCAGAGGTGTGGGGTGCCGCTCAGATGCATTTGGAGTCGCTCGGAGACACTCAGAAAACACTCCGTTCCTGAGTGTCTGTGAGCCTCTCCGGGTGTCCCAGAGTGCATCCCAGCAGTCTACGAGTGTTTCCGAGTGTCTTCGGTGCCCCCCCACCTCTGACCACATGCAGTACTGCATACAATAGCAGTCACTGTGGAACTAATTATTTGAGTTTCCATTGACTCCTATGGGGAAACTTGCTCTGATCTATGAGTGCTTTGGATTACAAGCATTCTTCTGGAACGAATTATGCTCGTAATCCAAGGTACCACTGTACTTACCAGTACCTGGAGTCCAGAGCTGTCTTGCAGTTCTTCTTACTGCTGTGGATATCTGGAGGCACCATCTATGGAATGGGAGCAGGCTGTGAGGAACCACAGCCAGCACCCCTACTGCGCATGTGGGAACATTGTGAAAAGGGGAGCGGGTACAGATAAAAATACTGCCCTCCCTCCAAAAAATATGTAAAAGGCTGGGTGAAGGGTGCAAACCATCAGGACTTTACTTTTCAAGTGAGGTTCCACTTTAATTTTTGTCTGGAGTTAAGCTTTGTTTTTCATATGCTTGTCTTTCCCTAATCAAGCCCCTGATGAGGCAGTGGTTACTGATCATTCATTGCTGCTCATCGTCAGGTGTTCCACAATAGTTTCATGAGCAAAACAAGGACATCTGCTGCAATTAATGTGAAATGTGCTTTTATTATGTTGTACTGAAGAGTTGAATTATTGACTCAATTTCACATAATAGAAAATCTGCCAGGCAGAATATTCTAATACTGCAGTGTTAGCACAGCTGCTCGGAGTCCTTGTGCTGGGGACATTCGCTTCCCAGTGAAACGACCCATTTCTCCCAAAGCTACTATCAACGACACAGAACAAAGTTATCATTCGAGGAATGAGGCTCAGGCCTTCTCGTGGAAATCATAAAAAATAAGCGAAATATTCCAAGAACATCCAGTCCTGTCCATATAGGCAGTATTAACGTGTGCTTGCGTTCTAAAGGGGAAAAAAGACCCAAAATATTTTCATTTATTTTTAAATGAATGTTTTCTAAGAAATATGCATGAAAGAGATCAGCTTGACGCAAATGCTGTTTCAATGCGCATTAATGTTGCAGAAACCTTGTATCAATATGTCATTAGGCATGGGCTTCGGGTTCTGGTTGACCATGAGTTCAACCCAAACCTGAGCTGTAGTTCACTGTACGGTCAAACTAAATGGCCAGTCCTCCCTCCCCGCCCGAACCTCCAGCTGCTACAGCTGGCCAATAAATTACAGCTTCTGGGTGGCCACCAACTTATTTCAAATTGTATACAAGCTGCAGGGCATAACCGTGGCATAATTGACCGCAGTCCAGTGGAAGAGGATCGGTGGCACAAGTTGTCATGTTTAGCGCATCATTCATCGCAATTAATGGTGGAACTGCATCACTGGAGGGCATGACTGATGTTGGATGAGAACATGATTTTTGATTTTTTTTTTTATAAAATATTTTTTTCATTTTTGTGTAAAGACAGATATCTGGTGACCCCATTATTTTAAAGGGTACTTCAGAATTTGGGGAGAGCCCATGTAATTTGTTTTTTTGCATGGGGTCTCCCTTTAAAATTCATATCAGTCCCCTAACTGGGATAAGGGTATGTGCTTTTTTTATGGGGGGGGGGGGGCATTTTTTTCATGGAGTCTATCTTAAAAATCCTTAGCAGACTCTTATACAGGCATGCAGCCTGATTGGCCTGGTAAGGAGAGTGCAGTAAGCTTGTGTCTGTCCCCTCTTCAAACATACCAAGTCACATACCCTGCAGAAGAAATAAAATGGCATAAGGCCCCCTTAAAAATCAACAATAGACCCTTATTCAGTCATGCAGCCAAGCTGGCCAGGAAAGGGAAGGGAGTGTGTGTGTGTCCCCCTCCCAAACTCAACAGGCGCCCGGCAAAGTACCTTGTAAATGTTGATGGGGACAAGGGCCTCTTTTCCAAAACCCCCGACTTAGTGGATATGGTGGGCTGCAGGACTGAGGGGAAGCAGATTTTCAGAAACTGGAAGCCTCATTTAAAATAAGCCCCCATACATCTCCCCCCCCTCCCTCCACACACACACACACACACATAAACAGGTACATCGTAGCCCTTGTGTCATGGTCAGGGGGCAGGCTTGGAAGCCAGTAGCTATATACGGAAAAGTTCACACAGAAACTAGCAGGAAAAATACCAGTCTTCACCAGAGCTCCCAATGGTGGAGGTGGTTTTCGCTGCATGCTAGTGCCATGTCAAAGTCATCATTATAGTCCCACCAGTCGGTGAGCAAGCCAGGGTCCAGTAAGATGTAGCAGGTAAGGATCAAGCAGAAGCATAGTCATTAACAAGCCAAGGTTGGTAAGGAGTGGTTACAGGTGGGATCAAGAGGAAGTGTAGTCGAGGAACAAGTCAAAGGTTGGTAACGATTCGTAGTGAAGATATGGATGGCAGAGGGAGCGCAAGGAGCAAGATATTGGTTGGAAAAGAGCACCATCTGGCAAACAGAAAGTGCAGAGACATGGCTTAAATAGTTAGTTCATGGGAGGAGTAAATAGTACAAGGGTCACCAGAAATATGATACAAAGTAACACAGAGATCAGACAGGGAGCTGTCCAGCATCTCAGGTGGCACAGTAGGAAGAGCCACTGCCACATGCGACAGAAGTCCAGGATCCAGATTCTGACACCAAGGTACAAATTCATAAGAAAAAGTAAATGGTAAATAAAGCACACATATATACATATATATATATAATACCCCATGATGTAAACCAACATCAGTTATGTTGTCAAATGATGTGGATCCATAACCAAACATGATGAACAATGCCCTGCTGAGATAAATGAAAAGACCTGTGCTGAGGAACCTCTCTCCCAAGGACTCTCGCTACAAATGACAGCTCTTTGTCTGGCTGCTGAATGTCAACAAATTGAGATGCTAGCTGATGTCATTGGCCACATATAGTCATGTCCATAGGTGGCCAAGGACGTCACTCAGGACCTCTCTGGCCACTTTGTTTGCAAACAGGGCAAGGGAAGTAACGTTCATTTAGCAGCATTTATTTTTTCCAAATGTCACTTTTACTATACACATCCTACTAGTGGGCAACTTCACCTGAAGATTTAAGGTATAACCCATGCAGGTTATTTAAAAGAATTGTGTACTTGTTGCCCTTTAACCACTTCAATACAGGGCATTTATACACCCTTCCTTCCCGAACCAATTTTTAGCTTTCAGCGCTCTCACACTTTGAATGCCAATTACTCAGTCATTTTGCAACACTGTACCCCAAGAAAATTTTTATAATTTTTTCCTACAAATAGAGCTTTCTTTTGGTGGTATTTAATCACCACTGGGTTTTTAATTTTTTGCGACATAAGTGAAAAAAGAGTGAAAATTTGGAAAAACAAAACAAAACACTTTTTTTAGTTTCTATGATAACATTTTGCAAATAAGTCTTTTTGTTCATAAATTTGGGCCAAAATTTATACTGCTACATCTATTTGGCAAAAATAACCCAAATTAGTGGATAAAATTTGAAAAGTTATAGCGTCACATCTGATCACACCTAATGCACTGATGGCCTATCTCATTTCTCGAGGCTCAAATACCCCAGTCCAAGGTATTAAAAGGCATAGTGAGTTTTTTGAAGTTGTAATTTTTTCCCACAATTCTTGGAAAAAACAATTTTTTCTCACACACAGCATATGCATACTTCCAATTACACCCCAAAATACATTCTGATACTCCTCCTGAGTATGGCGATACCACATGTGTGGGACTTTTACACAGCCTGACCACACAGAGAGGTCCAACATGCAGGGAGCACCGTCAGGAGTTCTAGGAGCATAAATTACACCTCTAATTTCCTAACGACCTATTACATTTGTGAAGGCCCTGGAGCACCAGAACAATGGAATTACCCACAAAATGACCACATTTTGCAAAGAAAACACCCCAACGTCTATTCAATGAAGCATTATGAGTCTTTTGAATGGTTCATTTTTTTTCTACAATTTTTTTTTTTTTACACAAAGTGGTCAGTTTATAAGATATTTCTAACTCAAAGCATGTACATAGCAAAAATGACACCCCAAAATACATTCTGCTACTCATCCTAAGTATGACAATACCACAGCCTGGTCACATACAAAGGCCCAACATGCAGGGAGCACGGTCAGGTGTTCTAGGAGCATAAATTACACCTCTAATTTTCTAATGACCTATCACACTTTTGATGGCCCTGGAGCACCAGGACAATGGAATTACCCACAAAATGACCCCATTTTGGAAAGCAAACACCCCAATGTGTATTCTATGAGGCATGGGCTGCGAATAGGTACTCGGGTACTCTTATGGGCTGGAAACACGTACTCGGTTACTCCGATGGGCTGGTTACAGGTACTCGGGTACTCCGGTGGGCTGATGACAGGTACTCGGGTACTCAAATGGACTGTGACAGGTATTCGGGTACTCAGATGAACTGTGACAGGTACTCAGATGGACTGTGACAGGTACTCAGGTACTCAGATGGGTTGTGACAGGTACTCAGGTACTCAGATGGGTTGTGACAGGTACTCGGGTACTCAGATGGACTGTGACAGGTACTCAGATGAACTGTGACATGTACTCAGGTAGTCGGGTACTCATTTGGGCTGTGACAGGTACTCGGGGACTCAGATGGACTGTGACAGGTACTCGGGTACTCAGATGGGCTGTGACAGATACTCAGGTACTCGAGTACTCAGAAGGGCTGTGACAGGTACTCAGATGGACTGTGAGAGGTACTCGGGTACTCAGATGGGCTGTGACAGGTACTCGGGTACTCAGATGGGCTGTGACAGATACTCAGGTACTCGAGTACTCAGAAGGGCTGTGACAGGTACTCAGATGGACTGTGAGAGGTACTCGGGTACTCAGATGGACTGTGACAGGTACTCGGGTACATAGATGGACTGTGACAGGTACTCGGATGGGCTGTGACAGGTACTCGGGTACTCAGATGGGCTGTGACGGGTGATGACAGGTACTTTGATGGCTGGTGACAGGTTCTCGGGTACTCCAATGGGCTGGTGACAGGTACTCAGGTACTCTGATGGCCTTGTGACAGGTACTCGGGTACTCAGATGGACTGTGACAGGTATTTGGGTACTCAGATGAACTGTGACAGGTACTCGGGTAACGGATATGCTGTGACGGGTACTCAGGTACTTGGATGGGCTGTGACAGGTACTCAGATGGGCTGTGACGGGTAATGACAGGTGGCCTGGTGACAGGTACTTTGATGGTTGGTGACAAGTCCTCTTTATTAGGGGGGGTAACCAGTGTGTGTTGGTGTACACTAAGCGGTAACGAGATGTCACCGCAATCTCCTTCTCACACGTGATCGGTGTGTGAGGAGGAGAACCCAGTAACATCTCGTTACCGCGGTATGTTGACATTCTGTGACCGGCTGTGATTGGACACAGCCGGTCACATGGTAAAAAGACAATTTCATTGGCTCTTTACTGCGATCGGGGTTGGGCTGTGTCAGGGTGACAAGCCTTGTCCCCGATCGCCGCTTTGCACACGCCCTAGGGGCGTGCACGAGCGCCGTGCATGTAGACAGTACATGTGACCGGCTGTGATTAGACATAGGTGGTCACGTGGATCGGGGAGGCGGATCACACGGATCATGTGGGCTTGTGTGGGCTATGTCCGAGGGACACATCTCATCCACAATCGCCGCGCTGAGAGCCCCCGGGGGCCCACAGGAGCAGCGAAATACCAAGGACGTCATATGTCGCCCACCCAGGATGGGAGATACCATCTGTGGACGTCATTTGACTATGGCCCGGTATTGAAGTGGTTAAAGTGGATGTAAACCCGAAAAATATTTTTTTTTAATTAAGGCTTGCACCTTGTACAGTCTGACAAACTGACACACAGAGAAATAGGAGTCAGTTCTTCCACCTTGCTGTGCGTGAAAGGTGATTTACATATCTCATGCACAAGCCTGAGAGAGGCATTCTGTGTACTTCAGATCCCCTCCTCATTTCTTCCCCAGCTCTACCAGGATTGGCTGCTCCACACCTCAGCATGATTGGGCATGCTAAAGTCATGTGGTGAGTTTTCTGGGTTTTGACTGGATGTTAGTGATCATTGCAGAAGTTCAGTGTAAGAAATACACAGGAGAAAATACATGTTGACCCCCATTAAATCATTCTCTGCAGCTATTACCTTTTGTACCACCACCCCCTCCCTTTAGAATGTAAGCTCTACGAGCAGGGCCCTCCTGTACCTTTTGTATTGTACTGTAATTGTGTTGTTCTCCCCTTTTACATTGTAAATCGCTGCGTAAACTGTTGGCGCTCTATAATTTGTGTATTATAATAATAATAAAAAAAAGTAATAATAATGTTGACAAGAGGAATGTAGAGTTGGGCGGGGAGGTGGACATCATGACTCCACCCACCGAACTCCGGACAACAGACCCACCCACAGAATCTGAAGTTTTTTGGGTCTCATAACAGACAGAGGGGAGACATTTGACAGGTAAGGATACATGCAGGAGGCATGTATATCCTTCTATATAACCACTATGGCAGAAGTTTAGAAAGGATGAGAGTGGGTTTACATCCACTTTATTAAATAACTAGCTCCCTGCTAAACTGTATTTTTAAAAATATTTTTGCATTGGTACATGCCCCACTACTTATTCCATTTATTTATTTTTACAAAAATCTTGCAAATGTCAGAATTCAGGTCCCATAAACTAATTGGGTTTGGGTGTCATGGTTGAGATCTGAGACTTTTTTCAAGTGTTCAGCCAAGTCCAGAGATCAGAATTTAGCTTGGTTCATTCATCACTATTCAAAATGAGATATGTACATTGGGGCAGACATATTTTCTCATTGTAGTACAGAGCGCAAACTGGGCTAGCTGTATTTTCCCAGATTCTATTCCCTAGTAAATGCACGGCAGCCAGCAACACAGAAGTTTCCCAGTTTCTTCACCAAATAACCAGGGAGCAAATCTCTTTTTTGTGAATTACTGCTCCGGAAAAATTGGATAGGGAGTGGAGTAAACCTTGGGATACCCCAGGACTAATGTAACTTTAACAGAGGACTCTTTAATAGTAGCAGGTAATCTTCTCTAGATAGATAGGTAGAAAGTGTGACAGTGCAGCTTCAGGGGGATCTCACACTAGAAACAGCCCTGAACCAGAAATCTGGATCAGTCCCTCTAGGATTTCTCATGCTCTAGACTTTACTAACTGTGTCCCTGTATAGAGAGATGCCGCCTTCTTCCAGTATCAGCCAGACCCTGTTCCATAAGTCTCCAGGTCAGATCCTTGACAGACTTTCTCTCAAATGTTCCCCATGTTTTAGCAGTAGGCATCCAGCTCTCCCTGAGCCAGGACCTCCAACAACCTCCTGCAGACCTCAGCAGAAAGCCAAGGAGGGCAGACAGCCAGCCCCCCACCCCCCTAGGCTGGTTCTCTCTACACTAGGCACTGCTCTAGGCTTCAGGCTATTTATGCACACCTCAGCCCCCTGCTGGTCAGTCTCTTGACTAGGGATTGCCTGAGGCTGCATGAATATTCAGCCCTGGGTCTGCCCCTTCCAGACCACTATATTCCAGAACTTACTGGAATTCAGGGGAAAGTAGGCGATCCTGCAGTCAGCGGAACCCAGAACATCCAGTAACAATCAAATCCTGCTCCACTGATTACAGTGGAGCCAAAACCTAAATGTATGGAACCCTATTAGCAACCCAACTAGGAAGGCGCTATATCAATAAATACACAGTCTCTGCTTTCTGCTTTGCAGCACTACACCGCATTTGTGCCTTACTGCTCCTTCTGACAAAGCAAGTCTCTGAGCCAGCCAACCCACTAACAACACTGCATTCTCTATGGGGCTGATATTTTATCTCAGCAGCTGTTAAAGCCCCATTCCCATAAAAAAAATTGGTTTTGTATAGACAAGTAAATACACCTGTCAAATTTTTATTGAGGTCTGTAATCCTGTTTGTTTCCTGTCCTTTTGACAGTAGGGCAAGAAATAAAGAGAGTAACCATCACTGGTGTAGGAAGCAACAGACAGTAAAAATAACCTGACGGAGGGTCTAACCCTGTCCTATTTTACTGAATGAAAATGTGTTTTCTGAAGCCTGTGTACATATAGTATTTCCCATAATTTTCTTCGTTTAACAAAGCAAGGAAAAGTCTTCCCAATGGGGATACAGACATCTCTGAAAAACCTAAAAACATTCTACAATTTCCCACTCTGTGTAAAACGGGCTGGAGTTTGGTCATAAGCAAGGAGAATGAGTGACTGACAATTGAGTGTCTGTACCCTCTAGTGGCTAATCTACAAATCTGATTAAGTAATATTATATATATATATATATATATATATATATATATATATATATATATATATATATATATATATATATATATAATAACATGGATGAGCGAGCATGTAAGACACTGAAAGTTGTATAAAAGTGTACGTGTAGGTAAAAATTTGTTTGGCTCGGGGCCAAGTCTGAGCTGTGAATCTGGGTCAGGATTCAGTTACTCAGGGCTGGGTGGCTCATCCTAGAAGCTTCTCTGGTGCCTCCCCTTGTTCTCTGGGACATTGGAGAAGGTTCTAGACATAGTGGGTGGAGGTTAGGAGGAGTGTCTTCGAATATTTATGAGGACCTCAGCCAATCCCCAGTAAAGGGCTGGCATGTCCCTGAAGTTGTTGAAGTCAGTGGGCATCCCATTACCTCCCATCCCTATCCAAGTTGCTAACCCTCAATAAACCCCCAAAAAAGCACACCTGTGAAGATTCGGGGTGCCAGGCTGCGCACCCCCTAAAGAGCTGTTTACATATGGCTCTTTAGGGGGTGTGCTACAACTGCAATAACAACTAAAATATGAGCTTATTAAAATACAGTATTGCATTACTTACACTCAAAACCAATTGAAATAGTCCCTGCTTGGAGAGAAATATGGTAACTTGTTCTTGAAGGTGCAAGGTCCAGGGCTGGCATCCTCATCCAAGCAATGACAAAGCTTTCCAATGTCATCTTTCACATTTCTACCCAAGCAGAGGACCACTTCAATTTTTTGTTATGTGCTACTTTGTTGTAATCTAGTGCATGTGTCTTTTCCCTTGCTCCTTGTACCTTGAAGACCAGCAAACATATGTCTTCCCATGTAGTGCGGGTTTCAGAGGCTGCCGATTAGGAGAACATGTGGCAATGCTCATCAATACATTCCTGAAGCACTTTGATCTAGAATGTTTTTCTTAATGAGGTTTATCATTGCCCATTGTGAGTGGAGCGATGAAGTCATGAAACCTTGTGGCATTGCCTGTAATCACATGTCACCCACTATAAACTCTACTTTATTAATGCTTGCCCATCGAGATTCCATCCTAATTAGGCATTCTGTAACAGGAGTCTTTTTTTTTTTAAGCATGAGTAAAAGTTTCCATGGAGTGAATATTTTTCAGCTGCTATCTGCAGCCTGTGATTGTGAGGTGATATGGTATGTTGTGAGACCCGGCCATCCCGCTGTGCGTTGCCATAACAGTCCGACATCTGCAAGGACGCTGCGTTGCAAGGAATGGATTAGACTTATCTTACAGGAGAGTGTTCCTTAGGGGGTTTGTTTGGCCGGTGTCTGGTATTTGTACAAAAACGTGTTTGATGTGGCCATTATCAAAATTATAAGATTATTTGGGGCACCAAACTGAATAGGAATACTGCGCATTGCTCATATTTAGAACATTTAGTGCTGGTAATGTATGTGCTGTGCTGTGTTTTACAATTTAGAGCAAACCAATGGGGCGGGGGTTGTAAAAATAGAAAAATAGAAAGGTGCCTCTGCGGTGCCTTTGTCCCCCTGTAGAGTGTACAATGACCCCTAAAACCCCTCTGTTGTGCATTAGCGATCAGTTATCAGGGTTTTCCAGCTCTTTCCCACTGCTTGCAACTAACAACGCCTAGTAAACATGATAGGGTACTTTACGCACCTGGCTGGTTGAAACGGGACCTCTTGTAAATTTTGTTAATGAGGTTCTCAAAAGTGAGCTATGTAGGCACCTGAATCTGCCTAGTAGAGAAGAAAAACCTATCCGCTGCCAGCATGCTGCCAGCACTACTTCTCGATAGAGAATAAGGGTCCTTCTCTGCACCAGGCTCACAGGATCAGGCTTTTCTACTAAGGAGATAGCTGCTTTAGAAGACAAAACAGTATACCAGCCATCACTAAACAGTGGACCAAAGTCCATACCCGGACTGAGTGATTGTCCTATCTAGATTGCCAGCCAGCCAGTTCCCAGCACTTTATCCCACTCCATCTGCAATCATTGACCAAGACCGCTGGCCATCGTAACAACCAATGATATTGTGTGCCTTCTGGCTTGCCTTTGCCTGCCTGAAACATAAAAAGTTACAGGGGCACTGAGATGGTGACACTTGACATAAGGGGTCACTGTGATGGTAACATCTGACATAAGGGGGTACTGTGATGTGGACATCTGATGGAATGAGGCACTGTGAAAAACTTGAGGAAGAAAACAAACAATAGAATACTAGACAGTACCAGTTTGCAAAGGTGGAGGGATAAATAACCTCAAATGTTGGGTGTCTTACGTGTGTCTGGATGTCCAATGACAAAACAGCTCTATGTCTGTCATTATCTGCAAGGAGTTAAGTTTAGAAATAGACTTCTCAGATTGGTGGCTGTGGATTAAAAAGGAATGAACCCCAAATAACCGGTGTGTGTCAGAGTGCTCATGACCCTGCTCAACCTATTGGCCAATACTCTAGCTAAAATATTTACATCTGAATTGAGGAGAGAAATAGGGCAATAAGAATCCAGAAAAGGGGGGTCCTTACCTTCCTTAGCCAACACTATTATAATTGTGTCATTCGGGAGCATGGCTAACTTGAATGCTTCATTGAGCACATCCAGAAGCTCAGGTAGCAGGATGTGACCGTAAGACTTATACAAACACAATTCCAAAAAAGTTGGGATGCTGTGTAAAATCTACACAATTTGCAAATCTTAAACTCATATTTTATTTACAATTAAAAATAGAAAACATCACATTTTTATACTGAGAAAATGTACCATTTAAAAAAATGCAGACCCAACTTACACATATAGCATGCAAAGGGAATCTGTGTTGGTGTGGCAGCAGCAACCATAGCAGTAAAATGATCCATGCTGGGATCTAAAATGTTACTGAACTCACCCAGTGACAGAAGCAGGACCCCAGGATGCATGTACATAAATTTAGACCACATTCAAAGCACCTCACCATTATACTGAGGTGAGATATAAACATTAGCCACTATGCAGCGGACATGCTTCAGTACACATAAGAGAAAGTTATACCTGTCCTGTGGTCCACTATGGACTGATTGCTGGAAAAGTGTACCTAGATGATACCATGATACTAGCCCCTCAAGTATCAGTAAAAAATGTGGAGTGGTATTGAATAGGGTCATCCCTACGCCTAAGGAGGCCTATATGTGCCTCAGTTAGGTGCATTTCCTGCAAATAGACAAACAGTAAGCCATATTGCTATAAGGTTTGCAACAAAGCATATCTTTTATTGGGACTTTTCAAACCCTGAATGATCTAGGACAAAGTATGCCCTTACTTATAGTTGTAACATACATAATGCATACATAATGCATAATATCAGTTCAATAAAGGGTGGTAGCCCCTACCAAGGAGAAAACAAGGTAAGTTGGAAAATATGGACTGTAATGCCAGGCCACTACACGTATGCATCCATGGAGCCTCCAGGACAGTGACGGAGTTGTTTCTGACAGCTACTGAGCACAGTTTGTGATCCAGGGCCAGCGGAATGGGCTCCCCATCAAGTGACCGATGTGAGAGCCAGTTACAGCGATCATGTAGTGGGGAATCTGGTCAACCTCTCGCCATTAAAGTGCAATTAAAGGGCCACTGGGAGATGGTGGGAAAGGGTTATTGATACATTAATGAATACAGAGCTGAATTTCTTTGTGTTTTTTTTTTAATCTGCCTGGAGTTCAGCTTGACAGGCTCACTCCAGCCAAATCGGTCAATAGGTTTTTATTGCTTTCTGTGATCAAGGTGTGGAGATTTCCGCTCACCTACTCCTGCTGCAGAGAGAATATTAGCAATGCTGTCACAGACATAATGGGGGAGATTTATTAAAACTGGATCATGCAGAATCTGGTGCATCTGAGCATAGTAACCAATCAGCTTGCAGGTTTTATTGAGCTTAATTGAACAAGCTGAAGTTAGAAGCCTATTGATTACCATGCACAGCTAAACCTGATTCTGTGTGCACCAGGTTTAGTAAATCTCCCCCTATGACTAATGGATAAAAACCTCAAAATACCAGACTTCAATTCAATCTATTGATTGTAAAATTGAGAAAAAGGGATAAGGGGTGTATTTTTTTTTAAATGCTTATTTTTGTAAACTATCTACTTTTTAGCACTTTTATCAAAATTGTTTGGGTAAAGAGTTATATTTTATATCAGGACAAGAGGTGGCCATTGTGAAAGGTCTGCTCAAAAAGAATATTGTATTTATAGGTAGATGCTGATGGCGGGATGAATCATTCAATGATTACTTATAGCATCATGAGATGTCAGTGTGACCAACATGCAGAAATCCTTTGCTTTGCCTCCCTACAAAATGCCTGCCCTATTGGGCAAATGTCCCTGCTCATTTTGGAAAGCAGAGAATAGCACAAACAGAAGATGTTAGAGCTATCTACGGTGGCAGATGGAAATGCAGATTGGGTACGTTTTCTAATATGCTTGTTTGATTGTCCACCTCAGACAGTGGCCTTCCTGAAACACTGGCACCCAAAATGGAAAACTGTCATTTAGTGTCCATGGCTTCCCTCCCCCCTGTTACAACCACAAAGGTCTAAATTTCCCTGCTGCACGTTCCATGTAGTAAAGTAAATTAAAATGCCAACACAGACATAAGACCCCCTCACACTGACATTAGAACTCAGACTTATGGATCTTGCCACTGAAAGCAGTATAAGAAAAAGAAGCTGGAGGGTGCTTCAGGAACCACCCAAAAATAAAGTATCAATTTGTTTGGATTGGCTACTTAAGCCAACGGTTCTCAGTGAAACAAGAAAAAGCAGTGTCATGTAAAATGAACGAGATAGGGAAGATTTACAAGCCACATTTACAACTGGCATCAAAGCTTCAGACTTATTTTCTCAGTACAAACACTGAAATCAGTTTTCGCACATGCTCTACCAGTTCCTCTCCCATGTTGGGGGCTACTTTAGTACCACTGTATCTCAATATTTGTTCTGGAAGCAGGACGGGCTTGTTATCTATCGTACTTTCAAAGACCAGACATATTTGTGCCCTCTTGGTGCCAGAGCTGACATACAGCTTGTCAACTCACGAGAGCGTGGTTGACAATGGAGAGGTACAGGAGTCCCCCCTTTGGGTAAACATGATTTTGTCAGGAAGACATTTCACGCTGCCCTACTAAGGCTGTCCTACTGAAACGTGCTTGGTAGTGATTGGGCTGCACAATAGTTTGTTTTGGGCATGCAACCTGGGATTCTTATTCATATGCAATTATTTCCTACTGTGGGCATTGGCAGAGTTTACTCTGCAGTGAATGTGTCTTGTTAGAGGAAAACTCTTTTTGGCACATTGAGAGCTAAAGTCTCCCACAGTGAACATTATGCAGAAGCAGTCAATGAGTTACTCGTAAGCCAACCACAGACAGGTAAGTTGTCTTTTGACATTAAGAACCCAGCCTTCGGAGTTCTTGAGAGGAGGCTTTTCAGGACCCAAAACACATAAGAAGAAAAGTTTGCCCCTCCTCTCCACCAAATTTTGTAACACTTACCACTAACCTCACTCACACCTTAAAAGCCTAGCCATTTCTGGTCTTTTTTTTGTTTCCTATAGACTGGGTAAAGCCACGTACACACGGGCGGACTGTCTGGCCAACTAAGTCCGTCAGACAATCCGACGGACAGTCCGTCCTACTTTCGAATGAACGGACTTGACCACACACGATGAACAAACAGTCCGTCGAAAGCTTGCGCGATGACGTGTACAGCACGTACGACGGGACTAGAAATAGGACGTCCAATACACAGCAATGCAACCTTTCGCCGTGTAAATCCTTTCTGAGCATGCGCCATACTTAGTCCGTCCAACTAGCCTACTCACGAGCGGATTGTCCGCTGAAACCAAAGTTGGACGGACAATATTACGGAAATTCCGAAATACTTAGTCCGCCAGACTGCACGCTGAAAAAGTCAGCTGAAGCCCACACACGAGCGGACTGTCCGCTGAAATGTGTTGCGGCGGACTAAGTTGGACAGACAGTCCACCCGTGTGTACGCGGCTTTAGAGTTAGAACTTCTGTCAGGTTTATAATGTCTGTGTCACCACTGCAAAAGCCTCCCCCCACATTCTGTCACATGACACATCCAAACATGAGAGTGAATTTGTAAAGCAGGGACACATACAGCAATAAAAAAAACTGAAAAGCTTTCCCTACACTATCCAAAGCAGAAAAAAAGTTGATAATGAAGTTCTACTACGTTAGGCTTCCTCTTTAAGAGCTTCAGGAAGTGATGCTGGGAACACTAGGCCTGCATTTTTAAAATGCTAATATAGGATGATACTGGCAACCATAGGCAACTGACTCTAGCAGTGTAGCCATCTGAATGGGATGACTATTGGGATACAAATGAACACCACTCTTTGAAATAAGATTACTTACCTACTGACCCTGCGCTAGATACCAGACCCCTCCCATGTCTTGATCTCCCATTTACTTCATATTCAATCGTTTACCAGTATCGTTACCAACATATAATGTTTTCATATGTTTTGTATATCTAAAAATACTGGTAAAGTTTGGCAGTATGTATGTACAAAAAAAAAAAATTGAATTGTGGAAAAAACAAATTAACACCACTCAGCAAGAGAGTAGCCCCCCTCTCAACCTCCGCAGGAGTTTTAAATGCAATATTTTTCTGTTGGAGTGTAGCTCTAAAAAAAAAAACAAAAAAAAAAAACGGCTTACATTTTTGGCTAGAGTTCCCCATAACCACGGATTCTGATGGACAAAAATAAGTCAAGAGAACAAGGTTTTAGTGTAACAGGGTAGACCTGAATTCCTGGCATACCTGAAATGGTTTCTGGCAGCAGGAAAAATCCAGAAGCTGGTGTAGCCCTTAAGTACACATCAAACGTTGACTTCCAGGCTGCTGCAGAGACGGAGCAAGAAAATGAAGCTTTATTTCCGAGGAGCTTTGATGCACAGGAAGAAAAATAACCATTTCTCGGCAGCTTGTACCAAACCGTCTCCTTTGGGTTCACAAGGCCTAAAATATATTAGAATGTTCTGAGGCGGTCAGAATGTTGATGTACAGTATGTATATTTATGTACGTGTGGAATGTACAATTCCTAGGTCTTACATATGTCTATTTCCAAGCGAGGAAGCCGCAGTGCTGGAAGCTAACTGCCTCGGCGTTAAGTTCCGAAGTTGGTTTTAATGATCTTTAGCGGTGATGTCACCTCTACAGATCAGTTAAAGTGCAAATAAATTCTACCAATAAAATGAAGATCAAACTTTATTTTAGGCATAAAGAAAAAAGCCTATGATTTAAAAAAATTTATGGAGGAATTCTAACTGCTCTTTTTTTTTCAAATGACAACACAAAAATAGAAGCAATCTTTTCCTAAGAACTACCATTTTTTCTCAATGAAAACCAGTCAGTAAGCTGTACATGGAAGGTTTGTTCACCTGTAAAGCAGTTCTGTGTAACAGAAGTCCCATCATGCTTCAATGCTTTTCGAGTTGTATAGGTTGAACAGTACTCCTGAGCATCTCCTGGGTCCGGTACAGGACAGCATATTGTGAGAAGAAATGTACACAGCTTGACTTTAGTTGAATTTTTCCTATGCAGTGGAGAGGTGTTTAGTCATAGTAGCAAACCACGTGTCTATTCTTTTCACCCATAACTTATCTGCAATATACAAGGGAAGAAATATTGGAGCAAGCTCTTTTTGTGAGTACATAGGCTTTAGGCCTTTAAACCACCCGCAATCTATATTTCTGGACTGTCAAACACAACCAGGCAGCACAGGTACCTACTAGGATGAGCAGCAAGCAGTCACTGCAATGTCCACCATCAAGCAGCTTATACCTATCTCTCCATGACTAGTGTAGTCTGAATGTTCCCCTTATATTATTCCTTACCCATACCTTCCCCTATTAGAAACGAGACCACACCATAGGTTGGAGTAAACTGGCCACAACAGCCTTTATTAAACATAACTCAAAATTCACTCCAATAACTTGTAAATATGAAAATATCTAAATATATATAGATATATAAATATAAATAACTTTATTACCATTAAACCACATTAAATAACATTAACTGCCCATTCTGGTGATCTCTGACGGTGACCCCACTTAAGCCAATACCAAATCACTGCGGTACACCTCACCAACTTCCCAAAGGCCTCCACCTGTGACCGGTCGGAGACAACTTCCGCCAGTGAACATAACCGTATTCCCTCCAACGTTCAGGAATACCCAGAGGGGCCGATCGTTAGATGAGCCCCCCACACCCTCAGATCCCTTCTGAGTACCTGTCTACCGTCAGAAACCACCAGAAAACACACCGCCAACACAGGAAAACCTTCAGCTGCCGTGACAACCGACGAAACCTGCAAAAGAAGAAAAGACCAGCAACAAACGACACAACAAAACAAACACATAACGTTAGGGCGGGAGGGCGGGAAAAACTGCCTCCTCTGTGTCACGCTGGGATCCGAATGATCCCCTAAAGCCACACCCCTCCCTTTTATATGACCCCTCCCCTACACTGAACTTGCTTCCTGCAAACCTTTTTACTCAGCTCCACCCATAAAGCTTAACCCTCTGTGTCCCTCATCCACACTGTCATGTCCAGCACTCCTTATATCATTGCATTCATAATCCGTGCTTCTCTGGACACTCCTTAGCATAGTAGCCCTGTCCCAAGATACTCCATACAGACAGCCATCTTCCTGCTCCATTTTTTCTGGATATACCCTCCATCAAAGCAGCATACTTTCCATAGGCCTAGGCTCAGGACCCTCTATTAAAAAAGACCCTCCCTAGGCAGCAGACTTGGCGACCAAAGATCTCCAACACTTCCTTCTCTCCAGTCCACAGCCCAAGACGCAAACGATCCTTCTCCAAGGCCACCCCAAATATTTATATCCTTCTACTATATGCATCACTGGCAGTAAACCTCCTTGTATTTTGTTAGAAAAGAATAAGTATTTGTAACTCAGTAATATTGCACCTTCTTGCTCAATCTGCAAGGGACACTCCATAACAACAGGCAGAAGCAAACAGTTTGAACCTAGGGGAACCCACTAAATCTGAACTATGGACTTTCCAGCCTAAAGTGGTGTTAAACCCAAAAAACAAATTTTATTACATTGCTGCTCACCAATTCTTTGTTGTTAAACTGCATTAGTAGTTCTTTTGGGCCTTTTCCCCTTTATTTTCACCTGGTGATCCTGCCAGAAAGTATGATATTGTTCAACTTCCTTTAACCAGTTCAGCCCCAGAAAGATTTACCCCCTTCCTGACCAGAGATTTTTTTGAGATAGGGCACTGCGCTTGCTTTAACTGACAATTGCGCGGTCATGCAACGTTGCACCCAAACCCACAAATAGAGCTTTCTTTTGGTGGTATTTGATCACCTCTGCGTTTTTTCTTTTTTGCGTTATAAACAAAAAAAGAGCGACAATTTGTGAAAAAAAAAGCAATTTTTTTTTACTTTTTGCTATAATAGCCCCAAAATATATATATAAAAAAATCTTTCTCAGTTTAGGCCGATATGTATTCTTCTACATATTTTTGGTGAAAAAAAATAAAAAATAAAAATAAAATCACAAAAAGTGTATATTGATTGGTTTGCGCAAAAGTTATAGCATCTACAAAATAGGGGATAGATTTATGGCCTTTTTTATGATTTTTTTTATTAGTAATGGTGGCGATCTGCGATTTTTATTGTGACTGCGACATTATGGCGGACACATCAGACACTTTTGACACTATTTTTGGACCATTATCATTTATACAGCAATCAGTGCTATAAAAATGCACTGATTACTGTGTAAATGACACTTTCAGAGAAGGGGTTCAACACTAAGAGGCAATCAATGGGTTAAGTGTGTCCTAGGGAGTAATTCTAACTGTGAGGGGATTGTCTCACTAGAACATGACAGAGATCACTGCTCCCGATGACAGGGAGCAGTAGATCTCTGTCATGTTGCTAGGCAGAACAGTTCATGGGCCCCCGGCGGCAATCAACTCACGAGCACGGTCTCGGAGTATGCAGCAGGCACGTGCGTGCCCAGCCAGCGACGAGCCCCTACAATAGGGGACGTACCTGTACGCCCATTTGCCCAGCCGTGCCATTATGCTGGCATACATTGTTGTGCGCTGGTCGGCAAGGGGTTAAAAAGACCAAGCTGTCCTGACAAAGTAACAGTTGAAGGGTCAGGACAAACAATTTACCACTGAAAGGCATGCTTACATTGGTCAGCATTTATTCATCTATGTAAAACCTTTATCCAGTGGTGGCTGGTGCTAAATATTTCAGGGGGCGGGAAACTAGCAAACTCTGCACCCCTAGCCCACCCTTTTTTTAAGACAATTAGAGCCTCAGGCTCTAATCATGTGCTTAAAAAAACAGTTGAAATCCATGCGTCCCGCGCTGCACATGTAGATTATGGGACCGGACGCATGGATTAGGAGGGTTACGCGTCCCTGCACCCGTATGGATGGACCGCCACTGCCTTTATTCCAAAAAGAATAAAAAAAATTGTTAGCTTGGTGGCCTTTCTTTAACATGAAAACTCAACGCCTCTCATGGCCAGAGACCATATTGCTTCATTGACCCAACATTCAGAAGAATAACATCCTTTCATCTACTAGTGACACCTGTCCCAGCAATGACTGTTGTGTTACAATATGTGATTTATTATCATTTCTCTGTGTGTATAACTTGGGTTATCATTGCTCTGTGTCTTTAAGCTGTCTGCCTCTGACTAAGCTGAACTCTTTCTCCCACCGTACTTCTGTATATCCCCTCTCCTTCCTTCTCTCTGGTATCATTCTGTCAGGGCTGGCTTAGCTGTTCCTTCTCTGAGCTGGCCGCTCAGCTGTCGGCTAATTGCCAGCTCTCTTCTCTCTCCACAGTTACCAGCTGTTCTCGATGATGCTCGTCTGACCTGCCTACTTCAACTAGATGCTGACCGCCGGCCGTCAAATGACGGCCAGGCGGCGCACCTATTGTGGCTGGAGGCCGTCATATGACGGCCTCCCGTTTAAACAGGGTATGCGCGCGATCGTGCGCATCCCTGTTTCTTCGGTGGCGGTGTGTCACGGAGACACCGCTCGCCACTGAAGGGGGTGAACAGCCATTGGTTATGGCTGTTTACCACGTGATCGGCCGTGATGAAGTCACGGCCGATCACAGATGGTCACACCCCGACTGTGCACGGCGCATGCGCGCGATCGTGAGTGCGCTGCGCGTGTACGTTGGTGGCGGCGTGTTCCCCGGGAACACTGCTCGTCACCGACGCTGGTAAACAGCCATTGGCCGGCTGTTTACCCACGTGATCGGCTGTGATCCTTTCACAGCCGATCACTAAAATGTAAACAAACCGCGGTAACGAGATGTTACCGGGTTGTTCTCCTCCTCACACACCGATCGTGTGTGAGGAGGAGATTGCGGTAACATCTCGTTACCGCCTGGTGTACACCAATCACACTGATTGCCTGCCTGCCCCCCCCCCCACAATAAAGAGGACCTGTCACCACCCCTCATAGTACCTGTCAATCACAGTCCATCAGAGTACCTGTCACAGTCCATCAGAGTATTTGAGTACCTGTCACAGCCCATCAGAGTACCCGAGTACCTGTCACAGCCCATCAGAGTACCCGAGTACCTGTCACAGCCCATCAGAGTACCCGAGTACCTGTCCCAGCCCATCAGAGTACCCGAGTACCTGTCACGGCACATCAGAGTACCCGAGTACCTGTCACGGCCCATCAGAGTACCCGAGTACCTGTCACGGCCCATCAGAGTACCTGTCACGGCCCATCAGGGTACCCAAGTACCTGTTACGGCCCATCAGGGTACCCGAGTACCTGTCACGACCCATCAGGGTACCCGAGTACCTGTCACGGTCCATCAGGGTACCCGAGTACCTGTCACAGTCCATTAGAGTACCCGAGTACCTGTCACGGCCCATCAGAGTACCCGAGTACCTGTCACGGCCCATCAGGGTACCCGAGTACATGTCACGGCTCATCAGGGTACCCGAGTACTTGTCACGGTCCATCAGGGTACCCGAGTACCTGTCACGGTCCATCAGGGTACCCGAGTACCTGTCACGGTCCATCAGGGTACCCGAGTACCTGTCACAGTCCATTAGAGTACCGAGTACCTGTCACAGTCCATCAGGGTACCCGAGTATCTGTCACAGCCCATCTGAGTGCCCCAGTACCTGTCACAGTCCATCAGGGTACCCGAGTACCTGTCACAGTCCATTAGAGTACCGAGTACCTGTCACAGTCCATTAGAGTACCGAGTACCTGTCACAGTCCATCAGGGTACCCGAGTACCTGTCACAGCCCATCTGAGTACCCGAGTACCTGTCACAGTTCATCTGAGTACCCGAGTACCTGTCACAGTTCATCTGAGTACCCGAGTACCTGTCACAGTCCATATGAGTAGCTGTCACCGCCCTTCAGAGTACCCAAATACCAGTCACCAAACCATCAGAGTACCTGTCACCAGGCCATCAGAGTACCTGAGTACTTGTCACCAGGCCATCAGAGTACCCGAGTACCTGTCACCAGGCCATCAGAGTACCAGAGTACCTGCCACCAGGCCATCAGAGTACCAGATTACCTATCTCCAGCCCATCAGAGTACCCGAGTACCTATTTGCAGCCCATGTCTCATAGAATATATGTTGGGGTGTTTGCTTTCCAAAATGGGGTCATTTGTGGGTAATTTCACTGTCCTGGTGGTCCAGGACCTTCAAAAGTGTGGTGGGTAGGAATGAAATGAGATGTGTCATTTATGCTCCTAGAACGCCTGAACGTACTACTTCAATGTTCGGCCTCTCTATGTGGCCAGGCTGTGTAAAAGTCCTACACATGTAGTATCGCCATACTCGGGAGGAGTAGCAGAATGTAATTTGGGGTGTAATTTTTGCTATATACATGCTATGTGTTAGAAATATCTTATAAATTGTCAATTTTGTGTAAAAAAAAAATGCGTTTTAATTTTTTTCCACATATTCCAAAAACTTCTGGAAAAAAATTAACCATTCAAAAGACTCATTATGCCTCACAGATTATACGTTGGGGTGTTTGCTTTCCAAAATGGGGTAATTTTATGGGAAATTCCATTGTCCTGGTACTCCAAAAGTGTAATAGGTGGTTGAGGAATGAGATGCGTCATTTTTGCTCGTAGAACGTCTGAAGGTACTACATCAATGTTAGTGCTCTGTATGTGGCCAGGCTGTGTAAAAGTCTCACACATGTGGTATCGCCGTACTCGGGAAGAGTAGCAGAATGTATTTTGGGGTGTAATTTGTTGTATGCATATGCTGTGTGTGAGAAATAACCTGATAATATGACAATTTAGAAAAAAAAAAAAATCTTCATTTTGCAAAGAATTGTGGGAAAAAATGACAACTTAAAAAAACTCATCATGCTACTTAATTAATACCTTGGAATATCTACTTTGTAAAAAGGGGTCTTTTGGGGGGTATTTGTACTTTCCTGACTTGTTAGTGTCTCAAGAAATGAGGTACACCTGATGTATTGAAGGCCTGATCAGAAGTGATCAATTTTCAGTGATTGGCACCATAGTTTGTAGACTCTATAACTTTCACAAAGACCAAATAATATATACTAATGTGGGTTATTTTTACCAAAGATAGGTAGCAGTATAAATTTTGGCCAAAATTTATGAAGAAAAATTACTAATTAGCAAAAATTTATGACAGAAACAAAGAAAAAGGCATTTTTTTCACAAAATTTACGTTTTATTTTATTTATAGCATAAAAAATAAAAAACCCACTAGTGATTAAATACCACTAAAAGAAAGCTCTATTTGTGTGGAAAAAAGGACGCAAGTTTCATATGGATACAGTGTTGGATGACTGAGTAATTGTCATTCAAACTGTGAGAGCGCTGAAAGCTAAAAATTGGTCTGGTCAGGAAGAGGGTGTAACTGCACTGTATTGAGGTGGTTAAAGCCTTCCAGCTCACTTCACCTCTGCCTTCGCATTGGTCACATCACAAGGAACCATCTCCTGTGGTTTATTTTAAGACTGACTTGCTGACATCCCTCCTGGCTCCTTATCCTGCTTGCAGTTGCTCTCTTTGGATCCCTGACTTTAGGCCTGGCTAATTACCCGATCTGGTTATTGAACTTTGGACTGGCTGACTACCCAATCTGGTTACTGGACTCTGGCTATGCTTGACTACGCTTTTTCTATTTACCTTTTTATTAATAAACAAGTGTGATTTAATTGTACTTCTGTCTCAGTCTGATTCATGGTTTCTGACACATTCTTTAATATTCTGCCATGCTGTACACATCTTTCCATGTGGCTTACAACATCAAAGTTTTTCTACCTATGAATATCCTTCTTTAAACTGAACATTCGAAAGGCTTCATCGTCTGTCTCCTTAATGTGAGTTTATTCATTCAGTTAAACTGTCTGAATTGATGCAAGGGATAAATAGATCATCAGGTTGTATATGAAGCTGGAGATAAGCTTATGGCCTTGTAGTTGAGTCAGAACAGTAGAAAAACATGAGTTTCACAACATAATTACAAGATTTCTGCATGACAGTACTGATACAGACAAGATTTACAGTGAGGCCCGCAACGGAAAAGAGAGAAAAGAAAAAGTAGTGCAGGGCCAGGCATGACCGTGTGTTTAGGGGAGACAATGCATGGGTTAATATGAAGAGATTAGAGGGGAGGGGACAGTGAGAAAAGTCCAAGGGGGAGTGGTAATATATAAGGAGGAGGCGGGGCTGGGCTGGGAAACAGAAAGTTGTGGAGAAAGAAAGGAGGAGGCAGTTTTTTGCTCTGCTCCTCCAACATGGCTAAGATGTCACTCGGATGAGGGCCTTTATGGATGACCAGGTGAGCTGATCGAGGCTGGGATGTGAGGGTTGCTGTGCATGCAGAGTTTGTGGCCCCTGACACTCTGTTTTCACTAGGGCCCTCATCTGGAACCATGCGCTAGGCGAGGAGCCCTCTGGGGGGAACAATCCAGTCCCCCAGCAAAGAATAGCCAGCCGTCTGCCTGAGCAGGGTCCGGCCAGACTCCACGCCACGAGCCCAGCTCAGTGGGCGGGGCCACGGGCCGTTATGGTGCCGCTTCCCCGCCCATGAATCGCAGGAGTACCTCCTCTGCCTGCATCGCTGCGCGGGGAAGAAGGCTTGGCAAGGGAGACTTATTAGTATGGCCATCAGGCTGCTTATACAACAAAAAAAATAAGTTTTTTTTAAAAGGGGGCAGGGCTCCGTGGGTGGGCATGGCCTATACCGGCGGCGCGAGATGGCACAAGATGGCGGTGAGACGGGCACTACAACGAAGGGACTCCACGGCCCCCAGGACCTCTTTGCCTGGGGGGCTGATGACACCACCGGTCCTGGTCTAGGACAACAGGTCGGAAGGCGAGCTGACAGTGTGCAAGGAGGAGGAGCCGCATGAATGCGAGCCAGTGATGGAGGCAAGCAAGGCGGCTGTTGGGGTTCCAGTCAGCCCGGTAAGTCAAATAATGTCTAAATGTTTTTCGTTTAAGTTGCATTGCGGGATTTGTTGGGGGGTTGGAAAGGGGGGTGCATTGTCGGCGGCAGTTACTTTTCCTTGAACAGACATGGTGGATGCTGGCCCACAAGTGGCGGGCGGTGCACCTGCCAGTTTGGGGACAGTGGTGCAGTGGTGGGGTTGTCAGGTAATGGTAGGACGGAGATGGTAAGGATTGCAGATGCAAAAAAAATAAAAATAATAATAAAAAAATAATAAATAAATAAAAAATAAATAAATATACAAAAAATAAAAAATAAAAATGTGAGATGTACGGGTGTTTTGAGGGTCCCCTGGGAAAACAATTAAATAGGGGGTCCGGGATACAATTTGAAAAGGCAAGTGTGTAGAGATCTTCTCGTTATGGCCACCTTAAAAAAAAAAGAAAAAAAAAAAAAGGGGGGGGATTTACATTTTAAGTGTATAGGGTCAAGCAGGAAGATTAAGGGAAAAAGGATGAAGGTAAGAGGAGGTACCGATCTCTTTTGCCAAAGGCAGTCGCCATTATGCGATTGTCATGGGGGGAAGAACCCGAACATGGTTCAGCGTTGTTCTGTTATATGTAGGCCATTGGTAGGTGCACATGTTAAAAAGGGGGATGATGAGCAGTTTAGACCGCGCAGGTCGGTATGGCCGTTTCTTAATGTGGTTCAAAGGCTAGCGGCTTCTGGATGCGGTTTCTGTAGTAGTAGAGGCCCCCGAAGCAGTTCCTTCAGGGGGGGAAATACCCCCCTCTGGATGGTCGGACAAAAAGAAAGGGGGGTGGGTTGGCAGTGCAATGTGAGCTCCTGGCAGTTCAGTTAAACACGAGTGTTAAAAGGGTGGGGGGACCCATCCATTGTATTGTGGCTTCATGTGAGGACAATGTACAGGCGAGCCTAGTCACACAAGGGATGACTTTTGGAAGGGGGTGAAAAGGTTGCAGCCTTTCATAAGTAGATACGGAAATAGCGAGGCTGCTTGCCCCTGGGGTTTTTAATGGGGTCTACAGCGGGGGTGGTGCCTGAGAAGGAACCAAACAAGTTTCGCCTTGTTTCCCCACTTATCTGTCTAAAAAAAAAAAAAGTTCTGTCATAATCCGATGCGGTGAACTGTGTCCGATACTTCACGTACATAGCTATAAGGTGGGTTAGGTGTTACAGAAAAGGGGCACCTATGGCAAACTAGGAATCCGTGTTCCACTTGCTTCCAGTTTATTCAGAGAGCTTTGGCTGCTGGATAGATGCTGGCAAGAGGAGTTTTTTTACTTGGAACGATGCCTGCCCATGGGTTTCTCAATTTAGTGGGTCATGGTTAGATGTTTAGTTCTTTACTGGAGTGGGGGGGTAGAGACGTGTCGGTCCCTGATTCAATCATACATGGCTTGGACATTTGTGTGTTGGGCCGCCTTCCTCCGATGTGTGTGCGATTATACTTTATACATTGCAGCACATTGCAGGTAGGTTCATTAGTGCCATTGGCTGCAAAACACAGGGGGGCGACGAGGGATATTGTACTATTTTGTTCTGGCATTGTGATTGTTTCAGGGGTTACAGAGGGTCATCTGCCAGTGACCAAGTTGGAGGTACTATAGAAGGGGGTGTGTGAGGCCCAGGGATAGCGTGAGGTACAGTTGAGGACTTTGCATTCATTGCTGGGTAAGTTCAATTTCGCCTGTCGGTTTTATTCTGATAAGTGGGTTTTGGCCGACGGCTGCCGTCTGCTACAGTGGGGGTTTCAGGCCCTGGATAATTTAAACAGTTAAATGCGGAACATAGGGAGGGTTAGAAGGTTTGGTACGAGTTCTTGGCCAAATATAACGGACGATAGGTGGATGCCAGGTCGATGGGAAAAGAGGTCACGAACACGACGGGGTAAACAGGTTTGGGGGAAATTTCTCTTTCAGGGGCAGTAGAGTGAGGAAAGTTGGCCCCAATTTTGTTGGGTGGAAGTGGGGTGTTCATTCGTAAACTTGTGCTATTGGAATTTTTCCAGTGGTTCCGGCTATGGAGCTGGGGTAAGGGTCATGCAGGAACCTGACACGGAGTTGAATTGTGATTAGGTGGGTGTGGTTACGTGGTCAACCACATGTCCGCGTTGTCACAACTGGTCATATGGTGGCTACGCCATTTTGTGTTGCGTTAGGTGCAGTTGAACATTTTCTATATGCTATTCATCTTGCAGGCTTCGGAAACACGGGGGGCTTACTCGTGCATCTATTTTCGGTGGGATAGGTTCAGAGAGTTAGCCAGACACAGAGGGGGAGGAGTTCCCTACTCGGGCTGGATAGGGGAGATGGCATTGGAGTCACCACAGGAGGTAACAGGGCGGTCAGCCAGTGAGTCCACATGGGCGGCTTATGTGAAGGTATGAAAAGAAGGGTGGGTTTTTCGGTGCAGGAGTCTGAGGTCGAACATGGCTGTGTGGGGGGTAAGGTTGTTGGTGGTACTGTGGTTCCAGGAACTTGGTAAACGGGGTCGGTATCTGCCATCGAGCGGAAACTGGTGGGTTTTTGGCTTTTGTTTAACCTGCTGTGCAGGGTGGATTGAACAAAGGAGTTTGGGTTGGATAATAAAAAAAAAAAAATGATCAAAGGGTTAGAGGGGTGGAGGTGCTGCTGTTTGTGTTACCAGGATTCAGGGTAATAAAAAATAAATAAAAATAAAATAAATAAGTAATAATAAAAAAAAGGGGATAAAACGGTTAGGAAGTTTCTAGGGTTTGGAGCAGATAGCATGGGGGGCAGTTCATGTGGCACAAGGCTGGGAAGTATTGGTTGAGGTTCCAGTTCAGGTGGATGTTCTGAAAATGCCACTGGGACGCAAGGTTGGATGGTGCAGAATACGCTTCACACTCCTTCCACATCGGGGCGGCTGTAGAAGCTGCCAGATGTGGGTTGGATGAGGCGGCGGTGAGGAGGAATGGTAGGTGGGAAGCAAAGCAATTACGCACTTACCTATGCCTTCATGTGGTGGTGGAATAAATAATAATAATTTAAAAAAAAAACACACGAGTGGGGGAGTAGTCTGTACATACAAGCTGTGTTGTTTGTGGTATGGGGTACATTGGTTTACTTTAAAGTTGGTGCTGCCTTTGTTTGCCGTTTTTTTTTTTTTTTTGTCCAAATGGAGGACTTATACGCCTTGTCTGGATTTTCTTTGTTATCTGTATGTTTGTTGGGGGGCCAGGAGAGCAGATGCGAGATCGGTTGGCAGACAGTTGGGTAGTTAGAGGAGGGAGGCATGTGTTCATTGGCTAGGTGTATGGGGGTTGAGGTGCAGCAAGGTGATATGGGAAGTGGAACGTTAGGCGCGGCGGGATAAACCGCCGGCCGTTTGGGTTATGCATGCAAGGGGTAGTGCTTTTGGGTTCGAATGATCAGGGAGCTGATTTTGGACGTTAAGTAAGATATTTTACGACTTCGTACAGTTGTCTAAGATTTAGGTGGTGGGGAGGTTGTGGCTCAGAATGGGGGGCATGGTGATCAGGAAAGTAGAGGTGGAAACTAATGTGGGCCTGTAATTAAGGGTGTTAGAATACACCTCTAGGTAGTGGGGATCGTTTTCTGGGCTCTGGGGCTCCAAGATGGGATCCAGCGGGCCCCGGGGGTGTGGGGGAGCCCTTAAGGGTAAGGTGTCATCCTTGCGGGCTGGGGCGGTGTTTTGTTGGTCTTTGACGGTGGCAGTAAACATATGTGATGGAAAGGGGTGGGGGGCTCATCGGTAGTATGTGCCCCTCCGGTGTATTCCAGCGAAAGGTTAGCTGGAATACTGTTATGGTTGCACTGCGGGAAGGGGGTTGTCTCCGAGCTGATTATCCGCTGGAGGCCTATCGTGTTGAAAAAGGTCCCGCAGTGTATTGGTGGAATATGTGTTGGAGTTCGGGGGTGCCGTCAAAGACCAAAAGACTGGAGTTGATATTTTGGTATATATTTGATATTGGAGTTATTTTGGAGTACAAGTGGTATAGCAGTAAGAGGCAAGTTGGGTACCTCTGAACTACACTGGTCATGCCCTAATTGCAAGGGAGAACAAGAGAGCAGCACATGTAAGCCTCATAACCTGATTCCAGGATACCTGGCGTGATATTACAGCACACAGATCCTGCCTGCTTATCACTCAGTCATTATCTAGTGTCATTATGAGTTACAAAGACTCCCCATACGCAGAAGCACAAGACCCTGAGCCAGCTGAGTTACCCAAACACTTAGGCCGCGTACACACGGGCGGACTGTTCGCCCAACTTAGTCCGCTGAACAGTGTTTCAGCGGACAGTCCGCTCGTGTGTGGGCTTCAGCGGACAGTTTCAGCGGACAGTCTGACGAACAAAGTTTTTCGGAATTTCCGTAAGACAGTCCGCTGAAACTTGGTTTCAGTGGACAGTCCGCTCGTGTGTAGGCTTGTTCGACAAACTAAGTTTCGCGCATGGTCAGAAAGGATTTACACGGCGAAGGTTGCATTGCAGTGTATTGGACGTCGAATTTCTCGTCCCGTCGTACGTGCCGTTCACGTCATCGCGCACGCTTTCAGCGGACTGTTCGTTCATCGTGTGTGGTCAAGTCCGTTCATGCAAATTTTGAGCGGACTGTTTGTCGGATTGTTTGACGAACAAAGTTGGGCGAACAGTCCGCCCGTGTGTACGCGGCCTTAGTCAAACCAACTTGGAAAGTAATGGAGAATTATGAAGCTTTAAGAACTGAACAGACAACTAGACTGAAGTTATTATGAGAAAAGGTTACTTACTCAGTCTAATACCGTACTACTGTCACTAGAAAGCACGATTAAACAACTTTCTGCCTCATATGAGATTTATCAGCTTACCAGTAACAAGTTAATGTTCTACAGAGTATGAAAATAGAAGATTTGCTGGAGGAACCACTTGCTGACCGGGTCACACCGATATACGACGGCAAAGTGGCACATGTGCGCAAAACAACGTACCTGTACATCGCTGTTTCATCCGCGGCTAGCTTTCTTTAACATGCCTGTGGGTCCTGTGGACTCGATGACCACCAGTAGCCCGCGATCATGGCCTGGAGAGGCAGAACGGGAAGATGCAAACAAGGCATTTCCCTGTTCTGCCTAGCAACATGACAGGGATCCACTGCTCCCAGTGATCGGGAGCAGTGATCTCTGTCATGTTCTAGTGAACCTATCCCCCTACAGTTAGAACATGCTGAGGGAACACAGTTAACCCCTTGAGCGCCCCCTAGGGTTTAACCCCTTCCCTGCCAGTGACATTTACACAGTAATAAGTGAATTTTTATAATACTGATCACTGTATAAAGACCAATGGTCCCAAAATAGTGTCAAAAGTGTCCAGTCTGTCCGCTGCAATGTTGCAGTCATGATAAAAATTGCAGATCGCCGCCATTACTAACAAAAAATTATTAATAAAAATGCCATAAATCTATCCCCTATTTTGTAGACGTGATAACTTTTGTGCAAATCAATTAATATACGCTTATTGTGATTTTTTTTAACCAAAGCTATGTAGGAGACTACATATTGGCCTAGACTGTGGAAAAAATAAGTTTTTTTTATATATTTTTGGGGGATATTTATTATAGTGTAGCACCGGCTCCTGACAAGCATGCACTATATGTTTTTGAAAATTAATATTCCTGAAACCACAGTTGGGTTTTAGGGCTAATTTTGCTAAATTATGGTTTCAGTACCAATCTGGCTGGATTGCACTGAGTTCTCCTTGGCCGCAGGTGTCTGTCACCGCCGGCAAGTGGTAGAACGCAGTTTAGCTGGGTGTATTGAGTGCCACGTTTTCTCGGAACCAGCCCAGTGGGAGTGTTCTCCTGCTGTGCATTCTGGGAGGTGGTATTTAAGGTACTGACATCACGTGCTTCGGGGTTCCGGTCCAGAATATATTTTCTGTCTGTTTGGTCCTGGTCCTCCTGACCAGCCCCCATGGCCTTCCTGGCCTGGGGTGCGGATCCATTCAATTCCAAGTCTCGGGCTGGATAGCCTGAGACGAAGTAACTGCAGGGACAGGCCTGAATGGATATCGAGGCCTAAGGATTCAAGGGTGGTCTGGTGCCGTCTCATCTGTGGAGAGGCCCAGCAACTGGAGAAGCATCCAGGGGAAGACCCTTCCGCAGAAGGCCGTGCAAAAGGCTGGCTTCTCTAAAGGAACCTGGAGGCTCAGTTGAAGGACATTCCATGGATCTACACTCATACGGTATCGCCGGACCGGCTGAGAGATACTGGCATCATATGATGGCTCTATAAGTTTGTCCCTTGGTTACGCTCAAGTCTGTGGCAGAGACTTTTCTCAAGGATATCACATTCAAGTCTGTGGCAGAGACTTTACTTTACTTAAAGCGGGAGTCCACCGGGACTCCGCATTTTTTTTTTTTTTTAAAAGCCAGCAGCTACAAATACTGCAGCTGCTGACTTTTAAAATAGTGACACTTACCTGTCCAGCGCGCCCGCGATGTCGGCACCCGAAGCCGATCTCTAGATCATCTGTAAGGTGCTGCCGCCGCCATCTTGGGTATGGGAATCAGGAAATGGAGCCTTTCGGCTTCGTTTCCCGGTTCCCTACTGCGCATGCGCGAATCGCGCTGCGCAATAAGGATGGTCCCCGCTGCCTCTGGGATCTGTGTGTTTCCCAGCAGGCAGCAGGGCACTTGCGGAAAGGGGCGTAATCTACGCCCCTTTCCGCAGAGAGCTATCCCGGAAGTGGGTGCAGAATACCTGTACTGTACAGGTATCTGCACCCCCCTCCCCCCTGAAAGGTGCCAATTGTGGCGCCGGAGGGGGGGAGGGTTCCGATGAGCGGAGGTCCACTTTAGGGTGGACCTCCGCTTTAACATCCTACCGGCTGCTAGGCCTAGTGAGAGGAGGTCTATCCGGGGGTTGTGAGAATCCAGCTGTGAAACGGTTATTCTCTGGATTTCTTCTATAAGAGACTTTCTATTTTTGCAGTCCAAAAGTACCTGAACTTCCTCCTAACCCCCTACCCGAAACTGAAAGATCTTGTTTATATTTTAAATAAATAACCCAAAAGAAGATCTAGTGTAAGTTTTTACATTTCATTGGGCCATTTACCACGTGAAACCCTAGACGGAGACAAGGTCAAGAAGGTAACGGTAAGCCCAATAAACCCAGCAGGTCCTTCATGGGTCAGTGCTACAATAGCAAATTTTAAAAAAAATTGCTTTTTTTCACAATTGACGCTTTTTTTTGTTTATAGCACAAAAAATTAAAACTGCAAGGATGATAAAATCCCACTAAAAGAAATCTCTTGTTTTGTTTGGATACACCATTGCACAACCATGCAATTGTCAGTTAAAGCGATGCAGTGCTTCACAGGGAGTATCTGTCTTTTATGTTGCCCTTTTGATCTGTCAAATCCCCTGGTCGGAACAGCAGTGTAGTTGCAGTAGGCAGGTACACGCTGTGCAGAAAGTGGCTGACTGGCTGTGTTGTAAAGGAATGTAATTTCAGCCCTGCGGAGGAGTAACAGTATAGAGTGCTGTAATGGGGAAGGAGCTCAGCAGCCGGGCATAGCATTCAAGGTGGCCAGGGGCTTTGGAGGAGGGGCAACTTAGATCTGGGAGGGCAAAGAGAGGACACAACTCTGGAGCCTGCAACCCTTCTGGGGCTCCCTGAGGAGATGTTAAGGGATTTGTTTTAGCAATTTCTGAAGGTTTCTCTGTCAGTGTTGGTAGGTGTTGGGGGAAGGTCACCTCCTGAAGGTGCGTGTCTTTTCCCCAGTTGTCAGGAAAGTGGGGTAAGTAGACATCACCGAATGGAGGGGGTACAAAGAATCCCAGCTGGTCTGGTGACTAGGAGACACTGAGCAGTGCCATACTTCACCAGTGAAATCGGTCCTATCATGGCTACAGAATGGCACTCTACTCCTCTTGCCTCGCTGAGCTTGGTTACCATTACAAGTTGCCAGCACACAGCACAGACACTACCCCATCCTGGGCTGCTCTCACCTCGTGCTCCTCTCCATTCAGGAAATGGCTCACAACTTCTCCCCAGCCAATGGGAACAGAGGGGTGTGGACTGTGGAAGGCAAAGTAGAAGCCCAGTACTGGAGTGTGGCTGTGGGGCCCTAGGACAGATCGGAGCTGGATTTTGTGGAGGATATGATAATATGACAGGGAGGCTCCAAGGGCCCCCTGGAGCTTTGGGCAGGGTTGCGATTGTGACCCCTGCAACCCCTAAGCCCTTGTACACACGGTCGTAGAATCCGTCGTAATGTGTCCTATCGGACCGTGTCGTCGGATAATCCGACTGTGTGTGGTATGCATCGGACTGATTCCATCGGAATATCCGTCGGACCCAATTTTCCAACATGTTGGAAATATTTCCCGACCAACTGGGTCGATCGGACATACTCCGATCATGTGTAGAGAATTTTGATCGGACCAAGTGCCACGCATGCTCAGATCAAATTCCTACATCAAAGCTATTGGCTACTAGCCTGAATGTAGTCCCATCGTAATTTTACGTCATCACGTTCTGAAAGATCGGATTTTTCGCCAACTTTGTCCGACCGTGTGTATGCAACAGTTTTGGACAAGATCCGACGGACAAAATCCGACGGGCAAAATCCGACGGATTTGGTTGTGGAAATCTCAGACCGTGTGTACAGGGGCTAACACTATACCTATGCTTATCATACAAAAAAAGGGAGAACAAGGTTTGCTTCCCTCCATTCTCTTTCTTCTATGAATTCATCAGGAAAATTGCAGAGACCAAGAACGATCCAAGTTTCCAGTATCTTCTCACCCTTTCCTAAGAGTACCAGTCTTCAGGGCAACTATAGGAACCATAGAGGCCCAGTATCTGTGAAAAAGATTGACATCCTTCCCACTCCTACCACAGTTGTGGCGACAAACAGAGTAAGAAGATTAGAAAACCCTAAACAAGAGTGTCCCATTCACAATAAGCCACACCCCCTCAAAAAATCTATCGGCTTTAGAAAAGGGCCTCTTGAAGAGCGTAAGGAGCTTTTAAACACATGGACTGTAATGTGGCCATCAAGTGCGTACAGTGTGGCTCTGAAGAACATATGAAAGCCCTCCATCCGGTTGAGCATGGCTCTGAACAACCTGCTAACTCTCCTCCCAGGTCAATGCATGGTGGGGAGAATACAGACCAAGTGTATAATTCCACAATAATTTCTTCATCCTGCACTTAAGTTTGTGGAGGGGACCACTCTGATAAGTACTGTGCTAAATTTTGCTTGGTAAACATACAACAAGGATCAATCAGGAAAGGCTCTAAAGGCATATGCTATCTTAAATGATCAGAGCAATAGATTACTTGAAAGATTAACAGTTTGATCTATTTGAAATAAAAGGCGAAGCTCATCCTTACACCTTGGGTACCTGTAATGGAACAATAAAGGTTTCTGGAAGAAGGGCTTGTGGACTCATGGTATCTTCTCTTAAAGGTAACCTGCAATCACTTGTCGAGTGCAATCATGTACCTAGCAAATGTAATAGCAAATGAGATACCGCCGCTTGACAAAGATGCTCAGATCCTTCTCCTGTTAGGAAGAGACATTTTTATTCTTACACACTAAAAAATTATGCAAAGTGTAGCACTAAAAAGGTAAATATTGTGTGTAGATCTATAGACAAATATCACACATAAGTGCAAAACTGCATAAACGAACATGATTCATTTAACATATATTACATTAATTTGCAATACAAAAAATGTCATACCACTTCCGTATAACAATATACTTATACGTGTCCAAATATATAAATAAAAAAATAAATGTGAAAAATTATAAATGTGAAAAGTCCTTTCCAAAGGAAGAAAATTCAAGTCCCACATGTGCAGTTGAATGTCAGACGAACTATCCAATCATAGAGATACAACATGCAGCCACCTGTGTACCGATACCACCACCTTAATAGATGCAGGCTTACCAGATGATTCTGACCCAAAAGAATATATATCCCAATGGTCATACACGCTTTTATGGTAACAGCAGGTAAGTGGAACTCCCAAGTACTGGATTCCCAAACTTAAGGGGAAAATTTCTTCCAAACACAAATGGATATTAACAGGTTCTCTCCAATTACATGAAAGGCCAAACTCCAAACGGCAAACATATAGGATGGAAAAATAAGGCCATATAGCGTAATTCTGTATGTAAAATTATTAAAAAGGTAACAAACTTACATTTAAGTAGTTTTTCAAGCGCTTTCAATATAAAAATGGCGGCAGTGGAGTCCTGCTGACGCGTTTCATACTCATAGACGTCATCTGGGGTGTACCTCCACTGCAGCCTGACTTACTTATATAGACAGTTAAGCCCAGTGATCAAGAATCCATCGTTTCGTGTCATCGCGTATCACTTCCGGTTTATGTTAAAATGGCCGCTGGGCGTGCGTTACACACCTCTATTTAATTATATCACTTACATTCCACTATACTAACTTATGGTGAAACCTATTACATCACTTCCGGGTAATGTTAAAAATTATTCTTATTCTTACACACGGTCGGACATTCCGACAACAAAATCCATTGGATTTTGGCCCAAACTTGTCTTGCATACACACGGTCGCACAAAGTTGTCAGGAAATCTGATCGTTCAGAACGAGTTGATGTACAAGACGTATGATGGGACTTTAAAGAGGGCAGTAGCCAATAGCTTTTATCTCTAGCTTTTAATTTATTCTGAGCACTTTGTCCATCGGAATTGTCTACACACACATCAGAATTTAAACGATCGGATTTTGTTGTCAGAAAATTTTAGATCCAGCTCTCATATTTTGTGTGTCAGAAATTTTTACGGAAAAAGTCAGATGGAGCCCACACACGATCCGATCGCACATTTTCCATCAGAAAGTCCGACTGTGTATACAGTGCTCCACATTCTTCACACATGGGAAGATCCTGGCAACGAATGATTGGAGTAGCAGGAAGAATTATTGACTCCAGGGCTGGACTGGGACAAAAATTTGGCCCTGGACTTCATCCAGACTGGCCCACTTTAATTTTGAATGTCTCCCATCAGCGCGTCCCCCTTGCATCAGAGATTCCCCCATCAGAGTCCCCCTTGCATCAAAGTGTCACCCTTGTGCATCAGAGTGTCTCCCATCAGAGTCCCCCTTGCATCAGAGTGTCCCCCATCTGAGTCCCCCTAGCATCAGAGCGTCCCCATCAGAGTCATTCTTGTTTCAGAGTACCCCTTGCATCAGTGCACCCCATCAGAGTCCCCCTTGCATCAGTGCCCCCATCAGAGTCCCCCTTGCATAAGCGTGTCCCTCATCAGTGTCCCCCTTGCATTAGAGTGTCCCCATCAGAGCTCCCCTTTGCTTTAAAGAGTCCCCCATCAGAATCCCCCTTGCATCAGAGAGTCCCCCTTGCATCAGTGCCCCCCATCAGAGTCCCCCTTGCATCAGTGAGTCCTCCTTGCAACAGAGTGTCCCCCATCAGCGTCCCCCTTGCATCAGAGTGTCCTCCATCAGAGTCCCCCTTGCATCAGAGAGTCCCCCTTGCATCAGAGAGTCTCCCTTGCATCAGAGAGTCCCCCATCAGAATCCCCCTTGTATCAGAGAGCCCCCCTTGCATCAGTGCCCCCCATCAGAGTCCCCCTTGCATCAGTGAGTCCTCCTTGCAACAGAGTGTCCCCCATCAGCGTCCCCCTTGCATCAGAGTGTCCTCCATTAGAGTCCCCCTTGCATCAGAGAGTCCCCCTTGCATCAGAGAGTCCCCCTTGCATCAGAGAGTCTCCCTTGCATCAGAAAGTCCCCCATCAGAATCCCCCTTGTATCAGAGAGCCCCCCTTGCATCAGTGTCCCCCATCAGAGTCCCCCTTGCATCAGAATGTCCCCCATCAGAGTCCACCTTGCATCAGAGAGTCCCTCATCAAAGTCCCCCTTGCATCAGAGTGTCCCCCATCAGAGTCTGACAGCTGTCTATCTCCCCCTGAAGGCTGGAGGTAGCAGAAAGCTTAATCCTAACTCCAGCAAGTGTCTGCAGCTGCTCCTTGGTGAATGGAATGAAATGATGATCATTCCTATCAGTGAGGAGCGGCTTCAGGACTGCGCCTGACTGGCCCGCTGAGCTACCGGCCCATCGGGAAGCTCCCCATGGCCAGTACATGCCTGATTGACTCCATGTTGCAAAATCACAAGTTTTTACCACTCACCCATGAAACATTGTCTACCTTACTTGCTGAAGTTTCTGCTATAGTGAACCCCAGACCTTTAGTGACAGTATCTTCAGATCCCGATGCTCCAGTGAGTCTTACTCCAGATTCGCTTCTTACTCAAAAGATTGGGACTGCTGTAAAATCTTCAAGTGGAATTAACCCCAAGGATATCTACAGGCACCAATGGAAGTAAGTGCAACATCTAACCAATGTGTTTTGGCATTACTGGAGGAAGGAGCATCTTCATCAACTGCAAGGTCATAACAAATGGCAAACATCTAAGACTAATCTTCATGTTGGAGATCTCATCCTGCTAAAGAACAAGGAAGTTTGTCATAATGAATAGCCTATAGGTCTTATTACCAAAGTTATAAAGTCTGGAAGGTAGAGGTCAAGGTGAAAAAAGCAGTAGGCAGGTGTGGAGCTATACTTTAATTGGTCCAAAGTAAGTGATTCAAAACATAGGAGAGACCTCTCCTTATATCTGCCTGGATGTGTCTATTTTTACTAAAACTACAAGGAAGAATGGTTTTATAGTGTTGGACCCCCTGGTATGTTTTTTTAGGGATTACGCCAAAAGAGATTTAAATAATACTTTAAAGTCCAGCTGTATTAAAATCTGTCCAGTGCCTTTAGAAATTATTACCAGAAGAATAAAAGATAAATAAAAAATATATACGATAATAAAATATGGTGTATTCTTATTAAGTGGTGGTTCAAAAAATAATTAGAATGAAATATGTGAAAAGGTGAAATAGAGTAAAATAAAACAAATAAATAAACAAATTGATAAATAAAATAAAATGTTCAACGATTAAATGGGTGTGTGAGAATGAAGTGAATAAATTAATAAATAAATCCAATTGAATGTTGGTCCCTCTGTCCGGTGTTGGACCCTCTGTCCAGTGTTGGTCCAAAAAATATATTTATATATATGTGACCCAATTACGTGCAAAAAAAAAAAAATATTTTTCAAATACAAATTGTTATTACAACAATAAATATGCATAAAATATGTTTTTAAATAAATAGTCCAAAAACGTGATGAAAATGACTTGTGCACAGTTGACTAAGAGAATGCCTGAAGAGAAAAAGTACGGTGTGTTTTTTCGTGCAAGGTAATGGTTTTGCACTCACCAGATACCCTGCCCCTGCAGGGGTAAAATGCCTTCACAGTGTAAGCCCCTGTGTCGCTTTGTGGTGTCTCTCTGGGATCTTTGTTTTCCTCAGCATAGATTAATCATTCAGATGTTTAATGAGAGAGAAGGATATCCATAGTGTAGTATTTTTTTAAACATCAAATTTATTAAGTTGAAAAATTACTCACAATCTTCAATCTTTATGAACCGCAATATTAAACCTGACGCTGATCGCTACAGCTTCAGGAGAGAGAGTGCGTCCTATGGCCACGCTCTATGCATTTCGTCATCAAGACGTTATCCGGAGTGGCCATATTGATACACCTCTCATCTTATATAGGATACAGTGCCTGCGCAAGTTTAAAGCCGCCATTTCAATTAGGAGCAAAGGGAGATTTTAGCCTTACATCCATTTCTTTATGATTAAAAGCCTCAAAAGAATGCGATAAATAGCGGGATACTGAGGGATATTAACCGTAATGTTAATTGCTGGTAATTGCAGGGATTAGGGCACTGCGACCTATACATCGTTACACATAGTTGTACATTATGGCAACACTACTTCTGGTCCTATTTGTCTGTTACACTGCCGCAGAATTAACAGTATGCATAACGTTTACATGCTCAATGTGAATGTATTCCAATTGTATATAACAGTGTATACATATAAAATATTTAAAAATAATAAAAAAATGAAAATAAAAAAATGAAATATAGATAAAAATGTATATAATAAATTGAGGTCAAGGTAACCAAGGGAGGATGGACACAAAACTTTACTTGACCAATTATAGTTAGTACTCCTTTTAACAGGTGAGTGACTTATGCAAGGACTAGCCATACTATTGGCATGGCAAAGAGTACATTGCTGCTAACTTCAGGAACTAAAGGTTCTACTTGGAGCTTTGGCATTCTCTGAAGATGTCACATGTTGGGCTACTGCATGTTCTGGCATCCAATTGAACTTATGTTTACGTTTGCTTGTTGCACGTGTAGCGCTGGCTCCTGACGAGCAGGTGCTATATGTTTTTTCAAAGTTAATTTTCCTGAAACCACAGTTGGGTTTTGGGGCTAATTTACTAAATTTATGGTTTCAGTACCAGTCTAGCTGGGTTGCACTGGGTTCTCCTTGACCACAGGTGTCGCAAGAGGCTTGCTATGGGGGCATGCGGTGGGGGGAGGAACCAGGAACACTGGCAAGGGACCAAAAAAGAAGAGGATGGGGACTGCTCTGCACTGTATCCAAAACCAAGAAAAAAGCTTTACCTAGTGATATACATGAATAGGATCAAGTAGCAATTAAAAACAAACACATACAGTATAGCATATAGACATGTAGCACACCTACCAACTTAGCATTATTCAACCTTTATCAGTGTGCCGTCAGGATATGGAAAGGTGATTAGCGATTTGTTGTTCCATCTTTTTATTTCAGAAGAGCAATAGTGTACTCAATGGGGTTAATTTACTAAATCTAGTAGAGTGCAAAATCTGGTGCAGCTCTGCATAGAAACCAATCAGCTTCTGGGTTTTATTGCCAAAGCTTAATTGAACAAGCTGAAGTTGAAAGCGGATTGGCTACTATGCAGAGCTGCACCATATTCTGAGTGTTTCAGTTTTAGTAAATCAACCCCAATTTATATAAGCCACCTCCATCTGGTTACGGGCCTGCGATTTCAGAGTTTTTGTCCAGCAACGGTTAAAGTCACAAGTGCCCTTGCCAAAAAAATCTTCTCCCCTTCCTCAAAAATGCTAGCAAGAGAGATTCTAGCAAAGGCAAAACATAGCATTCATTTCAAGAAACCGCAAAGGCCAGAGAGGAAGTATGCAAACATTATCCAGAGACGCCTGAAGATCGTTCGCACTGCGAGACCACGAGTGCCAGAAAGGCAGCGCAAGATCCTGTTCAGCAGGAAACTTGAAGGACATTAGCTTCAAATCCCGCTGTTTCTCAATTAGCTAAGCAAGAATTTTGTGGGGGTAATTCAGGACTACAGAATAAGGCTCTTTTATATGAACGGTTGTAGCAAAATGCATGCAGTTTACAGAAACCAAACAAATTCTTTATTTTATTCTCTGACCTGCACTGGAAAAAACAACAGCTGCAAACTTGGTCCATCTGCAGAATAAATTGAAGGGTTGTATAGTGCGATTCCATTCAAAACTTGGCCGTGCCATGCTGTATCACTGATTTCCACAAGCTGAAATGGTGGGTTTGTGCTGTGACCTGATGTATGTGATTGGGCAGTCACCAGACGGCACCAGGATGGGGAGGGGGTGTTGAAGTTGTAATCCCCAGGCCCTGTTCACTGGGCTCCGCTGTCCCACCTGCAAGCCTGGTGAGGTCATGGCAGATGTCACGTGGAAGGGGAGCACAAATGGACCTCCGTCCGCTGAGCTTCCTTCCTGTGCACAGACCAAGAAGTGACGTGTATGACGTCACTTCCTGGTCTTGATCTGTCAATCACTTGGATTAGTGCCCAATGAAGTGGCTGATAGAGTGCTCTATCGGCTGCAGTGGTGTACAGAGGAGACATCCAGGGTCTAATAGACCCAGGATGTCTCATGAAGAGAATCTGTCACCTATATGCTATCACATAGGGGGCTACTGAGGATCAAAGTAAATAAATAATAAAATAATAATAAATAATAAGATATCAATAAATAGATTAAATTAAGTTTTAAACATTCAAATAGACTCATGAAAAAAAAAATTGAGACTCCATCCCTCCCACACATGCACATACAAAAACGCACGTTAGATCACCTACGTAGGAAAACAGCGATTGCCCTACACATATCACTGCACATGTCGGCCAACAATTTTAGCACCAAAGTTCCTGCGTAACTCTAAACTGATGACCTGTAGGGGCTTTTAAAGCATTGCCTATGAATAAAAATAGACTACTGAAGTTTTTTGTCATTTCATGGGTGCACACAATTTCAAGGTTTGACATGCTGGGTATTTATTTACTTGGCACAGCCAGATCTTTTATATTTTACCAGAAAATTGTGTAATAAATTGCATCCATGTGCCCAAAAGTTAACATAAGTGTATTTTCAATACATCTTTTTGCTAATATTGTGTAACACAAAAAATTGGAACTACATTTTATTCTCCAGGATTAATGCTTTCAGAAAATATGATTTTTTTTGTGTGGATTTCAAGTAATCTTCGGGCTTAAGGCTGGGTTCACACTGCTGCGATGCGGGAATGCTGCGAATCCGCTGCGGGTTCCCGCATCGCATGCCTCCCGGCGGCAGTTCACACTGCCCTATGCGAATGGCTGGGAGTGTCAGTGAAAAGTTAATGACACCCCCAGATCAGTTCGCATATCGCAGTGCAAAACAGTGCTTCTGCTGCACTGAAATTCCATTGAGTTTTTTTTTTTTTTTTTTTTAACAAGAAGCATTCCATTGAGCTTTATCGGCCCTTCCCAGTTCTTCTCTGTTCACTACAAGAGCACTATCCTCCTATGTTACGGAGATAAGGAGAAAGGGTGTTGATAGGTGTTCCGTAGTCTAAATCAGTAGAGACCAACCTAAGGTAGCACCACTCTACTCCATATATACAGTAAGTGATCGCTGACACCCTAGGACAGGAAGTGTGTTACTGGCAGGATCACCACATATGAAAGTACTAAAAACTAGAAAAGGAATGCAGCCACCTCATCTAAGAACTGGTAAGCTGCAATATATTCAGTTTTTACTGTGGGGCTCAGATATACATTAGCTAACAGATCACTTCAAACCTATACATTTTTTTCTTATTGTGACTTATGTTGTGGAACGTGGATCTTGTACATATCATGTTCTTGGATCTGGCTGTAATTATACCTAATTTTGGGTTTCCCTATCATACGATTATTAAAAAAGGAAAAAAATAAAAATAAATTAGCTAGCATTGGGCTTTCAAGTGTAGCACTGACCCCCGAAGGAGTGGCTGATTTAATTGGGCTTACCGTTACCTTCTTCACCTCGTGCATGTCTAGGAGTTTCTTGAGGTAGATGGCCCAAGAACTGTACAGACTGACGCCAGATCCGCTTAAGGGATTTTTATTTGCAAAAAAAGGAGTAAACAAACACAGTCTCTCAAAGTAGGGTTAGAGGGTTTAGGTAGGAAAGTCCAGGTACTCTTAGAACTAATTCAAATAGAAAAAAGTCTCTCACATTAGGAAATCCAGAGAATAGCCATTCACAGCTAGATCCTCACCCTTATCGGATAGTCCTTCTCTCACCAGGCCTAGCAGCCAACTGGGTGTTTAAATCAAACAAAGTCTCTGCCACAGACTTGTTGTAGAACACTTGAATAAACTGAAAGATGTAGAAAAAAACTTAGAGAACCCTCGTACGGTACCAGTATCTTGCAGCCGGTCCGGCGATACCAATTGAGATTAGATTTGCTTGGGGGTCTTTAAACTTAGCCTCCAGGCACCTGCTGAGAAGCCAACCTTTGCGTGGCCTTCTCCCGAAGAGTCCTCCCTTGGATGATTCTACAGTTGCTGGGCCTCTCCCCAAACCAAGACGGCACCGGACCACCTTCAAATCCTTCTTTCAGTTACTTTGCCTCGGGGCAGCCAGCCCTGAGACTTGGAGTCGGGTGGATCTGCACCCCAGGCTATGAGAGCCCTGGGGGCTGGTCAGGAGGACCAGGACCAAACAGCCAGAAAGCACCTCTGGACCAGAACCCCAAAACACGTGACATCAACAAGAGTGACACTCCCACTGGGCTAGTTCCGAGAGAGAACCGGCACTTAATTCACCCAACTGGACTGCGTTCTAGCACCTGCCAAGGATGACAGCGCCACCTATGGTCAAGCAGAACACAATGCAATCCAGCCAGACTGGTACTGAGGCCAAAATTTAGAATAATTAAACCCAAAACCAAACTGCAGTTCCAGAAATATTAAATGCCAAAAACACATAGCGCTTGCTCTTCAGGAGCCGGCGCAACACAGGTGATTGTAAAAGCATGGTTTTTTTGGGGGTTTTTTGGGTTTTTTTTTTATTAAAATAATTAACATGTCATACTTACTTGCTCTGTGCAGTGTTTTTTGCACAGAGCAGCCCCCATCCTCCTCTTCTCAGGTCCCCTGCCGGCGCTCCTGGCTCCTTCCCCCCTACATAGCCACTTGCTATGGGGGCACTCGTGCGTGCTTGTTCCTATGTTCCCCTGTGTGTCTATAACAGGGGGCTTCAAATGATTTAAACAAGGGGCCACTAAACTATCTGTCAGGCTTTAGGGGAGCTGGACTGTGGTCAGTGTGAGTAGAAAATGTCCCAAGACTAGTGGGAGTAAACACTGCCCCATCAATGATTTTAGCCGGAGGAATAGTTCACCACTGTTGGTTTTAGCAGGAGGAATAGTACTACATCGATGGTGTCAATGGGAGGAATAATGCCCCATTAATGGTGTCAGTGGGAGGAATGGTGCCTTATCATTGGTGTCAGTTGGGGGAATAGTGTCCCAAGGGCCAGATAGAGGCAAGCCATAGATTGGAGACCACTGTGGATACACAGAGCAGGGCTCAGCCCCGCCCCCTGCTCCCTCGTCAATGGCTGTGATTGACAGCAGCGGAGCAGAGGAAGCCAATGAGGGAGGGAGAGAGCCAAGAGCCTTCACTTTTGTGCATATTACTGGATCAAGATCATGCTCAGATATGTGTTTATGGGGGGCTGTAGGGGGTAGCTGCATGCAGTGTTTTTTTTTACCCTAATGCAGTAAGGTAAAAGTCCTACAACCCCCTTGGGCAATAGAAGGTAAAATTATATTTTGTACAAAAAAGTGTATAGCTTCAGCTTCTAATCCTCAATCTTCAGTAGCTGATAGAAGAAAAACTATGCTAATCATTATATGGAAATATGGTGCAGCAAACAGGTAGAAATGCAACATTAGCAATGAAAATGACTAACACAAACCTTAGTAAAAACTCAAGTTCTGTGCTTGTTGATAACAAAAACGCTATAATTTATTGTACCTGGAATGCTGGTGTACAGTTGCCAGTGGTCAGTGGAAGACCACGAACAGGCCAGGCATTCCGGAATGCAGGTGTGTCAGTGGTCATTTGCAGCAGACAGCCGCGTAGTTCCACTCTCTGGTATCCCTAGGAGGAAACGGTAGACCGTCATCCCTCTCACACCTTCACTAAGGGAAAGAGGGGAGGAGGGTTGAATGTGTGGGACTTGACAAGCTTAGCTGAACATTTCATGAGCTCATCTGCTTGTGATAATCATTAATGCATTTTATAGGTGCAGGTCACCTACGGTCAAGTGAATTTCTTATGTTAGCTTCTCTGGAAACCTGAGAGCTCGTTGTTTCACAATTTCAAGGTCCTGGCTGGCAGGACATGCCATAAAGTTTTTAAAGACCCACAGGGAAGACTATTGTTCAGGGCATATTTATGAAATAGTTAAATTTTTCCACATCAGCAATGTGATAAAAAAAATGAATGTGTTGTACAACTATGGCAAATCTTCTAAAGGGCATTTATAGCAAAAAAGCAGTGAGTAGACAGAAAAGTAACCAGTTATTGCTTTTCAAATATGACTTGTGGACAATTTATTTTATCTGCATATAATTATTTATTGTTAAAGCCCAACTCCAGGCAAAAAATAAAAGTTTTCCCATGTAGTCCGGCTGTGCTCGCACTGCATGGGTACAGAAAGGAAAGGGATGAGATGATTGACCAATAGGCTGAGCCTACATTGCAAAAAGTCAGTAGAGTGGAGAAGGAGCTCCCCTTTACGGAACTTTAATGGCTCAAAAAGTAGTAAACAAAAGGTATATAAAAGGAGTGTACAAAATTTATTGAAATATAAACATTAAAATTTAAATCAATAAGTGGCTATTGACATCTTAGTTGCATACACATGGCAGGAAACAGAAAGATAAAACTCTAGAGGGGTCCAAGGACTACCGTGATAAAGTCACTACGGCAGGTCACATGGACCATACCCGACGCGTTTTAGGAGAACCCTACTTCAGAGGTGTGTAGAGTAGTTTTGTTTCTATCTTTAAAAACAAACAAAATATAATAAATAGCATGTACAGGAAAAATGTGTATATACAACCATTAGTTATTCAATAAAGAAAACATATGTGTATTAAGAAAAAACACACTTACATGTTGCCAAAGTAAATGCAGGTACATGTCACAGCCACAGAGTGATTTTGTAAAAGCCAGACAGCCATGTCCTAACAATGATCTGAGCGGTAAAACCTCCTGATGGCAACAGTGAGCAACCAGCGAGACTAGCATGGAGTAAAGCACAGCCACAGGGTGCACACGGGTACTTTGGAGGGCTTCTTATAACACTAATGCCGTGTACACACGACCGTTTTTTCTGTCAGAATAAACTCTGATGCCCCATACACACTATCAGTTTTTCCCTCCGATTTAACAAAACCATATAATATGAGGTCAAACCTTAGGAGTTTCAATTTGTATGCAATCAGACAGGTGCTTGCACTACATGGTTTTCGTCAATCTGAAGGAAAAACTCAGAAGAAAAACTGATAGTGTGTATGGGGCATGACGGTTTTTCCATCGGAGTCCCGACGGAGTTCCGCTGAAACGGACTTGCCTACACAAGATCACACCAAAGTCTGATCGTTTAGAACGTGATGACGTACAACACGAACAACGGGACTAGAAAAAGAAAGTTCAATAGTCAGTAGTAGGGATGAGCTTCCAGTTCGAGTCAAACTCATGTTTGATGCGAACATTGCCTGTTCGGCAAACAGTGAAAATTTGGGGTGTTCACGGCAAATACGAAAAGCCGCGGAACACCATGTACAAGTCTATGGGAGAAATCGAAAGTGCTAATTTTAAAGGCTAATATGCAAGTTACTGTCCTAAAAAGTGTTTGGGGACCTGGGTCCTGCCCCAGGGGACATGTATCAATGCAAAAAAAAGTTTTAAAAATTGAAGTTTTTTAGGGAGCAGTGATTTAATAATGATTAAAGTGAAACAATAAAAGTATAATATTCCTTTAAATTTCCTGCCTGGGGGTGTGTATAGTATGCCTGTGAAGGGGCGCATGTTTCCCGTGCTTAGAACTGTCCCTGCACAGTGTCATTTCTGCAGGAAAAAAAGTCACTCGCGGCTATAATGAATTGTCGGCTCCCGTAATACAGAGAACACTCGTTGAAAGTTATTGATTAAAAAAATAAAAAGCGTGGGTTTCCCTCAAATTCAATTACCAGGCCCTTCAGGTCTGGTATGTATATTAAGGGGAACCCCGCATCAAAAAAAATGTACGTGGGGTTCCCCCTAAAAATCCATACCAGACCCTTTATCCAAGCACGCAACATGGCAGGCCGCAGGAAAAGAGGGGGGGACGAGAGAGTGGCCCCTCCTCCTGAACCGTACCAGGACACATGCCCTCAACATTGGTAGGATGCTTTGGGGTCCCCCCAAAGCACCATGTCCCCATGTTGATGAGGACAGGGGCCTCATCCCCACAACCCTGTCCAGTGGTTGTGGGGGTCTGGGGGCGGGGGGCTTATCAGAATCTGGAAGCCCCCTTTAACAAGGGGACCCTCAGATCCCGGCCCCCCTGTTTGAAATGGTAAGGGGGTACAAAAGTACCCCTACCATTTCACAAAGAAAGTGTAAAAAATAGTTAAATAAGACAAACACACTTTTGAAAAAGTCCTTTATTAAAAATAAAAAAAATAAAAAAAGATTCCATCTCTGGGGGGGGGGGGGGGGGGGGCAACGATGGCTGATCTGATCCAGCGACGGGTGATCTCTCAGTCCAGCGCAGCGCAGTCCATCCACCCTTCCTCTGTCGCCACTGGGATCCCGGCAGCCTGACGTTTCTTATATGAGGGCGGGGCCACCTGGCCCCGCCCCCTCTGACGCTAGTAGGGAAGCCTGGCTTCCCCAATGACGTGTGGGTGACCCCGCCCCCTCTGATGTAACGGAAACCTTTTTTTTTTATTCTTAAAGGGGACTTCCAGATTCTGATAAACCCCCCGCCCGCAGACTCCCACAACCACCAGCCAGGGTTGTGGGGATGAGGCCCTTGTCCTCATCAACATGGGGACATGGGGCTTTGGGGGGACCACAAAGCATCCTCCCAATGTTGAGGGCATGTGGCCTGGTATGGTTCAGGAGGGGGGCACTCTCTCACCCTCCCACCCTTTTCTGCGGCCTGCCAGGTTGCGTGCTTGGATAAAGGGTCTGGTATGGATTTTTAGGGGGAACCCACGTCATTATTTTTTTTAAATTTCCCCTTAATATCCATACCAGACCTGAAGGGCCTGGTAATTGTTTTTTTTTTATCAATGACTTTCAATGAGTGTTCTCTGTATTACGGGAGCCAACAATTCATTATAGCCAAAAGTGATTTTAAATGACTTTTTTCCTACAGAAATTACACTGTGCAGGGACAGTTCTAAGCACGGGAAACATGCACCCCTTCACAGGCATACTATACACACCCCCCAGGTATGAAATTTAAAGGAATATTACACTTTTATTGTTTCACTTTATTATTAAAATCACTGCTTTTTTTGCATTAATACATGTCCCCTGGGGTAGGACCCAGGTCCCCAAACACTTTTTAGGACAGTAAATTGCCTATTAGCCTTTAAAATTAGCACTTTAGATTTTGCACGTGCGAGTCCCATAGACTTTAATAGGGTTCTAAAGTTCACACAAAGTTTAGGTCTTTGCGCAGGTTCTGGTGCGAACCGAACCGGGGCGTGTTCGGCTCATCCTTAGTCAGTAGCCAATAGTTGCCCTTGCGTCCTTTTTGGTCCGTCGGAACAGCATACAGGCAAACTGATTTCCTGATAGGAATTGATTCCATCGGAAAGATTTAAAACATGTTCTATTTCTGTGTCCGTCAGAATTTTCGTCCGACCTTGTGTACATGGCATAAGGGTGCTTCCACACTGAGGCATCGGTGGTAAAGTGCTGCTATTTTTACATCTTTACTATAATTTCAGCAGCGTTGTTCGGCCGCAAAGCGGGGCACTTTTAACCCCCGCCAGCAGCCAAAAAAAGGTTAAAAATTCCCACAAAGCACTGCTACAACTGCGCTTTGGCAGCAGTGCTGCCTTATTGATTTCTTTGGAAATCCTCATGCTCTATTTTGAACATAAGAAAAGGGTAAATGTATAGAGGATTGTATACGTATATCTATATTATACTAAAGAGTTTTTATATGTTTTATTGTGACACATATACAAATTAAAAAAGTGTATATATTAATGCACAAACAAGGGACCATAGTGTACCGTATATACTCGAGTATAAGCCGAGATTTTCAGCCCCTTTTTTTAGGCTGAAAGTGCCCCCCTCGGCTTACACTCGAGTCACCGCCGTATTCAAAAGCCGCGCCTCCCTGTCTGTGATAGGCGGAACACTCAATTTCACAGCAGTCAGTGTTCCGCCTATCACGGACATCTGCTCATTCTCATACTACGGACGAGGGAACACTGACTGCTGGGAAATTGAGTGTTCCGCCTATCACAGACAGAGAGGCGCGGCTTTTGAACAGTGGAATGGCCGCCGTCTGTCAGACGAGGAGGAGAGGTGCGGCATGGCACACAGAGGCTGCAGATTGACACAGGTAGGCAGGGATGGACGGGACACAGGGATGGACGGGACACAGGGATGGACGGGACACAGCGATGGACGGGACACAGCGATGGACGGGACACAGCGATGGACGGGACACAGGGATGGACACAGGGATGGACGGGACACAGGGATGGACACAGGGATGGACGGGACACAGGGATGGACACAGGGATGGATGGGACACAGGGATGGACGGGACACAGGGATGGACACAGGGATGGACGGGACACAGGGATGGACGGGACACAGGGATGTCTCACCCTCGGCTTATACACGAGTCAATACGTTTTCCCAGTTTTTTTGTGGTAAATTAGGGGCCTCGGCTTATACTCGGATCGACCTATACTCGAGTATATACGGTATATACTGCACGGGTCAGCTGCTCATTTTGTTTAGAAGTGAGGAGAAAGCTTATACTCACCACCAGAAAGCGGCACTCCCCCAAGGTCCAGCGGTGACCCATTCCTGGTTTATGGAGCCTGCTCTGGGGCTTGATGATGCCAGAAACAGTCCACAATTTAAGACCACTGGAGTGCAGGTGTAATGGATCGGTCTTGTGCGGTGAGGATTAGGTAAGCATATCAGCGCTCTTCTCTCCCCTAGACAAAAATAAGCAGTTAATACATGCAGTGTGGGCACAGCTACACTATATGAGAAAACATTTTCTTTTGTCCATAGATGGACTTTAACCCCTTTGCTGCCAGGCTCATACGTCATACACCCCAGCTTCCCCCAGGCACCCCTCCCATGTAGCCCAGGCTCCGCTTTGCCAATCTGTGGGTCCAAGACCTACATAGCGGATTTCGCTAGGTAGAGGGGAGGGAGCAGAGTGGACACACGTCTGATCACTAGGGAAGAGGAGACTGGGGAAACGTTTCCCCCCGCCTGCAGCAGACCGGTATCATCTCAACCTAGGCAAAGTCACTGGACTAGAGCTCAAAGATTACTTTGTATTGATAAAAGGTACAGCTTTTTAAGTGATACTGTTACTGTATATGTGGCATGTCAGAAATTAATTCATGCAGACTTCTAACGTTTTTCTTTTTTCCCTCAGAAAATGACGTAGTCTTTTTATTTTACAAAACTAATAATAGGGGTCATGTTATGTGACCGTATCGAATACAAATAGTTTTTTTAGTGGAGTCCTTCTTTAAACCCTGCAGTGATTTGTAGCCAAGAATGCTAATAAACGCAGAGATTTATGGTACTGTTCTTGTCCTTCAGAATAAGGAGGTCAGCCAGGGATTGTATAACTGTGATGGAAGGGCTACAAAGGCTTGTAACAAGGCCATAAAAACCTTATGTTCCTCCTGGTCATGATGTCATTTCAAAGACCAATGTTCTACGTGAAGGAGGCCTCACAATTTTCATGTCTGGAGCTGAGGAGACCTCACACTACTTGCCATCTCTGGAAGAGGCACTGCAAGGAAAAGTGTGCTTTTACATATCTTTAGAGGGTCGGGAATTGTGCAGTTACCTACAGCCAAAGACTAAGTATAAGACCTCACTCACACAGGGAGTACCAAAGGGTATGCCCTGGTAGGGCAGCATTTACCCACACAAGCATGCACAGGTGTTCCATGCATCCCTGTGCAGGCAGTTTTATTAGACCCCTTTCACACTGGGGCGCTTTGCAGGCGCTACAGCACTAAAAATAGTGCCTGCAAAACGCCCTGAAAGAGCCGCTCCTCACACTCCAATGTGAAAGCCCGAGGGCTTTCACACTGGAGCGCACTGGCAGGACAGTAAAAAAAGTCCTGCGAGCAGCATCTTTGGAGTGGTGAAGGAGCAGCATGTATACTGCTCCTGACCATTGAAATGAATGGGGCAGCGCAGCTATACCGCCGGCAAAGCGCCGCTGCAGCAGCACTTTGCGGTGGTTTTAACCATTTCTCGGCCGCTAGCAGGGGGGTAAAGCCATCCCACTAATGGCCAAATACCGCCACTAAAACAACGATAAAGCGGCGCTAAAAATAGCGCCGTTTTACCACTGCTGCCCACACCACCCCAGTGTGAAAGGGGCCTTAATGTCATTTTGGACACAGCGGCTACACAGTCACAGTTGATGCTCCCAATCTAACATCCATGTGGATGTGAGTGCGTGTCCCCAAACTCCCAGTGTGCACGCACACAGACCTGCACACACCCACATGGATGTAAAATTGTAAGCAGCAACTGTATCCATGTAGCCCCTGCATCCCAATTGACTTCAATGGGACTGCCTTCACAGGGAAGCATGGAACACCATATGGGTAAACACTGTGCTTCGCAGGTGTATGTGTGAATGAGCCCTAATGAAGCGTTTTTTATTTCCAACATATGCCTGTTTCGAACTATCCACCTGCAGTCATCCTACGTAATGTCTCCTGAGGCCATCATTCATTCCAACCCCCCAGACATACAAAGAAGCATGTCCATGCAGCGCTACTCTTGCAGGAACTGCTTATCAATTTGGGTTCTCAGTTTTTTTGCCTCAACATTATGAATGACTCTCAGGTTAGACAAAGAGAATATTGCACTATCCTACACACATTATGGTTTGATATCAGGAAGTAAACACCAGACTAGTTAGTGAACAAGGAATGCGGTATTCTGTTATGAGTTAAAATAGATGGCAGTATGACCATAAATGAACAAGTGAATAGGACTAACACAAGTCTCTAGAGAAGGAAGTCACTGTATTATAGCAGCTTAGAGTAACGATCTATAATGGTGATGTAGATATTAGCATTAATATAGATAAACAGTAAAGGCAATGTTGATAAACACTGCGATAACTTCTCTGCAACTAGTGAACTGTAACTGCTATGAGTACACTCTGTATGAATGGCTACGCTAGTATTGGAGACTCACACACCTTTACAAAAGGTATGTAAAGAGAGGAATTTGCCTTTGCTAGCCGATAAAATACGGTCTGTTGATCCCATCCCCATATATGTAGTAAGACCAATTTCCTCAGAAAAGTGGAACTTTAAATGGATCACAGACAGAGAGACTATAGAAAAATAATTGAATTTTTATTATTACATGAATAGACAACTCATAGTGAAAAACACAATACAAAGCATTGGATAAAACAAAGACATATATATGAAAAATATAGAATTAAAACGACAACTATGAACCAAAGCCCAGAAGCTGTCAGAACAACAGACCAGCCAACATGTTTCAAAAAACACGCATGGTTTTTATCTTCTTCAGGGACTGCTAGGAGCGTTTCACCAAAACGAATGCAATAATTAAGTTACGAAAAAAGGGGGGATCAGGGGAGGATATCCAACTGTCCCAAGCACCCATAGATCAGCCTGCAACATACCCAAGAAGGGGGAATGTTTGCCCAAAGGATATGCTGCAGTGAGCAGGGAAAAATTTTAATCGCCAGGACTGTCTGAAATATTTATTCAAGAGTTTGAGCATTTCTGTGCCAAAACAGATCCAAGAAAAATCAGCCAGATTTAGGCATGATCTGGCTGTCCGTGTCCTAATTGTGTCTAGTAGTTGGATAGGACACAGTGGAGGAAAAGGCATCACCTACACTGAAGGATCTGTAATGATCTTACTCCTGAGATTTGTTTGGCATGGCTCATATTGTCAGTCAAATTACAGACCTTACAAAAGGTACCTCTTACTGGGACAGCAAGCAAAGTTCTTGTGAGAAGCTATCAGAGGGAAGAAACCTTTGCCCTAGTTTTTTACCGGTTAGCGCTGGGGCCCAGTCTTTATGGTGGTGCAAATATATACAGTTCCAGTAAAGTCTGTGTGCAGTAAATAATGCTGCTAGTCAGATGGCCAGTTCCTATATGCTCAGCTCACTGCCTGGTTTGTCTGGGGTGACTCTGGTTCTCAGCATCCTGGGAATTCCCTCTGGGAATCGTAATTCCCCAGTCCATGAACTGTCATAGCAGACTTCCCTTGTTAAACTATATATCCCATAGTTCACTGCTGCCAACATTAAAGTCTCTTGAACTCCTTCTGCTTGTCAGCTCCTCTTGGTCGGTGGAGGTGAGGTAGTGTTAACCGATTCAGACTGATAATCTGGGATGGGGTGGGGAGACGGAGAGCAACTGCAGCACAGCATCCTAAACTTGCTCTTTTATATTCCTAGCCAAGCACCTGGCTACATCTAGACTGACAGATGGACCAACAGCCAGATCATGCAAAAGGTAGGGCAGGAGAATATGCCTCCCAGCCGACCACCGTCTGCTGGGAAAGCTGCTTGAAAAAGATATCCAATCTTTATTGTTGTCCCTGAGAAAAGTCATACTGAGAGCTGTCTGCTTACAACCCCCTTCACCACCCCTCGCTTTCCATTCAGCTGAACATGAATGATTGGCCAAGCCAAATATTCACATGTATAGTATAGGCACTCGGCCTATGGACATGCTTAAAGTGGAAGAAAACATCAACTCTAACCATTTTAAAAATGTTACATTTCACTCCTCCTCCCTATCCTGTATAAAAAAAAAATTCTGATAAAGTTGAAAATCAGTGTGGAGTAAGTTGAAAGTAATTTTGATACACTGGGAAGGTGAAATGTAGCGTATATAAAAGTATTATGCTTCAAACAAAAGCACAACTTAATCAGTAAATAAACTAAACTTGCTTTTTTAAAAGGTTATTGTTTTAATACAAATGAAATAAACAAAGACTGTATAAAGTGGGGAAATAACGATTTGATCTCCTGCAGATTTTGTAAGTTTACCCACTTACAAAGAAATTAAGGGTCTAGAATTGTTATCATAGGTGCCTTTTAAATGATAGAGACAGAATATCGACCAAAAATCCAGAAAAAACACAATATTGTATGTTGTAAATGTCATAACTGTAGCAAGGTCCCAGTCCTCCTTCGCCTATTGAGAACCTCCAGGGCCGATTGGCAGACTCAGAGACTTCAACAGGAGCACAGCCATGCAGGGAAAGGCATCCAGCCAGACACCACATCTGCATGTGTAGGAATGCGGTCGCCTATGGCAACAGTCTTTAGTTCCTAACACAAAGTGTAACAGTTCCTTCACTTCTACTGCAATCACTTCTTGTAGTTCTTCAGCCCACTGAGCTCCCGGGTCTCTCTCACTAGACAAGATGATTCTCTGCCACAGAATCCCTTGAGCTCCTCCAATCTTCACTGTAGCATCTTCCTCAAGCGTCACCCCCACCTCTCTGCTGGGTCCCTAGCTTGGCTCTCAAGATACTTCTCAAGCTTCACCCATCTGGCCTGCTTGGTCCCTGTCTTGACACACAAGGCTGTTCTGCAAACGTTACCTCCGTTAGCTGGGTCACTGGCTTGATACCCACTGAAGTTTCCAGACTCTCCACCATCCCCAGTTGGTGAGAATAATGCCCCCCAGCCCCCCTCCCCTCATTTTACTTACCTGAGTCCCTTCATTCAGTCGGCAGAGGTGCGCTGTCCCTTTCTGCACGGGGCCTCGGCTCTTGATTGGATAGATTGATATCAGTGCAGCCATTGACTCCCGCTGCTGTCAATCAAATTCAATGAGGCGGGCACCGGGTCCGACATTCATGTAAATGGACGCAAATGCTGGGAGTGAGCCCACAAGGTAACCCCCTCAGGAGAGCACTTCTCCTAGGGGGTTATCTGATAAGAGGAGGGACCTGAGAAGTCCATGATCAGGACCACCCTGTGAAAAACGAGCTGCACAGTGGAGGTAAGTATGACATGTTTGTTATTTAAAAAAAACAAAAAACTGAAGCTTTGCAATCACTTTAATGCCCTGTACACAGGACCAGTTTTCCCGTTGGAATAAACTCTGATGCCGCGTACACACGATTGGAATTCCAGCCAGAAAAAGACAGATGAGAGCTCCGTGTATATGCTTCATCGGAATTTAGCTGTCCGAATTTCCGACAAGCCAAAAATTGGTAGCATGTTCTCAATTTTCCTGACGGAAAAACTTTCAGAAATTCCGATCGTGTGTATGCAATTCCGACATGCCAAAAATCACACATGCTCAGATTCAACTACGAGACAGAAGCTATTGTCTACTGGCTAGAGAACTTCCTTTTTCTAGTCCCGCTGTACGTGTTGTACGTCACTGCGTTCTAAACGATCGGAATTTGGTGTGACCGTGTGTAGGCAAGACAGCTTGAGCAGAATTCCTTCGGAATTCCATCAGGAAAACCATCAGAGCTTTTTCCGATGAGAATTACGATCGTGTGTACATGGCTTGATGGAGTTCTGACGGAATTCCGCTGAAACTGTCTTGCATACACACAATCACACCAAAGTGCGACCGTCAAGAACTCGGCGACGTACAACACGTACGGCGGGACTAGAAAAAGGAAGTTCAATAGCCAGTAGCCAATAGCTTCTGTCTCGTACTTACTTCAGAGCATGCGTCGTTTTTGGTCTGACTGAACAGCATACAAATGAGCTGTTTTCCCGATAGGAATTGGTTCTGTTGGAAATATTTAGAGCATGTTCTAGTTCTAGGTCCGCCAGAATTTGACGTAAAAAGTGCAATGGAGAATATACGAGGAAAACCTGTCAGACTTTTTCTGTTGGACATTCCGCTTGTGTGTACACGACATAAGGATCTAGAGAAGATCTGTAAAGAAGAGTGGACCAAAATCCCAACTGAGATGTGTGTATACCTGGTCAACAACTACAATAAATGTCTTACCTCTGTACTTGCCAAAAAGGGTTTCTCCACCAAGTACAAAGTCATGTTTTGCTTGAGATCAAATACTTATTTTACTCATTGAACTGCAACTCAATTTATAACATTTGTATCATGTGTTTTTTCTGGATTTTAGGTTGATATTCTGTCTCTATCATTTAAAATACACCTATGATAAAAAATGATAGACCCTTTATTTCTTTGTATGTGGGAAAACTTACAAAACCTGCAGGGAATCAAATAATTATTTTCCCTACTGTATGTTAAGAACATTTCAACTACATATGAGAATAGGTAACCATCTCCTTTCCCTCATAATAATTTAAAAGCTTCCTGACAATATGCAGTCTTAGGCCGCGTACACACGGGCGGACTGTCCGCCCAACTAGGTTCGTCAAACAGTTTGACAAACAGTCCGTTCAAAATTAGCATGAACGGACTTGACCACACACGACGAACGAACAGTCCGCTGAAAACTTGCGCGATGACGTGAACGGCACGTACGACGGGACGAGAGATTATAAAGTCCTATACACTGCAATGCAACCTTCGGCGTGTAAATCCTTTCTGAGCATGCGCGGAACTTAGTTTGACGAACAAGCCTACACATGAGCGGACTGTCCGCTCAAACCAAGTTTCAGCGGACAGTCTTACGGAAATTCCGAAAAACTTTGTTCGTCAGACTGTCCGCTGAAACTGTCCGCTGAAGCCCACACACGAGCGGACTGTCCGCTGAAACACTGTTCAGCGGACAAAGTTGGACGAACAGTCCGCCCGTGTGTACGCGGCCTTAGTTTTGGACAATCCTGAGTCAGAAGCATATATTGCTCTATGAAGAGCTTAATAAATGTTTTCCTGATTTTCAGGTGTCATTTTCTCTATAAATAGAAAGGCCAGTATGGTGGCCTGGAATTATGGGAGGAGCCCGGTGGAGTATATAACCAGCCCGTTCGCCTATCTTCCTCATCGGTTCCGGCGCGCGATACCTGATACGTCAGATATCAAGGGCCGACTATCCTAGACCAGACGCAGTGAGCCCGTTCGTGAGTTCCCGCGTTGTTTGTCTCCGTCTTGACCGTCTTCTCGTTCATCAGCGTCCGTGGGTTTCGCCGTCGGAGTGTCGTCTTACCCATCGAATTTGTCGTTACACGTCGGGCCGGCTGTCGCAGGTAGGGCTTCGGCACCCCCTTTTCGGTTCATGTATTACAATGTCCCATCAACATTCCCTGAACTCACGAACCGCTCGAATGTTTTACTGTGGCTCTCGTACTCATGTCACTGTTTCTACTTTCGATGTAGTCGTTATCACCTTCGGTCGATCACGCCATGTCAGGCGATTCATTCGCAGGTACGACATTCGAAACCATTCGACTCCCCGAGCATTTCTATTAGTATCGGTCGAATCGTTCGACTCACAGCCGACTGCTTGTTACGACAAAGCAAGCAGTCCGCACGTATCGGTTGGTCTGCTCCAGTTCGAATATATCTCATCATTCATGCAGTTGTGTTATGTATCTCATTTCATCTCATTTCAAGTCATTTCAGTCCCACTCATTTCTACCGTTTCAAATCATTTCTGTCACTAGCCGCGCTCCGGCGCGAATCCTGTCGCACCTCTGGTGCACCGATTCGCTTTGAAGTGCCCCAGGGTTCGGCCTCATTTCTGTACATGCTCCAGAGACTGAGTCACTCGCAGGTTCACGCACGGTCCCTGATTCTTGTCTTTGTCATGGCATACCATTTCTGTCACTTATTACGCTCCAATTCGAATCCTGTCGCATTCTTCTATGCACCGATTCGTCCTGGTGTGCCCAGCTGCTACGCCTCATTTCGGTACATGCTCCAGAGACGGATTCTTTTTTCGTAACCTGCAGTCCAGTCGTTGAATCCGGTCTCTGTCATGGGATATCATTTCTGTCACTTATTACACTCCAATTCGAATCCTGTCGCATTCTTTTATGCACCGATTCGTTCTGGTGTGCCCAGCTGCTACGCCTCATTTCAGTACATGCTCCAGAGACGGATTCTTTGTTGTAACCATCAGTCCAGTCGTTGAATCTTGTCTCTGTCATGGCATATCATTTCTGTCACTTATTACGCTCCAATTCGAATCCTGTCGCATTCCTTATGCACCGATTCGTTCTGGTGTGCCCAGCTGCTACGCCTCATTTCAGTACATGCTCCAGAGACGGATTCTTTGTTGTAACCATCAGTCCAGTCGTTGAATCTTATCTCTGTCATGGCATATCATTTCTGTCACTTATTACGCTCCGATTCGAATCCTGTTGCATTTATTTATGCACCAATTCGTTCCGGTGCGCCCAGCTGTTACGCCTCATTTCAGTACATGCTCCAAAGACAGGATTCATCTGTTTGGTTCAAGGGCTCGTCCTCTGATTCTTGTCTTTGTCATGGGTTTTCATTTCATTTCACCTATCACGTTCCGCTTCGAATAGTCACATCTGTGTACCAAATTCGTCTCGGCGTGCCCCAGGAATGGCCTCATTTCAGTACATGCTCCAGAATCCGTTTCGTGCTCGGTCGCAAGTTGTGGCATGGCGATCCGGATCTCTGTCATGGCAGGTTCTCTCATTTCACTGTCACATACCGCTCCCCGGTTGGGGTCCAGTTGATTTTTCAAGGTTTGGATGCCTACCAGGGGGCCTTGCTCCTCGGCCTCATTTCATTATAAAGTTGCCTCAAAAGGGAAGAACACAGCTTCGTTTAGGCGTGTCTCGTTGTTTTTCTCCACATATAAGCATAGACTTCGTGCAATCGTCGTAAATACACATCCAAGCGTAGACTTCTTGCAATCATTGCAAGCACGCATCCAGGTATAGTCTAATCGCAATCATTGCAAGCACACATTCGAGCATAGACCTCTCGCACTCATTGCAAGCACGCATTCAAGCATAGACCTCTTGCGATCATTGCAAGCACGCATTCGAGCATAGACCTCTTGCACTCGTTACAAGCACGTATTCGAGCATAGACCTCTTGCACTCATTACAAGCACGCGTTCGAGCATAGACCTCTTGCAGTCGTTGCAAGCACGCATTCGGGCATAAACCTCTTGCAATCATTGCATGCACGCATTTGAGCATAGACCTCTTGCAATCGTTGCAAGCACGCATTCGAGCATAGACCTCTTGCGATCATTGCAAGCACGCATTCGAGCATAGACCTCTTGCAATCATGGCAAGCACGCATTCAAGCATAGACTTCTTGCAATCATTGCAAGCTGATGTCCAGGCACAACTTATGGCAATCATTGCTGCCAGGCACTTCTGGCTGCTCAATAGATTGCTTTGGGGAAAGCCTGGATACCTTCCTAAATGTTCGTTGTATTACAGGGTACTTATAGGTATAGTTGATCCAGGGAAAATCCGATTGCCTCTCGAGGGGTCAGGAAGGAATTTTTTCCCCTGCTGTAGCAAATTGGGCTATGCTCTGTTGGGGTTTTTTTTGCCTTCCTCTGGATCAGCTGCGGGCGTAGAATTGGGTGTGTCGGGTTGTGTGATACCTTATTTATTTTGATTTGTGGTTGGACCGGATGGACTTCTGTCTTTTCCGGCCTGGCTACCCATGAAGCCTACTGTAATTCCTTGCAATCGTTGCAGGCACGCATCCTAGCATAACATCTTGCAATCATAGCAAGCACGCATCCTGGGTAACATCTTGCAATCATCGCAAGCACGCGTCCAAACATACATTCAAGCACAACTCCTGCAGACTTCGCAGTGCACAGGCGGTAACACGAATTGCTCACAGTCACTACGTACACATCTCCTGTGACAAACTCCCGGGCAATTGTCGCAAGCACACGTTTAAACACAACTTTTAGTCATGCCAAGGCTCGCGACTTAGCATGACTTCTTGCAATCATTCGTTGCAAGCACGTTCTCAGTGGCACGCTAACTGGCTACACGTCATTTTCAGCAGCACTTAATTGGCCACTTGTCTCCTGTGGCTTTTCTTACAAACCACTCACTGTTGCCTGTCTATCCGTCTCTTCCTTAGGACAGTTGAGTTCAACTTCCGTCCCGCACCAGGATCATGTTGACACACGCAACTGGCTTCTTCCAGTAGCACGCCCAGGCTATTTCTAGCCAGCGTTCAACATTTCTTATCCTTACAGTGCACGAAGAGCCATCTGTCGTTACGGCCCATACAGCAAGATCCCCACTACGAGGCATCCAGAGGCATCAGCCCATAGCCATCGGCTAACGCTCGCCCATTACAACTGCCATCTTTAGGGGCATATAATATCCTCGCATATTCCCCAGTTTAGTCATCCAAAAGACACCTACAGTCCCTTCACGGCATGTCGAGTTTCGCTATGCACATCATCCCTCAGGGGTCGCGCCTTTGTGTCACGCCTATTGGTCTTACTGTCCCTCTCACAGGATCCAGAGCAAGTCCTCAGCCTGGATCCCGCGGCAATAGCAGTCCTTGCTATGCGGGAGGAATTCCTGTCGTCTAGGAATAGCGTCTCCCTGTTCATTCCCTCCGTGTCTTCCCTTTCACCCAGGTGATGACCGACGCAGCGGCCTCCACGGGCTTGCGGCTGTTTTGGCCACCTCTGGCTCGCAGCTCCCTGGCCTCCCCAGTTACTGGCAATTCCTGGCTGCGCCTAGGCGTCCTCCCTGTTGATTATGTCCTTCCTACGTCAACTGGTCCAGCTCTTGTTGTTCTTTCAGTTCAACATCCATTGTTCCTTTATCCCCGGTAAATTCAATCAGGCAGCGGATGCCCTCTCCCGCTTTAACCTTGTCTCGTTTTTCGATCAGGTACCCGGAGCCGGACCAACATCAGCAGCTATCCCGGACTGGTCTCAACTGACCCTGGATTAGCCCCTCACCTCCTAGCGGCTACCCAACTCATCGATCACTCCCTTTCCCGCAATACCCTCAAGGCCTGTCAATCAGCCTGGAGGGCCTTTAACCGCTTCATCACGTGTCACAGCACAGAGACGTCCTGTGTCAAGCAATTCATAGCCTTCATTTCCTACTGCCACTCGCAGTTGGCGTTATCCTTTAATACGATCCGGCTATACTTGACCGGTGTACAACATTTCACGTCCCTCCAGGACCCTACCGTACCCTCCTTATTTTCTTACCACGCCGTTCAGGCTGTTATGCGCGGTATCCAGAAGCGCCAGCCGATGGCCGGCACCAAACCACTGCCTATCACAGGAGACGTTTTAGAAATATGTCAGATATCCTGGCCACTTCACCTTTCGGTCTCCACATTAGTGTCATTTACAAGCAACCATACACCTAGCCTTCTACGGCTTCTTACGGCCAAACGAGTTTACTTGTAGTAGCCTCACAGCACGCATGCTGTGCAAGCATCACCTGGTCCGATACGAAGACCATTTCGTCTTACACTTAGCAGTCTCCAAGACGCAGCTTGGCTCGGGTATGGACATACACTTCTATAAGTCCAACAACCGCTGGTGCCCGGTCGCCATTCTCACCCGCTTGTTGACCCCTTTTTGGCTGATCAACCAGGAACTAGTCCACTGCGGCCATTTCGCACTAAACCTCTGAACGCTGCCCGCTTTATGGAACATGTCAGGATGCTCCTGGGTATCCTTCACCTCTACCTTACTCACTACTCCGGACATTCCTTCCGTATCGGAGCAGCTCCAACAGCATCCCGCCAAGGGGTCCCGGACCACATTGTCAAGAAGTTGGGCAGGTAGAGGTCCACCTGTTTCGCCCGCCACATACCCAATCCAGAAGGGGAGATGGCCCAGGCCTTTGTCAAGCTCACCCGGTAGCAAACTTGAATCAATTAAATGCAACCCCTACCTGAATGTTTTTGCCCCCTTATTTTGGTATACCGTACGTTAGACCAGGGCACACTTTCAGGTCCATTTCAAGTAAGCGACTTTATGTTAACCTTGTTTGTCATCCTTATCCGTATCGGTCAGAGGGCTCTGGACCATAAATAGAAAGGCCAGTATGGTGGCCTGGAATTATGGGAGGAGCCCGGTGGAGTATATAACCAGCCCGTTCGCCTATCTTCCTCGTGGGTTCCGGCGCGCGATACCCACCCGCCCATCCCCTTTATCAGGGCATTTCTCAAGCATTATACTCTTCACGAGAGTACTCATTTCACTCCATTTCATATTCATTTCATTTTATCACCCATTTCTCTATCTAAGGTATGCCCCCTTATTTTGGTATACCGTACGTTAGACCAGGGCACACTTTCAGGTCCATTTCAAGTAAGCGACTTTATGTTAACCTTGTTTGTCATCCTTATCCGTATCGGTCAGAGGGCTCTGGACCATAAATGAAGGGATTGTGTATTTTTGTGCGGCAGTGGTTTGTAACACCTCCTAATTTGAAGATGCTGCTGGTGAAGAAAGGTTTTGTGATGATTCAGAAGCAGCAGAGAGAGTGTTTCTGGAATGAGAACTCTGGAGGTAAAAGCTACTTGTACTTTTATTATGGTCCTCATCATTTCATTGCAGAAATTCATATTTCTTTTGTTTGAGAACTGCACTGAGGTGTACAGTGTTACTTGAATTGTATTCCAGGATTAGCTTGTCTTCAGCTGAGAGAACTTGCAACCATTTAAGACTTAACATAAAGTCTCAGAAATCTTTAATTAAGGTCTTTATGTTATATAGTTTGAATACCATGTCATAGATATATTATTTATCATTGTAAAGAACATATGCCACACTTTTTTTCCTTTTTGTCCATTTTTTCCAGAATAAAACAAAAAAGGCTTTTAAAAAAAAGGCCTTCATAGCTCTAGTCCAGTTGTGTGATCTTGCAGCTCTGGCTCCCCTTTGTCAGTGAGTGGCCACTGGAGAGGAGAGAAGGGAGTGCCGTCAACAGATGGTCTGTGGGGGCCTATGGGTGATGTCTCATGTCCAAGAATTGACAGTCATTGTCGCGCGCTCCCTTAAAGGGGAGCCATAGCTGCTGAATTACATGATTGGACCAGATTAAAAAAGGTAAGTACACCTTTTATACAGGGTATGCAGGAAAGGTAGGAAGAGGGATGAGGGAATATTTTTGATAAAAGCTAGAATTAGCCTTTACTACCACTTTAACAGCTGATGAACTGTCCTCACCTGAAAACTCTGTCTCTTGCCAGCCTTGCTGTGGTTCTTTAACCTCTTGCTACCCACATAACTCGTATGTGCAGTGGCAAAGAGAGTGGACTTTATTGCCCATACATCCAGGGGCAGCCAAGGTTTCTGTGCTGAAAGTGCACTCGCTATGCGCTCCCTGCACAGTGACCGCTCTTGCTCTCTATTCATGATCAGGAGCTGGCGGGATGGGCTCTAGATCATGTGACCACTGTGGGAGAAAAAGGGAGAGCCTTTTTGCTCCCAAGACCCACCTAAAATGACACTATAGTTGGGTGGAAGGGGTTAATACACTATATATAGGTGTATGAATGAAAGGTCTTCCTCCTCCATTCATAAAAGGTTTTTTATTAATGGAAGCTATAGTAAAGCATCTAGGTATGGCAGAGGGGTTGGAAATGGCAGGCATGGTCAGCATTCTTGATGAGTGCCTTTCACAAGTCCAGCTCTGGTGTAATGGGAGGGGGGCACAGGAAAGAAGATTTCCACTATGACAGCTGGCACCAGCACAAGGGACACTTCAAATAAATGTAAGTAGAGATGTTACTTGTGCTGATTTAAAAAAAATATATATATTTTTACAAGACTTAAGTGTTCGAAAATTTGACATGTGCCAAGGAATGACATCATTGAATCAATGAACACAGGGTGTCTGATAAGGCAATGATCCAGGAAGAAAGCTATGTACTGAATGATGACAATGTCCCCACATTGCTCCAGATGGAATTCTCGGCACACTGTCGCTCCTATAGAATCATTGAATACACTGACTCAGATAAAAAATTCTCCATTCTGTTCTCGCAGAATTCCATGCATTCATCTAACTCTGAGGAATGTTTGATATTTCCCCCCCCCCCCTACCATAAAGGGAAATATGTCAGGATCAAACTAGTGGCAGATTACTGCTGGTATCCGCTAACTTATCTGATTCAGACTTCCTGTTCTGACGGAACAGAGGAAATAGACAGGGTGACATGACACAGGCACGTATGTGGAGAGTACCTGAATCAAGTGAGGCCATCACGTCATCTGCACCAAATAGTTGGCATAGCGAAGCTGAACAGTAAGCTGTTAAAGGGAACTAGTCCTGCGAACATTGCAAATGACTAAACTGCTGAGGTGTAAAGCTAAAGTTTAGGTGCCGCAATTTTTACATAGTTAAATGTAAACTTTTTTTACTATACCCCTGCTCACCTGGTGGTGCTTTAGGCACCACCAGGTGAGATATTAACCCAGCCATCGGATCCAGCTTTGTCCCACTGACGTTCTACGGTCAACTGACACCTCTCAGTCTAGCGGTGCCAACTTACTTGTGATGTCATCGAGAGGCCGCCGGCTCTTGCAGATTCAGCTGGTGGGGTCTCGCGATGACCTGCTGCTAGGCCCGGTCCCCTCCTACTTGCTGAATTAAGGATTAAAGGCCTCCTGTCACAAAAAAAAAAAAAAACCTGTGCTACTCGTGCAGAGGAGGGGAGGAGAGGTCAAGATGGGGGAAATTCACAAAGAGTGAAGATCCACTTTAGCTTGGTCCAACGTAAGTTTGTGCTATACCCGCTGGATCCACATGGAAGCAGGAAATCACTAAAGTAGCAATGTAGCAGTTGCCACTAGCTTCCAGGTCATGTAGCAAGTGGCTGCTCTGCTGCTTACTGAACACAGGAGAGAAGAAAACACTTTGCACTTTCTGAATAAATACAAAGTATTCTTTGATTGGACGAGGTAAAGATTGTGACTTCAGCCCCCTCCTCTCCATTCCTCTCCACCTTGTCAACCAAAGAACTCTGCATTCATTGAGAAAGTGCAAAGTGTTCTCTAAATGGTGCCTGTGCTGAGCAATTGGCCTCCTGTGTTCAGCAGGGAAGCCACTCAAGCATAGGATCTGGAAGCTAGTGGCGATCACTGTAGTAGTGGTGTCCACTACAGAGATTTCTAGCTTCCACTGGGATCCCACAGGTATGACACATACATTGGTCCAAGGTGGACCAATGCAACTGTGTACAAATTACCATACCTAAACTGCAGGAGTTTCCAAAGTAAAACATTTTTTAACCTTTGTAGCAAGGTCCCAGGCCTTCTTTGGTCTAATGAGAACCTCCAGGGCCAGAGATAGCTGACATCCTCCTGTATATGGTGGGTTGTGAGGCATAGTGGGTGCAAGGTAGTTAAAGTCAATGGGCGCCAGACACTTCGTGAATGCAAAAGAGATTTTTATTTCTCTTAATATAACTCTGGGAGCAAAGGCTAGGGCCAGGACACCCTTAGGTAGTTGTAAGATTAATTGGCAGACTCTGATACTTCAATAGGAGGACAGCCATGCAGGGAAAGGCATCCAGCAAGACGTCACATCTGCATGTGTAGGATTGCTGTCTCCTATGGCAACAGTCTTTAACAGTTCCTAACACAAAGCGTAACAATTCTTTCACTTCCACTACAATCACTTCTTGTAGTTCTTCAGGTTACTGAGCTCCTAATCTCTCACTAGACTTGATGATTCACTGTCACTGAATCCCTTGAGCTCCTCCAATCTTCACAGTGGTATCTTCCTCAAGCGTCACCCCCACCTCTCTGTTGGGTCCCTAGCTTGGCACTCAAGATACCTCTCAAGCTTCACCCTCACTGCTCTTTAGCTTCTGGATAGGCCCTCAGACAGCCTAGCAGCCAGATGTGCCCAGAATAGGCCCAATCTCCAGCCTTGTACCCCGGGCAATACAACACATGTCCACCCAGACAACTATCCAGGTGGCACAAAACACTGATGACCTGACACCACTCAAATATGTAGGTTCCCCCAGCAGGCCAAGGGATTTAAGAAAACCCCTGCTTATTGGCTGAGGTACCCCATATACCCATAATCTGACCTTGCATTGCCTTTCTTATATCTAATGCCACCAGGTACCCAGCCACCTAGCGGCAAAAGAGAGAAGTGGAGCAATTACAGACTTAAAAGTAAAATCAATTGATCCTCAACAATTAGCCAAAGTAACTATACCCGGCAGGTAAATATATGGGCAATCTTGCCTAAACACTGGGGTGCTACACCTTAATACATTCATTAGAGTAAAAAATGTTCCAGCCCCTCACCTCCTAAATACTTACCCGATTCTTCATATGATCCAGCGCCATGACCCGTCTGCAGTGGCTCTCTCCTCTCTCCCCTCTCTCTCAGAACAAAGTGGCAGCAGTATTAGCTACTGGCTCCTGAAGTTGTCAATCAAATCCTGTGAGCAGAGAGTGGGTTCAAGCCATGCTGTATGTGTTTACAGAGTGCTCTCACATGTGTGCCACCAAAGGAAGTGGATTCCTATTGTGGCACATGGAGAAGGAGCTTAGAATGCCAGTGGGGGACCTGAGAAGATAAGGTTTGGGGCCACTCTGTGCAATACCACTGCACAGAGCAGGTAATTATAAACCTGTTTATCATCAAAAAAACCCTAAGGTTTACAACCCCCATTTAGCATCAGTCCACTTCAAATAAATATCTCAGCTATAAGTAAAGGTTGAATGAGAGTATAGAGTCATATGAGAGTAGGATGCACATTAGACTGTAAATTCTTTTGCGGCAGCAATGATGTCATTGGTTTCATGCACTCTGAAAGGAGCTATGAATAAACAAGGGCTTTTCAAGCAAAGAAAACATATTTAACCTTTTTTTTTTTTTTTTTTTATTTTTTTTTAGAGAATCACACTAAAATGCTAACAATGTAATCTTCCTATCTCAGTGAAACAAACTTTTATTCAGTGTATGATGATTATGCGGTTTTTGGATTATAGGAAGGAACCCACACAAACACTATAATGGATTATGCAGATAGTGTCCATGGTAAGAACTAAATCCTGAACCACAGCACTCTGGACCATTAGATGTAGAGGTTGGATGACAGACAGTAACCCAATCCAGCAATGTTTTTTTTAAATAAAGCTGGCCATACACTTGTATACAATGTATGGCTAGCTTAAGACTAGGCAATGTCATATTGTCTATGTGGCTGCCCCCAGTAGACCCAAACAGTCATTCTTGGAGGATAGACAAGCTTAAAATTCAATAAACTTGGACCCCACACCAGAAATCCTTCACTAGCACCAAACTCCCAGACCCCAACAATTCGTTTGCATAATGCAACTGTCCAGTCCTTAAAAAGTAAGAAGTTATCCCCTACCACTACTATCAATTCAACCCATTAATGTTTAACTCTCCCACCACAATACATAAAACCTAACTCCTTAATGGGCAGCACTTCTACTTAGCACCATCTAGTGTCCAAAAGTCATAGTTTCTGTTTGAAATCACTGAAAAACATTCAATCAGCACAGGAAACCTTGATAACATTCATTTTTTTTAGTTAATTCGCACAGAATTGATGCACGTGCATTTCACTGGCTATGCCCATTTATTTTATAAAACAATCCTAAAGTATTAGGCCACTTTTACACTGAGGTGTTGGCTGCGTTAGCGGTAAAGCGCCGCAAGTTTTAGCGACACTTTACCATCGTTGTATTGGTGCTTTTTGGCTGCTAGCGGGCTGCTTTTAGCCTCCGCTAGCGGTCGAAAAAGGGTTTAAAGTGCCACTGCCCATTGATTTCAATGGCAGGGGTGGTTCAGCAGCTCTAAATACAATACTCCCGCACCGCCCCCAAGATGCTGCTTGCAGGACTTTTTTCCTGTCCTGCAAGCGCACAGCCCCAGTGTGAAAGCACTCGAGCTTTCACACTGGGGCTACAGAAGAGGCAGTTTGCAGGCGCTTTTCAAGCGCTATTTTTGTAAAATGCCTCAGTGTAAAAGTGGCCTTAGTCTTGTGGTCAGCGGTTGGTCTGAGACCAGGCGTCTTTCGAAGAGCTTAGCCGGCACAGTCGCTCACAAATATGCCCTGTATAAATGAGCGGATTTTCCGTCAGAAAAAACTTGGATGGTTTTTCCAATGGAATTCCGCTCAAGCTTGGCTGCATATACACGGTCACACAAAAGTTCTCTGAACTTTCGAAAGTCAAGGACACGGTGACGTACAACACTATGACGAGCCAAGAAAATTAAGTGCAATGCGTCAAATTGTTTCCGAGCATGCGTAGGAATTTTGCGTGTCGGAATTTGTACAGACGTTTGGAATTTCCGATCTGAACTTTTGCCGACTGAAAAATAGAGAACCTGCTCTCAATCTTTTGCTGGCAGAATTCCAGTCAGATGGAGCATACACACAGTCGGAATTTCTGACCAAAAGCTCATATCCAACTTTTGCTGGCAGAATTTCTGATCGTGTGTATGGGGCTCAAGACCCGTTTCACACTGGCACCGCTCTGCGCTTTAGAGGTGCTTTTTGGCTGCTAGCGGCTAAAGAAAGGGTTAAATGCACCCAAAAAGCGCTGCTGCCAAAGTGCTTTTCAGGGGCTTTGGCAGCAGTGCCAATTTTTTTCAATGGGCAGGGGCGGTAGAGGAGCGGTGTATACACCACTCCTAAACCACTCCAAAGATGCTGCTTGCAGGACTTTTTCTCCCGTCTTGCAAGAGCAGCATCCCCGTGTGAAAGCACTCGACCTTTCACACTGGGGCTGCAGGGGAGGTGTTTTATAGGCGCTGTTTTAGCCCTTTAGCACCTGAAAAACGCCTCAGTGTGAAAGGGGTCTAACTCATGACAGTTCAGCTTTGGCTTGAGTATTAATTTCTGATTCTACCGTCTCTTCTGCCTGGATAAAATTTCAGGCAGGGTCTCTAGACCCAAAGACTCTAGTTCAAATACCAGGAGTCTGCTAGTATCAGAAATACATTGTCACACACCATTTAGTTTGGTTGTGTGCATCATTATTTTATGACTGTTTAAAAGTTAGACCCTCTGTCAGGTTCAAGGGCATTGCATAGCACAACTAGCAGCTAAGTGCCCAGACCTGAAGCCTGCGGGTACCATCTCCTGGAAAATGTCAGACTGTTAACGGTTTGTGGTAGAAACTAGCATACAGTGCAACAGATTCAAATATATCTCTGTGACTCTTCAGCCTCTACTGCAAAAACCGTACCAGTAGCTTCCTGTCTGTTGGCCATGTAGATGTCAGATAGGACTGTCTCTTTCTAGCGGTGAGCAGTACTTAGCATATGGGAATGGACACTGGCAAAAAAAAGAAAAAAGAGGAGATCAAGACAACAGAAAAAGATGCAAGTGCTTTTCGTTATGAGACACCAAACCTTTTTAGTCTCAATGCAGTACCCCATGTCTTTTAGGACCCAAGGTATGTTAGCTTGAGGAGGAGATTCACCCATCTATCTCTAGATGTCCTGATAACCATTGTCACTGGGACAGAAAGTTAAGGCCAATCCTCAATGTTACAGCTGTCACCAGAACAGGAGGTGAGGGACATTTTTCATGTAAAAACAGATAACAGAGAGGGAGAGAGAGGGTGCCACTGTCTAAGCATAGCAGGGATAGGAAAATGAATTAAAAAATGGATAAGTATTGCACTTACATACACCTGGGTAATAAACACAGCGTATCCATTTGTTCAGTGGAGACAAATGCTGACAGCTTCTTAAAGCGGAGGTCCACCCTAATTAACAGTACTAGGTCTATGTGATCCCCCCTTCCCTAATCGCTAGGTAACCCCCTTACCTTTCTGCTGTCTTCTTCTGTTTTCTTCTTATTTCAAATTTTCTGCCTCTGGAGATTCCGGAAAGGGGCGGAGCCGCTGCGGAAATGGGCGGGGCTTCATCGGCAGGTCACTTCTTCCTGTCTGCCGCAGGGGCTCCTGGGATCGTTTTTTTTCCCCAGGAGTCTGTGCGGCGCCCAGGCTGAGTTGTTGTGTTCGCTCGAGCGGATTGATCTGCGCATGCGCGAGATCGCAGCTCATAGGGGGGGTGCATGATGAGAGTTTAGAGGACTGTGCCCCGGAAGACAATGCCTGTGGGCTTCACATGCCCACAGGCAAAATGGAAAATGCCTGGAGACGTTTTCCTAGGCAGTTTTGAAGAAAGAAAAAGACTTGGAAGAGAATCGGACAGCACATAGAAGTATGTGAAATATTTAGAAAACTTAATTTAAAACATTATTGCGGGAAAAAAAAAACGGCGGTGGAACCCCGCTTTAAGAATACGCAGAAGGTCATATAACGATAGGAAAGAGGAGCGAGAGCAAGCCTACCACTCGCAGTGTAGTATTAATAAAAGGCAATGTACAAAAAACACTACACTAGTATTGTTTTCCCCACTGTGCATAGTTAGTTTGGTTGAAAAAAGACACAAGTTCATCCAGTTCAACCAAAACCAAAGGTCTGTTCTTATCATAGTATTATTTATTAAATATAAAATGTACTCACATATAGTAAGTAAAGCAATAGACAATATACCAAAAGCTATCCAGCTGGTGGCATTATATCATGGGTCTCAATGGATAGTCAGTCCTGGATGGTCATAGGAAGCAAATATGCCAGGAAGCTGTTATAGCTGCAAAGGGTGGGCCAACTCAATATCAAACCCTACGGACTAAGACTGAGATGCCATTAAAGTTCATACATAGTTACATAGTAGGTGAGGTTGAAAAAAGACACAAGTCCATCAAGTCCGACCTATGTGTGCGATTATAAGTCAGTATTAACTTGTATATCTTTGTATGTTGCGGCCTTTCAGGTGCTTATCTAATAGTTTTTTAAACTAAACTATCGATGCCTGCCACTGAGACCACTGCCTGTGGAAGGGAATTCCACATCCTGGCCGCTCTTACAGTAAGGAACCCTCTACATAGTTTATGGTTAAACCACTTTTCTTCTAATTTTAATGAGTGGCCACGTGTCTTGTTAAACTTCCTTCCGCAAAAAAGTTTTATCCCTATTGTGGGGTCAGCAGTATGGTATTTGTAAATTAAAAACATATCCCCTCTCAAGCTCTCAAGCGTCTTTTCTCCAGAGAGAATAAGTTCAGTGCTTGCATCCTTTCTACATAACTAATATCCTCCAGATCATTTATTAGCTTTTTTGTACTCACTCCATTTCCAGTACATCTTTCCTGAGGACTTGTGCCCAGAACTGGACAGCATACTCTAGGTGCGGCCGGACCAGAGTCTTGTAGAGAAGGAGAATTATCGCTTTATCCCTGGAGTTAAACCCTTTTTTAATGCATACCAATATTCTTTTTGCTTTGTTAGCAGCAGCTTGGCATTGCATGCCATTGCTGAGCCTATTATCTACTAGGACCCCCAGGTCCTTTTCCATCTTAGATTCCCCCACAGGTTCTCCCCCTAGTGCCTTCATATTTTTGCCACCCAAATGCATAATTTTAAATTTTTCTACATTAAACCTCATCTGCCATGTAGTTGCCCACCCCATTAATTTGTTCAGATCTTCTTGCAAGGTTTCCAAATCCTGCGGAGAAGTTATTGCCCTGCTTAGCTTAGTATTGTCCGCAAATACAGAGATTGAACTGTTTACCCCATCCTCCAGATCATTTATGAATTAATTAATTAGGATTGGTTCCAGCACAGAACCCTGTGGGACCCCACTACCCAACCCTGACCATTTTGAGTATTCCCTTTTTATCACCACCCTCTGAACTCACCCCTGTAGCCAGGTTTCAGTGCATGTACTCACCCTATGGTCCATGCCAACGGACCTTATTTTGTACAGTAAACATTTATGGGGAACTGTGTCAAATGCTTTTGAAAAATTCAGACACACCATCTCTACATAGAAAAAAGAATAGTACCATCAGTACCTAAGAATTAACGATACTGAATCGGTACCAACAAAGTGTATAAAAAACACTAGACTAAAACAATAAATCATATAATTAACCACTTGCCGACCGCCGCACGACGATGTACGTCGACAGAATGGCACGGGCAGGCGTAAGGGCTTACATGTACGTCCTTGCCTGCCCGCGGGTCGGGGGCCCGATCGGGCCCCCGCCCGGTGCCTGCGGCAGTCGGTATTCGTTCGGGAGCGATCCCGGACGAGGGGACGGCCATTCATTCATGGCCACCCCCTCGCGATCGCTCCCGACGAATGAAAATGTCCCGTGACATCACTTCCTCTCCTGTAATGTAAACACAGGAGAGGAAGTGATGTATTCTCTCCTCCGTGTCGGTATTTTTCGTTCCGGCACCGAGGAGAGAGCATCGGTGAGTTGCACAAGCACTACACTACACAACAAACAAAGATGTCACCGCTCCAAGTCAAAACCACTGACAGGCTGCTAGCTCTCCAAATGGGGTTCCAGGTGCAGGCTGATTGCATAAGCCAAATGTGTAGAAACAGAACGAAACTCTGGATAGCCGCACTCCGGATTGTGTAAAAATTAGATGCCTTTATTTCTTCAAAATGCAAGTGCAAAACTTCATTGAACAAAACGTCACAGCAAAAAGGGAACAAAAAAGGATTTTTGAATAAAATAGCTAACGCGTTTCACGCTACAAACAGCGCTTACTCATAGACAGCTATGAGTAAGCGCTGTTTGTAGCGTGAAACGCGTTAGCTATTTTATTCAAAAATCCTTTTTTGTTCCCTTTTTGCTGTGACGTTTTGTTCAATGAAGTTTTGCACTTGCATTTTGAAGAAATAAAGGCATCTAATTTTTACACAATCCGGAGTGCGGCTATCCAGAGTTTCGTTCTGTTTCTACTACACTACACAGTAGAACATGCCAGGCACACTCACACCCCCCTTTACCCCCCGATCACCCCCCAATTACCCCTGCCCCCCCAGTCACAGTGACACCAATTGCTTTTTTTTTTTTTTTTTTTTGCATTGGTGTCATTTGTGACTGTAATAACTGTTAGGGCAGTTAGGGTTAGCCCCCTTTAGTTCTAATGTGCCCCCCTAACCCCCCCAATAAAGGTTTAACCCCGTGATCACCCCCCCTCGCCAGTATCACTAAGGCTGGGTTCACATTGCAGCGGTTTATGAGAACGAATGTGATTCGCACTGCAGTGCAAATCACATCCGATCTCTGTGCGATTCGAGTTCAGCCATACAGATAGTATGGCTGAATTCGTGTCGCACCCGCCGCACCCGCCGCAAATTCGCACGGGACCCTTTTTTTGGCCCGCAGCAGAATCGGATCGCATGGGTGTTCACACCATGCGATCCGAGTTTGCAGATCGCACTGCGATATGCGAACTGATCTGGGGGTGTCATTAACATTTCACTGACACTCCCAGCAGTTCGCATAGGGCAGTGTGAACTGCCGCCGGGAGGCATGCGATGCGGGAACCCGCCGCGGATTCGTGGCGTTCCCTCATCGCTCCAGTGTGAACCCAGCCTAATAAGCGATCATTTTTCTGATCGCTGTATTAGTGTCACAGGTGACGCTAGTTAGGCAGGTAGGTATTTAGGTTCGCCGCAGCTTTTTATAGCGCCAGGGACCCCCATATACTACCGCATAAAGCCCCCTGATTTCCCCCTAGTTAACCCTTTCACCAGTGATCACCATATAACTGTTACAGGTGACGCTGGTTGGTTAGTTATTTTTTTATAGTTTCAGGGCACCCGCCATTTATTACCTAATAAAGGTTTAACCCCCTGATCACCCGGCGGGTGTCATTTGTGACTGTAATAACTGTTAGGGCAGTTAGGGTTAGCCCCCTTTAGTTCTAAGGTACCCCCCTAACCCCCCCAATAAAGGTTTAACCCCGTGATCACCCCCCGTCGCCAGTGTCACTAAGGCTGGGTTCACATTGCAGCGGTTTATGAGAACGGATGTGATTCGCACCGCACTGCAGTGCAAATCACATCCGATCTCTGTGCGATTCGAGTTCAGCCATACAGATAGTATGGCTGAATTCGTGTCGCACCCGCCGCACCCGCCGCAAACTCGCACGGGACCCTTTTTTTGGTCCGCAGCAGAATCGGATCGCATGGGTGTTCACACCATGCGATCCGAGTTTGCAGATCGCACTGCGATATGCGAACTGATCTGGGGGTGTCATTAACATTTCACTGACACTCCCAGCAGTTCGCATAGGGCAGTGTGAACTGCCGCCGGGAGGCATGTGTAAGGATTAAGGTATGTGGAAACAAAATGGTTGACAGTATGTCTTACTAAATACTTGTATTTCTTTATCCTTCTCAGTAAAATAAGGACTCATCATCTTTAGTCACGTACGCATAAGAAGAGGCCACATCAGCCCTAAAAAGCAGTCTACGCCCAGAAGATTGTCTTATCAGCTGATAACACCTGGAGAATTGCCTTTTCTTTGCAAATTGTTGTTTTTTTTACATTGCTGATGCTTGCCCTTTTCTGTCTATAAAAGAGAAGTAATAAAGAGCCTCAGAGTCAGAGTTAAGCACGGACTTCTGAGCAGAAATACTGAATACCTCCGTGTCTCTTTGCTTAGATAAGAACTCTAACTAACAATTGGGAAACGGTAACATAACCTGACAAATAGGTGACTTGTTGAGGTCACACCTAACATTTCTGGCGCCGCGAACAGGGACCCGCAGAAAGAAACTACAAGAGGCGAACGAACATAAGGACGGAACAAAGAGGCCGGGCACATCAAGAACCACAGACAAATCCTGTGCAGGTAAGAAAAGCTTTATTTTCTTATAAACTCTGTGCTTCTTAGATTTGTGCCCACCTGATCTGTCTGAATTGTTCTTCAGGTAAACACCAACCTCTGTAGTAAGCGGGTCTTGAACTTAATATTTTGGCTTATGTTACCGTTGTTTCTTGTCTGTCTACTTGTCATCTGTCTGTTGTGACTGAGATAAGCCCTGTTTGTATGGTGTGAATTGAAACATATATCATCCCAATGGGTAACGGAATGCGCCCTTAACTCGTAAGAGTACTTTGGGGGTCCGACACTTAAGTTTGATATACGCTTTTTGATTCATGAGCCTAAAAACGGGTTGAAAGTATAAGTCCTGACTGCCTCAATAAAGCAGGAATAAGAAACGATTGCTGAGAGATTCCATGGTAATGGGAAGGGAATAAAGGTCTCCACAAAGTCCCGGAGATCTAGTTATATGTGTTTGGCCACCAAAAGGAATGCTTGTATATGTTGTAGCTGTCAGTCTGGTCATAATATTTGTCAGTTGGCTAGCATATAAGGTAATTCGATTTCAGAAATCTCATCCAGGAGAGGTTTTTAGTATTTTGGCACCCTAGGAGGAGAAGGCAACGAGACACTTAGTAAGTGATCCAAACGCCACCTAGGCAGGACTGTCAAAATGGGCCAGACACATGGTAAACCCCAGGAGGAATCTCAGAAATGTTATGCTGTTAAAGACATAATTACAATATTGTATGGGAAGGAAAAGGCACAGGGCACGAATAGGGTTCTCAAGAAATTTGGAATGGATGGAGAAAATGGGCTAAGTGTAGAAGGTTGGGAGAATATAAAGAGAGACAGACAGGGGGAGGTCCTGCAGAACAGATGGGTATCACAAATACAATGTTTAATTAAGGTTTCCAACAGGGCTGAAGAGGAGGGATGGGAGTATTGTCAGGAAAAGGGTGGATGGGATATGAAGGTCCGACACAAAAGTCTTCCTTCTGCTCCCGGCGATAGGGTAAATACGGGAGATACTCCACCTCCTTATAACACCACCACACCAGGTAATGAAAGACCAAAACTTTATCCTTCCTTAAGAGGAAGAGGGTGGGTATGCCGAGTATGCGGTACCCAGAACCCAGACTGGGCACAGGAATGTGTGCATTGCGGCGCTCAAAGACCAGAGCCCGTAGCTCCAGTCCATAGTCGGACTAGGGTAATACAAGTAAATAATCCAAATGCGGGTCAAGCAGGACAGCCACCTACAGTGACCCGACAAGTCGTTCTGAGGACATGGACACCTTGGTCGGCTGACACTCTTATGGCATTAATACAGAATGCTCCTGATCCCGTAGCAAAACCTGCCGCATTCTGTAGATTCGTGACACAATTACTAGACACACATGAAGCAACTTGGCAAGATGGGGAAGATTTGTGTAGACATAAAATGACACTAACGATGTTTAATCAATTTATGAATGAAATTGCTCCACATAGACCACAAGGGGATCCAGCGGCAGATCCACCAGGAATACACCCCCGTCATATAGACTCTAGACCCCTGTTTATTGCTCAGTTACGAGAATTTTGCCAAGGGAAACAGCAGGAAAGGGGTTCGACAGCGCCCATAAAACAGGCCCCAGGTCAGACTGTTACAGAATTTTACCTCAACATGGAAAGCATGATGGCTGACGAAGGTCTAGATTTAGCCTTACCCGTCACCATTAGGGCTTTCAATCGACAGTTTATGGAAGGACTAGTACCCCAAATAGGTGACAAACTGAAGGCATGTACTCCCGAATGGAGAGCCATACGGGACAGAGGAACATTGTTGCAGAAAGCACAAGGCATAGAGGCTGATTTAGCAGAAACTAAACCCAGAAGGACACCGGGAGTTAACACTGTTGCCCGGGTCAATGAAGGAGGGAATTCCTCCCGTAAACCTCTTACCTGTTATTACTGCAACAAGGTGGGACATATAAAAAGAGACTGTAGGAAAAGGATAAAAGACGAACAGGAAGGAAACACGGACAGAGACACGAGGGACTACAGACAGAGGCGTACCAATGATAGGGACGATCCGACCGCATGACTTGCCCCAGTCCTAGCTGAATCAGAGAACAAAATGCTCCACATGTTGATGAAGGTGGAAGGTAAACATATTCCTTGTTTAGTTGACACAGGAGCATCACGCAGCTTATTATCTGATTCAGTAGTCCCTCCACACATGACATCCAGTGACACCATACCCATAAGTGGTTATGACGGTCTTTTGTCCGATGCCCCACTGACTAAACCTTAAAAAGTAAAAATAGGGGGAATGGCAACCACCTGACACTTGTGTATTGTTGCAATATGTAGATGACCTATTGTTATGTTGTCCGGATAACGATACTTGTTTAAAAGCCACTCTATCATTGTTACAATTCCTGGCTGAAAAAGGGTGCAAGGTGAATAGAACTAAGTTACAGGTATGTCAGAAAAAGGTTGTCTTTTTGGGCCACTGTATATCCCAGGGTACTCGACACCTCACTGAAGACCGAGTCCAGGCCATAAGACAAATGAATGTCCCACGCAACTTTAAGCAACTTCGTATGTTTCTGGGAATGGTGTCATATTGTAGACAATGGATACCACATGCCAGTTCTCTGATGCAGCCATTATATGATTGCTTGAAAATAGTACCCTATGTACTCACAGAAGCAGGTCATGAATCTTTTAGCACCTTAAAAAGGTTACTAATTTCGGCACCTGCGATCGGGATCCCTGATTATACCAAAACATTTCATTTGTACATTGCTGAAATCACGGGACACGCAACAGGGGTGTTGACACAACACATCAAACAAAGGCCGGTAGCATACTTCTCGGCGGCTCTCGATCCTGTCTCTAGAGGATCACCGTCCTGTGTACGAGCAGTTGCAGCAGTGTCAATTATCATTGACAAATCCTCAGAAATTGTCTTAGACAATCCTGTAGTGGTACATACCACACATGACATACACGCCATCTTGTCACAGGTCCAGCCAAAACACATATCAATGGCAAGGCAGCTGCGTCTACAATGCACCTTGCTCCTACCCCCCAATGTTACCTTTCAGCGATGCACTTCTTTTAACTTAGCACAGCTTTTACCATTACAGACAGATTTGACAGGGGGGAGTAATGATGATAATGGTGTAGACACAGCACAAGATACTCAGGATTCTGACACACTTTCGTTTCAGGACATAACATCTGATGAACACGATTGTTTTCAACTTACGGAACAAGAAACCACGGGGTTCCCACATGTCACAGACATACCCTTTTGCAAATGCAGAACACACACTGTACATAGATGGTAGTAGATTTGCCGATGACAAAGGTAAATATCACACAGGTTATGCTGTGGTAACGGACACACAGGTAATTGAGGCAAAGTCACTACCAGCACACATGTCGGCACAAGAAGCGGAACTAACCGCTCTAGAGAAAGCCCTAGAACACTTGGAGGGACAAGAAGGGAACATTTACACTGATTCCGCATACGCCTACGGTGTGGCACATGATTATGGCCACATATGGAAAGCTAGAGGTTACCTTACAGCAGCAGGCACACCTGTTAAACATGGTGAAGGAATCAAAAGAGTCCTGAACAATCTTCAAAAGGTTATAAGAGTAGCCATCATGAAGATAGCGGCACACACGAGCGCAAAAACAACTGAGGCAAAAGGAAACGCATTTGCAGATTTAACTGCAAAGAAAGCAGCTCTAGGGGAAGTAAGCCCTGAGACCTTAGCCACGGTACAGGTGAGTATGCCCGAAACCACATGGCAGCAGCTAATCAAACTACAGGAACAAGCAGGGGCTATTGAGAAGGACCGTTGGGTTAAGGAGGGAGCTGCACCAGGCCTTGACAATGTATGGAGAGAAGGAGACAAAATATGTCTACCCGCTTCTCTATACCCCGCAATGGCAGCGGCTGTCCACTTACCCACTCATGTCAGCTCCAATTCTATGTATAGGATTGTAAGCCAAGGATGGCTAGCCCCTGGATTCAGTAGTACTGCAAGGAACTACTGTGCTGCATGCCAAATCTGTCTGATTAATAACCCAGGACAGAGAGTGAAAACCCCACGTAAACATCAGGTCCGGGCCCAATATCCCTTTCAGAGACTGCAGATTGACTACATACAAATGCCTAAGAGCGGCCCCTTTGAATTTGTTCTCGTGTGCATCTGCCTATTTTCAGGCTGGCCCGAAAGTTATCCTGTAAAATCAGCTACGGCAAAAGCCACCGCCAAGAAACTGATTACTGAGCTGATACCTAGGTTTGGTCTCCCAGAAACAATAGAATCAGATAGGGGGACACATTTCACGGGAGAAATAATGCAAAATGTGATGGCAATGTTAGGGGTTCAACAAAGTTTTCATACTCCTTACCACCCACAGAGTTCAGGATCAGTAGAAAGAGTAAATGGTACAATCAAGCTGAAAATACAAAAGGCCATGCAGGAGTTGAACAAACCATGGCCTGAGTGCCTACCCTTAGCTTTGTTCTCTATTAGGTACACCCCAACAGGAAAAACCGGGTTATCCCCATATGAAATACTGTTTGGAAGTGCACCTAGATTAGGTTTATATTTTCCTCAAAGTATGCAATTGCAATGTGATAGGTTAACTACGTATGTAATACAGTTGCAACAACGTCTGACTAAAATCCACAAGAGTGTGTATTCTTCTCTTCCAGACCCTAATTCTGTCACAGGTACTCACGATCTACAACCAGGAGACTATGTGTATGTAAAGAAACATACCAGAAAGACACTGGAACCAAGGTTTGAAGGTCCTTTCCAGGTGCTATTGACTACAGCAACCTCAGTGAAATTGGAAGGGAAACCTACCTGGATCCACGCTTCTCACTGTAAAAAGGAGCCAGTTGGCAAATGACAACATGTATCTTTTTATTGTTTCAGTAATCCTGGCTAATAGTTTGGTTACCTCACAGAATAAAATACACAAGGATGAAGGATTTTCAAAAAAAATGTTATTACTGAAGTTTAAATATGCTTATGCCCAGAAGTCAGGATATGAGAAATGTTGGATTTGTAGCAAATTACACCCCAGCACAGCAAGTATACCACTGATGGCAGTTCCTATAAACTATACTGATCTTGCTAACAGTAGCATTAACATAATTAGAACAAATACCAGCGAGACAGTAATGTTTAAGTCAAATGGCCTCGCCTTTTCCCCTGATTGGTGTTTCAACCTAGGGAAAACAACGGGAGGAAATGGAGAATGCCAAGACAGCAAATTTAACTTGTCCATTTTCATACCAAAAGCTACTCCTGGGAAAAACACGGTCTTCTACCCTAGTATAACCCACACACACCAATCGTTAGCTGAGTTCCTCGGTAATATTTCAGACAACAACACCAGGTGGTTAGTGAATAACCTATCTCTTTATGGATACACCTCCCTTTATAGAAATAATATCGGTAGTAGATCAGTAGCACTGGGAAATAGTATATATATCTGTTGTGAGGATAAATGTTATACTTGGATACCTAGAAGAGCTCAGGGATGGTGCTACCTCGCAAGTTTAGTACCAGTAATGGGAGTAGTAGGTGATGAACGAGGTGATCACCTATTAGAAGCTAGCATGCACCCTAGGTATCCCCTCAGGTATCGTAGTAAAAGAGAAATATTCCTGAAGAAGGACATGGCATGGGCTTGGTTCCCGTCCTGGACAGGATGGGGTATGGACTTAATGAAAAGACTAAATAACTATACAGGAATTATTAATGATGTTTTGGAGAAAAACTCTGATGACATTACTAAGTTAAATCTGGAGACCAGAGCCATCAGACAACAATTAGAATTACATGAATTAGCAATTGAAAGTATGAGTGCAGCACTGACAGGACTCTGTGAAACTACTGAGGACTATGAGTGCTGTACTTGGATACATAACACCAGCATTGAGGTACCTGACTATTATGACATCATTGCACAACACCGTACGGAAGTAAAGAATTTACAAGAGAAGGCCCGAAATATTGGTCGCGACTGGGATCCGTTTGGTGGAACTTTTAGTTTCTCAGGGTTATTCTCTTGGGTTAAGAAGGCAGCAATGACGATTATAGTGGTGCTCTTATTCGTATTTTTCTTTTATGCATGCTTTAAACTGCTCATGTGCTTTTGCAAGAAAGCCAAGGTAAATGATGCGGAAAAGATGGAACTTTTGTGAAGATAGGTGGATTTAGATCCTTGACATCACCCATCTTGCAGAAAAGCCACTCTTCCTGAATTTTAGATGTTGGTACTGTCCAGGGGGATGGGTGTATACCCCTCTGACAACTCGCGGTCAGGGAGAGTACTCTGGATATAGGCCGACTAGAACTTGTTCAGGTGGACCCAGGGCAAGAGGGAGGGGTGATGTCAAAGGGGGAAATGTAAGGATTAAGGTATGTGGAAACAAAATGGTTGACAGTATGTCTTACTAAATACTTGTATTTCTTTATCCTTCTCAGTAAAATAAGGACTCATCATCTTTAGTCACGTACGCATAAGAAGAGGCCACATCAGCCCTAAAAAGCAGTCTACGCCCAGAAGATTGTCTTATCAGCTGATAACACCTGGAGAATTGCCTTTTCTTTGCAAATTGTTGTTTTTTTTACATTGCTGATGCTTGCCCTTTTCTGTCTATAAAAGAGAAGTAATAAAGAGCCTCAGAGTCAGAGTTAAGCACGGACTTCTGAGCAGAAATACTGAATACCTCCGTGTCTCTTTGCTTAGATAAGAACTCTAACTAACAATTGGGAAACGGTAACATAACCTGACAAATAGGTGACTTGTTGAGGTCACACCTAACACATGCGATGCGGGAACCCGCCGCGCATTCGTGGCGTTCCCACATCGCTCCAGTGTGAACCCAGCCTAATAAGCGATCGTTTTTCTGATCACTGTATTAGTGTCACAGGTGACGCTAGTTAGGCAGGTAGGTATTTAGGTTCGCCGCAGCTTTTTATAGCGCCAGGGACCCCCATATACTACCGCATAAAGCCCCCTGATTGCCCCCTAGTTAACCCTTTCACCAGTGATCACCATATAACTGTTACAGGTGACGCTGGTTGGTTAGTTATTTTTTTTATAGTTTCAGGGCACCCGCCATTTATTACCTAGTCTCACTAGTGTACCCCTAAATTTAGGGGTGTCTACTTTCCAAAATGGGGTCATTTGGGGGGGTTTGTGCCATCTTGGCATTTTATTGCCTTCAAAACTGTAACGCCCTTAGAAAGCCTGAAGGCGGTGCTTGGTTTTCGGGGCCCCGTACGCGGCTAGGCTCCCAAAAAGTCCCACATATGTGGTATCCCCGTACTCAGGAGAAGCAGCAGAATTTATTTTGGGGTGTCATTTCACATATGCCCATAGCATGTGTGAGCAATATATCATTTAGTGACAACTTTGTGAAAAAAAAATAAAAAAATTAAAGTTTGTAATTTTCCCGCAACTTGTGGCAAAATATAAAATATTCCATGGACTCAAAATGCCTCTCAACAAATAGCTTGGGGTGTCTACTTTCTAAAATGGGGTCATTTGTGGGGGTTTTGTGCCATCTTGGCATTTTATGGCCTTCAAAACTGTAATAGGTAGTGAGAAGTGAAATCAAAAATTTACGCCCTTAGACAGCCTGAAGGCGGTGCTTGGTTTTCGGGGCCCCGTACGCGGCTAGGCTCCCAAAAAGTCCCACATATGTGGTATCCCCGTACTCAGGAGAAGCAGCAGAATTTATTTTGGGGTGTCATTTCACATATGCCCATAGCATGTGTGAGCAATATGTCATTTAGTGACAACTTTGTGTAAAAAAAAATAAATAAATTATTTTTTGTCATTATTCAATCGCTTGAGGCAAAAAAATAAAATATTCAATGGGCTCAACATGCCACTTATCAATTTCCTTAGGGTGTCTACTTTCCAAAATGGGGTCATTTGGGGGGGTTTTGTACTGCCCTGCCATTTTAGCACCTCAAGAATTGAGATAGGCAGTCGTAAACTAAAAGCTGCGTAAATTCCAGAAAACGTACCTTAGTTTGTAGATGTGACAACTTTTGCGCAAACCAATAAATATACAATTATTGACTTTTTTTTTACCAAAGACATGTGGCTGAATACATTTTGGCCTAAATGTATGACTAAAATTGAGTTTATTGGATTTTTCTAATAACAAAAAGTAGAAAATATCATTTTTTTTCAAAATTTGCGGTCTTTTTACGTTTATATCGCAAAAAATAAAAATCGCAGAGGCAATCAAATACCATCAAAAGAAAGCTCTATTTGTGGGAAGAAAAGGACGCAAATTTTGTTTGGGTACAACATTGCATGACCGCGCAATTACCAGTTAAAGCAGCGCAGTGCCAAATTGTAAAAAGACCTCTGGTCATTTACCAGCAAAATGGTCCGGTCTGAAAGTGGTTAAACAATGATTATATAGTATAGAGAGTCCAAAATAATTCAGTCCCTCCACAACAACCTCCCAAGTGATTAGATAAAAATATCGTAGATAGAGATCAAATCCATTTAAAAAATAAATCAAGCATCAGTAGTGATAATCCACGAAAAATCCACCAACTGTGTGATCACCATGTACACTGAAGGCTTACCGACTAGTAAACCTATAGGGCTTTTGACCTAAACCCGGTTGGGGCCTTTACATTGAAGGTATAACGGGTATCTCCTGTTCTGTGTTCCTCTCTCAAGGAAAGGATGGATGTCACCGAAATATTCTAACTCCACCACAGGGAAAATTAAAAAAAAAAATTCAACTTGCTCTGTAGAGCGCAAAAAACTCCAGGGGCAGTCAAAGGCAAACCCCCAAAAAAGAGACTTGCCATAGCATAATAACGTCTAAGCAATTTAATGAAACATTAAAAATATATATCTATAGTAGGGCTGTTACTGATTAAAATGTTCGTGTTCGATTAATCAATTAACCACTTTACGACCGGCGCGCGGCGATGTACGTCCATTTTTTGAGGAGGGATATCTTGGTAACGGCAGCAGCTGCTGCCTCAAACGAGATATCCATCTCTTCAGGCGCCAGTCGTGTGTATGATAATGGTGGTCTCTGCGTCGAGTTTGCCGCAAGATCACCGTTACCGGCGGCGGGAGAGGTGCCACCCCCCTCCCTACCAAATTTATGGCGGATTGGGGATTATCCCTTGTCCAAATTAAATAACAACTAACTTCCTGCCACTAATACTCAACAAAACACTACACGGGTACTCAATAAGACCATACACAGGTACTTGCAAACCATGTGCACTTACACTACCCAGGTACTCCCAATACAGAGGTACACACAATACTCAGGTACTCCCAATACTCAGGCACCCCAATACTTTTTCTAATATAGTGTACATGTTTCGGGACGGAGTTTCCTTTGCTTTTCAACATGCGCCGAGTACACACGATCAAACAATCCGGAGGAAAAGTCCGGCGGACTCAAGTCCGCCGGACAATCCCCCCGTGTGTAGGCTCCAGCGGACTTTTTTTTACCCAAAAGTCCCGTGGACTTAGAAAGCAGTTTTGCGCTCCAATCTTTCCGCCGGACTCGCATTTCGGCGGACAATCCGGCTGTGTGTGTGCCAGTCCGCCGTACTTTTGAAATGAATGGACTTTTCCCGCCTCGGAGAAAAGTCTGTTCATTTTGAGCGTGTCTCCAGGTAGCCGGGGCCAGCGAAGGAGGCGTCGCTGGACCGTCACCTGGTATGGACTTAAAGGGGAACCCCTACACTGAAAAATCGGCGTGGGGGTCCCCCCCTAGGTCCACATCAGATCCTTGTCCGAGCACGCTAAAGGGGGTGGGGACGAGCTATCTTCTGCTAGCTCTATTGCTAGCAGAGGAGCCCGGCTTTCTTCTTCGCCGCCGCTCCCTCTTCTTCCGACTTCGGGGATCTTGTCCCCCTCTTCGGTTCTTCTTGCCGGGCCACCGTGCCTTCTTCTAGCTCTTTTACAGGCGGTGGCCCGGTCTTCTGTCGCCGCTGTTGCTGTCTTCTGTTCTCTTCAGATGTTGCCTCGACGATGCCTCCGCTCACAATGACGGGGACGCCGCGCGCGGCGACTTATATAGAGACATCACCGGATGATGTCCCCGCCTATTATGATGTCACAGTCCCAGAGGATGCTGGGACTGTGACACCATAATGGGCGGGGACATCATCCGGTGATGTCCCTATATAAGTCGTCGCGCGCTGCGTCCCCGTCATTGTGAGCGGAGACATCGACGAGGCAACATCTGAAGAGAAGAGAAGAAGAGAACAGAAGACGGCGACAGCGGCGACAGAAGACCGGGCCACCGCCTGTAAAAGAGCTAGAAGGAGGCGTGGTGGCCCGGCAAGAAGAACCGAAGAGGGGGACAAGACCCCCAAAGAGGGGGACAAGACCCCTGAAGTCGGAAGAAGAGGGCGGCGGCGATGAAGAAATTTGGGCTCCTCCGCTAGCAATAGAGCTAGCAGAAGTCCAGCGAGAAGGCCCCCGAAGACGGACAGAAGACCCCCGGAGCTGTGCAATAAACTATTTTAACCCTTGTGTGTTGTGTTTTTTTTACTTTTTTTTACAGGTGAATGGGGAGGGGTACATTGTACCCCATACTCATTCACATAGGGTGGGGGGCCGGTATTTAAGGGGGCTATTAAGGGGGTTATTAAAGGGGGCTCCCGGATTCCGATAAGCCCCCCGCAGACCCCGACAACCAACGGCCAGGGTTGTCGGGAAGAGGCCCTTGTCCTCATCAACATGGGGACAAGGTGCTTTGGGGTGGGGGGGACGCGCGCCCCCCCTTCCCCAAGGCACCCCCCCATGTTGAGGGCACGCAGCCTGGCACGGCTCAGGAGGGGGGCCCTCGCTCGTCCCCACCCCCTTTCCTGGCCGGCCGGGTAGTGTGCTCGGACAAGGGTCTGATGTGGACCTAGGGGGGGACCCCCACGCCGATTTAAGTCCATACCAGGTGACGGGGCCAGCGACGCCTCCTTCTCTGGCCCCGGCTACCTGGAGACGCGCTCAATATGAGCGGACTTTCCTCCGCGTGTGTGGGCGAGTCCGTACGGCAGATAGTCCGGCGGACTTAGTACGCTGTATTAGTCCGCTGAAAAAGTGCCGTGTGTGGGCAAGTAGCTCGTTCAGAAAGTCCGTCGGGAAGTCCGTCAGACTAAGTCCGCCGGATAGTTGGCTACGTGTTTACGTGGCATAAGAGGGGGTGTCCTTTGGAGAGATCTGCTCTCACTGCCTGTTGTGTCTCTAAGACATGAAATGGAATGAAATTAAATCTACCCAATGTCCCACAGACAGCTGGCAGGTGTTTTTTCACCATTCCCTGCTCTTTTTAACTGATTAGGTTAATCAATTTTTATGGATACATACAGTAACTGGACTAAATGGTATATTTAAAATGACTACATAACTGGACTAAAGGGTATATTATAAATGCATACATAACTTGACCAAATGGTATGTTTATTATCTGAAAATATTCATGTGTGAATGGAGTGTATATCTTATTGCCAAAAATAGCCAAAGCATGTTAGTACATATCTATTAAAGGACAGTTCCTTTCTTCTTCTTACTCACTCCTTTCTCAAATAAAAAAGACATTGCAGAATTTCTGTGGGCTGCCTCATTGTAGCTGTGGCTCAGATGACATGGTTAGTCACACCGTCACCATCCTAGTACTGAAAGTTATTCCCAGAGACAGGTGGAAGGCAAGACAGGCCGCAGGTTATGATTTCAGTAGAGGGACATGATCAAAGCAATGACAGAAGTAAACATGTTGAATATGTTCCAAGTTCCACAGAGACTTACGCACCCCCTGAAAGCAGAAGAGGCTGTCAGGGGTTAAAAATGATGACAGTGAATTGTAAGCTAGTGACACCAAATGAGGTCGCCTTTCAGGAATGGACCTGCCCTGTGTCAGCAAAATGCAGTCTTCAGGGCCATACGAATGTGTGATCTCATCTTTTGTCAACCCTTGTCGGCATCTACTGCTGCTACTATGATGGGCTTGTAGAAATAAAAATGGGTCATTGAACTAGGTCCCCAAAATGTCATTGTTCTGTCACCCCAAAGTGTCAGCATGTTATTGTTCTACAATTCCAGACTGAATGTGTGCCTGTTATGAGTTCCCATTTTTTGCGGTTCTTTCTCAGTCCCCAAGTATCATTGTAATGTTTTTCTCGGTTCCCACACATCGGTGTGTCATTTCTCTGGGTCCAAAACTGCGAGTGTTCCCATACTGTCTGTGTGCCATTGTTCTGGGCCCTTTAAGCAACCCTCTGCCTTGGTTCTGGGATCCCAAGTGGCAATATACCATTGATCTTGGTCAGTGTGCTATTGTACAGGGACCCCCAAGTGTCACTATTTCATTGTAGAGGGACCCCAGGTAGGGATGAGCTCAATGTTCGAGTTGAACGTAAATTCAACTCGAACATCGCGTGTTCGCCGAACAGTGAAAAATATGGGGCATTCTCAGGAAACTTGTGCGCTGCGGAACGCCCCATAATGCACTGTGAGATCGCAGTGCATTAGTGTCTGATGACTGGTCAAAGCATGCACCTGACCTGCATGCTTTGGCCAATCCCAGCGCACTCTGCAGAGAGAGCCATAATTGGCTAAATGCCAATCATGGCTCAGGGGAACTAAGTCCACGCCCCACACTATATAAGGCTGCTTACATAGCATATAACAATGTAAAATTTCCGCGGTTTAACATGACATACATCTGTATGCTACCCTCCCTCCTCTTCTTCTTCCTCTATGGCCTCTTCTGCAGAATTGTCCTCTGAAACAGCAGTGTTCTCTAAATGGTCAAGGGGCTACGCAAGCAGTCAGGCAAAAAGATTCCATGTGGTGCTTGAGTTGGTCTGCCTAGGGGACAGGAGCCACACTGGAGCAGAGATTCTGTCAGCTCTGCAGGGGCAGGCTCAGAGGTGGTTGATGCCATGCCAGCTTCAGCCAGGAATGGCTGTATGTGACAATGGCACCAGCCTTCTATCCGCCCTCCGACAGGGACACTTGACCCATGTTCCATGTTTTTCACACGTCCTGAGTTCGGTGGTGCAGCGTTTCCTGACCGTGTACCCAGGCTTACAAGATCTCATGAGGCAGGCTAGAAAATTCTGTGGTCATTTCCGCTGGCCATATAATGCCAGTGCTCGGCTGGCTGAAATTCAAAGGGAATGCAATCTGCTCATCAACCGCCTCATTTGTGACATACCCACCAGGTGGATCTCAATGTTGGCAATGCTGCAGCGGCTACACACACAGCAGAAGGCCATCAATGAGTACCTGTGCAAGTATGGTACCAGGGCAGGGCTAGGGGAGCTTGGCTTCTTTTCTCCATGCTAGTGGCTACTGATCAGGGATGTATGCACTGTCCTGTCACCATTTGAGGAGGCCACAAGGATGGTGAGCAGGGACAATGCATGCATTAGTGACACTGTCCATCTAGTCTTCCTGCTGGAGCACATGCTTTGTGAAATCATGGACAGGGCACTTGAGGCTGAACAGTGGGAGGAAGAGGGGGACTTCCTTTCCTCTCAAGGTCCCCTTTATCCAGATAGCATTCTTGCGGGTCTGCCAAACACACAGAAAGAAGAGGAGGTGGAGGAGAATTGTGTCAGCATGGATGTCAAGGATAACATACAGCAGTCTTCAAGGGATGGTTTTCAGTCCCCAGAAACCCAAGGAGTTGTATGTGGCCGGAGGAGGAAGGTATGGATAATGTGAGCCTTAGTGACTCAAGGGACTCAGAATCGAATGCCTCTGCAAACTTACGGTGCATGGCCTCTTTGATTCTGCAAAGCCTGTGAAAGGGCCCCGGGATTCATGGTATTAAGGAGAGGGATCATTACTGCCTGGCAACCCTTCTTGATCCACATTAAAAGGGTAAGGTTGCAGAACTCATCATGCCTTCACAGATGGAGCAGAGGATGAAACATCTTCAGGAGGCCTTGAAGAAAAGTTTGTGTAACGCATTTCCAGACCCTGGGAGGTAACCATTTACTGGTGCTGGACAACGTGTTTCTGAAGCTTTGTTCGGTCAGAGGAAGAGCGGTGGAGAAGGTGGGTGGCTGACCGATAAACTATTTTTCAGTCCTCGTGCCAAGGTCTGATTGCATTATATGGTGCAGGAATATCTAGGGGCAAGAGCAGATTTGGAGACCTTTCCAACAGAGCATCCACTGGGTTACTAGGTCTTGAGGTTGGACCACTGGCCACAAATTTCTCAATATGCAATTGAGCTACTGGCCTGTCCTGCATCCACCATGCTCTCTGAAACACACATTCAGTGCTGCTGGAGGGTTTGTAACGGATCAAAGAGTGCGCCTTTCCAGACTCCATTTATATGCAAACATTTATAGAAATTAATCAGTCCTGGATCAGCAGCTATCAAGCACCTGATGCTGATGTAACTGATTGAATTTGCTATGGATCTGGGATCCCTTGTAGACTGTCTATGCTGCCTATCCTATTCCTCCTAAATCATGATGATGCTAGCTTCCAACAATATTTTTGGTTTAGGGCATCACCATTACCCAAGGCCCAATTTTTCTGCCCCTGTTTAACAGGGGCATGTAATTAAAATTTTTGAAATAATATTTAACAGCAGGGACCGTTCCTGCACCCAACAAGCCGTGCACAATTACAGCCGTGCGCAATTTTAAATTACATTTTTTTCTTTAGAAATGTAATTTTGCTGCGGTACTGTTCTAAACATGGGAAAATGCACTACTTTACTTGCAGACTAAGGGGACCCCCAGGCACGATATTTAACCACTACCAGGCACTTTCCCCCCCTTCCTGCCCAGGAAAATTTTCAGCTTCCAGCACTGGCACATACTAAGATTTTATCATTTTCGACCAACAGAGCTTTCTTTTGGTGGTATTTGATCACCTCTGGGGTTTTTATTTTTTGCTAAACGAACTAGAAAATAATTTTTGAAAAAAAAAAAAAAGTTTTTCTTCGTTTCTGTTATAAAATTTTGTTTTCTTCTTCACTGATGGGCACTTATGAGGTGACACTGATGAGTTGGCACTGATGAGGAGTAGGGATGAGCCGAACACCCCCCGGTTCGGTTCGCACCAGAAATTTCGAACGGACCAAAAATTTGTGCGAACTTTAGAACCCCATTGAAGTCTTTGGCACTCGAACGTTCGAAATAAAAAGTGCTAATTTTAATGGCTAATATGCAAGATATTGTCCTAAAAAGGGTTTGGGGACCTGGCTCCTGCCCCAGGGGACATGGGTCAATGCCAATTTATTTATTTTTTTAAAGGATGTTTTTTTCGGGAGCACTGATTTTAATGATGATTAAAGTGAAAAAAAAAGTGAAATATTCATTTAAATATCGTGCTTGGAGGGTGTCTATAGTATGCCTGTGAAGTGCCACGTGTTTCCCGTGTTGAGAACAGTCCCTGCACAAAATGACATTTAACAGAAAAAAGTAATTTAAAACTGCTTGCGGTTTTAATGTAATATCTGGTTCCGGCAATACGGATGAAAATCATTGAGAAAAATGGCATGGGTAGCCCCCTGCCCATTACCAGCCCCTTTGGGTCTTGTACAGATATTAAGGGGAACCCCGTACCCAAATGAAAAAAAGGAAAGGCATGGGGCCCCCAGGCCCTACATACTCAGAACAGCAGTATACAGGCGGAGCAAACAAGACAGGGACTGTGTAGGTTTGTTGTGTTAAGTAGAATCTGTTTGTAATTTTGAACTGGTACATTTTTAAAGTGTAGCTCCAGTCAAAAAATCTATTTTTAAGCTTTTTGGAAAACATAATTTTTTTGCCCGTCCGTCTTTTTTCATCTCCCTTCCTGTTGTCTCCCTCCGTTTGCAAGTAGGAGACGTTTGTAAGTTGGATGTTTGAAAGTAGGGGCCTGCCCTATATGCTCTGCAGAAATGGGGGCCTAAGGTGTTGGTGTTGCCACAACACTGTAAGCCCTCAAAGTGACTCTTGGTGGGTGCTGGAGTGCCCTGCTGTTAACGAATATATCAAGAATTGTAATTACATGCCATTGTTGAACAGTGGTAGAAAAACTGGGCCTTTCATGGTTGTGGTGGTGGTGCTGGTGCCACAACACTATAAGTCCTCACAGTTACTCTCGGTGGGAGCAGGAATGGGCTCTGCTGTGAAATATTATATCAAGAATTGTAATTTCATGCCCCTGTTAAACAGGGGCTGAAAAATTGGGCCTTAGGCACTGCTTGCTGGTGCCACGACACTGTAACCTCTCCCAGATACTCTAGTTGGAGTGCAGGAATGAGCCCTGCTGCAAAGCATTGCATCAAAAATTGTATTACATGCCCCTGTTAAACAGGGGCTGAAAAATTGGGCCTTAGGCACTGGTGCTGGTGCCACGACACTGCAACCTCTCCCATATACTCTAGTTGGAGTGCAGGAATGAGCCCTGCTGCAAAGCATTGCATCAAAAATTTTAATTACACGCCCCTGTTAAACAGGGGCTGACAAATTGGGCTGGTGGCATCACCCAGAACCAAAAATGTTCTTCCAAGCTATCAGCAGGATCATTGAGGAGGAAGAGGATAGTCAGTCAACATAACAGGACATTCACTCAGCATCAGCATAGGCAGTCTTGAAGGGATGTTACATTTCAAAAAAAAATATTCGGTTACATCAGCTTCAGGTGCTTGGTAGCTGGTGGTGATCCAAGACTGATTCATCTTTATGAAGGTCAGTCAATCAACTCGGTGGACAGGCTCAGTAACTCTGTGATCGGTAACAAAGCCACCAGCAGCTGGATGCAGGACAGGCCAGTAGCTCAATTTCATACTGTGCAAGCTCTGGCCAGTGATCCATCCTCAAGACCCAGTAAGCCAGAGGATTTTCGGTGGGAAAGGTGCCCAAGTCTGACCTTGCCCCTAGGTATTCCTGCACCATGTAAATCAGACGCTGGTGATGGTTGCTGGAACCAATCATACCTTGGGGCTGCGGACTAAAAAATTGTCTGAACGCATCAGTCAGACGGCCACCTTCTCCACCGCTCCTTCTGTGACTGACCGATGCCTCAGCAACACGTTGTCTAGGACCAGGAGATTGTAACCTCCCAGTCTCGTTGCACAGACCTTTCTGCAAGGCTTCCCGGAGATGTCTCATTGTCTGCTCCCTCTGCAATGGCAAGATAAGGTCCGCAACCTTACCCTTGTACCGTGGATCAAGGAGAGTGGCCAGCCAGTAATGGTCCCTCTCCTTGATCCAAAGAATACGAGGATCCTTCCGGAGGCTTTACAGGATCAGGGAGGCCATGCAGCGTAAGTTAGCTGAGGCATTTGGTCCGGAGTTCTCTGGGTCACTAAGGACAACATGATCAGCAGCCACTTCCTCACAGCCACGTACAAGTCCACATGTTTCTTGGGACTGTAAATCATTCCTAAAAGACTGCTGATGCTGAGTGCCAGGCTCCACCTCCATGCTGACACAAGCCTCCTCCTCCTCGTCCTCTTCCTGTGTGATGGGTGGGACAGCAGGAACACTGTCTGGATAAAGGGGGCCTTGAGAGGCAAGGAAGTCCTCTTCCTGCCTCTGTTCTGCTTCAAGTGCCCTGTCCATTATTCCACGCAGCGTATGCTCCAAGAGGTGGACAAGAGGTACAGTGTCACTGATGCATGCACTGTCACCGCTCACCAACCTTGTGGCCTCCTCAAATCCTGATCATGCCCCACTGGCGTGGTGAAAAAAAACAAGCTCCTCTGACTCTGTCCTGGTGCCGTAGTTGCACAAGTACTCATTGATGGCCCTCTGCTGCGTGTGCAGCCACTGCAGCATGGCCAACATTGAGTTCCACCTGGTGGGCATGTCACATGTAAGGCAGTTCTTGGGCAGGTTCAACTCCTTTTGGAGCTCAGCCAGCTGAGCACTGGCATTAAATGATCGGCGGAAATGCACACGGACTTTCCTGGCCTACCTCAGGACATCCTGTAAGCCCAGGTACCAGCCCAAGAGCCGCTGCACCACCAGGTTAATGAAGTGAGCCACACAGGGCACATGGGTCAGTTGTCCCTGTTGGAGGGGGAGAGGAGGTTGGTGCCATTGTCGCAAACCACCATTCCTGGCTTAAGCTGGCGTGGCGTCAACCACCTCTCGGCCGGCCCCTGCAGAGCAGAAAAAATATCTGCCCCAGTGTGGCTCCTGTCCCCCAAACAAACAAGCGCAAGCACAGCATGGCATCTTTTTGCCTGCGTACTTGCGTAGCCCCTTGAACGCCTACGGAGCACCACTGTTTCCGAGGACAAAGCACTGGAAGAGGCCATGGAAGAAGAAGAAGAGGAGGGGATGGAAGAGAGAGGTGTGTCACAACCAGTAGTAGCATTTTCAAGGCGTGGTGGCGGAACAACCTCCAACACTGCTGCACCTTGTCCTGCATCCTTCCCAGCTGCCAGAAGAGTGATCCAATGGGCCGTGAAGGATAGGTAACGTCCCTGTCCCTGGACCATGAGTCAGCGGTAATATGCACCTTACCGCTGACTGCCCTGTGAGGCATGGACATTGGCTTCCACATGCCGGTAGAGAGTCGGAATCGCCTTCCGTGAGAAAAAGTGGAATTTGGGGACCTGCCACTGAGGAACCGCACATTACACAAACTCACAGAAGGGGGCCAAGTCTACCAACTGCAAAGGCAGCAGGACGTGGGTGTACTGCTAGCAGAGTGCCCGCAAGTACTTGGCTGTGACACACCTAATTCTACACCTTCATTCCTCTCAGTGCAGGTTTCAGAGAGGACTGAAGGTCTAGTGGGGTTGGATATCCCAGCTGATGAGGAGCAAGGAGAGGTCCGCTTTGTTCTTTGGTGTGGTAGGTCAAAATATGTCTGGTCAAGCATGTGGTGCCCAAGTGGCTGATGTTTTGGCCACGCGAGATATGCCTGAGACATATGTTGCAAATAGCAGCGGTGCGATCTGATGCACTCATCTCAAAAAAGGCCCACACCAAAGAACTGCGCGGCGGCCTTGTGTAGTGTGTTGGCGTCTGTAGGAGTTAGTGGGTGTTCTCTGTGTACCTTCAACATAGTATACACCGTTCGTTATCGGCCAATTTAGAATTCTTGCTCTTCTGTAATTGAGCTTTTAGCAATCTGCAGGAGTTTGTGGGTGTTGTCTGCGTGCCCTGAGCGCAGTATACACCATTATATCCACCTATATAGCTAGCTATATTGCTCTTCTGTAATAGAGCTTGCAGTCAATTGTAGGAGGTTGTGCGTGTTGTCTGCGTGCCCTGAGTGCAGTATACATGATTATATCCACCTATATAGCTAGCTATATTGCTCTTCTGTAATAGAGCTTGCAGTCAGTTGTAAGAGATTGTGCGTGTTGTCTGCGTGCCCTGACCGCACTATACACCATTATATCCACCTATATAGCTAGCTATATTGCTCTTCTGTAATAGAGCTTGCAGTCAGTTGTAGGAGAGTGTGCGTGTTGTCTGCGTGCCCTGAGCGCACTATACACCATTATATCCACCTATATAGCTAGCTATATTGCTCTTCTGTAATAGAGCTTTCAGTCAGCTGTAGAAGATTGTGGGTGTTGTCTGTGTGCCCTGACCGCAGTATACACCATTATCCACCTATATAGCTCTTCTCTAATTGATCTGCCATCTGCAGGAGTTCGATGGTGTTGTTTGCCTCCAGCACAGCACAGTATACACCAGTATCTACCCTTTAATTCCTGTTCTATAATAAAGGCATCTGCAGGAGTTAGTGGGTGTTGTGTGCCTCCAGCACAATATACACTATCCAATTGCTGTTTTTCCATCTCCCTTCAGGCCATTACCATGTCTGGAAGGCCAACAAGGAGAGGCAGACAGGCACGAGCCGATAAAAGAGGGCAAGCAGGCTCTGGGTCTAGAGACAACAGTGCTGGTCGTGGACGCGGTGTATCGTCATCATCAGCACGTGGCCATGGGACACGCTTGTCCTTTTCGGCAGCTGGATGTGTTGAGCCGCATCATGCTGAAGACTGATGACCAAGCCCTCTTCATCCTCCTCATCCTCTCTCACCCAGGCTCAGGGTTCTAGCAAAGCAGCTGCCAACACATCGTCTTCCCTCGTCTCAATGTCATCATCAGTTACTCCTTCCCTAGACCCACCACGTCCTCCTGAGGAATCCCCTGAACTCTTTGAGCACAGTGTTGGGTACATGCTCCAGGAGGATGCCCAGTGTTTTGAAGGCTCTGATGATGATACTCAGCTAGAGGAAGGCAGTAGAGTGAGCGCAGAGAGAGGAGATGCTCAAGAAGGACAGCAATCTGGCAGTCATGTTCCACAAGCTGCAGCATACTGCCAGGTTTGCTCCAGCAATGAAGAGGGAGGGGATGATGAGGGCACTGACTCCACGTGGGTGCCTGGTAGGAGAGAGGAGGAGGAAGAGGAGGAGGAGGTACATGTCTAACGAGGCAGGATGCCCTGCGGAGGCCAGCTTAGGGGCAGCACACCGATGAAATCACACCGCAGAGCTCCGCTTGTGCAGGGCGCTGCCCCTGCGCGTTATTCTAAAAGTTCTTTGGTGTGGGCCTTTTTTGAGATGAGTGCATCAGATCGCACCGCTGCTATTTGCAACAAATGTCTCAAGCGTATCTCGCGTGACCAAAACATCAGCCGCTGGGGCACCACATGCTTGTCCAGACATATGTTGACCTGCCATGCAGCTCGTTGGCAAGCATACCTCAAAGACCCACACCAAAGAACAAAGAGGACCTCTCCTTGCTCCTCATCAGCTGGGATCTCCAACCCCACTAGACCTTCAGTCCTCTCTGAAACCTGCTCTGAGAGGAATGAAGGTGTAGAATTAGGTGTGTCACAGCCAAGTGCTTCCGGGCACTCTGCTAGCAGTACACCCACGTCCGATTATAGCAGGCAAATTTCCCTGCCCCAGCTGCTGGACCGTCAAAAGAAGTTCACTCCCAGCCATCCACAGGCCCAGCAGTTGAATGCTAGCTTGGCTAAATTGCTAGCACTTCAACTGCTACCTTTTCAGTTGGTAGACTCGGCCCCCTTCCGTGAGTTTGTGCAATGTGCGGTTCCTCAGTGGCAGGTCCCCAAACGGCACTTTTTTTCACGGAAGGCGATTCCGGCTCTCTACCGGCATGTGGAAGGCAATGTCCTTGCCTCGCTGGACAGGGCGGTCAGTGGTAAGGTGCATATTACCGCTGACTCATGGTCCAGCAGGCATGGACAGGGATGTTACCTGTCTTTCACGGCCCATTGGGTCACTCCTCTGGCAGCTGGGAAGGATGCAGGACAAGGTGCAGTAGTGTTGGAGGTTGTTCCGCTACCACGCCTCCAAAATGCTACTACTGGTTGTGACATACCTCTCTCCTCCACCCCCTCCTCTTCTTCTTCCTCCATGGCCTCTTCCAGTGCTCTGTCCTCAGAACCAGCGATGCTCCGTAGGCGTTCAAGGGGCTACGCAAGTACGCAGGCAAAACAATGCCATGCCTTGCTTGCGCTGGTTTGTTTGGGGGACAGGAGCCACACTGGGGCAGATATTTTGTCAGGCCAAAAGGTGGTTGACACCACGCCAGCTTAAGCCAGGAATGGTGGTTTGCGACAATGGCACCAACCTCCTCTCTGCCCTCTGACAGGCACAACTGACCCATGTGCCCTGTGTGGCTCACGTCCTTAACCTGGTGATGCAACGGTTCTTGGGCAGTCACCTGGGCTTACAGGATGTCCTGAAGCAGGCCATAAAAGTCTGTGTGCATTTCTGCCGATCATTTAATGCCTGTGCTCGGCTGGCTGAGCTCCAAAAGGAGTTGAACCTGCCCAAGAACCGCCTTATATGTGACATGCCCACCAGGTGGAACTCAACGTTGGCCATGCTGCAGCGGCTGCACACGCAGCAGAGGGCCATCAATGAGTACCTGTGCGACTACGGCACCAGGACAGGGTCAGGGGAGCTCAGTTTTTTCTCACCACGCCAGTGGGGCATGATCAGGGATGCATGCACTGTCCTGTCACCGTTTGAGGATGCCACAAGGATGGTGAGCAGTGACAGTGCATGCATCAGTGACACTGTACCTCTTGTCCACCTGTTGGAGCATACGCTGCGTGGAATAATGGACAGGGCACTTGAGGCAGAACAGAGGCAGGAAGGGGAGGACTTCCTTGCCTCTCAAGGCCCCCTTTATCCAGACAGTGTTCCTGCTGTCCCACCCATCACGCAGGAAGAGGACGAGGAGGAGGAGGAGGAGGACGATTGTGTCAGCATGGAGGTGGAGGCTGGCACTCAGCAGCAGCAGCAGCAGCAGTCTTGTAGGGATGATTTACAGTCCCAAGAAACCCTTGGATTTGTACGTGGCTGGGAGGAGGTAGCTGCGGATCATGTTGTCCTAAGTGACCCAGAGGACTCCGGACCAAATGCCTCAGCTAACCTACGCTGCATTGCCTCCCTGATCCTGCAACGCCTGCGGAAGGATCCTCGTATTCTTCAGATCAAGGAGAGGGACCACTACTGGCTGGCCACTCTCCTTGATCCACGGTACAAGGGTAAGGTTGCCAACCTTATCTTACCATCGCAGAGGGAGCAGAGGATGAGACATCTCCGGGAGGCCTTGCAGAAAGGTCTGTGCAACGTGTTCCCAGAGACTGGGAGGTTACAAACTCCTGGTCCTGGACAACATGTTGCTGAGGCATCGGTCAGAAGGAGCAGTGGAGAAGGTGGCCGTCTGACCGATGCGTTCAGACAATTTTTTAGTCCGCAGCCCAAAGGTATGATCAGTTCCAGCAACCATCGCCAGCGTCTGATTTACATGGTGCAGGAATACCTAGGGGTAAGGTCAGACTTGGACACTTTTCCCACTGAAAATCCTCTGGCTTACTGGGTCTTGAGGATGGATCACTGGCCAGAGCTTGCACAGTATGCAATTGAGCTACTGGCCTGTCCTGCATCCAGCGTTCTTTTGGAACGCACCTTCAGTGCTGCTGGTGGCTTTGTTACCGATCACAGGGTGCGCCTGTCCACCGACTCGGTTGATCGACTGACCTTCATAAAGATGAATCAGTCTTGGATCACCACCAGCTACCAAGCACCTGAAGCTGATGTAACCGAATAATTTTTTTTTAAATATCACATCTCTTCAAGACTGCCTATGCTGATGCTGAGTGACTGTCCTGTTATGTTGATTGTCTATCCTCTTCCTCCTCCGCTGATATGTTGGAAGAACATTTTTGGTTCTGGGTGATGCCACCAGCCCAATTTTTCAGCCCCTGTTTAACAAGGGCATGTAATACAATTTTTGATGCAATGCTTTGCAGCAGGGCTCATCCCTGCACTACAGCTAGAGTATATGGGAGAGGTTGCAGTGTCATGGCACCAGCACCAGTGCCTAATGCCCAATTTTTCAGCCCCTGTTTAACAGGGGCATGTAATTACAATTCTTGATATAATCGTTCACAGCAGGGCGCTCCAGCGCCCACCAAGAGTCACTTTGAGGGCTTACAATGTTGTGGCAACACCAACACCTTGTTCCGCCATTTCTGTAGAGCATATAGGGCAGGCCCCTACTTTCAAACATTCAACTTGCAAATGTTTCCTACTTGCAAACGGAAGGAGACAACAGGAAGTGAGATGAAAAAAGACGGACGGCAAAACAAATTATACAAGGGTGATGACCCTTCCCTATGTTTTTCAAAAAGCATAAAAATAGATTTTTTGACTGGAGCTACACTTTAAAAATGTACCAGTTCAAAATTACAAAGAGATTCTACTTAACACAACAAACTTACACAGTCCCTGTCTTTTTTGCACCGCCTGTATACTGCTGTTCTGAGTATATAGGGCCTGGGGGCCCCAGTCTTTCCTTTTTTAAATATAATTACGGGGTTCCCCTTAATATCCGTACAAGACCCAAAGAGGCTGGTAATGGACAGGGGGGGGGGCTACCCATGCCATTTTTCTCAATGATTTTCATCCATATTGTTGGAACCAGATATTACATTAAAAACGCAAGCAGTTTTAAATTACTTTTTTTCCTTTAAATGTCATTTTGTGCAGGGACTGTTCTAAACATGGGAAACATGTGGCACTTCGCAGGCATACTATAGACACCCCTCAGGCATGATATTTAAAGGAATATTTCACTTTTTTTTTTTCACTTTAATCGTCATTAACCACTTAATAACCTCCCTATAGCCGAATGACGGCTACAGGGCGGTTTCTTAACTCTGGGAGGCCGTCATATGACGTCCTCCCAGAATTCCGCTCTCGCGCGCCCCCTGGGGCGCGCACTCGAGAGCATCCGTGACCGCCGGGTGCACAGGACCCGGCGCATCACGGATCACGGTAAACGGCCACTCATAGCGGCCGTTTACCACGTGATCGCTCCGTCAAATCACGGAGTGATCACTTGTAAACAAACCGGCGTCATGTTATGACGCCGGTTCCTCCCTCCCCCTCTCTGTACCGATCGGAACAGCGGAGGGGGAAGAGATCGGTGTCAGCAGCGATGTGGGCTGCATCTGCAGTGCCCACATCGCTGCTCACCGAAAATTAACCCCTCAATTCCCTGCAAATACTCTGCAATACCCTGTCATTACTCTGCATTACTCTGCAATACTCTGCAATACTCTGCAATACTCTGCAATACCCTGCAATACTCTGCAATACCCTGCAATACTCTGCAATACTCTGCAATACTCTGCAATACTCTGCATTACTCTGCAATACCCTGCAATACCCTGCAATACCCTGCATTACTCTGCAATACCCTGCAATACTCTGCAATACTCTGCAATACTCTGCAATACCCTGCAATACTCTGCAATGCTCTGCAACACTCTGCAACGCTCTGCAACACCCTGCAACACTCTGCAATGCTCTGCAACACTCTGCAATGCTCTGCAACACCCACCAATACCCTGCAACACTCTGCAATGCTCTGCAACACCTGCCAATACCGTGCAACACTCTGCAATGCTCTGCAACACCTGCCAATACCCTGCAATGCTCTGCAACGCAATACTCTGCAACGCCATATTTTGAGATACCCAGCCATACTCTGAGATACCCAGCCATACCCAGCCATAGTCGGTGATACCCTGCAATACCCAGCCATAGACACCCCCCCTCCCGCCGCCCTCCGGTGCTTCTACCGACTCGCCAATACGATCAAATCCAGAATCTTTTTTTTTTTTTTTCAGGCTTCCCAGCTTAGAGATGAGATGCGGGGTCTTATTGACCCCATATCTCACTGTAAAGAGGACCTGTCATGCCATATTCCTATTACAAGGGATGTTTACATTCCTTGTAATAGGAATAAAAGTGATCAAAAAATTTATTTTTGGGGAAAAAAATTTCAAACTAAAATAAATAAAGTAAAATGAACAATAATATTTTTTTTTTTTAAAGCGCCCCTGTCCCCATGTGCTCGCTTGCAGAAGCGAACGCATACGTAAGTCCCGCCCACATATGAAAACGGTGTTCAAACCACACATGTGAGGTATCACTGCGAACGTTAGAGCGAGAGCAATAATTCTAGCCCTAGACCTCCTCTGTAACTCAAAACAAATAACCAGTAAAAAAATAATTAAATCGTCGCCTATGGGGATTTTTAAGTAGCGACGTTTGGCGCCATTCCACGAGCCTGTGCAATTTTGAAGAGTGACATGTTAGGTATCGATTTACTCGGTGTAACTTCATCTTTCACATTATGCAAAAATTGGGCTAACTTTACTGTGTTTTTGTTTTTTTTTAAGCACAAAACTGTTTTTTTTCCAAAAAAAGCATTCGAAAAATTGCTGCGCAAATACCGTGCGAGATAAAAAGTTGCAATGACCACCATTGTATTCTCCAGGGTGTTTGCTAAAAAAAACATATATAATGTTTTGGGATTCGATGTAATTTTCTAGCAAATAAATGAGGATTTTTACATGTAAGAGAGAAATGTCAGAATTGTCCTGGGTGCTCCAGAACGCCTGATGGCGCTCCATGCATGTTGGGCCTCTGTATGTGGCCACACTATGTAAAAGTCTCACACATGTGGTATCACCGTACTCGGAAGTAATAGCAGAATGTGTTTTGGGGTGTAATTTGTGGTATGCATATGCTGTGTGAGAAATAAACTGATAATATGACAATTTTGTGAAAAAAAAGTAAAAATAATCTTGATTTTGCAAAGAATTGTGGGAAAAAATTACAACTTCAAAAAACTCATCATGCCTCTTACTAAATACCTTGGAATGTCTTCTTTCCAAAAAGGGGTCATTTGGGGGGTATTTGTACTTTTCTGGCATGTTAGGGTCTCAAGAATTGAAATAGGCCGTCAGTACTTCAGGTGTGATCAATTTTCAGATATTGGCACCATAGCTTGTGGACTCTAACTTTCACAAAGACCAAATAATTTCCACCAATTTGTACTTATTTTTACCAAAGATATGTAGTGGTATAAATTTTGGCCAAAATTTATGAAGAAAAAATTACTAATCTGCTAAATTTTATAACAGAAACAAAGAAAAATTAATTTTTTTACAGAATTTTCTGTATTTTTTCTTTTATAGCACAAAAAATAAAAAACCCAGCGGTGATTAAATACCACCAAAAGAAAGCTCTATTTGTGTGAAAAAAAGGACAAAAATTTCATATAGGTCCAGTGTTGCATGACTGAGTAATTGTCATTCAAAATGTGAGAGCACCGAAAGCTGAAAATTGGTCTGGTTATTAAGGGTGTTTAAGTGCCCAGTGGTCAAGTGGTTAAAATCAGTGCTGCCGCCAAAACGGCCATTTTTAAAAACATTTTAGGCATTGACCCATGTCCCCTGGGGCAGGAGCCAGGTCCCCAAACCCTTTTTAGGACAGTATCTTGCGTATTAGCCATTAAAATTAGCACTTTTTATTTCGAACGTTGAGTCCCATAGACTTCAATGGGGTTCTAAAGTTCGTACGAATTTGCGGTCCGTTCGAAAGTTCTGATGCGAACCGAACCGGGGGGGTGTTCGGCTCATCCCTAATCACCAGCCTTGTTTGACAATATCATCCAAACCGCCCTCTTCTTTACTTCTCCCAAGACCTCCAACATAGCCCCCTCATAACCTACTCCCATGCTTGCCCTCAGGAATTCTCTAGAGCATCGCTCTTCCTCTGAAACTCCCTACTCCAATCTGTCCAGCTATCTCCTACTCTTCCTGCCTTTAGGTGATCCCTGAAAATGCATTTCTTCAGGGAAGCCTATCCCATCTCCACTTAAAAAGTGTACTTTTACTTTCTCTATCAACTCATGCAACTATGCAAAGACTGTACCATGCCTGCAGAATCCCTCTAGAACCTGGAAATCACTGTAGTAGACACCACTACTCCAGTGATCTCCACTTGCGTCTGGGTCCCGAGCGCGGTTCTGAAAAAACAGGCGCTGTTCTGAAAATACTGACATCACTGCCCCATCTCTCTACCTCATCCAATGCTTTGCTTTTATTCAGAAAATGTGAAGCAATCTCTGAATGATGCCTGTTCCCAAAGGCCTACCTCCTAAATTCACAATGGACCCAGAATCAAGTGGAGATAACTGGAGTAGCGGTGGCTATTATAGTGGTTTCTAGCTTCTAGAGGGATCCACAGCTATAATATATGCATAGTACATGCTGGACCAATTTAACCATGTATAAAGATTCCACACCTGGAATTTTAATCTGATAGTATTATAGCTTTATAACTGTACCATCTCCCTTTTTGGTAAAGCACTGTGAAACTGCTATTTAACTCCTGTATTATAATAATAATTGTTTTGAGACCTACAAATGTCAGTGTGCCATTGTTTTGGGTTCCCATTTACAGAATTTATATCTGTATCTTTTTTTTGGGAATACAGTGCATGCAAAGTCAGAAAAATTGGTCACTGAAATTGAGAAATAAAAGAAGAAATTATTTAAGTGTAAAGTCAAGTATGATATTCTTCTCCTTTATACTTTAAATATATTCGTTCCACAATCATACATGTACGCTCTTGTAGGATCTAGTCAGGGTGACTCCTAGTGGTTGGGATATGAAACTCTTCCTGCTGATAACATCTAGTTCAAAGAGGTATATGAGACATTACAATCACCATTGTGCAAAAATCCCCTTCATTAATTGGCGTGACACTACTTTTTACTAAGACAAGACAAGTCTTGGATTTGTAAAGGAAATGATGACATGTAAATACTTTTTACTGAGGAACTTCCCTTCTCGAATGAGTGGAAGAGAGGATTTAAAGAAGAAGTCCCACTTAGAAATAAGTAACAAATCTTTACTCTCACTCACTTATCTATAGAATACATCTATTAGTACAAAAAATGCAAGAACTTATACATTAATTTCCATTTACAAAACCCCAGTTGAATTAGCACTTATGATTCAGGAGCTCTCCCCAAATTGTTGGAGAGGATGTACCCAACCGGGAACATTTATGCCTCTTTGGTGGCACAGTCCAAAAATACAAAAATTCTGGGAAAATTTTTAATATAGATCAATAGAATATTGCCTCTCTCGGTTACTAAAGATCCCCTACAATTTTTATTCCATAATACAGTAATTCCAGTTAAAAAGGTATAGGAATATGGTACTTCCTTGTTAGCTAAATGCAACCAAAAGTCTTATACCGTTTTATCGGAGGAGTAATAAATGCCCCACATTGCTTGATTGGAGGTCAGAAGTAGATAGGATTATGAAGGTAGAAGAATGTTTGGTTCATTAATGTAAAGGTGTGATAAGGAGTTGTGATAAATTCTATAAGACATGGGCTACATGGATACAGCACTCTTCACAGATGTAATTGAGAAAGAATGGGTTGATTTACTAAAGGCAAATAGACTGAGCACTTTGCAAATTGTAGCTGCACTCTGCAAGTGCAGTTGCTTCAGAGCTTAGTAAATGTGGTAAAGCTTCACTTTGCAAAGAATAACCAATCACGTGCGAGGAAAATTAAAAAAGAAAAATGCATTTTCGCTTGCACATGATTGGATGATGGAAGTCAGCAGAGCTTCTGCTCATTTACTAAGCTCTGGAGTTGGAGCTAGACTATTTGCTTTTAGTAAATCAACCCCCATGCATAGGGTTACTGAATTTCAATAATGTTGGCTTAAACTCTACCTGGGAGGTAGTTTTTACAGGTTGAAACATTTATCTTGTATGTCTCCACAATTGGTAGAAAGTTTATCTATAGTGAAAACCATTTTAAATGTATGTATTATTTTAAAAACTTATATTGGAGAATTAATAAAAAGATTTTATATAAAAATAAAAATAAAACACTTCTCATAAAAAAGGGAAAGGATTTAATTCACACAATAGCCCACAGAAAGCTATATGATTTTATGACCAGTTTAGAGAGCAGTGAACAAATCTCCCTGATTGCTGTGGGCAGCAGCATGTAGCATAATGCATTCTGATATCGACTGTTAAACGTGAGATCCAAATTTTCCCAATTGTCACATTCAGAGCTCACTGTCGATTCTTAGCATTATGGCTTTGCAATGAAGAGTGACTCCATTCTAGCAATGATTAAGTTTAGTAAATTAATATTTCTTTGTTATGGCGGTCATGACTAAATATAAATATATATATATATATATATATATATATACACACATTTGTAAATATTTTATTATATCTTTTCTTTTACAAAAGTTTTATTAACAAATAAAACATAACAAGAATATCCAAATGGTTGCTGGTTACAATAAATCTCCATAACAGAGAGGAAAAAGGAAAAAACAAAAAAGAAAAAAAGAAATTCCCAACAGCTGAATATTACATGTTTAGCATGGTGTACAGCAACATGAGTACTAAGAAACGATGCAAAACAAACGCACCCAGAATGAACAATCACATAAAAGTAAATCAAAAGGACGTTAATGAAAATATAGTGCAATCTGTCGGGTTTGACTATTACCAACCATCATAACCAGCAAGACAAATGTGGGTCCTTCCCAAACTAAGTCAAAGGAAGGAAAGCACATATAGACAAGAGAAAAGAAGAAGTAGGTTAGAAGCAAAAGACAGAATAAGAGTAAAGACGATGGATAGAAAAGACCAAGAAAAAAAGAGGAGAGAGAGTCCGTTCCACGAAGGGAGGGGGGGGGGCGCACAGAACCCTTAGATTGACATCAAGCGACCATCAAACCTGGAGGTCGGGTTACAAGATATCCAGGGACTCCAGGTTCTAAGAAATTTATTGTGTGTGTCAGAGGTTAAAGACGTTAGTTTCTCATTAACCATGATGTCATTCATGCGATTCTTAACTGCTTCAAAACTGAGTACAGGAGTTTTCCAAGAGCGGGCAATGGTCAATTTTGTTGCATTAAAAAGATGTTGGGCTAATTGGCGCTCTGAGCGAAGAAGTTCTTGGATAGGTTTACAAAGCAGGGCTTCATATGGATCTCTTTTCAGGTTGGTATGAAACATATTTCGTAGCAGCGCGTAGACCCTAACCCAGAGTCTACAAACTTTTGGGCATGTCCACCAAATATGTGCCATAGACCCTATTGTCAGACAGCCCCTAAAACAATGAGGAGAATAAGAGGGGATAAATCTCGCTAGTCTGTCGGGCGTATAGTACCACCTATAAAAAACTTTATAAGCATTTTCAAGAATAAGGACATTCCTTGAACTTTTCATGAGAGTTAATGTCATAGTCTGCCAGTCCTCCGGGTCCAGCCGCCTCGCCAAATCCTTCTCCCACTGAAGATAATATTTGCTTACGGGGGGTTTGCTGATAGAAATGATAGAAGAGTATAGTAGTGATATAGTCCCCGGGGAGTGAGGAGTAGCCCTGCATATCTTTTCAAAGGAGGTCAGAGTGTACGGAGTAGGCTGGGCCCGAAGGAGTTGCTGGAGAAAGTGCTTAATTTGTAGATAACTATAATGTTCCCGCAAAGGAAAGTCATGGGAAGAACGAAGCGTTTCAAAAGAGATTATTTTCATGGGGGTAAGCAGTGAATAAACATCTATGAAGCCCCCATCCGCCCACCAAGAAAACTGACCCGGATTATCACAACTAGGGGGGAACATTGGGCAGTGCGCCAGACGTAGTAAAGGCAAATGGGAGGATATAAGATTTGCTGAATATTTTATCGAGTCCCAGAGGCGTAGCGAATGGACCATACACGGTCCAAGCCCTTTCGGGCGCTTCGCTGGAGGAAGCCAGGGGATGGACGAGATGGGAGTAGGGTGTGAGTCAACCAGGTCAATAGTGGCCCACAATGGCATTTGGCAGTTATCGTGAAGGCGAGTGATTGGGGCTATATTCGCCGCCAGATAATACGCCCGAAGATTAGGGACCGACAGGCCCCCCTCAATCCGTCTGGCGTATAATGTCTGTTTGTTAATACGAGGGCGAGAGGACCCCCATATAAATTTCAGAAGCTTACGCTGATAAATTTGCAGTATGTGAGGGGCAATGGGGATGGGCAGAACCCTAAAAAAATACAATAACTTAGGAAGATAGGTCATACGGACCGCGGTAATTCTGCCAAACCAGGAGATCGGGCAGTGGGACCAAGAGGACAGCAATGCATCTAGTTTGCGGAAAAGAGAAGGAAAATTGGCCTGGTACAAACCGTCATACCTAGGGGAGATATGAATACCCAGATAGGGCAATGAAGGAAGCCATTGAAAAGGGAAATTTGCTTTTATAGAGGCTAATTCTAGAGATGAAAGATTGACCGACATAGCTTTGGACTTAGTAGGGTTAATTCTTAGACCCGATAGGGACGCAAAAGTCTCTAAGAGAGAAAACAAGTTAGGTAGGGAAAGTCTGGGTGAGGTCAAAGTTAACAAAATATCATCCGCAAATAGCGAAATTTTATGTGGAAAACCCGCCACTTCAATGCCCTTGATGTCAGGATGTGAACGGATCGCCTCCGCTAGAGGTTCCATGGCCAAGACAAATAGTAGGGGCGAAAGTGGGCAGCCCTGACGAGTGCCCCTTCGAATAGGGAATTTGGGTGATTCAAACCCATAGTATTTAATTTTGGCTTGGGGGGCGTCGTACAGTGCTGCCAACCAACGCAGAAATGAAGCTCCAAAGCCAAAATGGCGAAGCACGGTCATAAGATACGGCCAGGATAGCGTGTCAAAAGCTTTGTTCACATCTAGCGACAAGAGCATAGAGTGTAATGATCGGCTATGGGCGATATGCTGCAGTTGAATAATTCTCCGGATCGCATCCCCAGCCTGTCGCATCGGAACAAAACCTACTTGGTCCTTTTTAATTAGGCGGGGAAGGAAAGAATTAAGACGATTAGCTAATATTTTTGTAAGAATTTTCATATCTATATTAATTAGGGAAATAGGACGGAAGTTCGCCCAGGAGGTATGGTCACGATCAGGCTTCGGTAACATCACTATATTAGCTGTAAGCAACTCCTGGGAAAGGGAGCCACGGAATGATCCGACCTCAAGGGGAGGGGTAATGAGGGGCGGGCATGACCTGGTGCCCAGGAGCCAATGGAAGAAAAGGAGGCTGAGGGAACTGAGAGAAGCGAGGGGGGCGGAGCCATATAAATAGGGGGCGGAGCTTAGACGGGACCAGTGCACGAGGAGACATCACAGGAGGAGGCAGCTTTGTTCACTGCTCCTCTACATCCAAGATGGCGGCGATCGAGGCGGCGCTGGCGCGATTGCGGGCACAGGCGGCGGTGAAGGGACCGGAATGGCTGACCAGGCAAGTGCAGGAGCTGCTGGGGGACAGTGATGAGGCGAGGGGCGGCGGGGGGACTGTACCACGGGCCCGGCGGTCTCGGCCGCCGGCGCGATTTTCGCCAGGCCCCGCCCCTCGGCCACCTCGTGACCGGCGGAGCCCGGGGAGGGACGGATCGGTCCCCCCGGCGAAGAAGAGGCAGCAGGAATGTCGGGGTTCAGGGCGGTCGACACGCCGCCGGCCCGCCCCGGGGAGCGGGGCCACAGGCAGTACCTGCGCTGGTTCCCCGTCTCACAGCCCGGCAACCAGTCGCGTGGGGGTGCTCGGGGGGGGCCCCAGCACGAGCGGAGTTCGGGTGGAAGAGGTGCCAGGGGCGGAAGACGGCAGGAGCGTAGCAAGGAAGCTGGAGACAGGGAGGAAGGGACGCAGACCGGCAGATGGACAAGCAGGACGCCGCGGGGGACAAGTGGAGGAGCAGGGCGGTACGGGGGGGCACCACAGGTCCGGTCCACATCGCCGGTCTGGGAGTGCGCACCCTGGGGAGACACACCTTTCCAGCCGCCGGAGCGTTGCGGCCTCTGGGGGGGGATCGCCCAGGGGGCTCCCTTCGCAAGCAGAAGCGGACGTGGCGGAGCGGTCGGAGGGAGAGCTGTCCACAGAAGACGAGGTGGCAGATCCGGCAGTGGAGAGCGGCAGTGCGGCTGTGGGAGCGGTGCCTGGTCGGCCCGGTAAGTCCATGCATAATGTTTTGACTGATGCTTTGCAGGGGTTGCTGGGGGTGGTTCAAGGGGTGCCGACGGGGTCTCCGGCACCGGTGGTGCCGGTGGGGGGGGAGCAGCGGGGGGCGGGGCCCGGCTCGACTATGCCGGCGCCTGCACCGCAGCTGCAGGGGCTTCTGGACGGCCTGCGGGCATTGGTGGAGAGGTTTGGGGGGGCGCCGGGCACTCCTGCCCTGGCAGCACCGTGGGGGTCGGGTGCGAGTTCGGCAGCTGCGGCCGTGCCGGCGGCGGTAGTGGAACCCGCGGCATCCGGGGTTGAGGGGCCGGCATCGAGTGGGGGAGCCGGTGGCGACAAGGTCGCGGAGGTGGCGGCAGGTCGGTCGGACGTGGTCAGAATTGGGGACGCGGCACGGTGCGAGGTGTACGTCTGCTTCGAGGGCCCGCTGGGAGCGCACTTGAAGCCGGAGGTCCGGGAGAAGATTACAAAAGGTGAGTACGTGGAGATATTCTCGCTGCTCCCATTAGAAAAGTTCAATTTGGATCGGGTCAAACCTAATGACACCAAGAAGGACGATGAGGAAAAGAGGCGTTACCGGCTGATACCGCGAACGTTTGCAAATTGGTTGCAGGCATTCGCGATATTGGCGAGCGTCGTTGGGGAAAAGAACCCCGAGCACTGCTCGGCGTTGTTTTGTTACATGGACGCCATCGGGGAGGCCCACAGGGTGTACGGGGGTGTTGCGTGGCTGCGGTATGATGAACAGTTCCGGCAGCGTAAGGCGGTGCGTCAGGAACTGCGGTGGGATCACAAGGACATCAGCCTCTGGATGCGACTGATGTCCTCGGCCCGGGCCCAGCCTTCGTTTTTTCAGGGGGGGGCCGGGGGTACAACCTCCTCAGGACTGTCGGCCGGAAAGAAGTGGGGAGTTTGCTGGCAGTTCAACGAGGGTGCGTGCAAGTTCGGGGGTGCCTGCAGATTCAAGCACGAATGTTCGGGTTGCGGGGGGGCCCACGCGCTGTCTCGGTGCTTTAAGAAAGGGAAACGTGCCGGCGACGCTTCTAACAAGAGGGAGGACGCCGGTGAAGGTGGAAAGGATGCTTCCTTTCCTAAATAAGTACCCGGACGGGGAGGCGGCGCGTCTGCTGGCGGAGGGGTTCCGCGTGGGTTTCCGGATTCCTTGCGACCTGCAGGTGGTGCCGCCGTTGGCGCGGAACCTCAAGTCGGCCCTACTGCATCCGTCGGTAGTGGATGACAAGTTGGGCAAAGAGGTTGCGCTGGGTCGCATGGGGGGTCCTTTTGAGGAAAAACCTTGGGGGTGTCTTGTGGTGTCTCCACTGGGGGTTGTCCCCAAGAAGGAGCCGAACAAGTTTCGGCTCATTCACCACTTGTCCTTCCCGAAGGGGGGTTCGGTCAACGACTTCATTGATCCGGAGTTCTGCACGGTATCTTATACGTCATTTGACGCGGCGGTCCGGTGGGTGCGGAAGTACGGCCGGGGGGCGCTTATGGCAAAGGCGGACGTCGAGTCAGCGTTCCGGTTGCTTCCGGTGCACCCGGACAGTTTTCCACTGTTGGGTTGTCATTGGAGGGAGCAGTTTTACGTGGACAAGTGTTTGCCCATGGGCTGCTCCGTTTCGTGTGCGGTGTTCGAACAGTTTAGCTCGTTCTTGGAATGGGTGGTGAGGGATGTCTCTGGCCTCGAATCGATCATTCATTATTTGGACGATTTTCTCTGCATTGGCCCCCGGGCTTCGTCTGTGTGTGCGATTCTTCTTTCCACGTTGCAGCACATCGCGAGCATTTTCGGGGTGCCTTTGGCGGCTGAAAAAACGGAGGGTCCTGTGCAGGTGTTGAGTTTTTTGGGCATAGTGATCGATTCAGAGGCCATGGAATGCAGGCTGCCGTTGGACAAACTGGAGGGCCTGCAGAGGGAGATCCGGGAGGTTCAGGGTCGCCGGAAAGTGCAGTTGAAGAGCTTACAGTCATTGCTCGGCAAACTGAATTTTGCGTGCCGGATTATCCCTATGGGGAGGGTGTTTTGCCGACGGCTGTCGGCTGCGACGGCCGGGGCAAAAGCCCCGACGCACTTCATTCGATTAACGAAGGAACACAGGGACGACTTGAGCGCGTGGCATGACTTCCTGTCCTCTTACAATGGTCGGGCAGTCTGGATGGCCGGGCCGGTGAGCAATTTCGATCTGGAGTTGGTCACCGACGCGGCCGGGTCAACGGGTTATGGGGCGTTTTTTCGGGGGGAATGGAGTGCGGCACCGTGGCCGAGCTCCTGGAAGGAGGCAGGTTTCCTGGGCAATTTGGTGCTATTGGAACTCTTCCCGATAGTGCTCGCACTGGAGCTGTGGGGGGAGAGGTGCAGGGATTTGAAATTGCGCATTAACTGTGATAACATGGGGGTGGTGCAGGTGGTGAATCGCATGTCGGCATCTTCCCCCCCGGTTATTCGAGTTTTGCGTCATTTGGTCTTTCGGTGCCTGCGTTTAAACGTGTTCATTTATGCCGTGCACATCCCAGGGGTGGAGAATGCCTTAGCTGACTCACTGTCTCGTTTCCAGTGGGACAAGTTCAGGGAACTGGCGCCTGGAGCGGCGGTGGACGGACTCCCTTGCCCAGAGTGGATGTGGGCGCTGCCCTTGGAATCGCCGCGGGATGGATACGGCGGTCTGTGAGTGGGTCTACCTGGTCAGCATACGAAAGGGTATGGCGGGAATGGCAAGGGTTGGTGGAGGAGGTGTCCTCGGACGGGGATGCGGGTGACTGGCGTTTATTGGTGCTGTATTTTGTGGTCCGGAATATGGAGGGCGGGCGCTCAGCGGCCGCGATTGACAAGAAAATGGCAGGTTTGTCATTTCTTTTTAAACTGTTGGGTTCGGAGGATTGGACAAAAGACTTTTGGGTGCGGCAGATGCTGCGGGGTTTCCGTAAACAGAGTAAGCGGGGGGACGGACGGCGTCCGGTGACGTTCAACCTTTTGGTGGCCATATGCGCGGAATTGGGGTCGGTTTGTAAGTCTAGTTTTGAGGTGCGACTGTTTACTACGGCTTTTTCGTTAGCGTTTTATGGGGCGTTTAGGGTGGGTGAGTTGGTCAGCCCGTCCAAAAAAATGCCGGGAGGGCTGTTGGATCAGGACGTGCGGGTGACGCGGGATAAGGTGTGTTTGCTTCTCCGAAGATCAAAAACTGACCAGCGGGGTCGGGGGGTGGAGGTTGCGTTGTTTCAGTTACCTGGGTCCCCGGTTTGCCCGGTTGCAGCGGTTCAGGGGTATCGGGGGGTCAGGCCGGGCTGGGAGGGCCCGTTCCTTATGCACGAGGATGGGTCTTTCTTGTCACGGTTCCAGTTTGTGTCGGTTTTTCGGCGGTGTTTGCGGAATCAAGGTTTGGTAGCGGCGGAGTATGCTTCACACTCCTTCCGCATCGGGGCGGCCACGGAAGCGGCCAGGTGCGGGTTGGATGAAGCATCGGTGCGCAAGATAGGTCGATGGGAGTCGCGTAGGTTCAGGTCCTACGTCAGGCCGCAGTTGGTGGTAGGGTGCTAGCGGTGGGGTGGTTGGTTTGGAGTGGGTGTCCCCCATACAGGAAGTGGGGGTAACTCGACAACTTGGTTCCAGAGGGCTTGGGGTCTGGTGGGATGGTACGGTTGGGTGGTTGATGTGTTTTTGCTTTGTTTTTTTTTTTTTTCTCTCCGTTTCAGTGTACGTGTGTGTGGTTTTTCGTTTCAGATGGAGGTGCACCACGCCTCGTTTGGATCGTGGGCCATTCTTATGTATGTTGGGGGGCCAGGAGAGGTGACATGAGACCGGATGGTAGGCAGCTGGGGATTTCCAGGAGAGCAGCGGAGTTGCATTGGTTGGGAATCCCGGGCATGCAGTGGGACGGGGTGATGGGCGTGGTGGACAGGTATGTGCTTCTAGATGGGCCCCCGGATGTGTTGGTGCTCCATGCTGGGGGGAACGACCTGGGGTTGCGTAAGGTCCGGGACCTGCTCGTGGACATAAAGGCGGATTTTCTGCGGCTCCGAGAGAGGTTCCCGAACACGATTTTGCTCTGGTCCGACATCGTGGCCCGGACAAGGTGGAGATGGGCCAGATCGGTGGCCAGTATCCAGAAAACACGGATCAGGGTGAATAAGGTGGTGGGAAGGTTCGTGGTCAAGAATGGAGGGTTGGTGATTAGACACAGGGAACTGGAGTCTAATGTGGGTTTGTATTTAAGACGGGATGGCGTACATCTCACGGATGTCGGCATCGACTTATGGTCCCTGGGTTTGCAAGGGGGCATTCAAACTGCTTTAAGGGTGTGGGGTTGCCCTCAAGGGTAAGGGGGGTCACCCTTTCAGGCTGTGGCGTTATCTTTCTGGTGGTCTTTTACGGTGGCGGTAAAATGGAGGTGATCTAAAAGGGGTGGGGGGCTCATCAGTAATAGGGGGCCCCTCCGGGGTATTCCCGAACGTTGGACGGAATACTGGGTGTTTTGCACTGCAGGAATTGGTTGTCTCCGGGCGGTCACAGCTGGAGGCCTGGTTTATGTTAATGGTACCGCAGTGAGGTTGGTTTTGGTTATAAAAGTGGGTCACCGTCAGAGATCACCAGACTGGACTTGGGTTTAAATGTTGTTTATGGTTTATATATATATATTTATATATTTATATATTTATATACAGATCTTTGGAGTGAGTTAAAAATTTCGGTGTGTTAATAAAAGGCTGTTGTGGCCAGTTTTACTCCAAAGAAAAGGTGTGGTCTCATTATTATTAAAAGGTTGATAAGGGGCAGAGGTGTCATGGGGTTTTTAATAACAGGAAAGGGGACATTGGGGCTACGCAGGTCAAGGGAGCCACGGAATGATCCGACCTCAAGGGGAGGGGTAATGAGGGGCGGGCATGACCTGGTGCCCAGGAGCCAATGGAAGAAAAGGAGGCTGAGGGAACTGAGAGAAGCGAGGGGGGCGGAGCCATATAAATAGGGGGCGGAGCTTAGACGGGACCAGTGCACGAGGAGACATCACAGGAGGAGGCAGCTTTCCCACCCTCCCTCCCTAATGTGGGGTTATTTGAGCATTCAGGTTATTGGTAGCTGGCTGGTTGTTGTTTTTCTTTCTTTCTTTCAGGAACAGAGGATTGGTCGTCACAGCAGTGAACACGGCCCTATTGGGGGCTGCAGCGTTATCTTTCTGGTGGTCTTTTACGGTGGCGGTAAAATGGAGGTGATCTAAAAGGGGTGGGGGGCTCATCAGTAATAGGGGGCCCCTCCGGGGTATTCCCGAACGTTGGACGGAATACTGGGTGTTTTGCACTGCAGGAATTGGTTGTCTCCGGGCGGTCACAGCTGGAGGCCTGGTTTATGTTAATGGTACCGCAGTGAGGTTGGTTTTGGTTATAAAAGTGGGTCACCGTCAGAGATCACCAGACTGGACTTGGGTTTAAATGTTGTTTATGGTTTATATATATATATTTATATATTTATATATTTATATACAGATCTTTGGAGTGAGTTAAAAATTTCGGTGTGTTAATAAAAGGCTGTTGTGGCCAGTTTTACTCCAAAGAAAAGGTGTGGTCTCATTATTATTAAAAGGTTGATAAGGGGCAGAGGTGTCATGGGGTTTTTAATAACAGGAAAGGGGACATTGGGGCTACGCAGGTCAAGGTTCCGCCCATTCTTAATGGAATTGTACATTGCCGTCAATGGGGCTGCCACCACATCGACTAGCTTCCTATAGTAAAGGGCCGTAAAGCCATCCGGGCCAGGACGCTTCCCAATTTTTAGATCCTTAATACATTGCCTAACCTCGGATTCACGAATATCACGGTCCATAAGGCCTTTCTGGGCACTTGTTAAGGAGGGGAGTGTAACTCGCTGGAGAAATTCTGTCCTATCTTGCTCCGATCCAGAGTCCTGGGCGGAGTACAGAACAGAAAGTCTATGGCGGAACTCATCCAGTATACGTACCGGGTTACTCGTGAGTTGATTATGTCTAGTGCGCAAGGCTATAGGAGCTGGTTTATAATCAAACGTCCGTAATCTCCTAGCCAGCATCGCAGTGGGTTTATTTGCTCTGGCGTACCAGCGTTGACGAGACCAGCGCAAGGCACGTTCAGCTTGATCAGTCAGACAAAGGTCTAATTCCATGCGAGCCTGGTCCAGGAGCTTACGGTTAGCACGAGAAGGGGTAGTTTTAAAAATAGTAGAAGCAGAGTCCAGGCGGGACTCCAACTGCCTCTGCAACTTTTGTCTTTCTTTTTTGCGTTTCGACGCTAACTGGATAATACGGCCCCTTAGAACAGCTTTGTAGGCTTCCCATAGGGTCACTGGGGAAGAAACCGAGGCAGAGTTAAGGCGAAAGTACTCAGTAGACGCTTCCTTTAAACTGTCCTGAATATCACTTAAAGATAATAACGAGTCATTCATGACCCAGGGGGATGGTTGGGGATTATGCAATAAAGACCGACAAACTACTAACAGGGGATCATGGTCTGTCCAGGGAGCTGCTAAAATAGACACCGACTCTACTAAAGGAAGATGTTTTCTATGCATGATGACATGATCGATTCTGGAGTGTGAGTGGTGCGGATGGGAATAGTAGGTATAATCCCTGCTTGATGGGTGGCATTCTCGCCAGACATCTACCAAATCATGGGAGCGTAATGAACGGGAAAACGCTTTAGCTGCCGAGGAGGGGGCCAGCTTGTCCGAGGGACATTTATCCAAGGTTGGATTTAGGGCGACATTGGAGTCTCCCGCTAGCAATAGGGTCCCTCTCTGGTGCAATGTCAATAGAGCACAGATATGGGAGAGGAAAGGGCCTGGGTTAGAGTTGGGGGCATAATAAGTCAAAATAGTAACCTCGGTGTCCTGAATGCTCCCTAAAAGCAGGAGATACCTACCAGCGGGGTCGGCTATCTGTCTATCACAGCGAAACGGGACTGTCTTACGAAAAGCAACCAAAACACCCCGTTGCTTGGTCTGACCATTGGCCTGGAAGACTTGGGGATAATGGGAATCAAAATATTTAGGACAGGAGGTAGAGGAAAAGTGAGTTTCCTGCAAACATGCTATGTCAATACGTTGTTTTCTAAGATATTTAAATATTTTAACCCTTTTCTGTGGCGAGTTCATACCTTGCACATTCAGAGACAGCCAGTGTAATGTCATTTTGCGTATGGAAAAGGAGGCTTAATATATGCTCTGTGCGCCACCCCCCTGGACTCTGGGGAAAGAGGAAAAAGAACAGGAATAGGAAAGCCCAGGAGGGCCAAGAAGGAGCGATAGAAGAAGAGAGAAAACAGAGACAGAATGGAGCCGAGAGAAGCTCGGAAGAGAAATATAAAATGAAGCAATAATGCCACTAAGCGTGGACCGGTGGGTCCACCTAAAGATCGGCAGTTGGGCGGGACCATGATCCCACGCAAGTACCGACACAGGAGGGGCGCAGTGGTCCACCAGGCCCACCCGGCATATCTAAAAAAAAATTTTTATAAATATAACAAACATGAGCACCAAAAAAAAAATTCACAAAACGTGTTATTTTGTCAGACACAAACTGTTGAGACTAAAACCAAGCCTGGTAAACAAAAATAGAACAATGCAATAATCACGAACTCCGGTAATAATTACAAGAACCCCGTGACAATGAACCTGTTAGGAGAACCAATATGAGCCCGGGGAGGTGACCGCCATCCGAAGACGGAGGCGGCCTCAACCCCTAGTTTGCAGCCATCAGTCATAGTACATTTGATAAACTGTAAAGTGGTCCCTTGCGCCTAAAAGATAGTAACCAGTGGGCCCCGGAGGAACCCGGGGAAAGTCCACCCCGCACACAAAAAGAAAAGAAATCAAAATAGAGGGGGTCTACCCCTCGCCAAAGGGCACAGTGCCCACAACATGCCCTCCCAGAATTGCTCCTGGAGCATAGGGCATGATAGGTAATAACCACACCTCCAAAATAAATTGGAGGTAAAATGTAGAGAAAAATAGCAGTGAACTAAGTTACGATGCTACAAAAAAACACAAAAGAAAAAAAAAATCCGTTCACAGTGCCGAGCAGAAAAATGACCAGGTCATAGGCAGAACAAACGTCATCCTGTAGGGACATCCTGGTAGCGTTGAGCCTGAAGCGATCGCAGGGCCTGGGATCCCTGCAGAGAAGCCTGTGAAGAAGTGCGGGGGGGGTGCCCCTTTCTGGTGCGGGAGGACGATACAGGTGGGTCACTCTGAGATGGAGGGAGATCCAACTGTAAGTCTTGGAAATGACGTTTCAGGTCGGACACAGAGGAAGCGTGAACTTGGTGTCCACGATATGTAAAAGACAACTTGAAGGGGAATCCCCATCTATACTTTATGCCTTGATTTTGCAGAATCAGTAGGTAAGGTTTTAAAGCCCGTCTCTTGGCGATTGTTACTGGAGACAGATCCGTGAATAGCTGGAGGGAAAGATTCTGAAAGCTAAGGTCCTGACGTTCTCTCGCTGCCTGCAGGAGCCTTTCTTTCGTGCGATAGTAATGCAACTTAATAATGACATCCCTGGGGGGGCCTTCTGTGGGTTTTGGGGCCAAGGACCGATGAATGCGGTCAAACTCCAGCCGGTCGACAGGAATCTCCGGGGCCAACTCTTGGAAAAAGGCCGTGGCCGTACCTTGCAAATCAGTAATGGCCTCAGGGATCCCACGGATTCTCAAATTATCCCTGCGGGCTCTATTTTCAGAGTCCTCCAGCTTATCCCGCAGTCCCTCTAGCTCACCAGTCAGTCTATCAATTTCCTCCTCATGGCCCTCTAGCACTGTTGTAGTTAAGTCCATCCTTTGCTCAAGCTGGTTGGTGCGATGGCCTATCTCTTTAAGACCTCGCATGAGGTCGGAGGAAAGTTTCCGTGAGGCTACTGAGATTTCATCTCTCACTATGGACCTGAACCTGGTTAGCATGTCCTCTGAGGTCTGTTGATCAGGGCTTACCAGATCCGAAGGATACTGTAGCAGACTGTCAGTGGGCGATGCAGGAGCTGCTGCGGAGAGCCTCGTGGTGTCATCTGGCTCGGGAGGCTCCGGCGCCATCTTGCCTTTCCCTGCTGCTGGTAGCATTTTGTGCTGTTTGGGGGTCTTCTGCCTGCCCTTCTGCGAGCGGTGCATTCCCGCGGGAGCCCGCCGGTGTCCGGTGCCTGAGGCGCTTATCGGCGGGTGCCTAACCCGTAGTGGTGCCGTGCTAGCCGGGTGTGAGACGGCCGGTGGCGCGGAGCGCTGAGATCAAGCGGCCATCTTGGCGATCGCGCGCATGCGCCCCCCCTTATTATATCTTTTCATGTGACAACACTGAAGAAATAACACTTTGCTACAATGTAAAGTAGTGAGTGTACAGATTGTATGACAGTGTAAAATTTGCTTTCCCCTCAAAATAACTCAACACACGGGCATTAAAGTCTAAACCGCTGGCAACAAAAGTGAGTACACCCCTAAGTAAAAATTTCCAAATTGGGACCAAAGTGTCAACATTTTGTGTGGCCACCATTATTTTCCAGCACTACGTTAACCCTCTTGGGCATGGAGTTCACCAGAGCTACACAGGTTGCCACTGGAGTCCTCTTCCACTCCTCCATGACGACATCACAGAGCTGGTGTATGTTAGACACTTTGCGCTCATCCACCTTCCGTTTTGAGGATAACCCACAGATGCTCAATAGGATTTAGGTCTGGAGACATGCTTGGCCAGTCCATCACCTTTAGCTTCAGCTTCTTTAGCAAGGCAGTGGTCATCTTGGAGGTGTGTTTGGGGTCGTTATGTTGGAATAATGCCCTACAGCCCAGTCTCCGTGGGGGGGGGAATTAAGCTCTGCTTCAGTATGTCAATATATGTTGCCATTCATGGTTCCCTCAATGAACTTTAGCTCCCCAGTGCAGGCAGCACTCATGCAGCCCCAGACCATGACACTCCCACCACCATGCTTGACTGTAGGCAAGACATACTTGTCTTTGTACTCCTCACCTAGTTTCCACCACACATGCTTGACACCATCTGAAACAAATACGTTTATCTTGGTCTCATCAGACCACAGAACATGGTTTCAGTAATCCATGTTCTTAGTCTGCTTACCTTCAGCAAACTGTTTTCAGGCTTTCTTCTGCATCATCTTTAGAAGAGGCTTCATTCTGTGATGATAGCCATGCAGACCAATTTGATGCAGTGTTCGTTCGAACTTCTAGTGACCAATAGGAGAGAGTGAGAGCAATAACCAAATTTAACAAACCTGTTCCCCATTCACACAGGAAACCTTGTAACACTAACGAGTCACATGAGACCAAGGAGGGAAAATGGCTAAATTGGGCCCAGGTGTACTTTTTTTTATTGCCAGCGGTTTAGATATTAATGGTTGTGTGTTGAGTTATTTTGAGGGGACAGCAAATTTACACTGTTATACAAGCTGTAAACTCACTACTTTACATTGTATCAACGTGTAATTTCTTCAGTGTTGTCACATGAAAAGATATAATAAAATATTTACAAACATATGAGGGGTGTACTCACGTTTGTGAGATACTGTATATATTATTTATTAAATGTTTTCGTCTGCAACTAGACTTGATATATTGCACACTATTATGTCATAGTTACATAGTTAGTAAGATTGCAAAACTCGCAAGTCCATCAGATCCAACCTGTGTGTGTGCGCTTTTATGTCAATATTACATTGTATATCCCTGTATGTTGTGGTCATTTAGGTGCCTATCTAATAGTTTTTTGAAATGATCTATGTTCCCTGCTCCCATTGTATATCCCTGTATGTTGTGGTCATTTAGGTGCCTATCCAATCGTTTTTTTTAATTATCTATGCTCCCTGCTGAAACCACAGCTTATGGAAGAGAATTCCACATTCTTATTGCTCTTACCGTAAAGAACCCTCTACGCTGTTTCAGGTTAAATTGCTTTTCCTCCAATTTCAGTGAATGGCCACGAGTATTTTTAAAGGCCCTTTCTAAGAAAAGTTTTATCCCTATTGTGGGGTCACCGGTATGGCATTTGTACATTGAGCTTTGTGCCCTTCTCTGTACTCTCTCCATTTCCAGCACATCCTTCCTGAAGACTGGAGCCCAGAACTGGACAGCATCTTGTAGAGTGGGAGAATTATTTTATCTCTGGAGTTAATTCCCTTTTGAATGCATGCCAATATTTGATTGCCTTTGCTTGCAGAAGCTTTGAATTGATTGATGAGCCATCCCAGATTCCCCCAGAGATTTTTCCCCTAGTGAGTAGATTTCATTCATATTTTTGCCACCTAAATGCATTATTTTACATTTTTCCACATTAAATTACATTTTCCATGTAGTTGCCCACCCCATTAATTTGTTCAGATCTTCTTGCAAGTGTTCCACATCCTGCGGAGAAGCTTTTGCACCAATTAGCTTAGTATCGTCTGCAAATACTGAGCTTGACCTGTTTATCCCATCCTCCAGGTCATTTATGAATAAATTAAATAGGATTGGTCCCAGGACAGAACTCTGAGGGACCCGTTTGCGGCTCTCTTGTGGAGCATGCGCGCGTTCTTGAGGCCTCAAGAAGGCGTGCATGCTTCGCAAACGTGCCGCCTATTGGTTCACCATATCTCGAAAGTGATGTCAACCCTTGGCTCCCTGTGCGATCCAGATCAAGGAAGGGTCGGCAACCACCGGTGCAGCCCGCTCTGAAACACCAGCTAGAATCCTCCCGAATGCACTCTACCATGGACACAGCAATTGGTGCCCAATGCCTTTTACTACTTTACTCTTGTGAGTACCTATACTCGTTCTTGTATTAAATGTACTTTTACACTGCACTTAAAGTGGCCTCTGTGTTTTATCCTCAGCTGTTCCAGAAGTTGCTTCTTACCTTCCACTGGGCTGCCTTCCAGGTGCTATCACATGGACTACATGGACTTTTATTAGTCATTTTTTAAATTCCTCTGGACCATCCGCATCCCCCATGATGTCCCCATGATGCGATTTATTTCATTTTCATGAGGTGAGAAACTTGTGGAGTTAATTTATGGAAAACTGAATATTATACATTCGCCCAGCTGGCTATTTGGAGTCCCTGTCAATACTTCATATAGTGTTTTTTTCTTTTTTAATGATCCACATATTCATTCATCCATTTGTAGGACTTTTATTATTATTTGGAATTTTTTTGCACATTTATATGTCTTTCCTTTGCATTGTTTGCACCTGCTAGTAGAGGTTTTATTATTTTGCACTTTGATATTTTTTGCACTTTTTCCCTTAGTGGACCTTATTTGATGTTTTAAAGTGATTTTTATGACTGCGCGAGATCAATTTATTATTTTTTTTTTTTACTGTTTTCTTTATTTTTTTATTTCAAACAATTTTTATTATTAAAGAAAAGATAGTTACAATCCATCATAACACAATCAAAGGGCTGTTACAAAAGGCCCAAGTACATGTGCACAATTGGTGGTGCAACCATATAGCAGTACAATATTGCTACTAACATATTCTAGACATAAATAATATACTGTCAACTCAGTAAATTCAGCGAAATACAGATAAATACCTGTGGCAAGTCGGACAGAAATAGGATAGGGTAACCAGGATGAACAAAAAGCTCATGATGCGAGGTATAGAAGTATATCTGGAGGATATATAAGTATAGACATAGCTTCCCCTCTCCACTTCCATACCCCAAATGGGATCACGCTGTATGGAAGGGGAGGGTAAATGAGAATTTCATCAGAAAGTGGAAGTAATGGTCTAACTGTTTAGAGCAGTAGTGAATTCTACCTCGCATTCGTATATGAGTGTAACCTATCATTCAAGTCGTATAAGAGGATAAGCGATGCAATGAGGAAGTTAAATGACTACCTATGTGAGGGAGTTGTCCATAGCAAGCTGGAACATAGCATTATTTGTTAGTGTATATGACCATTGCAATAAAAACAGTCCCATTCTTTTAGGACCTTTGCTTGTGGAACTATCTGAAATAGAGGGAAAGGAGGGGGAAAAGGAAGAATACAAAAAAAACAATGTCAAATGGAAGAGGCCTAAGGATAACAAGGCATGGCGGATACAGCATAGGAATTAAATTCGGCATGTGGAAGGTTTTAGTAATTTGGGGTGAGGGTAAACCCCTACATGGAAAGAGAGTTAAGTTGTGCGTAGTAACTCTCGAAATTGCGGTGACTCCCGGAAGTGTAACCAACATGCCCATGTGTTATTGTATTTCGTTGGCGAGTCTCTGGCTTGGTGGATCAAATTTTCCATCTCCGAAATCTTTTCTATACGTTTGAACCAATCTTGTAAGGTAGGTAGGGTATTGCTCCTCCAATGGAGAGGTATACATTGTTTGGCTGCATTCAGGAGGTGTGGGATAATGGATTTCCTATACGTTGATCGTGGTAGCGTGGTGTAATGTAAAAGGTATTGAGCTGAAGTAAACTCCAAAGTATAACTGGAGATACTGGTGATCGTCTCATGTACTCCTTCCCAAAATGTTTTAAGCCGAGTGCAATCCCACCAAATATGAAGTGGGGTACCTCTATCCAATCCACAGCGCCAACATAGCGGTGAAACAGAAGAAAAGTATTTGTGGAGTTTGTCTGGGGTCCGATACCAGCGAGAGTATATTTTATAGCTATTTTCCTGTGCTGAAACATTGATAGAGCTTTTATGAATATAATCATAGATTGTTTCCCAATCTTCTCTAGATAGGTCTAACTGGAGATCCTTTTCCCAATTTTTGACTGCTTCATTGTGTTTGGGATTATGATTGCTAAATAGCAATGAATACGTTTCAGAGATAAGGTGTTTTTGTGGGGTCGAGCTAGTACAAATCCTTTCGAAGGGGGTCAGTTCTCTAGACCATTGTGCGGTGGAACCCGTGTTCTGTAGAAAATGTCTAATTTGCAAAAATTTGTAAAATGGAATATGGTGGTCAGGGAACCGTGAAACCATGGTGTTAAATGGTAAGAGCAAATTATTCTGAAAGAATTGGAAAGCTTTAGGTGCAGAAGTGGAAGGAGAAACCTGTGGGTTACAAAGTGGAAGTCCCGGAGTGAAGTCAGGATTACCATCTAGGGGAGTTAATGGACCTGGATAATTCGTCCAATTAGCGAGATCAATTTATATTTACATCACCAATATAATACTCCCCTGTTGGGGAAAAATCACAGTGGGATAGTTGGTCATGGACAGTATTTCTACTAGTTTTGTGGACTCAGCAGCTTCATCAGGAAAATATCTGCGATTTAATTAATACATAATCAAAAACCTTGCATTTAATCACATCCAGAAAAAGACATTGTTTCAAGAGATATATAAAATAAGACAATATACAGTTGTTATATAGGGACAGATACAGGACCGCTTACCCAAATCCCAATGTGCACAAGGCACAGAGCGTCAACCAGTAGGGGTCTCCCGCGGCGACCGGAGGAGACTAGCTATTTGAATGGGTGGAGTCTGGATAAAATAAAGTATATGAAATGGGTTAACAATGAGCTGAAAACATGTGAAGGGGAGGGGGAAATGACAAGGTAGGTGAGGGAAAAATCTGAGAGATCATGACTGTTAAGCCAGGATTGGGTAAGTGGATACAAGGTTCCAGGTGAGCAGTGAGCTAATATTGACAGTGATGATCAATGGTAAAGAAGCAGTGGTGAACAACCGTGCAAAAATTGAAAAGGTGACAACATAAAGCCAAGTGAAAAACTGTGAGTAATGAACTTGTGAAGCAAGATAAATGGGGGGGGGGGGGAGTGCCAGTGAAAAATGTGAAACAACTATTATAAATCAGACCAAAATAAGGGACAAAAGGTGGAAAGAGGGACAGAGGGACTTTGTTCCAAATCAGGCACAATCCCTTGAAATCAGGGACTCCTTAAAGCTCAACTTCGATCTACAAAAAAGGTATCCCTTGTGATGGGGCTGTGCCGTCTACCAGGTTTTTATTGCCCAAATTATTACATTTGTCACCAGAGCAGGAGATGAGAATACATCTTACAATGGGGACAACAACCTATTCCAGTGGCAACAGTCTAAAAGGGGGGTTTTCCTCCTTTTCAGAGATTTTCTATCACATCCTGTTGTTACAATGTTAGGACTATTATTAAGATTATTATCAGTGGCGGTTGGTGCTCAAAATTTTTGAGGGGGCGCAAACAAACTGAAAATTTTTGAAAAATACTGAAACAACATCAATTGCAGCCGCACTGTGCCCATCAAATGCAGTCTCACTGTGTCCATAAATTACAGCCACTGTGCCCACCAATTGTATCCTCACTGCGCCTATCAATTGTAGCTTCATTATGTCCATCAATTAAAGCTTCGCTGTGCCCTTTAATTGTAGCCACTGTACCCATCAATTGTAGCCTCACTGTGCCCATCAATTGTAGCCTCATTGTGCCCATCAGTTGTAGCCTCACTGCGCCCATCAATTGTAGCCTCATTGTGCCCATCAGTTGTAGCCTCACTGCGCCCATCAATTGTAGCCTCACTGTGCCCATCAACTGCAGCCACCGAACCCATCAATTGTAACCTCACTGTGCCCATCAATTACAGCCTTACTGTGCCTGTCAAATGCAGCATCACTGTGCCCAACAATTACAGCCTCACTGTTCCCATCAATTACAGCCTCAATAGGCCCATCAATTACAGCCACACTGTGTCCATCAATTGCAGCCTCACTATGCCCATCAATTACAGCCTCACTGTGTCCATCAATTGGAGCCTTACTGTGCCTGTCAAATGCAGACTCACTGTGCTCATTAAATGCAGCATCACTGTAGCCATCAATGGCAACCCCACTATGCCCATCAATTACAGCCTCACTGGGCCTGTCAAATGCAGCCTCATTGTCAGGGCTGCTGATAGAAATCATGGGGCCCCGTACAGCCTACCTGATGGGGCCCCCTTTAGCCACATCCCTGGCCCCGACCCTATACCGAGAGGCTAGGGTATACAGGCAGCACCCCCCACCAATTTAACACAACTAGAGGATGATCAAATGAAATGGAATCAGTATACAGAGGTTAACTTTTTCTGAGAGATATTAAAGGAACACTCTTACCACAATGACCACTTCAGTGATTTGAAGTGATCAAATGTGGTAGGAGTCAGTATGTGGGATGGCATATGAATATACCAAGGTGGTATAATGATTGGCTTCTAACACGGAGGGCTACACATAGATCAAAATTTGTCCAATTACTGCTAAACTGAATTTTGATGTGTGTGTACCCAGCTTTACCCAATTTCTTGCTTTAGCTGGCTTCTTCCAGCGCTGAATGGTTCCCTAAAGCGCTTGTGTATGTTTTACTGACTATGGTGTCCTTTTATGAAGCAGTGAAATCTATTCACTACTTCATTCTCTGGCATTCACAGAGGAGATCTTTCTCCTCTGTATGTCAGTTTATAAAGCGGAGTAGATCGCTTCACCCTTGGAGGAGTGAAGTGATCTACAAACGCTTCTAACACTGGAGAACGGCCCCTAATACTGCAATCTCGTGAGACTTTACAAGTTTACAGTACGAGAAATTCACCAATACACAGAGATGTCAATTTATTAAGCAGTGATAAATTATCACAGCTTAATACACTGACACACGGTGTGATTAATGTTAGTAAAATAAAGAGTCCCCCTACATAATATATACATGTATACACACACAGACATTATATATACATGTATATACACAAACATTATATATATACACATTATATATAAATATGACAGGGGGACATGGTTACAGTGTTGGGGGTCTGAACGAGGCATAAGGAAGTTAATCATCTTCCTCTTTCCTCCTCAGATCCCCCCACATTCTCTCTTCACTCCTCGATTCTCCACCTCTGAGTTGGTGAATCGGGGAGTGTGAATTCTGACACAGATCGCCAGTGAAGCGCTCAGATCGCAGCTTCATAAACTGGCCGTTTCTGTGTCATTCAATGAGTATTCTCAGTGTGTGGAGATAATCGGCGGGAGAACATATTCAAACACTTCTCCCCTGATTATCTCTGGTTCATAAACTGTTTATGGGCTGTGATCAGCGGCGATCCTCTGGATCACTGCTGATCACTGCTTCACAAACAGACACCTAAGCCCAGTTGCTCACACTTCAGCCCCCCTGCGATGTGATGAGGTTTGGTGGAGGAAGAGGGCTCTGCAGCTGGCTGGAGCATGGAAACAGGTAAGTGAAAGAGTACTCAACTTTATGAATATGTTAGGAATATACTGGGACTTTTCAGGTGCTATATAAATATATTCAACATACAACTATATTAAAAGAATGATTTTGTGAAATGCATCTGTGTGTAGTCCCTGAAAAGTCCCATTATTTTCCTAACATATTCATGAATTTAGCTTTCACTTCCACCAGACCTGTCCTGCTGAGGTGCAGGGCAAGTTTACAGCACAGATTTGTACAGAGGCAGAACGGGGATCACAGGAGAAGAATGCAATCTGTCACCTATAAGTATTAAGGGGTTATTCCTGCGCCTAATCAGGGAAGAGAACAAGGATCTAATTTTGTACTGCTGCATACACTGGAAGTGGGGTACTTGAACCCTTTTTACAGGAAAAATATATAAGAAGTAGTGTTGCGCAGTACTGGGTTGGGTGATATTATCCTGAGAGGTTAGTAAATTCTGTCCACATCACAATCTGTCACCTGTTATCTTGCCTTGAGGAGAGCTCCGGTGTTCTGTCCTTCCCGAGGAGGGGGGGAGGGAGGCTCGGGTGCTGATAGGAATACACGTCCCCTCTTCTCTTATCCATAGACCCCTGTGTTATCTGAGATCCAGGCTCCTGGGGTGATGCTCTCCTCCTCCCTCGGTCAGCCCTGTGCAGTCAGACTTTTTTCTTTTTTTTTTATTATTCTAAATGCTGTTAAGATTGCTCGGGCCCCCCCTACTGGCTGGGCCCGGTACAACAGGGTCAGCTGTACTGGCTTATCAGCGGCCCTGCTCATTGTGCCTGTCAACTGCAGCCACCGAACCCATCAATTGTAACCTCATTGTGCCCATCAGTTGTATCCTCACTGCGCCCATCAAGTGCAGCCTCACTGTGCCCATCAACTGCAGCCTCATCATGCCCATCAATTGCAGCCTCACTGTGCCCATCAATTGCAGCCTCACTGCGCCCATCAATTGCAGCCTCACTGTACCCATCAATTGCAGCCACTGTGCCCATAAATTGTAGCCTCACTGTGCCCATAAATTGAAGCCTCCCTGTGCCCATCAATTGCAGCCATCATGCCCATCAATTGTAACCTCACTGTGCCCATCAATTACAGCCTTATTGTGCCTGTCAAATGCACCATCACTGTGCCCGTCAAATGAAGCCTCATTATTCCCATTAATAACAGCCTCATCGTGCCCATCAATTGCAGCCTCGCTGTTCACATTAATTGCAGCCTCACTGTGCATATCATATGCAGCCTCACTGTGCATATCATATGCAGCCTTACTGTGCCCATCAATTTCAGCCTCACTGTGCCCATCAATTGCAGCCCCACTTTCACTGTGCCCATCAAATGAAGCCCATCAATCAGCATCACTGCGCCCATCAATCAGCATCACTGTGCCCATCAAAATACAGCCTCACTGTGGCAATCATTCTACCTCCCTGTGCCCATCAATCAGCCTCACTGTGCTCATCAATTGCAGCCTCACTGTCACTGTGCCTGTCAAATGCAGCCCATCAGTGTCACTGTGCCCATCAATCAGCATCACTGTGCCCATCAATCAGCATCACTGTGCCCATCAAAATGAAGCCTCACTGTGTCCATCAAAATGCAGCCTCACTGTGCCCATCAATCAGCCTCACTGACACAATCCATGTCCAGACCAGCTGAGGCCAGCGAGCAGCACTGAGATGGATGGATCGGTGCTGCTTTGCTAAGCTATTAGCTTACCCGTCCCTTCCGTCAGGCCGTGCTCTCTGAGGGGTGCAAAACCAAAAGTGACGGTTCAGTGATAAGCCCCACGTACTGTCGTCCGGACCCACCAATCACAGAGGTGCAACAGGGAAGTGTTCAGGCAGCATGGACAGTGCCCTGTTTACACTCCAAAGACCGCCCAATGATGCTTTTCAGCTGCAATCACCTGAATGCAGCAGTCAGGCTTCCAATAGACAGATCAGTGTCTGGTGACGGGACACTCTTAAAGGGCCGCTTTTTTCCCATGTCCAGGGGGGGGGGTTCATTACCTGAGCTCCCCCTATTGACGGGCTGCCAATGATTATTATTATTTTACAGGCTATATACAGCACCAAAGTCTGTGCAGCGCTTTACAACATGAGGGCAGACAGTACAGTTAAAATACTGTTCAATACAGGAGGAATCAGAGGGCTGTGCCCATTAGAGTTTACAAGAGAGGGTCAAGTGATACAAAAGGTAATACCTGTGGGGGATGGGCTTATGGAGAAAATAAAAGTACAGCTGTTAGGTGGAGATAGGACAGAGTAGAAAATAGTCAAATAGATTGGGGTAAGGAGTTCCAGAGGATGGGAGAGGATCAAGAGAAGTCCTGAAGGCAGGGCTGGACTGGGACAAAAATGTGGCCCCGGACTTCATCCAGACCGGCCCACTTTAATTTTGCAAACAGACACAAAAACAGTATATAATCTATACCGAATTGCGCAAAAAAAAAAGTTAAAACATTACACTATTGGGCATAGGACAGGGCATAGCCACACCAGTGCCCATTAATACAGCCTGAGCAGTGCCCATCAGTGCAACCACCCCAGTGTCCATCAGCGCAGCCACACCAGTGCCCATTAATGCAGCCACACCAGTGCCCATTAATGCAGCCACACCAGTGCCCATTAATTCAGCTTGATCAGTGCCCATCAGCACAGCCACACTAGTGCCCATTAATTAGGGCAGAAACAAATCCATTAATCGACAACTAATCGATTATGAAAATAGTTGCCAATTAGTTGGTCTGCATACAGAATGCATTATTTAGTTACATATCAGGAAATACAGTGCAACACACATACAGCTCAGTACATCATCAATACATCTCAGTAAGGGCACTTTCACACTGAGGCGGTGGGAGTGTCAGCGGTAAATTGATTTACCATCCTTTTAGCATCGCTTTACGCCTGCAAGCACCCAATGAAGGGGTTAATAGCGCCCATGTAGCGCCGCTGCCGAAGCACTTTGCAGGCACTTCAGCCTTGCTGCCTATTTATTTCAATGGGCAGGGGCACTAAAGCGCCCCAAAGATGCTGCTTGCAGGAGTTTTTTTTTTTTTAAAGTCCCGCAAGCGCACCGCTCCAGTATGAAAGCACTCAGGCTTTCACACTGGAGTGACAGGAAAGGCGCTTTATAGGTGCTTTGCAGGAGCTATTTTTAGCGCTAAAATGCTTGTAAAGCGCCTCAGTGTGAAAGTAGCCAAAATGCCTGAGAACTTGTGAATGTGTGAGGAGCAATGCCTCATGGTACATGAAGTCCTGGGCAAAAAGTGAGTGGTTCTAAAGTCAAAAGTTTTTTTACCCTGCTATAGGGGCGCTCTATACTATACTTTGCAGCTTGCTATAGGGGCACTCTGAAGGTAAGAGGAGCCAGAAGCATTGGTGGGGGACCCCAGGAGATGAGAATCAGGTCTTCTCTGTGCAAAACCATTAAAAAGAGAAAGTCATGCCGCGTACACACGATCAAACAATCGGGTGGAAAAGTCCGGCAAACTCAAGTCCGCCGGACAATCCCACCGTGTGTAGCCTCCGGCATACTTTTTTGACCCGAAAGTACGGCGGACTTAGAAAGTAGTTTTGCACTCCAATCTTCCCGCCGGACTCGCATTTCGGCGGACAATCCGGCCGTGTGTATGTCAGTCCGCCATACTTTTGAAATGAACGGACTTTTCCCGCCCGGAGAAAAGTCCGCTCATTTCGAGCGGGTCTTCAGGTAGGTGGGGCCCGCGAAGGAGACGTCGCTGGCCCCGCCACCTCTTATGGACTTAAAGGGGAACCCCAAAGCCGAAAAAATGGGCGTGGGGGTCCCCCCCAGGTTCACATCAGACCCTTGTCTGAGCACGCTACACGGCCGGCCAGGAAAGGGGGTGGGGATGAGCGGGGGCCCCCCTCCTGAGCCGTACCAGGCCGCGTGGCCGCGCGGCCCCCCTTCCCCAAGGCACCCCCATGTTGAGTGCACACGGCCTGGTACGGCTCAGGAGGGGGGTGCGCTCGCTCGTCCCCCCTTTTCTGGCCGGCCGGGTAGCGTGCTCGGACAAGGGTCTGATGTGGACCTGGGGGGGACCCCCACCCCGATTTTTTTCGGCGTTGGGGTTCCCCTTTGTGTCCATACCAGGTGGCGGGGCCTGCGAAGTCTCCTTCGCGGGCCCCGCCAACCTGGAGACGCGCTCGAAATGAGCGGACTTTCCTCCGCGTGTGTGGGCGAGTCCGTTCATTTCAAAGGTAGGGCGGATAGTACGGCGGACTTGGTACGCCGCATTAGTCCGCTGAAAAAGTGCCGTGTGTGGGCAAGTAGCCCGTTCGGAAAGTCCGACGGATAGTCGGCTACGTGTGTACGCGGCATCAGTAGAACTTGTTTGTTCTTTAAAAAAAAATAACTTTAAAGACTGAGCACAGGGAAGATCAGCATCTGAACCCAGAGAAGGTGGAGGCTGATAGACTAGAGGTAAAAGAAAACATTACAATTACATTTAAAGTAAACTGTTACCAGTATTGTGCATTATATTTAAAATGATTATATCCATATCCCAAATCCTATCCACCAATCAGTTATTCTCCCGACTCCTGCTTTGTAGCTGTTTAGAAAAATAAAACTTCTCCGGGTCTCCTCTGTGTTCCGTGGGGGCCAGGGGACAGAAAGCGGACTAATTCATCATTTTTGGCTTTAGGCGGATGAATCCGCAGCAGGGTTCCTGGCTGGCTACAGTGTACTTATATAGCACAGGCTGGCCTTCAACTGTGTAGTGCGCTGCTGCAGATTAATCCGCCCAAAGCTGAAAGGGGTGAAATAGTCTGCCGTCTCCAGGCCCCCACTGAACATAGGGGGCCCGGAGAAGATTTTTTTCTAAACGGCTGTACAGCAAATGGGAGATTAGCTTATTGGTGGACAGGGTTTGGGAGTCCCTGCCCACTCTACCTCTGCTGTCACTGAAACCGGCCCACTGAGCCATCGGCCCATTGGGAAACTCCCGGTAGGTCCGATGGCCAGTACATGCCTACCTGGAGACGAACATGGGAGGAGAGGACAAGGGAGCTAGAGAGTAGTGATGGACGAACTTCCGACGGGACGTTTCGCGAAAGCGAAATGCGAACGGACCCAAACGTTCGCGAAACCGAACGTTCGCCGCGGGCCCCATTGACTTCAATGGGAGGCGAACTTTGCAAACCTTCATGTCGAATTTGCGGCCACGTGGTAATTATTAGGGGGTAAAACGTAGTCCCACCATCTGGACAATGACATAATACATGTATGAGGTGAATTTGGGATCGATAACTACAAGCATTTTTATTTTATTTGGGAAATTGTTCTAACAATTCAGGACTATGGAGCTAATGAAGGCAATGGAGGAGAGGGAAGGTCAGGGACCAGGGTAGGCAAAGAAGAGGGTGCAGGAGATGATCACCAGCAGCGTGACATACCGGAATGACACATGCACCGTGATAGAGGCATCTGACAGCAGCACCGTAATACAGAGCACTGACAGCAGCACCGTGACATACAGCGCTGACAGCAGCACCGTGACATACAGCGCTGACAGCAGCACCGTGACATACAGCGCTGACAGCAGCACCGTGACATACAGCGCTGACAGCAGCACCGTGACATACAGCGCTGACAGCAGCACCGTGACATACAGCGCTGACAGCAGCACCGTGACATACAGCGCTGACAGCAGCACCGTGACATACAGCGCTGACAGCAGCACCGTGACATACAGCGCTGACAGCAGCACCGTGACATACAGCGCTGACAGCAGCACCGTGACATACAGCACTGACAGCAGCACCGTAAGCAGCCCCAGGAGGAAGTCAGCACAGCACAGGGATGGTGTGATCCCCTCATAATAAGAACCCCCAGGAGGAAGTCAGCACAGCACAGGGATAGTGTGATCCCTTCATAATAAGAACCCCCAGGAGGAAGTCAGCACAGCACAGGGATATCATAAGCAGCCCCAGTAGAAATATGACACCGCTCAACCTCTTCAAAGAGGAGGGTAGGGGCATATAGTACGGTGTGCTTTTTTGGGTCAAGGAAGTGAGCCAAATGAATTAAGAAGGTCTGTGTGCTTGATTAAAAAAATAGTTTATAGACATATACATGGTCTACTGGTCACATGTGTTGAATTCCTCCGAGATCCATGCCTCATTCATTTTTAGAAATGTGAGGTAGTTAACACTGTGGTGAGCTAGGCGAGTACGCTTATCGGTCACAATCCCCCCTGCTGCGCTGAACGTCCTTTCGGACAGGACACTGGATGAGGGGCAAGCCAACAGTTCGATTGCAAATTGGGCAAGCTCTGGCCAGAGGTCAAGCCTGCCCACCCAGTAGTCTAGGGGTTCATCACTCCTCAGAGCGTCCACATCGGCCGTTAACCCAATGTAGTCGGACACCTGACGGTCTAGGCGTTCCCTGATGCTGGATCCGGATGACACCTGTCGATGGGTCGGCTGAAAGAATGACCTCATATCCGAAGTCACCAACACATCTTCAAACCGGCCTCTTCTTGCAGGCGCTGTTGGATTGGTACCCGCAAATCCTTCTCTGGGAGTGGGAATTGCTCCTCTGCCAGCGCACGCAAAAGCAGAATGCAGCATTTCTCGAAGCAAGGCCTGGAAGTGCTGCATTCTGACAGCCCTCTGCGACGGCGGTAACATTTCCGCCATTTTGTGTTTGTACCGGGGGTCTAAGTACGTTGCCACCCAGTACTGGTCCTTGACCCTCATGCTTTTTATACGGGGGTCCCTATTAAAACACTGGAGCATGAAGGCCCCCATTTGCACTAAAGTGGAAGCGGTGTGGTGGCCTGGCTCCTGCTCATCATCCAGGATAATGTCGTCCTCTTCATTCTCCTCTCCCCATCCTCGCACAACAGGGATCCCAGAAAGGTTTAAAGCATGCTCTTCTTGCTCCTGCTCATCCGCCCCGGCACCATCCTCCTCTGACTCCTCATCAGACTCCTGTTGTTGACTTGTCTCAGATAGAGTAGCCCCCCCTGGGAATTCATCCAGCATTGCGACTTCCTCATCTTCCCGCTCCTGCTCCTCCACAGCCTGATCAATGACACGACGCAATGCACGCTCCAGAAAGAAGGCATAAGGTACCATGTCACTGATGGCGCCATGGCTGCGACTGACCAGTTTGGTGATCTCCTCAAATGGCCGCAGAAGTCTGCATGTGTCGCGCATGAGCAGCCACTGGCGCGGTGAAAAAAAACCCAGCTCCCCAGAACCGTTTCTTTCGCAGAGTTCATACAGGTAGACGTTAACTGCACGTTTCTGCTGGAGCAGCCTATCAAGCATATAGAAGGTTGAGTTCCATCGCGTCGGGCAATCGCAAATAAGACGTCTGACCGGCAGATGGTGTCGCCGCTGAATGTCAGCAAGGCGAGCCATGGCCGTGTAAGATCTTCTGAAATGGGCCGAGATTTTCCTTGCCTGCCGCAAGATGTCCTGGACCCCAGGGTATTTGACAAGGAATCGCTGCACGACCAAGTTTAAGACGTGTGCCATGCACGGCACGTGCGTGATTTTGCCCTGTTTCAATGCGCTAAGCAGATTGGCACCGTTGTCACACACCACTTTACCAACTGTCAAATTGAGCGGTGTTAGCCACTCATCTGCCTGTGAACGCAAAGCTGAAAGGAGTGCCGGGCCAGTGTGGCTCTTTGCTTCCAGGCACAACAGACGCAGCACGGCATGGCAACGTCTCACCTGGCATGTGGAATAGGTTCTGGGGAGCTTGGGCGGTGCAGTGGAAGAGACGCTAGCAGCGGAAAAGGAGGAGGCAGCTGAGGAGGAGAGGGAGGAGGATGGAGTAGGAGGAGGAGAAGAAGAGTCAGGCCTGCATGCAATCCGTGGCGGTAAAACCAAATCTACACGGGTGCCACGGGTTACATGCTTGACGGCCGTCAGAAGGTTCACCCAGTGGGCAGTAAAACTGATATACCTTCCCTGCCCGTGTTTGCTAGACCACGTGTCTGTGGTCAGATGTATCTTGGCACCGACACTGTGTGCCAGAGATACATTCACTTGCCGCTGAACATGGCCATATAGCTCTGGGATGCCCTTCTCTGAGAAATACTTCCTTCCTGGGACCTTCCATTGTGGTGTTCCAATGGCCACAAATTTGCGAAAGGCCTCCGAGTCCACCAGTTTATATGGCAGTAGTTGGCGGGCTATGAGTTCTGACAAGCCAGCCGCCAACCGTTGGGCAAGAGGGTTATCCGGCGTCATCATTTTTTTACGCTCAAACATTAGGCCCACGGAAGCCTGCCTTTTTGCAGAAAAATGTGAGCTTGGCGTGATGGAAGGTGGAGTGGAGGACAATTGTGAGGAGAGAGGAGAAGGAGAAGTAGAAGACGAGGCTGGACGGTGAGAGCCTGCAGTGTGGCTTTGTGTGTTCCGTTGCTCCCACTGGGCTCGGTGATGGCTGCTCATGTGCCTTCTTAAGGCGGTCGTCCCTAGGTGAGTATTGGGCTTACCGCGACTAACGCGTTGACTGCAAAGATTGCAGATGGCAACGCTATTGTCAGCAGCGGACACGTTAAAAAAAGCCCACACTGCGGAGCCATGTGCCGGTGTCCTGGGAGCGCCAGATGTGACCGTACATGGTCGATGACTCGCTCCTGATACATTTGCAGTCTGCTTTGTCCCTGCTGTGCAATGTAAGTCATTGCTGCTTCTCCTCCCTATCTGCTGGTCCATATCTCCCTCTGAACTCCCCTCCTCTTCCTCTCTTGTGGGCACCCACGTGACATCACTAGACACGTCATCATCAACGTCACCTTCCCCACCGCTATAAGTAGAGATCTCGGAGTAGGCAGCAACACCGGGGACCAACCTCCTCCTTGGGCTGATCTGGGTACTGGCGTCAGACTGCTGAGTAGCGCTTGTTGCTACCTCCTCTTCCTGATCCAATACCAAGAGTGGCTGCGCATCAGAAATGTCCTCTTGATATGGATCGGAAAATAATTCCAGTGACTCAAGCGGAAGGTATGTGGTGGTGGTGGTGGTGGTCGTGTTGTTGGTGGTAGTGTCTTTGGGGGTGCACATAGCAGAGAGTGAAGAAGAGGGTGCAGATCGAGAGGATGAGGAGGGTGCAGAAGAGTAAGGCTGAGCGAGCCACTCAACCAAGTCTGGTGCATCCTTTAAAGTAATTGAACGCACCTTCTGCAACTTCCCACTTTGGCTCAAGCCTGTTGCTCCTGCCCTACCCCTACCACCCCTGCGGAAGGGCCTGCCTCTTCCTCTGCCTGTCATTTTTTAAATGACCCTGTGACAAAACTCTTAGTCCCTATACCGATGAAGGACTGCTGCAGTATAGGGCAGCGGTCAGCAGTGGTGCACGTCAACCCTATCTATTGTGGACCGATAGCGGTCCTTACAGAACAGCAGACTGTACCGCACTCAAGCCTATGTACCGTAGCACCCTATACCAAGTTACCAGTCCTTATAAGAACTTTTGTGGAACAAGCAGGTTGTGTGTTAGTGATTAGCAGACTGTACGTCAGTCCCTATACCGCTGAAGGACTGCTGCAGTATAGGTGAGCGGTCAGCAGTGGTGCACGTCAACCCTATCTATTGTGGACCTATAGCGGTCCTTACAGAACAGCAGACTGTACCGCACTCAAGCCTATGTACCGTAGCACCCTATACCAAGTTACCAGTCCTTATAAGAACTTTTGTGGACCAAGCAGGTTGTGTATTAGTGTTTAGCAGACTGTACGTCAGTCCCTATACCGCTGAAGGACTGCTGCAGTATAGGGCAGCGGTCAGCAGTGGTGCACGTCAACCCTATCTATTGTGGACCGATAGCGGTCCTTACAGAACAGCAGACTGTACCGCACTCAAGCCTATGTACCGTAGCACCCTATACCAAGTTACCAGTCCTTATAAGAACTTTTGTGGACCAAGCAGGTTGTGTATTAGTGTTTAGCAGACTGTACGTCAGTCCCTATACCGCTGAAGGACTGCTGCAGTATAGGGCAGCGGTCAGCAGTGGTGCACGTCAACCCTATCTATTGTGGACCGATAGCGGTCCTTACAGAACAGCAGACTGTACCGCACTCAAGCCTATGTACCGTAGCACCCTATACCAAGTTACCAGTCCTTATAAGAACTTTTGTGGAACAAGCAGGTTGTGTGTTAGTGATTAGCAGACTGTACGTCAGTCCCTATACCGCTGAAGGACTGCTGCAGTATAGGTGAGCGGTCAGCAGTGGTGCACGTCAACCCTATCTATTGTGGACCGATAGCGGTCCTTACAGAACAGCAGACTGTACCGCACTCAAGCCTATGTACCGTAGCACCCTATACCAAGTTACCAGTCCTTATAAGAACTTTTGTGGACCAAGCAGGTTGTGTATTAGTGTTTAGCAGACTGTACGTCAGTCCCTATACCGCTGAAGGACTGCTGCAGTATAGGGCAGCGGTCAGCAGTGGTGCACGTCAACCCTATCTATTGTGGACCGATAGCGGTCCTTACAGAACAGCAGACTGTACCGCACTCAAGCCTATGTACCGTAGCACCCTATACCAAGTTACCAGTCCTTATAAGAACTTTTGTGGAACAAGCAGGTTGTGTGTTAGTGATTAGCAGACTGTACGTCAGTCCCTATACCGCTGAAGGACTGCTGCAGTATAGGTGAGCGGTCAGCAGTGGTGCACGTCAACCCTATCTATTGTGGACCGATAGCGGTCCTTACAGAACAGCAGACTGTACCGCACTCAAGCCTATGTACCGTAGCACCCTATACCAAGTTACCAGTCCTTATAAGAACTTTTGTGGACCAAGCAGGTTGTGTATTAGTGTTTAGCAGACTGTACGTCAGTCCCTATACCGCTGAAGGACTGCTGCAGTATAGGGCAGCGGTCAGCAGTGGTGCACGTCAACCCTATCTATTGTGGACCGATAGCGGTCCTTACAGAACAGCAGACTGTACCGCACTCAAGCCTATGTACCGTAGCACCCTATACCAAGTTACCAGTCCTTATAAGAACTTTTGTGGAACAAGCAGGTTGTGTGTTAGTGATTAGCAGACTGTACGTCAGTCCCTATACCGCTGAAGGACTGCTGCAGTATAGGTGAGCGGTCAGCAGTGGTGCACGTCAACCCTATCTATTGTGGACCTATAGCGGTCCTTACAGAACAGCAGACTGTACCGCACTCAAGCCTATGTACCGTAGCACCCTATACCAAGTTACCAGTCCTTATAAGAACTTTTGTGGACCAAGCAGGTTGTGTATTAGTGTTTAGCAGACTGTACGTCAGTCCCTATACCGCTGAAGGACTGCTGCAGTATAGGGCAGCGGTCAGCAGTGGTGCACGTCAACCCTATCTATTGTGGACCGATAGCGGTCCTTACAGAACAGCAGACTGTACCGCACTCAAGCCTATGTACCGTAGCACCCTATACCAAGTTACCAGTCCTTATAAGAACTTTTGTGGACCAAGCAGGTTGTGTATTAGTGTTTAGCAGACTGTACGTCAGTCCCTATACCGCTGAAGGACTGCTGCAGTATAGGGCAGCGGTCAGCAGTGGTGCACGTCAACCCTATCTATTGTGGACCGATAGCGGTCCTTACAGAACAGCAGACTGTACCGCACTCAAGCCTATGTACCGTAGCACCCTATACCAAGTTACCAGTCCTTATAAGAACTTTTGTGGAACAAGCAGGTTGTGTGTTAGTGATTAGCAGACTGTACGTCAGTCCCTATACCGCTGAAGGACTGCTGCAGTATAGGTGAGCGGTCAGCAGTGGTGCACGTCAACCCTATCTATTGTGGACCGATAGCGGTCCTTACAGAACAGCAGACTGTACCGCACTCAAGCCTATGTACCGTAGCACCCTATACCAAGTTACCAGTCCTTATAAGAACTTTTGTGGACCAAGCAGGTTGTGTATTAGTGTTTAGCAGACTGTACGTCAGTCCCTATACCGCTGAAGGACTGCTGCAGTATAGGGCAGCGGTCAGCAGTGGTGCACGTCAACCCTATCTATTGTGGACCGATAGCGGTCCTTACAGAACAGCAGACTGTACCGCACTCAAGCCTATGTACCGTAGCACCCTATACCAAGTTACCAGTCCTTATAAGAACTTTTGTGGAACAAGCAGGTTGTGTGTTAGTGATTAGCAGACTGTACGTCAGTCCCTATACCGCTGAAGGACTGCTGCAGTATAGGTGAGCGGTCAGCAGTGGTGCACGTCAACCCTATCTATTGTGGACCTATAGCGGTCCTTACAGAACAGCAGACTGTACCGCACTCAAGCCTATGTACCGTAGCACCCTATACCAAGTTACCAGTCCTTATAAGAACTTTTGTGGACCAAGCAGGTTGTGTATTAGTGTTTAGCAGACTGTACGTCAGTCCCTATACCGCTGAAGGACTGCTGCAGTATAGGGCAGCGGTCAGCAGTGGTGCACGTCAACCCTATCTATTGTGGACCGATAGCGGTCCTTACAGAACAGCAGACTGTACCGCACTCAAGCCTATGTACCGTAGCACCCTATACCAAGTTACCAGTCCTTATAAGAACTTTTGTGGACCAAGCAGGTTGTGTATTAGTGTTTAGCAGACTGTACGTCAGTCCCTATACCGCTGAAGGACTGCTGCAGTATAGGGCAGCGGTCAGCAGTGGTGCACGTCAACCCTATCTATTGTGGACCGATAGCGGTCCTTACAGAACAGCAGACTGTACCGCACTCAAGCCTATGTACCGTAGCACCCTATACCAAGTTACCAGTCCTTATAAGAACTTTTGTGGAACAAGCAGGTTGTGTGTTAGTGATTAGCAGACTGTACGTCAGTCCCTATACCGCTGAAGGACTGCTGCAGTATAGGTGAGCGGTCAGCAGTGGTGCACGTCAACCCTATCTATTGTGGACCTATAGCGGTCCTTACAGAACAGCAGACTGTACCGCACTCAAGCCTATGTACCGTAGCACCCTATACCAAGTTACCAGTCCTTATAAGAACTTTTGTGGACCAAGCAGGTTGTGTATTAGTGTTTAGCAGACTGTACGTCAGTCCCTATACCGCTGAAGGACTGCTGCAGTATAGGGCAGCGGTCAGCAGTGGTGCACGTCAACCCTATCTATTGTGGACCGATAGCGGTCCTTACAGAACAGCAGACTGTACCGCACTCAAGCCTATGTACCGTAGCACCCTATACCAAGTTACCAGTCCTTATAAGAACTTTTGTGGAACAAGCAGGTTGTGTGTTAGTGATTAGCAGACTGTACGTCAGTCCCTATACCGCTGAAGGACTGCTGCAGTATAGGGCAGCGGTCAGCAGTGGTGCACGTCAACCCTATCTATTGTGGACCGATAGCGGTCCTTACAGAACAGCAGACTGTACCGCACTCAAGCCTATGTACCGTAGCACCCTATACCAAGTTACCAGTCCTTATAAGAACTTTTGTGGAACAAGTGAGTTGTGAATGTTTAGCAGACTGCAGCAGAAGGGCAGCAGTCAAGTATAATATCCTTTCTATATTTGGAAGAAAGAATATTATACATGTACAAGCCTATTACTGTACCACTGATACCAGTCCTGAAAAGAACCTTTGTGGAACTAATAATAACAGCAAGTCTTTAAAATTACCCTCACTGCCTGACAACACTGCTTCCTTCCTGTCCCTATACAAATTGGCAAAAAAAGAGAACGATTAGTGGTTACTGGAACAGCTCTTTTGTGGACCTTGATAGTAACAGCTAATGATGATGATGATGATGATGATGATGAAAGACTAATCTGGCTGTCCCTGTAGCATACACCGTCCTTTCCCTTTCTCTAAACTAACAAAAGACACTCAGGCTGCTGCAAGAATCAGCAGCACAGCAAACCTATCAACACCTAACACCTATACCAGTCCTGAAAAGAACTTTTGTGTACCAAATAGCTAGTGGTTTATCTCTCCCTACTCCACACAGGAACCTGTCCCTATCGTAACAGAAGAAAGAATGTAAAATGGCCACCGGATCGGGTGTATTTATAGGTTAGGGGGAATGTCCAAGTGTCCATGTGCTGTCATGTCTCAATTGGCTGTCCTGTATCACATGATAAACGTGTCACCAAAGGTTAAAGTTCTTGTATACATTAAACACGTAAGTCCGCCGCGGCGAACGACGGAAAAAGGCGTTCGAACGTGCGGACCGCGAATGTCGGAAATTCGCCGCGAAACGACCGCCGGGCGAAACGTTCGTCCATCACTACTAGAGAGCAGGAAGTCTTGGGAGAAACTAAGAAAATGATTTAAGATTTTGGTGCTTTGAGACTAGGATAGTGATATTGTGGATGGCTTTGTAAGTTGTTAGGATTTTGAATTTTATTTGTTAGGTGAGCGAAAGCCAATGTCTGGCGGCAGCAGCATTCATGATGGACCCTTCAAGGGATAGTCTATGTAAAGGTAATCCAATGTGAAATGAGTTGCAGTAACCGAGGTGAGAGATAACCAGGGTAGACATGTGCAATTTGTTTTTTTACCCGAATTTAAATTCAGATGACTTTTTGGTTATTCAGAGAATCGGATGCATGAAATCTGTTTAATTTAGTTTTGATCATTTGTTTTCTAATGAATTCCACATTAGGTATGATTCAAATCCAGATTGGTTGAAAAATGATCGACTTATTCTAATTCTCTGTGAATAGCTGGTGGTTAAGGAGCGGGTCGGAAAGATGGCCACCGCATCCTTAACAATCAATGACTCATCAGCTGTCAGAGGGCTTCGCCACTGAGAGCTGAAATGTAAACCAAAGAAAAAAAAAACACGTAGGACTCCCCCCCCCCCCCCCCTGCCAGCCTGGTATGGATTTTAAGGGGAACCCCAAAGCACCTTGCCCCCCATGTTGATGAGGACAAGGGCCTCTTTCCCACAACCCTGGTGGTTGTGGGGGTCTGTTGGCGAGGGAGCTTATCAGAATCTGAAAGCCCCCCAGATTCCACCCACCCCTCTATGTGAATGAGTATGCCCTACCTATTCACCAAAAATTTTAAAAAGTGAGCAAAGACACTACATGAGTGTTTGAAAAGTTCTATATTAAAAAAAAAAATGTCCCCTTGTGTAGATCCAACGTCATTCATGACACCCCACCGACTGCCTGCTCCGGGATTACAAGCTCTTTAGACCCACTGTCGTAGGGCATGCGGGTCCAACAGCTCTGGTAAGAGTACCTACCTTACATTCATAGAGTGCTGCAGAGATTGCTACAGACTAGGGATGAGCTTCGTGTTCGAGTCGAACGTACGTTCGACTCGAACATTGGCCGTTCGGCCGTTCGGCGAATTCCGAACGTTTTGGCCGTTCGCGTCAAAATTCGAGTGACGCGCACGCGGACCACAATGCACTGCGTTGGCGCAGTGCATTGCTGCCCGATGATTGGCCAAGCATGCACTGTGACCCCGCATGCTTGGCCAATCGCAGCGCCGGCAGCGAGGAGAGCCATGATTGGCCACAGGCATCCTGCCTGTGGCCAATCATAGCTCAGGCTGTGTAGTGCACGCCCCACACTATATAAGGCCGCCTTTAAGGCGGCCTCCTGTAGTGTGTTACTTTGCATCTGAAGCAGTGGGTGTTCTGTGTACCTTCAACACAGTACACACCAATCGTTTTTGGCTGATTTCCTATCTTGCTGCTGTGTAGTGGTTGTTGTCTGTGCCCTGACTGCAGTATACACCACTATATTCACCTCACCTATATAGCTAGTGATCTAGCTTTAACCACTTAACAACTGCCCATTGCCGATTAACGGCTTCAGGGCGGTTGTTTAACTCAGAGAGGCCGTTAATTAACGGCCTCCCAGAATTCTGCTCTCGCGTGCCCCGAGGTGTGCGCACTCGAGAGCATCCGTGACCGCCGGGTCCATAGGACCCGGCGCATCACGGTAAACGGCCGCTCATAGCGGCCGTTTACCACGTGATTGCTCCGTCAAATGACGGAGTGATCACTTGGAAACAAACCGGCGTCATGTTATGACGCCTGTTCCTACCTCCCCTTTCTGTACCGATCGGTACAGCGGAGGGGAAAGAGATCGGTGTCAGCAGCGATGTGGGCTGCATCTGCAGTGCCCACATCGCTGCTCACCGAATTTAACCCCTCAATTCCCTGCCAATACTCTGCAATACCAGTGCATACTCTGCAGTACCCTGCCATTACTCTGCAGTACCCCGTCATTACTCTGCAGTACCCCGCCATTACTCTGCAGTGCAGTACCCCGCCATTACTCTGCAGTGCAGTACCCTGCCATTACTCTGCAGTGCAGTACCCTGCCATTACTCTGTAGTACCCCGCCATTACTCTGCAGTGCAGTACCCCGCCATTACTCTGCAGTGCAGTACCCTGCCATTACTCTGCAGTGCAGTACCCCGCCATTACTCTGCAGTACCCCGCCATTACTCTGCAGTGCAGTACCCCGCCATTACTCTGCAGTGCAGTACCCCGCCATTACTCTGCAGTGCAGTACCCTGCCATTACTCTGCAGTGCAGTACCCTGCTATTACTCTGTAGTACCCCGCCAATACCCCGCCAATACTCTGTAATACCCTGCCATAAATTGCCATACCCAGCCATACTCAGAGATACCCAGCCATACTCGGTGATACCCTGAAATACCCAGCCATAGATGCCCCCCACCCCTCACCGCCCTCCGGTGCTTCTACCAACTCGCCAGTACGATCAAAGCCAGAATCTTTTTTTTATTTTTTATTTCAGGCTTCCCAGCCTAGAGGTGAGATGTGGGGTCATATTGACCCCCCAGATTTCACTGTAAAGAGGACCTGTCACCCCATATTCCTATTACAAGGGATGTTTACATTTCTTGTAATAGGAATAAAAGTGATCAAAAATATATTTTTGGGAAAAAAAATGTCAAACTAAAATAAATAAAGTAAAATGAACAATAAAAAAATAAAATAAAAATTAAAGCGCCCATGTCCCCATGTGCTCGCATGTGCCACACATGTGAGGTATCGCCGAGAATGTTAGAGCGAGAGCAATAATTCTAGCCCTAGACCTCCTCTGCAACTCAAAACATGTAACCAGTAAAAAAATATTTAAAGCGTCGCCTATGGGGATTTTTTAAGTAGCGACGTTTGGCGCCATTCCACGGGCATGTGCAATTTTGAAGAGTGACATGTTTGATATCTATTTACTCAGCATAACTTCATCTTTCACTTTATGCAAACATTGGGCTAACAAGTGGTTAATAATAGAGCTTGCAGTCAGTAGTGTTAGGAGTGCGTGCTGTCTGCGTGCTCTGTACCCAGTACATACCGCTATAATATAGGGCAGGCCCCTACTTTCAAACATCCAACTTACAAACATCTCCTACTTGCAAACGCAAGGAGACAGCAGCAAGTGAGATGAAAAAAGATGGACGACAAAACAAATTATACAGGGGTGATAACCCTTCCCTATGTTTTCCAAAAAGCTTAAAGATAGTTTTTTTGACTGGAGCTACACTTTAAAAATGTACCGGTTGAAAATGACAAACAGATTCAACTTAACACAACAAACCTACACAGTCCCTGTCTTGTTTGCACCGCCTGTATACTGCTGTTCTGAGTATATAGGGCCTGGGGGCCACACGCATTTCCTTTTTTTAATATGGGTACGGGGTTCCCCTTAATATGCATACAAGACCCAAATAGGCTGGTAATGGGCAGGGAGGGCTACCCATGCCATGTTTCTCAATGATTTTCAACCATATTGCAGGAACCAGATATAACATTAAAACCGCAAGCAGTTTTAAATGGTGTTATTTCCGTTTAATGTCATTTTGTGCAGGGACTGTTCTAAACACGGGAAAGACGTGGCACTTCACAGGCATACTACAGACACCCCGCAGGCACCATATTTAAAGGAATATTTCACTTTTTTTTTTTCACTTTAATCGTCATTAAAATCAGTGCTCCCGCCAAAACGGTAGTTTTTAAAACTTTTTTTTGCAGTGACCCATGTCCCCTGAGGCAGGAGGCAGGTCGCCAAACCCTTTTTAGGACACTATCTTGCATATTAGCCATTAAAATGAGCACTTTCCAATTCGAACGTTCGAGTCCCATAGACTTCAATGGGGTTCTAACGTTCGTACCGAACGCGGGGGTCGTTCGCAAGTTCTGGTGCGAACCGAACCGGGGGGTGTTCGGCTCATCCCTACTACAGACAAATAGATTGCTGTTGTTGGTGTCCATATTGTCCTGGCTAATATGAGAAGACTGGCCATATAAGGAGACTTTTGCTTAGACTGATGAACTGTATATACTGATGAACTGATAATAGTTTGCCCACACAGGATTCATGTTATGTGACCCCACTGTTGCCATGCTATTCAGGCACTGTCGTTACACTGCACTAATCACCGCACTTTGTTTATGATGTTGTTTACACTCATCTTACAATAAGTCTAAAACGTTTCCCTGTTTTTTTATACACAGGTTGTTTATATCTACTTAGAATCTACTTTCTGATTCCTTAGTATAATCACTTCACAGCGCTACATTTTTTGTTTATATGTGCCTGAAATATGTTGCATTAGGAGGGTCCCGCGATGCACATAGTGTGGACCTCATGCGTGCACCTATTACCTCCTTCATTCCCATACGCATGTGACAGGACATATATCTCCATATTGCAGATTCGGTTACGGTTACCACTGGAGACCGACTGGTGGGGAGGCAGCCAGAACATTGATTCCCTCGCTACCATCGGACCCATCACCTATACCAGGTACTACGGTTAATGACTGGTTGCATTGTAGCTTGTTATAACACTTGGTTACCCATAGCAACTACATTGTTCTTCTTGTTGACTTGCTGAGTAGACCTTTTTTAACAGTTGAGCTTCATACCCCACATGTGTCTTACTGACCCAAGTTCTTTTAATACGCCAGGACCAACATGCACCACTTTCAAATAACTTCAGACCAGGCTTAGAACAGTTGATACAACTTTACTTATAGTGTTTTAGCATCACAGTGAATCATGAACATTCTCTTCAGAATATCCCTAGCTGGCTGCCCAGGCATAGCCCAGAAAGTAGTAGTCCATATTGGAGTTCTCCAGGTGCTAGTTGATCTCCACAGCTTCGGTGCCGTCGATGGACTGCAAGCGCAGAAATCCTCCTCCACAGTAGCACTCAGAATCAGAGCTCTTACCCTTTTATTTACAACACAGAGGAGAAGGCACAGTCCAGAAAAGGTGGGAAAATTGCAGAAACTAGTTTAACAGCTTCCTTGTCTGGGTCATCAAACTGCTTAACGTATTGTAGACAACCTGCGTACAAGCTGGATGGGGAAACAAGGTCACCTGTGGTCTGTTTGGTGTTTTGCAAAGTAGTTTGCTGTGGATTTTCACTTTGTGCATTTGCTGAAGTGCAGAGTGGAAGTGCCCACTTAATCAAAGAAACCCACTTTATCAAAATAAACTCTATGCCACCCCAGTATGTGCCTTACCCACAAAGGTGGTCTAGCTTAAAGTCTGGTATATACTAGAAGTTTCCTCGCATTCAAACCAGTGGGCTGAACAAAAAAGAAAACCTGGCATACCACCATGCTAACATTGACAATGTTAGTACAGAGATCACTTCCGCTGTGCTATTGTGTTCTGACAGGTGGACCCCCCCCCCCCCCAGCCAGAATACACAGATCAGCCCTTGCAGCCATCAGCTACAAGCGCTGATTGGATGCCGGTTGGCTGTTGGTTTTCAAGTATGTGTGTTTGACAGAAGTCTATTATGAGATCTGCTTCTTTCAGACAGAAAGATGCACACATGGGCCCAAAAGTCAGCCGATTTTTTCTGCAACGGCTGATTTTGGCTGATATTCAGCCCGTGTGTACCCGGCATTATATTGTGATGGGTGGAGGCAGTATTTGCCAATAAATCAATCAGAAGTAAATAAAAGACACATGGGTAGCAGAGCAAACATTTCACACCAAAATCAGACTACAACAGGAGCAAAAAGGCAGAGTTGTAAAGATTAAGATCAGCCCATAATTTAGGTAAGGGCAAAATAAACAATAAAATAGTATGGACAGGGCTACAGAGGTGACAGCAGAATCATAGATTGGCCTAGGCCACAGTGATAGTAATCAGTCAGTTTCAGTTTGAGGAAGATGTGAAAAGTGGCAACATTGATGCATAGTTTACCTGTGGAAGGACAGAGAAGAGATGTTCACATGAGGCAGAAAGGCCAACACATCCATCGGGTTCAGTACAATTGTGTCTCCAGCACAGGAGGCAAATCCGATATAGCAAGGATAACTTGCACTTGAAGCACAAGTTCTAGTTGACACTTTTCTGATTTGTAGTAAATGTGCGTGGCAAGTCACTAGCAAGGGCAAAGTTGCAGTGGTGAGTCTACAGCAAGAGCTCTGCAAGTCTACAGCATGACATAATCAACCACAGTGACCCCTGTTTTGGGATGACTATTGCACAACATAACTGAACCAGAACTTGCAGCAGACTTGCAGAATGTTTGCAAAGAAATTTGATCTGGATTCATGAAATGCGGCTGCAATTGTGCAACAAACTTGTGAAGCCCGGCAAGTCTAGCAATAGCTTAGCAAGTCCTTTTCAAGCTTGCAGCACAATTGCTTGCTATCTGGGATGCCTATAAATAGATTTTAATATTAGAAAGTAACATTTTCTCATCTGTGCAATAATGGTTGTGTAGCAAATATTTTGATACAAAACTCATGAAACAAAATAACAAATGAAAGCCAAGGCTTAGTAAAATGACCCAGAAAAAGTAACAGAAAATTGTATATGCAGAATTATTTTGAGAATTTAAATGATAAATCATGTATAATAATAATAATAAAAATATGTCAAAAGCATATTAATGTGCAAAAAAATATATGAACGAACATTTATACATGGATGTCACTGAAGAGCAAAAGGTAACGGGCAGAACAATTCCCCAAATGGCCCAGCATGGTGGCTGACACACATCTATTAGGATCACTCAGAGTGTGATACATTTGTTGGGTGCGACCAGACTATTTCAGGATGCTTACAGAGACGGGGCCCCTTTGATGTGATTCAGCCCATGAGTTTGTAGAGTGTGATTCATATTTTGGAGACACCCCAAATGGGGAATAGAGAGAGAGAGGTGTTGGTGAAACTTGTGATTCACCACTATGAAGAGAGATCTGTATCTCTCCAAATACAGAGGAGGAATGTGTGAGATACATATTGTTTATGAAGGGCTTAATGGTCCTTAATATAGAAAAACTATAGCAAGGATTGTTAAATGAGTCAGATATGGAGGGGGGAATGACGCATATTCTCACTGGGTGGGAAAAAAAAAAAAAAAAAACCTTGTCATGATAGAAAGTGATTTGAAACACTTTTACAGATCTATAGAGTCAGAAAAGAAAATTGTACTGGTTTCCATACTTGTTCCTGGACAGTGAATACAATCATTCCTTAGTCTCCATATTTCTAAAAGGTTTTAGAGTTGAAGTCTAGTTTATTTCTTGGGGGGGATACAGCACTAAATACGCAAACATCCATTATTACCTGTAGGCAGCTACTTCTGCTAAAAATGTTTCTGCATTGTCATTGTCCAAGCCACTAGATACTGCCCCCGAGAGGCTGTTTTCCAGCACTGTGAAGATTAACAGAAGCTGCTGCTACTTAGGCCGCGTACACACGCGCGGACTGTTCGCCCAACCTTGTCCGCTGAACAGTGTTTGGGCGGACAGTCCGCTCGTGTGTGGGGCTTCAGCGGACAGTTTCAGCGGACAGTTGGCCGAACAAGGTCTTACGGAAATTCCGAAAAACTGTCCGCTGAAACAAGGTTTCAGCGGACTGTTCGCTCGTGTGTAGGCTTGTTCGGCCAACTAAGTCTCGCGCATGCTCAGAAAGGATTTCCACGTCGGAAGGTTGCATTGCAGTGTATAGGACGTCGTATTTTTCGTCCCGTCGTACGTGCCGTTCACGTCATCGCGCACGGTTTCAGCAAACTGTTCGTCCGTCGTGTGTGGCCATGTCCGTCCATGCTAAGTTTGAGCGGACTGTTCGCTCAAACTGTTGGACGGACAAAGTTGGGCCAACAGTCCGCGCGTGTGTACGCGGCCTTAGAAAAGTTGCACTTCCCGGCCCCTCTTTCAATTTTAGAACTCGTCTTACAACACTCCCACGATGTATCGTGTTCTGCAAATGGAAGAGGAGTTGAATGACTGAATCTCTTCCATTAGGTCACAGAATGCATTGTGTGATAGTAGTAAACCAAATTCTGTAAAGAACGGTGGAGGTAGCCGGGCAGTGCAACTTTTCTCAGTAGCAGCAGCTTCTGTAAAACTTTACAGCAATAGACGACAGCCATACAGGGCAGTATCCGGTGGCTGTGAAGGTGACACTGCAGGTAATGGGATACACACCAATACACATACAGTGCATCCAGAAAGTATTCACAGCACTTCACTTTTTCCACATTTTGTTATGTTCTAGCCTTATTCCAAAATGGATTAAATTAATTATTTTCCCTCAAAATTCTATGAACAAAGCCCCATAATGACAACATGAAAGAAGTTTGTTTGAAATCTTTGCATATTTATTAAAAATAAAAAATCCCATGTTCATAAGCATTCACAACCTTTTCTCAATACTTTGTTGAACCACCTTTGGCATCAATTACAGCCTCCAGTCTTTTTGAGTATGATGCTACAAGTGTGGCACACTTATTTTTGGTTTCAGTTTCTCCCAATCTTTGCAGAACCTCTCAAGCTCCATCAGGTTGGATGGGGAGAGACGGTGCACAGCCATTTTCCGATCTTTCCAGAGAGGTTTCATTGGGTTCAAGTCTGGGCTACTCAAGGATATTCACAGAGTTGTCTACTCCTGTGTTATCTTGGCTGCGTGCTTAGGGTCATTGTCTTGTTGGAAGATGAACCTTCATCCTAGTCTGAGGTCTAGAGCGCTCTGAAGCAGGTTTTCATCAAGGATCTCTCTGTACATTGCTGTATTCCTTTTCCCCTCGATCCTGACTAGTCTTCCAGTTCCTGCCAGTGAAAAATATCCCCACAGCATGATGCTGCCAGCACCATGCTTCATTGTAGGGATGGTATTGGCCAGGTGATGAGCGGTGCCTGGTTTCTTCCAGACATGACACTTGCCATTCAGGCCAAAGAGTTCAATCTTTGTTTCATCAGACCAGAGAATTAGGTTTCTCATGGTCTGAGAGTCCTTTAGGTGCCTTTTGGCAAACTCCAGATGGGCTGTCATGTGCCTTTTACTGAGGAGTGGCTTCCGTCTGGCCACTCTGCCATACAGGCCTGATTGGTGGAGTGCTGCAGAGATGATTGTTCATCTGGAATGTTCTCTTCTCTCCACACAGAAATGCTGGAGCTCTGTCGAAATGACCATCAGGTTCTTGGTCACATCCCTGACTAAGACCCTTCTCCCCCAGTCACTCAGTTTGGCCAGGCAGTCCACTCTGGTGGTTCCAAACTTCTTCCCATTACGGATAATGGAAGCCACTGTGCTCTTAGGGACCTTCAATACTGCAGACATTTTTCTGTACCATTACCCAAATCTGTGCCTCGATATAATCCTGTTTCGGAGGTCTACAAGCAATTCCTTGGACTCCATGGCCTGGTTTGAGCTCTGACATGCACTGTTAACTGTGGGATCAATAGAGACAGCTGTGTGCCTTTCCAAATCATGTCCAATCAACTGACTTTACCACCAGTGGACTCCAATAAAGTTGTAGAAACATCTCAAGGATGATCAGTGGAAACAGGATGCACCTGAGCTCAATTTTGAGTGTCAAGGCAAAGGCTGTGAATACTTATGTACATGGGATTTTTTTTTTCGTTTTTCATTTAATAAATTTGCACAAAAAAACAAAAAAAACAAAAAAAAAACAACTTCAGTGATTTATCATAAATTAGTAGTTTTCAGCTAAATGTAATGTATAAATCCTCTGGTTTTCTTTTTTAGGCTTGTCCCTTTTATTTTCAGTTAGTGATCCTGATAATAACACACTTCTTGTCATATGATGACAGAGTATTTTTTTTTTACTTATAAGATAGATGCTTTGAATGGTATATTTAACAGACCAAAATTAAATAAATGGGAAGCTTTCATTGTTGGAATTTACATACACTTTAAATTATTAATTGCTTATATTTCTAGAAGAGTTTGATTGCATTAAATTAAGAAACACACACATATAGTTTATATATAGTAAGGGGTTGGAGTTGGCCCCGAAATGACAGGCTGGCCATGTCATGGTATCCACAAGGTTACTCTCAATCTTAACCAACCTGATGAGTGAGATAGCTAAAGATCCATCAACATCATCCGTTCACCACGGATTCTGGAAAAGTGGAATTGGCATGGACAGTATTTATTGAGTTTAATTGGATACATGCCATCAGAGAAACGATCATCGGATGATGATGACGAACTGATGACAGGGAAAAATTTGGACAGCTGCTGACAAATGTATGGGATTCAATTCAATTTATTTATTTATAAATGTGTCAACAAGCATGAGATTTCAGGATTGCCTCCAGTTTAAACACAAATCTAGTCCCGACTGTATTGAAAGCCCCTCTTTATGTGTGTCACTTTGTTTAGATAGTGGGAGAAACATGAACATGGACAATCTACAAGGTTTTTATGGTCTACAGCAGTGGTCCCCAACCTTTTTGGCACCAGGGACCGGTGTAGTTGAAGAAAATTGTGCCAAGGCCCAGGGGGGTGTATGCGGCTTTTCGCGGGCAATTTATGGGGGCGATGGCTGGCGTTGGCGCTTCAATCATCCCGGCACCATCATTGATATGATGTTAGGATGATTGAAGCGCATTATTTCTATTATTACATTGTAATATATAATGAAATAGTTCAACTCACCATAACGCAGAATGTGCCAGAGTGTCACTTGCCACGTCACCTGTCACCAGATGCAGATTGTCACTTGCCACGTTGCCTGTCACCAGATGCAGATTGTCACTTTCCACGTCGCCTGCCTTCAGATGCAGCTTGTCACTTGCCACGTTGCTTGTCACCAGAAGCATTTTGTCCCTTGCCACGTCGCCTGCCACCAGATGCTATTTTGTCCCTTGCCATGTCACCTGACACCAGATGCAATTTGTCACTTTCAACATCACCTACCACCAGATGCGGATTGTCCCTTGCCAGGTCACCTGCCACCAGATGCAATTTGTCCCTTGCCACATCACCTGCCACCAGATTTGGATTGTCACTTGCCACGTCGCCTGTCACCAGATGCAGTTTGTCACTTTCCACGTCGCCTGCCTTCAGATGCAGCTTGTCACTTGCCACGTTGCTTGTCACCAGAAGCATTTTGTCCCTTGCCACGTCGCCTGCCACCAGATGCTATTTTGTCCCTTGCCATGTCACCTGCCACCAGATGCAATTTGTCCCTTTCAACGTCACCTACCACCAGATGCGGATTGTCCCTTGCCACGTCACCTGCCACCAGATGCAATTTGTCCCTTGCCACGTCGCCTGCCACCAAATGTGGATTGTCACCTGCCAGTGGTGGCAGCACAGGTGTGCACATTAGTTCAGAGGCAAGCCTGGACTAGTGGGTGGTAAGGAAGAACAGCGGTAATGGGGGAGGAGGGGTTGGCGCCGGTAGTGAGAGATGATCGATGACAGTGTATCAGTGTTCTGCCGCGCTGTGTCGGCAGAGGAGCAGTAAAGTGGGCGGGCAGTGAGAGATGATCTCATCTCTCTGTTCCCCCACCTCACCTCCAGCACTATAGCATCTCCGCTGTGAGCGCGGAAGAGCGGCGATGCAGGTGGGCGGTTGGAGATGATCTTATCTCTCTGCTCGCTCGCCTCCGTATAGCGGCCCCGCTGTGAGCACGGAACAGCGGTGATGTGGGCGGGCGGTGAGAGATGATGTCATCTCTCTGCCTGCTCCACTGCCGCTCATCAGAGACAGTGCAGCCTTCGCGGCCCGGCTGCAAGCAGGCCACGGCCCGGCAGTGGGCCGCGGCCCGGGGGTTGATGACCCCTGGTCTACAGGACAAAATGAGGCCTCTCTCCGATGACACCCTGCTCCTATGTCTCCTGGACAACACAAACCATTGCACACAATGCAGTTCTATCCAAATGCCACTGCCCCATTTACAAAGTACATTCATTAGTAAATTCTCAGGGTATCATCAGTCAATCAATCAATGGTAAATCATAATCAACTGCTGGCTAATGATTTGTAATATTTAGGCTTGGTTCACACTGCCGCAACTTGGAATCCAGCTTGTGAGACCCCAAGTCATGTGACGTGTGAAATCTCATTTTAGTCAATGAAAGGTTCCTGTGCTACTTCAAGGTGACTTCTGTCCAACTTGTGCCCATAAACATGGAAGTCGCCTACAAGTCAAGCCTTCATCTATACTGATGTGATTTAGATCCAACATTAAAGGAAGAATACCTAGGCATTCCCTGCAGTGTAGCCCCTTCCTTGCTTCAAAGTCGCATCAAAGTAGTACTCAAGTTGCATCAAGTCACCAGCAAAATCGCCAGGAAGTCACCTGGCAAAGGTCGCACCGTAGGTCATGTAACTTGCAGGTTGCAGTAGTGTGAACCTTATGCCGAGCCTTAATGCTGACATTTATCTATAGAGCTATAAATCTGTCAAATAGGGAAGGCCACAAACTCATAGAAATTTTACCAAATTTCCATTTGTCTATGGTCAGCTTATCTTTTGGCTTTGGATCAGCCTTTCCTAACCTTTATACCTCAGGGGAACCCAGTAAATCATTTTAAAATTTCAGGGAGCGCTTAGTAAAATGAATTAACCAGGCTTAGTGGAAGGACCTTTACATTGTTGGCCAGTGCAAAGAATGCCCCCATTACAGTAGTGGTCAGAATGCCACCCTTAGGCCCCATTTACACCTGAGCGTTTTGTAGCTTGAAGCCTGAAGCTACAAAAACGCTAGAGGGGAAAAAATCTATTATTCTCAATGAAGATGGTTCACATCTCCACTCCAAGTCGCCTGAAGCCGAATGCCTGAAGCTCAAACAAGTTCTGGACCCTTTTCTGTCGCTCAAATCGGGCAGATTTGGGCATTTTCTTCTTTTTACATTGGTGACCTTTTGCCCTGCACAAAATCGCGGCAAAACGCAGTAAAAACAATGTAAAATCGTGCTTTTTTCTGCCTGAAAATGCTATATTCAGGTGTGAATGGGGCCTTAAAAGACAGCTAAAAAGATAATCAGTGTCATGTCGCAGGCCAAATGGTGTAGCACTCAGAATTATGCAGCCACTATTTCATGGGAGGCCAACCAGCTTAGGCTCAAGGAACCTCCAGCGAATTCTGGAGGAATCTTACAGATCCACGAAACCCCAAGAATAGCTGATCGAGATAGTGTTTTTCATTCATTTAGCCAACCATTCATAAAAATTCGGCTGCATCCAACCTCAGACATCTGTCCCTAACCACAGCTGTCTTCTCTGTGTGCAGCTATATCCGAACAGCAGCAGCCGACGCCAGCCCGCCTTTAGTTTAAATGGGCTGAGCGACCCTTCTCATTGCATAATCATTTCATTTCAGCAGCAAGAATCCGACGATCCTTGTTCATCTGACCTGACATTCAGCTTTATCCTTTTGGCTATATTTCCAGCAGTACTGGCAATCTGCATTTTTAAGTGGAAAGATAAGTACTGAACTGAGGGTGGGGGTGGACAACTCAACCCCAGAGTTCACCTCTACCCCTGAAAGCCCCAAAAAGCCCCCCCCCCGTACCTGAGTCTCCCAGTTCCCCTACTTCATTCTACTGATACCAATGCCAAGGAAGTCCTTTTTGGGACTGATGAAGGAGCATTTTTCTTCTCCCACAACCACCGATACAACAACATTTTTTCCTTCCAGTAGTACAACCGATGCAGTGCCAATTTTTCTAAACATATTTTGGCTAGGCCTACTACACTTTCCACTATTAATCCTGCCCCCTACTCCACCCTCTGTCTTATCATCATTCTCAGGCCTACTGATTTTCAAAAGTCCCTAGGTATGTCAATACACCTAAATGACTAAAAATGTAGGGTAAACTGCAAGTAGATTTTAGGTGTATGAAGTCTGCATTGGTTAACTGTAGGTACACAGTATGTAACGTCATCAACAAAATCACACAACTTTTGCACGAACAGCAACGAAGATTCGGCCAGATGGCACTGGCAGGCAGAGCAACAGCTTAAACCACTGGGGACTGAGCTATCAAATTGGCAGGTGGCCATGTGATAAAGAGGCAGATGAAGATCCCGCTCTATCTGAGCCTCATGGTGCACATGGTGGGTACCTCTGCTACCTTTAACTTGGCCCATCCTTAGTATGTACTATTTTATTATGCAAAGGAATGAGTTACTAACAGCAATGTGGTGTGTTTGGTGGCCCTGTACTGCCTCTGGCAATCCTGCCTCCCTAGCCCACTGCCTAAGTTGACTATGCAACTAAGTTTGCTACACAAGCCCAATGCTGACATACGTCTAGACTCCTGCACTGTGTACCACTCAACAGGCTGCTCTGTCACCGTCAGCTGATTTACAAGAGGAGGTATCAAGGGAGGTTTCTTGGAGGATATGAGCTCTGGGTGGGCATCACCAGTTTAATAATGCTCACAATGAGTTCAAAGAGCAGGCTGGGGGTAGAGCAGTGGCATGAAGTCTCTAGTCTTAATAGCATTATCACCCATAATAAGCTTATATACTCATCCATAATATGCTTATCTACTCGCCATACCTGAAGGTAAAAGGTACTTCCAAGGATTCTGGCAGGCAAACCAGTCAGCAGGATAGTGTGGCAAAGGTAGGTAGCAGTGAAGGGTGGCATTATATCAAGAAAACTTGTCACTTTGTCCTAAATGGATAAAGTGGCAAGTTGATTTAGAAAAAAAAAAAAGAGTGGGTCTTTTGTTCCCTTATGCACAGCTCCGTATTGTATACCGTTCAATGAGCGGATCTAATGCTAGCTCGGCACATCTCGGTGCTACAGTATTTTCCTAGGTGTGCCTCAACCTATGAATACATGTCTGCACAAACTGCTTTTATATTGAGCAACAACACACACACTTCATTTTAGAACATCTTTATATATGACAAATGATCTGTATATAGGAAAAAAAAATCCTTTCGTTTTGTTTATAGTAAAGTTTCGCCATGGCTGAAGCAGACCTGGCTGGAAAGTTATTGCACTTTAAAATTATTTTATTAGGCTTGGTGCCCATTTAGTGATTATGCCCATGTTTGTAGAAGATTCTCATTTTTAAATGGCGATGAAGGAAAATACACAGGATTAAAAAGAAACTGTACAATGGCATTTGTGTACTGAACAAGTATCTATCTATACATCCATCCACCTTGTCCTTTATTTTCTCTCTCTCTCTCTCTCTCTCTCTCTCTCTCTCTCTCTCTCTCTCCCTCTCCTTTCCCGTCTTACTTTCTTTTTCACTTTTTATTTCATTCCAACTCACCTCTTTACTCTCATGTCTTTTTCTCTTGGTGTCTCTAAGATCTTGCTTAAACTAGCTGGTTGTGGGTGATAAAACCAAGTGTTTGAGCTGCGTTCTTACTACCCCTCAACCACCTACCCCCCTTTAGCTGGGAAGGCAGTGACTAGGTGTACACATGCCTCGGCCACAATGGGAAATATATCCCTCATTTAGTTTAGCGGGCACTACCACCTGCCGAACGTGAGCCATTTAAGTTGTGAGGCTGTGCTGCAACCACCCTGCAACTGCACACAATGCACATGGTTGCGGTGCAGTGGTCCGGTATTTAGGGATTTATAACACCTCCTCACCACCTGCCAAATGCTCTCCTACAATGATACCACAGTTGTAAACCAACCCTAATTCTCCCCTTCTCTCCTTTTCTCGAACTCTTCCTTCTCACAGGCTCACTATCACCTTCTTCTTATCCTTGTTGGTCGCTCGCTCTTTCATCTGCCCTCAAACCCTCTTACACCCTCCCTTCCTCTGTCCCTCTCACTTCTAGTCTCTCCCTTCCTCCGTCACCACCTCTCTCTCCCATCTGTCCATACTCTCCCTCTCTCTCTCCCCCTCTTTTTCTCATCTGTCCATACTCTCCCTCTCTCTCTCTCATCTGTCCATACTCTCTCTCTCCCCCTCTTTCTCTCATCTGTCCATACTCTCTCTCTCCCCCTCTTTCTCTCATCTGTCTCTCTCCCTCTCTCCCCCTCTCTCTCATCTGTCCATACTCTCTCTCTCTCCCTCTCTCATCTGTCCATACTCTCTCCCTCTATCTCCCCCTCTCTCTCTCTCATCTGTCCATACTCTCTCTCTCTCCCTCACATCTGTCCATACGGTCTCTCCCTCTCCCCCTCTCTCTCATCTGTCCATACTCTCTCTCTCCCTCTCTCTCTCTCTCCCATCTGTCCATACTCTCTCTCTCCCCCTCTCTCTCTCATCTGTCCATACTCTCTCTCTCCCTCTCCCCCTCTCATCTGTCCATACTCTCTCTCTCCCTCTCCCCCCTCTCATCTGTCCATACTCTCTCTCTCCCCCTCTCTCATCTGTCCATACACTCTCTCTCACCCTCGCCCCCTCTCTCTCTCATCTGTCCATACTCTCTCTCTCCCTCTCCCCCTCTCTCTCTCTCTCATCTGTCCATACTCTTGCTCTCCCTCCCTCCCTCCCTCCCTCTCTCTCTCTCTCACCTGTCCATACTCTCTCTCCCCCCCTCTCTCTCTCTCTCTCTCTCTTCTGCCCATACTCTCTCTCTCCCTCTCCCTCTCTTCTGCCCATACTCTCTCTCTCCCTCTTCTGCCCATACTCTCTCTCTCCCTCTATCTCCCCCTCTCTCACCCATCTGTCCATACTCTCTCTCTCCCTCTATCTCCCCCTCTCTCACCCATCTGTCCATACTCTCTCTCTCCCTCTATCTTCCCCTCTCTCTCCCATCTGTCCATACACTCTCTCTCTCTCTCCCATTTGTCCATACTCTCTCCCCCCCTTTCTCTCATCTGTCCATACTCTCCCTCTCCCCCTCTCTCTCCCATCTGTCCATACTCTCCCCCTCTCTCTCTCATCTGTCCATACTTTCTCTCTCCCTCTATCTCCCCCTCTCTCATCTGTCCATACTCTCTCTCTCTCCCTCGCCCCCTCTCTCTCTCATCTGTCCATACTCTCTCTCTCCCTCCCTCCCTCTCTCTCTCACCTGTCCATACTCTTTCTCTCCCCCTCTCTCTCTCTCTCCCCCTCTCTCACCCATCTGTCCATACTCTCTCTCCCTCTATCTCTCTATCTCCCCCTCTCTCTCTCTCACATCTGTGCATACTCTCTCTCTCCCTCTATCTCCCCCTCTCTCCCCCATCTGTCCATACTCTCTCTCCCTCTATATCCCCCTCTCTCTCTCATCTGTCCATACTCTTTCTCTCTCCCCCTCTTTCTCTCATCTGTCCATACTCTCCCTCTCCCCCTCTCTCCCCCATCTGTCCATACTCTTCCCCTCTCTCTTTCCCCCTCTCTCTCTCACCTGTCCATACTCTCTCTCCCCCTCTCTCTCTCTCTCATCTGTCCATACTCTCTCTCTCTTCCCCTCTCTCATCTGTCCATACTCTCTCTCTCTCTTCCTCTCATCTGTCCATACTCTCTCTCTCTCCCTCTCTCACCTGTCCATACTCTCTCCCCCTCTCTCTCTCATCTGTCCATACTCTCTCTCTCTCTCCCTTCCTCTATCTCCCCCTCTATTTGCCCCCCCCCCTTCTTTTCAACCACAGTGGCCACACATGGAACGCTGCTGAACCAGCCACATGTCAATCCATATATGGCCAGCTTTACTCTCTCCATTCCTCTGGTTCTCTCTTTCTTTATCTCATCCTTCCCCTATCTCTCTCTCTTTCATCTCTACCCTTTCACTCTTTCTTTCTCAATTTCTCTCCCTTCCTCTGTCTCTTTCGTTCTCTTTTTCATCTGCCCCCTCTTTCTCTCTATGTCTTGGTCTCTCTTCTTCTCCTTCCATTTTTTCTCTTTCATTTCTCCTTTTACCCTTTCTCTCTCATTCTTTCCCTTACTCTCTCTCTCATTTGTCATCTCTTGTCTACTCTCTCTATTTATTGCTCTCACCTTTTAATCTCTTCCTTCCTCTATCTCTCACACTGTTTCATCTCTTCCCTTACTCTCACTCTCTCTCTTCCTTGCTCTGTCTCTTTCTCTCTCTCATCTGCCCCCCCTCTCTCTTTTCCTCTCCCTTAGTCTCTTCATTTCTCAGCATCTCTCCTCATTCATTTCTCGCTCTCTCATCCTGTATCTCTTTTCATCCCACATTTCTCTCTTATCTCTACTCTCTCTCTCAATCTGTCTTTGTAACTTTCATCTCTCCTCATTTCTTTCGCTCTTGCTCATTTCTCCTCATTTCTCTCCGCCTCTCTCCCTCTTATCTCTCCTCTCCTCAGCTCTTTCTTTCATCTCTCCTCTCTAAAGCCCCATACACACCATTGGTTTTTCTGCTGAGTTTTTCCTTCAAATTTACCAAAACCATGTAGTAGAAGGGCCTGTCTGATTGCATACAAATTGAAACTCCTAAGGTTTGACCTCATATTACATGGTTTTGGTAAATCTGAAGGAAAAACTCAGCAGAAAATCTGATGGTGTCTATTTCTCTCTCTCTCTCTCTCTCTCTCTCGATTTTATTTCTCCTCTCTACTCTCCTCATTTCTTGCTCTCTTTTGTCTCTCCTCATGTCTCACTCTTTTATCTCTCCTCTCTACTCTTCTCATTTTTCTTTGTCTTTTGTCTCCTCTCTTACCCTATTTCTATCTCTCTGTCCCTCTCTTTTACCTCTCTTCTCTCCTCATTTCTCTCTCTCTTTTACCTCTCTCCTCATTTCTCTCTCTCTTTTTCCTCTCTCCTCATTTCACTCGCTCTTTTACCTCTCTTCTCTCCTCATTTTTTTCTCTCTTTTATCTCTCCTATCTCCTCATTTCTCTCTCTTTTACCTCTCTTCTCTCCTCATTTCTCTATCTCTTTAATCTCTCTTTGCTACTCTCCTCATTTCTTGCTTTCATCTCTCCTCTTACTCTCCCTATTTCTCGCTCTGTCTCTCTTTTATCTCTCCTCTTTACTCTTCTAATTTTTCTCTCTCTTTTGTCTCTTCTCTTACTCTTACCATTTCTCTCTCTGTCTTTTATCTCTCCTCTCCTCATTTCTTGAGCTTGTTGGTCTCTCCTAGCTTACACTCCCTATTTCTCTCTATTTTAGATCTCCTCTTACTTTTCCTATTTCTTGCTCTCTGTCGGTCTTTCTCTTTTAATATATCCTCTTACTCTACCTAGTTCGCTCTCTCTCTCTCATCTCCTTTATCTCACTCTGTCTCTCTCTCTATTATCTCTCCTATTGTACTCTCCCCATTTCTCTCTCTATTATCTCTCATATCTTACTCTCTCTATTTCTATTTATTATATCTCATATCTTACTCTCCCCATTTCTCTCTCTATTATCTCTCATATCTTACTCTGCCTATTTCTCTCTCTATTGTCTCTCCTATCTTACTCTCTCTCTATTTCTCTCTCTATTATCTCTCCTATCTTACTCTCTCTCTCTATTTCTCTCTCTATTATCTCTCCTATCTTATTCTCTCTATTTCTCTCTTATATCTCCTATCTTACTCTCCCCATTTCTCTCTCTATTATCTCTCCTATCTTACTCTCCCTATTTCTCTCTCTATTATCTCTCCTATCTTACTCTCTCTATTTCTCTCTATTATATCTCCTATCTTAATCTCCCTATTTCTCTCTCCATTATCTCTCCTATCTTACTCTCACCATTCTCTCTCTATTATCTCTCCCATCTTACTCTCCCTATTCCCCTCTCTATTATATCTCCTATCTTACTCTCACCATTCTCTCTCTATTATCTCTATTATCTTACTCTCCCCATTCCCCTCTCTATTATCTCTCCTATCTTACTCTCACCATTCTCTCTCTATTATCTCTCCTATCTTACTCTCCCCATTCCCCTCTCTATTATCTCTACTATCTTACTCTCACCATTTCTCTCTCTATTATCTCTCCCATCTTACTCTCCCCATTCCCCTCTCTATTATCTCTCCTATCTTACTCTCCCTAGTCCCTTCTCCTTTATCTCTCCTATCTTACTCTCCCTATTTCTCTCTTTTATCCCTCCTCATTTCTTGCTCTCTTTCTTTTCTCCTCTCTTACTCCAATTTCTCTCGCTCTCCTTCATCTCACCTCTCTCTCCCCATTTCTCTCTTTCATCTTTCCTCTCCTCGTTTCTCAGCCTCTCTCTTACTCCCTATGGAAAGTGTGATATTCTGGCACAATTCAGGAATAGACCTCAGAGTAACTGGATATTAAACAGGCAGCTACTGTACCTTATTAATAGTCTGACGTAAATCTTTCAGCTTGAGACACATTCGTCTGTTTGTTTACTGTTTGTATGAGGGAGATCTTGCCAATTTCTAAGGGGGTAAAAATTGACAGTTAGCTCAAAAATGTTATTTACAACTTGGGACTGTTTACCACATGGTAGTACCATGTTCACCCCCCGGTAAGATCTCCGCCTGCTGTGTCTTTAAACACCCCGGTGACCTGCACTGGGTATCCTGTAAAGTAAATCCTTTCATTTTAGCCAAGTGCTGACGATGTCTCATAAAACTGGAGAGCTCGCAGGTCACATGACTTCCTCAGGATTATCTGGAAACATCAGGCAAAACATGTAACCGAGGAAACGTGGACACGTGGCCAATCAAAACGTAGGGTTTCCAGACCCAACCGCGCACCCTGACTGGGCTTAAATAAAAATGAATAAAAATATGATATGTGTTGGCCTGTGGTTCCCCGCTGACCACCATTCCCATTCTCAGACCATGGCCCTATGTCGTCACACAAAGTCCTGTCCTCACCTACACAGAATACAGGTCAGTGCCTCGTGTTGACCTACCCTGTGCTGCTGTGAACATTCAGGATTTCCTTCCACAGCATCTAAATGTCACCTCTGCATTTGTGTTGCAGCGTAGCGTCCAATGTTTGTGTCTGTTGCCATCCATGATACAAATAGCACTAACTCAGCAAATGACCACCCATGCCATCACAGTGCACGACACAGAAATAGACGGGACATGCACATATGCTGTTTATTTAAAGCGTTTGCTTTTCCTGTCCACCAGGCTGGCTGCTTCACCTGGTCTACAAAGCCTTTCATCCAGCACAAGCCCTCATTCTGGATTTAGGATCATCCAAATCAGGAAGAATATGTATACGGGATCTTTGACTTTTTAGGACTGGAAGTTCTGACTTCACTGGCTGAATGATTGCTGAGCTGCTGTCTAAAGAGTGAAGAGTGAGGCTGCCAGGGCACAAGCATTTTCAGAAGAGGGACAGATATAGGTCCATAGCTCTCAACTGTCCCGGATTTCGAGGGACTGTCCCTGATTTAGAGGGACTGTCACCGATTTGGAACAAAGTCCCTCTGTCCATCTTTCCTCGTCATTTGTCCCTCATTTTAGTCTGATCTATATAGTCGTATATAAAATTCACTTTTTATATCTTTCAAAAAGTGTTTCCTAGTGCTAAACCTTTCATTCAATTTCTAATTTGCTGCATTTGTAAATTTCAGAAGCCAGTATAAAGAAATAGTAGTGGTAAAAAAAAAAAAATCACTTGCGGGTTTAGCTAACAATTTTTTTTTGTATAATTCCCCTTTAAGGGGGCGTGGCAGGTATGCCTACCTACTTTTGCTTATAGGTGTCCCTCATTCCCATCTCAAAAAGTTGGGAGGTATGTATGTCAGCTTACATATTTCAATAGCACACCAGGTGTAATTAACTGAAATATCTCAAAAAATGCAAGATGATGGCCAGTGATTCAATAGGCCAGTGCTACTGTGCAATGTCCATAGATACAGGATAAGAACAGATACTAAGAATCACACCCAACATACAGAAGGATAGAAGTGATATTGTGCAATGACCAAAGAAATAGAACAAGAACCGATAGGTTGTGAGTATCACACCCAACATAGAGAGGAAATTATACTGTGCAATGTGCATGGATATAGTATAAGTACAGATATAATATAAGAACAGATATTTAGAATCACACCCAACATATAGAAGAAGAGAAGTGATACAGTGCAACATGCATGGATATAGAATAAGAACAGATATAGTATAAGAACAGATATTTAGAATCACACCCAACATATAGAAGAAGAGAAGTGATACTGTGCAATGTGCATGGATATAGAATAAGAACAGATATAGTATAAGAACAGATATTTAGAATCACACCCAACATATAGAAGAAGAGAAGTGATACTGTGCAATGTGCATGGATATAGAATAAGAACAGATATAGTATAAGAACAGATATTTAGAATCACACCCAACATATAGAAGAAGAGAAGTGATACTGTGCAATGTGCATGGATATAGAATAAGAACAGATATAGTATAAGAACAGATATTTAGAATCACACCCAACATATAGAAGAAGAGAAGTCATACTGTGCAATGTGCATGGATATAGAATAAGAACAGATATAGTATAAGAACAGATATTTAGAATCACACCCAACATATAGAAGAAGAGAAGTCATACTGTGCAATGTGCATGGATATAGAATAAGAACAGATACTGAAAATCACACCCAACATATAGAAGAGAGAAGTGCTACTGTGCAATCTCCATTGATATAGAATATGTACAGATACTGAAAACACCCAACATATAAAAGGAGAGAAGTGATATTGTGCTATGTGCATGATATAAAATATAAATATTCTGATAATCACACCCAACATATAGAAGAGAAGAAGTGATACTGTGTATAAATATAGAAGAACAGATTCTGAGAATCCCACCCAACCTATAGAAGAAGAGAAATTATACTGTGCATTGTCTATAGATATAGAATAGGAAGATATACTGAGAATCACACCTAGAATACAGGGTAAGAGAAGAGGTGATACTGTGCAATGTACAAACATACAGGGTAAGAGCAGACTACGAAGAATTATACCCAGCATACAGATGTAGATTAGGGTTGCCACCTTTTGTTCAAATCAAACCCAAACACTTTAGCGGAGCTTGCCAATTTTTTTTTTATAGTATAAATGATACATTTATTTTGCTATTAAATAACATTTCTAATCATATGAAGTTAACAACAAGAGTCCCCCTTTAAATCAGAGCACACAAAGTTCCCCTTTTACATGTAAACTCGCAGAGTTCCCTTTCACTGTAAGGGGGGACTCTGCAGACTCTGATGTAAGGGAGAACTCTGGAGCCTTTAACATAAGGGATGCTCTGGGAACCCTGATTTAAGGGGAAACACTGAGAGCTCTGATGTACGGAGAGGACTCTAATGTAAGGGGGGAACACTGTGGCTTCTGGTGTAAAGGGGAAATCTGATGTAAGGGGTGCTCTGAGAACCCTGATTTACATTAGTGTACTCACTCAGAGGCAGGAGAGAGGAGGGGGGAGACTTCAGTGACAGACAGGGATGGATGGTGAGCTCACTCACACCTTGGCAGTCAGCACCTCTCATCCAGATGTATCCGAGGCTGCTGAATTCAAATTTCCAGCCCCCACTTTCCTTTTCTGAGGCAGACAGAGGGGTAGGGGGAAGAGGTGCTGATCGAGCACTCTCTCCTCTCCCGTCTGTGTGTGTGTGTTTAGGGGAGGGGGGATTGTTAGTGTTGGCTTTCGGCAGTGTGAAAGAGTTTAACAGACACTTTCAGCTTAGACAACTGCAGCCAGCAACCCTGCTGGGAAACCAGTCCAGTCTAAACAATGTGTCCGGGTTTCAGGCAGTCTGAAACCCAGACGCATGATTCCAAACCCGAACTGTCTGGGTGAATCCTGGACAGGTGGCGACCCTAATGTAGATGAGAGATACGACTGTGCAGAACCCAAACATACAAAATAAGAAAATATAACAAGAGTCAGTGGCGTCACTAGGGGGTGGCTTTTGGGGCTATAGCACCGAATCTGGGGCCCATAGCGCTTAGTCTCTGCAGGGGTCCCCAAGGGGAGGGGAGGCTCTCTGGGGACCCTGATGTAGGTGGGGGTCTCTCTGGAGACCCTGATTTAAGTGAGAGGCTCTCTGGGGACCCTGATTTAAAGGGGAGGCTCTCTGGGGACCCTGATTTAAGGGGGAGGCTCTCTGGGGACCTTGATGGAAATGGAGGGCTCTCTGGGGACCCTGATGTAAGTGGGGGGCTCTCTGGGGACCCTGATGTAAGGGTGGGGCTCTCTGGGGACCCTGATGTAAGGGCGGGGACTCCGGAGATATATACACACACACACACACACACACACACGTATATTACTGTATATACATGTGTTTGCCCGCCCAAGCATATGACTTTCACATCCCTGACAAGAGTTGTACTCAAGTGAAGTGTCTTTGTAAAAAAAATCCATGCAAAGAAAACAAAAACAGAGTCTGAATCATTAACCAGATACTAATGCTGGCCATACACTATACGAAAAATCGGCCAAACCCATTTTCGAAAAACAAACATTTGGCCGTGAGAACAGGATAGTGCCATCATGTAATGACCGATAAATCGTTCAGTGGACATAAATGAATCCAGTTTTTGTTCATTTTTTTTTTTTTTTACATATACCTAGTACAAACAATTTGGACAATTTGGACAGCAAACACATTAACCTTTCAATTTATCATTCGTTCAGCAGAAAATTTGTCCCTCGTTTTTTTGGCCCAAAAACGTCCCAGCGATTTTTGATTTTGTGCCCATTAACTGGCCGCAAAAAACAAACAAACTGACCAAATGACCACATTTTGGGCAATTTTTCGTTTAGTTTATGGCCAGCATTAGTCTCACATTGATGATGTCGCATGTGATGATGTTTAACCACTTTAGCTCCGGAAGGTTTTACCCACTTCCTGACCAGGCCATTTTTTGCAAATGGCACTCCGTTATTTTAACTGACAATTTTACGGTTGTGTGACGCTGTACTCAAATAAAATTGATGTCCTTTTTTTTCCTACAAATAGAGCTTTCTTTTGGTGTTATTTGATCCCCTCTGCGGTTTTTATTTTTTGCGCTATAAAACAAAAAGAGACCGACAGTTTAGAAAAAAAAAAAAAAATTCTTTACTTTTATTGGGACTGCGACATTATGGCGGACACATCGGACACTTTTGACACATTTTTGAAACCACTGACAATTATACAGCGACCAGTGCTATAAAAATGCACCGATTACTGTATAAAGGTCATTGGCAGGGAAGGGATTAACAATAGGGGGCGATCAAGGGGTTAACTGTGTTCCCTAGGTGTGTTCTAACTGTGGGGGGGATGGGACTGATTAGGGGCAGGCATGTACTGGCCATCGGGACTACCGGGAGTTTCCCAGTGGGCCAATGGCTCAGTGGGCCACTCTGATGTAACGGGGCTGCTGATGGGACACTCTGATGTAAGGGGGCTGCTGATGGGACACTCTGATGTAAGGGGGCTGCTGATGGGACACTCTGATGTAAGGGGGCTGCTGATGGGACACTCTGTTGTAAGGGGGCTGCTGATGGGACACTCTGATGTAAGGGGGCTGCTGATGGGACACTCTGATGTAAGGGGGCTGCTGATGGGACACTCTGATGTAAGGGGGCTGCTGATGGGACACTCTGATGTAAGGGGGCTGCTGATGGGACACTCTGATGTAAGGGGGCTGCTGATGGGACACTCTGATGTAAGGGGGTTGGTGATGGGACACTCTGTTGTAAGGGGGCTGCTGATAGGACACTCTGATGTAAGGGGGCTGCTGATTGGACACTCTGATGTAAGGGGGCTGCTGATGGGACACTCTGATGTAAGGGGGCTGCTGATGGGACACTCTGATGTAAGGGGGCTGCTGATGGGACACTGCGATGTAAGGGGGCTGCTGATGGGACACTCTGTTGTAAGGGGGCTGCTGATGGGACACTCTGTTGTAAGGGGGCTGCTGATGGGACACTCTGATGTAAGGGGGCTGCTGATAGGACACTCTGATGTAAGGGGGCTGCTGATAGGACACTCTGATGTAAGGGGGTGTTGATGGGACACTCTGATGTAAGGGGGGACTGATGAGACACTCTGTTGTAAGGGGGCTGGTGATGGGACACTCTGATATAAGGGGGCTGCTGATAGGACACTCTGATGTAAGGGGGTGTTGATGGGACACTCTGATGTAAGGGGGGACTGATGAGACACTCTGTTGTAAGGGGGCTGGTGATGGGACACTCTGATGTAAGGGGGCTGCTGATAGGACACTCTGATGTAAGGGGGTGTTGATGGGACACTCTGATGTAAGGGGGGACTTATGAGACACTCTGTTGTAAGGGGGCTGGTGATGGGACACTCTGATGTAAGGGGGCGGCTGATAGGACACTGATGTAAGGGGGTGCTGATGGGACACTCAAAATGTAAGTGGGCCGGTCTGGATGAAGTCCAGGGCCAAATTTCTTTCCCAGTCCAGCCCTGATTAGGGGAGGAGACCAATCAGTGTTCATACTTAGTATGAACACACAATCTCTCTCCTCTCCCCTGAAAGAACCGGTGTGTGTGTATTTACATACACACATCCCGGTTCTTGCTCTGTCACAAGCGATCGCGGCAGCCTGGCGGTCATCGTTGCATTTTTTATGTATAGAGCACCACAAAATGCATCAAAATGCACATGTCCTCAACTGAGATGAAAATAAAAATAAAAAAAGGAGAAAAAAAAACCCACAACGGAACACATCAAAAAACGCACATGCTGGTATGTTTCTAGAAAGCAGAAATTGTGGTGTGAACCGGCCCAGAGAATAACTAAAGGCAAAACTTCAGGTTTTTATTGCTGTCTGTTTCTCCATTAGGGAGATTCACCCTCTCTGTTTGTCCTGATCATCAATGTCACCAGAAATTATTTAGCTACACTAACAAATTAAAGCCAAACTCTACTGCATTGTACACAGGGTTGGAAATTCCGACGGAAAAGGTCCAATCGTATTATATTGTTGGAAAATCCGATCGTGTGTGGGCTCTATCGGACTTTTTCTTGAGAGCAGCATCTAAAATTTTCCGACAAAAAAATCCGATCAGACTTTTTCCGATCGTTTGTAGAGAATTCCGACTGGCATACTCAGATCAAATTACGAGACCAAAGATATTGGCTACTAGCTACAACGTAGTCCCGTTGTACGCAACGAACGTCACTGCGTTCTGAATGATCGGATTTTCCGACAACTTTGTCCGACCGTGTGTATACAACACCAGTTTCAGACAAAATCCGTCTGAAAAAATCTGACAAATTTTGTGGTCGGACCGCGTGTACAGGGCATTACACTTTATAATCAGATACAAACATTTATTTTTTTACTTTTGGGATAAAACGTTTTTACACAAATAAATAAAAATTTACCATTGTAAGCACCCCTGCCAGTGTTAAATGGTTTGACGCATCCATGTAAACCACATAAAACATTCTACTGGAGAGCTTGTGCTTTTGAAAAACAACAGACTTGCTGGCTGGACTACCATATGAGAATAAAAAGAAAGAAAGCCCAAAAAAGAAAATGAATGCAGCCATCACATCTAAGAATTGGTCAGCTGCAATATAATAAATGCTTGCTTTCAGGTTTAATACTGCTTTAAAGTGGATGTGAAGGCTCAATGGCTTTTTTTTGTTTGTTTTTTTTAACCTTCATGCATTCTATGCATGAAGGTAAAAAAACTTTATGTGTACAGCAGCCTCATCTTGATCCAGTGATGCGCACAAAAGCCCCAGCTCTCTGGGGACTCTCAGTCCTCACTGGCACCACAGCTCTGTGTGTGCATGGACATGCAGAGCCGCAGCTCAGGAGGGAGCCTGACTGGGTGCCCACAGAGCAAGCTGCTTGCACTGGAGGCACTTGGCAGGAGGGAGGGGCCAAGAGTGGCAGTGGGGAACACGGGCTGCTCTGTGCAAAACCACTGTACAATTATAATTTATTTTATATATATATATTTATGGCCCAGAGCCCTCTGACCGATACGGATAAGGATGACAAACAAGGATAACACAAAACTCGCTTACTTGAACCGGACCTGAAAGTGTGCCCTGGCCTAACGTAGGGTATACCAAAATAAAGGGGCATACCCTTGATAGAGAAATGAGTAATAAATGAAATGAAAATGAAATGGAGTGAAATGAGTACTCGCCCGGGAGTATAATGCTTGAGAAATGCCCTGACAGGGGATGGGTGGGTGGGTATCGCGCACCGGAACCGACGAGGGAGCCAGGCGAACGGGCTGGTTATATACTCCACCGGGCTCCACCCATAATTCCAGGCCACCATACTGGCCTTTCCATTTATGGCCCAGAGCCCTCTGACCGATACGGATAAGGATGACAAACAAGGATAACACAAAACTCGCTTACTTGAACCGGACCTGAAAGTGTGCCCTGGCCTAACGTAGGGTATACCAAAATAAGGGGGCAAAAACATACAGGTAGGGAATGCCTTTATTGATTCGAGTTTGTTACTGGGTGAGCTTGATGAAGGCCTGGGCCATCTCTACTTGCGGATTGGGTATGTAACGGGCGAAGCAGGCGGACTTCCACCTACCCAACTTTTTGATAACGTGGACCGGGACCCCTTGGCGGGAGGCAGTTGAAGCCGCTCCGATCCGAAACGAATGTCCGGAGTAGTGAGCCGGATTGAGGTGAAGGATGCCCAGGAGTATCCTGACATGCTCCATGAACTGGGCTGCGTTCAGTGGCTTACCGTGGAATGGCAGAAGCGGGCCAGTTCCTGGTTGATCGGCCAGAAGGGTCAACAAGCGGGTGAGCATGGCGACCGGGCACCAGCGGTTGTTAGTTTTATAAAAATGTATGTCCGTCCCCGGGCCAAGCTGTTGCGTCTTGGATACTGCTATATGCAGGATGAAATGGTCTCCGTGCCTGACCAGGTGGTGCTTGCATAGCGTGCGAGCTGAGGGGCTACTGGAGGTAAACTCGCCTGGCCGCAAGAAGCCGTAGAAGGCCAGGTGTATGGCTGCTTGTATAATGGTACTAGTGTGGAGTCCGAAAGGTGCAGTGGCCAGAATATCGGACATGTTTCTGAAAACGTCTCCTGTGATAGGCAAGCGTTTGAGGGAGGCCGCAGGCTGGCGTTTCTGGATGCCACGCATGACGGCCCGAATGGCGTGAAAAGTGAACAAGGAGGGTTCAGCGGGGTCCTGGAGGGACGTAAAATGTTGTACCCCGGCCAGGTATAGTCGGATCGTGTTGAAGGATAGCGCCAAGTCCGAGTGGCAATGGGCAATGAAGGCCAGAACTTGCTTGACCCGGGAGGTCTCTGTGGAGTGAGACGTTAAGAAACGGTTAAAGGCCCTCCAGGCTGTTTGGTAGGCCTTGCGGGTATTGTCTGCGAGGGAGTGATTGATGAGTTGAGTCGCGGCTACTAGGTGAGGGGTTAATCCAGGGTCAGTTGAGACCAGTCCGGGATAACTGCTGACGTTGGTCCGGCTCCGGGCACCTGATCAAAAAAGGAAACTAAGTTAAAGCGGGAAAGGGCGTCCGCTGCCCGGTTACATTTACCGGGGATAAAGGCACAATGGACATTAAATTGAAACAATAACGAGAGCTGGACCAGTCGCCGCAGGAAGGACATAATCTCCAGAGACTTGGACCTGCCTTTGTTAATGATTTCCGCAGTGGCGAGATTGTCCGTTGAAAAGGTCACTGTTTGACCGGACCAACTGCGGCCCCACGTATGGGCAGCGGCTACGATGGGGTACAACTCGAATAGGGAGGACGTCTCGGTGAAGCCCGGAATAGCCAGTATCTGAGGAGGCCAAGGGGCTGCGAGCCAGAGGTGGCCAAAAATTGCCGCAAAACCCGTGGAGGCCGCTGCGTCGGTCACGACCTGCGGCGACGAGGAGGACACGGAGGGAATGAACAGGGACACGCCATTCCAGGACGTCAGGAATTCCTCCCACATGGCAAGATCTGCTATAGCTGCGGGGTCCAGGCTGAGGATATGCTCCGGGTCTTGTGAATGAGACAGTAGGACTAACAGGCGTGATATGAAAGCGCGACCTTGAGGGATGATGCGCATGGCAAAATTAAGCATACCGAGAAGGGACTGTAACTGCCTCTTGGTACAAGTTCTGGTGCGGGTGAAGTCCCTCATGACCGACCTGATGCGGCTTAGTTTATCCGGGGGAAGGCTGGCCTGCATAGTGCTGGTATTTAAGCTGACCCCGAGGAAGGTGATTGCCTGCGCAGGGCCCTCCACCTTGTGCTCAGCAATCGGGACGTCAAGATTATTGAAGACCACCCTTAGTTTATCCAAATCCCCTGGAAGGGAGCCAGGTGACTCGACCAGCAGGAAGTCATCCAAGTAGTGTATGACTCCCTGGCACTGGGCTACGTGCAGCAAGATCCATTCGAGAGCCTGCGCAAACGAGTCGAAGAGCCAGGGGCTACTCTTGGACCCGAAGGTCAGCTTAGTGGCAAAATAGTAGAGCTCCCTCCATTTGATGCCATGCCAGCACCAGAGAGTTGGATGGATGGGAAGGAGCTTGAAGGCGTCCGAGATGTCGGCCTTGGAGAGCCATGTACCTGTGCCTGACTTGAGAATGGCCTGGATGGCCATGTCTACGGACGCGTATTTAAGGGAGAACTCCTCAGAGGGGATAAGAGAATTAAGACTGGGGACAGAGGAAGAATAAGGCGCTGACAAATCGTAGACCAACCTAAGTTTATTTGAGAACTTGCCCTTGACAAGCCCAATAGGGCTGACTCGCCAGGTGTTAAATGGGGGCTTCGTGAAAGGGCCTATGATGAAATTCCGGTCTAGCTCTGCCTGTAATAGCTGGTCGATGGCCTGTACGTCGGTGGCTGCTGACCGCAGGTTCTGGCACTCGTGTGTGAGGTGAGGGAGGGAAATAAGTCCTGTATGAAAGCCCTGAGTAAAGCCCTGGACTAGGTAGGTGGCAAGTGAGGGGGTGGGGTGATTGGCGAGGTAGACACTGAGCCACGACACGTTGACCCGGCTCAGTCACGATTTTCTAGCCTGCTTGAGCTCGCACATGAGCCTGGGATGAGCTCTATTACATCGTGAGCATACATGGAGCAGCCTGCACTGGCTGAAATTGCACGACCCGCTGTTATAGTTGTTACAGATGGCTGCGCCACCCAAGGTCTTGACCGGGCGCCCCAGTTTATCTGTCTGTGGCAGGCGTGCCGGCGCTGGTAGGGCCTGGGCAGTACCTGAGGTCGATGGACCGTCTACAGGCGGGGTTGCCACTGAGCTGGCACACCAAGTCGCGGTGTGAGTAGCCGACTGGCAGATGGCACAAAGAGGAGACCGCAGCCCTGCGAAGTGTCGGCAGAACAACTCGGTGTCCAAGGCACTCCAATCCGTAGGTAACTGAAATTGAGAGAGCCTGGCGGCCGCCTTAGCGGAGAAGGAGCGGTGATAGTCATAAAATGCAAAACCGCCGTATTTGTACCCCAGGTCAACTACTACGTGGAGGTAACGATCCAGTTCCTCCCTTCTGCCGGGGGAGGCCGAGCAGATGACATCCCTCAGCATGCCGAAGGCCAGGGTGAACTCGGTGACTGACAGCTTCCTGTCCAGCCTGGGGTCTTTGGCTTTGAGGACCACCGACACGTCCCCCCAAGTGTAAGCTTTATTTTCTGCCAGCTCATGAATGGATATCAGTAGCGAGGCCAGATTGACGTCCTTTCCCTCTAGGATGTCCTTCCTGATGTTGGCTGATATTAAATGGGAAGGGTACACTACTGGTGTACACCCGGGGGTACCTGCGCTGGTGTTCTCCACTGCTTGTGAAGCTGGTATAGGAGGAGAAACGACTGGGCGGGTCTCGAGGAGGGCCACCCGACTCTGAACTTCTGACATTGAGGTCGTCAGGGATGACACCAGCGTGTGAAGCTGCGTGATGGAGGCAGCGATGGAGCCCAGGGAGGCCTGCTGGGCACTATCCTCAACCGCGGCTGGGGGAGGAAAGAGGAGCCCGAAAAGCTCGGCCTTTCTGGCTGTAGCTGGGAAGGGTACACCCCTACGCCTCAACTCGGCCGTCAGCCTGGGGATGGTCCATGTTCTGAAGGACCTTTGGCTGCCGCTCTCTGAGACAAGAGACGGAGACAACGGAGCCGTGTAGTCCTCGCTGCCAGCCTGGGACATGGTGACAAAATCCGGGCTTGGTAAGCTTATTAATCCCTGGGACCGGGTTTTTCTCCTATACGAAACCTAAGAGGGTGACATGGATTACAAGACTCGTAGGAGACTCCTAAGCCAACTTTTTTTTTTTTTTTTTTTTTTGAGAAGGGTACTACCGCTTGTGGGCATTTCCCTTCCCGAAGATTCTCTTACCTAAGGAGGCACCGTCCGACCCGGTGCAGGTTGAACCCACTGAAAACTCGACTGACCTGAGGAGATGAAGGTAAGTTTGTATGAGACTCCTATGCCTGCAGAGAGATGTCTAGCTAAATCGTGGAGGTAAGACTGGAAAATGTGAAGAAAGACATAACTGAAACGAGCTGCATAAATGAAACGAGCAGACAACCGAATTTAGAATAATGTGCATATGGCGACAGAGATGTGACTTGGTTGCGTCGTAGATGCAAAATTTCCTTTTTTTTTTTTCTTTCCCGTTTTTTTTTTTTTTTTTCAACGCAAATGCGCATAGGACGTGGGGTTTAAGCGGAGGTGGACCCGCCACGTGGAGCTCAGGCGGAGGTGGAGCCCGCCACGTGGAGCTCAGGCAGGGGAGGGGGGGGGGGGCTGCCGCGTGGAGCTCGGGCGGGGGGGGACCCCGCCACGTGGAGCTCAGGCAGGGGAGAGGGGGGGGGGATCTGCCGCGTGGAGCTCAGGCGGAGGTGGAGCCCGCCACGTGGAGCTCAGGCAGGGGGGGGGGGGGGGGACCCCGCCACGTGGAGCTCAGGCGGGGGGGGGGGGGGGCCTGCCGCGTGGAGCTCAGGCGGGGGTGGAGCCCGCCACGTGGAGCTCAGGCAGGGGGGGGGGGGGGGAGGGGACCCCGCCACGTGGAGCTCAGGCGGGGGCTGACCCCGCCACGTGGAGCTCAGGCAGGGGGGGGGGGGGGCCTGCCGCGTGGAGCTCAGGCGGAGGTGGAGCCCGCCACGTGGAGCTCAGGCAGGGGGGATCGAACGTTGAATCAACTGGACTAGAAGCGGGAAGTGATACGTGACCGTGAACTGAGTGAATCTGCCATGACAGAGATCCGAATCGCCATGCCACTAACTTGCGACCGAGCACGAAACGGAACCTGGAGCATGTACTGAAATGAGGCCATTCCTGGGGCACGCCGGGATGAATTGGTCCATGAACATGACTATTCGTACCGGGACGTGATAGGTGAATGAAATGAAACCCATGACAAAGACTGGAATCAGAAGACGAGCCCATGCACCTAACAAATAAATCCCGTCTTTGGAGCATGTACTGAAATGAGGCGTAGCAGCTGGGCGCACCAGGACGAATCGGTGCATAGAGAAATGCGACAGGATTCGAATTGGAGCGTAATAAGTGACAGAAATGATATTGGAGCAGCAGAAATGACTGGGACTGAAATGTTTGAAGACGGTGAAATGAAACACATAACATAATTGCATGAAATGGAGAGACATATTCGAACTGGAGCAGAGCAAGCGAAACATGCGAAGCATGCGGACTGATTGCCTTATCGTAACAAGCAGTCGGCTGTGGGTCGAACGATTCGACCGCTATAATAGAAATGCACGGGCAGTCGAACGATTTCGAAAGCCGTAGCTGCGAATGAATCGCCTGACGTGGCGTGATCGAACGTGTCGAATGATGACAACGCCTACATCGAAAGTAGCATACAGTGACAGGCGTACGAGGCCACCGAAACATTCGATATGAAAGAACCGAGCGGCTCGTGCATACAAGCGTAACGACGGTACATCGAAAACATAATGAAAAGAGGGTGCCGAAGCCCTACCTGCGACAGCCGGCCCGAGCGACAAATTCGATAGGTACGACGACGACGACGAACCTGCGGACGCTGATGGACGAGACGGGATTGTCAGATAGCAGACGAAAAATGCGGGAACTGCCGAACAGGCTCGCTGCGTCTGCTCTGGATAGTCGGCCCTTGATATCTGACGTATCAGGTATCGCGCACCGGAACCGACGAGGGAGCCAGGCGAACGGGCTGGTTATATACTCCACCGGGCTCCACCCATAATTCCAGGCCACCATACTGGCCTTTCCATATATATATATATATATATATATATATATATATATATATATATATATATATATATATATGTGTGTATATATATATATATACACACACACACACACACACATATACACACACACACACAGTATCTCAGAGAAGTAAGTACACCCCTCACATTTTTGTAAATATTTTATATCTTTCCATGTGACAACACTGAAGAAATGACACTTTGACAATTTACACTGTTATACAAGCTGTACACTCACAACTTTACATTGTGTAAAGTAGTGAGTGTACAGCTCGTATAACAGTGTAAATTTGCTGTTCCCTCAAAAATAACTCAACACACAACCATTAATGTCTAAACTGTTGGCAACAAAAATGAGTAAACCCCTAAGTGAAAATGTCCAAATTGGTCCCAAAGTGTCAATATTGTGTGTGTCCACCATGATTTTCCAGCACTGCCCTAACCCTCTTGGGCATGGAGTTAACCAGAGCGTCACAGGTTGCCACTGGAGTCCTCTTCCCCTCGTCCATGACGACATCATGGAGCTGGTGGATGTTAGAGACCTTGTGCTCCTCCACCTTCCATTTGAGGATACCCCACAGATGCTGGAGGGTTTAGGTCTGGAGCAGGGGCGTCACTAGAAACAATGCGCTTCAATCACCCTGATACCATATCAACCATGGTGCCATGATGATTAAAGCGCCAACACCAGCCACTGCCCACAAAATATGGCTTACCACCGGAGTGATCCCCCCCGCGCGCCTGCAAAAAGGTTGGTGACCACTGCTATGGGCTCTAGCCCCAGATCTTTTGCAGACCTAGCAAAGCCCCTGGTCTGAAGACATGCTTGGCCAGTTCATCACCTTTACCCTCAGCTTCTTTAGCAAGGCAGTGGTTGCCTTGGAAGTGTGTTTGCGGTCCAGTCTCTGAAGGGAGGGGATCATGCTCTGCTACAGTATGTCACAGTACATGTTGGCATTCATGGTTCCGTCAATGAACTGTAGCTCCCCAGTGCCAGCAGCACTCATGCAGCCCCAGTCCATGACACTCCCACCACCATGCTTGACTGTAGGCAAGACACACTTGTCTTTGTACTCCTCACCTGGTTGCCACCACACACGCTTGACACCATCTGAACCAAATACGTTTATCTTGGTCTCATCAGACCACAGGACATGGTTCCAGTAAATAATCCATGCCCTTAGTCTGCTTGTCTTCGGCAAACTGTTTGTGGTCTTTCTTGTACATCATCTTCTGGGACAACAGCCATGCAGACCAGTTTGATACAGTGTGCGGCGTATGGTCTGAGCACTGATAGGCTGACCCCCCACCCCTTCAATGCTGGCAGCACTCATACGTCTATTTCCCAAAGACAACCTCTGGATATGACGCCGAGCACGTGCACTCAACATCTTTGGTCGACCATGTAGAGGCCTGTTATGAGTGGAACCTGTCTTGTTAAACCACTGTATGGTCTGGGCCACCATGCTGCAGCTCAGTTTCAGGGTCTTGGCAATCCTCTTACAGCTTAGGCCATCTTTATGTAGAGCAATAATTATTTTTTTCAGAACCTCAGAGAGTTCTTTGCCATGAGGTGCCATGTTGACCTTCCAGTGACCAGTATGAGAGATTGAGAGTGATATCACCACATTTAACACACCTGCTCCCCATTCACACCTGAAACCTTGTAACACTAGCGAGTCACATGACACCGGGGAGGGAAAATGGCTAATTGGGCCCAATTTGGACATTTTCACTTAGGGCTGTACTCACTTTTGTTGCCAGCGGTTTAGACATTAATGGCTGTGTGTTGAGTTATTTTGAGGGGCAAATGTACACTGTTATACAAGCTGCACACTCACTACTTTACATTGTAGAAGAGTGTAATTTCTTCAGCATTGTCACATGAAAAGGTATAATAAAATATTTACAAAAAATGTGAGGGGTGTACTCACTTTTGTGAGATACTGAATATATATATATATATATATTAAAAAAACACACACACACAGACAAATATATAGAGTTGGGAAAGGTGTTTGCCTATCCAGGCTCCGCTACAGAGATTTCACTTCACTTTCTGTTCTGGATACATTTTTACCAGACAGGAAGTGATGGAATCTCCTGATAGTAATAAAGCCTCAAAGAGGTTCTAAGAAATCCTTCCGCACTCCATTTGAAACTAAAGAAAGAAGGTTTTGGTTATAGATTCAACCTCAGGCAGAGAGCTGCGTATCTGACATTTTGGGGGATACCTGGTCCCCCTTGTGCCGTGTACTGTGGTTCCTCCCACCAGCCCCTTATGTCCTGTATTCTGCAGGGAGGGGTGGGAGGAACCATATCACACCTACTAGCAAATGTATGTGGGCATAAGACATGCCCCCTGCCACACCCATTTTAAAGAGAATTAAACGGAAAAAAAAAAAAAGAAGGTTAATTAAATCCACAAGGGCTTTTTTTTAACCACTAATATTCCTTTATATTGGCTTTCAAAATGACAAATGCAGCAATCTAGAATTGGGATGAAAGGTTTTAGCACTGGGAAGCACTTTTTGAAAGATAAAAAGTGCATTTTATATACAACTCTATAGATCAGATAAAAATGAGGGACAAATGAGGGGGAAAGAGGGACAAAGGGACAGTCCCTCAAAATCAGGGACAGTTGGGAGCTATGCATACACACACACACACACACACACACACACACACACACACATATATAGGCGTGCGCAAGGGGTGTACCAGGTGTGCCTGGGCACACCCTAATCCTGGAGTTGGCAACCCATCAATTGTGGGCAGGGGACAAGTAAGCCGAAATCCTTACTTGCCAACCCCTAGAACCTGGACAGGATAGGCGGCTGGAGTGCAAATTCATGGACCGATCTGTATTTTCTTATGCAGCAGCTGAAAGTAGGCTTCTCCTCCTCTTCCTCTCCCCGATATTCAGCTGCCACGGGAGGAAAATACAGGAGATTGGTACCAATGTATGCCACCCTTCTTGTCCCAGTTACTTTTCTTTCTGCTGCCCAGGTCTCCCTGTGTGCCCCCCCCCCCCCATTGTTTTAGGATTGTTTTAGGATGGGGAGTGGGGAAGAGGCCGGTCAATATGTCACAAAGGCATATGTGTTGGAGCTTTGAGGTGCACACCCTAATACAATAGGCTGCGCACACCTTTGCACATACATATATATATATATATATATATATATATATATATATATATATATATATATATACATACATACATACACACACATACACACACACACACATACACACAGTACATATATACATACACACACACATATATACATACAGTACATACACATATATACATACACACATATATACATACAGTAAATACATACATACACATATATACATATGTACATACGGTACATATATACATATAATACATATATATACATACACACACACACACACACACACACACACATACATATATACATACACATACATACATTTTTTTTAATACATTTTTTGAATTATTTTCTCTTTAAATCTGAACTGCAAATATTAAATAATGTAAAATGCAAGTTATTGCATGGCGTTATTGCGAGTTATTCTTACACCATCAGATCATCGGATCCCATACAAGTCAAAAGAGGAAAGGAAAAAAAAATCCAGGGAAAGAAATTCCCTAAATTCTGACTCACAGGAATGCAGCTGTAGCGCCACGAGCGGCCTCTAGGGGGCGGCGCCGAGAGCTCCACATAACAGGGGCCATTCTCCCACTGATGCTGAGCGACATGCAGAGCGGCAGGAGGCGTGGCCCCTGGGTAAGAGAGGCGTGGCTGGCACATGCCCGTATAAGTAGTGGAGCAGCTGCTCGTTCTTGTCAATGGACAGCTGAGAGTCTCAGGTGGCTGGGAAGGCAGCAGTGGAGCTGACTTATTCTAGTGTGACTGAGGATCTCCGGTCCTGTGCACCCCACCACCACTCCACTGCATGCCCCATCCTCCTCCTCCTCTTCAGCATTACTAACTGACTGTGAACCTCTGTTCACTGACATGTACCCAGGACTCCTTCTCCTCTTCACCCTCCTGGCTGCTGGCTGCCATGGGAAGCTGGTAAGTGATCTGCCCAGGAGATTGTTAGCAAAGTGTTTTTGTCAGGGGGCTCCACTCTGCAGATCAGGCTGGGACATCAGATTTGACTCAAGAACTTGCAATATTCTTCCTAACAATGGCTAGTTTGATGCCCAATGTCTGCTCACCAAGCTGGCCATCCTGTCTGCAGAAGTAGTTAGTATTGGGGTTGATGAAGCTGTCCTTGCCTGCAGAGCTTGCAATCAGGGGTGGAACTAGGTGAGGCAGACCAGGCACCTGCCAGGTAATCCCGCACTCTCTGGTTACGTAGTATATGCTAGTTTGGCAGATACATTCTGGATAAAGCCACTAATTTAGTTTGAACGTTTGATCATTGGTATCCCTCGGGGGGATTGCCATTGAGAAGGAAAACTAAACCCTTAATATATTTGCAATGGGGCGCCATTGCATAATTACAGCCTTGCTTGCAGTCTCGGTCTTGGAGATTTGTTGGCAAAAGCTGACCATACACTATGCAATCAGATCTTCTGCAACGTAAGGGTCTTTCCGATTGGATACAATTTGAACAGGTAGTTTTAAGGTTTGTTCTCGATTGTAAAAATTTTCTAAATCTTTAGATTTACCAAAATTATGTAATCTCTGTCTTTAGATTTAACACTTGTATAACAGGAAGACAAACCTTAAGGCTTTATTCACACCTAAGCATAGAACAGCAACATTTATTATTATTTTTTTTAACACTTCTTTGCGGCTCTTTTTTTTTTTTTTTTTTTTTTGGAGTGGTACCATTCATTTGAATGGGCCTTCCTCTGCTCCAAAAACATTCATGTATCAAAGCTTGGCACAGAGACGGGAGCGTTTTAGCACGTTTTATCGCTCAAGAATCTCGGCAAAGTCGTACCACGTTTGGGGTGCATCACAAATGCGTCCCACGTTTTGCCGCAATTCTGGCTTACCTTAGATTGTAAGCTTCTTGAGGGCAGGGATTTATGTGAATGTACAATGTGTGTGTGTGTATGTATGTATATGTAAATTGATGGCACTATACAAGTACCTAAAATAAATAAACCATCCATTCCATTCAGTCAGGCCCTTGCATTACAGGAGTTACAATTAGATTGTATAATGTATGGCTGGTTTAAGTTTCTATTGCACAGTATTCTGAAAGATATGCCATCTCTGAGGTTCCCGTGTGCATTTAGCCTTTTACTTTGTTCTGATTGACCATTAAGATTGGGGTTTGATTTGCGTTATAGAACATTTGTCTTTTGATCCAAAATTGGAGAATAGCATTGGCCCCCATTCACACCTGGGTGATCTGTAGCTTGTATTTACAAAAACACTCAACACAAAGAATTCTAGATGCTTGCCATGCAAAAAAAAAAGGAGCTTCTTCTCAGGCATTTTTAGCCCTACTGACTTCAATAGGAGAATCTGAAACGCGTGAAAATGTTAGAAGGCGCTTCCATAAATCTGTGGGGCTGAAAACTCACCATCCTGACCCAAAGAAGCTCCTGTATGGTACATCACGTAGATGGTGTAGAACTCTGCATAACCCATAGCAACCACTTCATTGGTTGCTATGGAAAATTGTGAATTGTATGCTGCCATGGACCTTTGTTCTGCCTTGCTTTACGAGTCTGAAGACCATGCTCTGCTGCCACCCTTTGCAACCAATCCAAAAGCCAACCTTTGTTGGTTTAGGGTGGTTCAAGCAAGGGCACATGACATACAATTTGTCAGCTTTGTATTTTTTTTGCATGGAGCCCAAAAATATGTTGGATGTGCCACTAGCATGCCTGAAAAAAAAATCCAAACCAGTTTGTGCTACTTTTATTTTGTAAGGTGCAATGAGACGCTTTAGATTAAATGTTTTTTTTTTTTTGGTGTGCTGAAAGCTGCCCCTTGATATAAGTTGGGTGGTGAGGACCCCTCCCTTACGCACTCCATTGCTGCCCACGTGTCTGGCAGCAGATAAAAACATTTCCTTGTATAGCGCCATTAAAAAGTTTGCCACTGTTCCATTTTAAATCAATCAATGACTGTGCTGTCACTGTGATGAGATCAAAGTCTGGTTGTTGGTGGCTGGGATTGGCACAGAGACGGCTGGGGACTTGTGAGAAGGGGGTGTCATAAATTTGTGTCTGGTGACCCTCCGTGGCTCTGGTGAACTGGCATGGTTGTAGCATCCTGTTTTGTCTGGCTGCTTTAAGCTCGTGACTTCTAGGGGAACAGAGACCCATGGGGGCTTGCTGCCAATTGTAGTCCTGTGGTGGCCACTCAACTGGGTCTTGAGCTTGGTAGACCTGTGCTGACAAACCAATATCTCATGTGTTTGAGAGAGGAGAATTTGAAAATCTAGGGTCCCTCTGGTGTGTTGTCATGTGACTGGCGGGGAGGATCGCAATTCAGGAAGGGCCGCTGATTAGCCGCCGGAATGTCAGTCTGACGCGACGTCTGTGGACCATGTGGGTTTATTTACTAAAGCTAGGGGACGTCTAGCAACCTAGAGCAGCCAATCAGAATTCATCTCTGGGGAACAAAGTCCTGAACAGCTCCTCGTTTTTGCTTATGCTGCTGTGCACGCAGTCCTTCTCTTTTTTTGATGTACAATTTGTCATAAGACAATTAGAAGCTGGCAAAGAACTAGCGAAGTCTAGTCCCGCTACGGCAAAGCTGTCAGTTAATTGAGCCTGTCGCTGGAAATGCTCTTCGAGGACACTCTTAAAGTAAACCCAACAGAGGGAAAAAAAACAGGAGCAGTCATTGCTGAGGTACTGATAATTGCAGTTGTCCGGCCACTATGCTAATTAAAGCATGGCTTACATATGCAGATCTCCAGGCTCCACTTTTTACATTAAAACATTCCTTTAAGCAGGGTTATATAGATATTCATTGGCCTGTGTTAGAAAATTTGGGGTGTACTTTTTAAAAGGTCTGGGTTTTTTTGCGTGTGCATTTATTCTACATCAGAGTTTCTCAACCAGAGTGCCCTTTTGGATTTCCTTGGGGTGCCGCAAGCATGAAACCAAGTGTGCCCTGAATCAGAGGAGAGGGCTCGCTTATCAGGGAGGTATTCTTATGGGATGGTGGGACTCTGCCATGGGTGTTCTCTGATGTGATGAGTGGGATTTCGTATTTCGTATTGCGATCGGGGGACCTCTGATGTGAAGTTAATTTTAAGATGGTTGTGTGCATCGTCCCAGGCTTCTCATTGCCTCATAGCTTCTCATAAACTTTAGACTCTTCCACCATTCTTCCATAGCTCCACATCACTCTCATCTTGCTTCCCAAAGTGTAGTCATCCAGATGCAGATTTACTCCATGCTTTCCGGTCGTGCCCCAGGGCTAAACCTTTTTGGCACTCAGTTGTGTGTTACACATTTAGTAAACGACCTACCTCTGACCCCTGAATGGGCACTTTTTAGCCCAATTGACATCCCAGGTACTAGGATCTCAAGACAACAAGTCCTTACTATTCTATCCCTTGCCGCACGGAAAACCATCTTCCATAAGTGGTTCTATCCAGAACCCCCCACTATTTTGTATATAGTCAAACTTTGTATATAGCCAAACTATCTTTTGTTTTTCGCATTGACTGGGTGGAGGTCTCATTAAGCAAAAGAATCACGGGTCAAAACTTTTTTGCTGTTTGAGAATCCTTTGTCCAAAACCTACCTGTTGGTACACAACAGTCTATAATTAAGTGTTTCCAATAGACCCAGTGGTATCAAACTGGATTGCCTATTGATTCTGTATCCTCCATTTGATTGTAAATATCAGTTTAAACCTTGTAGTTAAGGCCTCCCCCCTCTCCATCTCCACCTATCAATATTTAATAAACGGCTTTCCATCCCGATGCTCGTGATTCCTTTCTAGACCCTGTTCTCCTAGTTTACTTTCAAACCGTTTTTTTTAATAACTGTACATTGTCATTTTCAGCCTGAGATTGTTAAATGTGTTCTCGCCTAAAATATACATTTAAAAAAAAAAAAGTGCCATGACTAAAAGAAGCCTGAGAAATGCTATTACACATTATACAAGCAACCAAACCCTTGTGTGGTGTCTATATAAAACCAACTGTTATGACTTATTTGTTTGCCTGACTATTGGAAAGGTTTAATCAGCTCCCTGAACATTTTTAACCATGCAAACCAGTTCTAGCAGAAAAAAAAACAAAAAAGAGTGGTCAGGGAAGGACTGTTGGAAGAAGTCACAAGATTCTCTGCAGCTCAAACATGCAACAAATGTCCTTATCTACTCTTTTGTGGATACTAATTTATGTTGCACCTCAGCAATGTGTATGCTGCTTTTTTTATTTTGGTGTAGTGTTAGATAAGGTAGAGTGGGAGATGGTTTTTAATGCAGTTTCATTAAAATCTCCATGAACTTTAAAACATTACCACCAGCAGAAGAATTGGGCCACAGAGCATAGGACTCGACAGATACTCTACCTCTTCTTGATCCAGCTAAAAGCTAAATGTTTTGGCTGGAGATATGTGGGGTGTCTTCGTTCCCCATCCATAGGTCAGTATGAAAGCTAAATACAGCCAGGCCATCCAATAAAAGCTATCACAGTGCAGATAAGTTTGGGGCCACGTACCTTGTGGCAGACATTCGGGATGTTGCATTAAGTGTTGGAAGTTGTAAACACAGTGTGCCGCTCTCGCACTTCTAGGCTCTGGCTGTTTATGTTCGGCATCCTCTTGCATGCTGGGATCGCATTTCAAGGCTCTGGATTTGCTTCCTTCTAGATTTTAGGTCTCTCGGTTCAGAGGGAGCCACATCCGATATGCAGACTCCGCATTCTAAAAATGAGTGGCTGGTGGTTCTGCCTAGCTAAAGCTCAAAAATGTTTTTGCTTACTGCTTATCTTTCACTGTTGTGTGCTTATGTTTATGCAAACTGGCACATGTCCCTGTTCAGCGCCATCACTAGGTGTCTATTTTTGCTGTGATAATGTGATATGGCAGATCTTCTAATTGCTAGTGTCGCCAACCAAGATGCCAGCTGAAGCACATGTGTAGGAATGGTTTTATCCACAAAGACTTTTCAATCTCTTATAGCCCACACTCCTGTTGTGCTCATGACTGCATAGGCATAATGAGGGTGATACCACCTTTCAAAACCTGCTGTTGTGGTGACTGCTTTATCTCCTGCTTAACGGGTTGGTTTATTGGAAAACATTGCATTTAGGGCCTCCAACCCAAGCACCTTGGCACCTGTAAGCCCACTTAAGTACCCTATTTCCCAGCCTGGCACTGCAAACCTCATGTCAGCTTAAGATGAAAGATCTTTTTAGGTAAGTATGCTTGGGAGACTGGAAAGTTGGCATAACTGACAAAGGAATATTTTGGTAGATTAAAATGAGTTAACACATTTGCATGGAGCTTTTCTTTAATTCTAACACTTCAAAACTTTTTCAGGGGTGCTCTGGGAGCGACATGGTGACCTTATGTACTCCATTCCAGCATTGCTTGGCTCTTGTCCAGGAGTCTTCTAGTCAGAGTATTGGGTGTCTCTCGGTGTTCGCTGTAGGAGTTAAGAGCTGCAACTGCTTCTGACGATAACGTTTTATCAGATATTACTAATCCTCACAAACTTCTCGAACGTCTGGCATCCTTAATTTTTTGCAAAAAATAAAAGCTGGCTTCTTCCAGGCATGTCTTTCCACTCAAACAGGAGCCATAAGCGACTTCACATTTCTGTATACCATTTGCAACCTCAGTGATTTAGCGCTGTCCTATACTACAGAATGGGAGGTATTTTGTTTTTGAAAGCTTTGTTTAGCAAGTGTTGGCTTCTGATCTATCAAAATCCAGATTATGGAGAGATTGTGTTTTGAAATGTACTTAAAGTGACACTAAACTTTGGTTTAAAGAAAAAAAAAACGATTCAAGTATGTGTTCTGAACGCAAAGTGCCTTCTATTGCGCATTGGAGGATGTTACAGGGAGGCAGAAAATCACAAGAAACCATTTAATGTAAAATAGATTACAGGGCCATTAAGTAGTGGATATGTATGAATAATTTTTTGAAGAATAAAAGATATCTTGTCCCCTTAGACCAGAGGCCCCCAAACTTTCTAAATAAAGGGACAGCTTACTGTCCTTCAGACTCTAGGGCGACTGGACTGTGGCCATCTACAGTAGCAAATGTCCCAGCATCAGTGGCAGTAAACATTGCCCCATCTTTGGGGTCATTGGAAGGAATTGTGCCACATGGTTTCACTGGGAGGAAGGATGCCCCATTGTTGGTGTCATTGGGAGAAACTTTGCCTCATCGTTGGTAGGAATTTTGCCCCATCGTTGGTATCATTTGGAGGAATTGTGCCCCAGGGGTCAGATAAAGTCAAGAAAAGGGCAGAAGTTTGGAGACCACTACTTTGGACACTATAAAGAGTAATTGATATTCTGCAACAGTTTGTCCTACTTGGGTATTCCCTGTAGTAGCAGGTATAGTTATTGAAATGGCTGTGGAAATGCAGACCAGTGCAGTCTAGCCCTCTGAGGGGGGGGGGGGGGGGGAGTGGGGATCCACTGCTGAGAAATCAGTGGTAAGAATCTGCATTCCACTCTATCAAAGAGAAATTGTATAATCTTTGGCTGTCAAGGATTATACATTTCAGATTTTAAAAATTGATTCGGATACTGCACAATTGCAGTAGTTCCTGGGAGACTTTAACATTTCCTAAATTGACGTATTGACATTTTCTAAACCTATTTCTGCATTTATGATTGCTATAAAGGATTTGATAAATTAGTTGCATACCTTTGGTATGTTAGGATTGTTGGCTCCTTTACAAGTCTTTAACTGATTTCCAGAGCTCCCCTGGAGCCCCAACCAATACGGATGGATGTTCTGCACCCAATCCCAGCCCAGTACACAAGTTGGCCAACTGACCAGTTGGCTGTCCTTTCATCAACTAAAGAAACTTTTTACTAGTGTTTGAGTCTATGCCAACCTAGCCCTGGCAAGTCCAATTTGGAGTGAACACCTTCCAACTTCAGTGATTCTACAGTATATAGGAAATCACAAATAAGTTTTTGAACTCTGAATCAGAAGTGCTCATGAATGAACACCCCCTGAATTCAGTAATGATCCTGTATAGGCAATTACAAATAATTTACTTGCAACTTTTGAATATTTAATTTCATATAAAGGAACATGTGGAGGCCACCACTGCACAAGTCCTTGAAGTGGCTTGAAATTGAGGGCAATGTGTGCTTTTGCAAGTTTGCATACGTGTCCACCCTGGACCATTTTGGGAGTTATTAATGAACAGTCATTAAAGTGTTTTGTGACAGGTTCCCCCGTAAAGGGTTTGAAAAGATTAGGGCCTGTAGGAGAAATTGAACCCCCAGACAAAATGCTGCTTTGACATATCAACTAGCCATTGCACACATTACAGCTCCAAGTGATTGGTGGCCTCTTCCAGCCACTCTTTTTTTTTTCTTTGTTTTGGGCTCTTGCTTGGGGGTCATGGGAAGTGATTTGTAACGTTCACCGCAGGAGCTACCACAATGCACAGTTGGATAAGACACCCTGTGCACATAACCTGACTTTATAATAATTTACTGGAGGTTTTAATCCTGGCAGTCCTGAGCATTCCACTGAAAAGATTCCATACCTGCATGTTTATATATAACTCTGGCATTTTCTGGAAACCACACGGTGTTCTATTTTTAAATGAATAGAACCATGTGGTTTAAGAAAATATATTTTCCTCTCCGTTCTTGCGTCGTAACTTTTTTTCCAGACATGAACTGGTTATCACAACATACAAAGTGAAACGGTGCTCTGTTCCTTTGAGTTCAGTCTGTGCCCTGTCCAATTTGTGCAAGCGCTGCCAGCTTGGAGGTGGGAGATGGCATGAGTCATCAGGTCACATGGTCATTGTTTATGCCAGTTCTTGGCGGCACGTCCAGGAATTATCTGTAATTCATGGATTACTGTGTAAGGCTTTTATAGTTTACAAATGTCACTTTAGACGGACTTGAGACATCTGTAGCCGCAGTAATTTGTTGGAAGATGTGTTTGCTTTTCAGTAAGTGTTGCCTCCTTGGCTGATTAAACTGCTTAAAGAACTCTAACCCAACAATAGAAAGATCCATTTAGTTTACTTATTCCTTTGGACATCCCAAAGCTATTTTTCAATTTGCCTGGTGTAATTACCTGAAATCTGTTATATGGCATTGACAAACCAGCGTAAATTGAGCTTGACATATAAGTGCTGATGGCTGATTTTCAAGGGGGAGGGTACACCCTCTGTAAAACACGGTCTACTTTTATGGAGCCACATGGAGCACCAGGGCTGGAGAGAGGCATGTGTAACGTTGTAGATCTTTGGTTGGGTATAACAACTCAATTGTGCATTTGTTAGTGCTACTTTGCTAAAACTTCAGGGAACAGTAGTATAAAGGCATTATAGTCCATGGGGCCAATTTAAGATAAATTTTCCCTACGTCATAGTGGTGGTGGATCTTTTCAATAAGGTTTCAATCATCTTGTGCAAACTCCCAAATTTTAAATATTGGGTTGTGTTGTTGCAGTAGCTTTATAAATTTTTTAGATAATGGGCCCTGGATATGATCAAGTGCTCTTTGTAGACTCCTGACTGCTGCAATATGGCATGTTGCATGGACCTTGCATAGTAGCTTTTCATGAGCTGTGAATATGAACGCTAAAACACTTGTGGAACCATTTTTTGCTCTCCAGATCTTTTTTCAACCAAAAAAACCTTATGACAGGAACAAAAATTGCTGTGTGTGTGTGTTTATTTTTCTTTTTGTTTTATTTTTTTTTTTTTTTTTCGTAGCATTTGAACTAGTGGTGGCAAGGAGTTTTAAAAGTGGACACTGCATCAGGCATAGATTTTCTTTTAATTCCCTGCATGCAATACTCTTTCAACTCTCAGACTGCTTTTCAATGATAAAATGTAGACTTTGTAATTGAAAATGACTGATGTATATTGTGACAAGGAATTTATTTAAGCAGACTTATAAAGATATTCAAAGGTCTAATTTAAGCCTTAAAGCGACGTTCCACCCAAAAGTGGAACTTCCACTTATCTGTTTCCTCCTGCCTTCTGTTGCCACATTTGGCACCTTTCGGGGGGGGGGGGGGGGACCAGCTTGACAGGTCCCCTTCCCCACTTCAGGAAAAGGTGCTATGGCCATGCCTTTTCCGGTTCGTATATCCCTATGCTTTGTTCTTGAATAAATCTGTCCATTTTTGGTCACCTGTACCTAGAACTTGATTTTCAAGTAAGACTCGATCCCCAAAGTTAGAAATTTTTTTTTTTTATTGATTCCAGTTTCATTCACATAAACATGTACGCTCTGGTTCTCCAAGTGTCTGTTAGGCAGCTGGTTTGGATCAGTAGGTTTTGCGCGTCCTTTGGAGGGCCCTTACCATTAACAGGATCTTTGCAAATATTGGGCTGCCAACTCTTTGGTGAATATGCCCCATTACACGATAGTAATTTGGAAATTGACTTTCCCCTTTAAAATCATCCAGTTTTTTGGGGGAAAAATAAGGCAAAACACATAAGAACACTGGGGTTGAATGCACGATCATGGCAAACTATGCTACTTTGAATAAGTTAGTTCAGTTGCTTGTCTCTGTATGAGCGGAGCAGACGCAGGTAACAGTGGAAGTGTGCACTTGTATTTGGCAAGGGAAAGACTGGTATTCTTTAGAAAATTGGGAATTTCACATTGAACCGCTTTGTTTGCTGAAGGTATAAGTTGCAAGTGTATAATTGGTTCTTGTCTTCCAGGTGGAATCCTGCCCAACAAATTGTGTATGTCCCAAAGAAACACCATCCTGTGCCCCTGGCATCAGCCTTGTGACAGACTCCTGTGGGTGCTGTAAGGTTTGTGCCCGCCAGTACAACCAGGACTGCAATCTGAGACACCCATGTGACCACATCAAGGGGCTGCACTGCGATTTTGGGGCCGACCCCTCATCTACTGCAGGCATCTGCCGAGGTAAACATTACAGTTTATCCATCCATTCTTTCCATATAATTGACGCATTGTGTGCAAAATGTCCCCCCAGCTGTTGTGTGTGTAAATACCAGTTATTATACCTCTTCTATGTAAAGTTCCCATCTCCTGCATACCAGCTGAGATTTTAAAATGGGTCCTCACTGAAGACCTGAACCAGCTTTCAAGAGGGCAGAGATATTGGTCATCCCCTGCGCAGCAGCACTAAGGCTGGGAATGGGATTGGTCACACTAGGAGCCAATCAAGCTCTGTTGCATGTACTGACAGGAGGATAGAGGAAAGTGGCAAAGATGACTTAGTAGGTAGCTGCTCCTTTAGTGTGCAATCAGCAGCTTGGAGATGAGTTGACACCACCATTCCTTTATTCTAACAGAGTGGTATTTCCCTCCTGGCTGTGGTATATAATTCACAAGTGGCTAGACAAAATTGTAAATCCTTCAGGAGATAAGGCAGTTCACATTTATATATTTGCCCATTTCGTTTTTCTTACTGCTAATGAACTACATTCTAACATGCCACTTAATGTCTGACCAGATAATAGACAAATCCTATCTTGTAGATGTTTGTTCTTGGTAAAAATTGGCAATAGTACTCCATGTACAGACCTAACAGAGAGGAATAATTAAACTTAATTCTCTGTATGGCCAGTGACCCAGATTTGAGTGTAATTACATTTAGTCTTGCACCTCTCTCCTACCTATCACAAGTCATTAGTGAAAGATGAGCTGGATATATCCGTTGGGCAACGGCCTGCACTTGGTGCCACTTCTAACAGTGGTAGGGTTTTTTTTTTTAGAGTAGATATAATTTAACACCACACCTGGCGGGATGTTATAGCAGCCATCTACATGTCTAGAGATTATTTATCCTGGAACATGGAACAGTAAACATGCTGAACATAATTGCCTAAGACTTTTTTATGACTGAATTGTTGGCACTATCAAGTCGTTTAATCTCTCCTCTATCAAATAAGGAGTGGAGTTATTGATCTGGCAGCATTTTGGTGTAGTATATTTAAAGCCTAGTTATCAGGGTGTAATTCACAAGCCAACCTAACTGCTTCGTGTTTAGTGTAAAAACCCCCCTAGTGTATATACTAATGGGAAATATTATATTTGCCATTTAGCTCTGCATACCTGGTGTCACACAGCCTTCAAAGTGAATAGTCATTGCTTGGCTTTACATCTACTGCTTGCACACACATGGCTTGCCCTATTCATTCCTGTAGATGGCTGTCCATAGGAATCAATAGGTTGCATAGTACGCATGTGCAGAATGCAATGGATGCCCACCCAGAGCAGTTTGCTTGCAAGTGTGGCCTCACAATAAAGATATCTGGATTTAGTCTGAAGAGGGGCAGGCCTTAACAGTAGAATGTTAGAAGCAAGAGGATTCAATGGATTTAAAAACAAACGTCTACATGGTGCACCCAAAAAACTAGTTGTTGCGTACTACAGAGTTCTAAAGAGTGAAAAGTAAAGTATGTTTGCTTTTTAGATAATGTGAATAAAAGTGAGTCTATATCGAGCAGTCATAAAAAAAAAAATGAAAAAAGGTGGGGGAAGGGGAGGAGTTGTAAAAAAAAATAGGATGGGAAGGGTTGGAGTCACCTCACTGATTAAAGTATGTATAAATGTTGGTTTGTGCTATTGAGCTAGCAGCTTATATGGTTTTGGGTTGTTAGAAGTTCTTAACAGTGTTCATGGGAACAAGTGTGTTGATTTTTGAAGATTATGCCTGTTCTGGTTACAACTCATTTTTTGGATTCACCCTTTCATTATTGGTGATAAGTGAGTGCATCTCCCTAATTGGGGGGTGGGGGGAGAGACAGCAATAAAAACTGACAGTGGTTTTATCCCCTTACAGCTGTACCAAAATTTCTGAGGCTAGCCTCTCCAAACATGGGCTATATTTAGAGGTCCACTTGCTTCCCAAAAAAAGGTTTCTTCCATAGTCAGCACAATGGCAGTTTGCATTCATGCATTTAATGTAGAGCATGTCTTTACTTGGCATTTCTGTATTTTAATAAAGCACAAATGTATCCTCCACTTTCTTTCCAGCAAAGTCTGAAGGCCGACCCTGTGAATTTTTTGGCCAGATCTACCAAAATGGAGAGAACTTCCAGCCCAACTGCAAGCACCAGTGCACCTGCATGGATGGAGTGGTCGGTTGCATGCCTCTGTGTCCCCAGGAAATGGCCCTGCCTAGTGTAGACTGCATCAATCCCAGGCTGGTAAAGGTCCCCGGCCAGTGCTGTGAGGTATGGATGTGTGACAGCAACCACATCTCCGAAGATTCAGGGGACCAAACTAACGGAGACGTAGAAGACTCCTTGAAGTCCTCTGAAGAGATGGTAGAGCAAGAAGACGTTGAGCCAGTCTCCAGCAATGAGCTCATAACTTTGGTCCGAAATGGGTTTAAGGTTGACCCAGGTAAACATTTACACAGATAAATGGATGTCACACATTTTGGGGGAGAGTGGCAACATTGCTGCCACTTTGTTTCTTCTTAAGGTTTGAAGGTTTTCATTGTCTACCCCTCTTGTTACAGGTCTTGGCCCCCATCCACAACCTGATCGTTCCAACTGTGCAATTCAGACCACAGAATGGTCCCAATGCTCAAAATCCTGTGGCATGGGCATGTCTACCAGGATAACCAATGACAACCCACAATGCAAATTAATGAAGGAAACGCGTCTGTGCCAAATTCGACCCTGTAAGGACCCCTTACCTACAAAACCCAAGGTACGGCTTTTCTACCAATTGCTGTTCTACAACTATTTTTAGACTATTATTGAATTAATATTAAAATGTAAAGTATCGCCAGTCAGCTGTGACAAATAATTTGACTATCAACTGAACTTTTTGTGCTGAGATTTTTAATGAGATATATATATATATATATATATATATATATATATATATATATATATATATATATATATATATATATCTATATCTATATCTATATCTATCTATATATATATATCTCTATCTCAACAGCCACACCTTAATACAAGACAAATGGATACACATGGGATCCTAAACTCGCACTTTACACAGCATCGTGCCTTGGGATCTTGTCTTTAATGTCCTACAGGAAAAGTTGATGGGGAAGAGGTTTTCAGCTCTGTGTTTATGTGGGCCAATTTCCCTTATACTGATGACCTATTTATGTAGCAATTTATATATTTCAAATAGAGTACCTAGAGATATAATACGAATTGAAGCACAATGAACAACTGTATGATCCATCAGAAATTTTAACCTAAAGTGAGGGTGGAAATCGCACTGCTTATCCAGGTGCTCAAGTTTCCTCCCTCACTGGGGATGATATCTATGTGGCTTCCCCAAATCTTGATGGTGTTTCCACTAGTCTTTAAAAATTGGAAGACTACTGGTGCAGAATCTGATGTGAAAAGTATACTTACCTGCTTTGTGCAATTTTTTTGCACAGAGCAACCCCAATCCTCCTCCTCTTGGGTCCCCCACTGGTGCTTCTGGATCCATTGACACAGTGTGTGGCTCAGTCCTGCCCCTGCTCACTAGCAGTGATTGACAGCAGTAGCAGCCAATGGCTTTCACTGTTGCCTCTGTCCAGTGATGAGAGAAAGAGCTACTGCTTGCTCTCAGGCACAGCAGCAGATCAAGATGGGCTCAAGTAAGTATAAGGTGGGGGAGGGGTGTAGGTGTATATAGTAGAAAATGTATTAATAATGTTAAAAATATTGATTGTTCATTCATGACTGGGCATCTTTTTCTTCAACCAGAATGGCAAGAAATGTACCAGAATAAAGAAAGCCAAGCAAGCTGTGCACTTCACCTATGCCGGCTGCACCAGCGTACGACGGTACAAACCACAATACTGCGGCTCTTGCTCAGATGGACGGTGCTGCACCCCCTCAAAGACCCGAACAATGCGTGTTCGTTTTCGCTGTGATGATGGAGACACCTTCCAGAAAAGTATGATGTGGGTGGAAAAGTGTCGCTGTCACCAAAACTGCCCCTATCACAGTGAGCTGTCTTACCCCCATTATCGGTTACACAATGACATCCATAAGTTCACGGAATGAGTGGGGACATGATATATCCTTCTGACTTATGGGGCGGTGGCCATAAACTATGGCTCCCCAACTTTCAAACCGTTTCCAACTTACAGGGCCCGATCACCAAGAACTTGGTGGTGAAGCAGGAATGGTGCATCTACACCCAAACGTGGTCTAGAGACCTGTGACTTTCCATTCAGCAGTGTGGAAGCATGGGATGCATGACCCTCGGCTTAGTCATGGTAGCAAGGCAGCATTGCTGACTTATTCCAACATGGGTGAAGAAAACACAGCTGTTTTTTAGTTGTTAAAATGCTGTATAAATTGATATTTAAAATCAGGGGTTAATGCACACGATTCACAATTACGGGAAAATTCAGTATACCTTTGCTGTAAAGTTGTAAGAACGGTATTACAGAAGAATAAGCTGGAGATGTCCCACCAAGTTGGTGCTGGGTTGACCAGTTCTTGTTTCCTGGAGTTATGGTGATCAATGGAGAATATAGCACTACTTGTCATAAATTACCTTTCAAACCAGCGTAGATCATTATATGTTTGGATCTACTCAAAAGTCCCTATGACTAAAGGTTCTAAAAGAGTACCTAAGTTAGTTTTAGTATTGACTAGTAAAATGGTGTAGTTAATACAGTCACTTCATGATCTTCTGAGACCAGGAGTAGTGGTGAAGACACACTCTAAAGAATAGACCAGAGGCACTTAGCCTTCCAAAGGAAAAACCCTACAATCGGACCCAAATCAGATATATGATAATCTTTTATGAACCTCAACTGTAGAAAAAGCATCTTGAAGGAACTATGAAACTGAAAGTGGACTATAACTGACGTTCTGTCTAGTTTGCTGGATGAAATGCTTATGTAGTATTGTAGTTAATAAGATGCCTGATTAGACTAGAATAAACAATGATCAAGGGTAAAGCTTTATGTACTATCTGATACTAGTTGTTACCAATAATTTGGTTCTTGGCCTATACAATGGGCAAAGGAGTTCATTCCTGACAATTTGACAGCTAGCTGGCATTCAGATTGGGCTGAGTTTGGCGTCAACCTCACCCAATGCCCTTTATTTTATTTTAAACAAGGGAATTTTAAAATTCACGTTTTGTTTTCTTGCAAAAGCACTTTAAAAAAAAAAAAAAAACATTTCTGCATTAGAGACCCTTTGATTTGTTACTTACCCCACTGACCCCAGCAGTAGTTGTTGTTGCAACCTTGCTGAAAAGAACTTCCCTCCAAAGAAATGACCACAGGATCTTTAGCAATAAAGATCGGTAAGATAAAAAAAAATCCTTAGAATTAAAAGAGAAATTGAAGTAGAGAATTTTTAATAAAGACTTTGGTCTGGCAAAGTTTGGGGCAAATATTGCATTGTATGAATACTGCACAATTGTGACAGAAATCAAAAAGTAATCAAGCATTATTAAAGAATCTTTTCTTAAACCAATTCAAATTTATTTTTCCAGTACAGGATGAATTCTTATTGGTTTACTGTACCTGGGGATAGCCTAATTTTTGTGGAAAATATAGCAAATGAGAAAAAAATATCATAAAACAATTGCTACACAATCCATATTGTAATTTGTTAAAATATGCCTGTCCTTTTCCAACTGCAACACTCTAAATTTTCTTTAACATTCAATGCAATATGGCAACCTGGAGACTCTCTGTTTACAGTTCATGTAGAAAACTCTCCCAAAAATGTAATTTCCTGCTTGGATAAAAACTGATTCTTGGCGAGACACCTCCTAAGGGTTAATCACTTCAAAAGACATTCAGAATAGGTGTCCACAAAAAATAGTGGAACAGACAGCCTTTTCTTCAGAGCAGACAAAGGTAGGAATTTGCAACAAACTTTGTCAAAATACCTGCAATGTACATTGATCACCTAGAGGGAATGTTGTGTTTTTTGTGTTTTGGTTTTTTTCAGGGGGGGGGGGGGGGTCATTCAACAAAAGTGGAGTTGCACTTTAAGAATTAGAATTGAATTGGGAAGGAAGGAGTAGCCAACATTTTTTTTTAAATCTGGTTTGTCATGGGTTGGTGTTCTGAAGAAAGGTCTTTCCCACCTCACTAAGTAGATCCCAGGGCAGCCATTTTGTTAGAATGTACAACCCTCCTTCTGGAAACCTGTGAATGCCTAGAGATTTTCTATCACAGAGAAGGCAGTCTATAAATTTAAACAATCTGAGAACTTATCACAAAAAAAAAAAAAGCAAAAGTGAAATTGTTGCCTAGCCACCTTAAAGCTCATCAGAAGAAAATCTGAAACCCAATTTGTTTGTAACACTTCTTCCTATTATCTTTTTCTCCAGTTTTATTATAAATGGCACATTGTGACAGGTAAAGGTGTACTTCTATGGGGTGGTATGCCTCATTTTCAAAATGGCTTCCACTGCGTTTGCAAGAGGTCACATTGATTATACTCCCACAGCACTTTCATGGGGTGTTTTCTGTATTTTGGGGTGGACATCTTTGGTATGCTGGAATATGTGAACCTGATAAAGTGCCTTTATAAGTATGTACTGTATAATGTATCCCCACACAGACCCTTCAAGGTGACTCTCCCCAAAAAGCACAGATGTGTATGTTCCCCAATGTCTCTATTGTAAGAGCACTGTCGAACATAGGTTATGACAAAGTTGATATCCTACAATTGTTCCCCCTACCCACCCGCAAAGTTCTTATTGGATGGGATGTCTTCCTTGGAACCCCACCTATTGGCTAGTTTAGCGGCTCCATTTTTTATTTTCCAGGACCTTCACTGAGATCCAAGGCTGCGGCTTCTCTTACTTTCCCTTCATTCTTTGCTACTAGTTTTCCCTTGAAAAGGTGAAATTACCTACCCAGTTCTATGGGAATGGAAAAGTGAGTGATGTGCTCACCATCTTTCCACAATGCAGCACTGAGGATTGGCAATCTATCACTCAAGTGCCCATTACTATCACATAAGGAGTGGGGGAGTCCTCAGCCCCTGTAGATTTAAAGTTGATCCCTGCCGGTGCTTGCACAGCGCTACTTTGCTCCTGCCAATGAACAGAACAAAGTGTAGTGAAGGAAAAAGTAGAAGGGAGGACTGGCATGTGGCATTAAAGCAAACCTGTCTTACCATGCATAGGCAAAGAAAGTCAGTCAATACATTGCCCACTAAAAGCTTTGACCCCCCCCTTGGTTAATGATCTGTCAACCCTCAGATGCTTTTGCCAAGTGGCAGTCCCCCGTTAACATGAAAGTACGTCCAAACATTTTGGTCTACTAAATTGAAGGAAGTGCAGCAATAGTTTATAGTTTATAGTTTACAGAGACGAGCAATAGTACTTAGAAAAGGTACAATAACCTGCTGCTTATCCTATCTAAGAGGTGTACATAACCTAAAACGAGACCAGAACAAATGGCCAGTTCCAGGTAAATTTCAACTCTGCCAAGTGAATATAATCAAATGTTGAACGTTGGAAGCATATTTTGTTCTTTATGGACCTGGTCACCTTGGAGGATCTGCAGGAAAAATGCATACTATAAAATAGGAGCAGGATAGTGGCTGTGAGGTTTGTATTGCTCATTTTATGTCCTATACTATAAAAAGATCTATATCTTTGTGTTTGTCACTATCTGTGTTGTCACTAAGCAATATTCGTGTCTACTCTTTTGTACTTTTAATATTAGAATTTTTTTTCCTATGTTTCTTTCATATGTAAAAATGTTTGTCATGGATTAAGTTTTTTTACATTTAAAATTGTGTTCTATAAGGGGTTTTAAAAAAAGTCTGTTATCAAATTGAAGGAAAAATTTGCTTTTTGCCTGCAGCATCCAATCATTTTCCCAGTGCACTATGGGAGAAAAGGGAAAGTTGCTTGCTTTAGGCTGGAAGGTTCTCTGTATCATGTGCTAGGATAAATAGGCTGATATGTTGTATATGTGAAGAGATTTTATGTGTCGATACTCAAGTGCTAGTTGGGTACATCCACTTTTTTTTTTTTTTTTTTAACCTCTTGCTGCCCGAGAGTAATCAGTGTGCCTCCTATTTGTGCAAGCTCCATCCCTGGTCGTGTGTGTGTGTGTGTGTGTGTGTGTGTGTGTGTTTGTGTTTTTTTTTTTTTTTTTTTTTAGTGCTGCTGTATAAGGCAACATGGCATATGCTTTATAGGCAGATACCTTTCCAGATATACAGATCTTCTCAAAAAAAAATATTTACGTTTTAAAGTGCCTTCAGACTTCTCTACATTCCCTATCGTTCTTGTGTCTAAACGACAGAGGTGGACAGAACTGGGAAATTGCTTAAGAAAAATTACTCACTTGTATTTTCTGAGGGTTGATGCCATCTCACCATAGTTCTTAGGTACTGGCCCACAATTGTAAATGCCGCCCTTCCTATACCATTAAGCGTGGACTATCATTTTCTGATAGCAGCTGTGTAATGGAAAAATGTATTGCAGCCCCACAAACACAAGACTTCTGCCCTTTCCCTACATTGATTTGACCAAATTTATGTAAAACGGTACCCATTGCAAGTCCTCTACTCCTTTGCTAAAATCAGGACTGTTGGTAAAGATGGGAACATACTATTTAAAAGCAGACCAGCATACAAGAGGTGTGTGTGAACAGAATTCTATAGCAGTAACTTGTCAGAGTAAGTTATGGGACTGTAGTGGAAAGATGGCTTCCTTAAAATAGTCCTGTTTCGGAAGAGCTGTCCCAGTTGTTACGAGAGGCTGTTGATGCTATCCATGTGGTTGTGCCCTGGTAAATAAAAGCACATTTAAGCTGAGCTTGGATTAAAGAGCCTTATGCCCAAGTGTCTTAGATGGACTAACAAAAAACCCGTTCAACAGTAGGAGTCCCCTTTTTTGTTTCATAATTTAGTATGATACAATTTAAAGAAAAATCTGGTACCTTGTTGGGCATAAAGTTTTTTTGAGAGCTTGCCTGCATGAGGCACACCTTAATAGATGAGATGTGCTGGACTAGCACCTGCTGTATGAAAGCATACAATCCCTTTTTTAAGGCCTTTATTACTGTGATTTTAATACAATAAACCTGTATGTTCAGCAGTATTACAAGCTTTTATATGTAAATGAAATAATAAAAAAAAAAGTTTCTAGTTTTTTTGTTTTTGTGAATCATTATACAGTCACGCAGCCTGTATAGGGTCCTCTAAAGAGCAAGATGCATAGTATCCTATCAATTCTGTTGGTGATTTGATCTCATGGGAAGGAGGGGTGGGGATCAAAAGTTGCTGAGCAATGACTGAACGGCAAGAAAATGGCCGAGTACAAATGGAATCATTTTGCAGATTTACAACTCAAGCCATTTTTGTGATTTACATAAGTGGTCCATATAATCAACTCCGTGTAGAGGTATTTACGTTTAAGGCCATCAGATACAAAAAGGCTTCTTCATAGAAAGTGCTGTGCAAATGGTCTGCACATTAAACCTAGTAATTCTGGTTAAAAAAAAGACACAAGTCCATCCAAAAACAACAAAACGAAAAAAACCACACATCGAAAACCTCCATACACTATTCTATATCTGCAGTTGAGCCAGAAGAAGGCAAAAAACAAAATGGAGCATGATCCAAAAAAATCTTTCCTGATACTTTACCTATAAATGTTAAATGTTGGTGCTGACCACCAATGAGAAAAATAATTCTTCACACTGAGCACCAGGCTAATGTACGTTGAGCTGCGAGCTGATGCTATCGTCATTTTTCACAAAGGTTCCCTGAATGTACTTAAACAGAAACAGGGGTTCACATGCCAATGCACCAAAGAAAAAGGACCATTTTTGGCTTTTGATTTAATAGGTGCACTTTTTTTTTATCTTCACATGCTCCTCACATCCTCACAAAGCTTTTAGGAGCAAAACACATTCAGTTAAGATTTAGTTTGGATTATGTGTCTCTTAGGTTTTTTTTTTTTTTTGGGGGGGAGGGGGGGGGGGGTGGTACAGTTCTTGTATTGGTTCCTCTGGTTAGTGACAGAACTATTTTTTGAAGAGGACTCAGCAGCTTTTACCTTTTAGCTTTATTTTTATTTTTTGGTGGATTGACAGAGTTGTATAATCAGTAATGTATTGACCGCCTCAAGTCTTTAAAGTCCATTTGTGTTTGTTTGCAGTGCACCTCCCCCGCAGTATTGAATATCTTTTTTGGGGTGGGTTAATTAGTGGTGGAGATAATGCAATTACCACCACAGTGGCCAGGGATTCCAAGTTGTGCTAGACTGCAGAGGGGTTGCTATATTTAGTATATAGCCAAGAGTTTTTTTATGTGGTGTCCTATATCTGTGATGAGGGAGATACCCTATATTACCAAAAGTATTGGGCCGCTTGCTTTTATACGCACATGAACTTTATTGGCATCCCAGTCCCACCCTTTGCTAAACCTTGTGGACAGCCTTCCCAGAAGAGTTGAAGTGGTTAATACCTGCAAAGGGTGGGCCAACCCAATATTGAACCTTATGGACTACGACTGGGATGCCATAAAAGCTCATGTGTGTAAAGGCAGGCATCCCAATATTTTTGGTAATATATAGTATACTTTAGTCATAGCATAGAGACATCACTTTTATGACGTTGGTGTTAATTTTGCTGAGTCTTCCTTTCTATGGTGCCAAAATTTGAGTGGGAGAGATTGATATATTTTGATCTCCCAATTTGTTTGGCGGTATAAGGGTCCCTGTCCTAAGAGTATAAATTAACACATACAGCAACCCTACCATTTATTCAAATCCTAATAAACGTTTGGTCATTTGTCCTCCACTTGGCTTTGGTGTGTGGGCATGCGCACCCCCGTTTCTTTTTAAATACGTGTATGCCATATTAAGAGATTTGGATACAGTAGACCTTAGTGTAAGGCCGCGTACACGCGCGGGGACTGTTCGCCCAACTTTGTCCGCTGAACAGTGTTTCGGCGGACAGTCCGCCCGTGTGTGGGCTTTCAGCGGACAGTTTCAGCGAACAGTTTGCTGAACAAGGTTTTTCGGAATTTCCGAAAAACTGTCCGCTGAAACTTGGTTTCAGCGAACAGTCCCCTCGTGTGTAGGCTTGTTCGTCAAACTAAGTTCCGCGCATGCTCAGAGGATTTACACGCCGAAAGTTGTAATGCAGTGTATAGGACGTTGTATTTTCCGTCCCGTCGTACGTGCCGTTCACGTCATCGCGCACGGTTTCAGCAAACTGTTCGTTCGTCATGTGTGGGCAAGTCCGTCCATGCTAATTTTGAGCGGACTGTTTGCTGAAACTGTTTGACGGACAAAGTTGAGCGAACAGTCCCCGCGTGTGTACGCGGCCTAAGGGTTTCCTGAAACCTGAACATTATTTCAAGGGTTCCTCAAAAGGGTGCAAGAAGCCGGGCTATAGCTGTCTGTCCCCACTGGGAAGATTGACCTTCACTACTTGTCCACGTGACCATGGTCACAAAAAGTGATTTGGATTAAAAAATAAATAAAACTGAAACGGGGGAGGGAATCTTCCAAAAGTGGCGCTAAGGGTAACTACTTCAGTAGCATAGATGGCAAAAACTGACAAGGCTACTAACCATTCTATATTCTTTAGGAAAGGTTTAAAAAAAATGATATGCACAAAAATGAAATTTATATTAAATCATGTCTGCATTTCTGTAAAGATCTTATGGGTATATTAGGATTGAAATAATTAGTGTTTAAGATCACTGATCCTGGAGATGATGGTAATGTTCAGTCAAGTATCTCCTCATTCATATTCGACCAGAAATATGTTTGCTGAATATAAATGTGGCTGGATTTTAATGCACTGGATTACAGAAAAAAAAAAATTAATATTATATATATATATATATACATACATACATGCACATAGTAGGACGGACCAATAAATATGCCATAATAAAGAAATCAATTTTACACCACACTGTGAGGCCGTGGCATGTTGTGCCATACCCAGTGTCCTACATAGTTTATAAACGAGCCTTCCGCTCCGCTGTCATTCTCAGAACATTATCAAATTCCACAACACGATGCGGAAAGGAGACCCATCCCAGAGGATGCATGCTTCTGCTGTATTGTAAGCTTCACTGGTTGTACAAGTTTCTTGTGACTATTTGGTGGGCCATGATGCATTGCAATTCTATGACACCACAGTTGTGACCATGGGGTTTTTTGCTTTGACTGTGAGCCAACTGAGGATTTCAACTTAAATTCTGACTTTAACCACTTCAGCCCCCAAGGATTTGGCTGCTCAATGACCAGGCCATTTTTTTGTGATACAGCACTATGTCGCTTTAACTGACAATTGCGTGGTCGTGCAATGCTGAAAACAAAATTTACGTCCTTTTTTTTTTCCCCCACAAATAGAGCTTTCTTTTGGTGGTATTTGATTGCCTCTGTGGTTTTTATTTTTTGTGCTATAAACAAAAAAAAAGTATTTTGGGTTAGGGGGTTAAGGTTAAAGCTAGGGTTTAGGGTTTCCCCTAGAAGAACAAGGTTAGGACTCAGGGATTGGAATAGGGACCTCCCCAAAGGTCAGCAGACATGTCAATCGGTCGGGCTGACCCACCCCCAAATGTGTTCTGCCTACCCCAACTAAGTCGGGGCATGAATAAGTCGGGGCAAGCCCTTTTTTAATATCTCCAAAAAATAAAATATTTAAAAAAACTAAATTTCTTCCACAGTTTAAGCCGATATGTATTCTTCTACATATTTTTTTGTAAAGAAAATAAGTGTATATTGATTGGTTTGTGAAAAAAAGTTTTATAGCGTCTAAAAAAATAGGAGATAGATTTATGGAATTTTTTTTATTTATTTTTTTTACTAGTAATGATGGTGATCTGCGTGGGTTTTTTTTTTTTTTTTTTTTAAATCAGGACTGCAACATTATGGCAGACAGATCGGACACTTTTGACACTGTTTTGGGACCAGTGACATTTATACAGTGATCAGAGCTACAAATAGCCACTGATTACTGTATAAATGACACTGGCAGGGAAGCGGTTAAACACTAGGGGACGATCAAGGGGTTAAGCGTGTTCCCTGGATGCGTTCTAACTGTAGAGGGGTGGTCTCACTACAACATGACAGAGATCCTTGCTCCCGATGGCAGGGAGCAGTAGATTCCTGTTATGTCACTAGGCAGACTTGTTTGCATCTCCCCATTCTGCCTCTCCTCGTGGCAATCGCGGGCCACCAGCGAACATCGAGTTTGCGGGACCTGTGGGCACACTCCCTCCAGCTAGGCGGCAAATTCAAGGTGATGTACAGGAAGCCCTTTGGCCGGCCGTGCCATTCTGCCAATGTAGATCGGTGTGCAGCGGTCAGAAAGTGGTTAAAAAATAAAACTGATGCAGCCAACGCATCTAAAAATTGGTAAGCTGCAATAAAATGTTGGGTTTAATACCACTTTTAATCTCTGCCTTCATCCAAAATGTAAAGCCAACATCCCAGCAAATGGCTAAATACAGATAATTTGCATGCAAGAGCTGTTTATCGGTCATTGGATTTGTGCACGGGTGCCCATGATTTACACAGAGCAGTCTTTCCTGGCGAGGGAAGAGTTCTTTAGCTCTGCAGTTTCTCCTACGGTTCTGGTCACCGTACCAGATACAGTGTTGCCAACCTACCAGATTGAAATTTACTGGAACATTACGTTTTTTCCTGCCATTTCCTAAAGTTGGCAAAATGCAGCTTTAAGTGTACATTTCAGTATTTAGGCCACAAACAAGTACAATAAGCAAATAGCAATGTGATTTAGTGCCGATTTAGTGCCGTTTCACACTACCGCGACTTGGTATCTGACTTGTCAGACCTCAAGTCGCCCCAAGTCGTTGACATCAGAAATTCCATTGAAGTGAATGAAAGCCGTCTTAATGCAAACTACTGAAGTGGCTCCGACTTCGGAAAAGGTTTCTGTACTACTTCAATCTGAATTCTAGGCAACTTGTACCCATTGATATTAATGGAAGTCGCCTCCAAAGTCGGATCGTGTCTTAACTGAAGCAACAACACAGGAAGAAAAAATAGTTTTCTTAGGCAAACCTCTCCCTCCCACAGAGCTGATTGTTGTTTGATTGGCCACTGGAAAGTCACCTGTCCTGGAGGCGACTTGAAGTCGCCTTGTAAGTTGCGCTCAGGTCGTGTCCAGGTCGCCTCACAAAGTCGTGTTGCCCCTGTGTAAACCGGCACTTGGGGTAGATATTAAAGTGATTTAAAAAAATTAAAACACAAAAAGTTTACAAATAACAAACATGGCATACCTCCACTGTGCAGCTCGTTTTGCACAGAGTGGCCCCAACCCTCCTCCTCTGGGGTCCCTCTGTGGCTCTTGATGCTCCTCCCTGCATCAGATAACCCCTTAGGAGAAGCACTCTCCTGAGGGAGTTACAGTGCGGGCGTGCTCCAGTGTCTATGGACGCAAATGCTGGACCCAGCCCCGCCCTTCCGGGGCCGTGTCATTGGATTTGATTGACAGCAGCAGGAGCCAATGGCTGCACTGCTATCAATCTGTCCAATCAAGAGTCGGGACCCCGTGTAGAGAGGGACAGTGCGTCTCCACCGAGGGAATTTTCGGGGCTCAGGTAAGTAAAACGGGGGGGGTTGGGGGGCCGGTCACTGCCAGAAGTTTTAATCACCTTAGTGCATAGAATGCATTAAAGGTGAAAAAAAAAAAAAAACACAAGGTTTTACAACCCCTTTAAGGCAAAAACATACTATATTAAAAATAAAATTTAAAAATACAGTAAGTATCTGATGATGACGACACCTCACTGACACGCCCCCTCCTGAGTCACAGTGACAGTCTCTCTCCAAGCCAGGTGCTCCCTTCAGTCCAAACAGCACTGACAGTCCCACTTCTGGTTTTCCTTGCTCCCGTCCTGCAGACCCGCACACAAGGCTCTGATGGCTCCACTTGACTCCCTTACACCATGACATCACACAACACACTCAGGCACCGCATCCGCCAGACCCGTTCCAAACGCACTGTAGTAACTGGATGGTCTCAGCAGGCCCCAGACCGGAACTGCACATGCACAGTTTCGAGCCAAGGTTGACAGCCATGTTTTTTACTGGCAACCTTTTCCTGTCACTGGCAGGAGAAAAGCACCTGCTTTTTTACTGGCTGCCAGTAAAAATACTGACGGTTGGCAACACTGACCAGAAACAGTATGTAGATAAAGTTCAGACTGCAATGGATATTTTCTGCTACTTACTACTTCCATTACCATGCCTTAAACATCTAGGGAGTACCAATACTTTTTTTTTTAGTACTCGTCGATACCCACTGCACCTGTTTTGTTTACACTTCACCTGTCAGCAATGGTACGAAAGCATTGAAAATTTATTTACAATTGGCATAAAAAAAATTTTTATTTTTTTAAATTTGCTTTTTTTAATTTTATTTATTAATTTTTTTTATGTGAAACTTGTACATATATGTTAAAAGGGATAAAAATAAACAAAGCCAAAAATAAATAAATAAAAAACGTTTGAGTTAATAGTTTATAAAATAGAAATGAACAAAAACAAAAAAATAGAATAAGGAGTTAATTAAGGCTGATTAGAGTAATTTAAGGGTTAATAAGTGGTTAAACAGAGGAACATTTAATAAAAAAAATAAAAAATGATTTTACTTGACCGGTTGTTTTAAACAGACCTTATTTGTAGATCGAAGTTCATCAGAACAGATGATATAAACAGAAAAATTCCAAAAAGAAAACCATGTTTCCTCTTATCTTTCGGTTTCAGCTGCCGAGCATTGTTGTTGATAAACGTTGCCAGGCTGTTTTTTTTTTTTGGAAACTTCAAATTGCGTGACTTAAGCCTCATAAACACGATTGGATTTTCCAACAGGAAATGTGTGATGACAGACTGTTGGTGGAAAATCCGACCGTTTGTATACTCCATTAGACAATTGTTGTCGGATTTTCCGCAGACAATGTTAGATGGCAGGCTTTAAAATTTTCCGCGGACAAATGCTGTTGTCGGATTTTCCAAGCACGTGTACACAAGTCTGTCAGACAAAAGTCTAAAGTACAAACACGCATGCTCAGAACTAAGGACGAACCAGAAGCGGTCGGTCTTGTAAACTAACATTCGTAATGGAGAATTAACATTTGTGACATGGCAAATTATGAAATCTCCAAATGCAGCGTACAATTCTCTTCTTCTTTAATGGGATAATAATGAAGCTGCTTTGCTGGTGATACTGATGGAGTTATTGCAAACAAATTTCAGGGTTTTTTTTTTTCTAGTGATATCAAGAATAATATTATTCTTTTTTTTTTTTTTTTTTTGGGCAAGTTACCACAACACCATTATCCCGTAGTTTTTAAGATCAAAGATACAACTATGTTGGTGGCCCTTGTTAATTTTACATTGTATTTTTTTTAAATGTAACTGCCTACTCCCAAGCTGTCATTTGAAGTAAAACACATAGCCAAGTGTTATTCTCCACATTTTTTTTTTTATTGTGGCTTAAAAAAGAAAATTAGACATGCTATCTGCCAATAGAACTTAACTAAAAAATTGCATTCTATGCATCCAAAAATATAACAAATCAAATCATTATTATTCAACCAAAAAATAAAATAAAAGCCTCATGCATGTGTCCTGCTTCTTAATATAGAGGGTCAACAATGCCAAGAGTTGGTGAAAGCAGGGGTCCGTCATCTGGAGACAATTCACGAAAGTTATCCGGATTATTCTCCTGGAGCTTCCGCAGCAAAGGCATATGACATAATTGGTCACGATTAATAAAGCAACCAATTTTTTGGCCAAGAAATCCTCCCCTCTTCCTGGACTGGACTTGGGTCAAAGCAATAACTCCAAGGCCAATAATAAATAACACGGTATCTCCTCCAAATCGGCAACATGTCTGGTTGATGAACCGCCCTTCAGAAACAACTGAAAAGCACGAATCAAACACTCATCAAACTTCTACTAACACAAAATTAGCAGAAGGAGCCCAAAGAGTGGCGCTAAAGAGCTGAAAAACCATGTAGCACGTCACTAAGTTCGTGTTTGTTGGCCGACAATTCCTTGCCGTTCAAGACAAGTTTGGGGCCAACACCCTTCGGACAAAAGTCCTAGGTATTGTCTGCGGAAAATCTGATCATTTGTACGAGGCTTTCGTTTACACTTCAGCTGTCAACAGGGGATCCCCACTGACATCTGAAAGAATCAAGCCAGAAAGTATTGGTTTTAGATATCGGAGGAGTATTTGCACGATTACCAATACTCTTGATAGTGCTTAGTATCGGCACCACCCTATAAATATATATATTGTTTTAATTTTGAATACTTTGTCCTATGTTCCTACATGCTTTCTAATCCTAGTAATGAGTACAGAACTGTCCCTCTTTGAAAGAAATAGCTGCAGCTCGTCTCTGTGAACAATTTCCTGAGACAAGCAACGGCAAGAGGAATGGAGAGTCTGACACCCACCTAGGGTTGCCACCTGTCCGGGATTTGAGTCAAGTGTCCTGAAACCCGGACACATTATTCAGACCAGGCTGTGGCTCCCCAAGTAGCCAAGACAGTCACACACAAATTTGTTGCTGACCGGGAGCTGTGGGCAGCTGTCCGGGGGCAGGTGCGGCGTCACTGGGGAGCAGGGCGAAGATGTCAGCAAGAGCAATTTGGCCACACCCACTGTTCGCTGTGGCACGCTATGTGCACCGCATTACTATTCTTCTTGGGGCAAAAAAGGTGCCCCAGGCCACCAAAGAGTTTGGGTTTGGCTTATAGAAAAGGTGGCAACCTACACCCACCCCCTTCCCCTACATTCCTTTTGGTGTTGCTGGCCTTGAAACTGTTCACAGCCAAGACAATCTGCAGCTATGACTCAACAATCTCCTTCAAAGCAGTTGTCTGACTGGCTGTGGCAGGAAGGGAGGGGGCAGTTCACTAATAACTAGGGTTTCAGGGTGGCGCCTTTTACTTGCCATGTCCTATGGAGCCACCCTTGCATGCAGGACCTTACACTGTGTGCATCAATAGAAAAGCAAGCCCAAAGACTAGGATTGCAAGGCAATCTCCTACTTATCCCTCATCCTCCTCCACCCTCCCTAGTCTAATCTAACAAACTGACTCCAAACGTCACTGTCCACTGTTAAGACCTGAAGTTCAGGGAAGCAGCACTGAAAAGGCAGGAGCCAGCAGCATGGAAGGTTATAAACTGATGAATAAGAATTTTATCAAATAATTTTCCAGGGTGTATTTTATTGTGCTCAAAAGTGTTGAGCTAAAAAAATGCTGCGAGTTTAATACTACTTTAACCAGTTCCCACCCACGCTATAGCCAAGACGGTTATAGCGCAGGCTTACATTTCGGGGAGGGCATCCATGGATGTCCTCATGTGATCGTGGCGCACTCACTGCATCTTTGGGACACAGCTGATCACAGATCGGGGTCTGTGGCCCTTTACCACATGATCAGCTGTGCCCAATCACAGCTAAATACGATGTTAACACAAGCTGGTTATCGGCATTCCTTTCCTCAGGCTGGCAGTGTGAGGAGAGGAGAGACGATAACTGTCTTGTATGAAAAAGATTTCTGCGTTGATTATCAGTGTCTTGATTATCAGTAGAGTTCCCACCAGTGCTGCCAATCAGTGCCCATCAGCGAAGGAGAAAAATGACCTGTTTGCAAAAATTTGTATAATAAATTACAAAAAAAGTTTATTTATTTTTTTTATTTTTTTTTTTGGTCATTTTACATTTGTTTAGCAAAAAATAAAAAACCCAATGGTTATTAAATAGCACCAAAAGAAAGCTCTGATAATGATAAAAATGTCATATGGGTACAGTGTAACATGACCGCGCATTTCTATTTCAAAGTGCGACAGTGCTGAAAGCTGAAAATTGGCCTGGGCAGAAAGGGGGTAAAAGTGCCCTGTAGGCAAGTGGTTAAACTGGGGCCTATATGAACTGTCCGATTTCACAATAGTTTAGAAGTACCACAAAAGCTTTTACTTTAAAGGCAATAGAAATTCTTTTGGTAAGTAAATATATTGAATTTTTCAGATCTTTGCTTTGGACGCTGGAGATTATGGAAGAAGAGAAGCACTTGGTAGCTCCCATATGCCATTGTGTATCTTTAGTGGTTGCTGGTATCCAGTGCTGGGACAAGGCCATTTGGTGCCCAGGGCGAAGATGGCAAACTGCGCCACCCCCCCTTTTTAAGAAAGAATCAATGTTGTTTCAAAACAAGAATATACTTATTATGGGACATTCTGATGGGCAAATTGTATGTTAAGGGGCACCCGGATGGGCACATTTTATGTTAAGGGGCACTCTGATGGGCACAACAAAACGTGCCCCTTTATGTAAAATCTGCCCATCAGAGTGCCCCTTATTACAAAATGTGTCCATCAGTGTTGCTCTTAATATGCCCAGAGTGCCCCTTAACATAAAATGCGCCCATCAGCGTTTCCCTTAACATAAAATAAGGGTCACGCTGATGAGCACCTTTTATGTTAGTGTGCATGCTGATGGGCACATTTTATGTTAAGGGTCACACCAAAATGTGCCCATCAGTGTGCCCCTTAAAATAAAATGTGTCCATTAGAGTGCCCCTTAACATAAAAAAAGATGCCCATCAGCATGACCTTTAACAAAATATGCCCAGCAGTCTGCACAATAAAAATATGCCCATTAGTAATCACTATCAATGGGGAGCCAGGACCCGGGATCCGCGAGTACCAGGGGGCGAGGCGCAGGGCGCCCATGTGACGTCACGCCCCTACTCCGCCCCTTCTGCAACCCTCCCCCATACCAGCTCTTCACCCTGAAGGTGCCATAGACATCCGCTACGTAGAAACATGGAAACATTTTGCCAAGAGTCGAATGTCAAGGCACTAGACGGGTCTGAGTTTGTTATGAAAGCAGGCATGTTGAAGTCTGGGGCTGGCCTACCTCTGTCTTCCAAGCCAGCATGAGAAATGGGCAGGCAGGACCGTGGCTTGGTATGCCCAGAATTTCAGAGCGAGGTGAGATGTTTGCCGTGGGCTCGCACTCCACCGGGAGGTACCTGCAGCTGGCCTAGCAACTGACTCAGCAATCTCTGCGACAAACTTTTAATGTGTGGGAAATGTTTTCATGATCTGAGTTTACAAGGAAAGGAACCTGGACCAGGAATGACGTCTAATTTGTTTTAATGATCTATCCATCGTAATTTTACTATCACAATGACCCTTTGCTAGCTTGAGCAATAAAACGCGTTCGCTGAGCTGTATAAGATAGGGCCACAAGTCTTTTTTGTTTGCTTTTGAAATAAGTGTAGGTGAAATGCTGAAGTACAGACGAGTTCTGTGGCAATTAAATTAAAATAGGAGGATGTAATATCTCACCGCGCAACCCTCAGCTGTATTTTGTACTGATGGAAGGTGGTGGTGAGGCTACAGATTTAGCTTCTTGAAGCACTTTATCTGCAGAATGCCATGACCAGGCCATTTTTTGCTATTCATCACTGCACTACTTTAACCGGCAATTGCTTGGTCATGCGACACTGTTATTTGATCACCACTTTTTTTTATTTTTTATATGAAATTGTAAAAAAAAAAAATTTACTTTCTGCCAGAAAAACATCCATGTAAAAAAAAAAAATCGAATTTCTTCATAAAAACTTAGGCCAAAATGTATTCTGCTACACATATTTGGTTTGTGTGAAAGTTATAGTATCTACAAATAGTGATGGCCGAACGGTTCGCCCGGCGGTCGTTTCGCGGCGAATTTCGGCTGTTCGCGGTCCGCCCGATCGGCGGACTGTTGCCGCCGTTCGCCCGGCGGACTTCCGTGTTTACTGTGTAAAAGAACTTTGACCTATGATGACACATCCATCATGGGGTACAGGACAGCCAATTGAGACATTACAGCACATGGACACTTGGACATTCCCCCTAACTTATAAATAGACTCGATCCGGCGGCCATTTTACATTCTTTCTTCTGTCACTATAGGGAGAGGTTGCTGTGTGGAGCAGGGAGAGATTGCAGTGACCCAAATCGCTAGCTATTTGGTACACAAAAGTTCTTTTCAGGACTGGTATAGGTGTTAGGTGTAGTTCAGGATATAGGTTTGCTGTGCTAGTGATTGTTGCAGCAGCCTGAGTGTCTTTTGTCAGTTTAGAGAAAGGGACAGGACGGTGTGTGCTGCAGGGACAGTCAGTTTAGTCATTAGCTGTTACTATCAGGTCCACAAAAGTGCTATTCCAGTTATTGTTCTAGTAGCCTCTGTTTTGTCAGTTTATATAGGGACAGGCAGGAAGCTGTGTGTGAGGCAGTGAGGGTCAGTTTAATCAGTAGCTGTTACTATATTAGGTCCACAAAGGTTCTTTTCAGGACTGGTATCAGTGGTATGGTAATAGGCTTGTACACGTATAATATTCTTTCTTCCAAATATAGAAAGAATATTATACTTGACTGCTGCCCTTCTGCTGCAGTCTGCTAATCAGTCACACACAACCTACTTGTTCCACAAAGGTCCTTATAAGGACTGGTAACCTGGTGTAGGGTGTTATAGTACATAGGGTTGAGTGAGGTACAGTCTGCTATTCTATAAGTACTGGTATAGTTCCACAATACATAGGGTTGAGGTGCACTACTGCTGACCGCTGCCCTATACTGCAGCAGTCCTTCATCAGTATAGGGACTGACGTGCAGTCTGCTAATCAGTCACACACAACCTACTTGTTCCACAAAGGTCCTTATAAGGACTGGTAACTTGGTCTGTCTAGGGTGCTACAGTACATAGGGTTGAGTGAGGTACAGTCTGCCATTCTATAAGGACTGGTATAGGTCCACAATACATAGGGTTGAGGTACACTACTGCTGACCGCTGCCCTATACTGCAGCAGTCCTTCATCAGTATAGGGACTGACGTGCAGTCTGCTAATCAGTCACACACAACCTACTTGTTCCACAAAGGTCCTTATAAGGACTGGTAACTTGGTCTGTCTAGGGTGCTACAGTACATAGGGTTGAGTGAGGTACAGTCTACTATTCTATAAGGACTGGTTACTGGGCTACTCTATCTGAGACAAGTGAACAACAGGAGTCAGAAGAGGAGTCAGAGGAGGATGGTGCCGGGGCGGATAAGGAGGAGCAAGAAGAGCATGCTTTAAACCTTTCTGGGATCCCTGTTGTGCGTGGATGGGGAGAGGAGAATGAAGAGGACGACATTATCCTGGATTATGAGCAGGAGCCAGGCCACCACACCGCTTCCAGTTTAGTGCAAATGGGGACCTTCATGCTCCAGTGTTTTAATAGGGACCCCCGTATAAAAAGCATAAGGGTCAAGGACCAGTACTGGGTGGCAACGTACTTAGACCCCCGGTACAAACACAAAATGGCGGAAATGTTACCGCCATCACAGAGGGCTGGCAGAATGCAGCACTTCCAGGCCTTGCTTCGAGAAATGCTGCATTCTGCTTTTGCGTGCGCTGGCAGAGGAGCAATTCCCACTCCCAGAGAAGGAGTTGCGGGTACCAATCCAAGAGCACCTGCAAGAAGAGGCCGGTTTGAAGATGTGTTGGTGACTTTGGATATGAGGTCATTCTTTCAGCCGACCCATCGACAGGTGTCATCCGGATCCAGCATCAGGGAACGCCTAGACCAGTGATGGCGAACCTTGGCACCCCAGATGTTTTGGAACTACATTTCCCATGATGCTCCACTACACTGCAGAGTGCATGAGCATCATGGGAAATGTAGTTCCAAAACATCTGGAGTGCCAAGGTTCGCCATCACTGGCCTAGACCGTCAGGTGTCCGACTACGACTACATCGGGTTAACGGCCGATGTGGATGCTCTGAGGAGTGATGAACCCCTGGACTACTGGGTGGGCAGGCTTGACCTCTGGCCAGAGCTTGCCCAATTTGCAATCGAACGGTTGGCTTGCCCCTCATCCAGTGTCCTGTCTGAAAGGATGTTCAGCGCAGCAGGGGGGATCGTGACCGATAAGCATACTCGCCTAGCTCACGACAGTGTTAACTACCTCACATTTCTAAAAATTAATGAGGCATGGATCTCGGAGGAATTCAACACATGTGACCAGTAGACCATGTATATGTCTATTAACAATTTTTTTAATCGAGCACACAGACCTTCTTTCTTCATTTGGCTCACTTCCTTGTCCAAAAAAAGCACACCGTACTATATGCCCGTACCCTCCTGTTTGAAGAGGTTGAGCGGTGTCATATTTCTACTGGGGCTGCTTATTATGATGGGCTCCCACCATCCCTGTGCTGTGCTGACTTCCTCCTGGGGCTGCTTATTATGAGGGGCTCCCACCATCCCTGTGCTATGCTGACATCCTCCTGGGGCTGCTTATTATGAGGGGCTCCCACCATCCCTGTGCTATGCTCATTATGAGGGGCTCCCACCATCCCTGTGCTATGCTCATTATGAGGGGCTCCCACCATCCCTGTGCTATGCTCATTATGAGGGGCTCCCACCATCCCTGTGCTATGCTGACTTCCTCCTGGGGCTGCTTACAGTGCAGGTGTCAGTGCTGTATATCACGGTGCTGATGTCAGTGCTCTCTATCACGGTGCTGATGTCAGTGCTTTATGTCACGCTGCTGATGTCAGTGTTCTCTATCACGGTGCTGGTGTCAGATCACTCTATCACGGTGCAGGTGTCATTGCTGTATGTCACGCTGCTGGTGATCATCTCCTGCACCCTCTTCTTTGCCTACCTTGACCTTCCCTCTCCTCCATTGCCTTCATGCGCTCCACAGTCCTGAATTGTCACAACAATTTCCCATATAAAAAAGAATGCTTGTAGTTGTCGATCCCAGATTCACCTTATACATGTGTTATGTCATTGGCCATGTGGTGGGACTATGTTTGCACAGCTAGTAATTATTTTGTGGCTGCAAATTTGACCTGTAGGTTTGCAAAGTTCGCCTCCCATTGAAGTCAATGGGGCCCGCCGCGAACGCTCAGGTTCGCAAACTATCGGCCGCGTTCGCGAAACGTCCCGTCGGAAGTTCGTCCATCACAATCTACAAACAATGGGATATATACTGGAATTTTTATTTATTTTATTTGTACTGGTAATGGTGATTAGCAACTTATAGTGGGACTGCAAGAGTGCACTGGAAAATCTGACACTAGCTGACATCACCAGTGACACTAATATAAGTGATATGTGCTAATAATATACACTGTCACTATACTAAAGATACTGGCTGGGAAGGGTTAACCGTGCTGCTTTTACTAAGCAATGTGTCAGTGTTTACTCCCTGCACATCCCATCTAGCAGGGTGGGTAAAAAAAATGATCAAAAAAAAAGATAAAAATAAAAAATTGATTTGTTTTTATTTAAATCAGATTTGATTTTTATCAGAATTTATATTTTAATAAACTGCTTTTGGAGTAAAGATCTATCTAAAGATGGTTTTCTATTTAAGATACATTAGCAATTTAGTTTATTCAGGATGAAATGGAGCTTAGTTATGTAGCAAGCTGAGATAACATGCATTTACACAATTTCACAGTAACCATGACATAAAACAAAGTTCAGGAATATTCCTTTATCCCACTGTAGCGAGGTCCTGGGTTTCCAGAGGCCTAATAGGGGCCTCCAGAGTTAGGGACAGCTGACATCCTTCTGTGTAGGGTGGGTTACGAGACATGGTGGGTACAATTCAAGGTAGATTAATGGGCGCCAGACACTTCTTAAATGCAAAGAGATTTATTGTCTCTTAATCAGAACTGTGGGAGAGAGGGTTAGGACCAGGACATCCTTTAGTAGACACAATGTTAATTGGCAGACTCCAAGACTTCTATAGCTAGACAGCCATGTAGGGAAAGGCACCCAGCCTGACGCCATATCTGCATGTGTAGACACGCTGTCTCCTATGGCAACAATCTTGAAAAGTTTCTAACAAAGGTTGCAATGAACTCTTTCACTTCCTTCACCATTTCCTCTTTCGATCTTCACTCAACTGAGCTCCCAGTTGATCACCTAGATCCGCTGATCTACTGCCACTGGATCTCCTGAGCTCTTCTAATCTTCTCACTGATTATCTTCTTCAAGCGTCACCCCCACATCCCTGCTGAGTCCCTAGCTTGGCACTCACAGATACTCTCCAAGCGTCACCCCACTGGCCTGCTCGGTCCTTGGCTTGGCACACAAGACTGCTCTTCAAGTGTTAACTCCCTTGGCTGGGTCCCTGGCTTGACACCTGCTGAAGTTTCCAAATTCTTCACTATCCCCAGTTGGTGAGAATACTGCTCTGGTACTTGCTTCAGCTGCTCACGGTGGTCCCTGGTAATAAGGTGGATGGTCCCTCTGACCACAACAGGTTCTCATGGCCAGCAGAACCGTCACTTCTGCCCAGGGCAGTACAACACACGTCCACCCAGAGAGACATTCAGGTGGCACAGAACCCCGATCACCTGACCTCACCCAAATAAATAGGCTCTCCCAGCAGGCCAAAGGACCCAAGAAGATCCCTGCCCTTTGGCTGAGATACTCTATTTCTAATCTGTCCTTGCAATGCCCTTGTTTTATCTAATGCCACCAGATACCCAGCCATCTAGTGACAGAAAAGAGAAGTGCAGCAATTCCAGAATTAGGGTGGAATCAATTGGTCTCCTATCAATTGGCCAAGGCAACTATACCTGGGAGGTAAATTTACTAGTAACCCTGCCTAAATCCTTGGGGTGCTATACCATTGTTTTGCAAATCTATGTATACTACAAACTGGTATGATTGAGTCAGTTCTAATATCGCTGTTTTACTAACCTGACAGTTTATTATTCTAAATAGGAAACCTTCATTTTGTTTGCAAATATTAAATATTCTAACTACCAGCAAAAATAAGTCCTTACATTTAAAAAGCACCTGTCATTTCAGATCCATTATGGCAGCGCCTGTTAGTGGGCATCACCTCACCTGCTGCCGCCACTTCCCTCACCAGCCGTTCCCCCATATTCCCCCTCTCAGCAAAAATCCTCAGCCTCCCTTCCAGCACAAATCCCCTCAGCACAAACCTTCCCACGATTTCCCCCTCCTAGCAAAAATCCCCCCTCTTCTACCCAGTTATAGCACATATCTCCCTTCTCAGTAACATGCCCCCATATCCCTCCTTCTAGCATAAATTCCCCAACGCCCCCCCCCCAAATCCCCTCTCAGCACAAATCATCCCCCACATCTCCCCCCATCCCAGCACAGATACCCCCTCTTGGCACAACCCCCCCCCCATATCCTCCCCAAACCCCTCCTTCTTACACATCTTATACGCCCCCAAATCTCCCCTCTGAGCACAAATCCTTACCCCCTTTCAGTATATAAATCCCCTCCAAATCTCTCTTCTTACACAAATCCTCTTATCCCCCTTCCCCTGACGCCCCCTCAGCACAAATCGATTACTTGCCCCTTCCCACTAAATCCCCCCCCCATACAAATACACCAACCTGAGCTGAGGAGGAACCTATGGGAAACTTCCCTCGGTGCTCTGACACTACTGCTGCCCTAAAACATGCAGCCAGCTGGGAGAGATAGTTGCTGCTGCTATAGTGTCGGCAATCACTGTGCTGGAGACCCAGGGACACCCCGCAGGAGATGCGGGAAAATGCTGGGTGCTAGTGATCACCGACACTCCCTCCCTGCCTAGTCCCTGCCCTGGTGACCACACACACACACAGCAATGCAATCTCTCTATTGCAGCCGACATCTCCCCACCGGCTGCCTGTCACGGTAACTTACCGCTGAGATTTTTTCGGCTGCAATAGAGAAACTGCATCGCGGTGTGCAGTACCCCATACACTGCGCACAAGCTGCTGGGCCAGTGCCCATGCTAGCACTTTCCCGCTGGACAAGTCCCTGGAACCAAGTGCTGGATCTTTTTTCCGGGACTTTGCTCCACTCCGGGACTCAGCCTTGATTCGCGGGGACTTACATAAAATCTCAAGACGGTCCCAGCGAATCCGGGACAGTTGGGAAGTATGCCACGTCTAAAGCTGAGCCTCCATGTTGAATTGCTCCATAGAATATGGCTAGGATAAAGACATGGATAAACGAGTTTAGGGTGGAGGAACTTGACTGGCCTGCACAGAGTCCTGGCCTCAACCCGATAGAACACATTTGGGATAAATTAGAGCAGAGACTGTGAGCCAGGCCTTCTCGTCCACATCAGTGCCTAACCCCACAAATGTGCTTCTGGAAGAATGGTAAAACATTCTCATAGACACACTTCTAAACCTTGTGGACAGCCTTCCCAGAAGAGTTGAATCCGTTATAGCCAAGTTGGGCCAACTCAAATATTGAACCCTAAGGTCTAAAGCCTCGTACACACAAGCAGATTTTCCGCAGACAAAACCTCAGACTTTTGTCTGGAGGGGTGTGCCTGGATTTTGTCTTGCATACAAATGGCAAGGAATTGTCGGCCAACAAACACGAATGTACTGACATACTTTGTGTTTTTTCAGCTCTTTAGCTCCACCCTTTGGGCTCCTTCTGCTAATTTTGTGTTAGTAGAAGTTTGGTGAGTGTTGATTTGCACTTTTCAACTTGAGCGTTTCATTTAACGCTTTTCGTTTAGCGCTATTCAGTTTGCGCTTTTCATTTCATGCTCTTCAGTTCATTTCTGAATGGCCATTCGTCAACCAGACATGTCGTGGAATCGGAGGAGATAACATGTTATTTAATTATTGGCCTTGGAGTTATTGCTTTGACCCAAGCCCAGTCCAGAAACAGGAAAAAGAGGAAGAGGAGGAGGAGGAGTTGGAGGAGTTCTTGGACCAAAAATTGGTTACTTTATTAATCGTGAACAATTATGTCATATGCCTTTGCTGCGGGAGCTCCAGGAGAATAATCCGGATGATTTTCGGAATTATCTCCAGAAGACAGACCCCTGATTTCACCAACTCTTGGAATTGTTGACCCCCTATATTAAGACTCAGGACACATGCATGAGGCTTTTTTTTTTTTTTTGATTGAATAATAATGTTTTGATTTGTTATATTTTCTATATTTTTGGATGCATAAAATGCACTTTTTGGTTAAGTTCTATTGGCAGATAGCATGTCTATTTTTATTTGTTTGCTCTTTTTAATGCACAATAAAAAAAATTGTGGAGAATAATACTTTGCTATGTGTTTTACTTCAAATGACAGTTTGGGAGTAGGCAGTTACATTTAAAAAATACAATGTAAAAATCAACAAGGGCCGCCAACATAGTTGTATCTTTGATATTAAAAAACTACAGGATAATGGTGTTGTGGTAACTTGCTCAAATTAAAAAAAAAAAAAAAAAAAAGAAAACACACCACAATATTATTCTTGATTTCGCTAGAAAAAAAAAGCCTTTGAAAATTTGTTTGCAATAACTCCATCAGTATCACCAGCAAATCAGCTTCATTATTATCCATTAAAGAAGAAGAGAATGTGCGCTGCATTTCGAGATTTCATAATTTGCCACGTCACGAATGTTAATTCTCTATTACGAATGCTAGTTTACAAGACCGACCACTTTTGGCTCATTCTTGCTTCTGAGCATGCGTGTTTGTACTTTGGACGTTTGTCCAACGGACTTGTGTACACACGCTCGGAAAATCTGACAGACATTTGTCTGCGGAAAATGTTAAAACCTTCCATCCAACATTTTTCCGTGGAAAATCCGACAACAATTGTCCGATGGAGCATACTAACGGTCAGATTTTCCGCCAACAGCCTGTCATCACACATTTCTCGTAAGAAAATCCGATTGTGTGTATGAGGCTTTAGGTTCCATTCAAACCAATGCATTTTTACATGCTTTTTGTAGAAATGCAGGACATTTTTAACATGGGTTCCTATGGGACACGTTCACATCAATAGATTTTTGTGCCTCTGTGTTTTTGGAAAGGGACAGGGACAGTGCAATTTTTTGCGTTTTTTGGCTCAATAGACTTCAATTGAGAAGCTGCAGAAAGTGCGTTTTTAAAGGGATTGTTACCACAATTTGCTTTTTTTTTTTATCTGCCCAGCAACAAATTTTTCCAAATGTTCATACAAGGCAGGATGGATCAATGCTGTTTATGCCAAATTCTGATCCTACCATCTGAATGTCGCAGCTGAAATGGAGACTCATCAGACCAGACAATACTTTTCCAGTCTTCTATTGTCCAATTTTGGTGATTATGTGCGAATTGTAGCCTCAATTTTATGTTCTTAGCTGACAGGAGTGGCACCCATTGTGTGTGCTGTAGCCCATCTGCTTCAAGGTTCTGCATGTTCTGCATTCAGAGATGGTATTCTGCATGCTTTGGTTGTAACGAGTGGTTATTTGAGTTATTGTTGCCTTTCTATCATCTCGAACCAGTCTGCCCATACTCCTGACATCAACAAGACATTTTCCTCCACACAACTGCTGCTCACTGGATATTTTCTCTTTTTCGGACCATTCTCTGTAAACCCGAGAGATGGTTGTATATGAAAATCCCAGTAGATCAGCAGTTTTTGAAATACTCAGATCAGCCCGTCTGGTACCAACAACCATGTCAAAGTCACTTAAATCCCCTTTCTTCCCCATTCTGATGCTCAGTTTGAACTTTGGCAAGTTATCTCAACCACGTCTAGATGCCTAAATGCATTTAGTTGCTGCCATGTGATTGCCTGATTGTTATTATCAAGCAATTGAACAGGTGTACCTAATAAAGTGGCTGGTGAGTGTGTGTTATATATAGATTTATTATTATATACATACACACACACAGTTGCAATATAAAGTATGTTTACTCTTTTGGAATGATATGGATTTCTGCACAAATTGGTCATAAAATGTGATCTGATCTTCATCTAAGTATGTGAACCCTTGGATTTAATAACTGGTTGAACCTCCTTTGGCAGCAATAACTTCAACCAAACGTTTCCTGTAGTTGCAGATCAGACACGCACAGCAGTCAGGAGTAATTCTTGACCATTCCTCTTTACAGAACTGTTTCAGTTCAGCAATATTCTTGGGATGTCTGATGTGCATCGCTTTCTTGAGGTCATGCCACAGCATCTCAATTGGGTTGAGATCAGAACTCTGACTGGGCCACGCCAGAAGGCGTATTTTCTTCTGTTTAAGCCATTCTGTTGTTGATTTACTTCTATGCTTTGGGTCGTTGTCCTGTTGCAACACTCATCTTCTGTGGAGCTTCAGCTGGTGGACAGATGGCCTTAAGTTCTCCTGCAAAATGTCTTGATAAACTTGGGAATTAATTTTTCCTTCGATGATAGCAATCCGTCCAGGCCCTGACGCAGCAAAGCAGCCCCAAACCATGATCCTCCCACTACCATACTTCACAGTTGGGATGAGGTTTTGAAGTTTGTTGTGCTGTGCCTTTTTTTCTCCACACATAGTGTTGTGTGGTTCTTCCAAACAACTCAACTTTGGTTTCATCTGTCCACAGAATATTTTGCCAGTACTGCTGTGGAACATCCAGGTGCTCTTGTGCAAACTGTAAACACGCAGCAATGTTTTTTTGGACAGCAGTGGCTTCCTCAGTGGTATCCTCCCATGAAATCCATTCTTATTTAGGGTTTTACGTATCTTAGATTCGCTAACAGGGATGTTAGCATACGCCAGAGACTTTTGTAAGTCTTTAGCTGACACTGTGCTCTTGCAGTCATCTTTACAGGACGCCCACTCCTAGGGAGAGTAGCAGTAGTGCTGAACTTTCTCCATTCATAGACAATTTGTCTTACCGTGGACTGATGAACAGCAAGGCTTTTGGAGATACTTTTATAACCCTTTCCAGCTTTATGCAATTCAACAATTCTTAATCGTAGGTCTTCTGAGAGCTCTTTTGTGCGAGGCATCATTCACATCAGGCAATGCTTCTTGTGAAAAGCAAACCCAGAACTGGGTATGTGTTTTTTATAGGGCAAGGCAACTGTAACCAACACCTCCAATCTCATCTCATTGCTTGGACTCCAGTTGCCTGACACCTCACCCCAATTAGCTCTTGGAGATCTCATTAGTCTAGGGGTTCCCATACTTTTTCCACCTGCACTGTGAATGTTTACATGGTGCTTTCAATAAAAACATGGTAACATTTAATTCTGTGTGTGCTATTAGTTTAAGCAGACTTTGATTGCCTATTGTTGTGACTTTTTTTGACCAATTTGTGCAGAAATCCATATCGCTCCAAAAGGGTTCACATACTTTTTATTGCAACTGTGTATTTATAGATATATATTTATTATTATTTATTTTTTTCGATATAGATAGAGAGAGATATAGATACCTCAATCCTTGCCTCTGTGAAGCTACATCTCATTTCCCCCTGTTTATTTTAGTAATCACTTATGAATGTCCTGGAGTCTGAATACCTCATCCAAACAATATATAGATATTTCCAAGGTGCGTGTGTCATGTATTTAAAGGGTAACCATATGTCAGTGTGGGAGGAAAGCCTTGCTGACACAATGACATTTTCCGATGCCTTCCTTTACAACACTGGTGATGGGAGGATAAAAATGCCATCTAAAAAAAAGGTGACATAAATATTGTCCCTGCACATTATATAGCGTGATAAGAGAACTTCAGATCAGGCCAATTCAATGAAGTCTACACACACACACACACATATATAGCAATTAAAAAAATGCTAGTATTAAAGTGTTTGTAAAAAATCAAAACTTTTTTAGTTACCTTTGATTAGGGTAGGGAATATTAAAACCCCTATCAGGCTACAGTGCCAGGCCATGTCTTGGTAGGTTTGCAGTTGGACCATACTCTTTCCATTTTCGAATGGTGGAATGAACAGTGCTCTGTGAGATGTTCAGAGCTTGGGATATTTTTTTTTTTATATAACCTAACCCTGCTTTAAACTTCTCCACAACTTTATCCCTGACCTGTCTGGTGTGTTCCTTGGCCTCCATAATGCTGCTTGTCCACTAAGGTTCTCTAACAAACCTCTAAGGGATTCACAGAACCGCTGTATTTATACTGAGATTAAATTACACACAGGTGGACTTTATTTACTAAATTAGGAGACTTCTGAAGGAAATTGGTTCCACTAGAGTTTATTTAGGGGTACAGTTTCAAGGCACTATTTATTCAAGGCACTGTATATATGTCTGTCTGTGTCCTTCTGCAAACATTTCCTCTTCACTTCCGGGCATAGACACAGCTTGGTTCGCACTCTATTCCAGTGTGGGCAAACCCAGAGACAAAATTGTTTAAGGAAAAAGCCCATTTAGTACCAGTCTTTACTTAAAGTGGTTGTTAACCTCAGACATGAAATATGAGCAAAGCATATCCCTCTAAAGTGTGTACTTGTCTCAGTCTAGAGCACAAAGTGTCATTTGTATCTGCAGCTATGTTCCTCAGTTGTCCCTATATTAAATAACCCTCCGAGGGTGATAAGTATAATGCCTAGTTACATAAATCAAAAGTGTAATATAAAAATATATATCTATAAATGTCTACTGAATAGTATCAAAAAGTGCAAAGTGCTACATTAAATAAAATAAAATAAACACACCACAAAGGTGATAGAATCCAAATAAATGAAAATCAAGTGAACAAAGGTAAGTAACTAAAAACAGTCTCTTAAAAAATTACTATTTTGATAAAGTGCAGAAAAAAAAAAAGTAAACGCACTACAGAGTCAATTGAAAACCTCCACAGAAACACAACTGCTTCAATTGAGTGCAAAGCCAAAAAACAGTGAATTGATCATAAAGTGCCAAGTGCGTCTTATAAATGTGCAAATAAGTAAACACTCTCCAGAGGTGATATAAGTGAACCACCCTAATAATAAACAAATGATATACAAGAAAATAAGAAAGAGTATATTTTTATATTTTTTTGTTTATTCTAAAGTTTATTCCCATGTGATCAGGAGAGGGTACCCTCTTTTTGGTCTAGGTATACTCTCTTATTTTCTTGTATATCATTTGTTTATTATTAGGGTGGTTCACTTATATCACCTCTGGAGAGTGTTTACTTATTTGCACATTTATAAGACGCACTTGGCACTTTATGATCAATTCACTGTTTTTTGGCTTTGCACTCAATTGAAGCAGTTGTGTTTCTGTGGAGGTTTTCAATTGACTCTGTAGTGCGTTTACTTTTTTTTTTCTGCACTTTATCAAAATAGTAATTTTTTAAGAGACTGTTTTTAGTTACTTACCTTTGTTCACTTGATTTTCATTTATTTGGATTCTATCACCTTTGTGGTGTGTTTATTTTATTTTATTTAATGTAGCACTTTGCACTTTTTGATACTATTCAGTAGACATTTATAGATATATATTTTTATATTACACTATTGATTTATGTAACTAGGCATTATACTTATCACCCTCGGAGGGTTATTTAATATAGGGACAGCGCAATACCAACATATCTTTAGTTTCATATTAAGTGGATACGGTGTGATCCATTCCGGTAGTAGCAGCAGCCCCTGACATTTGATAGATCACCAGTGGTAGCGCAGGAATAAAACACTCTCATTTATGTTCCTCAGTTACTTCTGTAGCGGCCATAACCCTTTGTAGGGCGGCCTTGACTTATTGGGCTTACCGGTTACCTCCACTTGGCTTGTTCTTCCACGTCTAGGGGTTCCCAGGGTTGATACCCAACAACTTGGACGCTGACACTAATAAAGTCCTTTTGAAAGGTTTTCTTTTGCAGGGGTAACATCCAATAACACAGTCTCATATAGGAACAGAGGGCAAGTGTGAAGAACTCAGGCACCTTGAACTGCAGACATAACAAAGTCTCTAATACCACCCAGGGAGTAGCCACTCTCAGCTGGGTACCTCACGACTGAACGGATCTCTAGCCAGAGACCATGGCAATCAGCACATTGATTCAGAACTTGTCAAAACCTCTGAATGTGAACAAGTTATAACTGAAAGTGGACAGGAACCTTTTTCTTCAGTACCTGGAACATTCTCTGTCTCCTTGATAGTACTGGAAAAAGCGTGGATTCATCAATGTCCTTCCCAACTCAGTAACCAGGCACTTCTCAGGATGCCAGCTTGTTGGCCCTCCTGGGAAGAGTCCACCCCGGTCACTTTCACGAGCTGTGGTGCCTCTCCAAGCCGAGAGCACACCCGAACACCTTGAATCCTCCCTCAGTTACTGCGCCTTGGACCAGCTGGTTCCGAGACTCGGGAACAGACGGATCCCTATCCCAGACCAGACGGGTCTATTGAAGGTAACCAACAGAAGCATGTTGTGGGATATCGAACACCCCGTGACCGGGACACCTCACGGGGCTACCCTGGTCCTGGAACCAGAACAGACCACACGGGCCTCACGAACTCCTCACTTGAACACGTGACCTCCACCTCTTAACTACCCCTTCCCAGACTCCTCAGTAGGGCCCGGCACACCCACTGATTGGTTCCGAGAAGGCTCATACCCAAAATGTCCAACCAGGCCTGGTTCTGGCTTGCCATGTGCACTTCACTGTACACATGACCAAGCAGAACTTTTAATACAGCCCAGCCAAACTAATGTCAAGGTTAACCTACATAATTAACCCTCAGAACCCCTATGGTTCTGAGGCAAAAACTAAATTTACACATGAATGACATTTTGTCCAAAATGTCATCCGCTACACTTCTGACAAGTTTTTCTGACAACAAGAGAAAAATGGTGACAGGAGAAGGATCTCAGGCTGATTGACAGACTCAGCTCTGTTCCTATGCATCTGTGAAAAGGGGGGGGGGGGTGTCCCTTCCCCCCCAGTCAGCTCTCAGAGATATTCTCACTGAGGTCTGAAGAGTGTAACTTCATCTCCCCACCCCCCTTTTTTCTGACATGACAGAAGTTTTATACCTTCTGTACTTTGAACTGATGTAGAGAAGTCAATACTTCAGATAAATAGATATTACTTATATAGGAAGATTTGTTTAATCTCCGTGCATCACCTGGGGCCAGTCACTTCACTGGGTAAATGTAGGGGTTTACAACCATGCTACAGAGTTAGGGATTGCATAAAGACGGGCTTTGTTTTTTCGGGAAGCAAATCTTATGCCGCGTACATACGATCAAACAATCCATTGTGTAGCCTCCAGCGGACTTTTTTTACCCGAAAGTACGGCGGACTTAGAAAGTAGTTTTGCCCTCCAATCTTTCCGTCGGACTCGCATTTCAGCGGATAATCCGGCCGTGTGTATGCCAGTCCGCCGTACTGTTGAAATGAACGGACTTTTCCCGCCCGGAGAAAAGTCTGCTCATTTTGAGTGTGTCTCCAGGTAGCCGGGGCCAGCGAAGGAGGCTTCGCTCCGGGGGGCCGGTATCCGGGGGCCCCCTTATTAAAGTAGGCCCTTGTCCTCATCAACATGGAGACAAGGTGCTTTGGGGTGTTGAGGGCATGCGGCCTGGTACGGCTCAGGAGGGGGCGCTCGCTTGTCCCCCCTTTCCTGGCCGGCCGGGTAGCGTGCTCGGACAAAGGTCTGATGTGGACCTGGGGGGACCCCCACGCCGATTTTTTTCGGCGTTGGGGTTCCCCTTTAAGTCCATACCAGGTGACATAGGAGGCGTCGCTGGCCACGGCTACCTGGAGACGCGCTCAAAATGAGTGGACTTTCCTCCGCGTGTGTGGGCGAGTCCGTTCATTTCAAAAGTATGGCGGATAGTTCGGCGGACTTAGTACGCCGTATTAGTCCGCTGAAAAAGTGCCGTGTGTGGGCAAGTAGGTCGTTCAGAATGTCCGGCGGGAAGTCCGCCAGACTAAGTCCGCCGGATAGTCCGCTACGTGTGTACGCGGCATTAAACAGACCATACAAGACATATACGATAAATAAATGGGCGCTACACATACACTATATGGTCAAAAGTATTGTGATGCCTGCCTTTACATGCACATGAATTTAATAGCATTCCAGTCTTAGTCCGTAGGGATCAATATTGAGTTGACCCACCCTTTGCATCTAGAACAGCTTCAACTCTTCTCGTATCCAGAGCTGTGTTGCAGTTGGACTCCAGAGTTGGTGCAACTTGAGTCATACAAGAGAGAGTTTTCGTTTAATTTCTTTTTGTATGTGTAGGACAGTTCGTAAAATAGATTTTCCCAATGGGGCAAAGAAAAAAAAAACCCATTTCTTACCCGATCTAAAAAGAAAAAAACGTTTGGCTTTAGATAGACTTTAAAAAGGTCTGAATTTTAAAAGGATATACAGAAGAGTGTGGAGGCACACTAGGGAGGCAGGGACAAGGTGCATGGACAACGTTCAGGCTAGAGTTTAGTTAGCAGTCAGCACAGACTAGCTTCATAATGAAACATATCCCCCATTCCCATCTCAGAAAGTTGTGAAGTATAGTCTAGGCTAGACGTAAAGAAATGTTTACCCTCATTTTCATGTATACATGACGGAGAGGCCGAGGTGGAATGCAGGGGGTGTTGTGTTCAACATTCACTTAAGCATCTCAGCCTCTGACCTTCACCCTTCTTGTGTATAACAGTGGTCAGTCAGTGTGGCCGGCACCAAAGAGAGTGCAGCGATTGGCCACCATATGGTATTCCATACCAATGCTGACTGGGGAAAGTCAAGAGAAGGTCATTTTCCTGTGACATTGTCTGCTGACTAGGCTATCAGTCTGCAGACCCTACTGAGTGTCAACAAGACTTGGGATGCCTACAGAAAAAGGTATAGATAGAAAGAAATCCAATATGATAAACAGCCAGATTCCTGACCTCACTGCTCCATCCAAAACGATTCGTATATGAAGAGGATTTATACGGTCAAAGTACAGATGAGATGTGGGTTTGAGGCATTAAGCCCCATACACACTATCAGATTTTCTGCTGATTTTTTCCATCAGATTTACCAAAAACATGTAGTGCAAGGGCCTGCCTGATTGCATACAAATTGAAACTCCTAAGGTTTGACATTATATTATATGGTTTTGGTAAATCTGAAGGAAAAAAATAAAATAAAAAAATCTGCAGAAAATCTGATAGAGTGTATGGGGCTTTAAGCTAGATACACACTATACAACGTTTGTTGTTATTTATTTCAGGTACTTATATAGTGCCGTCAATTTACGCACTGATTTACATATACATTGTACATTCACACCAGTCCCTGCCCTCAAGGAACTTACAACCTAAGGTCCCCAACTCATATTCATACATACTAGGGCCAATTTAGACAGGATCCAATTAACCTACCGGCAGGTCTTTTAAAGTTAAGACTTCCTTTAGCTTTACATTCAAATATGTAGTGCAGGGGCCCACCTGATTGCATACAAATTGAAAATATTTAGGTTTGACCTCATATTATATGGTTTTGGTAAATCTAAAAAGGATAAAAAAAATAAAATCTACAGAAAATTGCTGTGATGAAAACAGACATTCGGTAATCCCAGGGAAAAGTCATTGACCAGGATCCTCTGCACTGTGTTTACATTACTACAGTGCCGGGGATCTGTCAATTAGCGATGGGAGCATGAGGTGTACTCATCTGTAGGTGTTGGGTCATCATGATCGGCAATGGGTTTACATCACTGGATGCCTTGATTTATGGAGTTACACCGCTGGACATAATGACTGACATTTATCATCACCAGGGGACATTTTTAACCTTTTTAAATGTATTTTTTGTAATGCTTTTAAAGATTTGTATACATTTATTTATGTTTAACTGAATTGGGAATGGATAAGGGGTATCATTGTTCCCAGTACTTAGTCCCCTGGTAGAGGGTAATACAATGGGGGCTTCTAGATTTCCCTTTAAGTCCCCCCTATATTATTGTAAATGAAAGGATAATGGTGGCAGCACTCCAGAAAAAAACAGCTACTAGTAGCAAAAAGACTAACACACACTCTATGGACAGCCAGTAAAATACATTTCACACGTCAGTGCTATTCATTACCGAATGATCCAAGTATGCAAACGCACTTAAAACAGCAAGTTATCAGGTGAAACCAATCCATGGGGAATGAATACTCCAGAAAAATTGGTTGTGACTTTTGCAACAAGTTAACTATAAACTCCATGACAAGCCAGTAAAAGCATTGAAAGTATGAACGCTATATATAAAAAAAAAAAAAAAAAAAGAAGGATCAAAATATCATCCAAAATTTTATGAAAAAAAATATTCACACCCATTTTTTGGGGCATTGGAGGCGGAAAAGGGGCCCTTATGCCCTCAACATTGGGACAAAGGTGCCTTACAAAGGGGTGGTGGGAGGCTTTGCTACCCCTTCTTTACAAGGAACCTTCCTTCTCAATGTTAAAACCTGGTTTGTGATCCGATTTAGTACAGGAAGAAGCCCTGTTCAAAGCTGCCCTTTAATCCACATGAAAAGACCCTGAATGGTATTTTTTAGAATATTTTATGCCATGGTACATGCCCCTATAACAGAGCCCAATTACCCATGCTTTTTTTTCAACAATACTTTGCCTATTAGCTTTAAAAATTGTAGCCAAGTGCTGGGCTACAGCAATATCAAGGAGACATTGCTTTTTATTCTTCTCACCCACTACTGAGATACTGAGGTTATGCTGCACCATTCTCCTCCATCCAACAGGGGGGGGGGGTAGAGTTAAAGCCAAGCAAGCCCATAGACCTCTATGCAGATCGCTGAGTATCCTGGGAGTTGTAGTTTGAGACGGCAGCCATGTAATGGAACAAAGAGACTCCTTACACAACAGATCCTAATAGGCACTGTGCAGTAGGAGCGGAGAGATGATTTTTATTACACTGCCTGGCTAAGTTCTAACTTTTGGGGGAGAAGGAGAGAATCTCTGTCTGGATATTCTCTTGCCAACAGCAGACCATACCAGCAGAGACCCAAGCCTGAGACTAGGAGTGAGAACACCCCAGGGCAGCGCAGCACGACCCACATCACAGCACCTGCACTGCTCCTGCAGGGAAACTGGAGCATCCACCCACCCTCTGCTTCCCACTGCTGATCACTGGAAGCTTTCAGGGAGAGACTGAGTGGGCCCCCTTCTACAGCTAGAGGTCACCGCAGCATCCCAGGGCTGATGAGAGGACTATTTGCACATTTCTGATATTGCTAGTAGGGAATGAGCCACTAAGAGCAGGACACCAAGTGTGCCCAATCCATGTGGCACTTGTAGCAGCCGTAACCCTTTGTAGGGCGGCCTTGACTTAATGGGCTTACCGGTTACCTCTGCTTGGCTTGTTCTTCCACGTCTAGGGGTTCCCAGGGTTGATACCCAACAACTTGGACGCTAACACCAATAAAGTCCTTTTGGAAGGTTTTATTTTTTACGTGAAAACATCCAACACCACAGTCTCATTATGGGAACAGAGGGCACGGGTGAAGAACTCAGGTACCTTGAACTGCAGATATAACAAAGTCTCTAATTCCACCCAGAGAGTAGCCACTCGCAGCTGGGCACTTCAAGGCTGAACAGATCTCTAGCCAGAGATCGTGGCAATCAGCACGTTGATTCAAAACTTGAAAACAATCCTATGAACGTGTACAAGTAGTAACTAAGCTTGAACAGGAACCTTTTTCTTCAGTACCTGGAACGTTCTTTGTCTCCTTAATAGTACCGGAAAAAGTGTGGATTCGTCAATGTCCTTCCCAACTCAGTAACCAGGCATTTCTCAGGATGCCACTTGTCGGCCCTCCTCCTAAGAGTCCTCCCCCGATCACTTCAACGAGCTGTGGTGCCTCTCCAAGCCGAGAGCATACCCGAACACCTTGAATCCTCCCTCAGTTACTGCGCCTTGGACCAGCTGGTTCCGAGACTCGGGAACAGATGGATCCCTACCCCAGACCAGATGGGTCTATTGAGGGTAACCAGCAACAGCATGTTGCGGGATGTCAGACACCCCATGATCGGGACCCCTCGTGGGGCTACCCCAGTCCTGGAACCAGAACAGACCACACGGGCCTCACAAACTCCTCTCTCTAACACGTGACCCCCAACACCTTAAGTACCCCTTCCCAGACTCCTCAGCGAGGCCTGGCACACCCGCCGATTGGTTCCGAGAAAGCTGATACCTAAAACGTCCAACCAGGCCTGGTTCTGGCTTGTCATGTGCACCTCACTACACACATGACCAAGCAGAACTTTCAACATAGCCCAGCCAAACTGATGTCAAAGTCAACCTACGTAATTAACCCTCAGAACCCCTACTGTTCTGAGGCAAAAACTAAATTTACACTGGTATAACACTTTGTCCAAAATGTCATCCGCTACATACGCTATACTGCACTTATTTCAAACCTACACTGCGTCTATACCACATTATACCAGACCTTTACCACATCTGAACCACATCCACCTTGCACCTGTGCCAAGAATATACCATACCTATACTGCATGCAGGTTAACTGGGACTGTTAAGTGCACTGACTCTCTTAAAGGCCTCCAACGATAGTTGGTAGAAGAACATCTCAAAAGGACTGTCCCACTCAATAATTTTTCTGCAAACCCCCTTTGTTCTCCTGCCCACTTTGCTGCCATCCTCCTTTTCTTTTGGACAGTGCATACCCAGTCTAGGACTGGCACTGCCACCATAAATGCACTTTTGGCAGTATAGTTCCAGCACTCGGGGGATTACACATCACTACCGCTCACTGTAGCACAAGGTGGTCTTGCTGCTGTTTATGCTAACCTGGATGCTAAAGAGCATCAGTTAGAAAGTTGGTAACTGATATTTGTCCCGTGGATCACAGTTGCTAGTAAATTATTCCTGTAAGAAAATAACATGAAAACAAGCAGCAAAAAAATTCCATAAGAGCCCTTTTGATCCAGTATATATTATCTCAAATGAAGGTTTGATGTAATGGTAAGTCATAAGCTGATAACACACCAACTTCCATTGGATTAAACGTAATGTTTATTGTAAATTGAACATTATAAAAAGCTTGAACCAAACCAAGTGTCAGAAGTGTACATACAAAACAGTAGCTGAGCCTGCTTACTCTTGTTCCACTGGGAAGGTCCGAGATGTGTCTGGATGACAAGCCTCAGTGGTGGTATAGGGCAACTGAACTGGACAATGAAACCACCTTAACTTGACAAGGCGCAGGCACGCAAAATATGTCATCATAGTGATGGGACGTTCAGAACCAGCTTGCCCTCCAAGTGCCTTGCAAGTGTCCATCCCATCAGCAGGTTCCGCCCTGGACTGTTTCGGTCCAGCAAGCGACGTCATCGCTAGTCAATACACAGGGGCGGCACCTCTACAGGGTTACAGTTTGTCACTACTCTCTCCGGTCCTTGTTCCATCAGTGCTGCGGGCAGGTTTCCACACATTTTTTTGTTGCTTGTTCAAATGTCATATTATGCCTAGTCCTTACTGTTAATCACTTTGTATGCTAAATTGTCTTATTAACGTTCTTATTCCATTTTATGCTTGCTTAGTTACCAATCATATTGGGTGACAATATATTCGATTTGGCTTTGCTACCTGGTTTGGTGTCTGTTTTCTTTGACATAGCACTACTATTGAGTACTAAGCATTACTTTAATTGAATTCCTATGATATTGTATATTTGTACACTCAACCTGGTGTGTCGGAGGGCTGAGGTTCTTGGGAAGGTTAAGGCAAAGTAGAGGACCCATTCTATCCAGTGGCTCCTACAGGGTAGCACTACAAAATGATCAGAAAAAATAATATTTGCCTCCTATAGACTTCAGTAGGGTTCAGCGCCAGGTTTGGTGTTCATGGACTTCACAGAATCTCCTATGAGAACACCCATCTTCTCTTGCACACCAGATTAAACTAAAGATCGGCCAATAGAAGAAGTGTCTGAACTAGCTACTGCAATGAAAGAGAAGGTAAAAAAGCAGGAGTGACTGGCCTCAACTGCTGTTACATCTCATCCACATTTTTGTACTACTGTAAATTGTTGAATTTGTTTGGAATTTGAGTATTTTTTTTAAACCTGGTCTAGAAGTTTCAATCAAAATTATATTTTTAGTTATAGCGTATACTACAACCACTTCAAACTCTAAAGCCGCGTACACACGGGCGGACTGTATGGCCAACTTAGTCCGTCAGACAATCCGACGGACAGTCCGTCAGACAATCCGACGGACAGTCCGTCCTACTTTCGAATGAACGGACTTGACCACACACGGATGCACAAACAGTCTGTCGAAAGCTTGCGCGATGACGTGTACAGCACGTACGACGGGACTAGTAATAGGAAGTCCAATACACAGCAATGCAACCTTTCGCCGTGTAAATCCTTTCTGAGCATGCGCCATACTTAGTCCGTCGAACTAGCCTACTGACGAGCGGATTGTCCGCTGAAACCAAAGTATGACGGACAGTATTTCGGAAATTCCGAAATACTTAGTACGCCAGACTGCACGCTGAAAAAGTCCGCTGAAGCCCACACACGAGCGGACTGTCCGCTGAAATGTGTTTCGACGGACTAAGTTGGCCAGACAGTCCGCCCGTGTGTACGTGGCTTAAGATGCACCTACATATCTATTGCCTTTCTTTTGGATTCAGCCTTAAACAATAGTTTGAAAGTCATCAAACTGTTCAAAGAATGTTCTGTTTTTACTGGATCCGGCTTTAGTATCCAAAAGACCAGATGGAAATCTGTGTGACACGTACAGGAGGCCACCTTACACACCAGGAAGCAATGACAAACTTGGAAATTGTGTTCACATTAGGGGCAAAGTAGCAGAATAATACAAAGAATACTTGGAGAACAAAGAATGGGCACACAATACAGTTACAGTGGCCATTTAAAACTGCCTAAACGACATTTTGAATTTTTTTTCTCAAATTCTCTACAAGTATGGGCTGTTTGTGTACAGGGAGGGGCCAAAGCCTTGTGTATGTGTGGGACTGACATACATATACATATATATATATATATATATATATATATATATATATATATATATATATATATATATAAATAACACACACACACACACACACACACGTGTGTGTGGGGGGGGGGAGCTGGTCTGGCATATATACAGGCAATGGCAGTGCACCCATTAAGGGCGCACAGGCACTGCCCCCTCTCTGCAGCTACCCACCTCTATGTATCATGGATAGATTCATGCATTGGGGTGTCCGGCCCCTTTTAGGGCGTGTATTTTTGAAGCACCCGATTAGAGCCATAGGCTCTAATAGGCTTCAAAAAAAGGTGAACTGCGAGAGCAGAGCATTGCGCTCGCAGTTCAACCAGGTATGTTAGAACAGCGAATGAATATTCGCTTTTCTAAGAATCTGAATCACCTCTCCGCCAATTAGGAAGCGTGGGTGTGTTACCCGTCACCTGATTAGCTAAAACAACAGGTGCTGTGATTGGATACCTATCAAGAGGAGGAGAGGAGACACAAGGAGGACACAGCTCGCCGCCGTCACCCGCTGCCCCACCGAGATAGGGTAAGTGCCGGGCAGACAGCGAGCAGGCGCAGGAGGGGGGGGGGTCACAGTGTTAGTGGCTGCATTTGATGGGCACAGTGGCGGTATTTGCTTGGCACAGTGGCAGCATTTGGTGGGCACAGTGGCTGCAATTGATATTTTTTTTCTGAATTTCAGTTTGGTGGGGGGGGGGGGGGGGGGGCTCACATATATACAGGGGTGAGGGGGGACTTAAATATATACACAAGTGTGTGTGTGGGGGGGGACTGACATATATACAGGTGTGAGGGGGACTGAGAGATATAGATATATATATACATACACACACACATATACACACACACACATATACATATACACAAACATACACACACACACACACACACACACACAGGTGTGTGTGGGGGGGCTGACATATATACAGGTTTTTGTGGGGGGGGCTGACATATATACAGGTTTTTGTGGGGGGGCTGGCATACATATATACAGGATTGAAGGGGGCTGAGTGCATACAGGTGGGATGGCCAGTGTACGGATTCGGTAGGATGGCCCGTGAGCATGCCCTGGGGAATGTTGGTGGTCAGGCTGGGGGGCAAACCTAAAGCTGTGTAAGGAGCCCAAAATTTTCTCATGGCTACCCCTCTGCATCTCTCTGAGGAGAAAAGGAGAAAGCTGGACAGTCATGTGATCAATCTCAGCAATGAAATTAGGTATTTGCAGCATTTATTTTTATAAATCACACACAGAAGGGGATAGTAATATAAGAGGCAGTGCTGATGGTGTATACAGGTTAGAGTGGCCTAACAACTACTTTAAGTGATATGATTAGTGGGATTCCCAGGGAGTGACTCGGGATAAAATGTGTGGCCAGTAAAGTGTAATACAGGGTGTGTAAATGATTTTGGAGGCTAAAAATAGTGCATGGGTAATGCACTTCAGGAGTGACTCCCAAATATTCAAGCTCTTCTTACTCACCCACAGTCCAGACCCACTAAAGCCATTTCTGTGACTGTAATTAATAAAACTGTTTAAAGAGCCCCGCTAAGACTATTCACAAAACCACAATGTCATTTCAGAAGAACCTTTACCTTTTCAGTGCACAAAAACAAGTACAAAATTAGGAGCTGCACGTTATCCTCAGCCCAAACCAGCAAGTTGCACACAAAGCCGCACTTAAAGTGGACCTTCAGTCATTTTTTTGAACTTTCCATGTTATTTTAACTTTGGATAGTGAACCTTTTTTTTTTTTTTTCTGCCATTGCGGAGATGGGACCCCATGTCACAGGTGCATATGAGAGCAGTGTATACCTGATTTTGTTAGGTTTGCCAATTGTACACCTGTGTGCTGGCTTCATAATCATCCCAGGAATAGAGGTCAGTGCTCAGACTTGGAGACAGCTCTGCTCAGCAGACAGGAAGTCTGCCTAGGAGGTCGGGAGGGCCCCAGAAGAAAGAGACAGGAGATCTCTGAGTCTAAGGCTGCAGGTGGCAGCCTGTGTGTGCGCATGTCTGTAGCAGGCAGATGTGGCCCGCGACCAAAACAGCACGAAACTTAAAGTGAGTAAGCCAGGAGGCTATAGTTTGTGTTTATACAGTGATGGTGGAACCCCCCTGCAAGGGAAGATTGCTGTTTATTTGAACTTTTTCGCTACCTTTAAATAAAAGTGGTCTGCCATGCCCTAAAAACACAGTCTGGAGCGAGTGGCACGTTTCTGAAAATCTGCATGCACCACTTGAACCTAATCACCCCGGATGGTCACAATACCACTTCCCGTTTCTTGTCTGGTCCTTAGCCTAGGCTATAACATCATGCCCAGCTCTCTTTCTCACTCTCATGAGAGTTTGCAAGGAAGGGAGGGGTGGGTGAGTCATAAGAGGATCAATGAGAGCTGCAGAGCTGGAGGTGTGCCACTGTATTTGTGCAGCGGTCTTACAAGCGCACTTTTTTGGAAAAAATACACTTTTTTGAATTAAAAAATAAGACAACTGTAAAGTTAGCCCAATTTTTTTTTTATATTGTGAAAGATAATGTTATGCTGAGTAAATTGATACCCAACATGTCATGCTTCAAAATTGCGCCCGCTCGTGGAATGGCGGCAAACTTTTACCCTTAAAAATCTCCATAGGCAACGTTTAAAACATTCTACAGGTTGCATGTTTTGAGTTACAGAGGAGGTCTAGGGCTAGAATTATTGCTCTGGTTCTACCGATCACAGCAGTACCTCACGTGTGTGGTTTGGAAACCGTTTTTATATGCGGACTCTACTCACATATGTGTTCGCTTCTGCATGCAAGCTCTGCGCATTTTGAAACATTTTTTTTTCTTATTTATTTTACCTTTTTTACTTTTTTTTTTTCTTTCAAAAGAAGTGTCACTTTTATTCCTATTACAAGGAATGTAAACATCCATTGTACTAGATAAAAAAACATGACATGACCTTTTAAATATGAGATCTGGGGTCAAAAATACCTCAGATCTCATATTTACACTAAAATGCAATAACATTTTTTTTTTTTTTTTTTTTAATTGTCATTTGAAAAAAAAAAAAATGGTTGTATTTACCACAGAACAGTGGTAGAAACTATAGAAAAGATTGGTTTAAAGTGGAGATCCCCTGAAAGTAGGGGTGACACATACCCTAGAGCTAACAGTCTTAATAATTGACTCCAAGTGACAACAGGCTACATACAGGGTCACCCTCAGGTGAATGTCAAAAAGGTCCACACTTTATACGGTTATGTAAAGCTAGAAGGGATGACCAAGATGCCACTGTCCACGACCACCTCAGAACTTTCTGACATGAGTAAGAGGGGCACTTTTCAGGGCAAAATTTGTAATCATAAGGCCATACCTTAAAGAAGTGCAGGAATAAAACAAACATATATACTTACCTACCTACTGTACCTGCTGCAGCATTGGTTCCTCATCAGGTTCGCTTGTGGTTGACATTGAGTGGATTCCATAGCCAATAGCAGGTTGTCTATTGGTTATGGAGTGCACAATGGGGGCATACCCGATGGGGAACTAGTGTCTCTGAATCCGCATCAGGCTCCACCCACCCAGCTACAAAACTCAGGGGCCGCTTTTTCTGTCTGTGTAGACATTCTGACCTCAATGAGTCTCCACACGATAAATGTTGGTGCTTGCCCCAAATTCATTCATCTATTTCTAAGAGGTACATGAATTTGGAGCAAGCACCAACATTTGTCATGCAGTGCTATGATGGGATTCTGAGGAGCATCACAGACACGCTTTAAGAATACCAAAGAATATACTGTATGTAATATTCGCTGACATTGTTCTCAGCTACGTCAATGACTGTGGTACCGATTTCCATAAAAGCATAGAAAAAAGGTTAGCTACAGCGCTTACAGGGTGTGCCTTAAAAATGTTGACACAGAAAGGTGTCCTTCTTTATCATCACAGAAACTTGGGTGGTACATTCCTGATATCACAGCATATTACATTATATTTACATACTTCTCCCTGTAATAACTTGTAAGGAAGGTACATTTCCATAATCATGTGATTTCCATAAACTGCCTAGTAGCATGGATCCCACGCAAAGGAACACGTGTGTCTATACAAATGTACAAACCTGATTACTTCAGTATATCTAAACCAAGGACACTTTGGAAAGATGGAATCACCTCCTGATGTCACAATCCTAGTAAGGATAATATAATTATAGATGTGTGAGTGTGGCATGAAAGCCGCCTAAGGAAAGAACACATCGGAATGTTTCCTGCTCCCAGTACTGAGTCAGCAGCAACATTAAAATATTAATACAACTTATGATTAATTAGCGGACAAGGCAGGGTCAATGAAGAAGAAACTTAAGGAAGGATGGAAAAAATTTCATCTAAGGTATGAGTTGTTTTTTGCTCTTTTGGCACCGGGTCCTTCACAAGATCGGCATTCGCAGTTCTTCTGTTACAGTGCTGATAATCTCACTAGCTTTAGGGATTGTCTCAGTGGGCTTTTGTTTGCTCCAAATGGGTTTATGAAACCCACTTAAAGTAGAACTATAGGCAAAACTTTTTTTTAAATTTTGGATATAGTAAGGGAAGGTTATAACCAGTCATTTTATTTTTTTTTATTTTTATTTTTTTTTGCCACCTATGTCCCATTACGGAGAATTCCCTTAACTTCTTGTCCTATAGCCAAAGAGGAAATGAGAGGAAATCTCTGCAAATTAAGGAAAGTCCTTGGGGATCCCCAGGTCATCAGAACTAGTGTCCCCATTGGAAGATTCCCTTACTTTTCTGGGGACAACGCAAAATTGGGATTTTCTTTTACTTTCAATTTCAATGACGGTAAACAAGACAAATAGAGGGAGTAAAAGTCGTAAACGGGGGCACAGACAGCAATAAAATCTGGTAGGAGTTCTAATCCGTAACCACTCTACTAAAACCATAAAGACTCTTTTCACATTGATGAGTTTTTCAAGTGCTTTGGCGGTAAAAAAAAAAAAAAAAAGTGCATAAGAAGCTCACGAAAAATGCTTCTTATTAAAATCAATAAATGCTTTCACACTAGGGTGGTGTGCTGGCAGTGCGGTTATAAAAATTTGGCATGCAGCATCTTTGGAGAGCTAAAAAAAGTGCCTTAAAAAGCACCCCTCTCTATTGAAATGAATGGGAAGCAGCCAAAAAGCGCTTCAAAAGCTCCTCAAAATGTTTTTTGGAGAAGTTTTTATGTCCTTTAAAAAGCACACCTCAGTGTGAAAGAGGCCTAAAAAAAAAAAAAAAAAAATTGTCTTTAGATTAAAGGCTTGTACACACTAAGAAAATCAGGCGAACAATTTCGTCCAAAGAATTTTTGTACGGTTTTCCAAACCTTTGTCGTATGAGAATTTTCATACAAATTTTCGTTCATCAGTTCGGATTTGCTGTGAAACAAAGAGGAAAATCGGACGAGCATTCACTTGATTTTATTATAGCGTGTACCCCACTTAAGGCAGGTCTAACAAATGTCAAAAGGAGGTGATATACAGATGGAACGCACCTGTCAATTCTGAATGTTCTCAGAAGCGTTTAAATCTTATGTCAAAGTAATGCCATCAACAAAGGCCCTTAACAAGTTTGGAAAAATTAAACCAAAACAGGACCAAGAGATGATCAGAGACTGGAGACAGAAAGATGATCAGAGCTAGGAGATATACAGTGCCTTGAAAAAAGGTATTCATACTCCCCAGTGGCGGCCGTCCATAAGGGGTGCCCGGGCACCCCACCCCCAAGCTTTTAACAAAAAAAAACAAAAAATAAAAAGTCACTTTAACAGTGTCCGAGCACCGGACACACAGCAGTCTATGAGTAGCTTCCCACCTTGCCCGTGTGCAGGGCGCAAGCTATGCGCCCGAATACACTCCCACTCGCCACTGATTTGTCCCTGGCTCCTGTCTTGCCTTTTTTTATTGGCCGGGACCGGAGGGTGATTGGGCAATGCTTTTTCGGCACTGCCGCGTCACTTCTAGTTTCCCGTCAGGCTCACTGACAGTTTCATAGTTAGTTAGGTTGAATAAAGACACCAGTCCATCCAGTTCAACCTGAGTAAGGTGTCTACAATTGTCCCTATCCCTGTACACAGCACACTCACGTCAGTCCCCCCAATCCAAGGTCCTCATTCATATATTAGGGCCAATTTACCTACCTGCATGTCTTTGGATTGTGGGAGGAAACCAGAGTACCCGGAGGAAACCCACGCAGGCACAGGGAGAACATGCAAACTCCAGCAGGTAGTGTCGTGGTTGGGATTCGAACCAGTGACGCTTCTTACTGCTAGGTGAGTGTGCTAACCATTACACCACTGTGCTGCCCAACTGTGACTTGGAGTGCGGACTCCGGAGATGTGACTGCAACTATCCGGGACTGAGACCCTTTGATGTGAGGCGGAGAGCAGATCACAGTGTCAGCGGATGGATGGACACAGAGCTGGCAGACAGTGTACCAGAGAGCACCAGGTGAGTGCAGGGATTGGAGAGGATTGCTGACCTTCTGTATTTACTCCCCCTCCCTGCATGTGTCCCTCTCACCAAGCATCATGCTTCCCCCTCCTTATACTCCTCTGCAGAGCGGCAAACCCAGCGTGACTGTTCCATAGTGAGTACTGTGTCCTGCCATGAGCCAGGCCCCCCCTCCCCCCAGCTCTGAGCACTTTTATCAGCTGCTGCAGAGCTTCATGGGGCTGCTGAGTATTGTTGTGCATGGCAGTGACTGGCAGCTGTGGGGTTTCTTCACCCTAAACACCTCCCCTCCCTGCATCTCCACCCTAAACACCCCCCCCCCGACTGCATCTCCACTCTAAACACCCCCAATCCCTGCCTCTCCCCCCTAATCACCCCCAATCCCTGCCTCTCCCCCCTAATCACCCCCAATCCCTGCCTCTCCACCCTAATCACCCCCAATCCCTGCCTCTCCACCCTAAACACCCCCCTGCCTCTCTACCCTAAACAAATAACCTGTCTGTGTTTAATTATGGGGTTAGTATGAGGGAGGGGGTCCTTTGTAACAATGGGGGGGTCGTTTTGAGGAAGGGGTCCTGTGTAATTATGGGGAGAGGGATGGTGGTGGGGGGGGGATTGGTTTTGTTTAACCATGGGAGGCATGTACTCTGTCCCATCATGCTCGGGATGCATACTCTGTCCCGTGATGCTCGGGATGCATACTCTGTCCCGTGATGCTCGGGATGCATACTCTGTCCCGTGATGCTCGGGATGCATACTCTGTCCCGTGATGCTCGGGATGCATACTCTGTCCCGTGATGCATACTCTGTCCCGTGATGCTCGGGATGCATACTCTGTCCCGTGATGCTGAGCTATATAGTCCTGAAACTATGGGTGGAAGTTAGTGGTATAGAGGGGACGGAGTGGGTAGATTCTATAAGAAGTGGGGCTTAAAAGAAGTGGGATGAGTCAAAAGGGAGGGGCGGGGTCTGGTCCCCCCCCCCATCCTAAAACTTTGATTACCCCTTGAAATTTTCCACATTTTGTCACGTTACATCCAAAAACATAAAATGTACGTTATTGGGATTTTATGTGATAGACCAACACAAAGTGGCACATAATTGTGAAGTGGAAGAAAAATGATAAATGGTTTCAATTTTTTTTTTTTTTACAAATAAATATATGAAAAGTATGGCATGCATTTGTATTCAACCCCCTTTATTCTGATACCCCTAACTAAAATATAGTGGAACCAAATGCCTTCAGAAGTCACCTAATAAATAGTAATACTAATACTCTAGTAAATAGAGAGTCCACCTGTGTGTAATTTAATCTCAATATAAATACAGCTGTTATGTGAAGCCCTCAGAGGTTTGTTAGAGAACCTTAGTGAACAAACCGTATCATGAAGGCCAAGGAACACACCAGACAGGTCAGGAATACAGTTGGTGAAATTTAAAGCAGGGTTAGGTTCCAAAAAAAATAAATAATCCCAAGCTTTGAACATCTTATGGAACATTAGTATGGCACAACTGCAAACCTACCAAGACATGGCCGTCCATCTAAACTGATAGGAGAGCATTAATCAGAGAAACAGCCAACATGCAAATGGTAACTTTGGAGGAGCTGCAGAGATCCACAGCTCAGGTGGGAGAATCTGTCCACAGGACAACTATTAGTTGTGTACTCCACAAATCTGGCCTTTATGGAAGAGTGGCGAGAAGAAAGCCATTGTTGAAAGAAAGCCATAAGAAGTCCCGTTTGCAGTTTGCGAGAAGCCATGTGGGGGACACAGCAAACATGTGGAAGAAGGTGCTCTGGTCAGAGGAGACAGTAGGGATAAGCTGAACTACATGGGACTCAGTTCAAGTAGGGTGCAGCATGCTTCAAATAAATAGCGTTGGGTGGGGATGGTCACTGCCCTGGGGAACATGTACTAATGCAAACTAAATTTTACAAAAATGCTCACATTCCATATAGCTAAGAGCAGTGATTATTTTTAAAGCTTAAAGTGATTGAGCAAGAAGGAGACTGGTATGGACTTTAAGGGAGTACCTCATGCAAAATAAATGTGTAAGATCCCACAAGAAATCCATACCCTTGGGTGCTGGTACAGATTTTAAAGGGGAAAATGGAGTTGCAGTTGGTGCGGCGTTGCCTAGAACTATGGTATTGCAATGGGGTCTCAAGGGATATGATGATCTATAATGCACCCCTCTCTTGAGAGTGCACAGTAGACAACCCTCATAAAAATATATAAGGTGTGTGATAGCCAAAACTGTAAGGCACCTCCCTCACATTCCTTATAGGTGAATGATGGACCAAAACTATAAAGCGCCTCCCCCCTGTCAGTCAGCAGCTCTCCTGCTCTGCTCCTCCATGCTCACTGGAGCGCTGAGCTGTGGAGGGACAGGAAGCAGCCATCTCAGTGTCTCGCTGAGAGGCTGAGACAATCATGAGTCCAGGCACCTGGCAGATCCAGACTTCCGAAGTCTGGATGACACGGTGCCTGAACTGATCTGTGTGACGTCAGCGGAGAGCGGACTTCAGGAGAAGCCCAGGCAAAGACAAGCTCAGGCTGGATTTCTCCTTTAACAACCAGCTATTCTTCACACAGAATTTGAATAGATCCAAAAATTTGGAATTCATTAGAAAGCGAAATTAAACGAATTTCAACGAAATTTGTTACAATTTTATTCGGATACATCAGTATCTCCAAATGACCAAAAAAATTTATCAGAACCAGACCAAAACAGACTTTTAATAATAGAACACTTACCTGTCCTGGAGTCCAGCGATGTTGGCACCGCAGCTCATGTTTCCATCAACTGTCGGATGCAGCCACCACCATAGCCACTGAGGGAACCCAGTAGTGTATAGGGATAGGGATAGGGATGAGCCGAACACCCCCCGGGTTGGTTCGCACCAGAACCTGCAAACGGACCAAAAAATTTGCGCAAACTTTAGAACCCCATTAAAGTCTATGGGACTCGAATTTTCAAAATCAAAAGTGCTCATTTTAAAGGCTAATATGCAAGTTATTGTCCTAAAAAGGGTTTGAGGACCCGGCTCCTGCCCCAGGGGACCTGTATCAATGCAAAAAAAAGTTTTAAAAATGTCAGTTTTTTTGGGAGCACTGATTTTAATGATGCTTAAAGTGAAAAAGAAAATGAACTATTCCTTTAAATATCATGCCTGGGGGGTGTCTATAGTATGCCTGTGAAGTGGCACATGCTTCCCGTGTTTAGAACAGTCCCTGCACAAAATTAAATTTCTAAGGAAGTCATTTAAAACTGCTTGTGGTTTTAATGTAATGTCTGGTTCCGGCAATATGGATGAAAATCATTGGAGAAAAATGGTATGGGTAGCGCCCCCCCCCCCCTGCCCATTACCAGCCCCTTTGGGTCTTGTATGGATATTAAGGGGAACCCCATATCCAAATAAAAAAAAAAAAAAAAGGAAAAGCGTGGGGCTCCCAGGCCCTATGTACTCAGAACAGCAGTATACAGGCGGTGCAAACAAGACAGAGACTGTGTAGGTTTGTTGTGTTAAGTAGAATCTGTTCGTAATTTTGAACTGGTACATTTTTAAAGTGTAGCTCCAGTCAAAAAAATCTATTTTTAAGCTTTTTGGAAAACATAGGGAAGGGTTATCACCCCTGTATAATTTTTTTTGCTGTCAGTATTTTTTCATCTCACTTCCTGTGAGTAGGAGACGTTTGTAAGTTGGATGTTTGAAACTAGGGGCCTGCCCTATATGCTCTGAAGAAATTTGGGCCTAAAGGTGTTGGTGTTGCTACAACACTGTAAGCTCGCAAAGTGACTCTTGGTGGGCACTGCAATGCCCTGCTGTGAACTATTATATCAAGAATTGTAATTGCATGCCATTGTTGAACAGTGGTAGAAAAATTGGCCCTTTGGTGGTTGTGGTGGTGGTGCTGGTGCCACAACACTAAGTCCTCACAGTTACTCTTGGTGGGCGCTGCAACGGGCCCTGCTGTGAAATATATCAAGAATTGTAATTACATGCATCTGTTAAACAGGGGCTGAAAAATTGGGCCTTAGGCACTGGTGCCACGACACTGCAACCCCTCACAGATACTCTAGTTTGAGCGCAGGAATGAGCCCTGCTGCAAAGTATTGCATCAAAAATTTTAATTACATGCCCCTGTTAAACAGGGGCTGAAAAATTGGGCTTTAGCCACTGGTGGCGGCGCCCAGAACCAAAAATGTTCTTCCAAGCTATCAGCAGGATCATTGGGGAGGAAGAGGATAGTCACTCAGCAGAACAGGATAGCTACTCAGCATCAGCATAGGCAGTCTTGAAGGTATGTGACATTTCAAAAAAATGATTCAGTTACATCAGCTTCAGGTGCTTGGTAGCTGGTGGTGATCCAAGACTGATTCATCTTTTATGAAGGTCAGTCGATCAACCGAGTCGGTGGACAGGTGCACCCTGTGATCGGTTACCTCCAGCCTCCAGCAGCACTAAATGTGCGTTCCAAAAGAACGCTGGATGCAAGACAGGCCAGTAGCTCAATTGCATACTGTGCAAGCTCTGGCCAGTGATCCATCCTCAAGACCCAGTAACCCAGAGGATTTTCAGTGGGAAAGGTGTCCAAGTCTGACCTTGCCCCTAGGTATTCCTGCACCATGTAAATCAAACGCTGGTGATGGTTGCTGAAATCAATCATACCTTGGGGCTGCGGACTAAAAAAATTGTCTGAACGCATCGGTCAGATGGCCACCTTCTCCACCGCTCCTTCTGTGACTGACCGAAGCCTCAGCAACATGTTGTCCAGGACCAGGCATTTGTAACCTCCCAGTCTCTGGGAACGTGTTGCACAGACCTTTCTGCAAGGCCTCCTGAAGAGTTCTCATCCTCTTCTCCCTCTGCAATGACAAGATAAGGTCCGCAACCTTACCCTTGTACTGTGGATCAAGGAGAGTTGCCAGCCAGTAATGATCCCTCTCCTTGATCCGCTGAATATGAGGATCCTTCTGCATTCTTTTCAGGATCAGGGAGGCCATGCAGCGTAGGTTAGCTGAGGCATTCGGTCCGGAGTCCTCTGGGTCACTAAGGACAACATGATCTGCAGCCACCTCCTCCCAGCCAAAATCATCCATAAAAGACTGCTGCTGATGCTGAGTGCCAGGCTCCACCTCCACGCTGACACAATCCTCCTCCTCCCCCTCCTCGTCCTCTTCCTGTGTGATCGGCAGGCCAGCAGGAACACTGTCTGGATAAAGGGTGCCTTGAGAGTGCCCTGTCCATTATTCCATGCAGCGTGTGCTCCAACAGGTGGACAAGAGGTACAGTGTCACTGATTGTGAAATATGAGAACTGCGCTGACCTTGAAAAAAATATACTAGATTGAGGGATAGCCTCACTAATTAAGGCCCCACTCCCCTCCACCAACTCAAAACTGTTCTAAACAAACAGCAGTGAAACACAACATAAATAATGTAAGGTGGATTTGGGCACTAATCAGAATGTCTCAAGACTGTTGATATAAATTTGGGGCCCCGAGACGACGTAAGTTATTACGAAACGCATAGGGTGGAGTGTCACACCGACGTCACCTCGTGGTTTGTGAATACGATCTTGGGAGGACGGGTCTGTGATGGTGTGCGTGCCGGCTGGCGCAACCCACTTAAGGCCTGATGTTTCTTCATGTTTGTAAGTGTGCATTTTATCTTTTTAAACATTCATTAAATTGGGATTTTACACTATTTGGAGCCATTCAGTTTTTTTATGTATGGATGCCCACCTATGAGTCACTGTTAATGGGAGAGCCCTTTGGAATCCAGTTACAGTGGATGTATATATAGGAAATCATTTGTAACAGTGGAGGAATGTGATGGTTAGAGAAGCTGCCATAATCCTTATAAGCCATTTTTGACCCTTTGGGGTCTGAACCTTCTGGTAAGAAGTCAATTATTATATAGGTGGCGGTGGATTCTACACAGCTCACAGCAATAGAAGAATTTTTTTGGATGAACTTTTATTCACCTTTATTCATTTATTGGTCACATTTATGGTCACAAGTGGTGCACATATTATTTGGACTTTTAGTATGTGTTAGTCACATTTCTTTATTTACAGGTTCAGAGCAATTTCGTATGTTTATTATCACTTTTAATTTATTATTTTGGTCACAAATTTATTTCAACATTCTTGAGACATTGTGATTAGTGTCCAAATCCACTTTGCATTATTGATGTTGTTTTTCACTGCTGTTTGTTTAGAACAGTTTTGAGTTGGTGGAGGGGAGTGGGGCCTTAATTAGTGAGGCTATCCCTCAATCTAGTATATTTTTTTGAAGGTCAGCGCAGTTCTCATATTTCACAGTTTGATTTAAGTTTGTATTTTTAGTACAGAATAGACTTGAGAGGAAAACATCTATGGAACTTGTGGAGGAGGACAGGGGCATGTACGTCCGAGGATGAAACCCAGGAGCGTTCCTCCGGACTGTACCCCTTCCAATGCATCAGGTACTATATGCGCCCACAGAACCTACGGGAGTCAACAATGGATTGTACCTCATACTCCTCATGGTACAACCTGAATAGGGTGAGGACGTTGCACCGAGGTGGTAAATCAGTTGCAGACCAACGGTTTCAATAAGGAGACATGAAACACATTAGAAATGCACATACTAGGAGGAAGGTCCAACCCGTAAGCCACTGGGTTAATCCTGCGAAGGATATGGAAAAGCCCAATAAACCGAGGTGCAAAATTCAGTGAGGGAAACACGAAGTCGGAGGTTGCGAGATGACAGTCAGACCCTGTCCCCAACCTGGTAGGAAGGCGCAGGCAGGCGTCTGCGGTCAGCATGGAGTTTGTACCTATCATTAGCATGATGCAAAGCCTCCTGGACTTGTACCCACGTGGAATGAAGACCACGGAGATGCTCCTCTAACACAGGAATACTCTGCGGAACAAACGAGTCAGGCAAAATGGAAGGTTAGAAACCATAATTCACCATAAATGGAGACAATTGGAAGGCAGAATTCATGGCACTGTTGTGAGCAAACTCTGGCCATGGTAATAGGTCTGACTAGTTGTTATGGTGGTCAGAAATATAGCAACGTAGGATTTGTTCCAAGGTCTGATTGGCTCGCTCTGCGACCCCATTAGACTGCGGGTGATACGCAGAAGAGAAAGCAAGCTGGATTCCCAACTGTGCACAAAAGACTTGCCAGAACCGGGAGACAAACCGATTGCCCCTGTCTGAGACAATCACCTTGGGCAGCCCATGTAAGCAAAAGATCTCCCGAGCAAAAATGGAAGCCAGTTCCTTAGAGATGGGCAACTTAAGTGGAATACAATGACACATCTTTGAGAACTGGTCAACCACTAACCGGTACCAACTCCGACTTGGAAGTGAAGGAAAATTGTCGTGACAAGCCATCAGCCCTTACATTCTTAGTACCGGGTAAGAATGAGACAGCCAATGTAATTAAAACTCGCCAAGAAAAGAGCCCATCGCACCCTTCTGGGAGAGAGGCGCTTAGCCTCAGACAAGAATGTAAGATTCTTATGATCAGTAAGAATAAGAACTGGCACAGTGGTACCTTCAAGGAGATGTCTCCATTCTTTCAGGGCTAAAATGATCGCCAACAGCTCTCTGTCACCAATCTCATAATTGCACTCAGCAGGTGACAATTTCTTGGAAAAGTAGCCACACGGATGCATAGCGCTCTCAGAGTTAGGACGTTGAGACAGAAGGGAGACAACTCCAGTCTCAGAAGAATCAACTTCTAGGATAAAAGATGTAGGATCAGGATGTGCCAACTCAGGAGCAGAAACAAAGGCAGCCTTGAGAGTCTCAAAGGCCTTAATGGACTCCGGAGACCAACTCTGTGGGTTACCGTCCTTTCTGTTCATATCAGTCAGGGGCTTGACCAAAGACAAGAAGTTACGAATAATCCTCCGATAGTAGTTGGCAAAACCCAGGAAACGCTGCAGAGGATCTAAACCTATGGGTCGAGGCCACTGTAGGACTGACGAAAGTTTCCCTGGGTCCATCGAAAAACCAACAGTGGAAATGACAGCCCAGGAATGTAACCTGTTCACGATGGAACTCGCACTTCTCCAGCTTACAATAGAGATTGTTCTCTCTTAGTTTCTGAAGCACACAACAGACATCTGTGTGGTGGCTCTCCAGGTACTTGGAAATTATGAGGATATCATCGAGATAAATCACCACACGTTACTGCAACAAATCTCAGAGGACATCGTTAATAAATTCCTGGAAAACTGCCGGGGCATTACAAAGACCAAAGGGCATTACCAGGTACTCATAATGGCCTGTTCTGATATTAAACGCAGTATTCCACTTGTCACCCTCCTTAATGCGCACAAGATTGTATGCCCCTCTCAAGTCAAGCTTTGTGAAACCAGTTTCTCCCTTGAGGCTGTCAAATAACTCGAATCAATGGAATCGGGTAGGCATTCTTAATCGTGACACGATTGAGACCCCTATAATCTATACAAAGTCTCAGTTCACCGCTCTTCTTCACAAAAAAGAAACCAGCACCAGCAGGAGATGAGGATTTGCAGATGAAAGTGCGTCTGCAACATACTCCTCCCTCCATGGCCTTATCCTCCAAGACTGACAAAGGGTAAACCCGGCCACGAGGAAGTATGGCACCAGGCTGAAGGTCAATTGTGCAATCATAAGGCCGGTGTGGAGACAAACTACAGGCTTGACCTTTGTCAAAGACATCGCTGAAATCGCGGTACTCCTCTGGCAGGGAGGAAAGGGAAGAGGTGCACAGGACCTTGGATACCTTCAGGAAGCAAGTCTCACTGCATTGTGGTGACCAGGAGAGAAACTCAGCACGGAGCCAATCAAAAGAGGGGTTGTGCCCCTGTAACAAAGGATAACCAATAACCTTTGGAAACCTGGGTGAGGAAATAACTTGGAATTGCATTATCTCATGGTGAAGAGCCCCTACGGCCATGGACAATGGAACTGTCTCATGAGTCACATGGGCAAGCTGTAAAGGTCTCCCATCAAGAGCCTCAATGGCAAGTGTGTCACACAGCTGCAGCGGAAATCAAGTGCTGTGAAACAAATGCAGCATCAATGAACAGGCCTGCAGCCCCAGAGCCGATTAGAGCCTGTATCTCGATGGACGACTCGGCCCAAGAAAGGATGGCAAACGAGATCAAGCTCTCCAACTCAGTGGGTATATCTCGGGCTGCTATCTCATCCTTGATGGAATCCGAGAGACCATGAGAAAAAGCAGCTACGAGGGCCTCATTGTTCCAAGCAACCTCTGCTGTCAGAGTACGGAATTCAATGACGTAGTCGGCAACAGTTCTCGTACTCTGATGGATATGAGGCACTTGGCAGAAGAAGCGGAGCGTGTGGGAACATCATATACCCTTTTAAAGGCGGCCACAAAGTCAGGGTAACTCAAAACAACAGGTTTTTGCGTCTCCTATAGAGGGTTTGCCCAGGCCGAGGCTCTCTCAGAAAGCAAAGATATCACAAAACCTACTTTGCTTCTGTCTGTGGGAAACGCCTGGGGCAACATTTCAAAGTAAATCTCAACTTGGTTGAGAAACGCTCTGCATTGAACTGGATCGCCCCCAAAATTGCTGGGGAAGCGGAGCAGAAGGAGACATACCTCTTATAGAGGTAATACTCGAGTCGGGTGCCTGCACAGAGATTAACGCAGCAGCAGGTACGGCCTGCAACTCAGGTTGTACCAGAGCAGCCACAGTGGGGGATTCCAGGTGAGCCGTGCGACTCAGGAGCGTTTTGTAACGCTATGGCAAACTGATCCATGCAGTGATCTTGCTCATCCAATCTGGAAAAAAATATTACTGACAAGTGGATTGACTATCTCCTGAATTCAGGGCCTTCGCCTACTGACAGAAACCATGAACCAGACCGAGACAGAAGTACAATTAAATCACACTTGTTTATTAATAAAAAAATAAAAGGTAAATAGAGTAAGCGTGGTCAAAGCATAGCCAGAGTCCAGTATCCGGATCGAGTAGTCAGCCAGTCCAGAGTTCAATAACCAGATCGGGTAATCAGCCAGGCCAGAAGTCAGGGATCCAAGTGGAGCAACAGCAAGCAGGGTATGGAGCCAGAAGGAATATCAGAAAGCCAGTCTTTAAACAGAACCGCAGGAGATGGTTTCTTATGACGTGATTAAGGCGAAGGCAGAGATGAAGTGAGCTGGACAGCTTTAAGTAGGCAGGTCAGACAAGTAGGATCAGGAACAGCTGGGTGACTGTGGAGAGAGATGAGAGCTGGCAATTAGCCGACAGCTGAGCAGCCAGCCGAGAAAAGGAAGGGCTAAGCCAGCCCTGACACATACGTCTGGTCAAGTATGTGGTGCCCAAGCGGCTGATGTTTTGGCCACGCAAGATACGCTTGAGACATATGTTGCAAATAGCAGCGGTGCGATTTGATGCACTCTTCTCAAAAAAGGCCCACACCAAAGAACTTTTAGAATAACGTGCAGAGGCAGCGCCCTGCACAGGCAGAGCTCTGCGGTGTGATTCAGTCTGTGTGCTGCCCTTAAGCCAGCCCCTAGAGGGCATCCTGCCTTGTTGGAGATGTAATTAGTAATATATTAGAGTGGGGTAATTGGCACTACCTCATAAATAATCATAGATCTAGAACCTCAATATATTTAAGGGTCCAGATGCCTCATCTATTTGTTATGGTGCAGTGAGCTTTCTTCTTATGCCTGTACAAGATCTATATCACAATGATCGCATATATAGGAGAAAGGGTCCGTGATATACAACAGTATATGAAAAATGAAAGTGGATAGAATATAACTATAACTAGAACATGCTTCTCCAATAAAGTGCAAAATAGTAACAAAGTGCCCAGTGGTAAAGTGCAATTAGTGCTTACAAATCCTATAATTGCTAGAATATACTACGTCCTAACTGGACCACTTATATTATGTGACCACATGAAAGAAGTTGATATCCATCCAAAGTATATATAAAAATTAAAATATTTAGTACCCTTAGTGAATATAGAAAATATAAAGAAAAAATAAATCAAGCTACACAAACCCAGGTAAATAGTGCAAAAAAATAAAAAATAAACTAAATATATAAATATAAACAAAAATAGATATAAATCAATAAAAAATCTTAATTTTCACAGAAAAAAAAAAATCTTCAGTTGTTCAAATCCAGCAGAAAAAAAATATATATTTTCATAAAGTGACTTTCATGCTCATATGTCCTTCAGGTGACTCGAGTGCTCCCCCACAAGGGTCCCCACTCACCAAATGTCCACACCCCCGTATGTGCGTGTAGATCAAATTCCTTTAAATGTATTACAGCTCCAAGTGTCATGCAACTCCGACAATCAGGCCCAGATAAGATTATTATGAGTTTCACGTTCAATGGTCTCCAATATTTTCCTCATAAAAAGTAATAAAGAATGGCCTCCATAGTGTAGTAATTTGGAAAAAACACTATTTATTATGATAAAAAAACACAGGTTTGACAGCAAAAAAATAATGTATTATAAAAATAAAACAATACAAATGTTCCACTGTTTAAAAGTTAGTGGAGCAAAAGAGCTCCATGCACAGAAAAAATTACAAACCAAAAGACTGGTTTATAAAAAATAAATGAAAGTAAAAAATTAAAATTGAAGTTAAAATTAAAAAACTTATCTTGTTCAGGGGAAAAAAGCCCGGTCCCTAGCAGCTAAAATGTCCATCCATTGCAAGATGACACTGTTTGTCCTAATATATCAGTCCAGGTATTAACTGTACATATTGAGCGGGGACATAAATCCTATTTTCCCAAAGCAAGAGAAAGAGCTAAAAAAAAAAGTCACCTCAATTAATGTGGACTGTTCGGGGCCCGATCGGTGGATTACGCAGCGTGCGCTCCAGCTGCGTTCCAGCCGCTCGAGTTAACCCGGAAGTGACGTAGTGTGCGTGGCTCTGTCGTACAAGTTTCGTCAGACGTCTTCAGCGGCGGTGCCACGCCACTACACACTATGTTTTTTATGGGAAGTTAATATTTACGTTAAATATTTAATATCTACATTAATATTTAAAGCATCTCGTTGGTGATGTGCCTCCTCCTCCTCCTTCCTCTCAGGCACCCATGTGGAGTCAGTGACATCATCCCCTCCTTCCTCATCACTGGAGCAAACCTGGCAGTATGCTGCAGCTGGTGGAACACGACTGCCAGATTGCTGTCCTTCTTGGGCATCCCCTCTCTCTGGGCTCATGCTACTGCCTTCCTCTAGCTGGGTATTATCATCATCAGAGCCTTCAAAATGCTGGGCATCCTCCTGGAGCATGTACCCAACACTGTGGTCAAACAGTTCAGGGGACTCCTCAGGAGGACATGGTGGGTCTAGGGAAGGAGTGACTGATGCCATTGAGACAAGGGAAGAGGCCCTGTTGGCAGCTGCTTTGACAGTACCCTGAGCCTGGGTGAGAGAGGATGAGGAGGATGAGGAGGGCTTGGCCATCCACTCTACCAAGTCTTCAGCAGGTTGCAGCTCAACACGTCCAGCTGCCAAAAATAAGGACAAGCGTGGACACGTGCTGAGGAGGATGCACCGCGTCCATGACCAGCACTGTTGCCTCTAGACACAGAGCCTGCCTGCCCTCTTTTATTGGCTTGTGACTGTCTGCCTCCCCTTGTTGGCCTTCCAGACATACTAATGGCCTGCAGGGAGATGAGAACACCAGCAATTGGGGTAGCTTAAGGTGCACACTGTGCAGATGACACAGTACACCAACTCTAATTACTGCAGCTGCCTGCCTGTTGTATAGGATCTGAAGAGCACTGGCAATTGGGGTAGCTTCAGGTGTACACTGTGCAGGTGGCACAATACACTGGCTGTAACTGCTGCAGCTGCCTGTGGTATAGGACCAGAACACCACCAGCAATTGGGGTAGCTTCAGGTGTACACTGTGCAAGGGGCACAGTACACAGACTGTAATTGCAATAGGTTCAAAGGAAATGAAGATTGTCTCTGCGTCTGTCTCTATGAGCCGCCCACAACACACTACGCAAGGCCACCGCGCAAGTGGCCTTATATAGTGTGGGGCGTGTACTAAACCCCCTGAGCCATATTTGGCCACAGGCATCCTGCCTGTGGCCAATTATGGCTCTCCTCTCTGACGGCGCTGTGATTGGCCAAACATGCGGGTCATAGTGCATGCTTGGCCAATCATCAGCCAGCAATGCACTGCGATGCCGCAGTGCATTATGGGCCGTGAGCAGCACTCGAATGTGGCGTGAATGGCCCATAAAATTTTGGTTTACCCGAACGGGCGAACAGCCGGTGTTTGAGTCGAATATGCGTTCGGCTCAAACACCTAGCTCATCCCTAGTAGTGAAGCATTACGGCTTGACGCCGGATCCCTACTGCGCATGCCCGAGGCACCCGCTGTGCCCTCCTACTGGCCCCGTGGCAGGGTAAGGAGGAGGGAGTCAAGCGGTGACGTCAACGGCCGGGACTCCCAGAAGAGGGGGCAAGCAGAGTGTCCCCTTTTTAGATGAAACTTTAGTTTTGGATAGAGTGGAGAGATATTAGAACATCGGTCAGATTTTTTATTGCTGTCTGTACCCCCCTTAAAGAGATTCAGTCTCTCCATTTGTCTTGTCTATCACAGAGTGAAAGAGAAAGAAAATGAATCCAAAATTTTGAGTAGCCACCTGAACAGAGATAAAAAGGGAAAAATTTGCAAAAGGCAAACAGAAACTGACAGGGGTTTTAATCCTCCCTTATTCTATTCAAATTTAAAAAAAAGGTTCTGCCTTTAGTTGTACTTTAATGTCTGTATGTTATTGTCCTTCATGTTATTGAATCCAGTTAAGGCTCTATAACAGTGATTCTCGACTAGGGTTCCTTCAGCATTGGGCAATTTCTGACTCTCAGGTTCCCACTGACACCATTGATATTTTTAGCTATCTGTAAGGAGGTTATTCTTCCCAATGACCACAAGTGTAAGGACCATTCTTCCCACTGACCATCACACTAATGTATCATGAATTGTAGATTTCATATTTTTAGCAGGGGTTCCCTGAGACCGCAGAACTTTTTTAAGGGTTCCTCTGTGTTGAAAGGGTTGAGAAAGGCTGCTCTATAGCCTTGAATAGGGTATGAAGGAGGGGGGTTAGATCCCCTGTATGTTTGTATCCCACTTTAGGGATTTTTTCACTCTCTTTTTTTCCAGCGACCAGACAGCAAAATGAAGGACTAGAATCTCCCATTTGATGGCACAACGTTACAATATCATGCACATAACATTCAGAATGCAGCACTGTCTTCTCAGGATGAACGAGGATTTGGAGAGGATGAATGATGATGTGAAAGACGAAGGAAAAAAAAAAAAAAAAAAAACTAAGGAGGCAGCAGTGAGAAAATTGTCAACATGTAAAGTACCACACAGTCCACTCAGACGGACAAAAATAGCGATGGCTATAAAGTTTTGTCTTGAAAGGAATGTGACATAGGAAACTACAAGCATGTTAACCATCCGTAATGCAAACATCTCAATCTGCGCTTAGCAACGCTGAAGCCGCTTTGTCTGCAAACAATACGAGAGAGCTCATAATGGGGGGCGGATGACGGGAGAGTCATGGCGATTCGATTTCCAGCAGGCCCGACCGCCCCTTGACCACAGCCCATGAGAGCCAATAAGCCTTAGCGGGCCAAAGAATCTTCTGTGACCAAAACAAATATATCAAAGTCTCAGAACTTCTGAAATCGCATTTTAGAGTCTAGACACTTTATTTAGATTTAGCGGGAGACTTACTTTAAAGCTGAAGTTTAATCTTCTTATATTTTCCTTCCCTATTTTCTCCTTTCTTCTCTCATCAACATGCTAATAAAGAATTATATATCTTATTTTGTGATGTCATCACTGGGTCTCTGTGCTTCTCTATGCAATGCAGGCAGATCATGGCTGCTGGGAGGGGTCAGCAGGGTGCTGTACATGGCTTCATAAAAATTTCACAGTCCGAGTATGCCATTTAAAGCAGAGTTCCAGCTAAAAATACAACTAAATCTTAAACAAAAGACCACCGCCCCCTACCAGAACCCATCAATGCAGCCTACGGGTGCCCATCAAATGCAGCCTCACCAGCATCCATCAATGAATGTTTGCTTGCTTCCATTCATTCGGTAGTCGGGGCACAGACACAGTCCTCCGCCGCCGCACCTCTGACACTATGTGCGAACGGAAAGGCGAATGCCTGCTGATGCTGAGACTTAGTTACTTGCTGCAAAGAGAAGAGAAGAGAGTAGGAACACCAGTGGCCAGGCACCCTAGGCAGCTGCCTAGTTTGTCTAGTGGTAGAACCGGCCCTGGCTGGGAGAGTCCACCGAACACCTGAGGACCAATGTGACATGGGGGCCAGGTCACTTGCTGCATGCTACATGAAGGGGGTATATTCTTTACTGACATGACAATGACTTCTTCCCCCATCCACCACCAGCCCCAACCCAACAAGGTTTGCACCAATTCAGTGCCAATCGGCATCCTGTATCCCACTCTGCGTATTCCACATGAGGTGCAGGACTGTGGCCAAACTGTGTGCAATAATCAGTCATCCACTTGTATCCCCATACTTCAGCCAGAGGCTCGGTCCAACTCCATATTATTAAATAGCTTAAAATACAACTAAAGGCACAACTTTTTTTTTTTATGGATGGAGGGAAGATGGATTAGGACCCCTGTCAGTACTTATTGCTGTCTGCGAGAGTAACCCTCTCCATTTGTCCTGTTTACCATTATCACTGAAAGTAAAAGACAATCCCAAATTTTGGGTTATCTCCAGAAAAGTAATAGAGAGGAAATCTTCCAATAAGGACACTAGTTCTGGTGACCTGGGGGGCCCTAGACCAGTGGTTCCCAACCTCAGTCCTCCCAACAGGCCATGTTTTGGGAATTTCTCTTAGATAAAAAACTGTCCAAAATACCAAGCCATTGACTCTGATTTAAAGCACCTGTTCAAGATAAAGGAAAACCTGCAAACATGGCCCGTTAGGGGTACTTAAAGACTGTGGTTGAAAACCACTTCCCCAGAGATTCCCTTAATTTGCAGGGATTTCCTCTCACTTCCTGTTTTGGCTATGGACAGGAAGTGAAGAGAAATCTCCCCAATGGGGCACGGATGTAAAAAAATAAACTGACAGGGGTTATAACCCTCTCTTATTGTAGCCAAAATGGAAAAAAGAATGCCTATAGTTCTACTTTTAGGCATTCTTACATCTTCCACAGTAGAAAAAAAAAGTATTTGGCAAGAAGTAAACTTCAGCACATGAGACAAGTCCTCTTTAAATCAGTAGCATACCTTTGTCATCACCCAATGTCTGGGGTGCTCATCCTCAGGTTAGGAGGCCTGTACACTACATTTCCTTGCTCCACTCTCACCTGAAAACCTGCGTTAAAGGGGCAATAAATTAACCCCTGCCTACAGAATTCTTCAGAAGGAGGTTTACAAATTTAAACATCATTAAGATTCGGGGCTTGTTCTGCTTGCATACAAATCCACAGCAGTTTAGTGTGCAGGAAGCTCTCCGTTCAGTGAGCCAGCTGTAGGGGGCAGTGTAATGGGCATTTCAGCATATCACGCAGTTCCCTCTTTTTTTTTGTGTGTCAACTTTATTTGAAGCGCCCAAAGTGACACTTCCTTAATGTGATTGCATATTAGCGTGATGTGTTACGATTAGGGGTGAGCTCAGGCGTGTTCGCACAGGCCATGTGCAGAGCCCGCCAGGAAGTCGGCGCAGTGCTGCGCTAATCACAGGCAGTGAGACATTGCCCAGTCTCTGCAGCTGCGCATCGGGGGGCAATGTCGCACTGCCTGTAATTAGCGCAGCGCTGCGCCGACTTCCTGGCGGGCTCTGCCATACCTCCCAACTTTTTGAGATTGGAATGAGGGACACCTATCAGCAAAAGTATGCAGGCATAAGACACACCCCCTGTCACGCCCCTTTAAAGGAGAATTGTACAAAAAAACAAGATTGGTTAAACACACAAGTGCTTTTTATACCACTACTATTCCTTTATATTCGCTTTTGGAATTTACAAATGCAGCAATTTAGAAATCAGATTAAAGGTTTAGCGCTGGAAAACACTTTTTGATAGATAAAAAGTGCATTTTATATACATCTATATAGATCAGACCAAAATGAGGGACAAATGAGGAGGAATGAGGGACAGAGGGACATTGAAAAATGGGGGACAGTCCCTCGAAATCAGGGACAGTTAGAAGCTATGGGCTCTGCACGCGGACATGCGAACACACCTGAGCTCATCCTTAGTTACGATGCTGTACAGTGAGAGCCCATTCACACAGGGGCAACACGACTTGTAGGCGACTTGAGTCAGGCAACTTGGACACGACTTGAGTTAAGATCACAGCGCGACTTGGGACGACTTCAAAACGACTTGTGATGACTTCAAGCCCGACTTGGGACGACTTACAAGTCGCCCCAGGCCAGGTGACTTTTGCCGAGGCCAAGCAGAGAATGAGCTCAAGGGGGAACTCCACGGCAAATTTCTGAAAAAAATTTGGCGTGGGTTCCCCCTCCGAGAGCATACCAGGCCCTTAGGTCTGGTATGGATTCCAAGGGGAACCCCAACGCCGAAAAAACGGCGTGGGGGTCCCCCCAGATCCACACCAGACCCTTATCCGAGCACGCTACCCGGCCGGCCAGGAAAGGGGGTGGGGACGAGCGGGCGCCCCCCCCCTCTTGAGCCGTACCAGGCCGCGTGCCCTCAACATGGGGGGGTGCCTTGGGGGAGGGGGGGCGTGCGGCCCCCCCACCCCAAAGCACCTTGTCCCCATGTCGATGAGGACAAGGGCCTCTTCCCGACAACCCTGGCCGTTGGTTGTCGGGGTCTGCGGGCGGGGGGCTTATCGGAATCCGGGAGCCCCCTTTAATAAGGGGGCCCCCGGATACCGGCCCCCCACCCTATGTGAATGAGTATGGGGTACAATGTACCCCTACCCATTCACCTGTGGAAAAAAAGTACAAAAAAAAAACACAACACAGGGAAAAAATATTTTATTGCACAGCTCCGGGGGTCTTCCGTCTTCGGGGGTCTTCTCGCCGGACTCCTCCGCTATCTTCTTGTAGCTCTTTTACTAGCGGAGGAGTCCGGCTTTCTTCCTCCCCGCCGCCGGCCTCTTCTCCCGACTTCGGGGGTCTTGTCCCCCTCTTCGGTTCTTCTGCCGGGCCACCGCGCCTTCTTATAGCTCTTTTACAGGCGGTGGCCCGGTCTTCTGTCGCCGCCGCCGCCGCCGCCGCCTTCCGTTCTTCTTCTTCTTCTTCTCCAGGAGATGTTGACACGACGCTCTCTCCGGCCGGAATGCCAGAGCCGCCCTGCGCTGCCACTTATATAGGGACAATGGGGCGGTGTCACATGGGTTGATGTCACATGGGTTGGTCACATGGGTTGATGTCACATGGTAAGGGGGCGGGGTCACCATGTGACATCAACCCATGTGACCAACCCATGTGACATCAACCCATGTGACACCGCCCCATTGTCCCTATATAAGTGGCAGCGCAGGGCGGCTCTGGCATTCCGGCCGGAGAGAGCGTCGTGTCAACATCTCCTGGAGAAGAAGAAGAAGAAGAACGGAAGGCGGCGGCGGCGGCGGCGGCGACAGAAGACCGGGCCAACGCCTGTAAAAGAGCTATAAGAAGGCGCGGTGGCCCGGCAGAAGAACCGAAGAGGGGGACAAGACCCCCGAAGTCGGGAGAAGAGGCCGGCGGCGGGGAGGAAGAAAGCCGGACTCCTCCGCTAGTAAAAGAGCTACAAGAAGATAGCGGAGGAGTCCGGCGAGAAGACCCCCGAAGACGGAAGACCCCCGGAGCTGTGCAATAAAATATTTTTTCCCTGTGTTGTGTTTTTTTTTTGTACTTTTTTTCCACAGGTGAATGGGTAGGGGTACATTGTACCCCATACTCATTCACATAGGGTGGGGGGCCGGTATCCGGGGGCCCCCTTATTAAAGGGGGCTCCCGGATTCCGATAAGCCCCCCGCCCGCAGACCCCGACAACCAACGGCCAGGGTTGTCGGGAAGAGGCTCTTGTCCTCATCGACATGGGGACAAGGTGCTTTGGGGTGGGGGGGCCGCACGCCCCCCCTCCCCCAAGGCACTCCCCCCATGTTGAGGGCACGCGGCCTGGTACGGCTCAGGAGGGGGGGGGCCGCCCGCTCGTCCCCACCCCCTTTCCTGGCCGGCCGGGTAGCGTGCTCGGATAAGGGTCTGGTGTGGATGTGGGGGGAACCCCCACGCCGTTTTTTCGGCGTAGGGGGTTTCCCTTGGAATCCATACCAGACCTAAGGGCCTGGTATGCTCTCGGAGGGGGAACCCACGCCAAATTTTTTTCAGAAATTTGCCGTGGAGTTCCCCCTTGAGAGCTGATAATTCTGTCAAAGTCGCCTCCGTATAAACGGAGATCCGACTTGGAGGCGATCTCCATTGAAATCAATGGGTACCGGTCGCCTACAAGTCGGATAGAAGTAGTACAGGAACCTTTTCTGAAGTCGGAGCGACTTCAGTAGTGTGCATTAAGACGGCTCTCATTCACTTACATTGCTTTTTAAATGTTGTCCGACCTGAGGCGACCTGAGGCGACTAGGGGCGACCTGAAGTCGGATCAGGAGTTGCCCCTGTGTGAATGGGCTCTGATGTGATCCCTTTCTGTACACTGCGATAAAATGCTGCATGTCTGCATTTTATCACAGTTCACTGGCCTGAACTTCCTGTCTGTGTAGCAGTATGTCACTAGGACATATGGAAAACAATTGTGACCTGTTTTCAACCAGTGCAGTAAAACACAGGTTACCGCACTACAGTATGTGTGAACATGGCCTAATAGAAATTGGTTAAAAATTATTGAAATACAATGTGGGAATGAACATATGAGTTTACATATTGATAATATTGATATGCTCAGGACCACTAATAAGGCAGTATAGCTAGCCCTCCTGTACTGGGCTCCAGCCCCATCAGTTCAAAAGGTGGGCCCAGGTACCTGATGAGCATGAGGGCCGGCTGTACTGTCTTATTGCAAACACCGATCATCTTCTGTTTCCCACTGCAGAGCTGCCAGCTTCTCTTCTTGACCCTCCCTCTGGCTGCACTTCAAGGGGTTTGGTTCTAGAGCATCTACACCTTCCCTCTGCTGTCTGTGCCCCTTTCCCTAACAGTGCTGCTGGCTTCCCTCCACAAACTGTGTTTACTATGCTTCAGTTTATGAATGAGCAGGAAGCCTCTGAGCATTTCCTATTCATTCATCTGTGCATTTGAGGCTGTAAAGAAAGGGACTGATAAATCTATGTCCTCAGTCACTCTCGGCCGTGGTGGGGGGCGGGGTGGGCAATCAAGTAGGCTGTATGGGGCCCTGTATGGGTGCTACATTTATAACTGTAGCACTAACCCCCGAAGGAGCTGCTGGCTATTTTTGGTCTTACCATTACCTTCCGCTTCTTCTTGTTGCACGTCTAGGGGATGTCCCATGGTAGGTGACCCAGTAACTTGAGACTGACAATAGATCCAGTTGAACGGATTTTATTTGTAAACTTCAACCATTGAACAGTCTTTTAACCTGGGATCAGAGGGTTGGAAAGGAAATTTCAGGTACTCTCAATGTCAAAGTCCAAAAACATTAAAGAACTTGCTTACTTTGACTGCATCCAGAGAATAGCCATTCACAGCTGAATGAACACTCAGGTTGGACAGTCCCTCTCTCACAAGGCCTAGCAGCCCACAAGGTGCTTGCTCAGAAACAAAGCCTTTATCACCGTTGTTGCAGAATATGTAGGGAAACTAAGCTGTAGAACACTTGCAGGATACCTGGCTCTTTCAACCAGCTTGGCGATATCCACAAGACCGGATTCTCTCAGTTACTTCAGCCCTTCCAGGCTCTTGTTAAGAAAACCAAACTCACACGTGGTAATCTTCTTAATCATCTTAGTTTCCCTGCCTTGGGCTAGCCAGCCTGGAGCCATTAAAGTCAGGTGGATCCGCACCCCAGGCCATAGCCTTCCTGGGGGCTGGTCAGGAGGACCAGGACCAAGTACTCCACACTTCATACTGGACCGGAACCCTGACCCACGTGACGTCCATGTCTTAAATACCCTCTCCCAGAGGGCACAGCGAGAGGGCCACTCCCACTCACCTGACTCCGAGAGAGCGTAAATTAAACGACCAACCAGACCGTAGTTCCATGCCTACCACCAGAGATAGCCCCCCCTGTGGCCAGGCTGAACATCTCACAGTCCAGTCAGACTGACACAGAAGTCTAATTTAGACAAATAGACCCAAACCAAACTGTAGTCTGGGTAAAGTTTTAACTTTGAGAAACATAGCACATGCTCTTCATGCTCTTCTACATAACAGCAGCCCTGAATATGCTTGTAGGGAGGAGCAGCTGCAGTAAACAAAAGTCCAGTTGCAGAGAACAGAACTTGTATGAGTGGTGGCTTGTGCTCTGTTTTTGGGGGGGTTGACAAACAAACCATCACCTCCCCCTCCCCCAGTTTGGTCAGGCAGTCCCCCACCAGACCCCCCATTGTTCACTCATACATCCGTCTGCCCCACCAGCCCTGCACTTACACCTGCGGGGAGCAGGACCGGTGACCAGGGGAGCCGAGCTGAGCTAAAGTGTCAAGTGCCTGTATGATATGGGAGGAAGCCCATGCTTCTCTTCTTGGCCAATCAGGTCTCAGGAGCTGCTTCCTGATTGGCCAGCAGGAGAAACAGGAAGACCATAGCAAATATTAATTCGCTATTGTCACATAAGTGGGTGAGCCCACCCTTTTTGAAGCCAATTAAAGCCTCTGGCTTTAATCACGTGCTTTTAAAAAAAAAAAAAAACATTGGAATCCATGCGTCCGCATGTAAAGTAAGGACCGGGTGCATGGAATTGGGGGAGGGGTGACCCTGTGCCCCTAATGAGCGGCCTCCACTGACTTGTCTTAATGTTAAAGTTAAGCAATTCAGAACAAACCCAGCGGAAAGGCACACTCACAGAATGCAACAGTGGTGTGGAGTAGAGCAGGTCTCAGATGTGTGGACAGCATCTCTCTTGAGGGGTGAAATGCAGCCTGGCCAGTCCGAGACCAAATGGGAAGATCTTCAGGATGGATGTATTCCTATGCTTTCTGGAACCTCTCTTTACTGCTAATCACAGTCTCTGTCAGAGGGGAGACCTGTTCCTACACTACCCACACATGAAATGCATGCCAAGCCTGGGAATCAGGGCCTTAAATAGGCTCTGCCAAACCCAAGATGGCTGCCAGAGTCACATAGGGCAGCAGCATCCAATCAGATAGCTTCCCTACTTACTCGGTAAACCATAGAGGAACCATGTTCCTCTTGACTTCCTCCTGCAATTACAATGCCACTGCAGTAGAGCGCCACCTACAGTGAAGCAAATAGACTGTGCCTGCTTAAAACAAGAATGCAGATTAGAGAGTCAAAGGTCAGAACTCTTTATCTCTTATTGGGATAAGGTCAATGCCTCAGAAAGCATTGAGGTCACTGGATTGGTATGACAGCCAGACAACCACATTTTTAGAAGGAGTATTCAATAATTATCCAAGTGTACATAGACTCAATATGTATCTTGTCTCACTTTATACAATTAAAGTGGTTGTTAAGGTAAAAGTTTTTTTTTTACCATAACGCATTCTCTGCATTAAGGTAAAGAATTTTTTAATAACAGCTCCCTCCAATACTTACCTGAGCCTGAGCTTCATCCAGTGCTGTGTAGATCTGCTCCCCTCTCCCTGCTTTCATAAGCTTGGCTGAGAGCAGCAGGAGCCACTGCTGTCAGTAAAAACCTGTGCACAGAGATTGGCCAAGCCAGGCTGTGTGTCTGAGTAGATGGACAAAGCTCAGGATCGAGCCCGCAAGAGTACCCCCCATACCAAGCGGCTTATTATTGGGGGCACTCAGAAGGAAGGAGGAGCCCAGAGTGTAACGGGGCTGCTCTGTGAAAAACCAGCAGGGCAGGTAAGTATAACATTTTTGGTATTCTAAAAAAAAATAAGATTTAGACAGATCAAAATTTGTCCGATTGAGCGGGAACCGGGCGCATTTCAATCCATCTATTGGCAGGCTGGGTATACTAAAGTCAATTCATCAATCGACTTTAGTACAACCAGCCTGGCGCATTTCTTTGCATGCAATCACTGCCGGCGGGTTTAGCCAAAAACATTGATCACTGTATTCTGACGGCTGGGAAAGCTCCCGCTGTAAGAACACAAAAGCTCCACAGGAGGGGTTCCCCCATCTGCAATGACTGTGTTGATGAGGGAATCAAGCAATTTCCTTCTCTTCAACCCATGGCTGAAGGAGGAAAATTGGATAATGTTTTACCTGCCTTAAGCCCCGTGTAGCACAGGCTTAGTATTGCCTCTGTAATATATGCAGAATATTGCTCTCTGAAACATTGCATTGCATTTTCTGGCTAAACTGATAGCTGCAGGATTGAAGGAAGATTGGGTCCTGCTGTAGCTAAGAAAGAAGCCCACCCCTAACAACAAAAACAATGAAAGACAGGATTGGATAGCTACTCAGGAGAGCTGTGATTGGGGGAGAGAGAGAGGAGGACACAGGAAGAGAGACAGACTGGTATGGTGGCAGGCAGACAGAAGAAAGTATCCCATGTGTTTATCTCTTGAACACTTCCAGAGCCTGTGACTCTCCTAAAGGAAGGTGCACACTTGAGAGGGGAGTTTGCAGTGTGTTATTCTGCATGATTACTGAAGATGTGCTAACAGTGCAGAGAAATCTAGAGACCAGTTTCAGTGCTGCAGCAATCATCATCATTATCCTGTTTGGAGGTTTCTGTGGCCTGTGTTGCTCCCATCACCATCCAGTCAACTGAGACAGCAATCAATCTACCAATTGCTGGAAGGAAGATATATCAAGTGCATCTAATGGTGAGAGATCTTCTGCTATCCTTGTGTATGTGGATCTAGCTGCTAGGTCCTATTTACTGTTAATGCAGCTTTATCTGAAGGTGGATCTCCACATCTGTTAATCTTTGTGACACTTTGTGAAGATACCCTTTTCCATTCTGTGGATTACAAATTTACTTCACAAAGGTCTGAGTACTCAAACACAGGATTTAAAGGGCCCCAACGCTGGAAGACTCTGTGTGTGTTTGTGTGAATAGAATTCCCACTGGCCAGTGGTTAGCTAGAACCTACAAGACCTAGATAGGATCTTATAGTCAGTAATATCACTTTTGGGGAATTGTTGAACATTATTCTTTGTATTGTATTGTACAGTTTGTTCACCGCTTGTTCAGTGCATTTCAGGCAAGGCCTCCCACTGGCGGTTAAAGTGAATGAACACAAATCCTGTTTTCCTTTACTGAGAAGTTGTAGTATATTATTGCACTTAATATTTGTATTCTGTTAATCAGTTTATCTCTTTTCAGGGCTTTTTGCTAGTTCTAATAAAGCCCAGCTAAAAGTTTAAACTGTGTTTTGGTGTTACTGGGATCCTGGGGAGGGTGAGTCATCACTGGTGTGGGACAGAAGATCCGTATATTACAGTGGCCCTTGCGGGGGAGGCGCTACATGTGGGGGTTCTCGTCCGGGATACCTTCTGGTCCCTGTCACAGAGTGATGACTACCTCTACCAGCCCAGTCACCATGATGGACCCGGTCATTGCTGCCAAGTGGTGTGAATAACAAAATGGCAGGTTGGAGCTCTGTGTAATTATGAGTCTCACTGGTGCCACCTGGACTGAGAAACAGGTCCAGCAAGTAGTGTCGGCTTTGATGCCTGATCAGAAAACACTCATATTGGACCTGAAAGTTGATTGGATAGCCTCTTCCACCTATGCTTTGCTAGAATGGAAAAGAGGAATCCAGACCTGTTTCCAGGGAGATAGCATACAGTTACCAGGGGATCTCAAAGCTCCGCTTATAAGGCCAAGTATGCTGGATGATCACCCTGAAAATGCTAGCTCAACAACATCAGGACCAGGAGTATCAGCTACTACTTCCATCCCAATTACAGGGTTCCCTCCTGCTACATTCTTTACAGATATGGGAAAGCTGGTGGAAACGTTGGCACAAAACTCAGCCACATCTGCCAATTATGGATATCGAAAGTTGCGGTTCTATTCTGGGAAGGTCCCTGTGCCATCCGGGGAAGAGGACTTCGAAACCTGGATAGATCAGGCAGTGCAGGCTGTGGAAGAATGGGAAGTCGCTGACACAGTAAAAAGACAAAGGTTAATCGAGAGCCTAAGATCTCCTGCTTCAGATGTAATCAGAAATCTAAAAAGGGACAAGCCAGGCTGCACAGCCACTGAGTGTCTAGAAGCTTTACGAGAGGTTTTTGGAGGGGTGGAGGATTGTGCTGAGCTAATTTATATGTTCTCACACACCTATCAAAATGAAGGAGAAGAGTTATCCGCTTATGTCCGACGACTGGATAAAATCCTTCATCAGGTCATTCTAAAAGGAGGCATGGAGCCGAGTCATGCAAGCAAAGCTTTGTTGGATCAAATTCTTAAAGGAGCACTCCCACTGGATCCCATAATGTTGAAATTTCGGGCTAGAGACCAGAACAAGCCATTGACTTACTCCAAATTGGTCAAAACTATCCTAGAAGAAGAGGCTTTAATTAAAGCTAAAAAACCTGCTAGTGCTTCACATGCGGCTTTCACCGTAGAAGTAGGAACCATGGGCATAGTTGAAGTCCAGTCCGAAGTAATGGCTTTGAAAACTCAGATGTCACAGATGATGGAGTAGATGACATCGCTGTCTGCCAGAATTGCCATACCAGAGGGGGGAAAGACATTGAAACCAACCAGGGCAGAGGCAATACAGAATGTTCCTGCTGGAGAGCCCTTTAGTTCAGTGGCCTGCTATAATTGTGGGGGTATCGGTCACCATCAACGTGACTGCCCCAGCCCAACAAAGCCACGAAGAGTACATCATAAGCCGGCGGGAAACTCCAGAGGGCCCTGGTGAGGGAGCCAGCCGGGTGCCCATCTAATTCAACTCGCTCCAGTTCACAAGTCTTAAATGAAGGGCGGGTAAGGCCTAAACCTTTGTACCAAGCCTCACCCAAAGCCTCAGTAAGGCTGCCCAAGCTACTCTCAGAGTCGGGTCCCGGATCACGGGAGATCGGTGCACACCACAACCAAAACAGTCAGTCCAGACGACAACGGAAACGGGCCCAGGCCAAAAGAGGGATTCAAGCCCAAACAGCCAAGCAAGTTGTCTGACAAGCTGGTGCGTCCTTCTCCTATAGTGCCAGTTCAGGTGGAAGGTGTATACACAAAAGCCCTTCTAGACTCTGGTGCCCAAGTGACTCTAATTTACCATGATTTCTATGATAAACACCTGAAACACCTGCCCTTGCAGAAGTTAGAGAGTCTAGAGATCTGGGGTATAGGAACTAAGAAGCTTCCCTATGACGGATATCTTCCAGTCAAGCTTGAATTTGGCCCATCTGTTGTAGGGCAGAAAGAGACTTCCGACACATTGGCCATTGTATGTCCCCGCCCCCCGGGGGCTAATCGGAGTTCCTTGATTGTGGGGATGAACACTGACTTGGTTCGTCGGTTACTTACTCCTCAGGTCTCAGAGGGTGAAGATGCAGCTAAAAGTGTACATGCTGCGCTCAGTGTACCAGCGATTGGTCCATGAACAAAAGGCCCCAACAGAAGGAGTGGGAAAATTGTGGAAGTTGGACAAGATGGAAAAGGTCTTGCAGCCAGGTGAAGTAACATGTTTGCGGGCTTCAGTCAAACTGAATTGGGACCAACCTGGTCCTTATGTTATCCTTGAAGGTGACCCACAGAAGACAAATTCAGGTTTGGAACTGATTCCGGAAGTAATCTCTATGAAGGCCTTACAGAGAACCCATGGAAAAGTTCCTGTCAGTGTTCGTATTGTTACTGATTCTCCAGTGAAGCTTCGGACCCGAATGATGATAGGGCAGGTAAATCCAGCCACACCCATCACACAACACAGTGTAGTGGGGGAAGCCAAGGAAGAGTTACCAGAGGAGTATTTCTATCCAAAAGGCTCTCCTATGACATCTGAATGGAAAGAACGGGCAAAAACACAAGTGGAGGAAAATTTTCTCTAAAAATGAGTTTGACGTGGGATGCGGAGAGAGTGCACAGCATCATATTCGTCTACAAGAGGATAGGCCATTTCGGGAAAGGTCACAACGAATACCATTAGCTGATTTAGATGACCTTAGAGAATATATTGCGGAGTTGAAGAGGACGGGAATTATTCGGGAGTCCTGAAGTCCCTATGCTTCTCCCATTGTGGTGGTGAGGAAGAAAAATGGGTCATTACGGCTCCGTATCGATTATCGCACTCTCAACAAAAGAACCATTCCAGACCAGTACACCACTCCACGAATAGAAGATGCCCTGCAATGCCTTTCGGGTGTCAAATGGTTCAGCGTGTTAGACCTGAGAAGTGGGTACCATCAGATCCTGATGCATCCAGATGACCGGGAGAAAAACGCTTTCATTTGCCCAGTGGGGTTCTTTGAGTTTGAAAGGATGCCACAGGGTCTGTCTGGAGCCCCTGCTACATTACAACGCTTGATGGAACGGACTGTTGGTGATATGAACTTAATTGAAGTGTTAGTGTACCTAGACGACATAATTGTCTTTGGACGGACTTTGGAAGAACATGAGGAGCGTCTAGAGAAGGTTCTGAAGCGACTCTATGAAGAGGGATTGAAGCTGTCCCTTGAGAAGTGCCAGTTCTACCAGTCAACAGTCACCTACCTTGGGCATGTTGTCTCAGTGGAGGGAGTGGCCACTGACCCCAAGAAGTTGGAAGCCGTCACCACTTGGCCCAGGCCCAGAAATGTGCAAGAGCTGAGATCTTTTCTTGGGTTCTGCTCCTACTATAGGAGGTTTGTGGAGGGATTTGCCAAAATAGCCAGACCTCTCACTGAGCTTTTGCGGGCTGGAGATGATGGAGAGCAAGAGGTCCCAGAAGTAGTCCGGCAAATTAGTGGAGTGGGAGTCCATAGAGGGAGAGTGGTCTGATCAGTGCGAACAAGCTTTCCTTCAGTTGAAACGGAGCTTGACCAATGCACCAGTTTTAGCCTATGCTGACAACCGCAAGCCCTATGAGCTCCATGTTGATGCCAGCAGAGAAGGACTAGGTGGTGTGTTGTACCAAGAACATGATGGACGTGTGAGACCGGTTGCTTATGTGAGTCGAAGCCTTACTCTTTCTGAGAGAAATTACCCTACCCACAAGTTGGAATTTTTGGCGTTAAAATGGGCTGTCGTGGACAAGCCTAAAGAATACCTGTATGGTGCAGAATTCGAAGTCAAAACAGATAACAACCCACTCACATATGTCCTTACCACGGCCAAGCTGGATTCCACGGGACATCGATGGTTGGCAGCACTTTCTAGTTTCCGTTTTAGCTTGAAGTACCAACCTGGAGTTGTTAATAGGGATGCCGATGCTCTGTCAAGGAGACCCTATGACCCGCTAACTCATACAGAAGGGTGGACTCAACTGACGACAGAAGGCATTCAGGCTTTATGTCAAGGGATTGAGTACCGAGCCAGAGGAGCGACAGGGGCCGAAGCCATTGGAGTCACCACTGTATTGTGACTTGACCCAAGTGAGGGATGAGGGACTGCCTACCCTTTCCAAGAAAGACTTGAGGAAGGATCAAACAGAAGATCCCCTTTGTTCTCTGACTTTGAAAGCCTTGGAGAGTGGTCGCCCAGAACTTCTACTCACAGCAGACTCCCCAAAGGAGGCTCGATTGGTTCACAAGGAGTGGAATCGACTGCAGCTCTCAGATGGAGTGGTCTACCGAAGGGGCCCCTCGGGTGATCCAGAGGAGAGTTGGCAGCTGTTCCTCCCGGAGAAGCATAGGGGGACAGTGCTGAATGCATTACATGATCAACATGGACACTTGGGACCTGATAGAGCATTTAAGTTAGTTAGGGATCGTTGCTACTGGCCGTGTATGCGAACTGAAATCTAAAGTTACTGTCACTCCTGCCTTCGCTGCATCCAGAGAAAGACTTTGCCTTCCAGAGCTGCCCCAATTGGTCATCTACAGAGTCAAAGTCCTATGGATCTGGTGTGCATCGATTTCTTGTGTCTGGAACCTGACATGAGTGGTCAAGGGAATGTGTTGGTAGTGACTGATCATTTCACCCGTTATGCCCAGGCTTATCCAACAAGAGATCAACGAGCTGTCACAGTCGCCAAAGTGTTAGTGGAGAAATTCTTTGTTCATTATGGATTACCTCAGAGAATTCACTCTGATTGATGAAGAGACTTTGAAAGCAGGCTCATTAAACAGCTATTGGATCTTCTGAATATCAAAAAATCGAGAACGACACCTTACCACCCTCAAGGGGATCCTCAACCAGAGAGGTTTAATCATACCCTCCTTGACATGCTTGGAACCCTTCCATCTGACAGAAAACAGCATTGGAGGAGGCACATTTCCGCTGTGGTTCATGCCTATAACAGTACTGAAAATGACGCAACGGGTTACTCACCATATAGACTGATTTTTGGAAGAGAAGCTCGTCTGCCAGTGGACTTGGCCTTCGGTGTCTCAATAGACAGAACTTCCACTACATCCTACAGGGGCTATGTGGATAGGCTCAGAAAGAACCTAAAGACAGCCTATGAGAAGGCACAAGAAGCTTCTGGTGTTAGAGGTCAGCGGAACAGTAAGAATTATGATTTGAAAGTTAGGATTCATGATTTACAGCAGGGTGACAAGGTGTTGCTGAGGAATCTGGGTCTTTCTGGAAAGCATAAGTTAGCTGACCGTTGGAGTTCTCAACAATATGTTGTCTGTAAGCAACTGCCTGGTCTTCCTGTATACCAAATTCGGCCTGATGGAAAAACGTGTCCCCTGAAGACCTGGCATCAAAATCATTTACTACCTCTGAGTGAAACCGTCAGGGTACCTGTGAGAACAGAGACTTCATTACCCAAACCATCTTCTTTCAGGCAAGTTCCAGTTACTAGGTCTCAACCTCCTCTGCCAGATGAGGCCACAACAATAGAAGATGACAGTGATGATGAGCTTGAGGTAGGATGGTTGTGGCCATCTGAGCCCATGAAACTTAAAATATGTTGGTATTGCGCTGCCCCTATATTAAATAAACCTCCGAGGGTGATAAGTATAATGCCTAGTTACATAAATCAATAGTGTAATATAAAAATATATATATAAATGTCTACTGAATAATATCAAAAAGTGCAAAGTGCTACATTAAATAAAATAAAATAAACACACCACAGAGGTGATAGAATCCAAATAAATTAAAATCAAGTGAACAAAGGTAAATAACTAAAAACAGTCTCTTAAAAAATTACTATTTTGATAAAGTGCAGAGAAAATGCAAAAAAAAAAAAAGTAAACGCACTACAGAGTCAATTGAAAACCTCCACGGAAACACAACTGCTTCAATTGAGTGCAAAGCCAAAAAACTGTGAATTGATCATAAAGTGCCAAGTGCGACTTATAAATGTGCAAATAAGTAAACACTCTCCAGAGGTGATATAAGTGAACCACCCTAATAATAAACAAATGATATACAAGAAAATAAGAAAGAGTATACTAGACCAAAAAGCGGGTACCCTCTCCTGATCACATGGAAATAAACTTTAGAATTAAACAAAAAATATATATAGTAGTAAACGCACTACAGAGCCGGCTGTAACATACGTTATATCAGAATGAATCCGGCCTCTATAGATTAAATATACATATTGAAATCCATCAAAAATAAAAAAATAAAAAGATATAAATATTCAAGTCCATAAATAAACAACAGTCTCCTTTAAGTGCAAGTGCTTTGTGCAAACTTGTGCAAATTCAACTGAGGTGTGGATCTCCCAGTGCTTAATCTCGTTGTGATCACACTTTAGTGGGCAGTGGCCCCTTACCTATAGCAAGGAGGGATTCGCATAGAGGTATATAGATTTCTTTATATGTCTTCTCTCCTGGTAAATTCGGTCACCTTCTCCTTTAACCACTTCCCGACCAGCGATGTACGTCGACAGAATGGCACGGGCAGGCATATTGGCGTACATGTACGTCCAATCTTCAATGCCGCCCTGCCATCGGGAGCACGCCGCCGGCGGCGCGCTCCCGTGCTGGTCGGGACCCCCGTAAGTCCGGTCGCGGGACGCGCGGACTCGATCGCCACGGGCATCCCCGCGATCGTCTCACGGGACGGCTGTGTAAACAGCATTTCTCCATTCTGCCTAGCAACTAGTGACGCTCCATGTGATTGGAGCAGAGATCAGTGTTCACTAAATGAAAGCCCAACCCCCCCACAGTTAGTAACACACCCCTAGGAACACTTAACCCCTACACTGCCACCCACTGGTTAACCCTTTCACTGCCAGTGTCATTTACACAGGAATCACTGCATTTATATAGCAGTGATTACTGTATAAATGACAATGGTCCCAGAAATGTGTCAAAAATGTCCGATGGGTCCCCCACAATGTCGCAGTCACAATAAAAATCGCTGATCGCCACCATTACTAGTAAAAAAAAATAATAAAAAATTATTAATAAAAATGCTATAAAACTATCCCTATTTTGTAAACGCTATAACTTTTGCGCAAACCAATCAATAATCACTTATTGCTATTTTTTTTTTACCAAAAATATGTAGAAGAATACGTATCGGCCTAAACTGAGGGAAAAAAATGTTTTTTTATATATTTTTGGTGGATATTTATTATAACAAAAAGTAAAAAATAATGCGTTTTTTTTTCAAAATTGTCGCTCTATTTTAGTTTATAGCGCAAAAAATAAAAACCGCAGGGGTGATCAAATACCACCAAAAGAAAGCTCTATTTGTGGGAAAAAAAGGACGTCAAATTTGTTTGGGAGCCACGTCGCACGACCGCGCAATTGTCAGTTAAAGTGACGCGGTGCCGAATCGCAAAAGTGGTCTGGTCTTTGACCAGCAAAATGGTCCGGTCTGAAAGTGGTTAAATTGTATTCTTATTGCTCCATAGGACCCAATAGATTAATAGAGAGGGAATACCATAGTGTAGTATTTCACAAATAGCATTTATTAAAAAATTTCATACACAGGGTACTCACACATTAATAGATAGAAAAAAGCCTTTTTCTAGGCTACAGAAGCTATTCCCACTGTTCACAGACTTCCTGATTCTCAGGCACATTCTATGGTGGTACCAGTGACCGATGTCTCCAACCCATCGCCTAACACACTTTGGTGGCAGGTCCCATTACCTAATGCATTTGTTAGGAAATGTCATAAAATCCGCCTAAGATCATAATCCTAATTTGTTGGTCCATGCAGCGGTGGTGCAAGAATTTTTGACACCCTAGGCGAAACCTCATTTTGCCGCTCCCCCCCATTGGCTCTGCCCATGACTCCACCCCCTTTGCAATATGTCACCCACCTGACCATTACACATACACTGACCTACCTGACCATTACACATACACCGACCTACCTACCTATGACACAATACACTGACCATTACACACACACTGACCCACCTACCTGACCATTACACACACACTGACCCACCTACCTGACCATTACACACACACTGACCCACCTACCTGACCATTACACACACACTGACCCACCTACCTGACCATTGCACATACACTGACCTACCTACCTGACCCATAGGCAGCACTGGTGATGAGACACTGACTCACCTACCTGACACAATACACTTACCTACCTGACCATTACACACACACACACACACACACACACACTGACCTACCTACCTGACAATATACTGACCCACCTACCTGATCATTACACACACACACACACACACACACACACTGACCTACCTACCTGACAATGCACTGACCCACCTACCTGATCATTACACACACACACACACTGATCTACCTAACTATTACACATACACTGACCCACCTACCTGACACAATACACTGACCTACCTGACCATTACACATACATGGACCCACCTACCTGACACAATACACTGACCATCACACACACACATACCCGACACATACACTGACCTACCTACCTGACCATTACACACACATACACTGACCTACCTGACCATTACACACACACTGATCTACCTACCCGACTCCTATTTCCTGCACTACTCACCCCCCATCCCCCACACACAGCTCGCTGTAGATAGGGAGGATCCACCCTCCTCCTCCTCACCTCTGCTCCATCGACCATCACATCCAGGTTCTCCTCAGCACTGGGCGGGCGGTGTTGCTCTCTGGTGCCCCTGCTGGCCGGGAGGTCAGCTAACAGATACTGCACCTCTCGATGCTCTGATCTCCACCAAGCCCCGCCCCTCCTCCGCTGAGGGGTAGTGCGCCCTAGGCGGCTGCCTACTCCGCCTAGTGGTAGCACCGGCCCTGGGTCCATGTGTAAGGTTACTGTACAAATGCTATGTTATTATTAACTGCACTCATCTCTCTCTTTGGGGGACCAAAGAATTTTTTAGAACGGGGTGGATGTAGCACAGGCTTAGTATTGCCTCTGTAATATATGCAGAATATTGCTCTCTGAAACATTGCATTGCATTTTCTGGCTAAACTGATAGCTGCAGGATTGAAGGCAGATTGGGTCCTGCTGTAGCTAAGAAAGAAGCCCACTCCTAACAACAAAAACAATGAAAGACAGGATTGGATAGCTACTCAGGAGAGCTGGGATTCGGGGAGAGAGAGGAGGACACAGGAGGAGAGACAGACTGGCATGGTGGCAGGCAGACAGAAGAAAGTATCCCATGTGTTTATCTCTTGAACACTTCCAGAGCCTGTGACTCTCCTAAAGGAAGGTGCACACTTGAGAGGGGAGTTTGCAGTGTGTTATTCTGCATGATTACTGAAGATGTGCTAACAGTGCAGAGAAATCTAGAGACCAGTTTCAGTGCTGCAGCAATCATCATCATTATCCTGTTTGGAGGTTTCTGTGGCCTGTGTTGCTCCCATCACCATCCAGTCAACTGAGACAGCAATCAATCTACCAATTGCTGTAAGTAAGATATATCAAGTGCATCTAATGGTGAGAGATCTTCTGCCATCCTTGTGTATGTGGATCTAGCTGCTAGGTCCTATTTACTGTTAATGCAGCTTTATCTGAAGGTGGATCTCCACATCTGTTAATCTTTGTGACACTTTGTGAAGATATCCCTTTCCATTCTGTGGATTACAAATTTACTTCACAAAAGTCTGAGTACTCAAACACAGGATTTAAAGGGCCCCAACGCTGGAAGACTCTGTGTGTGTTTGTGTGAATAGAATTCCCACTGGCCAGTGGTTAGCTAGAACCTACAAGACCTAGATAGGATCTTATAGTCAGTAATATCACTTTTGGGAAATTGTTGAACATTATTCTTTGTATTGTATTGTACAGTTTGTTCACCACTTGTTCAGTGCATTTCAGGCAAGGCCTCCCACTGGCGGTTAAAGTGAATGAACACAAATCCTCTTTTCCTTTACTGAGAAGTTGTAGTATATTATTGCACTTAAAGCGGGAGTCCGCCGGGAGTTCCGCCGTTTTTTTTTTTTTAAAAGCCAGCAGCTACAAATACTGCAGCTGCTGACTTTTAAAATAAGGACACTTACCCGCCCAGCGTGCCCGCGATGTCGGCACCCGAAGCCGATCTCTCGATCGTCTCTCGGGTGCTGCCACCGCCATCTTGGGTATGGGAATCAGGAAATGAAGCCTTTTGGCTTCATTTCCCGGTTCCCTACTGCGCATGCGCAAGTCGCGCTGCGCAATAAGGATGGTCCCGCTGCCTCTGGGATCCATGTGTTTCCCAGACTTTCGAAAAGGGGCGTAATCTACGCCCCTTTTCGCAGATAGCTATGTCGGAAGTGGGTGCAGATACCTGTACTGTACAGGTACCTGCACCCCCCTCCCCCCTGAAAGGTGCCAATTGTGGCGCCGGAGGGGGGGAGGATTCCAATGAGTGGAATGTCCACTTTAGGGTGGATCTCCGCTTTAATATTTGTATTCTGTTAATCAGTTTATCTCTTTTCAGGGCTTTTTGCTAGTTCTAATTAGAGGTCGACCGATATATTGGCCGATATTTGCCGTTTTTTAAATAATCGGCATCGGCCGATTTGTGCTGATAAAAAGCCGATTTAGAACTACAGCGGGACTTTGAAATGATTTCTGTATAGAAGTCAGTCTAAGTTGACTGAGTCGTCATAGCAACCCTTTCCTCCTCTCTGGGCAGGCTGCCAAGAAAAGAACAAAATGATACAATGTTTACACTTGAATGAATTAAGTCATCTCAGTGTGTAGAAGTTCTCAGTTTAACCATTTAAAGACTAAATCTTTTCTGACACTTGTTGCTTACAAGTAAAAATCCTGTATTTTCTGCCAGAAAATCACTTAGACCACCCAAAAAATGATATATATTTTTTTAGCAGAGATCCTAGGGAATAAAATAGCGGTTGTTGCAATATTTTATGTCACACGGCATTTGCACAGAGGTCTTTCAAATGCATTTTTTTGGGAAAAAAATACACCATTTAAAAAATAAAAATAAAATAAAAACAGTAAAGTTAGCCCATTTTTTTTTTTTTGTCCAAAAGTTTTGACTACCTGTTTTTATTTAATATATATATATATATATATATATATATATATATATATTTTTTTTTTTTTTTTATCTAAATCATACATACAAGTAAACTGATTGGAGGTTTGTTTTGTTTAATAAATGTTTAAGTGTAAGAAATTTTCTGTATCGCGTATGAAGGCCGCTTTCACACTGGAGCGGGCAGGCGTTGATGGTAAAACGCAAGTTTTAGCGGCTCTTTACCATCATTTTAGCGGTGCTATTTGGCTGCTAGTGGGGCACATATAACCCAGCTAGCGGCCAAGGAAGAGGTTAAATGTGCCCATGAAGCACCGCTGCCAAATCGCATTGCATGCGCTTCGGCAGTGGTGCCCATTCATATCAATGGGCAGGAGTGGTGGAGGAGTGGTATACACCACTCCAAACGTGCTGCTTGCAGGACTTTTTTTTAAGATCCTGCCAGCGCATCGCCTCAGTGTGAAAGCACTCTGTCTTTCACACAGACTGCAGGGGAGCCATTTTACAGGCACTTTACAGGCGCTATTTTTAGCCCAAAAGCGTCTTAAAACGCCCCAGTGGGAAAGGTGTGTTAGATCAAGGGGGATTAAAAATAAATAAATAAAATCGGCCTAACATATCGGCCCAAAACAATCGGCATCATATATCGGCTATCGGCCGCCATGATTTCTAAATATCGGCATCGGCCAGAGAAAAACCCATATCGGTCGACCTCTAGTTCTAATAAAGCCCAGCTAAAAGTTTAAACAGTGTTTTGGTGTTACTGAGATCCTGGGGAGGGTGAGTCATCACTGGTGTGGGACAGAAGACCCGTATATTACAGTGGCCCTTGCGGGGGTGGCGCTACACCCGTACACACGATCGGAAATCCCGCCAGCAAATGTCAGATGATAGATTTTGGTCGGAAATTCCGACCGTGTGTATGCTCCATTGGACTTTTGCTGGCGGAATTTCTGCCAGCAAAAGATTGAGAGCAGTTTCTCAATTTTTCTGACAGAAAAAGTTCCGATTGGAAATTCCAATCGTCTGTACAAATTCCAGTCGTGCAAAATTCCTATGCATGCTCGGAAACAATTTGACGCATGCTCGGAAGCATTGAACTTCATTTTCTCGGCTCCTTGTAGCGTTGTATGTCACTGTGTTCTTGACAGTCGAAAGTTCAGAGAACTTTTGTGTGACCGTGTGTATGTAAGCCAAGCTTGAGCGGAATTCCGTTGGAAAAACCATCCAAGATTTTTCCAACGAAAACTCAGATCGTGTGTACGTGGCATTACAATCACTTTAGGTAAGTCATTTTGTGAATATGCTTCTTACCTGGCACTTCCATTTGCAGGCTTAGCATTGCAACAATGCTAAGCTATTGCCTTACACAGCAGCATTCTCAGCCCACCATGCAAGCACCTTCAGTTGGTCATTGGGCTGATAGAACTGCTGGGCAGCCCAGTAGGCAACTGAAGGAGCTTACACAGCAGGCTGACAACTAGGGATAAGTTAATCTCCAGGAAGGAAACTTTGCAAGTGATTAATAAAAAATAATAATTGAGCAAGAAAATCCTACGAAATGATTCACATATGGAATGCAAAATCGCATGCTTTCCTACAACACAAAACGCACTGCCCTTTTTGCAGACACAGTGGTGCCACTAATTCTTAAAGTGGTTGTATACTCATTTTTTTAACTTTCACCTACAGGAAAGCCTATAATAAGGCTTACCTGTAGGTAAAAAAAATATCTCCTAAACCTGTACAGTTTAGGAGATATTCCCCTCGGTATGCGCCGCTGACTGTAGCGGCGCATGCGCACAAGGGGATTCTCGGCTGAAAGTCCTGCAGTGGCCGGACCCGGCCGGGATGAAATCTTCTGCGCGCATGCGTGGGAGTGACGATATCGCGGCTCCGGCCACTCACAGCGCCGGAGCCGCGATACCCGGAAGAAACGCAGAGGGAGCATGTCAGCTCCCTCGGCGTGGATCGGGCCAGATGTCGGGGCCTCGTTCTAAGGTAAGTATTTCATAATGAGCTAGTATGCGGTGTATACTAGCTCATTATGCCTTTTGCTTTGCAGGTGGTAAAAAAAATAAAAATAAATTAGCGGGTTTACTACCGCTTTAATGGTACCCCCATCCATCCTGCTAACATGCATGTGTTCTTGTCCGAAAGTTATATATAAAGTGTAGCACTAAATCCTGATATGTGAGTCCGTAAACACAAATATTAGTATAAAAAAAAAACGGAGAAAAAATGTGTTCCCCCTTTATAACATTACATACGACTAAACTGTGCGTATAGATAACAAATTATGTACCAAAGTGAATAAAAGAAATAAACAAAAATACAATATGAAAAAAATGAAATACTTATCTTAGAACAATGCTACGCACAACCGATAATACAGCTGACATCTTTCCCAGAGTTACTTCCGTGTTCGTGGGCTAGGTCGCTGTGATTGGCCGGAGCTGAGATAATAGGATTTTTATATACAGCTTACCTGTAAAATCCTTTTCTTGAGAGTACATCACGGGACACAGGAGCTTCATTACATAGTGGGTTATATAGGCACCTCTGGTGATTGGACACTGGTTAACCCACAATTAAGGAGAATTCCTCCCCTATATAACCCCTCCCATATGGGAGGCACCTCAGTTTTGTAGCAAAGCAATAGGAAACCACGTAAAACCCAAGAGGGGCAGGAGCCCTGTGTCCCGTGATGTACTCTCAAGAAAAGGTTTTTACAGGTAAGCTGTATATAAAAATCCTATTTTCTTGATCATACATCACGGGACACAGGAGCTTCATTACATAGTGGGATGTCCCAAAGCAATGCTCAGATTGAAGGGAGGGAGACACAGATCATAATTATAGACCGCCAGGGATCGGAGGACCTAAACTGCAGCCTGCAGTACACTGCGCCCAAAGGCGATATCCTCTTGCCCTCTGACATCCACCTGATAGAATCTGGTGAATGTGTGGACTGATGACCAAGTTGCAGCCTTACAGATCTGAGCCAGGGAGGCCTGGTGATGCACTGCCCAAGAAGCACTTACAACCCTAGTTGAGTGCGCTTTCACTTGAAAAGGAGGGATCTTCCCTTTAACACTATAGGCCTGAGAAATAATCTGTCTAATCCACCTTGAGAGAGTGGATTTTGATGCCGCCTGGCCCTTCCTAGGGCCTTCCGGCAAAATAAATAAGCAATCAGTTATCCTTATCTGAGAAGTTGCCTGAAGATAGATACTGATTGCCCTTACCACATCCAAAGTGTGCAAAGATTCTTCTTCTGCGGACTGTGGGTCTGGAAAAAAGGATGGTAGGATTACATCTTGATTCAAATGGAATCCTGAAACCACCTTAGGCAGAAAGGACCTGTTGGGACGCATTACTACCCGGTCCTTATGAATAATTAGATACGGCTCTTTGCTGGAGAGAGCCGTGGATATGGCTACCAAGAAAACCAATTTTTTAGTCAAAAGAACTAACAAAGCCTGATGCAAAGGTTCAAAAGGTTGCCTCTGCAAAGCCGAGGGAACCAAATTCAGATCCCATGGGCATACCGGAGGTTTGACTGGCGGCCTTATCCGCATAGCCCCCTGGATGAAAGCCCACACCACGGAATGCGATGCAAGTGGCTTCTGAAAAAACACTGACAAGGCCGAAATCTGCACCTTGATAGTGTTTACGGCCAAATTAATTTCTAGGCCTGACTGGAGGAAGGCCAAGATCCTGCTAATGACATACTTTCTAGGATGCCATTCTCTGAGTTCACACCAGGAAACATATGCCCTCCAGATTTTGTAGTAAATAAGCCTGGAGGCTTTCTGCCATTCACCAGAGTAGAAAGGACTGGCCCTGAAAGCCCACGGTCTCTCAGAATGTGGGTCTCAGCAGCCAAACCGTCAAATTCAGACTGTGTAAAGCAGGATGGTAAATTGGACTGTGAGAGCAGATCTGGCTGGAGAGGGAGGATCCACGGCCTGTCTACTGCCAACTTCATGATCTCTGCTTACCATGGCCGCCTGGGCCAAGCCGGGGCTACCAAAAGAACCGACTTTGTCTCCCTCCTTGACTCTTCCCAGGAACCGCGACAGAAGCGGACACGGGGGGAAGGCATAAATCAGGTTGTACTGATCCCAGGGAACTGTCAGAGCATCTGACCCCTGAGCAAGTGCATCTCTTGTCCTTGACACAAATTTGTCCAGTTTTCTGTTGAACCTGGACGCAAACAGATCTACGTCTGGAGTACCCCACCTGCGACATATGTTCAAAAACACATCGGGGTGCAGAGCCCATTCTCCTGGGCACAACTGCTAGCGGCTCAGAAAATCCGCCTGCCAATTTTCCACTCCTGGAATGAAGACTGCAGAAAGGCATGGAACATGCCTTTCTGCCCAGACAAGTATGCGATTCACCTCTTTTTGTGCAACCAGACTCCTGGTACCGCCCTGGTGATTGATATAGGCCACTGCTGTGGCATTGTCGGACTGAACCCGAACAGGAAGACCCCGTAGTCTGAAAGACCAGTTTATGAGAGCCATATAAACTGCCCGGATCTCCAAGACATTTATGGGCAATAGCTTCTCGATCGCAGACCATTTCCCCTACGAGCACGTCTCCTCCAACACTGCTCCCCAGCCTGTCAGGCTGGCATCTGTCGTAATAATCTTCCATGGAAGAGGAAGAAAAGTTTTGCCTTTCAGCAAATTCTCAGTTTGTAACCACCAGACGAGACTCTTGCGTGTCCCTGGGGATAGACGCATAGGAAGATCGAAGGACTGGGGCTTCCTGTTCCAAGCCGCAAGGATGCATCTTTGCAGAGGCCTTGAGTGGAACTGGGCGAATGGAACGGCCTCGAAGGAGGCAACCATTTTCCCTAACAGTCTCATGCACAACCGAATGGGGGAAGATCTTCTGCCCAGAATTAGGCGCACCAGATCCCCAATGGCCAAGGCTTTGGGCCTTGGAAGAAACACCTTGCCCTGAGCGCTGTCGATAAGCATACCCAGGTATTCCAACCTGGTAGCAGGCTGTAGGGACGACTTTTCTAGGTTTATAATCCAACTTAGGCGTTCCAGGTGTTCTAGCGTTCTGGTAACACTGTGATTCAGGAGCGCTACTGTTTTCTCTATGAGAAGCAAATCGTCTAGATAAGCCATGACGGCTATACCCTGAGCTCTTAGGTTTGCCAAGAGAGGGTCCAGAATCTTTGTGAAGACTCGAGGGGCCGTAGCGAGCACGAACGGCAAGGCCACAAATTGAAAATGGCGCCGCTCTACCGCGAACCTTAGATACTTTTGGTGTGCGGGAAAAATTGGCACATGGAGATATGCATCCTTGATGTCTATTAATGCCATAAACTCTCCCCCTTGCAGGGAGGAGACCACAGTGCGAATTGACTGCATTCGGAAGGACCGGATGCGTAAAAACCGGTTCAGATCCTTCAGATCCAGGATAGGTCTGACACTTCCATTTGGCTTTGGAATGGTGAAGAGATTCGAGTAAAACCCTGAACCCTGTTCTTTTGGGTCCCCTTCTACTATCACCCCCTGGGATAGTAAGTGATCTAAGGCCAGAAAAAGCGGTCTTTGCTTTACTGGGTCCCTGGGGATCCTTGACCTTAGAAAGCGAGAAGGTGAAATCTCCTGAAACTCCAGCTTGTAACCCAGAGATACTGAAGAGACCACCCACTTGTCCCGGATCTCTTCCAGCCAAGCTTCCGCAAACTGCAGCCCACTCAGCCGAGCGGGGGCGCCCCTTCACAAGGAAGCTTTTGGGCTCTGCTTGGCAGGCTTTCGCCCCCAGGATTTCTTCTGCCCCTGGGCCCGACCTTGAACCTTTCCTGTAGAGGAGGGTTGAGAAGGCCGTCGCCACTGCTTAGAGCTTGATGGTCCGGGAGAAAGAGAACCCCTAAATGATGGACGTTTGCTCCTTTTGACTGGAAGGAGAGTAGATTTACACCCTGAAATTTTTTGGACGAATTTGTCTAATTCTTCTCCAAACAAATGTTCCCCTTTAAACGGGAACCCAATCAAATGCTTCTTGCATGATAGCTCAGCTGCCCAATTCTTTAGTCATAGGGCCCTTCGCATGTGTACCAACAAGAGAGACAAACGAGATGCTTGTTGGACAGAATCCAAAATCGCATCAATCATGAAACACAGAACTTGAGGTATTTCTGCATAATTCTCCACTTCCTCACTGGGAAGGAGGCCAAGCATCCGCTTAACCTGTTCCTTGAGGAACTGACACAACCCCACGGCTGCAACTGTAGGTTGCACTACAGCGCCAGTCATGGAAAAGGAGGCTTTTAATAATGTTTCCAGCTTCTTATCAGTTGGATCTTTAAATACCTGAGCATTATCTAAAGGACAGGTCAGGTTTCTATTCACGCAAGAAACAGCCGCATCGACAGATGGGACCCCCCATTTCTTGGTGAAACTTTCCTCCAGAGGATAATGCATAGAAAACCTTTTAGGAGGAGTAAACAGTTGATCGGGATGTCCCCAATCCTCATACAACAATTTATCCATTAAGGGATGAATTGGAAAAGAAAAAGCAGTCTGTGGTACTTTCCTGACTCCCAGGGAAGAAACAGAGGACGTAGCGACCTCAGCAGCAGGCATTCTGAATGTGGTACACACCAATTCAGTATAATACTGCACCTGTTTTCTGAGCGCCTGGGAGGAGGGGACTCTCTACTCTTCCTCTGATTCCTCCGACTGCTCAAGATCCCTGTCCCAAGATAGGGATCTCTCCTCATTGTCAGAAGTGTCATCTGAAAGAGGAATCTCAGCAGAGGGAGGGGATCTACCCCTTTTCCTGCTATCTTTCAGGGAAGCTGAAATACAATTCATGATTCTCCCTTCAAAACCCTCCAATGTAGCCCTAAGGGAGTCCTCAGTGAGCTGAGACATTAGGAGAGGCTGCAAAACCTGACAGGGGCACTGACTCATCCTGTGAGGCTGGCTCCAGTCTTGTAGGGGGGGATGGTAACTTACAGGCATTTTTAGAACCCCTGGACCTAGGCGGTGATTTACCAGTGCCCTTGTTACCTCCCCCTGAGACCCTCTTACGAGGAGACATAGTCCTAAGCTACAAAGCAGAGGTACTAGTACAAAGTGCAATCACTGTTGTGCTTAAAGTCTTACAATAAATATATATGCTTAAACTGCACAACCTGATGCTGAGTAGGTGTCTAAGGTTTGCCTGGATCCAATCCCTTGGGATGCTTACTGCCCACAGCTCCTGTGTCTCCACTTACAGCCCCCTGACGCTCTGGGCTTTTTAAAACTGCCACCTGACGCCTGCGCAGTACAGCGCAGTGCACACCGACGTGCATGGCTCGCAACCATACTCCCCCCCTCCTCCATTAGCCCGGGAGCACGCTCGCCGCGCATGCGCGATGACCACTGGTATCCAGGGGGGAAGGGAATCTCCATCGGAGCTGCGTGGGACCCCCAGCCTACGTGGGACCCCTGTATTACCTTTATTGTGGCAGGGATTGCAGTGGAGACATGAGACATCTGGAGAACCAGGCTTCACTGAGCGTTTGTACTGAAAGGCATGTAAGTATGCATCAGGCTGCTCTTACTCCCTCTAGTGGTGGAAACCAGGTAAGACATACTACTACTCAATGAAGAAATCCATAATATAATTTATATAGGATTAACTTCCCTTACCTGTCCTCGCCGCAGGAATTGCTGAAAACAGACAGATTCCAGCCTTCACCCATCACGGCGGGCAGAGTTGTGCCAACCTTCAGGTTTTTTTTTTTTGGGGTTCTTTCTCAGAAGAACCTCCTACCTGGACCTTGTAAAAGACTCTGCCAGAAACTTTCGTGCCACTATGTAGATAGTACACCAAGTCTGGTTTTCCCAGAGCCCAGTCTTCCAATAGGAGAGGACTTACAGGCAAAACCTAGTTTCTTCGGATGACGAGGCCCGGGTATCATATCATCTTGGGAGTCAAATATCGGCCCGAGATATGGATCCGGTTAGTTGTAGCCCTTAGGCCCCCGCAGGGACCTGCACAGAGCTTTCTTCATAGCACATGTTTTACGTGACCAACCACCATAGACACTGGCGAAAAAACTGAGGTGCCTCCCATATGGGAGGGGTTATATAGGGGAGGAATTCTCCTTAATTGGGGGTTAACCAGTGTCCAATCACCAGAGGTGCCTATATAACCCACTATGTAATGAAGCTCCTGTGTCCCGTGATGTATGATCAAGAAAACGTCACTTCTGCACATGCGCACTGGTGCCTCCAGTCACGGCATGGGCCCTAAAGAAACCGCATGAGCGGGCCATTCCTTTAGTGCACATGCGCCGATGACATCAGCGGCAGCGTATATGGTAAATATCTCCTAAACTGCAAGTTTTGGAAATATTTACAGTACCTACAGGTAAACCTTATTATAGGCTTACCTGTAGACCATTGGGAGAGAGGGCTGATCGGAGTGTTCTGGCAGGGTGGGGCCTTCCCCCTGTCAGAACACAACAGCTCAGTGGGGGGAGATCGCTGCACTTACCTCGCATGGTTAGTACAGCGGCTCCGACTGAAGCTGACAGTTTTTTTTCATTCAACCCTCTGGATTGAACGAAGGTATATTAAGGTAGAGTCACTGACATGGAGTATCACATTGGGATCTGGTATATTCTTTAGGTGGAGCAGGCGCTGTCTATTATTAATTTATTCCCAATTTGCCCTCCAGTGGGGACAGTATTGACAACAGCGGCTCAAACACATTTGCATCCATTGCCAAGGCGTGGGTGTTCTATACAGTGTTGCCAACTGCCCGTACATTTACACCAGTGCCTGTAAAAAAGATGGCTGCGAGCCGACCATTTAACTGCACGTGGGCCGTTCCGAAGCTGGCCGGGCTCGGGAAAGCTCATATGCGCTCGGCCGGGCGGTGCATGCGCAGTAACGTATTTGCGCCATTATTGAATAAACGATTGAGCGAGAGAGACTACAGCTGCCAGCGACTCCTGTCCTGCAGTGCACTCATCATAGGTGGAAGAGCTGAGCAGCCAGGGGTAGCGGTGACAAAGAGGACTTGGTGACAGGTGAAAGGAGCCCTCACTGTTTGTAATCACCTTTGTCCTGGAATGACTGTGACCTGACACCGGAGGAACTACAAGTAGCAGCGTGCACATGTGTAGAGCCCTGCCATAGAACACAGAGGCACAATGTGCTGTAGTGCAGTGAGCAGGAGAGTGACTGAAACTGTGGGGGGACAGAGAGAGAGGAGGACATTACTGGGAGCCGGGAGGCTGAAGCCATGCCATGCAGGGGACAGAGATTGGTGATGTGCTCTGTCCACCATCAAATTACTTCTCCAGTCCACATCATCAGTGTGCTGTGTCCTCCTCCTGTGCCCCTTTCACCTCTCCACAGGTCTGGAGCCCTGCACAGTGCACCTGAGAGGAGGTCTGTGACAGTGCCACCAGACCAATCTAAGGGGGGGTCACTGATAAGGACCAGGTAAGGAGGGGACTGAATACAATAATGTAAAGGGGCACCAATATAAAGGTTCCCCCCCTATATTAGTAATCCCCCCCCCCCCCTTACCTTACTGTATTCACTCTGCGGAAGGTGGCCTCTGGTCACCATTCTGCAGACACTTATGTAAGGGGGAACTCTGTGCTGGCCCGGTTATAGTATCCTGACCTTCATGTAAATTGAGAAAACTTGCTAATAGCACTAGCTATGTGTTTATAGTTCAAATATTGATATCTGCACTGTTTAGCACTAAAAACTGTCATTTTAGGTACTTTTTTGCAGTGTCAGTAAAGAATGTGGATCTGCCAGTAAATTTCATGATTTTTTGGCAGTAAAAAATTGGTGCCGTTTGTAAATTTTGGAGTTCTACCAGTAAATTTCACTTCGGCGGGTTGGCAACACTGGTTCTATATTAAATCTGAAGTGGTTAATTATTACATTTTAATTTTCAAAATGGGCCAGGCACTTCTTTTGTGCATTGCTCATGCATAGGGCTTCCTATTAAAATGAATAGGCTTCCCTAAACGTAACACACAGAAATGGCAAAAATAAAAAGCACATACTGTACTCCTATGTACCTGTGAAGTGTGAATGAAGCCTTAGGCTTTTCCTACACTTTAGATCCCAAATCCGGGAAACCTAAACATTATTCCTTGCAGTGGGGCTGTGCCCGCACAGCAAGGGTTAATTGCTTGTTTAAATCTAGGGGACATACAACATGTAAAAAAGAAGATCTATTTAACCGGTTCTCCACTTCTCCATCTCAATGCCACGCTGCTAGTGGTCTAAGGTACTGATGTCACTGGACATAATGACGCAGAGGAACAGTGTTTTGCAGGGGCATGTGGGCAGTGGCATAGCGTGGGTTGTCATCACGCAGGGCAAGGCATGTAATTTACGCCCCCTAACCCTTGGAATTTTAGATACACCCCACCCTGATCACACTTCCAGATCCCCCACTAGATCCCTCCACTCTGATCACATCCCCAGATCACCCACCAGATCCCTACAATCTGATCACACCCCCAGATCACCCACCAGATGCCTACAATCTGATCACACCCCCAGATCCCTCCACTCTGATCACACCTGTAGATCACCCACCAGATCCCTCCACTCTGATCACACCCCCAGATCTCCCACCAGATCCCTCCACTCTGATCACACCCCCAGATCACCCACCAGATACCTACAATTTGATCACACCCCCAGATCACCCACCAGATCCCTCCACTCTGATCACACCCCCAGATCTCCCACCAGATCCCTCTACTCTGATCACACCCCCAGATCACCCACCAGATCCCTCCACTCTGATCACACCCCCAGATCTCCCACCAGATCCCTCCATTCTGATCACACCCCCAGATCACCCACCAGATCCCTCCACTCTGATCACACCCCCAGATTCCCCACCCCACCATCCCTCCACTCTGATCACACCCACAGACCCCCGCAATTCCTCCACTCTGATCACACCTCCAGATATCCCACCAAATCCCTCCTCTCTGATCACTAGACATGTGCAAAAGGAAAAAATTTGTTTAGTTTAGTTTCGTTTTAATTCGTTAATTCATTAATTTTGTTTAGTTATATTCGTTAACTTCCTTAAATTCGTTTTCGGATTTCGTTTAGTTTTCTACCGAATTTGAAAAATCGGCCACATTCGAAAATATTTCAACCAAATTCGAAAATATTTCTACCGGATTCGAAATGATTTGAACATGATTCGACATTATTTCAACCACATTCCAAAATATTTTGTGACCCGACTTTAGGGCCATGTATCTCGGGGTCACTTGGAGATATTCTCCAGCTTGCACAGGACACAGCTAACTGCTTCTGTCCCTGGTGCTGCAGGAGGTGGGGGGATTATGTGTGTTGAGTGTATATGGGGGGTGTGATCAGAGTGGAGGGATTGGGAGGGGGGTCTGGGGGGTGTGATCAGAATGAAGGGTTCTGGTGGGATATCTGGAGGTGTGATCAGAGTGCAGAAATCTGGGGGGATATATGGAAGTGTGATCAGAGTGGAGGGATCTGGGGGGGATCAGAAAGGTGTGATCAGAGTAGAGGGATTGGGAGGGGGTCTGGAGTTGTGATCAGTAGGCTTGTGCAATTCGTTTCGTAACGAATCGAAATTCGGCTGAATTTTGCATCTTTCGGACATTCGGATGCATCCGAATGTCCGAATAAAAAAATAACAAATTACAACAAATACGAAAGAAATATAACGAATGAATTCAAATGAATTTGACATGATTCGAAATTATTTCAAACGCATTCGAAATTATTTCAACTGCATTCGACATTATTTCAACCTCATTCGAAAATATTTTGTGACCCGACTTTAGGGCCATGTATCTCGGGTCACTTGGTGCTAGACACTCCAAATTTGGATATGTTGTAGTGTTAGTACTATTGTGTTTGCATACCAAATTTGGGGTTTTTAGCTATAAGTGACCCCGAGATATGTGGCCCCAAAATCGAGTTGCAAAATGTCATTCGCTGCTCTAATAACTATAAACATTTTGCGACCCGATTTTGGGGCCACATATCTCGGGGTCACTTATAGCTAGAAACCCCAAATTTGGTATGCAAACACAATAATACTAGCACTACAACATATCCAAATTTGGGGTGTCTAGCACCAAGTGACCCGAGATACATGGCCCTAAAGTCGGGTCACAAAATATTTTCGAATGTGGTTGAAATAATGTCGAATGCAGTTGAAATAATTTCGAATGCGTTTGAAATAATTTCGAATCATGTCAAATTCATTTGAATTCATTCGTTATATTTCTTTCGTATTTGTTGTAATTTGTTATTTTTTTATTCGGACATTCGGATGCATCCGAATGTCCGAAAGATGCAAAATTCGGCCGAATTTCGATTCGTTACGAAACGAATTGCACAAGCCTACTGATCACAACTCCAGACCCCCTCCCAATCCCTCTACTCTGATCACACCTTTCTGATCCCCCCCAGATCCCTCCACTCTGATCACACTTCCATATATCCCCCCAGATTTCTGCACTCTGATCACACCTCCAGATATCCCACCAGAACCCTTCATTCTGATCACACCCCCCAGACCCCCCTCCCAATCCCTCCACTCTGATCACACCCCCCATATACACTCAACACACATAATCCCCCCACCTCCTGCAGCACCAGGGACAGAAGCAGTTAGCTGTGTCCTGTGCAAGCTGGAGAATATCTCCAGCAGGACTGGCCGTAGTCCACCGTTGACCAGTGTAATCCACCCTGACCTCCTCCCCCCATCCCCTCGCATAGCGTGTCTCTCACTGCCTGCGCACACTCAGGATTGGGATCTTCCCACCGCTCCTCCCTCCTCTGCATGCTTGGATCAGTTCTCCCTGCTTTCTCAATGACAGCAGGTAAACTAAAACCAGAGAGGTGGTTTTAGTTTGCCTGCTGGGGAGGACAGGTATTTGAAAAATCCAAACCCCCAGCAAGTGGCCCGGGAACTTGGATTTTACCACTCCCCACCATGCTACTGCTAAAGCGGCTGTCTGGGCTGCCTTATTGTGGCATCGGCCCTGTCTGCGCCCCTCTAAATCTTGTGCCTAGGGCGACTGCACCAGCTGCCCCCCCATGCTACGCCAGTGCATGAGGGGGCAACGTCTCCTAGGGATGCAAAGAATCAGATAAATTACAGTTTTTTCGCCTCTCCCCTAGACTAAACAAGCAGTTAACCCTTGCAGTGGGGCTGAATGATAATGTTTATGTTTTCCGAAGCTAGGTTATAAGATGGATAAGCAGATGCGCAAAGCTATTTCCAATCAAAAAACTAATTAAAACAATTCTAGCTCTACAGATTTTTTCAGCCATGGTCAAAAAAGATCTCTTGCATTAACGGTTGTTCAAGACCATATCATAGCCATGTGGACTTTAAACTCACATCCAGTAGTTGGGGACTTTTGTGCGTCACCGGGTCATATATCTCCAGCCAGGGCTCAAGGCAGCCTTGGGAGACAAGCTTGATAACCTTTGCCTACTTACATGGAATTCTCTAAGCAAGCACAAGATGGGGCAGACAATGTGTATTTGATATTGAATGGGAACAATTAGACGGTACTTAACACCGGCCGCTGTAGCCAACAGCTACAAGACCAATAATTCTCCTCTGTCCTGCAATGCCTGGCCTACGCATTCCGACCATTGTGGTGTTAAAGTTATGGCATTTGGAAAATAACTACTGGAACAGGTTTAAAGAACCGAGCCTTTGAGTTGCCAGGCCAGCAGTGAAAAATCTCTGCTTCGTTGGAGGGAAAGCATAAGACAGGGATAGTTAATTAGCATGGAAAGATCACAAGGCTTGTACAAACAGCCCGTATTTAAGGACTTGTGTTTACAGAACTTTTTTGGCCATGTGTGAGATCAGCCTTGTTTTTGTTGAGAGATGACCTTCAGATGTATACACCGGTGTAAGGGAACAGCTCAGACGACTTCCAAAAACCTGAACAAAGGAATAGTCCTTCAGTAATTTATCTTGAGAGCTTATTTTCATTTCAGAGGCACTTTGCCATAAACCTAACAATGGCTGAATAGTCTGGCAACCTTTTTTTGTTTTAATTGACATTAGATGTTGAAAGGTGAATGTTCTAAATAATAACCTTTGCGGTTAGGGCTTGTTTACATTTGCAGTTGGGGGTGGTAAAAACACACAGCTGAGCCACATTTTTACTGCCGCCCCCCATTAAGCTGTAAAGGCAGCAGATGAGAGTGTCTATATTCGGCAGGCAGTAAGTAAGTGAATTGGGCTGTGTCTCATGCAATGCCCAATGTTGCAGTGTGCTGGTATAGCTTATTAGGGGGTAAAATAGGCACTGGAAAAACAACATAATTTGTGTTGGATCGCTTTTCAGCTAAGCAACCTTTCCTAGGCGTTGTGTCTCCTTTTGAAATATGGCAAAAAAATGAATGGCCGAGTTTGAAAGGCAGTGCCACCTGTCAACTCAAACTGCTGCGTTAGGCGTCATGCGCACAGGTCATTTGCCTTGTTCTCCTAGATGGCATTCCTCCTGGCAGCGGTGTTTTGGCAGAGAAAAACTTTGGTTGGTAATTTATTTAATTAGCCAGAATAATAATTTATTCTGGCCATTGAAATTAATGAATGTTCATGCTTACATGCATGAAGTTTTCTTTCTGCAAAAGGGCCACTGCTGCGCCTGGATGTGCTGGTAGTGGACACATTGGCTAACATGGAAGGGTATTTAGAGGCAGAAAAAAAGGAGCAGCGTTAAAAATGTCCAATGTGCGTGATGCCTTATATCTGCTGGCTGCATTACATGAACAGCCACCCCTGGCTGTATTGCAGACTTTAGATGGGTGGTCAGGAAGGGGCAGAAAAAACGCAGCTCAACTGCCTGTTCCTACCACCCCCTTCCACTTGAAAGAGGCCCTAGTTAGATAATTTACTAATGTCTATTATAGTGGAGAAAATAATTATTTGATCCCCTGCTGATTTTGTAAGTTTGTCCACCTACAAAGAAATGTTGATGTAGCACCCTGGTGTTTAGGCAGGGTTGCTCCTAAATTTACCTGCCAGGTGTAGTACCTTGGCTCACTGTTAGGAATCAGTTGAGTTCACCCTAAGTCTGAAATTGTTGCACTTCTCTCTTCTGCCGCTAGGTGGCTGGGTACCTGGTGGCATTAGATATGTGAAGGGCAAAGCAAAGACAGGTTGGGAGTATATAGGGTATCTCAGCCAATGGGCAGGGGTTTTTGTGAAACCCTTAGCCTGCTGGGAGAACCTATATATTTTGTTGGAGTCAGGTGATCAGTGTTCTGTGCCACCTGGACGGCTGTCTGGGTGGATGTGTGTCATATTGCCCGGGCTACTAGGCCAGAGTTTGGGAAGAGAGGGATAGAAATGGTGCTGTTCTTACTATGAGTTATTCCAAAAACTCTAAATGCTAGAGCGATTGCTTTAGTATGTGCAAATGTGCAAAGAATTAGTAGTAGAAAAAAATCAAAAAAATACAAAAAACACAAATTAATATCCACACTCTTATATCCTGCTGTGTGGTGGTGTATGTAAGCCTCCTTATCAGAGGACCACTATCTGTGATGAATACTCTTAAAAAACAAAATCAGAAAGAACATATGTGCATTCAAAAAAAATAAAAAAATAAATACAAATATATATTCCTGTTCAAAATCCACAATATATCCAGTGCATAATAATGCTGTGGTACTGGACTCAACATGCATATGAAGTCCTTAGGTACTGATGTGTTAAAAAGTCCAAAAATAAAGTGACAATGTGCTCCTTCAAATTATTCGGTGCCCCATAGGAAACGCACTCACCGTTATTATTCACCCCACAAGGAGGTATTTCACTTCCACAGTATGAGCCACTGTGTAGCATGCGGAATAGGAAAGCCTCTTGTCCTGTGTCCGCAAAGTGTGGACACAGTGCCTAAGGGTCTATCCAGAAGCAAGAGGGTTGGGATTGTGGCTTGCAGTCCAACCAGAAGAGACAGCTCTGCCGGCCGGAGAACCTGCCATGGTCAGAGGTAGAGGGAAAGCTGTCGCCACTAAGGGACCAACCACCTTATTAACAGGGACCACCGTGAGTAGCCGAAGCAAGTACCGGAGCAGAATTCTCACCAACCAGAGACGGTGAAGAATCGGGAAACTTCAGCAGGAGTCAAGCCAAGGACCCAGCCAGCGGAGATGACGCTTGCAGAGCAGCCTTGTGTGTCAAGCCAGGGACCGAGCAGGCCAGTGGGGTGAAGCTTGAGAAGTATCTGGAGTGCCAAGCTAGGGACCCAGCAGAGAAGCGGGGGTGACGATTGAGGTAGATACTAGAGTGAAGATTGGAGGAGCTCAAGGTATTCAGAATCAGTGGCAATCTCTCTATTGAGAGAGACTGGGAGCCCAGTGGGTTTAAGAACTAAGTGATTGTAGTGGAAGTGAAGACATTGTTACACTTTGTGTTAGAAACTGTTAAAGACTGTTGCCATAGGAGACAGCATTCCTACATGTGCAGATGTGGTGTCTTCCTTGATGCATTTGCCTCAATGGCTGTCCTCCTGTAGAAGTCTCTGAGTCTGCCAAATTAACATTGCAACTGCCAAAGGGTGTCCTGGCCCTAACCCTCTCTCCCAAAGTTCTGGTTAATAGAAACAAAATCTCTTTGCAGTCAAGAAGTGTCTGGCGCCCATGAATCTACTTTACACTACACCCACTATGCCTTACAACCAGGGGTGGACTGACAACTCATGGGCCCCCCGAGCAATAGGAGATTATGGGGCCCCTGGGCAATAGGAGGAGATTATGGGGCCCCCAGGCAATAGGAGATTATGGGGCCACACAGTATACACACACACACACATACAGTATATACACACACAGTATACACACACAGAATATACATACACACACTGAAAAGGTACTGGAGAGGCAGGGCAGCTATAATCTTGGGATTTTTAAAAAAACACAGATTTTTACATACTGTCCTTGGTTTTATTGAAGCTGGCAACCCTGATGGGGCCCCTTAGTGGCACGGGACCCGAATGGTCAGTCCGCCCCTGCTTACAACCCACTCTATATGGAAGGATAGTGGTAATAAAATACTGTGCCAACCTAAAATGGAAGCAGCCAACACAACAATAAGACTAATTGTGAATGAATATGTGGATACAAAGTGTGAAAATTAAATATCTGCTAAGGTGTATATCCTCACACAATAGTGAATTGTAAAAAAGAATCACACTATAGCCAAGAACTGTAGGAATAGTAGACTGAAAATTAACAACAACCCTGTGCAAATAGTGAAATACGTGTTCCAAACAAATGTGAAGAAATATAAAAATGAATAGCCTGCTGCAAAGGGCATAATAAGCATGTGAAAATGTAAGTGATATAATTACCTTGTTTCAAACCTAAATGGAGCAAGAAGTGCACTTGCCCTAACACATGAAAATAGTAATAATGTACAAGTTACTAAAACATATTAGCATACGTGAACAAATCAATATATAACATGTGACAAATACACCACAAAGTGTAAATAAAAATAAAAATACGTATATATCTTAGTCCATATTGCATCAAAGTGTACAGTGATGACTGAGAAGACCCTACTATGATGGATATCCCACAGTCTTTAGTATAAATGTGTAAACAGCGGAGAAAATACACCCAGGAGTGCCTTCACCATCCAGGAAATGGGGGATATAGGAGGGTACCTTACCAGAAGTGGTGGGTCTATCGAGCATGGAACCAGTATGGCACCATGTGGCTGTCAGGATGTGCGAAGTGACCGTCCCCTCTGTAGGCAGATGGAAATCCAAGCAAACAATAGGTGTGGGGAAAGGTAGAGCCTTCCGTCAAGGGCACCAGCAACCACGGCTACTCCAAACATGCCCTCCAAAGTAGGTATGTATGTTCAGGATATAGGAGAGAAAAAGAGGCCTCCACATAGCGTGAATCCGATTGATGGAAATTTATTGAATTAAAATTTCCAAACAAATGAGTATGCAAATAAAAATTTCAATTGAACAATAAAAAATAGGGCAGTGTAAGGTGGCTTGGGCCCACGAATTAATCTGATGCGTTTCGTCTAAAGAGACATCGACTGGGGTATACACTGCCCCACCACCTCCTGCGCTTATATACACATGGTAATTGCTTGCTAGAAAGCCTGTGTGGCTGAATCTGACTTTCAGTGTCCCCCGTGCGTCCCGGACACCATGATGTCACGTGAAGCGGCGTCATCCGGCCGCTCGCCTTGCGTTCCACCATCAGCATACTTCACAATAACAATATGGACCAATCTCAAAGTGGCTCTAATATGGCGGCATGGCCAAGCCTCAGTGCAGATCGCCAATCTAATTCGGCGTCCTGCACCATATGACCATCGCGTCACCAATAAAGCGGCGTCCCACACCACGTGACTATTCGTTTACCAATATAACAATCAAGCCAAGCCTCAATATGGATGGCCAATAGACCTCAGCGTCTCGCACCACATGACTGCCAGGTCTTCACTTCATCACCTAATGTCATGCCTCAAAGCAGCACCGTTCATTGAAGCCAAACAAATGAATGGACTCTGAATACACTCAAAATACAACACTTATTCAGAACTGAGTGTATGCAGAAAATCCACTCAACAACAGCCGTATATGGACCAAAAGGAGTATTAATTGGCCCTAGGTCAAAATAAAATAAAGACAATAAAGACAATCGTACCTGCATAATAGACTATAGAAAATTGTTAAATAATATTTTTTTTTTAACATGGTATATATCTCAAAAATGTATCACAAATTGAGTACCAGGAATCAATACAGGAAATAGAATTCGGTAAGGCCACACAAACATTTACAAATGTAAAAAGTGTAAAAACTCGGTAATAAGGAAAATAAATTCATAAATAATTCCAATGGCCACATAAAAATAAATATTCACAGATAATGAAACATTGGATTCTTCAAACCAAAAGGGCCTATCCGAGACAGAGATGCAGTGTGAATATTAGAAATACCAATCATCATGTAAGATATAAGTTTAAATAAAAACACAGTATTGAGAAAAACATCTAAACACACCATTCTCACACTGGCTGTATAGTCTTTACTAGGCCTCTTAATACCGAAATCAATAAAAAAACACAAGAAAGCAGAAGAAAAGAAAATATATATAGCAATTGGTTATCATAGCCTATCATTATCACAGACAGGATGGGAGAATAATCTCTCAGATAATATGTGCTTATCAGAAGCATTGCAAAAAAATAGTGTATCCAAATGGGGTAGGGAAATATAATAAAGAGGCCTGATCCATATAAACACATCTAAATCAGATATGTAAATGATTCCAGTCATGCTTGGTTAATAAAGTTATGTCCCAGTCAATGTTTAACCCATAGGGTCTATAACATTTTAACTGGTATATCCAGAATGTTTCTAATTTTGAAACACCCCTAAGACAAGATTCTCCCCTCCAATGTCGGACGAACTTTTCTATAATTTGAAAACTAGTATCTGAAGGATTCTGATTCTTATGGAACTCCTGATAATGTTAGGGTACACTGTGGTTAGTAGGTCCCTTCTTGATACTTGTTATGTATTCGTTTGCCCTTGGGCAAGGGTAAGTTAATAGGTACCACAAGGACAATTTAATAGGTAAACAACATGTCTGCTCTAACCCAAAACACCCAAAACATAGCACCAAGGCAACAAAGGAGTGGCTCAAGAAGAAGCACATTAAAGTGGAGTTCCACTCATTTAAAAGTCAGCAGGAGGGGAGAGGTGGTCTTCCTTCAGGTGCCAGCTGCAACAGGGGAGGAAGTGGGAGTTAATAGGTAAACAACATGTTTGGTGGTACAAGTCGTAAAGTGTTTCATGTCATATTCTAATGATGTAGAAGTGGCGATAACATTGGGTGCAATCTGTCTACAAAGGGAGAAGCCCCCCCTACAAGTCACACCTGCATTGTTAGGAAGTGATGGAACCAATATTTGATCACTTTTGCGAACTTTTCAGTGTTTACAAATAATATTCTTAATTTGTCTATGCTGTACGGAAAATGTAGTGAGAAGAGATCATCCGTGTTTAGATTCTTGTGCACATTTAGGTTGTTCCGATGTCAATAGATTTCTATCCATTATTGATATTTCATTAATTTCTTCCTCTATATGAGAGGGCTGATATCCCTTCTCAACAAATCTAGATTTAAGTAAATTGACGCCGTGGTACCGATTTCAACCACGCCGAATGATGACAACTGTTGACTGGAATATAGCCATTCCGGTCAGTAGTTTTAAAGAAAGTTTTGGTCACCAATTGTTTATCCAATACAAAAATTCCCAAATCCAAAAAATGTATACTAATATAACTAGCGTCATAAGACAGCGTAATTCCAATATTGTTATTATTAAGAAATAACATGAAATCATCCAGGGAACCACGATCTCCTCTCCATAGGAGTAGGATACCGTCTATGTATAACGAACCCAGAGCACGATCTTGGGTCAGTTTTGGGCATAGACAACATCCTTCTCCCACTGGGCCATAAAGATTTTAGCCAGGCTAGGGGCAAACTTAGCCCCCATATCAATGCCCTTTCGTTGAAGAAAAAAATCATTATTAAACCAAAAATAGTTGTGTGTGGTAGCGAAATTTAATAGATCTGTAATATACCTCTTCTGGGTGCCAGGAATGCTATTGTTTCTAGTTAAAAACAGTTCCACGGCAGATATACCCAGATCATGTGAAATAGAAGTATAGAAAAATGCCACATCAGCCGTAACTAACAGTAAATCTTCACTGTAGCAGACTTGTTGTAACAATGCAATAGTATGCCTTGTATCTTTGAGATAAGATGGAATAGTTTTAACTATAGGCTGCAAATGAAAATCAATATATCTCCTTATGCGGGAAGTTACTGAATCTATCCCGCTAATGATTGGACGTCCAGGGGGATGTGTGGCATCCTTATGTACCTTGGGCAGGTAATATATAATGGGGATACGTGGCGCAACTGGTACAAGGTAACTTTTCTCTTTCTTATCTAAAATGCCTAATTGTGAACCTGTGTCAACCAGATCAACAAGTGCTTTCTTAAAATCAGAAGTGGGATTTTTTGGGAAACAAACATATTTTTCAGTATCGCTCAAAATCTTGGTCATCTCTGTGTGATAGGCATCCTTCTCTAATACGACGATGCCCCCACCCTTATCTCCTGAGCGTATAATGAGATCCTTTCGCTCACAAAGCGATTTAAGTCCCAATTTAATTTTGGGATCGTTGTAAATTTTCTTGCATGGAAGAGCATCTAGGTTATTCAGAACCATATACCTAAAAATTTTGATAGACGGTGGGACAGTGGTGCGTTAAAAAGGGAAGGATTCGAAAAACCTGAATGTACCGTATGTGTGGTAACTTCCGGTAAAGATGGTCTGATCGGATTAGTTATAAGGTATCTCTGAACGTTTAATTTCCGTACGTATTTTTGTACATCAATAAATGTGGCAAATTTGTTTAATTGTTTTGGAGGGACATATTTCAATCCCTTATTTAAAACTCCCTTTTTGGCCTCTGTAAAACTAGCTTTACTTAAATTAAAAATGCCTTCATCATTTACATACGCTTTCTTTTTCCTGGTGTGCTGCCCCCCTCTGGAGCCACGCTTGGTTCTGCCCCTGTGTTGTATCCTTCTTGTTCCCTGGGAAAACCCCCCCGAGTGGGATGGTCCTGGGTAATTTTGGTTGTAATTGTATGGAGACCTATTATGTTGATTTTTGGTATAATAATGATTTTTTCTTCATCAAAAGGGCGTTGATATGGGGGCTAAGTTTGACCCCAGCCTGGCTAACATCTTTATGACCCGGTGGGAGGAGGATGTCATATATGCCAAAAAACGACCCGAGATCGTGCTCTGGGCTCGGTACATAGAGAACATCCTCCTCCTATGGAGAGGAGATCGTGGTTCCCTGGATGATTTCATGTTATTTCTTAATAATAACAATATTGGAATTACGCTCTTATAAAGCTAGTTATACTAGTATACATTTTGGGGATTTTGATTTTTTTTTTATTGGATAAACAATTGGTGACCAAAACTTTCTTTAAAACTACCGACCAGAACGGCTATATTCCAGTCGACAGTTGTCACCATTTGGCTTGGTTGAAATTGGTACCACGGAGTCAATTGCTCAGAATCAGGCGCAATTGTACCAACTTACAAGATTTTTATTCACAAACTGATTTACTTAAATCTAGATTTGTTGAGAAGAAATTAATGAAATATCAATAATGGATAGAAATCTATTGACATCGGAACAACCTAAATGTGCACAAGAATCTAAACACAGATGGTCTTTTCTCACTACATTTTCCGTACAGTATAGACAAATTAAGATTATTATTTGTAAACACTAGAATGTTCTCAAAAGTGATCAAATATTGGGTCCATCACTTCCTGATAATGCAGGTGTGATTTATAGGGGGGCTTCCCCCTTAGTAGACAGATTGTGCCCAGTGTAATCGACCCTCTGGTCACCCCAGTTTTTTTCCAAAATTTAAAAGGATATTATCCATGTCGCAAGTGTAGAGTATGTGCATACAATATTTGTGGATGTAAGAAAACTACAAAATTTAGTTCCACTTCTACATCATTAGAATATGACATGAAACACTTTACGACTTGTACCACCAAACATGTTGTTTAGCTATTAACTCCCACTTCCTCCCCTGGTGCAGCGGCGCCGGAAGGAAGACCACCTCTCCCCTCCTGCTGACTTTTAAACGGGTGGAACTCCACTTTAATGTGCTTCTTCTTGAGCCACTCCTTTGTTGCCTTGGCGCTATGTTTTGGGTGTTTTGGGTTAGAGCAGACTATATGAGCTGCATTTACAGAGAGAAAGCTCAATCACTGTATACTACCACTACCAAGCAATATATATAATATAATATATATAATATATATATAATAATATATATATATATATATTGGGGACTTTAATGGCATCCCTGTCTTAGTCTGTAGGGTTCAATATTGAGTTGGTCCACCTTTTGCAGATATAACAGCTTTAACTCTTCTGGGAAGGCTGTCCACAAGGTTTAGGAGTGTGCCTATGGGAATGTTTGACCATTCTTCCAGAAGCAAATTTGTGAGGTTAGGCACTGATGTTGGATGAGAAGGCCTAGTTCGCAGTCTCTGCTCTAATTCATCCCAAAGGTGTTCTATCAGGTTGAGGTGCAGGCCAGTCAAGTTCATCCACCCCAAGATTGCTTATCCATGTCTTTATGGACTCCTGTCCTCAGGACCCACTAACAGACCAGATTTTAAGTATCATCTTGGGGAGATGCAGACTATAACACTGCAATCACAGAGCAGCAAATTATATCACCTGTAATGTATTTTGGTTATCTTGCAAACCTGGCCTGTTAGTGGGTCCTGAGGACAGGAGTTGAGAACCACTGCTTTACATGCACATGAACTTTAATGGCATCCCAGTCATCCATAAAGACATGGAAAAGCAAACTTGGGGTGGAGGAACTTGACTGGCCTGCCCCTCATCCCGACAGAACACCTTTGGGATGAATGAACCACTGGTGTAAAGGAAGGCATTCCAGTACTTGGTAATATAGTATATATGTGAGTATATATGTGTGTGTATAAATATAGGTGTAGGCAGGTGCAGTCTATTTTCTCCACTGTAGGTGGCGTTCGACCGCAGCGGTATTGCAGTTGGAGGGGAAGTCAAGATGAAAATAGTTCCTCTTTGGTTTTCTCGGTCATTGGGGAAGCTATCCAATTGGGCGCTGCTGCCCCATGTGACTCCGGCAGCCATCTTGGGTCAGGTAGAGCCTATTTAGGGTAACTTTAAAATATGTAAAATATTAAAAATTTTCCCAGCCAGAAGGTGAAAGTGAACCCAAAACCTATGTATTTTCCTCTTTTTGGGGGATCAAATTACCATGTAAAATGATGGGAGATTCATTTGAAAGGTGGCCATAAACATTACAATCTGAGCAATTATTGGAGAAAAACATGTGTAGCCTGAGCCACTGTTATATCACAACGTCACATGACTAACGTCTGCTCAGTGGCGGTTAAACCTGTAGAGTTATGTTGACTGCTTCCTCCGGGAACTGTTCAGCCCCATACACACTATCAGATTTTCTACTGATTTTTGTCTTCAGATTTACCAAAACCATGTAGTGCAAGGGCCTGCCTGATTGCATACACATTGAAGCTCATATTATATTATTGACCTCATATTATATGGTTTTGGTAAATTTGAAGGAAACAATCAGCAGAAAATCTGATAGTGTGTATGGGGCTTTCCTCATTCCAAGACCCAAGCCCTGCAAAGGTCTATCCTGAGACTTCATAGAGGAATTAGGTTACGGTGTCGCGATACTTCCTTAGATTCCCTCGCAGACTGGAGTTGACATTGGCTGAAAAAGTCAGACAGACTGACAGAACGGACTCTCCATCCTAGATGACATGGAATGGCCCTCACAACAACCTGCTACATGTAACAGCAGAGCGATACCGTGGGAAAAAAAGTTAACCTGTCAGATGCCGCAGAGAATCTGTATTTCCAATGAAGTCTTCAAAAATAAATAACATCTTATGGAACAACTTGTATATCTGAACTTTGTTTTATATAACCCTCTACAGTCATCCCTATAACTTACTACTCGGTGGTGCAGGAGAACTCAGCTGCTGCTTCTTCTTCTCTCTTCTCCTAAAATACTCTGTGCTCATGGAGGACTCCAATCCTTCTAGATCTTCTGTAACTCCCCTGTCCTGAGATACTCTGTGCTATGGCCCTCTTCCTCTGTTTAACTCATCTCTCTCTAAATATTCTAAGCTACTGAAGGACTTTTCTCCTTCCTTTACCTTACTCCACAATCCTAAAAATACTCCATGCTGCTGGAAGGCTCTGCCCTGTCCTCAACCTTACTCTACTCTCCTAAAAATACTACCAGAAGACCTCTGTTGCTTTTATTATCTAACTCCCCTGCCCTAAGAAAATCTGCACTGCTGGTAGTCTCTGTTTCTTCTTCTATCTCTCCTCTCCTGAAATTTCTGGGCTGTTGGAGGTTTCTGCTCCTTCTGCTACCTGACTCTTATCTCCTAAAACACTCTGTGCTGCTGGAGGATCTTGTCCTTCTACATCTCCTTTCCTGAAATACTCTGTGCTGTGGGAGGACTCGGCTTCTTCCACTATCAACCTCTCTTCTGCTGTAATATTCTACACTGTGGAAGGATTCTGCTTCTTTCACTACCTGACTCTCCTTTCCTAAAATACTCTGTGCTGCTGAAGTACTTTGGTCTCCTGAAATACTCTGTGCTGCTAAAACACTGTACTCTCCTGAAATACTGTTTTCTGTTGAAGGACTCTGCTCCTTCTGTTACATGACTTTACTCTCCTGAAATACTCGGTGCTGCTGGAGAACTCTACAGCTTCTGCTATCTATCCTCTCCTGAAATACTATGTGCTGCTGTGGGAGGACTCCCTGTTTTACCCGCTATCTAACTCTACTCTCCTAAAATACACTGTCCTAAGAGGGAACCCTTTTACTTCCTAAAATAGGATTAAACAGGGGCCAAGAAATAGAAGGCATTGAGCACCTTTACATGCCATTTTGTTTGTGGCATTTTGAAGGGCAGGCACCTAGAATTGAAGCTACATTGTGGCTTCTCTCCAACCTTAATGGTTAAGTTCACCTTTAAAAAAAACTGCAGTCTGCAGAGCATTGCACTCGTGGGTGCATTGTCAGGCTCCTTAAGTCTTTAGCCTTTAGCTTTGTGCCTATATCCCCATACAAACTTTCAGTTACAAAGCTAGAGAAAGACTGAATGAACTGCAAGCGTGCTGAGCAGCGGGCACAATACTACAAGTAGGTCTGCTGCAGTGCCAGGCAGTACTTGTGGTTTTCTTTCACAGGAATGTGAGAATGAATGACGTGGCTGTGTGGATGGAGCCCCCTACAACTGTGCTGTTTTCAAAAAGTGACAGCAGGTGTGGGGAGTGGATCCCTCGACCACTGTCACAGAAAAGGGAGTGCTGGCAGCGGGAGGTGGGTGCATAGGAGCATGTTACATGTTACACCCTAAATATGGTTGTAACATGCTCCTAAAGGTGAACTTATCCTTTAAAACTAATTCAAATGTTGGCCATCATACTACAGTTACACATAGATCTAATGATATAATGATTAACTTAGACACAGTTATGACACTTTTTTAACAATCAGAACTTGGCAGGGAGGGAGTTGAACAGTAAATATGATTACTTTTATATCTGAATATTTGTTTTGTTTTTCTGAAAGCTGTGTTGTTCTGAAATTGCCCACTAGAGGGCAGGCTTACACTATAAATAAATCATGATGATGATAATTATTTTTACTTATTAATTATTGTTGCCTTTTCCTAAAAGGTACAGATTGTGCAACAACGCAATATTTCGTATTTTTTGCTTACTTTATGTTTTCACTTTTTTTTCATTGATTTAAAGCCCAACTCTAAGGAACTTGAAAATTCTTGCTTGCAGTAATGCTGCGCCCACACTGCAAGGGTTAACTGCTTGTTTAGGTCTAGGGGACTTGGTAAAGTAGATATACAGACATACCCCACAAGTACACAATGGGGTTTATTTACTAAAGCTAGAAAGTGCAAAATCAGGCTCACTTCTGCATAGAAACCAATGAGCTTCCAGGTTTTATTACCAAAGCTTCATTGAACAATCTGGGGTTAGAAGCTCATTGGTTTCTATACAGAAGTGAGCCTGATTTTGCACTTTCCAGCTTTAGTAAATAAACCCCATTGTGTACTTAAAAGTGGGGTATGCCTGTATTTACCTGATGACTATAATTGGAAAGAAGGAAGACTTTGGATGATGCTTTTTAGTATTCTTTTCTCAAACCCATGGTCATGTGGCTAGATGCACGCGTTCACTTTATTAGAAATAAAACAACATTATATTATTTGAAAGTGATGTCCTATAACAGGGATATGCAATTAGCGGACTTTCCTCTGTTGCAAAGAGTCCCATCGTGCCTCTGCCTCTGGGCGTCATGCTTGTGGCTGTCAGAGTCTTCCTATGCCTCATGGGACTTGTAGTTCTGCAACAGCTGGAGGTCCGCTAATTGCATATCCCTGTCCTATAAAATGAGAAAGTGAATGTCCCCCTCTACTGGTGAGAAGCAGAGCTGCATCAATTAAAATTTGCACTTTACCAGTTCTTGTGTGTTTAGGACTATAGTAGGTTTAAGGCAGGGGTGCCCAACCAGTGGCCCGCGCAGCCCTCTGATGTGGCCCACAACCTCCTTCTGTGGGATGGCAGATTGGCAAGCCCAGATCATGGGTTGCAGACCCGCCATCCCAGAGCATCTGTGTTGTTAATGAAGTCGGCAAAGCAAGCAGCTGTGGACCAGAGCTGTTTAAGCTGATGCTTCCTGTATAGCGCCGTCTCTTGCCACAGGCGGAGTGATACCAAATGCACAGACGGGCGATACTTGAATGGAAGACTGTTATTAACTACTTCCCGCCTGGCCTATAGCAGAATGACGGCCAGACGGTGGTTTTGTTATCCTGACTGGGCATCATATGACGTCCTTCAGGATAACATGCCGCCGTGCGCCCCTGGGGGCACGCATCGTGTCGATCGGTGGAGCGGTGTGTCAGTCTGACACACTGCTACACTAATCTCGGTAAAAGCTGTCCAATCACGGCTGATCACGATGTCAATAGGAAAAGCCGGTGATCGGCTTTTCCTCGCTCGCGTCTGACAGACGCGAGTAGAGGAGAGCCGAATGGTGGCTCTCCTGACAGGGGGGTCTGCGCTGATTGTTTATCAGTGCAGCCCCCCTCAGATGCCCACACTGGACCACCAGGGACTCCACTAGGACCACCAGGGAAGTAGGCAACATGTGGATGGCCAGGTATGTACCCCCTGGCCATCCACATGTGCAAATGATGCCCAATCTGTACCAGTCAGTGCCCACAAATGGGTACTGACTGGCACCATCATTTACCAATCAGTGTCATCAGTGCCACCCATCAGTCTCATCACTGCCACCCATCAGTGTCATCACTGCCACCCATCAGTGTCCAGCAGTGCCACCTATCAGTGCCCACCTATCAGTGCCCATCCATGCCACCTATCTGTGCCACCCATAAGTACCCATCAGTAACACCCATAGGTGTCCATCAGTGCCGCCTATGAGTGCCCATCAGTGCCACCTATGAGTGCCCATCAGTGCTGCATACCAGTGCCACCTATCAGTGCCCATCAGTGGCCATCAGTGCCACCTCATCAGTACCACCTCATTGGTACCACCTCATCGGTGTCCATCAGTGCCGCCTTATCAGTGCCCGTCATTGAAGAAGAAAACATACTTATTTACAAAAAAATCTAACAGAAACAAAGAAAAACTTGTTTTTTTTTCAACATTTTTGGTCTTTTTTTATTTGTTGTGCAAAAAATAAAAATTGCAGAGGTGATAAAATACCACCAAAATAAAGCTCTATTTGTGAGAACAAAATGATAAAAATTCTGTTTGGGTACAGTGTAGCATGAATGCGCAATTGTCATTCAAAGTGCGACAGCGTTGAAAGCTGGAATTGGTCTGGGCAGGAAGGTGTCTAAGTGCCTGGTATTGAAGTGGTTAAAGGTCAGTTTATTACTAAAATTGCAGTGTATATATGGGCATATCTGCGCAGTGGTTACTGGGCTGCTTTCAAACTGATCTGCAGGTGTGGTGCACCTTCAGGTTACCTGCACTGGGGCATAGACTTCTGTTATTACCTGCGGGTTTGGTGAGCTTTCAGAAAGTGCACCACACCTGCAGGATATAATAGAAGTCTATGGTAAAGTGTAGCTAACCCGCAGGAAAGACACAGGTGCACTGCGCTGCATTAGTGTGCAAGGCCCCTTCCACACAATCGGTCCAACCCAATTGAACCCTCCATTCACCTCTATGAAACGGCAGATGTAAACAGATTTGTGTCCTTTTACACCTGCCTACCTCCAATCTGATTCAATAAAAAAAACGAAAAAACAAAGGGGATCAATCCCCTTCCGTTAGGGTGGATCGGATAAGAGGACCCATAGAGTAGAGTGGGCTGTGTCCACTCTGCATGGACTTATCATCTGCCTGCTCTGCTCATTGTGGCCCGTGACCGGTTACCAAGTGGCTTAAGTGGCTCTCGCTCTTCAAAAGGTTGGGCATCCCTGCTCTAAGGGATAGTTCACATTAACGTTCCATCTTTCTGTATGAACTAGTGTTCATGTTGAAATTAGTCGTGGTGCATAGATCAACAGGGTGCAACAGAGAGCAGTTTTCCCCACAGCAATTCTCCACGGCTGCCACCTGCATTTCAGTGTGAACAGTTCACATAGAAAACTCTGAATAGAAAGGCTCTGAGCAGGTCTTAATATAAAATATATATGTATGTATTCACCTCCATGCCATAGCATTGATATGATGCTGCAGCTGCCACCAGCTGCATTTGTAAATTCCAATATAAAGGAATAGTAGTGGTAAAAAAAGTACTTGTGGGTTTAACCAATCATTTTTTTGTGTGCAATTCTTTAAGGAGAGCGTAGCAGGGGCTGTGTCCTATGCCTACATATCTTTGCTAAGAGGTGTCCCTCATTCCCATCTCAGAAAGTTAAGACTGGGTATGCTTACAGACACTTCAATGTCCAGCTTCACAGACACAAACTTTCCTCTCAATTGCTGGCTTCGGTGCCCTTTGTTCTCTTTCTTAGGTTTCACTGCCTCCTTCTCCAATGCCGCGTACACACGATCAAATTGTCCGGCGACTTAGTCCGCCGGACCGCATTTCACCAGACAATCTGATCGTTTGTGGGCTTCAGCAGACTTTTTCAGCGTAAAGTCCGGCGGACTTAGAAAGTAGTTTTGCAGCCCAATCTTTCGCCGGACTTGGGTTTCAGCAAACAATACGTTCGTGAGTATGCTAGTCTGGTGGACTAAGAATGACGCATGCTCAGAAGCAAGTAAGAAAAGGAAGCTGTTGGCTACTGGCTGTTGAACTTCCTTTTTCTAGTCCCGTCGTAGGCGCTGTGCATCATTGCGATAGCAATGCCGGACTTTCCGTGTGTGGCCAAGTCCATTTGGTAGAAAGTCCGCCGGACTAAGTACGCCAGACAATTCGATCGTGTGTACGCAGCACAAGAGTCACTAGGCCTTGCAACAACAAGGTCCTCCGTGGGTCTGGATCTTGGTATTCTCCATTGACAGGCAGGACAATTCCAGGACCACTTCAGGCCTATCTCCACATCCAGAGCACATGGCAGGCTCTGCACAGGCTATTGGCCCTAATTGAATAATTCAGTCCAGCATCAACTCCCCTAGCCTCAGGCTGGGAGAAGATAGCCCTGACCCAAAATACTAATATCCTCCACCAGCATGCACCAGTGACCATGAGCCTCCTGCTGGATTGGTAAGGGAAACATAAATATTCATAACTCAGTCATGTTGTGGAATCGCATACAATTGCCAGAGGTATCAGTGATGCCTACTGGCAGCAGTATGAAAGAACAAGTAAAAAAGCTGTACAAGTTAGTCTGGACTGGCTCTCACCCATCCAAAAACTAAGTGTAAGGCTGACCCCCTTTTACTGACCACGTGACCCTGGCACACTTCAGGTCTATGTTCTCTGTTGCTCTTTGTTCCTTTCCTATACTATCCACAGATTGACTCTGAGTACAAATGTGGGTAGTTGTCCCTGTTTAGGATAGGATGCTAATATCTGACAACGTTTCCAGAAAGTGAAATAGTAAAAATACCTGCGCTATGGTTAGGTGTGCTTCACTGCGTGTGAGATATAAGATCAAAAAAAATAAATGACAGATATTTTTAAATTATGAATTGTAAACTATAAAATTTGTTTTGTATGTACCATTTTTAGTTGAAGCGGCTTCTGTCGTGTAAGGTCAGATACCCCATAGAAACAATAAACAATATTAAACTTAGCGTTGCTTCTATAATAAACTAGTGTTAAATAAACAAACTAATATATAAAGTGCTTGTGCAATCATAAGTCCATCATAGTGCAATCATAGGTGAAAAGTCCATCCATGTAGACAAAGGGGGTTATTTACTAAAGGAAAATCCACTTTGCACTAAAAGTGCAGACACTATAGATCCGAGGGGGACATGCAAGGAAAATAAAAAACAGCATTTTAGCTTGCACATGATTAGATAATAAAATCCGCAGAGCTTCCACTCATTTCAGATCTACAGTGCCTTGCAAAAGTATTCGGCCCCCTTTAACTTTTCAACCTTTTGCCACATTTCAGGCTTCAAATATAAAGATATAAAATTTTAATTTTTTGTGAAGAATCACCAACAAGTGGGACACAATTGTGAAGTGTAACAAAATCTATTGGATAATTTAAACTTTTTTAGCAAATAAAAAACTGAAAAGTGGTGCGTGTAAAATTATTCGGCCCCTTTACTTTCAGTGCAGCAAACTCACTCCAGAAGTTCAGCGAGGATCTCTGAATGATCCAATGTTGTCCTAAATGACTGATGGTGATAAATAGAATCCACCTATGTGTAATCAAGTCTCTGTATAAATGCACCTGCTCTGTGATAGTCTCAGGGTTCTGTTGAAAGCGCAGAGAGCATCATGAAGACCAAGGAACCAGAGGCGGCTCTCTAATTAGGCAAATTAGGCGATTGCCTAAGGCCCGCAGTCTCCGGGGCCTCGCAATCGACTAATTTGCCTGTGATCAATCACACTTGTCACGGTCTCATCCCGGTCTGGTGGCAGCAGGTGCGGGGAGTGGGACAGTAGAGGCCTCTAGGTGGAGCAGCAGCTGGATGACAGACGGCATGAGGGCGGCATGTCCATGTGAGACCCGCACTTGAGCTTCTCTCTTGTCCCGCTCACCAGACCTCTCCTTCACACCTGCCTCCTATTTGGTTCTGGAGTCAAAGCGGAGTGTTGCTGAAAAACTACCCAGTTGGATAGTCCCATGAGTGTGAAGAGGGAGGAACTTATGCTGCCGACCAGAGCAAAGGTGAGTGCCCATGCCTCACAGCATTCCCTGTATGCCTGAATAGGAGGAGCGGTGGGGAGACTGCACATAGATAGTGAAATTGATTTTTCCATATTACTCCATACAGCAACTGAATGTCTGCAGGGAAGAGAGGAGGAGAAGTGATCATTCAGCGGCTGCATGGAGGAATATGGAAAAATCAATTTCACTATCTATGTGCAGTCTCCCCACCGCTTCTCCTATCTAATTTTTTCTGTATCCCCCGTACTTTTCTGCCCCTCCTTGTGCTCCCTGGCTCCGCCCCTCTGTGCGCTCCCTGGCTCCGCCCCTCCGTGTGCTCACTGACCTCACCCCTCCTGCTCTCCAGCCCCTCCTTGTGCTCCCTGGCTCCGCCCCTCCTTGTACTCCCTTTCTCCGAGCCTCCTGTTCTTCAGCCCCTCCTTTTGCTCCTGGCTCCGCCCCTCCTGCTCTCCAGCCCATTCTTGTCCTCCCTGGCTCCACCCCCATTTCGCCAGCACCCCCTGCTCTCCAATTCTTTCTGCGCTCTCTGGCCCCCAGCACTCTCCACCCTACATCCCCAGCACTCTCTGGCCCCCAACACTCTCCACCCTACATCCCCAGCGCTCTCTGGCCCCCAGCACTCTCCACCCTACATCCCCAGCGCTCTCTGGCCCCCAACACTCTCCACCCTACATCCCCAGCGCTCTCTGGCCCCCAACACTCTCCACCCTACATCCCCAGCGCTCTCTGGCCCCCAGCACTCTCCATCCTACACCCCCAGCTCTCTCTGGCCCCCAACACTCTCCACCCTACATCCCCAGCGCTCTCTGGCCCCCAGCACTCTCCACCCTACATCCCCAGCGCTCTCTGGCCCCCAGCACTCTCCACCCTACACCCCCAGCGCTCTCTGGCCCCCAGCACTCTCCACCCTACACCCCCAGCGCTCTCTGGCCCCCATAACTCTCCACCCTACATCCCCAGCGCTCTCTGGCCCCCATAACTCTCCACCCTAAACCCCCAGCGCTCTCTGGCCCCAGGCACTCTCCACCCTACACCCCCAGCGCTCTCTGGCCCCCAGCACTCTCCACCCTACATCCCCAGCACTCTCTGGCCCCAACACTCTCCACCCTACATCCCCAGTGCTCTCTGGCCCCCAGCACTCTCCACCCTACACCCCCAGCGCTCTCTGGCCCCCAGCACTCTCCACCCTACATCCCCAGCGCTCTCTGGCCCCCAGCACTCTCCACCCTACACCCCCAGCGCTCTCTGGCCCCCAGCACTCTCCACCCTACACCCCCAGCGCTCTCTGGCTCCCAGCACTCTCCACCCCACACCCTCTAGCTCTCTCTTGCCCCCAGCACCCTCCACCCCCAGCACTCTCCACCCTCCACCCCCAGCACTCTCCAGCCCCCAGCACTCTCCAGCTCCTCCCTGCTCTTTTCCCCCCCCAAGGCCTGCAGACAGGGACAGATCTCTAGATCTCTCTCGCTCCCTTTCCCTCACCCCCTCTTTCTCACCTCCTCCTCTCTCTCTCTCTCTCCCTCCCTTCCCCTCTCTCTCTTACCCCTTCCCTCCCTCCCTCCCTCCCTCCCTCTCTCTCTCTCTCCCTCTCCCTCTCTCTCTCTCTCTCTCTCTCTCTCTCTCTCTCTCTCTCTCTCCCTCCCTCTCTCTCTCCCTCTCCCTCTCCCCTCCCTCTCTCCTCCCTTCCCTCTCTTGCCCCATTCCTTCCCTCTCTTGCCCCTCCCCTCCCTTTCTCCCCCTTCCTTCCCTCCCTCTCTCCTCCCTTCCTTCCTTCCTTCCTTCCCCCTCTCCCTCTCTCCCCCCTCCCTCTCTCCCTTCCTTCCCTCTCTCCCTTCCTTCCCTCTCTCCCTTCCTCCCCTCTCTCCCTTCCTCCCCCCCTCTCTCTCTGCCCTTCCCTCTCTCCACCCTTCCTTCCTTCTCTCCTCCCTTCCCTCCTCTCCTACCTCACTTCCCTCCCTTGCTCCCCCTGCACTGTGCTGGGATCCCCCCACTCTACTTCCTCTGTGGATGTGGAATGACTCAGTGACATCCCCTCCCCATTTTCCCAAGACACAGGAAATTCTTAGAGGGGTTGCCATCTTGCTGGGCCCCAGATGTTTTAATGGCTGCATATGTCTGATGGGTGCGGAGGGTGCCCTGGAAGTGGTGCCGATGAACTGTGTGCTAGATCTGTGTATCTTTTTGTAGCCATTTTTATTGCTTGAATTATTTTCCCATTATGGGCGTGATTGGGGCCTCATGTTTAAGTTTTGCCTAAGGCCTCACAAATCCTAGAGCCGCCTCTGCAAGGAACACACCAGGCAGGTCCGTAATACTGTTGTGGAGAAGTTTAAAGCCGGATTTGGATACAAAAAGATTTCCCAAGCTTTAAACATCCCAAGGAGCACTGTGCAAGCGATCATTTTGAAATGGAAAGAGTATCAGACCACTGCAAATCTACCAAGACCTGGTCGTCCCTCTAAACTTTCAGCTCAGACAAGGAGAAGACTGATCAGAGATGCAGCCAAGAGGCCATTGATCACTCTAGATGAACTGCAGAGAACTACAGCTGAGGTGGGAGAGTCTGTCCATAGGACAACAATCAGTCGTACACTGCACAAATCTGCCCTTTATGGAAGAGTGGCAAGAAGAAAGCCATTTCTCAAAGATATCCATAAAAAGTCTTGTCTAAAGTTTGCCACAAGCCACCTGGGAAACACACCAAACATGTGGAAGAAGGTGCTCTGGTCAGATGAAACCAAAATCAAACTTTTTGCCCACAATGCAAAACGATATGTTTGGCGTAAAAGCAACACAGCTCATCACCCTCAAAACACCATCCCCACTGTCAAACATGGTGGTGGCAGCATCATGGTTTGGGCCTGCTTTTCTTCAGCAGGGACAGGGAAGATGGTTAAAATTGAGGGGAAGATGGATGCAGCCAAATACAGGACCATTCTGGATGAAAACCTGTTGGAGTCTGCAAAAGACCTCAAAATGGGACAGAGATTTTTCTTCCAACAAGACAATGATCCCAAACATACAGCAAAATCTACAAAGGAATGGTTTACAAATAAACATATCCAGGTGTTAGAATGGCCAAGTCAAAGTCCAGACCTGAATCCAATCGAGAATCTGTGGAAAGAGCTGAAAAATGCTGTTCACAAACGCTCTACATCCAACCTCACTGAGCTCGAGCTGTTTTGCAAGGAAGAATAGGCAAGAATTTCAGTCTCTCGATGTGCAAAACTGATAGAGACATACCCCAAGCCACTTGCAGCTGTAATCTCAGCAAAAGGTGGCTCTACAAAGTATTAACGCAAGGGGGCCGAATAATTTTGCACGCCCCACTTTTCATTTTTTTATTAGTTAAAAAAGTTTTTGTTCCACTTCACAATTGTGTCCCACTTGTTGGTGATTCTTCACAAAAAGTAAAAATTTTATATCTTTATGTTTGAAGCCTGAAATGTGGCAAAAGGTTGAAAAGTTCAAGGGGGCCGAATACTTTCGCAAGGCACTGTACTCCTTAAGCCGCGTACACACGTAGCGGTATGTCGTACTAAGTCCGCCGTACTATCCGCCCTACTTTTGAAATGAACGGACTCGCCCACACACGCGGAGGAAAGTCCGCTCATTTTCGAGCGCGTTTCCAGGTAGGCGGAGCCCGCTAAGGAGACGTTGCTGGCCCCGCTGCCTGGTATAGACTTAAAGGGGAACCCCAACGCCGAAAAAAATCGGCGTGGGGGTCCCCCCAAGTCCACAACAGACCCTTGTCCGAGCACGCTACCCGGCCGGCCAGGAAAGGGGGGGCAAGCGAGCGCCCCCCCCTCCTGAGCCGTACCAGGCCGCGTGCCCTCAACATGGGGGTTGCCTTGGGGAAGGGGGGGCCGCGCGGCCCCCCCACCCCAAAGCACCTTGTCCCCATGTTGATGAGGACAAGGGCCTCTTCCCGACAACCCTGGCCGTTGGTTGTCGGGGTCTGCGGGAGGGGGTCTTATCGGAATCCGGGAGCCCACTTTAATAAGGCGGCCCCCGGATACCGGCCCCCCACCCTATGTGAATGAGTATGGGGTACAATGTACCCCTACCCATTCACCTGTAAAATAAAAGTACAAAAAAAACACAACACACGAGATAAAATACTTTATTGCACAGCTCCGGGGGTCTTCCGTCTTTGGGGGTCTTCTCGCCGGACTCCTCCGCTATCTTCTTGTAGCTCTTTTACTAGCGGAGGAGCTCGGCTTTCTTCCTCGCCGCCGGCCTCTTCTTCCGACTTCGGGGGTCTTGTCCCCCTCTTCGGTTCTTCTGCCGGGCCACCGCGCCTTCTTATAGCTCTTTTACAGGCGGTGGCCCGGTCTTCTGTCGCCGCCGCCTTCCGTTGTTGTTGTTGTTGTTCTTCTTCTTCTTCTTCTCCAGGAGATGTTGACTCGACGATCTCTCTGGCCGCAATGCCAGGGACGCGCTGCGCTGCCACTTATATAGGGACAAGGGGCGGTGTCACATGGGTTTATGTCACATGGGTTGGTGTCACATGGTGACCCCGCCCCTTTACGATGTCACAGTCCCGGAGGATGCTGGGACTGTCGCCATGTGACATCAACCCATGTGACCAACCCATGTGACATAAACCCATGTGACACCGCCCCTTGTCTCTATATAAGTGGCAGCGCAGCGCGTCCCTGGCATTGCGGCCGGAGAGATCGTCGAGTCAACATCTCCAGGAGAAGAAGAAGAAGAAGAAGAACGGAAGGCGGCGGCGGCGACAGAAGACCGCTGCCTTCCGTTCTTCTTCTTCTTCTCCAGGAGATGTTGACTCGACGATCTCTCCGGCCGCAATGCCAGGGACGCGCTGCGCTGCCACTTATATAGAGACAAGGGGCGGTGTCACATGGGTTGGTCACATGAGTTGATGTCACATGGCGACAGTCCCAGCATCCTCCGGGACTGTGACATCGTAATGGGGCGGGGTCACCATGTGACACCAACCCACGTGACACCGCCCCTTGTCCCTATATAAGTGGCAGCGCAGCGCGTCCCTGGCATTATGGCCGGAGAGATCGTTGAGTCAACATCTCCAGGAGAAGAAGAAGAAGAAGAACGGAAGGCGGCGGCGACAGAAGAACCGAAGAGGGGGACAAGACCCCCGAAGTCGGAAGAAGAGGCCGGCGGCGAGGAAGAAAGCCGGGCTCCTCCGCTAGTAAAAGAGCTACAAGAAGATAGCGGAGGAGTCCGGCGAGAAGACCCCCGAAGACGGAAGACCCCCGGAGCTGTGCAATAAAGAATTTTATCTCGTGTGTTGTGTTTTTTTTTGTACTTTTATTTTACAGGTGAATGGGTAGGGGTACATTGTACCCCATACTCATTCACATAGGGTGGGGGGCCGGTATCTGGGGGCCCCCTTATTAAAGGGGGCTCCCGGATTCCCATAAGCCCCCTGCCCGCAGACCCCGACAACCAACGGCCAGGGTTGTCGGGAAGAGGCCCTTGTCCTCATCAACATGGGGACAAGGTGCTTTGGGGTGGGGGGGCCGCGCGGCCCCCCCCTCCCCAAGGCACCCCCCATGTTGAGGGCACGTGGCCTGGTACGGCTCAGGAGGGGGGGGCGCTCGCTCGCCCCCCCTTTCCTGGCCGGCCGGGTAGCGTGCTCGTACAAGGGTCTGTTGTGGACTTGGGGGGGACCCCCACGCCGATTTTTTTCGGCGTTGGGGTTCCCCTTAAGTTCATACCAGGCGGCGGGGCCAGCGACGTCTCCTTCGCGGGCCCCGCCTACCTGGAGACCCGCTCGAAATGAGCGGACTTTTCTCCGGGCGGGAAAAGTCTGCTCATTTCAAAAGTACGGCGGACTGGCATACAGACGGCCGGATTGTCCGCCAAAATGCGAGTCCGGCGGGAAGATTGGAGTGCAACACAGCATTCTAAGTCCACCGTACTTTCGGGTCAAAAAAGTATGCCGGAGGCTACACACGGGGGGATTGTTTGGCGGACTTGAGTTTGCTGGACTTTTCCACCGGATTGTTTGATCGTGTGTACGCGGCATTAGATTTAGAGCGACTGCACTTCCAAGTGTACTTGCAGTGCAAAGTGGATTTGCCTTTCGTTAATAACCCCCAAAGTGTCAATTATAATTAATTCCTGCTTTTGAAGATACAAGTGCCACTCTGTGCTCCCCTCTGGAGTCCCCACTCACCAGCAATATGATCCAAAACTGCATGGTCTTTGTCCTGCACCAGCGGATGAATCTTCCTCCTTCCTTCTGCTCCAATTACAAGGTTTCCAACATGTTAGTAGGTTTTAACACTTTCTTCTGCTCTTCTCATCTTTTCTGCTAATTCACATTTACAGAACTGGTGAAGGGGGTGATGGCAGCAAAAATAACTTGGTTTCAATAAACTGCAATGAATATATAAACAGGACTCCCATGTCATTGTAAACTGGCCTGCAATGCAACATCACTTAGCTCAGGTCTCTCTTTTTCAAGCAGGTTAACTTTTTAAGCATACCTCCCAACTTTTTGAGATGGGAACGAGGCACATCTATTAGCAAAAGTATGTGGGCATAGGACACACCCCTGTCACACCCCCTTAAAGGAGAAATTTACCAAAAAAATGATTAGTTAAACGCACATTTTTTTTTTTTTTACTACTACTATTTCTTTATACTGGCTTTTGAAATTTACAAATGCAGCAATTAAGAAATTGGATGAAAGGTTTAGCACTGGGAAAGTGCATTTTATAAACAACTACATAGATTAGACCAAAATGAGGGACAATCGAGGAGGAAAAGCGGGACATCAGGGATAGTCCCTCAAAATCAGGGACAATCCCTCGAAATCAGGGACAGTTGGGAGCTATGCTTTAAGGACCAAAGTCCCTGTAATCAGGGTTGGAGGTTCTTTCCCACCCAAAGTCTCTCCAAGCCTGTGAATTCCAGATACAATCTTGTGAAAACTATAAGCCGGTTTACCTATTTCTAACCAGAACCAATCACCTTGCATGGGTTAAGCCCCATACACACTATCAGTTTTTCTGCTGAGTTTTTCCTTCAGATTTACCAAAACCATGTAGTGCAAGGGCCTGCCTCATTGCATACAAATTGAAACTCTTAAGGTCTGACCTCATATTAACTACTGATACCAGTGGTGGAACTACAGGGCTCACAAAGGTCATACCTGTGACCATGCCCTGGAGTTCCACCGCCGGACTCGGAGGGAAGGGCCCTGGCTGGGGTTCAGGGGGGCCCTTCATGGTTTCTTGCATCTGGGCCCTGAAGGTTCTACTTACGCCACTGATAGCAAGTAAGTGAATGCAAAGATTTTTGATTGGAAGAGATGGAGAGGTGTAGTGATGATGCTGATGTGATGTATTAGGATGTATGATATGACACAAAAAGCACACTACATCAATGGTCACAGAGTCAAAGAAAGTTATTCAAATAGTTCTCAAGGTAGTATTAATCAGCCACCATTTCAAAGACCCAGTATCAAGGGATTGAATACTGAAAATACACTATATTACCAAAAGTATTGGAACACCTGCCTTTACATGCATGTGAACTTTAATGGCATCCCAGCCGTAGTTCGTAGGGTTTAATGTTGAGTTGGCCCACCCTTTGTGGCCATAACAGCTTCAACTCTTCTGGGAAGGCTGTCCACAAGGTTTAGGAGTGTGTCTGTGGGAATGTTTGACCATTCTTCCAGAAGCGCATTTGTAAGGTCATGCACTCATGTGGACAAGAAGGCCTGGCTCATAGTCTCTGCTCTAATTAATTCCAAAGGTATTCTATCGGGTTGAGGTCAGGACTCTGTGCAGGCCAGTCAAGTTCCTTAACCCAAACCTCGCTCATCCATGTCTTTATGGACCTTGCTTTATGCACTGGTCCAAATCATTTGGTGGAGGGGGGATTATGGTGTGGGGTTGTTTGTCAGGGGTTGGGCTTGGTTCCAGTGAAGGGAACCTTTAAGGTGTAAGCATACCAAGACATTTTGTATAATTTCACGCTGCCAACTTTGTAAGAACAGTTTGGGGATGGCCCCTTCCAACATGGCTGTGCACCAGTACACAAAGCAAGGTTCATAAAGACACAGATGAGCGAGTTTGGGGTGTAGGAACTTGACTGACCTGCACAAAGTCCTGACCTCAACCCGATAGAACACATTTGGGATGAATTAGAGCGGAGACTGCAAGCCAGGCCTTCTCATCCACATTAGTGATCAAACATTCCCATAGACACACTCCTAAAGCTTGTGGACAGCCTTCCCAGAAGAGTTGAAGCTGTTATAGCCGGTATATTAACGCAATATTGAACCCGACGACGGGATGCCATTAAAGTTCATGTGCGTGTAAAGGCAGGTGTCCCAATACTTCTGGTAATATAGTATACTTGAAGTGAGTGGATTCAGTAAAACGATGATGGAAGCTGTGATTATTCTAACATTAGTCAGATGCAGTGGCTCTGTAAGCTAGTCACAGAATAGACTATACTGTGAGAGTACAAAGCCCTTACAGTTACATTTATAACTCCCAGTTTCAGCTACAACCATCATGGGGCATTCACTAAAGTGGAATCAATAAACAGGATGATTAAAATAACCACAGGAACACAGTAATTTTTGTTTTTCCCAAACCCTGCTGTAACCATAGAGAAAACATATAGCCAACATTTAATATATAATATCTAATATATATATATATATATATATATATATATATGTATGTACGTATATAGTAGCTCACAAAAGTGAGTACATCCCTCACATTTTTGTAAATATTTTATTCTATCTTTTCATGTGAAGAAATTACACTTTGCTACAATGTAAAGTAGTGAGTGTACAGCTTGTATAGCAGTGTAAGTTTTCTGTCCCCTCAAAATAACTCAACACACAGCCATTATTGTTGGCAACAAAAGTGAGTACACCCCTAAGTCAAAATGTCCAAATTGGGCCCAAAGTGTCAATATTTTGTATGGCCGCCATTATTTTCGAGTACTGCCTTAACCCTCTTGGGTATGGAGTTCACCAGAGCTTGTGTGCTTCATAACTCCAAATTCATGATGGGTACCTTTTTGAAGATTCCCCCATGCATGATATGGAGGGTGCACAATGGAGTACCAGTAGGGGCACCAGCAAAGGTGCCACTGTGCGTGAGGGTTTTACTTTGTTTTTCATGTCTGCTGCTGGTTGTGTCCCCTGGCAGCAGGATGCTATTGCATAATGTATGTCACGCATTTTATTTTTGAATATTATTTATAGGTCTGTTATGTGTAATTGCATTCAAATGCTGAATAACAGGTCTTTAACCCCGAAAAAATGGATAATTAAAAAACACATAAAGTAACAAGAATAATTTTTATTTGCAAAATTTTCGTGCAAGAATGCACCAAAAATAAAGTTTGTTTTCTGTGAACTACACCATTTTTTGGTTGTTTATTTTTGCCAATCAGAACAAAGAAAATTAAATTAATATATATCGATTTGAACAACACAAAAAAAGGCATACAAAAAATAATATAGAATCAGAATTTTTTTTGCAGCAAAATCTTTTTGCAAGAATGCAACAAAAATCTTTTTTTTTCCGTGAACTACACCATTTTTAAGTTGTTGTTTTGCCAACCACAACAAAGAAACATAAATGAACAGGTATCAAAACAACACCAAAAATAACAAAACCTTACAATTACTGGTATGTTTTTGTTTTGTTTAGTAGTTGGTCCAGGGTAATCCACTGATGTTCCTGGGTAGTATTTCCCTTCAAGAAAAGGCGGAACCTGACTGGGTGTAGGCTGCCTAAGTTGGCGAGTGGTCGGGGGGCCAAGGGTGGAGGTAGTGGGGGTAGGAATTGGATGTAACATGCGTGGCCTTGAGGGATTCAGCATATTACCATACTCGTCATAGTATGGGCGGTTTATTAGTGGGGCATACCGTGTACTTGGAAAGTGAGGGTACTGTTGATAAGGGGGATATATGGGGGTTGCATACATGCAGAGGATGTTGTTGGCTCCTCACCCACAAAGGATTGAGTAGTTGACATCAAAGCCATCCTGAGTGCATATTTTTTCTCTAGGGGGATCTGTTTACATATGCCTAAAATTACAGTGAGAAATGCTGTGTTTTCAGCATTTTAGTGGACATCTCACTGACCACATGTAAGATTTTATCCATGGGTTTCCCAGCCCTGGCACTTCCCCTTGTAGATCTTTGCAAAGGCCTAGGGCTAGGCCCAGATTCAGCATCCTCCTCATTCATGGAGTTTGTTGATGATCTTCTTTCATCTACGTTCCTTGTCAACAGTGTCTTGGAATTGTTCTTCCTCCTCCTCTGCAGCAGCCTCCTCTGACTCATCTTCCGGTGGCAAACCCTGTGTGCTGTCTTCCCAGCTTGCTTGGGTTCTGAAATACAAATAACACATTCTTTAACTAAGCATTACAATTTTATATGTCAAATTCTGCAAATATGCCTGATGATAACTTCCTCTCACATTTCCAACACCGATTTTAAAAATTCGAGATCCCTGGCATGGGCAAATGGAGCTAATCTTTTTGAGCTGGAACCACTCCTTCCTTCTTTTAATTTTCGTAGGTACCGGTTCTAACAGTCTTTGAGATTTCTCCATCAAGTTAGTAATGAGTGCACTGCAAAATATAAAGACAATTACAAGTTCAAAAAATGTTTCTTTAACCACTTCAGCCCCGGACCAATTTTCAGCCTAAGGACCAGAGGTCTTTTTACAATTTCGCACTGCACTGCTTTAACTGGTAATTGCGCGGTCATGCAATGTTGTACCCAAATTTGCGTAATTTTCTTCCCACAAATAGAGCTTTCTTTTGATGGTATTTGATTGCCTCTGCGATTTTTATTTTTTGCGATATAAATGTAAAAAGACCGAAAATTTTGAGAAAAAAAGATATTTTCTACATTTTGTTATAAGAAAAATCGAATAAACTCAATTTTAGTCATACATTTAGGGCAAAATTTATTCAGCCACATGTCTTTAGTAAAAAAAATGTCAATAAGCGTATATTTATTGGTTTGCGCAAAAGTTATAGCGCCTACAAACTAGAGTACATTTTCTGGAATTTACACAGCTTTTAATTTATGACTGCCTATCTCATTTCTTGAGGTGCTAAAATGGCAGGGCAGTACAAACCCCCCCCCCCCCCAATGACCCCATTTTGGAAAGTAGACACCCCAAGGAAATTGCTGAGGGGCATGATGAGCCCATTGAATATTTTTTTTTTGTCCCAAGTGATTGAATAATGACACAAAAAAAAAAAAAAGTTTACAAAAAAGTGTCACTAAATGATATATTGCTCACACATGCCATAGTGATATGTGGCATTGCACCCCAAAATATATTCTGCTGCTTCTCCTGAGTACGGGGATACCACATATGTAAGACTTTTTGGGAGTCTAGCCACGTACGGGACCCCGAAAACCAATCACTGCCTTCAGGATTTCTAAGGGTGCAAATTTTTGATTTCACTCCTCACTACCTATCACAGTTTCGAAGGCCATAAAATGCCAAAATAGCACAAAATCCCCCCCCAAATGACCCCATTTTGGAAAGTAGACACCCCAAGCTATTTACTGAGAGGCATGTTGAGTCCATGAAATATTTTATATTTTGCCACAAGTTGCAGGAATATACATTTTTTTTTTTTTTTTGCACAAAGTTGTCACTAAATGATATATTGCTCACACATGCTATGGGCATACGTCAAATTACAAATAAATTCTGCTGCTTCTCCCGAGTACGGGGATACCACATGTGGGGGACTTTTTGGGAGCCTAGCCACGTAAGCGACCCCGAAATCCAAGCACTGCCTTCCGGATTTAAATATAAAACGCTACCAAAAAAAACTGTTAGCCATCGCAGGGATCAGGCCTGACTCTGCGATCGCTGCAGTTATGTGTTTAGTGTTTTGTAAGTGACAGTGATCGATCGATACTGCACTTGGGTGGGCTGGGCGGAGGGGCAAAACGCAGGTGCTAGCAGGTATCTGGGCTGATCCTGCTAACAATGCGTTTTTTTGGAACCCTAAACTGCTGGGGACGCTAGTATAGATCTGATCAGATCAGATATTGATCTGTTCAGATTCTATACCACTACGGAAGGTTTATGCTTTGCGCGTGGGTGTTAGCGGTACTAGCACTAACCTAGCACTGCCTGGGGCGACGCAGACCCTGACCCTAAAACCTAATTGATATCACCCGCTGGGTGATCAGGGGGTTAAACCTTTATTGGGTAATAAATGGTGGGTGCCCTGATGCTAAAAAAGCAAACTAACCAGAGTCACTGTAACACTTATACGGTGATCACTGGTGAAAGGGTTAACTAGGGGCAATCAGGGGGTTCAAATTTTTATTAGGTAGTATATGGGGGTCCCTGGAGCTATATAAAACTCTGACGGGGAACCTAAATAACTAACTGGCTAACCAGCTAAAGCTTTAGCTAAAGCTAAAACCGTTATTGGGTAGTATATGGGGGTACCTAGCGCTATAAAAACCTGGCGGTGAACCTAAAAAAATAATTGGCTACCTAGCGACACTAGTGACACTAATGCAGCGATCAGAAAAATGATCGCTTAGTGACACTAGCAAAAGGGGGTGAAAGGTTTAACTAGGGGCAATCAGGGGGTTAAAACCATTATTGGGTAGTATATCGGGGTACCTAGCGCTATAAAAACCTGGCGGTGAACCTAAAAAAATAACTAGCTACCTAGCGACACTAATGCAGCGATCAGAAAAATGATCGCTTAGTGACACTGGCAAAAGGGGGTGAAAGGGTTAACTCTAGGGGCAATCAGGGGGTTTAACCTTTATTGGGGGGTGGTAGGCTACCCTGGACCTAACACTAACTGCCCTGACAGTTTTTACTGTCACAACTGACACTGAATGCAGTGATCAGTAAATAAATGATCACTGCAATCAGTGACACTGTGACTGGGGGGGAGCAATCGGGGGGGGATCGGGGGGGGGGGTTTGTGTGCTTACGTGTTAGTGTAGTGTTGGTGCACACTTACTTTCACTTCTCCTCGAAGTCCGGTCAAAAAGACCCCCCCGAGGAGAATGACATCACTTCCTCTCTGCCTGTGTTTACTATACACAGTGGGAAGAAGCTTCTCATTCGCCAGGAGCGATCGAGAGGGGATGGCCAGAAACCAACGGCCATCCCCTCATCCCGGATCGCTCCTGCTGCAAAACGGACCACCGCATCCAGCGGGAGGGGGGTCCGATCAGACCCCCCACCCATTGGAAGGCAAGCACGTACATGTACGTGCTTGTGCCTGTACATGCCATTGTGATGACGTACATTGGCATGCGGCGGTCCTTAAGTGGTTAATAACTGGCCATAGGCCATTAATTTGCTAGGCTGCATAATTGATGTTGATGGTGGGAAAACAAGCTATATTGTCCATGACACCTGCAGACTATGTGATGTGCCGAAGGATGTCATCAGGGCCATCTTTAATATTGTTTGGACCATGGGCAAATATTATTTGACGCCCCACACACACACACACACAGATCTACTTTCCTACAGCCACAGGCAGTGTTGACAGGGGATTCCCTCCTGCCAAACCATTGTGATCTCCCAGCAGGAGAAGCAGTCCCCACCAAGAAAACACAGTGCACATTATTACCACATACCCATTGGTTGCTAGAGGTTACTGCACATTTAAATAGGTGCACGCCGCAAAGTGCTAAGCAGCATATATCAACCACTTACTTTTTGCAGACCATTCTGTAGCTGATAAAGAGTCCCAGGTATCATAATATATGCAAGCCACTTCCAACCATTCTCTCTCCTTCTTTACATGATCTTTGTAACATGGATCTCTGAGGTCATATATTGTCGGACGTTGTCTGACAAGCCAAATTATTTGTTCATTGTGGTCCCTCTTAATAGGGATGGTCCCTTTGTGGTGACAGTTTCCCCTCTACCTCCTACCACTGACAGGTTTGTGACTTCCGGTTGGACTGCAAGCTGCAATCCCAACCCTGCGCTGCTCTCTTGCTTTAGGATAGGCCCACAGACAGCCTAGCAGCCAGATGCCCCCAGGATAGGCCAAAACTCTGGCCTAGCAGCCCGGGCCATACGACATGCGTCCACCCAGACAGCCATCTTGGTGGCACAGAACATAGATCACCTGACTCCACCCAAATATATAAGTGCTCCCAGCAGGCCAAGGGATTCAAGAAAACCCCTGCTCATAGGCTGAGATACCCCATATACCCATAACCTGACCTTGAGTGGCCCTTCTCATATCTAGTACCACCAAGTACCCGGCCACCTGGAAGAGAAAAGTGCAACTAGGCCAAGCTTAGGAAGAATCAATAGATCTCTAACAATCAACCAGGATAACTACTCCTTGCAAGTAAATTTGTGAGGAGCATACCCAGGGCACTACGTATATCTGCCATTAAAGCAGTTAAATCAGATTTGTCATCACAAATACAACACCTGGAAGAATGTAAAGTGAGAGCAGCTGAAACCTTTTCTGGTTCGCCGACTGTGGACAACTTTGAGCTACTTGTGCAGAGGAGACATGAATTGTCCATATGTAGCACTTACCCCTGAAGGAGCAGCTGAATTTTTCTGGGCTTACCGATTACCTCCTCCAGCTCGTACTTGTTATCCTTGTCTAGGGGTTCCCAGGGTTGATAACCCAGTAACTGTAGAGACCGACACGTGCTTGGAACTGTTGACTCCAAAAAAAGTCTCTCTCTATGTACACAGTCCATGGAACAGCCGCTCGCAACTGAACTCTTTAAACTCGTTGGATAAATCCTTAAGTTTTGGGTTTAGCAGCCAACAGGTAATTCTAGCTTTTTAAAGTCTAAGGCCGCGTACACACGGGCGGATTGTCTGTCCAACTTAGTCCGCTGAACCGTGTTTCAGCGGACAATCCGCTCGTGTGTGGGCTTCAGCTGACTTTTTCAGCGGACTGTCTGACGAACAAAGTCTTACGGAATTTCAGAAATTTTGTCCGTTCAAACTTGGTTTTGTCCGTCCAAACTTGGTTTCAGCGGACAGTCCGCTCGTGTGTAGGCAAGTTGGACGAACTAAGTATGGCGCATGCTCAGAAAGGATTTACACGGCCGAAGGTTGCATTGCAGTGTATAGGACGTCGTTTTTCTAGTCCCGTCGTACGTGCTGTACACGTCATCGCGCACGCTTTCAGCGGACTGTCTGCTCATCGTGTGTGGTCAAGTCCGTTCATGCAAATTTTGAACGGACTGTCTGTCGGATTGTCTGACGAACTTAGTTGGGCAGACAATCCGCCCGTGTGTACGCGGCCTAACACGCAGACTTGGTTGGAAACTTAGAAAATTAGTTACAACTGGAAGGGTAGAAGTAGGAACCTTTATTACTGTAGCAGAATCTTTCAGCCGGTCCGGTGATGCAGTAAGAATTGTGGATTCAATGTCCATGGCAGCTCAGCTTCCAAGCTCTTACCGAGCAGCCAGCCTTATGCGTGGCTCTCTTACGGAAGAGTCCTCCCCTGGTCGCATGTAGAGTTGCTGGGCCTCTCCAAAACCCGAGACGGCACCGGAACACCTTAGAATCCTCCTTCCAGTTACTGTGCCTTGAACTAGCCAGTTCTGAGGCTCGGAAATGGATGGATCCACACCCCAGGCCATGAGGGCCACTGGGGGCTGGTCAGGAGGACCAGGGCCACGGAGTTAGCAACAACTTCTGGATCGGAACCCCGAACCTCGTGACTTGGGCACCTTAAGTACCCCTTCCCGGATTATGCAGTGAGACAAAATCCCACTGATTGGTTCCAAGACAGAGATTGGTACCCAATGCATCCAACCAGACTGTGTTCTATAGCCTCCCACAGGTGTACAACCCCACCTATGACCAGGCAGAACTTCTATGCAGCCCAGCCAAACTGATGCCAAAGTACAATTTAGCACAATTAGCCCCAAAACTCATTACAGTTTTGGGCAAAAACTAAATTTAACATATAACGCATACTCATTAGGAGTACCGGCGCTACACTTACATGTGGCTTCGGCTAAGTATTTAGAATTGCACTTTGTGGCTGGCATGGTATTCGAGTCGGGGGACAAAAATTGGAAAATGCTGGCTAATCTGGTGGCGGAGCATAGGTTTCAAACAGTAATCTCGTACACACGTTGTGCAGATGATACTGTAACATCTGATTCAGCTATCATCCTACACAAATTCACCAATTATTTTAGCCGGTTATATTCAGCAGTCCCAAGTCCATCCAAAACCACTATCCAGGAATTACTCAGTACCCTAGTCCTCCCCACACTTTCACCACTAGTAGAGCTTCTTGACAAACCCATCTCATTGGATAAAATTTAGGCAACTGTACACTCCTTTCTCAGTAAGAAAACACCGGGTCCAGATGGTATCTCTGGGGAGTGGTATAGGATGTATCACTCTACCCTGGCACCCAAACTGCACAGATTGTATTCTGAGTCATTGGAAAAGATGACGCTACCCTCATCTGTGTATCAGGCTCATATAGTCTTACTCCCCAAACCAGGAAAGTACCACTCCAAATGTGCCTACTACAGGCCCATTTATTTGTTAAATTATGATCTAAAGATATTAACTAAAATTGTGGCCACTAGATTGAAGAAAATTATCCCTGAACTACTCAGCATTGATCAAACAGGTTTTATACCCAGAAAATCTATGGATATCAATATCTGCCAGGTTTCCACTTGTTTACATCTACTCCCAACTGAATCCACTTCTAGAATATTGGCAGCGCTTGACATTAAGAAGGCCTTTGACTCTCTGACCTGTCCTTATATGCTCTCAGTGCTGGACACTATGGGGTTCAGGCCCGAGTTTTTGAAGTGGGAGCAGTTAGTTAGGTTAAGCTAGGGGGTGAGCTCTCTGGACCCTTACCAGTCAGGAGGGGTACGAGACAGGGTTGCCCACTGTCTCCGGCACTGTTCGCTATTTTGATGAAGCCGGTGGCAGTCGCTATCTGCTGTTGTTGGTATCCATGTAGGAACCTTGGTGTAAAAGATAGCCATGTATGCAGATGATCTCATATTGTTTCTGAATGACCCAGGGCCATCCCTTAAGGGATTACGTATACTGTCTGATTTTTCCATTTATTCTGGACTACAACATAATTGGGGGGAACCACAAATTCTACCTATTGATAGACAGGCCTGAGTTGGAGCTGATCCTACCCTACCTCTATTATTGTCGTCCAGTATCAGATATTTAAGGATTGAGATTTCATCTTAGTCCCATTTCTTGACAATATGAAATCAAAACTGGAAATATGGGGAACTGGCAATATGAAATCCAAACTTCTTTACAATATGAAATTCAAACTGTGCCCTATTTCAAGAAAAGCTTCCTTTGTCTTTAAAAGGGCGCATGAACCTGTTTAAAATGAAGCTGTTACCTGTTTTTCTCTATGTGCTCTGACATGCGCCAGTATGGATTCCCAAGAAAATTTTTTAAATGATTAATTCTAATCTAACTGCTTTTATTTGGGGCTCACAACACCCAAAGTTTAAGTTGACAGTTTTGAAATGGCCATGGTTACAGGGAGGTTTGGCATGCCTGGATGTCCACCAATATTTCCTGGCTTCCCTGCTCACACATGCCCATAACTGGCTCATGCAGAATGAGACTATTGCAACAGTAGTATTGGAGGGTTCCTGAGTAGGCTCCTTTTGAGGCCCTTAAAAACCTCTTATACAGAGGGGCCTCTGCTTCCCTTCTTCTAACTGCAGCCATGAAAGCCGTATTGAAAGCCTGGTTGCTGGCCCAAGCTCTACGTCCCAGCCCTCCCGATCATATCTTACCACATAATCCCTTATGGCTCAATCCATTATTACTGAAAATTCACCTCTATCCCGATCCGCAGGTTTGAGCAATGAAGGGCATTAAATACTTAGAAGACATATGTTTAGCTGGAGAACTAACTTAAAATTTTCACTTTGACCTTTCTGCATACTTTTTTAGATATCTACAAATGAGACATGCCTTTCAAATTCAATTTAATCTGCAACCAGTAGCCTTTTATACCTCAACCCTGGAGGAAGTACTCAGAGATGATACTCTCACTAAACCCCTCTCCCCTATTTATAAGACCGTGTCTCCCTCTGTCCACTAGGGGCTGGAAACTCTTAAATCTAAATGGGCACTGGATGTCCCTAGCTTAGATGATAAAGGTTGGGAGGAAATATGGGAGTGCGCCTTTGTACAGCTGGTTTCCGCAAGGGACAGGTTGATTCAGTACAAACTCCCACATAGGATTTATCTCACGCCTGCACGTTTACACAGAATATATCACTCCGTTCCTGCTGAGTGTTGACGGTGTGCAGCTGACTCAGCCGATTTTATCCACATCTTTTGCAATGCCCTTACATTCAAAATATTTGGGAAACTATACTCATACACTCTGTGACCACTATTCATGTGCCCCAGACAGTGGAGGTTTGTTTGCTGGGTTTGGGGACCCTTTGGCCCATCTTTGGGCCTCCAGGATGCTGATAGGATTATTATTGTTCTATGCAAGAAAAACTATTCTTCTCCGCTGGGAATCCTCATCTGCTCCAACCCTTACTGTGTGTAAAAAGTTAATTAATGTTAATTTCCCTCTGTACAAGGCCACTTATTTGGCAAGGGGATGACCTAAAAAATTCCACAAAGTTTGGGACATTTGAGTAGAGGACCTGTCTACTAATACTGACCCTGAATCTCTTAATTAGTGGACTACCTTACAAATGACTAGGTGAACATGTATACGTAGTTGAAACCACATCCAATCCACATGTCTAAGCCTTTGTACACACGGTCAGAGATTCCGACAGAATGTGTCCGATCGGAGCGTTTTGTCGGATACTCCGACTGTGTGTGGTCTGTATCGGACTGTTTCCGTCGGAGTATCTGACGGACCAACTTTTCCAACTTCTTGGTAAAATTTTCCAACAAAATTCTCCGATCGGACATACTCCGATCATGTGTAGAGAGTTCCGATCGGACAAAGTGCCACGCATGCTCAGATCAAATTCCTACACCAAAGCTATTGGCTACTAGCCTGAACGTAGTCCCGTCGTAATGAAATAACTTAATCACGTCGGATTTTCCGATAACTTTGTCCGACCGTGTGTATGCAACAGTTTCGGACAAAATCCATCGGACAAAATCCGATGGATTTAGTTGTCAGAATCTCCGACTGTGTGTACAAGGGCTAAGAGTTGTGACTTCCCTCTTTGTTGAAGGTTGCCTAATACTACCCCTGAGTAGCTAATACCTACAATCAGTGGCGGTTGGTGCTTTTTTGTTTGGGGGGGCAAACAAGCACCCTCCCGCAGCACCTCAAACCCCCCCCTGCTGTCTGCCAGTCCACCGCCACTTACCCCACTGGCGGTGGGGATCGGCGGCACGTCGAGGAACGGTGGGCACATAGTGGCGGGGATCGGCGGGCACTGGCGGGCATATTGGACAGGAGATCAATCTGCAGCAGGCATCTGGCAGCGTCTCCTGTGTCTTCTTCTCTTCTGAGATCACGGCGGTTTCCGCCATGCATCTCCTTCCCTCCTCCTAAGCCTCCACTAGGATCGCCTGTCCTTTCAGCCAATTGGGAAATGAGTAACAGACCAGCGCTTCCTGATTTGTGGAGAGGTGATTCAGTGTTAGAAAAGTGAATATTCATTTGCTTTTCTAACACACCTGGGTGGACTCCAAGCGCAATGCGTCCACCCTATTTTGTAGCCTATTAAAGCCTATGGCTCTAATCAGGTACTTCAAAAAAAACACCCCCGCTGCTGTAATTCAAGCACCTGGTGTCCTGAAAGGGGCCGGGCGCATGAAATGGGGGGTGGCTGCGGCGGCCGTGCATAGATTCATGCTATGCATGAATCTATCCATTAACCATATAGAGAGTGGCGTGGATAGAGGGGGCCACAATCAGTGCCGCCTATCAGACCCCATCAGTGCTATCAGTGCCCATCAATGTCGCCTCATCAGTGCCCATCAGAGCAGCCCATCAGTGCAGCCTCATCAGCACACCTTAGTGAAGGAGAAAAATTACCTGTTTGCAAAATTTTATAACTATGAAAAATGTAGTTTTTTTTACAGTCTTTATTAATTTATTTAGCAACAAATAAAAAACCCAGTTGTGATTAACCACTTCCAGACCAGCCGCCGCAGTTTTACTGTGGCAGGTTGGCTTGGCTGGGCAAATTTACATTACCTTACGTCGCTTCACCTTTTGGCCACTAGGGTCACGCGCGGTGACCGCCGGGCACCCATGATCGCTTGTGACAGAGCGAGAACCGGGATCTGTGGGATCTCAAGGGAGAGGAGACAGATTGTGTGTTCATACTAAGTGTGAACAATGATCTCTCGCTTCCCCTAGTCAGTCCCACCCCCCCTACACCACACCTAGGGAACACAGTTAAACCCTTGATAGCCCCCTAGTGTTAATCCCTTCCCTGCCAGTGACATTTATACAGTAATCAGTGCATTTTTATAGCACTGATCGCTGTATAATTGTGAATGGTCCCAAAAATGTGTCAAAAGTGTCCAATTTGCAATATCGCAGTCCCGATAAAAATCACAGATCACCGCCATTACCAGTAAAAAAATAAAATAATAATAAAAATACCATAAATCTATTCCCTATTTTGTAGACTCTATAACTTTTGTGCAAACCAATCAATTTACGCTTATTGTGATATTTTTTACCAAAAATATGTAGAAGAATACATATCGATCTAAACTGAGAAAAATATTTGTTATAGCAAAAAGTAAAAGATAATGGGGCTGATTTCCTAAGATGAATGCTCTGTGCTTCATACCTCAATTTGTGCGCCAGATAAATTTTCAAGTGAGCGTATGAACCGGCACTGGCATAAGCGCAACACATAATATGCCGGCGCACAACTCGGTGAAGAGAGGTTGTCCTCTTACCCCGGATCTTTTGATGGCAAATGTAGTAATGATTCCGAAACCTGATCGTGATCACACATCTTGGGCTAACTTCAGGCCTATCTCACTTATCAATATCGATATGAAGCTTCTGACAAAAATCTTGGCGACATGCCTAAACTCGTTTCTCCCTCGTCTGATAAAAAAAGATCAGGTCGGTTTTGTGCCCCAGAGACAGGCTGGCGACGCAATCCGCCGCATAGTGCAACTTCAACACCTAGCTCACACTCGCTCTCTCGAATCTATGCTTCTCTCCCTCGATATGACTAAGGCCTTTGATACCTTGTCATGGCCCTACCTCATGTCGGTTCTGCGACGTTTTGGCTTCGGGTCCCCGTTTATGTCTTGGATATCGGCTCTATACGATTCCCCCAGAGCAAGAGTAAAATATTACGGGTTTGAATCCCCCATCTTTGATATCCGAAGAGGGACCCGCCAGGGTTGCCCACTGTCACCCCTTATTTTTGTACTGGCGCTTGAACCCCTGGCGGAAGCGATAAGGACTCACCCCGACATCAAGGGCATTGAAATAGCCGGCTCTCCCCATAAGGTCTCCCTGTTTGCTGATGACATTCTCCTTTTTGTCACTTCCCCTAGAACCTCCCTGCCCAATCTACACGCCCTACTACAGACTTTTGCATCACTCTCAGGGCTCCAGATCAACCCGTCGAAATCGAAGGCGTTGTCGACCAACCTGACCCAGGAACTACTGAGGGACTTGCGAGCGGCCTTTCCCTATCAATGGGTATCCTTACCCTATTTGGGAATTTACATCACCTCCACATATCAGGCCCTATATCAGGCTAACTACCCACCATTGTTCAAGCGATTATCGGATATGCTGACATCGTGGTCATCTTTACCCCTCTCTTGGTTCGGGAGGATATCGGCCGTCAGAATGGCATATCTCCCGAAGCTACTATATTATTTTCGGGTCCTCCCAATCTCGATTCCTCCACACATCCTCAATATTCACCAGCGTAGGGTCCTACAATTTATCTGGGGCTCATCCCGCCCCCGTATCAATAGACAAATCATGTTCGCTAAGAGAGCAAATGGAGGCCTGGCAGTCCCAAATCTAAGAGACTACTATATAGCAGCCACCATAGCACCCCTCTCTCATCCCCACGAGACGCATCAGCTCCCTTTGTGGGCTACTATCGACCTACTCGACGTGGACCCCATCCCCATTTCCTCCTTACCCTGGCTCCTGCCAAAACTCCGCCCCACGGTTACGGGGCCCTGCATGCTCCACACTTTGAGAGTTTGGGACTCAGTGAAGTATTCGGCAGGGTTGGCTTCTTCCCATCTCCCGCTGCTGCGACTCCTTCGTTGCCCCCTTTTCCCCCCGGGTCTTGATAACTCTGCACAGTTTAAATGGTGGACCCTCAATGGCTTCGTAGACGTTCATTCCTTACTTACTCCTACTAGAATACTACCATTTGCAGCCTTGCGCTCGTCTCATGATATACCCTTAAGGGAGTATTTTAGATATCTCCAGATTCATCACTTCCTGCAAAGCCTCATCAAGTCCCAGGACGCCCCATACCGGTTGTCACCGTTCGAGAGCATCTGCAGATCCAGGCCTCACTCTCCTGGTCTGATTTCCTTAATATATTCAGCCTTGATCACCGGGAAGAAACCCCCGGTGCGATCCTATCACCTGCAGTGGGAGAGGGACCTGGGGAAACAGCTGGACCCGGAGGATTGGCAGGCAATGACCCTAACCTTGTCAAAATGCTCCTGCAATGTCACGATCCTAGAGAACTCCTACAAGGTCCTATACCGGTGGTATTACACCCCAACACGCCTAGCCCACTTTTTTCCCACCTGCTCCCCTCTCTGTTTCAGGGGGTGTGACCAGGAGGGTACAATGGCCCACATTTGGTGGACGTGCCCGAAGGTGTGCAGATTATGGGTCAGGGTCTACGCGTTACTCCGCAGTTTACTCCGGGTGAATCTAAAAAGGGATCCTTTCGAGGCTCTTCTCGGGAAAGCGATACCAGAACTGCTACGCTCCGAACGGCAGTTGGCACAGCATCTTTTTACCGCAACTAAGCTGACTATAGCGCGAGCATGGAGAACCCCGGCCCTCAGCTTTGAGGCGGTCAAAAACCGTCTGAATGATGTCATGGTCAATGAAAAACTGTCTTCTGTTCTCTCTGACACTCATGCCAAATTTCTTAGAGTCTGGCAACCCTGGATAGAGTATCACCATTCTCCCAGATTCGATACCACCTTGCTGTCGCTGTAGGAGCCCGATGGGGCACACCCCGTGGGCCCATCCCCCCTCTCCTTTTTCTGACTTCCCTCTCTTCCCTCCAGACCCCCCTATTCCTCTGTGGCACTCTACACCTTCTTTCCCCTCCAATCTTCTCTTGTCCCTTAACTTTCCCCCTCCTTCCTTCCCTCCTTTTTTTTTTTTCTTTTTCATCCTTCAACTACGCTAGATATGATCACCATAGGCTTCAGGCATTCTCCAGGCCGTGTTTGTGTTGCATTTCTGTGAACCCAGGGTCTGTTTTGATCCAGGGAATATGTACAATGTTACCTGGAAATTTACTTTAATTGTACTGGACTGAAACTTCCTGTACCGACATCACACTGTAAGCCTATTGTATTGACCCGTAACCTTGTTACTCTGCAATAAAAACTTTTGTAAGGGAAAAGTGATAGGGGTTTCATTTGGGTGCAGTGTGGCATGGCCGCGCGGTTGTCATTCAGGGTGCGACAGTGCTGAAGGCTCAAGATTGGTCTGGGCAGGAAGGTGTTTAAGTGCCCGGTATTGAAGTGGTTAATAACCAGACCAATTTTCAGCTTACGGTGCTCTCACATTTTGAGTCGCGGTTGCTCGGTCATGCGGCACTGGACCTATATGAATTTTTTGTCCTTTTTTTTCACACAAATGGAGCTTTCTTTTGGTGGTATTTAATCACCACTGGGTTTTTTATTTTTTGTGCTATAAAAGAAAAAATACAGAAAATTCTGTAAAAAAATATGCCGGCGCAATTCATAATAGCGAGCGCCGTATCATTAACAGTCCTTTTACATAGGGACAACACAACTTCCAGCGGGACTTTGGGAGACAACTTGGACGCGACTTGAGTGTGAATCATAGCGTGACTTGGGGAGACTTACAACACGACGTTAAGTTGCCCCCAGGCCAGGCGACTTTAATTTTTAAAAAAAACGGCATGGGTTCCCCTCCAAGAGCATACCAGGCCCTTCAGGTCTGGTATGGATATTAAGGGGAACCCCACGACAAAAAATATAAAAAAATGGCGTGGGGGTCCCCCTCAAAATCCATACCAGGCCCTTCAGGTCTGGCATGGATTTTAAGGGGAGCCCCGTGCCAAAAAATAAAAAAATGCTGTGAGGGTCCCCCTCAAAATCCATACCAGACCCTTCAGGTTTGGCATGGATTTTAAGGGGAACCCCGTGCCAAAAAAAATATGGCGTGGGGGTCCCCCTCAAAATCCATACCAGACCCTTATTTATCCGAGCACGCAACCTGGCAGGAAAAGATGGGGGGCGAACCGTACCAGGCCACATGCCCTCAATATTGGGAGGAAGCTTTGGGGTCCCCCCCCAAAGCACCTGGTCCCCATGTTGATGAGGACAAGGGCCTCATCCCCACAACCCTGGCCGGTGGTTGTGGGGGTCTGCGGGCGGGGGGCTTATCGGAATCTGGAAGCCCCCTTTAACAAGGGGACCCCCAGATCCCATCCTTCCCCCCTGTGTGAAATGGTAAGGGGGTACAAAAGTACCTCTACCCTTTCACCAAAAAAGTGACAAAAGTGTTAAAAATGACAGGCGACAGTCTTTGACAAGTCCTTTATTAAAGTCTTCTTTCATCTTCTTTCTTCTGGTCTTCTTCCTTCTTCCTTTCTTCATCCTTCGGTTTCTTCATCTTCTTCCTCCCTCTTCTTCTTCCTCTGATCCGCTTCTTCTTGTTTCGGTGTTCTCGTCCGGCATCTTCCTCCACGGCGTCTCTTCTTCATTCTCGGGTCGCTCCGCGCAATGGGAGGCCCCCGCTGTGTGATGCTTCTCTTCTTCTGACAGGTCTTATATAATGGAGGGCGGGGCCACCCAGTGACCCCGCCCCCTCTGGCGCACTGTTCCATGCATCTGGGATCTGGGGGTCCCTTTGTTAAAGGGGGCTTCCAGATTCCCATAAGACCCCCGCCCGCAGACCCTCACAACCGCCGGCCAGGGTTGTGGGGATGAGGCCCTTGTCCTCATCAACATGGGGATAAGGTGTTTTGGGGGGGTCCTGAAAGCATCCTCCCAATGTTGAGGGCATGTGGCCTGGTACGGTTCAGGAGGGGGGGCACTCTCTCGTCCCCCCCTCTTTTCCTGAGGCCTGCCAGGTTGCATGCTTGGATAAGGGTCTGGTATGGATTTTGAGGGGGACCCCCACGCCATTTTTTTTTTTTTGGCGTGGGGTTCCGTTTAATATCCACACCAGACCTGAAGGGCCTAGTATGGAATTTCGGGTGACCCCAACGCATTTTTGTTTTCTTCATTTTTTTTTCCTTAATGCGAACAACCCGTGTGCAAATGGTCGTAAAAAAAAAACATAGAAGTGAACCAGCGCAAAAAAAGTCAAGTTGTGAGGTGCGCCTGTTCAACTTATGCAAATGAACCTATGTGACTTGATATTTACTAAGCTTTTGCCAGCGCAGTGAACCAGAGCACTTGAACGGGCGCAAATGCCGCTTGCACATGCGCAGTGCATAAAATGATCTCACGCAGTTCCGAGTGTATTTGCAGGCGCAGCATGCTTGCCCAGAGAAAGTTAATATTCCGTTCTATTTTGGGCATATTTGTTACGTGGACAGTCATATCTATACTTCTTCACATCACTCCCATAATATTCGCACTTCCAGCTTCTTTTAATTCTGAGTTGAAGATGCCGTGCGCCAGGTCTATAGCGGCGCACAGATTGCGACCGCCCGTGCGCCGGCATGCTCATAGTAAATGGGAAATTGTGCTGATACAGGCGCAAATGCTTTGTGAATACAAAAACGGCCGTTGCGCATCACCGTGCGCCGCTACTCATAGCGCAAATGCTTTGTAAATCAGCCCCATTGTGTTTTTTTCAAAATTGTCGCTCTTCTTTTGTTTATAGCGCAAAAAAATTAAAATCCGCAGAGGTGATCAAATACCACCAAAAGACAGCTCTATTTGTGGGAAAAAAAGGATGTCAATTTTGTTTGGGTACAGCGTCTAGGTTTGGAATAAGTGCAGTATAGAGTGCAGTATGAGTGCAGTCTGCATTGAGCACACTTGGTGTCCTGCTTTTATTAGCTCCGTCCCTAATGGCAGTATAAGCAATGGGTGAATAGCTCTATCATCAGTCCCTGGGATGCTGCAGTAACCTCACCCTGTAGACGGGGGGTCCGTCACTCTCTCCCCAAAAGCCTCCAGTGATCAGAGGTGGGAACCAGAGGGTGAGTGGATGCTCCAGTCTCCCTGTGTCAGCAGTGCAGGTGCTGTGGTGTGGTCAGTACTTCACTGCCCTCGGGTGTCCTCACTCCTAGTCTCAGGCTCCAATCTCTGCTTGTAAGGTCTCCTGCTGGCAAGTGTATATTCAGACAGAGGTGTTCTCTGTTTAACTTCCTCAGTGCCTAGACGAAGAACTTTCCTAGACAGTATAATAAAAATCATCTCTCACTCCTCCTTCTGCACAGTGCCTATTGGGATCTGTAGTGTAAGGGATCAACTGGCAACATTATATGGCTGCAGTGTAGTGAACTCCTACAGGAGCTGCAAATGAACTTGATCCCCCACTCCTGCACAGCCAGGCACAATTTTTTACAGGTACCCCAGAGTCAGAAAACAGTCATGGACTTTGTTTTTATTATTTATTGAGGGTTAATAACTTGGATAGGGATGGGAGGTTATGGGATGCCACCTTTAACTTCATGAAAACATCGGTAACATTATTCCTATACACAGTCTCTATATACAGCTTCAACTTCTTCCTCCAGCACACACTTGCTTGTTCCAGCTATGTCACTCTATGATGATCTGACAGCCCATTACAGGCAGGGACTCGCAGCCCCTATGATTGTAGATCAGTAGAGTGTCACAGCTTCTACTTTCACATTACTTCCTCCCTGTGGTCACTGATCTCAACACCACCTCTTCAGGCACTGCCAACCCACCTGGCTGCAGCTGCCCCTTTCACTAGCCCTCCAGGATAACTCTTCACCAGCCCACATGGCTGACTCTCTCACCAGCCCACCCAGCTGACTCTCAGGAGATCTCCCAGGGAAGGATGAAGACTTAAGTACACCACTGTCTTCAGGGAGAACTGGCTACATGTGGCAGCCCCCCCCCCCCCACCTTGTAAGTCCCCAGTAGTGCTAACCTACTCACGATTTCCTCTCTTGCTCCCATGCCTCAAGCAAGGGCTTCCTCCGCGTATTGTGACAGGGTCCTTCCAGCACCCGAGCCCCAGCCCCAGGCAGCAGAACCTCCCCAGACTAGGGGGTACCCCTGAGGGCCACTGACAGTCTCCTCAGCACTATAAGTCTATCTTGCACCCGACTGCTCCTGCTGGCATAGCTTATGCCTATTTGAGGTAAGCTCTGCCCCCTGCCAGCCCACTTCTGGAGATTGGCCGAGGCCTCATAAATATTCAAGGCAGCTCCTCCTAACCTCATGCCCACTAGCTCTAGAAGTTTCTACAACCTTCTAGACCAGAGGGAGGCATCAGAGGAGCTGGCAGGATGAGTCATCCAGCCTTGAGACACTGAACCCTGACCCAGATTCAACAGCTCAGGCTTAACCTTGAGCTAACTAAATTGACCTACACCAGAGATATGCAATTAGCGGACCTCCAGCTGTTGCAGAACTACAAGTCCCATGAGGCAAAGCAAGACTCTGACAGCCACAAGCATGACACCCAGAGGCATGATAGGATTTGTAGTTTTGCAACAGCTGGAGGTCCACTAATTGCATATCCCTGACCTACACTAACAAAACCTACTCTACTTCTAGCGTACACTAGAGGGTGCTACAGCCACCTCAAGCTACAACTCTCATGATTTTCAACGTTCTGCATTGAAGTCTATGGGCTTGCATGGCTTTAGCACTTCTCTTCTGGCCAGAGGGAAGTGGTGTAGCATAACGTCAGTATGTCAGAGGGAAAGAAGAATAAAAGGCAATGTCTCCCTCTCCATTTTCCTGCAATCCAGCACGTGGCTATAGAAAGTCAAATAATCTTAAAACAAAATTCTACTAGACATGTGCGATTCATTTCCGTAAATTCATACATTTGGGAGGATCGGAAATACAAATTGCCATGCTTACGAATTTTGTACTAAATGCGAAATTTCGTTTACGAATTTCGGATCCAAATTCCGTTACAATGGAAACGTGACTGGTGTTTTGTTGACCAAGCAGATGTTTTCTTCTGCTGCTGAGTGAGGGTTGGGAAAAATGACCTTTTTTAATATGGGAGTAGGAGACTGGTACGGGTAGTCGATGGGAGATTCAGAATCGGTCAAAATAAGAATTTTCATTCATTACGATTATTCGTTATGATGAAGTTAAAAACCCAGGAAGTCAGTATAGCACAGGGGTGGTTGGAGCCCCTCATAATGATAAATTCATCATAACGAACGTTCGTAATTGTTACGAAAAGTTAACAAACCTAACGAAAATTCGTATTTCGTTATGGACACGAATTACAAAATACAAATTAACGGCTAATACGAAACGGAACGAAGCGAAACAAATTAATTGACGGCGCACATGTCTAAATTCTACTAGTGTATGGCCATCCTAACTTGAGAGCTGTTCTTTTGGGGACCCTGTTTAAAAAGGTGATCAAATAGATAGTGTGCCTCCACAATAGTCAAGTAAGCCAGCCTATGAAGAAAAGAATAATTCAGGGACCTAGCGAGATTATAAAAAGATGATGCAGAATATAAAAGAAAGAACAGGAGCCTTAAAAGAAGAACAAAGGGAAAACCTGAAAGCGTTTCTCCCACAGAAGGAAAACATCCACTTATAAATAACAGATCTACAAGGTTCTCAGAGAGGATGGTTTCAAAAAGGTTGCTCTGGCAACTAACATAATAACAGGAAAGTGCGTGGCCATTATGATAATAAAGTCAACATTACATTAGCACGTTTGAATAGGGAAGGGTTTTACAGCTGGCCAGCAAAGATAGCTTGTAACCTGTTGACTTGCTGCCTTCTCTATAGAAAATCATGTGTTATAATCAGGGCCGTATTTAATATTGATTGGACCCTGGGCAAAAATTTTCTTGGCCCCCCCCCCATGCAATTTCACTCTCCACCTGCTCTGAGACATACAATAAAAAGCTAGACTTAAAATCAGTTTACTGTATCAGATCAGTCATCAATCGCGATTGGTTGCCAGCAGTTACAGCATATCATTACTGCTCACTGACTGGTTGCTAGAGGTTACAGCACACATTACGGCTCACTGATTAGTTGCTAGAGGTTACAGCACATCATCTCCTCACTGCAGGGGAACATGATATACATATGAATGCCGCCTTTATTTACATATAAATGCCTCCGGCCACAGCTATTTACTTAGTAATGCCGAGGTTGTTTACATATGAATGCCGGTTATTTACATGTAAACACAGGGTCTGCAGGTGAGTCATCTGTACACAACAATAGGCCAGAGCAGGGCAGTATTAGTAACAGCACTTCACACTGAGATATCGGGACACAGCACAATTTAAACTGGGATAGTTAGGAAGTATGAGGGAGCTGCTTTGGGCCCCACAACAATGAGAAGGCCCAGGGCAGTTGCCCCTTTTGCCCTGCCTTAAAGACGGCCCTGGTTATAATGCATATTATCCAGAAAATCTTCAGGCAGTTCCCCATATAGTGATCACTGGTCCTGTTCACTGGTGTGGTTTCCAGCTGTACAATATACCTCTCTGTCATTTGAAACTAAACGTGCAAGAGGGGTAAAATCATATTACTGCTATTGTGCTACTGGGATTTCTTGCCTACACCCAGGAAAATTGTTACACAGTGGCACCATGTTCTTTTTTTGGTAGACTTTGTTTCTGGCTTTTGATACGATTTCTTGTTTTTTTAATCTAGTTTTTTACATTTGTAACCTATGCCTTAATCCAGGGGTAGGCACCCTTCCGGCACGCAAAGCCTCTTTTGCCCAGGAGTCCATATACAGTATAATGGAAACTGTAGGCATAATAAAGTATAATAATGCATTAAGTACTAATGATATGTATATGTATCTGTGTAAATAGAGAGCCTGAGCCAAGAATAGTAAGGGCATAGGAGACTAAAGGGGGAAAGGAAAATGGCAAAGAAATGCCAGCAAGTGATAAGAGTCAGAGGAATAAACAAGAGAGAAAGAAAAAGTGAAAACATAATTAAAATTGAAATTGAAATGGTGACAAAAAAGCAAAAAGTAAGATGAATGCTTAGAGTGAGCCATGTGCAAGAAATGAAGTGTACTGAATTGGTAGGGGAGTCTGTTAAGTCTAGGCAGGTGAAACAACAGGTGTGTGTTCTCTGTGATGCAAAGAATGCACACCATGTCAGCCCTTCAATATATACCCCCAGAAAATCCAACAGGGCTCCGCCCCCAACGCCATGATAGTATGACTGACACATGAGTGTAGGAGGCACCCAGCGTCATGGGGGGGGGGGGCATGCAACAGCAAACGCCTCCCCAATGCATCCAGATGGCCTAATGCGTCCAGCCGCAATGACATCACAAAATCGCGGACACCATGCGGCCGCCACACATGCATGGCGTCGAGGTGTAGGTGTCCCCATCCACTCAAAGAGCAGGTGGGGCAGCTGGAGACAAGAAATCTCCCTGTATGCACCTCGCAGTTCCCAGGCAAGACAATGGTGCTGCTACCACAAAGGAACTACACAACAGGGGGGCCTACATGTGTGCCAATGCTGGAAATTGCAAACTGAGCATTAGCGAGTCCGTTATATGAACCAAATAAAAATATATAGTATATCTGAATGGATGCATGTAATGGCCGGGGTGACCACAGACCAGGTTTGGGCTGTGGTCATCCCAATATTGAAAAAATAAAAAGGGTCTGGTGTCACCGATGACCCAGCTCCCTCCCTGAAATGCAACAAAAGATTCGCCCTAATGGAACATTAAACGAGGTGGGCACCATTTGGCCAAAAATCATCATACTAGTAACTGAAGTATAAAGTATATGCGTTTATTCAGGTAAAAGTGATGTATACATTGTTATCATCAGCAATGGCCAGTTGTAAAACATATATGTAAAATGGACAATGAGTACATAAATGGGTAATAAACATGTAATAGGGCTACAGTGGAGGGGCAGATGTGCAGAGGGTTACAATGGTGGGGCAGATGTGCAGAGGGCTACAGTGGTGGGGCAGATGTGCAGAGGGTTACAATGGTGGGGCAGATGTGCAGATGGTTACAGTGGTGGGGCAGATGTGCAGAGGGCTACAGTGGTGGGGCAGATGTGCAGAGGGTTACAATGATGGGGCAGATGTGCAGAGGGTTACAATGGTGGGGCAGATGTGCAGAGGGTTACAGTGGTGGTGCAGATGTGCAGAGGATTACATGGGGGGGCAGATGAGCAGGGGGGTACACTGGTGGGGCAGATGAGCAGGGGAGATAGTGATCTGAGGTGTAAAGGTGCAGGAATTGGGGCTGATCTGAGGCGTGAGAGTGCAGGATGTTAATTTCTCACTACTAAAGTAGTTTACAGCATTTACTTTATAAAAAATCCCTTTTGTGATTGAGAGTGTGAAGTTGACATTTTTTTGTTATAAAATCAGCACGCTCAATTTCTTTGAAAATACATTTTTTGGCACACTGTGCTCAAAAGGTTGCCTACCTCTGCCTTAATCCATGTCTGGTATGAAACTTTGTTCTACAAAAAACGTAATAAAGATTGATTTAATTGCAAGCTCTTGTGCAGTCACTGGCTTGCTCAACCTGCACTACTAATATGTGGCACTCACGTAAGGAGCGATGACTGTTTTTTTTTTTATTCTATGTGTTTAGTTACTTCTTTTAATTTTTCGGAAGTACGCATATACCGTATAAGTTCCTCCAGCCTCAAACATTTTAATATCACTCGTTTTCGTTCTTGTGTCTCTCCCTCCTCCTTCTTTCTCTGCTCTCCTGTCCCTCTTTTCTTTCCCTTTTTTTCATGTCAAGAATATTTTTGCATCCATGACATTTTATATTACTCTACAGTCCAATATGATGTTGTTAGATGTTGTCCTGTTGAAGAAAATGATCTATCGAGCTTTCTGAGGAACTAGTAAACCCATCACAACCCTTGCAATTCAAACCGAGCATGTGATAAAAAAAATGCAAAAGTAGATATTACCTTTGGATGCTTGTCAGAATGATCAGTAGGTCAAAAGGTATGGGCAGCTAAATTCATAAGCAATTTTTTCTTTAAAAGACAAGATTGATTCCATCCATTCCAAACTTCAGGGCCCATCTTTTGGTCTGTCAGGCCACCCATCACCTTAAAGGACCGTTTGGGAGATGAAAGGGGAATAAACAAGTTTGATGTTTACAGGTTGGTTGAGATTTGCAGGTAACTTCAGCTGTGTATATCATTGACTCTACTGACCATGTTGACATGTGGTTTTTGCATAACATAACCTTATACTAAATGTTTTCCATCACATGCTTAGTTTGCCCAGGTTTGTGAAAGGTTTGAGCAAAACATTTAATATTACCATTCACATCCTTTCCATTTTACTTTCCAGTGCTACAATAATCCCCCCTCCTTTTCTTGGTGCCTCTCTGATGTCACCCCTAGGGCCCACATCACAGTGGTGGCATAGTGGTATAGTGGGTAGCACTCTTGCCTAGCAGTAAAAAGGGTCGCTGGTTCAGCTCCCAACCCTGACACTAGCTGCCTGGAGTTTGCATGTTCTCCCTGTGCCTGCGTGGGTTTCCTCCAGGTACTCCGGTTTTCTTCCACACTCCAAAGACATGCTGGTGGATTAATTGGCTTCTATCCAAAATTGGCCCTAGTATATGAATGCGAGTTGGGACCTTGGATTGTGGGCTCCTTGAGGGTAGGGAGTGAGTGATGCGATGTATGTGTGGAGCGCTGCGTAAATTGATGTCGCTTTATGGGTACCTTAAATAAATAGGGATAATTGTAGACACGCACTCAGGTTGAACTGGATGGACTGGTGTCTTTATTCAACCTTACTACTACTAACTATCTATCAGTGTGTCCTCTCCAATTAAATGGTACAAAACCACATCTAGCAAAGTCTGCAGACTCAGCAAACATGGCCACTAGCTCTTCAAAATGCAACACGAAAATGCTAATTCTAGATTGTAAGCTCTAAGGAGCACGGCCCTCTGATCCCTCCTGTATTGAATTGGATTGTAGCTGTACTGTTTGCCCGCATGTTGTAAATCTCTGCGCAAACTGTTGGCGCTATATAAACCCTATATAATAATAATAATTCTAACATATATTGTCTGCACCTCTTCCCCTGGGTGTAATGTCTTTATTCCTCTATATGCAGAGGCGGAAGGTCAGTATGTCTTTGTATCAGTGTATTCTGATGAAGTGACAGGTAGCATCAGTGGTACCCAGGCTCTGTCTCCTCCAGGCTGCTGTGACAATGCAGCAGGGTGGGAGGTGCTCCATCTCCCTCCCCCTTGTTCTTCGGCAGACCTCAGTCTCTTCATCCAGCAGTCACAGCTTCTCGAATCAGGGCAGCGTCTTCGTATCAGGATGGGCCCCTGTGTCTTGTTGGTGGCTGTCACTGTCTGCTTGTCTGTCCCCAGCACCCTTGGCAAGGTTAGTTGTTTGATTTTGGGGGAATCTTTTTCTAACAGTAATCCTTATCAGCCACCTTTCTTTTCCTTTGCTATGTCACCCTCTCTCTTCTCTCTTCTCCTAGCTCTCTTGCTCATCTCTCTATTCTTCTTCTCTTCTTCCTCTGCCAGTATCTTTTCAATGTCTACCTCCTTTTATTCATGTCTTTTCTTTTTTCTCCTCTGATCACATTTCTCTCCATTCCTTCTCTCTCTTCCTCTCTCCTCTTATCTTTTCCCTCATCTCTCTCTCTCATCCTCATCTCTACCTCCTCGCCTCTTCTCTTTCCTTTCATCTCTTTCTCTTCTCCATTTTTCTCCCTTCTTCTCCCCAGCTCCTGTTACCTTCTCTCTATGGCTCTCTTCTCTTCTTTTTTCCCCCCATTTCCCTCTCTTTATTTTCCTTTCCTCCACCTTCTGTTCTCCTCTTTCTCTCTTTATTCTCCTCTTCTCTGACCCTCTCTTTCTTTGCTTCTCTTTGTCTCGTTCAATTGCCCCTCTCCCCAGCTTCTGTTACCTTCTCTCTATTTCTCTCCCCTCTTCTCTTTCCTCTCTCTCCTTCCCTCTTTCTTTTTTTCTCCTTCATCTTCTGTTCTCCTCTCTTTCTCTCTTTACCCTCCTCTTCCCTACCCCTCTCTTTCTTTCCCTATTTTTTTTCCTTCTCTTTTTCTCATTCACTCACCCCTCTCTCCAGCTCGTGTTATCTTCTCTATTTTTTTCTCTCCTCTTCCTTTCCGCCCCCCATCTCTCTCTCTTTTCCTCTCCTCCACCTCCTGTTCTCTCTCTTTATTCTCCTCTTCTCTGCCACTCTCTTTCTTTCCCTCTTCTCCCCCCCCCCCATCTCCCTCTCTCTCCGTTTTCTTCCCCTCCCACTGTTCTCTTCTCCCCTTCCTCTATTTCCTCCATCTCTTTATTCTCCGACCCTCTTTCTTTCCCTCTTCTCCCCCCCCCCCCCCCCCCCAGGCTCCTGTTACTATCTCTCTTTTTCTCTCTCCTCTCTTCCCCCCCAAATCTCCCTCTCTCTGTTTTTTCTCCTCTTCTCTGCCCCCCCCCCCCCCCCAGCTCCTGTTACTATCTTTCTTTTTCTCTCTCCTCTTCTCTTCCCCCCCATCTCCCTCTCTCTCTGGTTTCTTCTCCTCCCACTGTTCTCTTCTCTCTTCCCTCTCTCTCCTCTGTCCCTTTAGTCTCCTTGTCTCTGCCCCTCTCTTTTTTCCTTCTCTTCTTTCCCTTTCACTCACCACCTCCCCAGCTTTTTTTTTCTTTTCTTCCTCCCTCCAGTTAGCTCTTTTCTTCTCCTTGGTTCTTCTGCTACTCTCTATACCCCCCCCCCCCCCAATCTCTCATCCTTCTTTTCACTTACATCTTCTCTCTCGTTCTGCCCCCTTTAAGTCTCCTCTCCCCCCTCCTCCACCTGTTTTTTTACTCTCTTCTCTCCGTCTATCTCTCTGCCAGGTTGCCTCAGTCTCTCCAGATTCGTTCCCTTCCCCACCCGTCGGTCTTCTTTCCATTCTATCCAATGACACTCTACGTCGGTCTGGTTTTGTCTTTGCATTCATCTTTCTCCATCTTGTAGCTAGGATTGGGAAAGACGCGGAGTGCCCTAGGGCACATTGAGGAGATAAATTGTGCACAAGGAATGGTGGGCAAGGCCAGATTGCGCCTGACCATGGGAGAGGCTTAAAGGGGAATGGTTAAATAGAACCCATGCCTACTTTCTGTATACATGGCACACATATGCCAAAGTCTTTGGACCCCAAAAATGTGTTTCAATTACTATGCTATAAATGACAGTCTCACAGACAAAGATTAGCATCATAAACAATGATAATAAAAAATAAAAAATAAAGCTTTTTCCTTATGTATGCTTTTCTACACACAGATGTAATGTACAACATAGTTTATGGAGTGCAGCTTTTAAGCTTATGTACCATACAACATAGCAAATAGTGTGCAGAGGTCAGGGCTATGTCATGTACAACATAGTTTTGGGATGCAGAGCTTTAATGATTATGTAACATACAATATAGTATTGTGTGTTGAGGTCAGCGCTATGTAACATGCAACATAGTGTATAGGGTGCAACAGTCGGAGGTCAGGACTAACCAAAGTAATATACAACATAGCATAGGGCAGTTGTTATGATTATGTAATCTATATTATAGCATACTGTATAGAGTTCAGTAATCAGGACTTTATAAACTACAACACAGCTTATACAGTGTGAGGTCAGGACTATATAATGTACGACACAGTGAAAAGACTGCATTGGTTAAGACTATGCTATGCATAACACAGTTTATAGAGTGCAGCTGCAAGGACTAAGTGCCCCCTTTGTTGATGTTATGTGGTAAGTACCCCCTTAAACAGTGGTGAATGCCCCTAAAATGTTGGTGTTCAGTGGTGAGTACCCCTTTAGACATGTGTTCATTGGTCAGTGTCACCTTATATGTTAGCGTTTAGTGGTCAGAGCCTCTTATAGATTGATGGTCAATGGTCAGTTCCCCCTTGTATGTTGGTGTTCACTGGTCAGTGTCCCCTTATTGATTCGTATTAAGTGGTCAGTACCCCCTTAAACATTGGTGATTGCTGGTTAGTGCCTCTTTAAATATTGGTGCTCAGTAGTCTGTACCCCTTGACACTGGTTTTTAATGCCCCTTATACATTGGTATTCAGTGCCCCATGATCAATTGGTATGCAGTGATCAGTGACCACATGCACTTACTTCTATTCTCATTATATTATGAGAATGTGGTTGTGGTTTCTAATTATTATACATCCATGGACCTCATATTTGAAGCTCAATGTTGTATCACCTACACAGTATACAGCCCCTCCCTGGGTCCTGCTGTGCGTACGGAAGCTATAATGTCCAAGGATCTCATGTGATGCCTCATTATCTGTAATGACATTTTCTCCTTCTGCAGATGCTTGGGGTATTAGTCATAGATACTGATAAACCCCTGATTAGTGTCTGCCTGCATCTAATTGGATGACACTGGGAGATACAACAGTCATTAGGGAATCTGCACCAAACAGGGACCTGAAGGATGCTGGGAGTGTAGAGAGGGATACTAATGATGTGGTAACCGTAGGGGATGGATAGATCTATAGGAGTGCCCCTGGATGTCTAGCTGGGCATAGAAGGGCTTGGTGTCACAGAGGTACAGGTATATACTAGAATTATGCTGTATTTTAATGGATGGAAAAACCTGAATGCGTCTGTCTGTCTCTCTATCTACCCATGTATCAACATATAGCAGAAAAAACTAAATTCTGTTTAGTTATACCTTTGCTGTGACCACCTTGTGTGGCAAGGCTTAGGCACAGGCAAACTATTAAAACCTAAATAAGGTGGCCAATCTAAATCTTTTGTAGGCAAGTTTGCACAAAGAATGCTTGGGGTTCTTACACAAGCCCTGGTGAGACTGGTTCACTTTAAACATGTGATGTAAAAATATCACATTTGTAGAAATATAATTCATATTCAGAGACGTTTTAATGTCAATTCTATGAAATATTATCTAGGTTAGAAAGGTGATACGTGTCCTGTTAAACATAATTTATATTTGCTATGTAATGCTTTCATTTTTGTAATAATATACAAATCAGTTTGTTTTCACACCCTGACCTGCTTAATATACCTTCTTTAAAGGACTACGAAATGACTCATATAATACAAGTTTATAAATAACTTAAAGGAGAAGTACAGGTAAACCTCGTTTGGCTGTACTTCTCCTGTGGACCACAGCAGTAAATAAACAAAAATTATTTGCCCTGGGGGCTCAATACCAATGAATGATATAGTATACTTCTCCTGGAGCTTCTGCCCCCCCCCCTTCTATTTGGATCACAGGAGTGCAGCTGTTGGCTGATGACACAGAGCCAGTCCAGGATCCACCCACATGCCTGGACTGGCACCCGGATGAGCCTCTCAGCGAGCCACTGTGAGCCTGAGCCAGCCGCTCCCATCCCCTTCACACCCCAGTGCTCCAGTGATCATGGAAGGGGCAGAGCAGAGAACCGGTGACTGAAAGTCAGCAGCAGCACTCTGCTCAGGGAGCTTTGAGAACTGTGCGATCGGCAGTGTTTGATCGCTCAGTTCTCAGTCAGCAAGGGACAGTCTACCAGTCCTTAGATATGGTGGCTGCATTTGTTTTCTTAGAGTAACAATACTAAGTGTGCTGTAGCTCTGGTGGAACGGCATGCTCACCCAAGGACAGGAAATGTATTAGGACTATGGAACACTCCCCCTCTCTTCATCTCCATACCATGTGGGAAGGTTTTTTGAAGTCCTCAAAAAGTAGCCTGTGCACGTCTGACAAGACTAGATAAGAATGCAGTGTCCACAGAAAGTTAGGAGCTCATTGCATTTCTAGTAGTTTTAACAAATACTTTTGTTGCATTTATCCAACAGAGGTAATAAAACACTTTCAATTATATAGAAAAGAACAAAAAGGAAGCAAATACATTTACTGCTAGGGTTGCACCTAAACTAAATTTTAGATAACCAGTAAGAGATTATAAGCAATATTGATTAAACCTTTTGTTTTCCACATCCAGCCTCTGGGGTTACTGACACATGATGACCTTGGAGCACCCTTAAGGGTCAGAAGAAGCCTCCCAGCTAACATCCCTTATGAAGCTGATATGATGTCCTACGTTCCACCAGAAGCTCTTCGCAATGAACAACTATATGCTGACATAAACCAGGCCATGCTTGCCAGACTTGCTGCCTACCCTCAAGAAGAACTCCTCGCTCAGGCCTTGGAAAGAATGGGCTCCCCCCACAGGGTGGACCCTGCTCGGAATGGTCCATCCCTACAACAGCTGGTAGAGGAAGGTCAAAGGAGGGACAAGGAGACCATCTATCTGGCCAACCTTCTGCATCTCTGGAATCAGATCAACCGGGACAAGGCCTACACTGACCAGTTGCAAGCATTTACTGGCCCTAGTCAGCAAGAGGGAGACTACCAGAGACCATACCAAGATTATGATGAGACCGAGGTGGTGACCAGCCGGACACGGCCACAGGTATCCCGCAACCAAATGGCACAAGCTCTGCAGAGCTACTACCGACAAAACCGGGGGTATGAAGGCCCCTCTTTACGGCTGCCACAGGAAGAGGGCAATGATGATGGCTATCCCATGGATGAAGAGATGTTAAGGTAAGCTGAAGGGTGTGTTCTATGGAAGTACATTTTATGTACAAAACAATCTCCTTGATAATGAAACAGCTTGTTTATCTGAAAAGCTGATCATTCACCTCTGTATAATCATACCCCTTATTTTTTTGAGTCCCCCATGGATCTAACAGTCAGCTACACATGAAAGAATTTAAAAAAATAGAATGTGTGTGTCAACCCTTAGGTTCAGAAGAGTATTCAGTAACTCAGGAACAAATCAAAAATCCTACAACCATTATCAGCTGTCCTACCTATTAATCTGATAATTCTTTCACCTAAGGCATAAAATGCTTTTTTTAAGATAAATAAGTCATTGATGTGAAAATCTTAAAATATATGTTCTTTTACAATATAGGTACCTGGTCACACGGGTCCTAACAGCAATGAGTGAAGCAGAAATGCCTCAACGCTTAACCTCAAAGACACCGCGGCGCATGAGGCGCTCTCTGGAGGATGACCACAGCGAAGACGCCCCAGCCAACCTCCTACGTGTAAAACGCCTAGACACTGACAACCCTGACTACATCTCCAATGGTGTGCTGCACAGGAAAAAACCAGAGGGAGAACTCGATCATCAGAGGGGATCCCAGCATTTCACAGATCAAAGGGTGACTGAGCAGCTTTTGAAATATTTTCCCGAATAATTCTTTACAAAATTCCACGTACAGTCCTCGATGCCATGCTCACACTCGTCTCTGTACATACATATCTGTATTTCACAACGATGCAGTTTTGTTTGCCCCACACATATTCCCCTTTTCAATTCCACCATTTTAGATCCAAGATGGACTAACTATGGCTAACAATTGTTGAGGGACTACATGCCACAATATGCCCTGCCAGCTATTGACATGCTGGGACTTTCCCATATCAAAATTTACCATGTGCCTGTATGCGACCAAAACCATAATGTAAACTTAAAAAGTGAAAGTTCTGCTTAGATTTAGACGGACCTCTTTAAAGGTTATCCACCATCACTGGACAGCAAAATGGCCTTTCCTGAAGTCAAACCCCTTAGCAAAGTGTAACTCCATCAGTGAGGCACGCGGAGGAGGCTTTCATGGTCTAGCTAAGATGATGACAAGAATTTATTAAAGAAGAATTGAAGATTAAAATTACTGACAGTTTCACTTAAATAATGGGGTGTCAGTGTGCATCTACAGGTCCTCTCAGGCAAGTTTTGGGAATTCTAACTAAAATTAGAAATTTTGGGTCATTAAAAAACAACCATACTAAAGTTGTTTCTTTAAGAAAAGGATGCCTTTTGCAACTCAAATTGGCCATGTTGGCTTTGGCAGTTTTGTGACAATTTCAACCAGCTTCTCATTAACAGAGAAAAGTAACTTACTACCCCCGTTTTAATCCATTTAATTGGTTTGCAAACGTTACCTGGGTATGCTTAAATTGCCACAAGATAGCAGACTGTGCCAGCAATATAAAGCAGGATTGTTTCACACAGACCATTGCCACCGGCCTTCCGGGTACACTCCCTGTTCATGTAAATCGAAAGATCAAAGAAAATAGCTTTGTAATCATGGCTGCCCATTTAAAACAAGTTAGAGCAGTGATTATTTGGAAAAAGCTGTAACCCACAGACTGTATTTGTATAATTATGTGTAGACATCTCAGTTGAAGAAAATAACTGGTTGTAAATGAGTCCCTGCACTTTGCATGCAGTTAGTGCCCTTTGCAGTGCCTTATTATACAATCTTATACAATCTTAATATACAATCTTGAAGGTAAACTAAAGTCTTAAAAAACTTCAGGTAACTTAAAACTGGATAAAGAGCACTATCTATGTGGCTCTTTTTGTCCAAAGGGATTACAGCTTTTAGCTAACTCTTTTTGCACCCAGTCCATTGCCCTTACCCCTATTGGAAGAGCTTAATTAATTAAGAGTATTAGAAAGGCAAAAAATGTACTGTCAACATCAAGAATTCAGAAGCCAGTTGTAAACCTCTAACCTGTAGCAGAAAATGGATAGCCATTCTGTAAGTCGATGTTCTGGAAAAATGCCAACAACCAATCAGCAATCAGTTCAGCAAGCATCAGCTATGCTAACAGAAGCAAACTTCGGATTGCTGTGGTGACTGTTTTATTGCATTTCTTTTAGAATATAACCCTTGTTAAATCTCAGTAGGATCTAGAGTTGACAATGTCTTAAAAAAAACTGCCCATTTCTTTATTTTCAAAATGTGACCTCTGGAATCAGATCGGTTACTTTGGAAACACATCAGTCTCTTGTCCAGTTGGATATGAAATTAGACCTACCGTTGCCATGTGTACCATGCTGCCCTCTTGTAGTGACAGTAGCTCCACAATCATGATGTGTTCGAAGTCTTTTCTTAAACAGTAACTCCCCCTAAAACAGTGATCTCAGTACAGGGTGGAGTGGGCCAGAGTTGTATCCCTTATATGACTTTCTCTAGTGCCTTGTAGCCTAGTTGAAGGGGATCACTTGCTACCCCAGTTAACCTTACCTCTCAGACTGTGTCATGACCCAATCTACGGGAGGAAGACCTCTCTCCAAGCTCTTGGACATCAGGAAGCAGCCGACTTGGTATAAAGCCAGCTTCATTCTCCCTAATGCAGAAGAAGCTGTTTTAGGTGGAGTTTGCACTTTAATATCTATAGAATGTATAATGTCAGCTTAATCTGTGTGGCTGGATATTACAGCTATCACTTATTTTCAGTTATGCTGAAACAGGAATGTTTTTAACCTCAAGATCCACTCAGGGCATCTCAATTTTCATATACCCACAATGTCCACGTTACCCTGAGCTGCCAATAACCTATCCTTCCCTAAGACCCCAGAGTCGTCTGACCCTCTCTGTGATTACAGTTCACAAATATGAAAGTGTCCTCAACAGAGAAAATGATTCTTCATTAAAAGCAGTTGTCCATACTAATTTATGATCTATTCCATCTTGCTTAAGCGTTCCTAGCAACCTGACTTATACCCTTAGCCTTCTGAATTTTTTTGTGATTTATGCTCCTGTTATGGAAGTGTCCTCACAGAGAAAATGGTTCTCTGAACTCTATCTTATTGTTGGCTCCATCTTGGATGCACAGAAAGGCTGGAGAATCAATTCACATAATTGAGACTATGGCGGCTTTGCAAAAATGACTCCTCCATTGTTTATCAGCAGGGCAAGGGCATTTCTTTGCCGCAAAGATAATCCCACCAACCACACTAGGAGCAGAAAACTGCAAGCAGCAGTGTTGCTTTAGACATACAGGCCCATAAAGCATTTATGTACGTGTTTGTTATTTCACACTGCGCTCTCTACAGAGTCATGTCTGAGTGTTTCGATTTTTGTATGTGCATTATTTTTTTTAAACTTTGCTTCTTGCCTAGATGTGCACTTTGATCTGAAAAGAAATGTAATTTATTGTATATTGCTCTGCAAAAAAAGTTATATAAAGTTGTGCATCAATGGACTCTTTGTGCAACTTCTTGTGAGGGAAGGGGATGATCACATTGATGATTTGGGTGTTCAATATATGGAATCCACACCTGTCTGCTATTTCCGCCAATAGACACAGTCCTTAAGGTACACTACATTCTTTCTGATTAAAGGCAACCTATCACAACTGAAACACAGAGGCTGCCACCAGGGCCTTCTTAATAGCATCACGGGTTCCTTTGGCAAAGTAATGCTCTGGGGCCCCTACAATGGAGACAGCACAGGTAAACAGACATCAAGTAGGTAGGAGGCAGACAAGTGGAACTTTCCCTTTTGGGTGGGGCCCCGCTTTAACTACATGAACAATCATTCTGTACAGCAAAGAAACAGTGGGAAAATACTACATACATAAATTAACCAAGCTGTCCTATGGATATAATATATCTGCTAGAATGATGCTCAGGACAGTTGTATAGGCACTCCTACACCCCAGATATCCCCCTCTGCACCCTAGATATTCCCCCAGCACTGTTACCATATATCATAAGATATTCCTTGTATTGTGACCCTACTACATCCCTGATACCCCCTACACTGTGGCCTCTCTACATCTCTGATACCTCTAGCACTATAGCCACCCAAGATACCTCAAGCATTGCTACCCCCTATACACCCCAGAACCCCCCTCAGTATTATTTTCCCCCATACACCCTTGATATCCCCCAGCACCATTATTCCATCCATGTAGTACACCCTTTTCCAGTGGAGATACAGTGTATGTGAACGGCTCCTAACATTTCACTGGCTTTACTGATATGTATATTTGATTCAGCACATTGGCTAAAAAGGAATTGAAGCTTGACGCTCAACACAATAGTCAAATGAAAAAGTGTATAGTTTATAATGGAAAAATAGTTCTTAAAACGATAAAAAAGGAAAGTAATTCAGCCCTGGATTTTCATTAGTCAGGGTTACACCACAAAACTCCTCTGACCTTCCTCTCCCAATACCTTCCTGAGCAGCCCTGGCACAAACAATGGCCTTCACCATCAAAAAAAAAATATTTTGTTGTACACAATAAATACGCAAGAAAATGAATAAACTACTAACCGAACAGATCCTTCTATATAGAGTGTGAGAAATGGGGGGGGGGGGGGGGGGGGCTGAGGTGCATTGACAGTCAAGATGTAAACTGTATGGACAGGCTCTAATAGGCAACTTGGAAACAAAGGGGATGATTTACTAGAGTTAAATAAGCTGTGCAATAATTTTCCCCAGACTTAGTAAATGTGGTAAAGTTCTGTTGATTTCCATCATACACTCATGTGCAAGCAAAATGCTTTTCTTTAATTTTCCATGCAACTGACTGGGCATTCTTTACAAACATAAGCTTTACATTTACTAAGGGAAATGAGTACAACTGTACAACTGCACTTGCAGAGTGTGACAGAATTGCTCGGGCACCCCGACTAGGTGCATCTGTCCGCCAAACAGCACCTCCTGTCCTCCCAACCGTTCCGAGAAGACCAAGAGCTAATACCAGCACTTTTTATCCCAAACATCGTACACAGACAAGATGTGAGGAAAAAAAACAAAGGAATGACTTTTTATTGAAACTCAGACACATACGTTATACCCCACAGGAGGACATCCCCCCCTCCTGATCATATCACTCTAACAATACAAACTGTACACAGGAATATAATTACCATAGCAAAAAAAAATAAAAATGCTGTCCCTGGTGAGTCTGTCACACTATTTTCCTTTAGTAAATCTACTTCATAGCGGTCTCTAGGGGGTGCTTCGGGTGACATTCAGGGCACACGAAAGAGCAGTAGCATCAGACATAATAAAAACACAAACCAATGCATTCCAGAGGTTCTAATAGGCCCCCTTCATCAAATTGTTTAAAAAAATTAAAAAATAGTTGGAAAGTTTTGTTTTTTAGCAGAGAAGACAAGCAATGTCTCTTCTGCCAAAACATTGCTTCTCCTTTTCTCCCATTCGTTTCCTTCCTGGTGTGTACACTGCACGCTTTGCAGTGTACACACCAGCTCATCGAGTTGTGAACGATGCAACTCTTGTGCACATGCACAGGAGCTGTATCATCAGGGACCTCCCAATGACCCAAAAAGATAACTATGAACCCACCAGTGTGGGTATGCCATTAATAGTCTAATCAGCTGCTAGGGGCTGTGGCAAAATGGAGCCTGTGAAAATGGTTGTTTACCAGTATGACAAAGGAGTCCCTGATGGTTCAGTGACCCACATCACCAAAAGCGTCCAACATGGAACTCGTAGGGACATATGAGCACACATCTCTACACAGCACAGTAGCAATGCGCCCCAAGACTGTGCATTACCTGCAGATAGCAGAAGACAATAATGCCATATTGTAGGTCCAGGGTGAAAAAACCTCACTTATCCTTGAAATATAATTCACACTTTTCATTTATTTTTATTGCACAACAAATAAATGCAATACATATAACAATAAGTTTGCCATTTAACAAAAAAACACCATCACAGTGGAAAACAATGCTTCTTGCTGTCACTGGCAGTCACAGGGTTTCCAATGTGAGACCTGTAAAACATTAATTAAACATAAACATCATTAAACCTGATTTGACATATTCTGAACAGACCAGTAATGTAACCATAGGTTAAAATGTAACTCAACTTCTCTCCACATTTTGTTGACAAGTTTGGTATTGTAAAGCTACAACACAAGGGCACTGGTAAACGGCCCCCCTGGGTAGGTTATGCCATAATGTGCTAGTATGCACAGCATATTAGTACATAATGGCAGACTTACCTGTCATATGGTGTCCTCCAGCGCTGTAGTGGGATCGCTCCGCCGGACCCCGGCACTTCCATCTTCACCCCAATCTTCCTTCCGGGTCCAGTGCCTTCCGATGACCTCACTCCTGTGCATGTGCATGGGAGTCACATTGTCACGGCACAGATAGGGCCCGTAAATGTTAAAAATGGTAACTGACAGGCAGAATGATGCATTTAAGGCAGAAAAGACCAATAAGGTCTCTTCTGCCATACCCTGCCTGTCAGCCATTTGATTTAAAAACAACTTTACTTCCACTTTAATTGAACTAGCTGAAGTTAGAAGCTGATTGGGTTCTATGCACAGCTGCACCAGATTCTGAGTGCACTGGTTTTGGTAAATCCCTTCTGTGTATATACTGTAGGTGCCTCCCTCTTGCTCTGGATACAAAGATCTGGTGACAAAAAGTCTAGGCAAACCAGATCACATGATCTCATTTGACATAGAGTCAAAATAACTCAACACAAAGCCATTAATGTCTAAGCTGCTGGCAACAAAAGTGAGTACACCCCTTAGTGAAAATATCCAAATTGGGCCCAATTAGCCATTTCCCCTCCCCGGTGTCTTGTGTTACAAGGTCTCAGGTGTGAATGGGGAGCAGATATGTTAAATTTGGTGTTATTGCTCTCACTCTTTCATACTGGTCACTGGAAGTTCAACATGGCACCTTATGGCAAAGAACTCTCTGAGGATCTGAAAAAAAGAATTGTTGCTCTACATAAAGATGGCCTAGGCTATAAGAAGATCGCCAAGACCCTGAAACTGAGCTGCAGCAAGGTGGCCAAGACCATACAGCGTTTTAACAGGACAGGTTCCACTCAGAACAGGCCTCGCCATGGTCGATCAAAGAAGTTGAGTGCACGTGCTCAGTGTCATATCCAGAGGTTGTCTTTGGGAAATAGACATATGAGTGCTGCCTGCATTGCTGCAGAGGTTGAAGGGGTGGGGGGTCAGCCTGTCAGTGCTCAGACCATACCCTGCACACTGCATCAAATTGGTCTGCATGACTCTTGTCCCAGAAGGAAGCCTCTTCTTAAGATGATGCACAAGAAAGCCCGCAGTTTGCTGAAGACAAGCAGACTAAGGACAGGGATTACTGGAATCATGTCCTGTGGTCTGAATGAGACCAAGATTCAATTATTTGGTTCAGATGGTGTCAAGCATGTGTGGCAGCAACCAGGTGAGGCATACAAAGACAATGACAATTGTGTCTTGCCTAAAGTCGAAAGCGGTATTTTTTTGTACGATTTTCTGAGCGTGTGTACGGGGCTTTACAGGAGTGTGTGCCTCACCAGTGTGGGTATGCCATTAATAATAAAGTTCAAACCGCTGCCAGGGGGTGTGGCAGAGGCATGGAGCCTGCAAAATTGCAGAGTTCAGACAGTGCTGTTGCCCTTTATATTTTCCAAAGGCATATAGCACAGCAGAGGTGGGTGGATTAGAAGAGTATGTGCAAAAAAACAGTTCCTATTTATCTTACCTACTGTATTTACCTGCGTTCAATTTTCACACCATACTTTGCTTTTACTTCTCTGGTCTCTGGACCCAACCAGAACACAGAGTCAGCTCTTGCAAATGACCACCTACCACCATGTTAATGCAACAGACCAATAAGGTCAGAGAGGAGACTCACAGTTCCAGCTGGATGTAAATTAATTACAAGGACACAACAATGAATCACAGTATTGCTTTGTTAGTAAGGAGAGCAGACAACCTTCAATGTACTTATGAAATCAGCAGCTGATCGTGCTAAATTACAAAACCCAGAGGATGCCAGGAATTTTTTAGTTTGCATGGAGAACCAACAATGGCAGCAAAATGTGTAAATGCAATATCATGCCTCCTAATTTCTGAGATGGGAAAGTGGGATGCATTTTTGTACAAATATATTTAGACAAATAGACAAATATATTTAGGCAAAAGGCAAACCTAAATGTTCCTCACTTTATTACAAAATGTGTTTTTAGTGCTGCCTATGTCCCTATTAGAAGGATTTTGACTTACTTCCTGTTCTGTCTGACGCCTCTTAAAAAGACAGGAAGTGAGGAGGTATTATTTTATTTCTGTTGTGTCTGATACCCCGTTATATAGGCAGTAAGCGAGATGAAATTCCTCCAAAGGAGAGAGAGGCAGAAACAGCCCTTCCACTCTTTTACATAGTCAGTAAGGTTGAATAAAGACACCAGTCCATCCAATTCAACCAGAGTGAGTGTCTACATCTGTCCATATTCCTGTACATTGCACACTCACATTGGTTCCTACCCTCAAGGAACCCCCAATCCAAGGTCCCTATTCATGTACTAGGGCCAATTTTGGACAGAAGCCAATTAACCTACCTGCATATTTTTGGAGTGTGGGAGGAAACCGGAGTACCCGGAGGAAACACACGCAGGCGCAGGGAGAACATGCAAACTCCAGGCAGGTAGTGTCGTGGTTGGGATTCAAACCAGCGGCCCTTTTTACTGCTAGGCGAGAGTGCTACCCACTACACCACTGTGGCGCCCAACATCGAAAGAAAATATTTTGGCTGGAGTTGGGCTTTAAGTTCTGATTTCTATATTCACAGACTGGACCTGCACTCCCTAACTGAACTGAGTCAGATAAAGTACTAACTGCTCAAATGAGCAGCAAAACTGCTGCAATCATTGCCAAGGCAAAATGGTCCTAGACTAAAGAGTCTGACTGGCTAGTGGACAAGTTGGATATATGCAATATGCTTTTCTTGTATAATCTATTAATACCAATAATAATGCAATTTCATTAACAATCAGGCAGAAAAATGTGTCTTGAGAATATACAGAAAGGACTACTCACCTTTAGTGGGGTATTTGACCTCATTGGGATTCAGGGCGTCATGGCGTTTCCCGAGGGTGAACCCCAGTACAGATAGAATAAGACAGTCAAATATTCCCAGTATGGCCAGTATATATGCCCAGTGCACAGAGCACGTCCCCAGCTCATATCTGTCTGAGCGGTAGCCACACAATGGACGGACGGCAGCAGAATCCCATCCATCAGGGAAGAGGATGCAACCCAAAGCTTGGCATGAGGCTTAAAATAAATACATATATAAAAAAGTTACCAAAGGTCAGTGGCAAGAATATGTTTTTTTTAATGCAACAGAGCGAGGCAGTGATGATGTGTTAAAAGAAGCAACCCATAGAAAACAATCAGTGCAGAGCAGCTAAGACAGTAGATGATTGCTAATAACTAGCTAAAAGTTAACAGCTAATAATTAGCTAATAAATAGCTAATAATAATTGCCAATAACAGTTTTGTATTGTTCTCACCCCAGTCAGATTGACCTCAGGTTTTAAAACTAGTATTTTTTGGTGTTGTTGTTTTTTCAGCAGTGAAGAATAATGACATGGTAGTTCTGATAATTGGAGTAGGTGCTGTCATTGCTTACTGTACCTCTCTTGAAAATGCTAGTATTTTAATTTTGGATACAGTAGGGGAGGGTTAAAATAGCTATCAGTTTTTCATTTTGCCACCTGTGTCATTAAGGAGAATCTCCTCCTCATCCTGTCCTGTAGACTCAACAGGAAGTGAGATGATATCTTTCCAATGTGAGGATAACACCCTCTAAAGCCTCGTACACACGATCAGATTGTTGGCCAACAAAGCGTCAGACTTTTGTCTGAAGGGTGTGTGCCAGGAACTTGTCTTGCATACAATCAGTACACAATTGTCGGGCAACAAACACGAACATAGTGATGTACTACGTGACTTTTCAGCTCTTGAGCACCACGCTTTGGGCACCTTCTGCTAATGTAGTGTTTGGTGAACATTGATTCAACAAAGCGTGTTTGTACTTTGGACTTTTGTGTGACGGACTTGTATACACACAATCCGAAAATCTGACAACAGACCGTTGTCTGTGGAAAATTTACTAGCCTGCCATCCAGCATTTGTTGGCGGAAAGTTGGACAACAATTGTACTAACGGTTGGATTTTAGGCAAACAGTCTGTCATCACACAATTCCCTGCCGAAAATCCGATCTTGTGTACGAGGCTTTAGACAGTTCTCTTCTGAACAAGTGTCCCCATTGAAAGATTTCCTTTCTATTCCTCTTCTGGTGGCAACTCAACATTTTGGATTTCCCTTACTTCATTCCCAGCAAAACTTTTGATTGGGTTAACCGCTTCCCGACTGCCTCACACCGATATTTATCGACAGAAGGGCACATACAGGCACAATAAAGTACCTGTACGTTGCCCTTTAAGAGGCTCCATGAGGCGATCGGCGATCGCGGGGATACCTGCGGAAGATTGGGGAGATGCTATTGTAAACGTTCTGCCTAGCAACAAGTGACATTGATCTCTGCTCAATGTGATTGGAGCAGAGATCAGTGATGTGTACAACACAGCCACGCCCCTCACAGTTAGAAACACGCCCCTAGGACACACTTAACCCCTACACTGTCACCTCCTGGTTAACCCCTTTACTGCCAGTGTCATTTACACAGGAATCAGTGCATTTGTATAGCACTGATTCCTGTATAAATGACAATGGTCCCAAAAATGTCCAATCTGTCTGCCATAATGTTGCAGTCACAATAGAAATCACTGATCTCTGCCATTTAAAAAAAAAATAAAAAAAATGTAAAAAAATTAAAATTATTAAAATATTAAAATTATTAAAATAAAACTATCCCCTATTTTGGAAAAGCTATAACTTTTGCGCAAACCAATCAATAATCTCTTATTGCGATTATTTTTACCAAAAATATGTAGAAAAATACGTATCGGCCTAAACTGAGGAAAACATTTTTTTTATATATATTTTTGGGGGATATTTATTATAGCAAAAAGTAAAAAATTATAATTTTTTTTCAAAATTGTCACTCTTTCTTTCACAGTTTAGGCAGTTACGCAATAAGTGTATATTGATTGGTTTGTGCAAAAGTTATAGCGTCTACAGAATAGAGGATAGATTTATGGTATTTTTATTATATATATATTTTTTTAACTAGTAATGGCGACAACCTGTGATTTTTATTGGGACTGCGACATTATGGCAAACAGATCGAACACTTTTGACACTATTTTGAGACCACTGACAATTATACAGCGATTAGAGCTACAAATAGCCACTGCTTACTGTATAAATGACACTGGCAGGGAAGGGGTTAAACACTAGGGGGCAATCAAGGGGTAAAGTGGTGTTGCCACCAAAAAATAATTTTTTTTTAAAATTCTTTAAAAAAATTAAAATAAATAATTGGCAAAAAATTTTTTTTACTCACCTCTAAATATCTGTTGCTAGGGGGTCCCTCGTAGTCTGCCTTCTTCCTTGCCCGGGCTGGTGACATCACTTCCCCTCGCGCCGCACAGTCACCTGGGACTTGTCACGTGTCCCAGGTGACTGCACGGCGTATCACGGTGCCCTGCGCTGCTCGCGCATGCGTAGTGGGTGCCCGGCTGTGAAGCCACAGCCAGGTGCCCACAGTACGAATGACGGCACCGCGAGCGGAGCGGGGAACGAGGGGGGGCTTCGTTCCCCCGCATCGCTGGACCCTGGGACAGGTAGGTGTCCAATTATTAAAAGTCAGCAGCTGCAGTATTTGTAGCTCCTGACTTTAAAAATTTTTTTTTAGGGGTACCCCACTTTAAGTGAGTTCCCTGGATGTGTTCTAAATGTAGGGGGGTGGGCTCATTACAACATGACAGAGATTACTGCTCCCAGTGACAGGGAACAGAAAAACCTTGTCATGTTGCTAGGGAAACAGGGAAATGCCTTGTTTATATAGGCATCTCCTCGTTCTGCCTCTACTCGCCACAATTACGGACCATCAGCAAACATCAAATTTGCGGGGCTGGTGTGTGTGTGTGTACTAGGCGACAAATTTAAAAGAATGTACAGGTAAATTTAAAGGAACGTACAGGTACGTCCCTTTGACTGCCTGTGCCATTCTGTCAACGAAATCCACGTGCAGCGGTCAGTAAGTGGTTAAACAGTAATATCTTCAGTACATCTAACGAACAGGTAAAAAACATCCCACAATGTTCGGTAAGGAGGTAAAGTGGACACAATACTAATCACATCTCCTGGAGGATTAGCAGACAGACAGCAACTCAATTAAAAATGGGAATTCACACCTAGGTGGCACACAATGGGGGAATTATACAGTTTCATCCCTTTGGAGCTCTAGTCTACCCATAAGGATTTCATCTTCTCCCTAGCTCCCTTAGTGATATCATCTTCGCATTCACTTGTACATTATTCTTTGTGCTGATAGATGATTCCCTAGATTCAGAACCTGGGCTTTCAGGGAAACAATTTTTGCTTAAATTTTGCACAGCAGTATTTTCCCTCAATCGGATGACCAAGGAACGAATACATGCCGTTTGATGTATACCGAGTCGCATCTCCACACCCGCCAGGCATCGTACCTACTAATTTAATGAGGATTGGGGATTATACCCTGTCCAAATTAACTAACAACTAGCTTCCTGACACTAATACTCAACAATACACAGGTACTCAACAATAAAATACACAGGTACCCGCAGCCCACGTGCACTCGCAGCACACGTGCGCTCACAGTCCACGTGCACTCGCAGCCCACGTGCCCTCACAGTCCACGTGCACTTGCAGCCCACGTGCACTCGCAGCCCACGTGTACTCACTGCCCACATGCATCACAATACACAGGTACTTACAATACTCAGGTATGAACAATACACACAACACTCAGGTACGAGCAACATACCTACTCACACACTCAGGTACTCACCATACACAGGTACTCACAATACATAGGTAATCCCAACACTCACAATACACAGGTACTCACAATACACAGGTACTCACTTAACACAGGTACTCACAATACACAGGTACTCACAATACACACAAAATACTCAGGTACTCCCAATACTCAACAGCGTCCACGGTAGACACGGTCAGTCAGTTTTTTTTTTTTTTGAAGATTGCTAATTTGATTGACTCTCAGAAAACCTTTACTTACATTGTGGGTGTGATGTCCCATGCACAAACCATTTCTTATATTAGCACAGCGTTCTGTTCTGACCTCTATGCACACTGCAAAAACCTACCATCTACTCCCTTTCTAGAGAGGATGGCACCTTGCCTACTGCCAAGAGAAGAAGGGAATCATTTCTTAAAGTGGTTGTTAACCCATTTATATAACTTTATATAAGCCCCACTGTGTCCTAATAATAAGTGCTCCTGTCTGTGTGTTTTATTTAACCACTTGGGATCCGCGCTATTGCAAAATGACGGCAATAGCGCGGACCCACATTTTCTGAGGGGCGCGCGCGGCGCGCTCTGTGATCGGCGAGTCCGTGAGACTCGCCTGATCACCGATCCGTGTAAGGGGTCGATCCCGACCCCTTATCACGTGATCAGCTGTCAGCCAATGACAGCTGATCATGTGATAAAACGGAGCCGGTAATCGGCTAGTATTCCTCCTCGCGCTGACAGCGCGAGGAGAAAAAAAAAAAGCCGATCGCCGGCGGCCGTGTTCGGGACATCAGTCCCGATCACGGCCAGCAATTTAAAAGGACACCTGCCCCCTGCCAGTGCCCACCTGCCACCCGCAGTGCCATCCTGAAATAAAGTAAGTGCCCCCCTGTCAGTGCCACCCAGCAGTGCCCATAGTGCCCACAGTGCCACCCAGCAGTGCCCACAGTGCCACCCAGCAGTGCCCACAGTGCCACCCACAGTGCCACCCAGCAGTGCCACCCACAGTGCCACCCAAAATCTGCCTCAGGTGCTGCACCCCAGTGCCGCCCATCAGTGCCCAGCAGTGCCGCCCATCAGTGCCCAGCAGTGCCGCCCATCAGTGCCCAGCAGTGCCACCTATCAGAGCCACCTATCAGTGCCACCTATCAGTGCCCATCAGTCCCATCTATCTGTGGTACCTATCAGTGCCCATCCGTGCCACCCATCCGTGCCACTTATCCGTGCCACCCATCCGTGCCATCTTATCTGTGCCCATCTTTGCCCATCAGTGCCGCCTTATCTGTGCCCATCGGTGCCGCCTTATCTGTGCCTATTAGTGCCGCCTTAACTATGCCTATCAGTGCCCACCAGTGCAGCCTATCAGTGCCCACCAATGCAGCCCATCAGTGCCCACCAATGCAGCCCATCAGTGCCCACCAATGCAGCCTATCAGTGCCGCCTAATCAGCGCACTTCAATGAAGGAGAAAAATGACCCGTTTGCAAAATTTTATAACAAACTATTAAAACGTGATTTTTTTTTTTTTTTTTTTGCATCTTTTTTTGTTTGTTTAGCAAAAAATAAAACTCCGAGCTGTAACTAAATACCACCAAAAGAAAGCTCTATTTGTGGGAAAAAAATGATAAAAATTTCATTTGGGTACAGTGTTGTATGACCGCGTAATTGTCACTCAAAGTGCATCAGCGCTGAAAGCTGAAAATTGGTCTGGGACTGAGGGGGGTTTAAGTGCCCAGTAAGCAAGTGGTTAAAAAAATGCCTCCTTTACCATATTACACATTGGTTCCTTGCAATCAGGTCACTGGCCGGCTCTCTCCTCTGCCCGGCTGACAGATGTAGTGGGCGGGGCCAAGATTCCCCCGCTGACATGAGCCAGGATATGAGGAGGAGAGGTGAGAGAGAGCCGGCTGGTCACTTGATCGCAGGGAACTGCTGTGCAATCTGGTAAAGGAGGCATTGTTTTAATAAAGCACACAGACAGGAGCACTTGTTATTAGGACACAAAGGGGCTTATATAACATTTTAACAGTTATGAGAGCAGCAGGTGCAGAGGGAGCGGGTACTGACACAGGGGCAGGCAGGCAGGGAGTGGAGGGGGGAGGAGGAGGAAACCGAAGAGCAGAGAGGAGAGCTGTGGATGACGAAGGCACATAAACTGACAACGGCGTCAGGGCTCAGCAGCCATGATGAACCGGGGTCAGTCTACATAGGGGAGGGTAGAAACTGGCAGGATCAGCCAGGTATTTCACACAGCACAAGCACTGTGCTGTATAAAATGCTTTTTTCGGTTAACAAGCGCTTTAAGAGCTCTACTTTTTATTATTAACAAACAGTCCTTGAGATCCTGTCAAGTGACTAAGCCCAGGCTGAGATGTCATTAGTCTGCTGCAGGCACGAGGAAGCATTAATTTAATCATCTCTCCCCCAGTGATCACTGGGGCACATTGTAAATTTGTAGCAGATTATGAGGCTGCAGCAATGGGCTGACATTTGTGAACACAGCCAAACACTGCACAGACATTGGGGTTTACATGTGTGTCATCTTTGAGCCAGCATCTCAGTCTAGGAAGTAGATGGTGGCTACACATAACGCCTGAACAAAGATGGCAACATTCTTTTGGAGAAAAAAAAAAGCAATTGAAGGCATTGTATTTTAATCCTGGGACTAAAAGTGATGGAAATCTTTTCAATGAGGATATAAGCAAAAACACACCTTTAGTAGAGCGGAGAAGTGTTGAAATTTGTATTTTTAGTGCTATGTGTTCCTTCTTATCCAGATTACAACAGCTCACCCAGTTTCTTTACAGGCATCACAAGGACAGAAAGTGATGACTGTAATGGGATCTCAGAAATGACCTGACTAAAATTTTGTCTCTGCTACATTCATTAGTAAGGCTTGAAAGTCACAAAAAATATAAATTTCTGCAAATATTGCAATGGCTTTAATCCCCCTTTCCCAAAAAATTCTAGTTGGCTGGCTGGCTGTCATGTTATCTGACTTCAATCCATTGAGTTATTAACCCAGAACAATTGTGCAGATAAGGACTTCTGATTTTACTCAGACTTTCCTGATCTGCATACATGATCCAAGTCAGGCATTCAGAAAAGAATAAAAACTGTGGCTCACCATAACAGCCATGCAACTGGCATTTTCAGAAGGTGGTAAGCAATGAAAGCCCCAGTATGAGTAAAAACACAGATATGTTGACACTGTCCCATGCAATGCCTTACCTGCACTGATTTGAAGCCAGGCACACAGCTTAAAAACTGTCCCTGAGTTACAGAACCACAGCAGTCCAATGCAAGCCAGGCTGAACAGAACCAGCAGGAGAGCTCCAACCATGAACCCGGCTGCAGTCTGGAAAGGAGGGAGAGCCTCCAGAGCAGCTGGGGGTCCCCTGCATTCGGTGCCCCAGTCTGATTCCTCGCACACCTGGTAAAGTCCAAACTGCCCACTACCCTCCCCTCCTAAAACCCAGGCAGGCTGCAGGAGCACCACAATCTCCAAGATGCCTAGGAAGAGTGTACAGGAAGCCCAAAGGACAGTGACCGCCCTGCCATTCTGGACAAAGTCTGTGTCGTACAGTTCCACATGTCCATGAGGTTCCATGGGGAATCACCTGGATGACAAAAAACAAATACAACATTAAATTGAGGTAGTCTCAGCTAAATGACTAACCAACCACTGCTTAAAACTTTAGTCCATTAACCACTTGCCGCCCGCCCTATAGCAAATAGACGGCGGCAAAGTGGTTGCATAATCCTGACCGGATGTCATATGACGTGATCAGGATTATGAGCCACTGCGCGCCCCCGGGGGCGCGCCCCCGGGGGCGCGCATCGCGGCGATCGTTGTTGCGGGGTGTCAATCTGACACCCGGCAACTACGATCTCGGTAAAGAGTCTCCGACGGAGACTCTTTACCACGTGATCAGCCGTGTCCAATCACGGCTGATCACAGTGTAAATAGGAAAAGCCGGTGATCGGCTTTTCCTCACTTGCGTCTGTCAGACGCGAGTAGAGGAGAGCCGATCGGCTGTTCCTCTGACAGGGGGGGTCTGTGCTGATCGATTATCAGCACAGCCCCCCCGAGGATGCCCACACTGGACCATTAGGGACGCCACCAGACCACCAAGGATGCCAAGGACAAGGTATGCCACCCTAGACCACCAGGGATTCTAGTCAGTGCCACAATGGATGCCAATCAGTGCCCATAATGGATGCCAATCAGTGCCCACAATGGGCATCACTGATTGGCATGCATTATTGATTGGCACTGATTGGCATCCATTAGTACAATATATTATAATACAATGCCGCCTATCAGTTCCCATCTGTGCCGCCTATCAGTGCCTACCCATGCCCACCTGTGCCGCCTACCCATGCCCACCTGTGCCACCTAACCCATGCCCACCTGTGCCACTTATCCATGCCCATCCATGCCAATTTGTGGCACCTATCAGTGCCCATCCGTGTCGCCCATCAGTGCCACCCATCAGTGCCACATATCGGTGTCCATCAATGCCACCTCATCAGTGCCACTTCATTGGTGCCACCTCATCGGTGCCCATCAGTGCCGCCTTATCATTGCCCATCAGTGTAACTCCATCAGTGCCCATCAGTGAAGGAGAAAACTTACTTATTTGCAAAGTTTTGAAACTGAAACAAAAAAAAACATTTTTTTTTTCAAAATTTTCGGTATTTTTTATTTGTTTAGCAAAAAATAAAAACTGTAGAGGTGATCGAATACCACCAAAAGAAAGCTCTATTTGTGGGAAAAAAAATGATAAAAATTTCATTTGCGTACAGTGTAGCATGACAGCGCAATTGTCATTCAAAGTGCGACAGCGCTGAAAGCTCAAAATTGGTCTGGGCAGGAAGGTGTTTAAGTGCCCGGTATTGAAGTGGTTAAGGAATAAAATTTCAGTTGTTTGCAGTTACAAAGCCTAAGGCCCCATACACTTCACACAACACACTTCAGATTTACCCAAACCATGTAGTGCAGTGATGGCGAACCTTGGCACTCCCGATGTTTTGGAACTACATTTCCCATGATGCTCAACTACACTGCAGAGTGCATGAGCATCATAGGAAATATAGTTCCAAAACATCAGGGGTGCCAAGGTTCGCCATCACTGATGTAATGCAAGGGCCTGCCTGATTGCATACAAATTGAAACTCTTAAGGTTTGACCTCATATTATATGGTTTTGGTAAATCTGAAGACAAAAATCTGCAGATCTAATAGTGTGTATGGGGTCTAACAGTGACTTCTATCTCTAAGGAACACAATTGGTGACATCACTGTGCTGAGTTGTTGGGTCTGCACACTTTCTATTATGATGGGTTTCCAATATTCCTATTATTTCTTTGTATTTATATTATGGAGAAAGTAACATGAAGAACTGGAACACATAAAGCTTAATGGGGACACCCATAACTAAGTGGACAAGAACAGTGTCGGCTTTTATATGTGTTCCTCAGCAAACACACTGTACAGGAATATGAGCAATATTAGTGACTTATACACACACTAAACTGGGTGAACCTGTGTCTTTATTCAACTTTATCAACATTGTAAATTAAATTATGGCAGAGAGATCTTTCTGTTGGAACATTTACGTCATTTAAAAAGCCAGTGGTTGACTCATCTCACCAGGCTCTTTCTATGACTAGAATATTCTTTTTTAGGCCCCTTTCACACTGGGGCACATTGCAGGCGCTACAGCGCTAAAAATAGCGCCTGCAAAGTGCCCTGAAACAGCCGCTGCTGTGTCTCCAGTGTGAAAACCCTCAGGCTTTCACACTGGAGCAGTGTGCTTGAAGGACGGTCAAAAAGTCCTGCAAGGCGCATCTTTGGAGTGCTGTAGGTAGCGGGGTATTTACCATAGAAAACAATGGGGCAGCGCCCGCCCACAACACCCCAGTGTGAAAGTAGCCTTAGGTTGACTGAGCCTTTAAGATGATCATTGAATGAAAACACTGAACCTATCTTTCTCTTCAGATATCTTTTCTCTTTGTACAAATCCAAGAATCCCTCCTCTCTCAGTTGGTCCACATATTTGATGTAAAATTGTTCTAACTCCTTTGAACTCATATATCCATGTATCCTTTGTACATAGATAACTGATATAGAATTGGTCTCACCACTGCTCTGAATAGATATCATTAACCACTTCAGCTCCGGACCAATAAATACCTTAAGGACCAGAGGTGTTTTTGCAATTTCGCACTGCGCTGCTTTAACTGGTAATTGCGCGGTCATGCAATATTGCACCCAAACGAAATTTGCGTCCTTTTCTTCCCACAAATAGAGCTTTCTTTTGATGGTATTTGATTGCCTCTGCGATTTTTATTTTTTGCGATATAAATGGAAAAAGAGCGAAAATTTTGAAAAAAAATGATATTTTCTTCTTTTTGTTATAAGAAAAATCGAATAAACTAAATTTTAGTCATACATTGAGGGCAAAATTTATTCAGCCACATGTCTTTAGTAAAAAAAATGTCAATAAGCGTATATTTTTTGGTTTGCGCAAAAGTTATAGCGTCTACAAACTAGAGTACATTTTCTGGAATTTACACAGCTTTTAATTTATGACTGCCTATCTCATTTCTTGAGGTGCTAAAATGGCAGGGCAGTACAAACCCCCCCCAAATGACCCCATTTTGGAAAGTAGACACCCCAAGGAAACTGCTGATGGGTATGTTGAGCCCATTGAATGTTTATTTTTTTTGTCCTAAGGGATTGAATAATGACAAAAAAAAAAAAAAAAAAAAAATGTACAAAAAGTTGTCACTAAATGATATATTGCTCACACATGCCATGGTTATATGTGGAATTGCACCCCAAAATATATTCCGCTACTTCTCCCGAGTACGGGGATACCACATGTGTGGGACTTTTTGGGAGTATAGTCGCGCACGGCATCCCGAAAACCAATCACCACCTTCAGGATTTCTAAGGGTGCAAATTTTTGATTTCACCCCTCACTACCTATCACAGTTTCGAAGGCCATAAAAAGCCAAAATAGCACAAAACCCCCCAAAATGACCCAATTTTGGAAAGTAGACACCCCAAGCTATTTACTGAGAGGCATGTTGAGTCCATGGAATATTTTATATTTTGCCACAAGTTGCGGGAATATTACAAACTTTTTTTTTTTTGCACAAAGTTGTCACTAAATGATATATTGCTCACACATGCTATGGGCATATGTGAAATGACACCCCAAAATACATTCTGCTGCTTCTCCTGAGTACAGGGATACCACATGTGTGGGACTTTTTGGGAGCCTAGCCGCGTACGGGACCCCGAAATCCAAGCACCGCCTTCAGGATTTCTAAGGGCATAATTTTTTTATTTTACTCCTCACTACCTATCACTACCTATCACAGTTTTGACGGCCATAAAATGCCAAGATGGCACAAAACCCCCCCAAATGACCCCATTTTGGAAAGTAGACACCCCAAGGAAACTGCTGATGGGTATGTTGAGCCCATTGAATATTTATTTTTTTGTCCTAAGGGATTGAATAATGACAAAAAAAAAAAAAAAATGTACAAAAAGTTGTCACTAAATGATATATTGCTCACACATGCCATGGTTATATGTGGAATTGCACCCCAAAATATATTCCGCTACTTCTCCCGAGTACGGGGATACCACATGTGTGGGACTTTTTGGGAGTATAGTCGCTCACGGCATCCCGAAAACCAATCACCACCTTCAGGATTTCTAAGGGTGCAAATTTTTGATTTCACCCCTCACTACCTATCACAGTTTCGAAGGCCATAAAAAGCCAAAATAGCACAAAACCCCCCAAAATGACCCCATTTTGGAAAGTAGACACCCCAAGCTATTTACTGAGAGGCATGTTGAGTCCATGGAATATTTTATATTTTGCCACAAGTTGCGGGAATATTACAAACTTTTTTTTTTTTGCACAAAGTTGTCACTAAATGATATATTGCTCACACATGCTATGGGCATATGTGAAATGACACCCCAAAATACATTCTGCTGCTTCTCCTGAGTACAGGGATACCACATGTGTGGGACTTTTTGGGAGCCTAGCCGCGTACGGGACCCCAAAATCCAAGCACCGCCTTCAGGATTTCTAAGGGCATAATTTTTTTATTTTACTCCTCACTACCTATCACTACCTATCACAGTTTTGACGGCCATAAAATACCAAGATGGCACAAAACCCCCCCAAATGACCCCATTTTGGAAAGTAGACACCCCAAGGAAACTGCTGATGGGTATGTTGAGCCCATTGAATATTTATTTTTTTTGTCCTAAGGGATTGAATAATGACTAAAAAAAAAAAAAAAAAAAAATGTACAAAAAGTTGTCACTAAATGATATATTGCTCACACATGCCATGGTTATATGTGGAATTGCACCCCAAAATATATTCAGCTACTTCTCCCGAGTATGGGGATACCACATGTGTGGGACTTTTTGGGAGTCTAGTCGCGTACGGCACCCCGAAAACCAATCACCACCTTCAGGATTTCTAAGGGTGCAAAGGCCATAAAATGCCAAAATAGCACAAAACCCCCCCAAATTACCCCATTTTGGAAAGTAGACACCCCAAGCTATTTACTGAGAGTCATGTTGTCTGAACGAAAAAAAAGAGATTGATCGGTGGGTATGCTCACCATTAGATACCTCCCTTCATCCACCCACTTCTAATGATGGACATGCATGCACCATTTATATATGCCGAAGCATGGGGGCATCCTCCCGCAAAAAAGTTATGCCGCGTACATACATTCAAACTTTTCCATGGGCAAGCCCCCTGTCGGAATTTTGACCGTATGTACGCGGCATTAGGAGCAAAATCACTCCTCCACCCCTTATGCCCCCATGCTTCGGCATATATGCTCTTTTTTAACTGTGGTGGTGAAATCACCGCCTACAGCACTGGAGTCACGGCTTTATTTATCGTGGGAGCAAACGCTGTTGCTGTCAAGATAAATAAATCCGCGCTGCAGCTGAATGGCGTACCTGCTAAGCAAATTATGGTTAACGTTAAAACAAAGTAACATCCCAGTAAAACCTTACCATACCATACCTGCAAAGCAATTGCCAAAAAAAAACTGTAAAAAATAAAACATTTTTTAACACAACCTGTGCCTAAAATATATATATGCCGAAGCATGGGGGCATCCTCCCGCAAAAAAGTTATGCTGCGTACATACGTTCAAACTTTTCCACGGGCAAGCCCTCCGTCGGAATTTTGACCGTATGTACGCGGCATTAGGAGCAAAATCACTCCTCCACCCCTTATGCCCCCATGCTTCGGCATATATGCTCTTTTTTAACTGTGGTGGTGAAATCACCGCCTACAGCACTGGAGTCACGGCTTTATGTATCGTGGGAGCAAACGCTGTTGCTGTCAAGAAATAAATCCGCGCTGCAGCTGAATGGCGTACCTGCTAAGCAAATTATGGTTAACGTTAAAACAAAGTAACATCCCAGTAAAACCTTACCATACCATACCTGCAAAGCAATTGCCAAAAAAAACAGTAAAAAATAAAACATTTTTTAACACAACCTGTGCCTAAAATATATATATGCCGAAGCATGGGGGCATCCTCCCGCAAAAAGTTATGCTGCGTACATACGTTCAAACTTTTCCACGGGCAAGCCCTCCGTCGGAATTTTGACCGTATGTACGCGGCATTAGGAGCAAAATCGCTCCTCCACCCCTTATGCCCCCATGCTTCGGCATATATGCTCTTTTTTAACTGTGGTGGTGAAATCACCTCCTACAGCACTGGAGTCGCGGCTTTATGTATCGTGGGAGCAAACGCTGTTGCTGTCAAGATAAATAAATCCACGCTGCAGCTGAATGGCGTACCTGAAAACATGAAAAATGGTTAACAATAACACAGTAAACAGTAAAGTATAAAAAATTTGAGAGAAGAGAGAGAGAACACTAAAACGACAACTATTTTTGGTTTTTATATTTTATATTTTTTTTGGTTTTTTTATTTTACTTTTTTTTTTTTTTTTTATACACTTTTTTTTGAACTGTAAACTGTAACTGTAACGGTTCGGGTCTCTCAAAATGCGATGGCATCTTGGGAGACCCTGTGTAAGTGTGCCTAGCCTGTGAAATGCTGTACCCTACGCTAATACTTCACTAGTGTGTGGTAGCGTTCAAAACACTCACCCTGACAAAGACCAGGATTGCCAGGACAGCGTGGACAATAAGAACGGGTGTCACGCCTATATCCGCGCTTGCTACAGACACGACATCTTTTTTGGGGGGCTCGTTGGGTAGGGGTACTCGGGAGGACATAAGAATAATGCCTCTCATGCAGCCGGCTTACTGCATTTGGTTGGGAATGGTGAGGTACAGAACCGTCTGGAAACAGAAGCTCTGTGACAACCTCTCTTTGGAAGAAAAGAAAGGTTAATGTTCCGCCTGAAGTTTTGTATAGCACAAAAGCATTCAGCAAAGCCAATTGAAATAAGTAAGCAGACACTTTTTTGTACCAGCGTCTGGTCTTACGGGAAGTTAGATACGGCGCCAACATCTGGTCATTGAGGTCCACCCCTCCCATATTTTTGTTATATTCGTGGACACAGAGGGGTTTCTCCACAATACCAGTCGCCGTAGAAATTTGGACCGTCGTGTCTGCATGAAGGGAGGTAAGAACGAAAACATTCTTATTATCCCTCCACTTCATAGCGAGCAAATTATTACACCGATAGCAGGCTCTCTCCCCCAGCCTAAGACGGGAATCTACAAGCCGCTGGGGAAAGCCCCGGCGATTAGGTCGCACGGTGCCACATGCTCCAATCTGATTATCAAATAAATGACTAAACAGTGGCACGCTGGTGTAATAGTTGTCCACGTACAAGTGGTACCCCTTTCCGAATAAGGGTGACACCAATTTCCACACTATCTTGCCAGCGCTTCCTATGTAATCAGGGCAGTTCTCCGGCTCTACGTAACTATCTTTACCCTCATAAACCATAAAGCTCCATGCATAGCCTGTGGCCCTGTTACAGCACTTATAGAGCTTGACCCCGTATCTGGTACGCTTGTTGGGAATGTACTGTTTGAATGACAAGCGACCAGTAAACTTAACCAGGGACTCATCAACGCAGACAACTTTTTGGGGAGTAAACAAGTCTGCAAAACGTTGGTTGAAGTGGTTTATGAGGGGCCGAATTTTGTAGAGCCGATCGTATTCAGGGTCTCCACGTGGACGACAAAGTTCATTGTCACTGAAGTGCAAGAACCGCAAGATCTGCTCGTATCGTTTCCTGGACATGGAGTTAGAGAACACGGGCATGTGGTCAGCCGGATGCGTGGACCAATAAGCCCGCATCCGCATAAATGTGTGTGTGCCCATGTTGAGGGAAAGGCCCAAAAACGTCTTAAATTCGGAAACCGTAACTGGTTTCCAATCTCTGGCAAGAGACGGCAACTGGGGATTAGCGGCGATGCGTTGACCAGCATATAAATTGGTTTGGTCCACAATAGATCTATAGAGATCTTCCGTGAGATACAGAGAATAAAAATCGAGTGGCGTAAAATCATCTGTATCCACCTGAATACCGGGTTGGGCAGTGAATGGGGGAAGTACGGGTTCTGCAGAAGTGGTGGGCACCCAATCAGGATTGGCGAATTCTGCAGGAAGGGCACTATGGGTACGACGGGCCTGTCTTTGTCTTCTTCTTGGTGGCAGCGGGACACTACTTGTGCTTGCCACCTCGCCAGCTTGAACTGCACTTATGGGACTCGCCACGTCACCACGTGTTACTGCAGTGCTAGATGTACGTCCAGGGTGTACTAGGCCGCTGGTGCTTGCCAGTTCACCAAAAGGATGAGCGGCGCTAGTACTGGCTCTATACTCCATACGAGGGACTTGCGGTTCCTGCACCTCAACAACATCAGAAAATCGGGGTCGGGTACGCCTGACAATAGCAGGGACCTCTTCTTCGTCGTCAGAGCTATCTGACATGGAGGCGCTGTCCTCTACAGGTTCGTATTCTGAGCCTGAATCTGACAGATCAGTGTCTTCCTCTTCACTATCTGTCATGCTCAGAAACGTGTAGGCCTCTTCACTAGTGTACCTTCGCTTTGCCATTTTGGGCTCTAAATTTAGGGGTACAGTAGTGAGACTCACAGGTAAAAAAGCACCTAGCCTGTCAGCGACTGTATAAAACGCTACCAAAAAAAACTGTTAGCGATCGCAGGGATCAGGCCTGACTCTGCGAACGCTGCAGTTATGTGTGTTGTGTTTTGTAAGTGACAGTGATCGATCGATACTGCACTTGGGTGGGCTGGGCTGGGCAGAGGGGCAAAACGCAGGTGCTAGCAGGTATCTGGGCTGATCCCGCTAACAATGCGTTTTTTTAGAACCCTAAATTGCTGGGCACGCTAGTATAGATCTGATCAGATCAGATATTGATCTGTTCGGATACTATACCACTAAGGGAGGTGTATGCTTTGCGCGTGTGTGTTAGCGGTGCTGGCACTAACCTAGCACTGCCTGGGGCGACGCAGACCCTTTCTGACCCTAAAACCAAATTTATATCACCCGCCGGGTGATCAGGGGTTAAAACCTTTATTGGGTATTTATATGGGGGTACCTGAAGCTTTATAAAAAGCTGACGGGGAACCTAAATAACTAACTGGCTAACCAGCGTCACCAGTGACACTTATGCAGCGATCGCTGGTGAAAGGGTTAACTCTAGGGGCAATCAAAGGGTTAAAACCTTTATTATGTTATATATCGGGGTACCTAACGGTATAAAAACCTGGCGTTGAACCTAAAAAAAAAACTAGCTTCCTAGCGGGACCAGTGACACTATTGCAGTGATCAGAAAAACGATCGCTTAGTGACACTGGTAAAAGAGGGTGAAAGGGTTAACTGGGAGGGCAATCAAGGGGTTAAACCTTTATTAGGGGGGGTAGGGGGCTACCCTGGACCTAAAGGGGCCTAACACTAGCTGCCCTGACACTTTTTACAGTCACAACTGACACTAAATGTAGTGATCAATAAATAAATGAACACTGCATTAGTGACACTGTGACTGGGGGGGGGCGGGGGGCCGATCGGGGGGGTGATCGGGGGGTGACTGGGGTGAAATGTGTGCCTGTGTGTACCTATGTGTCAGTGGACTGTTGGTGCACTTACTTGAAGGTCTTCACTCCTCGCTGTCCGGTTCAAAAAGACCGCCACGAGGAGTGTGACATCACTTCCTCCTCCTGTGTTTACATTTTCACAGGGGAGGAAGTTCGTCACTGGCCAGGAGCGATCGAGAGGGGATGGGCGGAAACCAACGGCCATCCCCTCATCGCCGATCGCTCCGGCACCGAAAGGGACCGCCGTATCTAGCGGGAGGGGGTCCGATCGGACCCCCCACCCGCTAGAAGGCATTCACGTACATTTACGTGATTGTGCCTGCCCGTGCCATTGTGTTGACGTACATTGGCAATACGGCGGTCCACAAGTGGTTAAAGATCCCACCCCCTTCTATGTGAACTTATATGTGACACAAGACCCAGGATTGTCTTTTTATCACAAATATATGACCTCTAGCCTGAGACTGGGACTAGGATTTGTTTCCTTCATTCCATAATTATATTTTTTGATACAGAATCCAGTAGTTGTCTCCTTAAATTTGTGAATATATGGTCTCTAGTTTGATACAGAAACAAAGATTTGTCTTTGTCACTTTATAGATATATGGTCCCCAGTCTGATATAGGACCTATGATTTGCCTCCTTCATTGGTATCCAGTGTGATTTAGGACCTAGGACTTGTCTCCTTTATTCCATAGATATATGGTCTCCAGTGTGATTTAGGACCTAGGACTCGTCTCCTTCATTCCATAAATATATGGTCTCCAGTGTGATTTAGGACCTAGGACTTGTCTCCTTCATTCCATAGATATATGGTCTCCAGTGTGATTTAAGACCTAGGACTCGTCTCCTTCATTCCATAAATATATGGTCTCCAGTGTGATTTAAGACCTAGGACTCGTCTCCTTCATTCCATAAATATATGGTCTCCAGTGTGATTTAGGACCTAGGACTTGTCTCCTTCATTCCACAGATATACACTCAGGGGGCACTTTATTAGGTACACCTGTTCAATTGCTTGGTAACACAAGTTCAAACCGAGCATTAGAATGGGGAAGAAAGGGGATTTAAGTGACTTTGAACAATGCATGGTTGTTGGTGTCAGACAGGCTGGTCTGAGTAATTCAAAAATTGCTAATCTACTGGGATTTTCATGCACAACCATCTCTAGGGTTTACAGAGTATGGTCAGAAAAAGAGAAAATATCCAGTGAGTGACAGTTGTGTGGACAGAAATGCCTTGTTGATGTCAGAGGAGAGTGGGCAGAAAGGCAACAGTAACTCAAATAACCAAGGTATGCAGAATACAATCTCTGAATGCACAACACATCAAACCTTGAAGAAGATGGGCTACAGCAGCAGAAGACCTCCCCGAGTGCCACTCCTGTCAGCTAAGAACAGGGAACTGAGACTACAATTTGTCCAGGCTCACCAAAATGAAACAGAAGATTGGAAAAACAAATTGTCTGGTCTGATGAGTCTCGATTTCAGCTGCGACATTCAGATGGTAGGGTCAGAATTTGGTGTAAACATGAAAGCATGGATTCATCTTGCCTTGTATCAATGGTTCAGGCTGGTGTAATGGTGGGGATATTTTCTTGGCACACTTTGGGCCCGTCAGTACCAATTGTGCATTATTCAAATGCCACAGCCTACCTGAGTATTGTTGCCGACCATGTCCATCCCTTTATAACTACAGAGTTGCCATCTTTTGATGGGTATTTCCAGTAGGATAATGGACCTTATCACAAGCTCAAATCACCTCAAACTGGTTTCTTGAACATGACAATGAGGTCACTGTACTCCAATGGCCTCCACAGTCACCAAAACTCAACCCAATAGAGCACCTTTGCGATGTGGTGGAATGCAAGATTCGTATCATGGATGTGCAGCCGACAAATCTGCAGCAAACTGCATGTCAATAAAAACCAAAATCTCTGAAGAATGTTTCCAACACCTTGTTGAATCTATGCCACAAAGAATTAAGGCAGTTCTGAAGGCAAAAGGGGGTCCAACCTTGTACTAGCAAGGTGTACCTAATAAAATGTCAGCGAATGTATGGTCCCCAGTGTGATTCAGGAGCTAGGACTTGTCTCCTTCATTCCATTGATATATGGTCTTCATTGTGTTTCAGGACCTAGGACTTGTCCACTTCAATCCATAAATATAAGGTGTCCAGTCTGATATAGGAGCTTGGATTTGGCTCCGTTATTCAGTAGACGTATAATCTTCAGTCTGGACCTAGGACATTTACTGAGAGGAACTTACTAAAACTGGAGCAGTTGTGCATGGCAACCAATCAGCTTCTAATTTTCATTTTCAAAACTGCTGGACAAGCTAAGCTAGAAGCTGACTGGTTACTATGAACAGCTGCTCTGGATTCTGTCTGCTCCAGTTTTAGTAAATTCCCCCATTGTTTCTGGTCTGATACAGGACTTAGACATATTTGGGTTGATTTACTAAAACTGGAGAGACCAAAAATCTGGTGCAGCTCTGCATAGGAACCAGTCAGCTTCCAGGTTTTTTGTCAAAGCTTAATTGAACAAACTGAAGTTAGAAGTTGATTGACTACCATGCACAGCTGCACCAGATTTTGCACTCTCCAGTTTTAGTAAATCAACCCAACGGTTTCCGGTCAGGTATTTGACCTAGGAGCTGTCTACTTGATTCCATAGATACAGGGGGGTGATTTACAAAAGCCATGCGTCATCAAGCTCATGGATTTATATAGCACCAACAGTTTACGCAGCGCTTTACAATATAAAAGGGAGACAATACAGTTATAATGCAATAAAATACAAGAGGATTAAGAGGGCCCTGCCCAGAAGAGCTTACAATCTAATAGGGTGGGGCCGGTGGTACAAAAGGTTGTAATTGTGGGGAATGAGCTGATGGAAGTGGTACACGTTTCCATATTTACAAAATGGTGCACGTTTCCAAATTTACAAAATGGTAACAGAGCGTGAATCCCCCATTTACTATAGCAATTTTGGCACACGGGAGAATGAAATCTGTGCGCCACTATGGACATGGCGCACGGCATCTCCAAATCAATATTGACAGAAGATGGAGGTGCCAATATTATGGGGTGATGTGAGGAAGTTTAGTAACAACTGCCCAAGTAACAAATATGCCGAAAATAGAATAAGAAAGTAACTTTCAGAGAAAGCCTGCTGTGCCCGCAAGTACGTTTAGAACTGTGTGAGATCAATGTAAGCAGTGTGCATGCGCAAGCGGCTGTTGCGCTCATTCACATGTGTTTGTTCACTGTGCAGCCAAAATCTTAGTGGATGTTAAGCAACGTACATGCAGTAGCATGGGTTGACCAGGCACAACTCTAAACTTGACAATTTATTTTTTTATGCTGGTTCACCTTTATGTATTTTTTTTAAGGAGATTTGCACACAGGTCATGTTAGCATGCAACGTTGCCAACACGTGACATGCACCTTGTTAAAATGATGTAAAAAGTCTCTTGCTCCTCCTAAAAGGGCATTTAACCTTGCCCCTCATAATGCATATGATTTCCTTGGGCTAGCTTTTGCTTTTAAAGGGGAACTCCACACTCCAATACTCTTGTCTTCCCCCCTCTAACCCCTTGGGCTAACTTTTTCTTTTAAAGGGGAACTCCACATTCCACCCTATTCTCAAAAGGCTGTGAGCTGCCTTCACCAATCCAAACCACATAGTTTTTCAGAGTATACAACAGGGCCAGCTAGGAAAGGGACAAGAAGAGCAATCGCCCAACCCCCTCCCGAACCATACATGGCCACATGCACTCAACATAGCTGGCTGCCTTTGGGGCATGTTGGGCTCAGCCCAATACCAACAACAAACCCCCTTGTACCCACTAGTTTAGAGGGGTTTTCCACATTCTGTAAAGCCTCCTGTCTGCAGCCTCCCATAACCCCAGCCTAGGGTTGTGTGGAAGAGGCCCTTGTCCTCCTGAATATCATGGGAACAGGGTGGTTGGCTTTTGGGGTGCCCGTGTCCCTCCTGCCCCCAAGCATCCACCCCCCTTTCATGGGCTGGCTTGCTGTGTGTTTGGCTAGGGGTTTGTTAGTGTTTGGGAGGGGCACAATATTTTTTTAGTTTGGGATGGCATTTTTCACGTGGGGGTTCTCATTTTAAGCCTTAACAGACCCAAATGGCCTTGTGTGTATTGGGGGGGGGGGGGGGCAGGCTATTTTTTGTTTTGGGTTAAAATCTTGCAGCTGCCATGCAGATTTGTAAGTTTTCTCTAAAGCCACACATCATTGAAGCAGCATTTTGGATGCATCTACGGATGCACCACTTTGCAGGCAAAGTAAGCCCCCCCCCCCCCCCCAAGTTACTAGCTTTTCAACAATTTTGCATTTTTAAAGGCACTTCTTGTTTTGTTTTTGAGGTTGTCCAAATTGGCGATATTGCTATATGTCTCCCAGGGTGGGACCTGGGCCCCCATATCCATTTTAAGGCCAATAACTGGAATATAAGCCAGTGGGGATTCACAAAATGAACAAGTCAATTCCCAGACCCCAGTAGTATTTGTTGTATAACTTTTGCCCATGTTAGGCTCTTTGTTTGTCCCCCTGGACCAGGGGGTGTTTGTCCCATCTGTAATTTTGTAGCATGCTGGATGATGTGCTTAATTTTGGATGGGGGGTGGCTTATTTTGTGCTAGCTGCATTTGGGTGTTCTGGGCATGCTCAGGAATTTTGTTTTTGTGCTTTTTTCTGTGTGAACAGCACTTGGATTTTTCTGGGCATGCTCAGAGAATGTGTTTTTTGGGTTAGTAATTTAACCACTTCCCGACCAGCGCACGACGATGTACGTCGACAGCATGGCACGGGCAGGCATATTGGCGTACATGTACGTCCAATATTCGTTGCCGCCATGCCATCGGGAGCGCGCCGCCGGCGGCGCGCTCCCGCGCTGGTCGGGACCCCCGTGAGTACAGTCGCGGGACCCGCGGACTCGATCGCCGCGGGCATCCCCGCGATCGTCTCACGGAGCGGCCGAATGGAGGAAATGCTGTATAAACAACATTTTCCCATTCTGCCTAGCAACTAGTGACGCTGATCTCTGCTCCATGTGATTGGAGCAGAGATCAGTGTACACTAAATGAAAGCCCAACCCCCCCACAGTTAGTAACACACCCCTAGGAACACTTAACCCCTACACTGCCACCCACTGGTTAACCCTTTCACTGCCAGTGTCATTTACACAGGAATCACTGCACTTATATAGCAGTGATTACTGTATAAATGACAATGGTCCCAAAAGTGTGTCAAAAATGTCCGATGGGTCCCCGACAATGTCGCAGTCACAATAAAAATCGCAGATCGCCGCCATTACTAGTAAAAAAAAAAATAATAAAAAATTATTAATAAAAATGCTATAAAACTATCCCTATTTTGTAAACGCTATAACTTTTGCGCAAACCAATCAATAATCGCTTATTGCGATTTTTTTTACCAAAAATATGTAGAAGAATACGTATCGGCCTAAATTGAGGGAAAAAAATGTTTTTTTATATATTTTTGGGGGATATTTATTATAACAAAAAGTAAAAAATAATGTGTTTTTTTCAAAATTGTCGCTCTATTTTTGTTTATAGCACAAAAAATAAAAACCGCAGGGGTGATCAAATACCACCAAAAGAAAGCTCTATTTGTGGGAAAAAAAGGACGTCAATTTTGTTTGGGAGCCACGTCGCACGACCGCGCAATTGTCAGTTAAAGCAACGCAGTGCCGAATCGCAAAAAGTGGTCTGGTCTTTGACCAGCAAATTGGTCCGGTCTGAAAGTGGTTAAGGACATCCTTAACAGGTGTAACCACTTTGAAGTTCTGTCTCTACATTGTGTGAACTTCAATTTTATGTGTTTCATGGACTGTGCATGTGTTTTCAATTGCCTCATTAGCACACAAACCTATGTTATATAAAGCTTGCAGATAGCATTCTTTACGTTTGTGTGTTTAAGGCTGGGTTCACACTGCTGTGGCTGGGAGACCCGGATGTGATTCGTACCGCACTGCAGTGCAAATCACATCTGATCTCTGTGCGATGCGAGTTCAGCCATACAGATAGTAAGGCTGAATTCGCATTGCACCCGCTCCAAACTCGCACAGGACCCTTTTTTTGGTCCGCAGCAGAATCGGATCGCATGGGTGTTCACACCATGCGATCCGATTCCTGTCCGAGTTTGCAGATCGCACTGCGATATGCGAACTGATCTGGGGGTGTCATTAAGGTTTCACTGACACTCCCAGCAGTCCGCATAGGGCAGTGTGAACTGCCGGCGGGAGACATGCGATGCGGGAACCCGCCGCGGATTCGCGGCATTCCCGCATTGCTTCAGTGTGAACCCAGCCTGAATCCTTAAGAGATTGTCCGTTTGTGGGCGCAGTCCTTTTAACTCCTGTTAATTTGCAAAATGGTCAGACCTGAAACCATATTTTGTTAGTGTCTCAAATTAACATACATGTTTTTTTTTGCTTTCGTTGCTCTTTTCCAAGTCCTGTTTTGTTGACCAATAAAATTTGTAGCAAATTTTTATGTTTTGTGTGTTTTGTTAATAATTTGTTTTGTAGATGCATGCTTAATCCAAGTAAACAATTTTCCCATGCAACAGATTTCCCAGCTGCAGCCTAACTAAGTTGATTGGCATGGCAAAACAAAGAAAGGTGTGATTTGTCTAAGGCCGGGTTCACACCGCTGCGATGCGGGAACGCCGCGAATCCGTGGCGTTTTCCCGCATCGCACACCTCCCGCCGGCAGTTCACACTGCCCTATGCGGACGGCTGGGAGTGTCAATGTTATGTTAATGACACCCCCAGATCCGTCGGCATATCGCAGTGCGATCTGCCGACTCGCACAGGAATCGGATCGCATGGTGTGAACCCCCATGCGATCCGATTCTGTTGCGGACCCAAAAAAGGGTCCCGTGTGAGTTTGCTGCGGGAGCGCTGCGAATTCAGCCATACTATCTGTATGGCTGAACTCGCATTGCTACGGAGATCGGATGTGATTTGCTGTGCGAATCACATCCGGATCTCCCCCCGCAGTGTGAACCCAGCCTAAAAGCTACTTTCCTGGTGCCTTCATGGTAGCATACACATGGATTGTGGGTATGCTGCCATGGATAGGCACCGGAAAAGGAAAATTACAGGGAGGTAAGTTTTACATTTTCCATTTTAGCACAGTGGCTCTCAGCTTCAGTCCTCAAGTACCCCTGACAGGACATGTTTTGGGAATTTATCTTAGCTAAATAGCGGTTCACAATACCAAGCCATTGACTCTGATTTAAAGAACCTGTGCAAGATAAAGGTAAACCTGCAAACATGTCCTTTTGGTGGTATTGAGAACCACTCATTTTGAGCACTGAGCTTAAATCTATATCAAGACAATCCTATTCTAATTGTGGGCATTTGAGGGAAACTAAATGAGTGTTAGAACCCCTGCTTGTCTTTTTTTAGGTTGGGCTTTGTGTTCCTTTTCTGAAAATTGGCTTCGCTTCCTGTCACATAGCCAAACAGGTGAAGGAGAAACCCTACCAATATATTTTCTTGGGGACACACAGGTCAGTATAACTAGTGGCCCCATTAGGAAAATTGCACTCTAGCACTTTGTTGTGTACACCCCAAATTATTAGGTATTTTGGGGTTTATTAAAGGCAAATTTACTCTGCAATTTACTCGCTGTAAATCTGAGGGGGAAGCACTGGTGATTTTATCATCCAATCACGTAGAATCAAAGATGCTGATTTTTATTTCCCTTGCATGTCCCCCTCAGATCTCCAGCAACTGTACTTCCAAGTGCACTTGTAGTGCAAAGTGGATCTGCCTTTAGTAAATAAACCCCAAAGTCCAAGATACCTAATAATTTGGGGTGTACACAACAAAATGCTAGAGTGCATTTACCTAATGGGGAAACCATTTAGATTGACCTGTGTGTGTCCCCAAGGAAAGACATTGTTAGGGTTTTACCCTCACTTCCTGTTTGGCTATGTGACAGGAAGTGAATACATTTTAAGGAGAAACTGGCAAAATTTGGGAGGGGTCGTCACCCTATCAGGGTGCAGACACCCCCGAAAACTGACAAGACTTCTAATCCCTCTGTCAAATCCCTCTATCTACAAGCAAAAAAAGGAAAGGATTTCATTTAGTTTAACTTTGCAAAGACACTTTCCTAATTTCTACTGTGATGCATGTCAATGGCCCATTTAGACCTTGTTTAATAGAAAACACAGTTTTCCTTTCACTATAAACATTTGATAGTCCAGTCCTGGAAATCTGCATCTGCTTTACTATTCATTTCCATAAAAAATGAGGTTCCTTCATCTTTTTTGCTGTATGGGAAGCGCAACTGCTGTGTGTGCGAAGGTATGTGCCCGTGGCATATATCTGGTTCCTGTAAATGGTGGGCAGCACACAGGAATGACATCATGCCCCTCCAGGAAGTTGCTTGTTCTGCTGCCAATTTCTTACCACCACCATGCCCCGCTCACTGTTCTCTGTGAAAGAGATGATGCTTATTGGCAAATTAAGATAATTTTTCTTTAATTTTTACATGGGGTGGTGTTTGTGTGGTTCATGTGTGTATGTCTAAATGATTTGGCCTCAAAACACACACCTACTTCCTGTTTACAGATTCACTTCCGGGCCAATATATATTGCTTCCTGCTTCAGTGTGTGTGTGTATATATTTTATATATATATATATATATATATATATATATATATATATAGGTTGTTGAGTCCACCAGCAGAGAGAAGTTGGGTAGATGCCACACTCCCAATTCTGGAGACATAATAATGGTCTAGCACAGGGGTCTTCAAACTACAGCCCTCCAGTTCAGAAACTACAATTCCCATCATGCCTAGTCGTGTCTGTGAATGTCAGAGTTTTACAATGCCTCGTGGGATGTGTAATGCCCAAGAAATATCGTTAGGAAAATACAAGTGGGTCATGACACATCTACATTCCAAATTTGGCACTTAAGATGGTCAATTGCGCGGTTGTGCGTCGTGGCTCCCAAACAAAATTTACGTCCTTTTTTTTCCACAATTAGAGCGTTCTTTTGGTTCTATGGTTTTTATTTTTTGCGTTAATAAATATCCCCTAAAAAATATATAAAAAAACTTTTTTTTCCTCAGTTTAGGCCGATACGTATTCTTCTACATATTTTTGGTTAAAAAAATCACAATAAGCGTTTATTGATTGGTTTGCGCAAATGTTATAGCGTCTACAAAATAGGGGATAGGTTTATGGCATTTTTATTGATAATTTTTTTTATTAGTAATGGCGGCAATCAGGAATTCTTATTGTGACTGCGACATTATGGCAGACACATCGGACAATTTTGACACATTTTTTGGACCATTGGCATTAATACAGCGATCAATGCTAAAAAATTGCATTGATTACTGTAAAAATGTCACTGGCAGTGAAGGGGTTAACCACTAGGTGGCACTGTAGGGGTTAAGAGTGTCCTAAGGAGTGATTCTAACTGTGGGGAGGGGCTCTGTGTGACACATCACTGATCCCCCCTCCCGATTACAGGGAGCTGTGATCAGTGACAGTGTCATTAGGCAGAACAGTGAGATGCCTGTTTACATTAGCATCTCCCCGTTCTTCCTCACCGTGAGACAGTCATGGGTATCCTCGTGGACACAGTCACTGAGCTCCTGGTGGGCGCGCGCAAGCCGCCTCTTAAAGGGCAACATACAGGTATGTTAATTTGTACGTGCCCTTCTGCCGCAATATATCTACGTGAGGTGGTCGGGAAGCAGTTAAAGATCAAGATCTGAAAATATAAATATATTGGGTTTAGAAACACTTCTCAGTTCTTTGTAATGTATTGAAAGATTTGGGTAAAAAAAGAAAAAAATACATTTCAAAGATATAATTTCAAAGTGATAGGAATGAGATTGGCATCAAAAGAGTTAATTAACTGAGTACACCTACTAATTGCCTCACAAGACACATCCAATGAGATGAAATTGTATCGGGAGTGCGCTATTATCAAAACCACAGGTACCATAGCGCCAGTTGCAGTTTATATATGCGGGTATTTATTATCGTTATTTGTCCTTCAATGTGCACCAGTTCGCACGTTCAATCAATGACTTTTCCGGTGCACCAATTAATGTATGTACTGGTGCAGTGCTTTCTTCTTAGTAACTCACCCCCATGGTCTCTAGTATGATACAAGAACTAGGACTTCTTTCCTTCATTCCATAGATATATGGTTTCCAGTCTCATAAAGAACCTATGATTTGTTTCTTTCATTCCGTAATCACATGGTCGACATTCTGATACAGGACCTAGAACTTGTCTCCTTTTTCTCGAGAGGAATGGCCTTCAGGCTGATACAGAGCCAAAGACTTGTTTCTTTCATTACATAGATATACGGTCTTCAGTCTTCTGCACTTTATACCTTATCCATGCCTCCCAACATTTTGAGATGGGAATGAGGGCCACCTACTAGAAAAGGTATGTAGGCATAGGACACACACCCTGCCACACCCCTTTAAAGGAGAATTAACCAAAAACAAAAGGTTAATTAAATCCACAAGGGCTTTTTTTTACCATTATTAATCCTTTATATTGGCTTTTAAACTTAACAAATGTAGCAATTTAGATGAAAGGTTTAGCACTGGGAAACACTTTTTGAAAGATACAAAGTGCATTTTATATACAACTATATGGATCAGACCAAAATGAGGGGCAAATGAGGGACAGTGCTGCAAATCAGGGACAGACCCTCAAAATCAGGGACAGTTGGGAGCTATGCCTTATCTGGAGCCCATCTCCTATATATCTCTATCCTAAAAGTCACATCATCCTTTTGGCAAAGACACAGGTAGAAATTAGGTATTGCTCTGGATACAGTATCTGATCCTAAATCTAGCTCTATACATTTTTTTTAGAACCTTGGACACACACAGACAACTCAACCCCCTCATCTGCAGTAGAGCGGGTCCAGCAATTGTCCTCTCCTGTCTAAATGTACATCTAGACTATGTATATTTTTCTCTCTATGCATACCTTAGCTAGAATCCTTGACATGCGTCCCTGACTCTATAAATAGAAATCCTTTTACTATACAGATACAATATCTGACATGAGATCTGTCCTCCTCCAATGTATGTGAATATCAAGCTCTTGATCCACCTCCTCCCTGTATTGATATCTAATAATTAGGAACTATCTCCACCTCCTTCTATACAAATATTTGATCCAGAAGGCATCACCTATTTTATTTAAAGAGGTGAATACAAAAGTTGTCTATATATATATATATATATATATGAATCTTCTATCATGAGCACATCCTGCACACTAAAGGAATACATTACTATATTACAATAACATCCTGTCTTACCTTGATCCCAAGATGCTGTATTCATTACAAATGCACCATTTTCTATGCCTTCGGTAGCAGCGGTTTCTGCATCTTAGAGCTGAAAGTGACCCCTCCCCTCTTCTGCAGTTCAGCAGCCCCCCTCCCTGCTGTACTACATGCAATGTACATCACCTCTCCCTGCAAATCCTTTACCATCTACAGAATACAAGCAACCTACAACCTTTCTCAATTCCCCTTCAGTTTGCTCTCCGTTATACCACTTCTTCCTGCAAGTCCTCTATTACCTACACCAGTGCTCTCAACCAGTGCTACATAAGCCACCAGCCATATTTTGTAATGGGTGAACCTGCATATTAATTTAAGGAAGAGGTTCAATTAATGGATTTATTCAATCTCTATAAATACGTATTACAGATATTGAGGCTGGGTAGGTAGACCATGTGCAGTTTAGCAAATATCCTATTCTAGACAATCAGTGTAATTTGTCACCTTTACCCAGGCTGCTATAGGATTATTAGCAGTTGGTGTTTGTAAAGGGGGAGGGGGGGGGTACATTTCTAAAAATGGAGCATGCAATATCTGGTGCAGCTCTGCATAGAAACCAATCAGCTTCGTGTTTTTTTTTTTTTTTTTTTTGTCTAAGCTTACCAGAACAACCTGAAGTTAGATGCTGATTGGCTACCATGGACAGTTGCACATGATTTTGCACTCTCAGAATAGTGCCCCATCACTGGTATCAGCAGGAAGAAGAGTGCCCCATCATTGTTGCAAGTGGGAGGAATAGCTTCCTATCATTGGTGTAAGTGGGAGGATTAGTGCCCCATCATTGGCATCAGTGGGATGAATAGTGCCCCATCATTGGTGTAAGTGGGATGAATAGTGCCCCATCATTGGTGTAAGTTGGAGAAATATTGCCCCATCATTGGTGTAAGTGGGAGGAAGCATTCCCCCTTCATTGGTGTCAGTAGGAGCAATAATGCCCCACTGTTGTTGTTAGACATGTACGATTTGTTTCATTGGAAATATGGATGTAATTTTCGTTTCTGATGCATCTGAATTTCCGGATCACAATAGTAATGAATTTCAACTAATCCGAAAAAAAAATTATAATGAAACAAATCTATCTGAATTTGAAAATGAATTTAAAAATGTATTTGAAATGGGAATATATTGCAATAAATACAGTAAGGTATAAAATAAGATGATGGCTCCTTCTTTGGCTGCTTTATAGAACAAAATAGAAAATAATGTAATAAAATAGAAGAGAATAGAAAGTAAAAGAATATAATAAAAAAGGAGTAGAATAGAATAAAACAGACTAGAGTAAATTAGAATAGCAAATAAAGTAATAGAATAGAATAAAACAGAATAGAAAAGCATAAAACAGAATAGAAAATAAGGGATTAGAATATAATAAAACAAAATAGAATATAAAATAAAAGAACAAAATAGAATAGAAAAGAATATATTATAAAATAATTGAATATTTTCTATTGTATTCTGTTTTATTCTATTTCTTTATTTTCTATTATTTTATTTTATTCTGTTCTTTTCTATCATATTCTTGAAAACAGCCTAAGTAGCAATCATCATCTTATTACCCTTTTATACCTTACTGTATTTATTGCAATATGTTTCCATTTCAAATCCAAATTCATTTTCGAATTTCAAATACATTTTTGATTTAATTAGAAAATAACAAATATGCAAAACAAATCTGAATATACGAAATATAAAAAATTATTAACGTACTGAATGAATCCGAAACAAAACACATTTTTCCGTCATGCACATTTCTAGTTGGTGGAAGGAATAGTGCCTCATCGTTGGTGTCAGTGGGAGGAATAATGCCCCATCATTGGTATTAGTGAGAGGAATAGTGCCTCATCATTTTGATCATTCAGAGGAATTTTGCCTGATTCTTGCTGTCAATTGAAGGAATAGTTGTGTCAGTGGTGTGAGTGAAAGGAATAGTGCCCCATCATTTTTGTCAGTGAAAGGAATAGTGCCCTTTTGTTGGTGTCAGTGATAGAAGTGATGCCCTACTTTTGTTGTCAGTGGAAGGAATGATACCTCATCTTGGTGTTAGTGCCTAATATCAGTTTGAAGACTAGTGCTATGAGGACTGCATCCAACCCACGGCCCTCAGTTTGGATAACACTGCGTAAGAGCAACCTGAATGTGGAGTATAAATAGTATTCCCAGAGATATCCATTCCCTGGATTAGAAGGAAAGGGGGGGGGGGGGTCAAAAAGACTGACTGACGAGATGAACAATTAATCAAAGGAAGGGGCTGGGGGTGGTGATAACCAATATAGAAACAACAGGCTACTGCCCCCACCTATAACTGGTCTATGCAGCAAAGAGCACTGGAAGGGCGACGTATGTCAAACAAACACAAAAAGATTTCCAAGCTCAAACTTGCCAACCAGCCAGCGACCAACATGTATAACAGTATGCGTTAAGAACAGGGGTTTAGTCTGCTCACCATGCCTCTTAGCAAATACCTTGGGGTGTCTACTTTCCAAATTGGGGTAATTTGGGGGGGGGGGGGGGGTTGTGCTATCTTGACATTTCATGGTCTCTGAAACTGTGATAGGTAGTAAGGAAGTGAAACAACCATTTTATGCCCTAAAGCCTTGTCCACATGATCGGATTTTCCGCAGACAAAACCTCAGACTTTTGTCCGAAGGGGGTTGGCCCCAAACTTGTCTTGCATACAAACGGCACACAATTGTCGGCCAACAAACACGAACGCAGTGGATTTTCAGCTCTTTAGCGCCACCCTTTGGGCTCCTTCTGCTAATTTTGTGTTAGAAGTTTGGTGATTGTTGATTTTCGCTTTTCATTTCACGCTTTTCAGTTTGTTTCTGGGCGGCCGCTCGTCAACCAGCCATGTTGCGGAATCAGAGATAACGTGTTATTTATTATTGGCCTTGGAGTTATTGCTGTGACCCAAGTCCAGTCCAGGAGGAGGAGGATTTCTTGGACCAAAAATTGGTTGCTTTATTAATTGTGACCAATTATGTCATATAAAACAATAAAATATAGGGAGCTGTGCTGTAATAAATTATATATATAAATGAAACGTGTGAAAATAAAAGAAATGATGATAGCGAACACACATGCAAAATTTAAGTGGGTATATCACACCACAATATACCGTGATGTATATACTCTTCAAAATAAAAGTCTAAATAGTAGAGTTCAATGTGCACAAACACAGGAAAAATTCACGAAGGTTGAAGTCAACCCAATGTGTTGATATTGATAAGACACCCAATGATGACTCCTCATATGATGTGCAAAAATGTGTATCCACCATCTTAACAGATGTAGGCTTACCAGATAGCCAGTTGAAAGGGATTGTCTCCCAGTCTCGGGTGGTGAAAATCTCCAGCTGATGTAGCCCCCCTGTAGGAATGATGCCCGATCCAACATTTTGCTATTTAGGGAGATCCAGTGATCCAATGATCCCTCCTGCAGTGCTGACAGGTTGACTGTACAGTACTCAATCGGACAGATGGAAATAGAATGGACAGAGCGATCAGACATCAAGGACCATGAAAGGAATCAAAAACAAAGGGGCCACCATAGGTAAAACCTAAGGATATATTGGTACATATACTGATGCCTCAATTATGTCATATGCCTTTGCTGCGGGAGCTCCAGGAGAATAATCCAGATGATTTTTGGAATTATCTCCGGATGCTTTCATGGTGACCCCCTATATTAAGAAGCAGGACACATGCATGAGGCCTTTATTTTATTTTTTTGGTTGAATAATAATGATTTGATTTGGTATATTTTCTATATTTTTGGATGCACAGAATGCACGTCTAATTTTATTTCTTTTCTTTTTTTAATACAAAATAAAAAAAATTGTGGAGAATAATACTTGGCTGTGTTTTACTTCAAATGACAGTTTGGGAATAGGCAGTTACATTTTAAAAAATACAAAATAAATGTAAAATTAACAAGGGACACCAACATAGTTGTATCTTTGATCTTAAAAACTTTGGGATAATGGCGTTGTGGTAACTTGCACTAAATTTTTTTTAAAATAACAAGCATAATATTATTCTTGCTATCACTAGAAAAAAAAAAGCCTTTGAAAAATTGTTTGCAATAACTCCATCAGTATCACCAGCAAATCAGCTTCATTATTATCCCATTAAATAATTAAGAAGAAAGAGAAAGAAGAAAATGTGTGCTGCATTTCGAGAACGCTAGTTTACAAGACTGGACCACCCCAAACGTTATATATTTTTTTAACCACTTCAGCCCCGGACCAATAAACACCTTAAGGACCAGAGGTCTTTTTCCAATTTCGCACTGCGCTGCTTTAACTGGTAATTGCGCGGTCATGCAATATTGCACCCAAACGAAATTTGCGTCCTTTTCTTCCCACAAATAGAGCTTTCTTCTGATGGTATTTGATTGCCTCTGCGATTTTTTTTTTTGCGATATAAATGGAAAAAGAGCGAAAATTTTGAAAAAAAAAGATATTTTCTTCTTTTTGTTATAAGAAAAATCGAATTGAGGGCAAAATTTATTCAGCCACATGTCTTTAGTAAAAAAAATGTCAATAAGCGTATATTTTTTGGTTTGCGCAAAAGTTATAGCGTCTACAAACTAGAGTACATTTTCTGGAATTTACACAGCTTTTAATTTATGACTGCCTATCTCATTTCTTGAGGTGCTAAAATGGCAGGGCAGTACAAACCCCCCCCCCCCCCCCAAATGACCCCATTTTGGAAAGTAGACACCCCAAGGAAATTGCTGATGGGTATGTTGAGCCCATTGAATATTTTTTTTTTTGTCCTAAGGGATTGAATGACAAAAAAAAAAAAAAAGTTGTCACTAAATGATACAGTGGTGTGAAAAAGTGTTTGCCCCCTTCCTCATTTCCTGTTCCTTTGCATGTTTGTCACACTTAAGTGTTTCGGAACATCAAACCAATTTAAACAATAGTCAAGGACAACACAAGTAAACACAAAATGCAATTTGTAAATCAAGGTGTTTATTATTAAAGGTGAAAAAAAATCCAAACCATCATGGCCCTGTGTGAAAAAGTGATTGCCCCCTAAACCTAATAACTGGTTGGGCCACCCTTAGCAGCAACAACTGCAACCAAGCGTTTGCGATAACGTGCAATGAGGCTTTTACAGCGTCCTGGAGGAATTTTGGCCCACTCATCTTTGCAGAATTGTCCTAATTCAGTTACATTAGAGGGTTTTCGAGCATGAACGGCCTTTTTAAGGTCATACCACAACATCTCAATAGGATTCAGGTCAGGACTTTGGCTAGGCCACTCCAAAGTCTTCATTTTGTTTTTCTTCAGCCATTCGGTGGTGGACTTGCTGGTGTGTTTAGGATCATTGTCCTGCTGCAGAACCCAAGTTTGTTTCAGCTTGAGTACACGAACAGATGGTCGGACATTCTCCTTCAGGATCTCTTGGTAGACAGCAGAATTCATAGTTCCTTTTATCACGGCAAGTCTTCCAGGTCCTGAAGCAGCAAAACAGCCCCAGACCATCACACTACCACCACCATATTTTACTGTTGGTATAATGTTCTTTTTATGAAATGCAGTGTTCCTTCTACGCCAGATATACTTGGACACACACCTTCCAAAGAGTTCCACTTTTGTCTCATCGGTCCACAGAATGTTGTCCCAAAAGTCTTGGGGATCATCAAGATGTGTTGTGGAGAAATTGAGACGAGCTTTGATGTTCTTTTTGCTCAGCAGTGGTTTTCTCCTTGGAACTCTGCCATGCAGGCCATTTTTGCCCAGTCTTTTCCTGATGGTGGAGGCATGAACGCTGACCTTAACTGAGGCAAGTGAGGCCTGCAGTTCCTTGGACGTTGTTGTGGGGTCTTTTGTGACCTCTTGGATGAGTCGTCGCTGCGCTCTTGGGGTAATTTTGGGCGGCCGGCCACTCCTGGGAAGGTTCACCACTGTTCCATGTCTTCGCCATTTGTGGATAATGGCTCTCACTGTGGTTCGCTGGATTCCCAAAGCTTTGGAAGTGGCTTTATAACCCTTTCCAGACTGATAGATCTCAATTACTTTCTTTCTCAATTGTTCCTGAATTTCTTTGGGTCTCGGCATGATGTGTAGCTTTTAAGGATCTTCTGGTGGACCTTACTGTGTCAAGCAGCTCCTATTTAAGTGATGCATTGATTGTGAACAGGTGTGGCAATAATCAGGCCTGGGTGTGGCTAGAGAAATTGAACTCAGGTGTGGACAACCACAGTTATAGTATGTTTTAACAAGGGGGGCAATCACTTTTTCACACAGGGCCATGATGGTTTGGATTTTTTTTCACCTTTAATAATAAACACCTTCATTTACAAATTGCATTTTGTGTTTACTTGTGTTGTCCTTGACTATTGTTTAAATTGGTTTGATGTTCCGAAACACTTAAGTGTGACAAACATGCAAAGGAACAGGAAATGAGGAAGGGGGCAAACACTTTTTCACACCACTGTATATTGCTCACACATGCCATGGTTATATGTGGAATTGCACCCCAAAATATATTCCGCTACTTCTCCCGAGTATGGGGATACCACTTGTGTGGGGCTTTTTGGGAGTCTAGTTGCGCACGGCACCCCGAAAACCAATCACCACCTTCAGGATTTCTAAGGGTGCAAATTTTTGATTTCACTCCTCACTACCTATCACAGTTTCGAAGGCCATAAAATGCCAAAATAGCACAAAACCCCTCAAAATGACCCCATGTTGAGTCCATGGAATATTTTATATTTTGCCACAAGTTGCGGGAATATTACAAACTTTTTTTTTTTGCACAAAGTTGTCACTAAATGATATATTGCTCACACATGCTATGGGCATAAGTCAAATTATACCCCAAAATAAATTCTGCTGCTTCTCCCGAGTACGGGGATACCACATGTGGGGGACTTTTTGGGAGCCTAGCCACGTACGGGACCCCGAAAACCAAGCACTGCCTTCCGGATTTAAATATAAAATGCTACCAAAAAAACTGTTAGCGATCGCAGGGATCAGGCCTGACTCTGCGATCGCTGCAGTTATGTGTTTAGTGTTTTGTAAGTGACAGTGATCGGTCGATACTGCACTTGGGTGGGCTGGGCAGAGGGGCAAAACGCAGGTGCTAGCAGGTATCTGGGCTGATCCCGCTAACAATGCGTTTTTTGGAACCCTGAACTGCTGGGGACGCTAGTATAGATCTGATCAGATCAGATATTGATCTGTTCAGATTCTATACCACTACGGGAGGTGTATGCTTTGCGCGTGGGTGTTAGCGGTACTGGCACTAACCTAGCGCTGCCTGGGGCGACGCAGACCCTGACCCTAAAACCTAATTGATATCACCCACCGGGTGATCAGGGGGTTAAACCTTTATTGGGTAATAAATGGTGGGTGCCCTGATGCTATAAAAAGCAAACTAACCAGAGTCACCCGTAACACTTATACGGTGATCAGTGGTGAAAGGGTTAACTAGGGGCAATCAGGGGGTTAAAATTTTTATTAGGTAGTCAATGGGGGTCCCTGGCGCTATATAAAAACCTGACGGGGAACCTAAATAACTAACTGGCTAACCAGCGTCACCAGTGACACTTATACTGTGATCGCTGGTGAAAGGGTTAACTAGGTGCAATCAGGGGGTTAAAACCATTATTGGGTAGTATATCGGGTACCTAGCGCTATAAAAACCTGGCGGTGAACCTAAAAAAATAACTAGCTACCTAGCGACAGTAGCGACACTAATGCAGCGATCAGAAAAATGATCGCTTAGTGACAGTGGCAAAGGGGGGTGAAAGGGTTAACTAGGGGCAATCAGGGGGTTAAAACCATTATTGGGTAGTATATTGGGGTACCTAGCGATATAAAAACCTGGCGGTGAACCTAAAAAAATAACTAGCTATCTAGCGACAGTAGCGACACTGATGCAGCGATCAGAAAAATGATCGCTTAGTGACAGTGGCAAAAGGGGGTGAGAGGGTTAACTAGGGGCAATCAGGATGTTAAAACCATTATTGGGTAGTATATCGGGGTACCTAGCGATATAAAAACCTGGCGGTGAACCTAAAAAAATAACTAGCTACCTAGCGTCACTAGCGACACTGATGCAGCGATCAGATAAATTATCGCTTAGTGACACTGGCAAAAGGGGGTGAAAGGGTTAACTCTAGGGGCAATCAGGGGGTTAAATCTTTATTGGGGGGTGATAGGGGGCTACCCTGGACCTAACACTAACTGCCCTGACAGTTTTTACTTTTACAACTGACACTGAATGCATTGATCAGTAAAGAAATGATCAATGCAATCAGTGACACTGTGACTGGGGGGGGGGGGGGGATCGGGGGGCGATCGGGGGGGGGGGGGGGTTTGTGTACCTATGTGTCAGTGTAGTGTTTTGGTGCACTTACTTTTAGTCTTCTCCTCGTAGTCCGGTCAAAAAGACCGCCCCGAGGAGAATGACATCACTTCCTCCTTCCTGTGTAAACAATACACAGTGGGAGGAAGTTCGTCATTGGCCAGGAGCGATCGAGAGGGGGTGGCCAGAAACCAATGGCCATCCCCTCATCACGGATCGCTCCCGGAGGGAAACGGACCGCCGTATCCAGCGGGAGGGGGTCCGATCGGACCCCCCACCCGCTGGAAGGCAGGCACGTACATGTACGTGCTTGTGCCTGCCTGTGCCATTGTGATGACATACAATGGCAATACAGCGGTCCTTAAGTGGTTAAAGGAATCGCCCTACAGATTAAAATGGTGGGTGCTGCAATTTTTTTTACACAGTATTTGGAAAAAAAAACACTTTTTCTGAACTTTAATGCACTAAAACACACTATATTGCCCAAATGTTTGGTAAAACATAAAAGATGATCTTATGCCGAGTACATGGATACCAAACACAACATGCTTTAAAATTGCGCACAACTGTGCAGCAGCGACAAGCAATACATTTTTAAAAGCCTTAACAGGTTACCATTTTAGATTTACAGAGGTCTACTGCTAGAATTACTGCCCTCGATCTGATGTTCATAGTGATACCTCACATGCATGATGCAATTGCTGTTTACATATGACACAAGACCAACGCTTGCGTTTGCCTTCATGCGCAAGCACGAGGGACAGGAATCGGTGTGATCAGATGCTTTCCCAATGGTGCTGTTTATATCCAGTGAAAACCCAAGTCATGAAATGCTCGTAGCTTTCGGTTTCTTGGGCCATAGAGATGATTGGAGCCGTTCTGGTCTACGATCAGATCTATGGTCAGCTGGGGGAACCGAGTGCATTCTCGGGTTCCCCTGTTGGACAAGTAAATGCAGTCTAGGGGCTAATTACCCACTAGGATTGCTTTTGAAATAAAGCTGATCGCTGGCTAAAAAGAATGATACCAAGATGATACCTAAACCTGTAGGCATCATTCTGGTATAACCACTCAAAGTCCAGCAACATACCAGTACATTGCTGGTCCTTGTTGGTAATATATTGTAATGTTCTTTTTATTTCATGCAGCCTGTGGGCTGAACAAAAAAAGGGATTGATCGGTAGTATGCCCACCATTAAATACCGCCCTGCATCCACCCACTTCTAATGATGGGCATACATGCACTGTTTTTTTCTTCTATTGAGGTAGTGAATTCACCTCCTACAGAGCTGGAGTCACTGATTTATGTATCATGAGAGCAAACCCTGTTGCTGTCAAAATAAATGAATATGTGCTACAGCTGAATGGCATATCTGAAAAGCAAATAATGGTAACAATAAAACATTAACTCAATAAAACAACTTTTTTTTGTATTGCAATCTCTGCCAAAAAAACTGTAAAAAATATATGCCAAAGCATAGGGGCAATCCACCCCTAATGTTAGGGGCAAATCGCCCCTCAACCCCTGCCCCCATGCTTCGGCGTATATATGCTCTTTTTTTTAACTGTGGTGGTGAAATCACCTCCTACAGCGTTGGAGTCACGGCTTTATGTATCATGAGAGCAAACCCTGTTGCTGTCAGAATAAATAAACCCATGCTGCAGCTGAATGGAGTACCTGCAAATCAAATAATGGTTAACAATAAAACAAAGTAACATTACAGTATTACAGTAAGACATACTATTCCGGCAAAGAAAATACAATAAAACAAAGTAAAAATAAAACATTACAGTTAAACATAAAATACAGTAATAATAGATAGAGAACAATAGAAAGAGAAGAAAAATAAAACAACTATTTTTGGCTTTTTTTTGCACTTTTATTTTAACTGCAAATGTTCCAGATTAGAGTCTCTCAAAATGTGATGGCCATCTCTTCTTTCAAGACCCCGTGTTAGTGTGCCCTAGGACTGTGCAGTGCTATACCCTACGCTATTACTCCACTAGTGTGTGGTAGCCACGGAAACATTCACTGATGCAGAGACCAGGTTGGTCAGGACAGGGGGGACAATAATAATGGGTGTCACGCCTATATCAGAATTTTATGCAGCTACGACATCTTCTTTGGGGTGCTCTTTGGGCAGGGGTACCACTGAGGACTTCTGGAAAGTGCCTCTCATGCAGCTGGCTCACTGCATTTGCATTGGGAAGTTGGACCACAGCACCATCTGGAAACAGAAGGGCTGTGACAATCTCTTCCTGGAATTTTAGGAAGGATCCAGTTCATCCTGGTGCTTTGTATAGCACATAAGCGTTCAGCAGAGCCAATTGGAATAAATATACAGACACCTTTTTATACCAACGTCTGGCCTTAGGACAGCACCATCATCTGGTCATTGAAGTCCACCCCTCCCATGTTAAAGGTGGTATTCATAAAAATAGAGGGGCTCCACAACAACACTAGTCACCGCTGGAATTTCGACTGCTGTATCTGCGTAAACGAAGGACAGAACGGAAACATTCTGTATGTCCCTCCACTTCACAAAGTGGCACGCTTGTGTAATAATTGTCCACGTACAAGTGGTACCCCTTTCCAAATAAGGCCGACACCAAGTCCCAAACAATGTTGCCAGCACTCCCTATGTAGTCTGGGCAGTTGGGGGCTTCACAGTGCTGTCTTTTCCCTCGTAAACCCTAAAACTATATGTATAGCCTGTTGCCCTGTCACATAGCTTATACAACTTGACCCCATATCTGGCACGCTTGCTGGGCAGATACTATTTAAAAGACAAGCGGCCAAAATATTTAATCAGGGACTCATCAACACAGACAACTTGATTGGAAATAAACAAGGCTTTGAATTGTTGGTTGAAGTTGTTTACAAGGGGCCAAATTTTGTGGAGCCAATCGTATCCAGGGTCCCCCCAAGGATGACAGAGTGCATTGTCATTGAAATGCATGAACCGCAAAATCTGCTCATATCTAGTCTTTGCCATGGAAGCAGAGAACACGGGCATATGATGAATTGGGTCAGTGGACCAATATGACCGTAACCTACACTTTTTAGTAATGTCCATGAGGAGGGGATAGGTCCCCCGAAAGGTCTTAAATTCCGTCATACCATAATAGGTTTCCAGTCTTTGGCAAGGGTCAAATGGGGAGTAGCGGCAATGAATTGATCAGCATACAAATTGCTTTGGCCCACCATGATCTATAGAGATCTTCCATGAAAAACAGGGAATAAAAATCAAGTGACGTAAAATTGACTGATTCCACCTGAATTCCTGGTTGGTCAGTAAATGGGGTAAGTATGGGTGCTGCAGAAGACTCTATGGGCTCTACGGGCCTGTGTTCAAACTCCTGAAGACTGTGGGCCACTACTTGTGCTAGCCACTGCACCAGCTTGAACTGCACTTATGGGGCTCGCCACGTCACCAAGTTTTACTGCAGTGCTGGTTTGTCTACAACCAGGATATACTAAGCCGCTGGTCGGAGCTGTCTGTCAGGGTGCCGCTGCTCTCTAGCGGTTTTTGTAGAGAGGCTTCCCATTCGCTCTCATCTGTCATGCTCAGCAACGTGTAGGCCTCTTTACTAGCGTATCTCTGTTTGGACATTTGGCCTCTAGATTTACAGGTACAGCCATTATGACTCACAGGCAAAAGAGCACCTGGTTGTCAGACGGCTTCAATCGCTACCAAAAAAAGTAACTGTCATGCCACGATCGGATAATCCGGCGAACTTTGCTGCAGGACAGTCCGCTAGACTATGGAAATTAACGAACTTGCCCACACACGGAGTAAAGTCCGTTCATTTTGAACGTTACTCCAGGTAGATGGAACTAGCGAAGGAAGTCAATGTTGCGTCCTCCATCGGCGAGATTGACACCTCGTTAGCCCCGTCACCTAGTATGGATTTAAAGGGGAACCCCTACGCTGAAAAAACGGCATGGGGTCCCCCAAAGTCCATAGCAGACCCTTATCCGAGTGAGCGACCCCCCTCCTGAGCCGTATCAGGTTGTGTGCCCTCAACATGGGGGGGTGCTTTGGGGAAGGGGGGCCATGCGGCCCCCCGAAAGCACCTTGTCCCCATGTTGATCAGGACAAGGGCCTCTTCCCGACAACCCTGGCCGTTGGTTGTCGGGGGTCTGGGGCAGGGGGCTTATCAGAATCCGGGAGCCCCCTTTAATAAGGGGGCCCCCAGATTCCGGCTCCCTACCCAATGTGAATGAGTATGGGGTACATGGTACCCCTACCCATTCACCTGGGGAAAAAAGTGTACATAAAAAAAAAAAAACACAACACAGGTTTTTAAAATACTTTATTAGACAGCTCCAGGGGTCTTCTCTTCTTGCGTCTTCGGGGGTCTTCTCGCTGGACTCTTCTGCTCTTTTACTAGTGGCCGTCTTCTTCTGACTTCGGGGGTCTTGTCCCGCTCTCTTCAGGTTCTTCTTGCCGGGCCTCTGCTTTCTTGTGCCGTGCGTGTCTCCCCCCCCCCCATTTTTTTTGGGGCATGTCTCTATCAGCTTTGCACATTAAGGGACATTTTTGCCCATTCTTCTTTGCAAAATAGCTCAAGCTCTGTGAGATTGGATGGAGAGCGTCTGAACAGCAATTTTCAAGTCTTTGCACTAATTCTCTATTGAGTTTAGGTCTGGACTTTGACTGGTCAAATCTAACATATGAAAGTGCTTTGATCTAAACTATTCCATTGTAGCTCTGGCTGTATGTTTAGGGTTAATGTTCTGCTGGAAGGTGAACCTCCACCCCAGTCTCAAGTCTTTTGCAGACTCTAACAGGTTTTCTTCTAAGATTGCCCTGTATTTGGCTCCATCCATCTTCCCATCAACTCTGACCAGCTTCCCTGTCCCTACCGAAGAAAAGCATCCCCACAACATGATGCTGAGTGCACGACTAATAGTTGTCCTGTGGACAGATTCTCCCACCTGAGCTGTGGATCTCTGCATCTCCTTCAGAGTTACCATGGCTGCTTCTTTGATTAATGCTCTCCTTGCCCGGTCAGTTTAGGTGGACGTCCATGTCTTGGTAGGTTTGCAGATGTGCCATACTCTTTCCATTTTTGGATGATGGATTGAAGAGTGCCTTGTGAAATGTTCAAAGCTTGGGATATTTTTTTATACTCTAACTCTGCTTTAAATTTCTCCAACTTTATCCCTGACATGTCTGGTGTGTTCCTTGGCCTTCACAAAGCTGTTTGTTCACTAATGCCCCGTACACACGATACGAAAATCGTACGGAAAATACCGCTTTCGATGCGATCGTACGATAATCGGATCGTTAGTACAGAGCTTTCGAGAGCCGATTCGAACAGTACATCCGATATTATTCTATCGGACGTGCACGGAAATTTTTTTCGTACGATGCTAGATCGTACGATTTTCGTGTAATCAGTACAGCTATCGTTCGAAAATGCAATACAAATGCATTACAACACATGACATCACGTACGAATTTTTTTTATGTCGTGCGGGAATTTTCGTGACTTTAGTAAACTCATCAGATTCGATCTGAGATTAGCATGCAATAAAAAACGGACGTTCATTCGTCCGATAATCTCATCGTGTGTATGGGGCATAAGGTTCTCTAACAAATTTCTGGCAGCTTCACAGAACAGCTGTATTTATACTGAGATTAAATTACACACAGATGGACTCTAATCACTGATTAGGTGACTTCTGAAGGCAATTGCTTTCACTAGATTTTAGTTAGGGGTATCAAAGTAAAGGGGGCTGAATACAAATGCACACCACACTTTTCACATATTTATTTGTAAAAAAAAAATGAAAACCATTTATCATTTTCCTTCCACTTCACAATTAGGTGCCACTTTGTGTTGGTCTATCACAGTGGTTTCCAAACTGCGACCCTGGGGCCAGATGTGGCCCTTTGCTTGCCTCTATCCGGCCCTTGGGGCACTATTCCTTCCACAACTGACACTGATGATGGGGCACTGTTCCTCCCACTGACACCAAGGATGAGGTGCTTTTCCTCTCACTGATATCAACAATAGAGCACTATTCCTTCCACTAATACCAATGATGGGGCATTGTTTACTTCCACTTATGCTGTGGAGTTTTCTCCTCCCGCTGGCCACAGTCTGGGCCCCATAAAGTCTGAAGGACGTAAACTGGTCCTTTTTTTAGAATGTTTGGAGAACCCTGGTCTATCACATAAAAGCCTAATAAATACATTTACATTTTTGGTTGTAACATGTCAAAATATGGAAAATTTCAAGGATATAAATAATTTTTCAAGGCACTGTACACACACACCTGCCACTTTATTAGGTATAACCGTTCAATTGCTTGGTAACACAAATTGCTAATCAGCCAATCACATGGCAGCAACTCAATGCATTTGGACATCTAGACGCGGTGAAGATGACTTGCTGAAGTTCAAACAGAGCATCATAGTGGGAAAGAACGGGGATTTAAGTGACTTTAAACGTGGCATGGTTGTTGGTGCCAGACAGGCTGGTCTGAGCATATCTATCTATGCTTATCTACTGGGATTTTCACGCACAATCATCTGTAGGGTTTTCAGAGTATGGTCCAAAAAAGAGAAAAATATCCAGTGAGCGGCAGTCGTGTGGATGAAAATGCCTTGTTGATGTCAGAGGAGATGGGCAGACTGGTTTGAGATGATAGAAAGGCAACAGTAACTCAAATAACCACTCGTTACAACCAAGGAATGCAGAATACCATCTCTGAATGCACAACACATTGAACAATGAAGCAGTTGGGCTACAGCAGCAGAAGACCACACCGGGTGCCACTCCTGTCAGCTAAAAGGAAACTGAGGCTGCAATTCACACAGGCTCACTAAAATTGGACTTGTCTGGTCTGATTGAGTCTCGATTTCAGCTGCTACATTCAGATGGTAGGGTCAGAATTTGGCATAAACAACATGAAAGCATGAATCCATCCTGCCTTGTATCAACAGTTCAGGCTGGTGGTGTAATGGTGTGGGGGATATTTTCTTGGCACACTTTGGGCCCCTTAGTACCAATTGACCATGATTTAAATGCCACGGCAAACGTAAATATTGCTGCTGACCATGTCCATCCCTTTATGACTACAGTGTCCCCATCTTCTGAAGGCAACTTCCAGCAGGATAATGCACCATGTCACAAATTTAAAATCACCTCACCACTGGTTTCTTGAACATGACAATCAAGTCACTGTACTCCAATGGCCTCCACAGTCACCACATCTCAATCCAATAGAGCATCTTTGGGATGTGATGGAACAAGATATTTGCATCATATCTGTAGCAACAGCATGATGCTACCATGTCCATATGGACCAAAATCTCTGAGAAATGTTTCCAACACCTTGTTAAATCTTTTCCACAAAGAATTAAGGCAGTTCTGAAAGGCAAAAGGGGGCCCAACCCAGTACGAGCAAGGTGTACTTAATAAAGTGGCTGCTGAGTATATATGCACTGTATATGTAGTCTCAAGTTTAGTAGTAAAATGAACCTCAAGGTTTTCACTCTTATTTTGTCAGCAAAAAAATTCTTCTTGGTTTGCTCTTTTTAAAACTAGTTTCACATTGTTACTAGGGTTTGATTGACTTTACGGCTGTACCTCACAAATTGCCTCCCTGTCCAGCTACTTGTCATTATATTGAATCTGTATTGTGAATCTCAGGAATATATTAATGTAAAGGGGATTTGTCCTGTATATGTATGGCCGTGACAATAGATTCCTATTATGAGGGCTTGTGCCCTTACATGTGATGGCTTTTGTGGCATACTCGCCTTGGGACTCCAGAGAGAGGGCGGATCTAATTATCCTGGACCTTTACAGGCAGAAATAGAGTGCTTGTAGAGTGTGGGTGTGTGCCCTCACTTAAGATGGCCCCGCAGGACGCTAGGAACTCAGAGCGGGGCGTTTCTAAAGTTGTTGTTATAGTATATATGGCGGTGAGTCAGCACGCCGCCTGTGCCCCTGGAAGACGTTATCTCTAACGAAACGGCGTAGGGAGGAGCGGCGTGCTGACGTCACCGCTAAATTGTGCTGATCCCGGAAGCGACAGGCAGCGATATAGAAGCCAGCCGGCGAGATGTTTTTATGAATGCTCTAATTGATACATGTACCATGTAAGTGTGATTTTACATTTTTTTTATTAAATACTCTGGCAATATTAAACTAGAGTGGTTCTTTTCCTGTATTCACACGGTTGGAAACGAGTGGTGTGGCCGTAGGAGTATACTTCCAGCAGAGCGGAGTGTTTCTAAAGGATACACCCTCCATGCAGTCTGAGTCCTCCATGCAGTCCAATCTCTGATCGAGTGTCAATCTTTATGGCAATATCTGATCTCTTATATGGGATCAGAGCAGCTGGTAAGCGGCAGTGATTTTGGTGGTGGAAGATCCTATTTCTCTTTGTGACACTTTCTCATTGGTGCAGTGTGGTTTGACCACGGTGGAGATTATAAAGACTATATACATACCTTTATGGAGATGGACTAAATACCAAGTTTATGTAATATAGTGAAGCACTAATTTATTCATAATTATTTTTTTTTTTCTTTTGTTTTATATTGCGGAGAAAGGTTTAATAATTTATATTCACAAGTACTTTCAACCGCCTTTGGGTTCATTATTATAGCGCAGCTTTTTGGTATAAAGTTATTATTAATGTGGGTATCTCACGTTTAAGTTGCAGCTCTGTATAGTTCTGTTAAATAATTTTTTCAATATTTAATATTTTTATTTTCAGCACTTTGTTAGCAAATTGGCTTTGTAGACAGCGCTGTATCATTATACCTTTTTAGTAGGAGCATTCTCATTATGCAAGGGCCGCTGTTACATCAAAACCAATTTCGCTAGTTTTCTAGCACTGTGGCGTATTTTCTTCAAATTTACATTGTCTTTGAAATATCTGGAGAGTTAACTTTAAAGTAGAAGGATGACTACACTATGGGCATTAAAATATTTACATATTCTTAACAAGCAGCAAATGAGCTTTAAACAATGTACTCACTTACCTTTCTTGCTGCAGACACTGTGCAGCAATTCATCCAACACATATTTCAGTAACTTGAGTCACTTTGTGGCCTTCAGACTGTTTCATGAATAATATCCATACTTTATAGAGAAGGTGCCTTATTCACATAATATTAATACAAGTTCACATAAAGGCTACTAGCCACATACCATTGCCAAAATATCACAAATGTCCCTACATTTAAAGGCTTCACAATTGCTTTGAGAGACAAACACAGAGACAGGCTTTATAAAATGTATGTGTATAATTAAAATATTATTAAATAATTATTGGTGACTCTTAAAACAACAAACTTTTAGGTGAAACATGATGTGTAGTCATATTACAAACTTTCTCAATTTCTTTACATTTCTTCTTAACAGTTCAGAGTATACATGCTGATAGAATGTGCTACTTTTCTAACTGAATCCCCAGAGCTGAAAGACTGTAGTTGATAACTCATTCTGGAAAAGCTATCCAATCAGTAGCCCCCCCCTTTAGTAATCCAAAGTCCATACAATACAGACAGTGATTATTTAAAACAGGATTTTTGGACTCATGTAAACTCCTTTTTTTGTCAACCATACCACCCTCCTACTACCAAGCATGCCTCAGAATTGTAGCAAAGCAATACCGAGAGAGCATGATTACAAACACAAAACACAAGAGGGGGGAAGAAGGGGGACAGGTGTTCCTCAATGGACTACAAGAAAAAGGACAAAATTACCAAATCACTGTACTTTCTCATTCTTTGAAGGACAAACACAGAAAGTCTTAACCTTCGGGATATCCAAAAGCAGCCTAAATGAGGGTTTGGCAACACAGCTAACAATTGCCAAAAGGTCCAACAAACAACAGAAAACTAGGTGCTGCAGCTCAAAAAGCCGCCTAAAGAACCTTATGCCCGAACCTGGCATCAGGCGAGGCCAAAACTTCCACATGGCAGAACTAAGAACGTATAAACAGAAGAACAGTCTTGGGAAACAGTTGCCTGGCATTTAAAAACTGCTCACTGCCCTGGTAGAGTGAGCTTTAACAGGAAAGGGGGAATCTGATCCTTGAGACCATGAGCTTGAATTAAAGGTCTCTTTGGGTTCTATGTGGCTCTTTGCAACAGGAACAGCAGTATACAGGTGATGTCAATGCGCTGTCCCACAGTGTGAACCCTTTCCATGGCATCGCTCGTGGGAAACAGAAATATAGTGCTGAGCAACCTGCTGGCCTCCTCACTAAGTGAGTCTTCAAAGACAAGGCAAGTGCAGAGGCAATGCCAATGCCACTGGACCTGGAAGATGCTCTGCAGCTAACCTAACCTGAACCGAGTCTATATAGCATCCCACATGGGAACCTATGCCCCAAGGTAATTTCAAGTCTAGACTTGCAATACCCATTCCAGCAGGGCCTGGATACAGTAAGGTCTAAAAGCCAGGCTGAGAACAATCACGCCAGATAGCTGTAAATCGGAGGTGAAAGATTTCAGCAGCCCTTGTAAATGCAGTATGAGTCTTGATTAAAGTAAAAAGTGAAGAAGAAAAAAAAAATCGCTATATAAATCACAGGTTAGCCTTTAAAATTTCAGAGCTAAAATTAGAAAAAAAAAAACCTGTTCCTAAGACACCAGCATAAAACTGAGGCATACTAGGTGTAGGATGGGTTACCCTGGGATGGCCTACAGTTTTTTTTTCCTGTTTGTCAGTGTCCAACCCTCTTATAGGTGGCAGTATAACCTGGATATTAGGACTTCTTGTTTCACCTTTCTGCCAATACCTGACACATTTATGTAAAACCTCTATGCAGTATTTTTTACCTATCATGTGCTCTTAGGCTTTTAAAGTATCCATAGTACCCAGTTATTTTGGACAATGGGAGGGAACCCCCACAAACATTAAAAAAGATAAATACTCCATACAAGTAGTGTTCTTAGGAGAATGTAACTCAAGACTTCAATGCTAACATCCAAGCTTTTCTGCTTTGGTGTTATATTTTTTTCTGCCATGCCAGACCCATTGATAATATTGTTTTTTGAGCCTTATGCCGTGTACACACAAGCGTTTTTTCCGACGGAATTCCGCTCAAGCTGTCTTGCATACACACGGTAACATCAAATTCCGACCGTCAAGAACGCGGTGATGTACAACACGTACGACGGGACTAGAAAAGGGAAGTTCAATACCTAGTGGCCAATAGCTTCCGTCTCGTACATGATTAAGAGCATGCGTCGTTTTTGGTACGTCAGAACAGCATAAAGACGAGCGGTTTTCCAAATAGGCATTGGTTCCGTCAGAAAAAAAGAAAAACATGTTCTCTTTCTAGGTCCGTCAGAATTTTCGACGTAAAAAGTCCTTTGGGACATACACACGATTGGAATATATGATGAAAAGCTCCTGTTGGACTTTTTCTGTCGGAAATTCCACTCGTGTGTACACGGCATTTGCATTTTGCACACAACAGCAAAAGACAATAAACATACCAGTAAAAATAAGAGCATTTACATTTTGGGTACAACAGACACTTCTACAGCTGGCACAAGCATAAGGTAAATAATTTGATCTTTACTACCTTACAGTAGTATCAAAACACAGGCATAGGTGCAGATGTCTTTTGAAAAATATCCAATCCCTTCAAAAAATTATATTCATCAAGCAGCTTAAAGGATAAGTTCACCCTTTAAAAAAAATAAAAATAAATGCACATCTTTTTGCATAAAGTTTTTTTTTTACCTACAGCAGATCACGGGTGCCATGCAAGTCTCCTGCAAACTTGTCAGTGTATCTGCCTGTCATATGCACACTGACAAGAAACAATGAACTAGAGCAGAGCGCCCTGGTAGTTCATTGAGAACTACAAGCTGACAGTTGCAAAGGCTGTTGGTACTTGCAGTTTTCCATTCTGAAAATTCTGTGAATAAATGTTGCGCCTGGTGGGTGGAGCCCCACACGGCTGCATTTTTCTTAAATAGTGAAAAAAGTCAAAGAAATCCAAAAAAGAGCAAGAAATCCAAAACTATGAGCCACGTTTACATACATAAGCTATTAACACAATTTATAAATATGTAAGAGGTTGCACGGCTTTAAAAAAAAAAAAAAAACACTTGAGAAATATGTCTGTTTATACATTAACAATAAAGAGGAGAAAGGCTTACTACAATATCTTTCACTGGATACCAGAAAGTAATTCTGTTTCCACAGGATATTGTCTCCCCCTGCATCAGAACTATTATTACGTTCAGTTCTTATAAAAAAAGAAAAATTAAAGAGTATCAAAAGCCAAAACATTTTTTTTTAGTTTTGAATAGAGAAGGGGATGGTTAAAACCCCAGGTTCTTCTTATCTGTTGGTGTTCCTTTAGGCTCGGTTCATACAGGGGGCGATGCGAGGCGACACGACTTGCCTCGCCGCGACCTGCCGCGACCTCAGCGGCGACTTGCAAATGACTTCTGTATAGAAGTCAATGCAAGTCGCCCCGAGGTCGCCCAAAAGTAGTACAGGAACCTTTTTTCTGAGTCGGAGCGACTCGAGTCGCTCCTCTTAGAACGGTTCCATTGTACAGAACGGGGGCGACTTGTCAGGTCGCGGCACGGCAAGTCGTGTCGCCTCGTGTCGCCCCCTGTGTGAACCGGCCCTTAGGGAAACTTCTCTTCATTTCCTGGAAACACATGTAGTCAGAGGGAAGCTTTCCAAAGTGAAGAAATTGCCCCCACACACCACAAAAAGTCCTTCAGATCTGTTCTGGATGCTTTTCTGCATGAGCGGTTCTATTGCTTTTTTTATGCGTTTTACCACATTCCAGTACATTTCTGTACAGGAAAAAAAGCCCCATGTTGCATTTTTTTTTACTGGAACTGAAAAGCATTGCACTGGTGTGAACTGTTACACTGGAACCCACATAACCTACGTCCATACCTTTTTGATGCAGAAAAAAGCACTGCACTGCATGTGGTGCACACGGGCCCTTAGAGCATCAAATACGCTGACCTTAAAACATCATCAAAAAAGCATTGACAGTAGGATAAATGAGTTCCAATGGCATAATTCACACCAGTGCAGTGCATTCCAGTGCTTTTCAGTTCCAGAAAAAAAGGATGTTGCTTTTTTCCTGCACAGAACTGTACTGGAATGCAGTAAAAAGCTTTAAAAAAAAAAACCCATCTAGGATTCAACCAGAAATGTATAAAAAAAATGCAGTTATCGCTCGTGCAGAAACGCATCCAGAATGAATCTGGAGGTTTTTCTGGTGTGAATGGGCATTGAAACAGTTATCATAAAGGATACACACATTAGAAGATTTCCTGTCAATTCCTATTCTGGTAACACTTTTAAAAGTTTGCAATTCCAGAGAGGGTGAATCTGCCCAGTGGGACACAAACAGCAATAAAAAACTAACTGGGGTTCTAACCCTTTCCTATTCCATCCAAAACTTTAAAAAGCTTTGTCATTATATAAACGGTAGCACATAAATATTATTTGCTTGATTTTATAAGCCTCCATACAATTTAGGTTCACTGCTCCATTAAAATCAGATAACCCAAGTCTGACACACAGCATTGCTCAATCTGTGTGTCTTCAACAAGCTGTCCATCATAGATCCATGCTAAAGTGAGCGTGTGACGAAAATGCTGAATCTGGGGGGGTTAAGCATAGTTTATGCTCCAGGCATTTCCTCGCCAAATTTGGAGTAGTAAGCTGACTGTTTTGCTGGAATCAAGACCTGCAAGAGAGACAAAGTACACATATGAGAGACAAGATTATAGGCCGTGTTGTAATATGGGTTCATGGCCAACAGCAAGAGCATCAGAATAAAAAACAAACAAAAAAAAAAAAAACAACTTGTGACTGCACTTCATATTATGTCAAGAGAAATGTCCTTATTCAAACACACAGGCCTTTTATCAGTACAGGCCCAACAATGATGCTAGTACCACAAAGCTTTTTTTAAATAAACGGGAGGGATATAAGGTTTTTTTTTATGTGCAGAACAGTCCAACGTGTTTCGCCCATATGTCGGGCTTCTTCAGGGGATGCTGTCCAGTTTTGAGGTACAAGCTTTCTATCAAGAAAAACAAATTGCTTTTTTCCATATTGTATTCTTGATCTGTTGCCAGTCTTGGATACAAATACTTGGGGCTGTAGACAGCGTTCTCAATCCCTTGGAACTAAGTCCACTGCAGAACTTGTTTTTGTACATTGACTTTTTTCAACATACTTTTTGTTCTTCAGTTTAGAATTAAAGTTTCCTCTCTGATATCATCTGATACAAAAAAGAGGGGGAGAGGGTGGGACTTTAGATAAGGTGCATGGGGTAGAGCCAGACAAAACCATTTACATATGTAAAAATGTATATTCTTTATTAAACCAAAGATAGGGCATGGATCAACCCATATAAATGCATAATAGCACATTGGCATATAAAGTACAAAGTATCAACATACATATTGAGGATAGTCACCAACATGACACCGAAAGTAAATATTGTACATCACAGTCCCCCAAATGGAGTAGACATAATATTATATCAGGATGGTTTTATTGCTTTAACATTATATTTATTATATTAGATAATGTTATGTCTACTCCATTTGGGGGACTGTGATGTACAATATTTACTTTCTGTGTCATGTTGTTGACTATCCTCAAAATGTATGTTGATACTTTGTACTTTATATGCCAATGTGCTATTATGCATTTATATGGGTTGATCCATGCCCTATTTTTGGTCTAATACAGAATATAATTTTTTACATATGTATATGGTTTTGTCTGGCTCTACCCCACGCACCTCATCTAAAGTCCCACTCTCCCCCCCCCCTCTTTTTTGCATAAGCAACCAGGGATGGAGGCGCAATATTCTCCATTGTGTCTCATTCAAAGTCCCACATATTCCCTTTTTTCTTTGATACATCTGATATATCTTAATATACATATATTTTTTAGCCGGTCTTCTTATTCACCCTGTGGCCGCCTGTCACATATGGTCCGCTTGATACAGACAACCGTCTGAAAATTGTGGCAGTGTTTGGATCTACTATAGGAGATATAGGTAAGAGGCATCGCCACCGATACTAGAGACGTATATGCATGTAATATGTTATGTATTTAAATAAATGTAGCACTGTGCAATATATATGATATGCAACTCTAAACGAAGAGAGAGCTTGTACCTCAAAACTGGACAGCATCACCTGAAGAAGCCTGACATATGGGCGAAACATGTTGGGAAGTCCATCTTACAGTGCTGTATTACATTGTACTTGCTAACTGCTATAACTTTTAACAATTTTTTATTTTGGTTTTCAAAATAAAAAAACTTTTAAATATTATATTTGCAATTTATTCTGCATCTAAAAAAAAACCTTATATCCCTCCTGTTTATTTACCAATTTCAGGGATGTGGTGCCAAAAAAGTTGATAGATCCATGATCAAAAAACCTTTCTCTAAAGCTTTTTTTTAGCAGAAGCCTAAAAAAAGACCAGGCAGGGATGGAGAGAAGGAAGTGGGAAGAGTCCTACCTTACACATTCAATTGTGAATGTAAATTTGAGTTTGAATTTGAGTTCCTGAGCACTATAAAAACATGTTTTGTCAACACAGCAGCGGAAGCCTGGTACACACTATACGTTTTTTTATTGTTCAACCCCAAAAAATAAAAAACCTGTCAGCTTTGGTTAGAGCTGCTGTACTAAATATGTAAAGTTAGTGCAGCAATCTCCCCAGCTGAGCTGTTATGATCTGACAGGGGGATGGCCCACCCACCAGAACACTTCGGTCAGCGCTCTCTGCTGTAGGCTGAGAGCGCTGATCGGGAGTCGACCGTCTGCTGGTTTTCCAGCATGCTCATCCGACAGACCTACATACACATGGGCCGAATCTCGGCTGTTTTTTTTTTGTATGTCTCCCGACATTTGGCCCATGTGCACCAGGCTAACCAGCAACCAGGTAAGCATGTGGAAAAAAAAAACAGTTGAGCTCTGAGTTCTTTCCAAATATAAAATGTTCACATACAATGCTTAAGTTACCTGACGTGTAAAAATATTTTTTAAAAAGATGTATCATTTCATTTTTAACGTAATTGAATTAAAAATTGTATGTTCCTTTTGGAGCATTCGTAAATGCTGGCAGACATATCAACAGTATATTCTCTTACATGACCTCCTTACCTCATTATGGATATAGGAGTCACAGCCATAACACCAGACAGACAAGTCAGAGAAGCTGAGTACAAGACTATGACCAGACGAAACTCCATGAGATATCATGTGCTGAGAGACATACCTCCCACACAGAACCTGAAAGACAGAAATGAACCGTCACTTTACAGCATGAGATATCCACCATTTATCAGCTGAGAGGGAGACCTTCCTCACCACATAACATGTCAGGCACACCCAGTTCTCTATGTCTGTACCACAAGCAGCACACGGCTGTGTCACCTCCAGCCCACAAGGGGGCAGCTCACACACTGACTCCAGATGAGGACACCAGGACAGTGGCGTCACTGTAAACATCTCTCCCTGGAAATGAGAAATGGAAAGTGAGACAAATGAAAAATGCTTATTGTAAATAGCCAAGTTACATGAAGCATAAAGAAAACTTTCAGCAAGATTAAATACTCAGGATTTTTATTGCAATTGCGCTGAATGTTACTAATCAGTTCCCAGCAGCAGAGTCTTAAAATCAAGGCATTTGCTGATTATGGGGGCTTGCAAAGTGTGTGCAAGTGACAGTTGATTGCTGGGAGGGAACAGAATATTACTAAATATAAAGCTCATTCAATTAGGATACGTGTAGGATACCATTGCTATCCACTCCTCCTGAAAATTCTATATGCCTGGTTGTCATTCAATTAGGATACATGTAGGATGCCAGTGCTATCCACTCCTCCTGACAATTCTATATGCCTGGTTGTCATACTTTGGAGTTATTACTTTCTGAATGAATGCCCCTGAACAAGTATAGATATAAAGATTTCTGTCTTTTCCCTGACTTTTGTTACATGCGGTTTGAAGTCTATGCACAGCTAGGCAACAAGCATTTAAAGGAGACCATAGTGACAGACTGCATATTCCTCTAATGATAGGGATACCTTACCAAACTATATAGCAAAACAAAGTTTGTAAAACAGTATGGATGGATATGATTATTTACATCAAAGCCCAACCGAAGTCTCTTTGAAAAGGACAACAGAGTTGAAATGGTAAGTGCTGCAAGTCTTACTATTGCAGTGGTCTTCAGCTGTAGAGTACAGGCTCTATGGCCTCTGAATCTTCTTTAACACATAAACCAACCGTGAGACTTGCAGCAATTACCGGTCCACTACATTGAAGTGTAGACCTCAACTGGCCTTTACATTCTTTATTTAAGGTATGCAGTAGAACATAACAGTATGGCATACCATAGTTGATGAAATCCATCAATAGACATTAATACAACCACAGAGAATCAATAGCTATCAACAAAATAACAGACAAGGTTTTAGCACAGTAATATAAAGCATCTAAAAACCAAGGGCTGTAGCCTCTCCAACAAATATATGCTGTAGTGTGGTGGAAGACAAACAAAGAAACTTAGTTGACATGAACATACCGGAAAAAAAAAGAAAACCACTAACTAGCAGGTACTGAACCACTGTTAGGTAGGGAGAAAAACATGGACGTTACACGATATAAGGCCCTTAGCCTCATCCTCACAGTAGCTACACAACACATCAACACATACCGAGTGGCTTTTTCTGTGTAATGGGGAAATAGGACGACACCCTAGCTCAGTGGATCTCAAATCCTGCCCTAAGGACCCACTAACAGGCCAGGTTTGCAAGATAACTGAAATACATGACAGGTGATATCATTTGCTGCTCAGTGATTGCAGTATTCTAGTCTGCATCTCCCCAAGGTAATACTTAAAATCTGGCCTGTTGGTGGGTCCCGAGGGCAAGAGTTGAGAACCACTGTCCTAGGTGACTGGGAAGGGAGTAAAAAGAAAAAATAAAGGAAGAAAACGAGTAAGGAGTAGGGAAGGAGGGGAGGGGAGTAAGGGAGGTGCTGAGCTTCGGCAAAGTCTACGGCGCAAGGTGTCGAAATCCCATGAAGGGTTCAGCTTAAGAATAAGTCAAATATTGATACAAGAACCAGAACATGTCCCAGATAATAATCACACGAGAAAGAGTGTTACCATGTCCTTTTAAAGAGAAACTGAACTCTGAAAATTGTGCCCTCCAAAAAAGAAGGCTGAGGACAAAGTACTATAGAACTAGTCAGCAGAATTGTTGCGATCTCTCTGTAGCTGCTCTTTCCTCATTACTATGGTCCCGTGCCTTGCACTCACTGTGTGAAGGAAGGCATCTTGGTAGAGGAAGGTTTTTGACCCTTCGTATCACAGCCTTTGGCAAGGAAAACAGTGAGCAGTATAATAGTGGCATCACCAATTCTCACTCCGAATCTTCTAATACTAGCAGTGAGAGGCCAGTGAGTGTCTTGGATCTCACACTGTAGATAAAATGAGGAAGTGGGTACAGGAGTGCCTAGGCACCCTCATATAACAAGAAGTGCACGTCTATATTTCAGGAGGGATTCCAGACAAAGGGTACATTTTTGAAGGTACTGTTTGGGCACAATTAATGTTACTGGATGTTACCTAAGCAAAGCCCAAAAGGTGCAATACACTTTATCATACAGTAAGTATAAACACAGAACACCTTCAGACAATACCAGGAGGCCCCAGTAGCAGACTGTCCTTCTCCTACATTGAAGATCATGGAATAGAGATCAATGTGACCAGCTCTTTCAATTAACATGTATAGTTCAGAATCAAACAAGCCAGGAATAGTCTTCATATATTTCTTGAGGGTTATTGTTGATAAATATTACTGTCCCATTTGAAGTAATCCAAATCACATTCTCAATTAAGTAGTTGACCATTATTTGCTCAGACACCCTGTGCCCCTAATAGACACAGGGTTACTTAGATATAAGAGGGGCGTTTGGAGCCATTTCTTAACCTCTCTAAAGTAAGCTAGGTTCCATGAGCCCCCATCCAAAAGTGACTCCCATCACAATAACTATTAGTCGTGCTGTCCACAAATCTGGCCTTTATGGAGGAGTGGCAAAAAATAAAGCCATAGTTAATAGAAAGCCATAAAAAGTCCTGTTTGCAGTTTGCGAGAAGCTATGTGGGGGACACAGCAAACATGTGGAAGAAGGTACTCTGGTCAGATGAGACCAAAATTAAAAACTTTTTGGCCTAAAAGCAAAATGCTATGTGTGGTGGAAAACTAACATTGCACATCACCCTGAACACATCATCCCCACCGTGAAACATGGTGGAGGCAGCATTATATTGCGGGGATGCTTTTCCTCAGCAGGGACAGGGTAGCTGGTCAGAGTTGATGGGAAGATGGACAGAGCTAAATACAGGGCAATCTTTGAAAAAAAAACTGTTAGAGTCTGCAAAAAAATGAGACTGGGGCAGAGATTCACCTTCCAGAAGGACAATGACCCTAAACATATAGCCAGAGCTACAATGGAATGGTTTAGATCAAAGCATATTCATGTGTTAGAATGACCTAGTCAGAGTCCAGGCTTAAATCCAATAGAATATCTGTGGAAAAGACTTGAAAATTGCTGTTCACAGATGCTCTCCATCCAATCTGACAGAGCTTGAGCAATTTTGCAAAAAAGAATGGGCAAAAATGTCACTCTCTAGATGTGCAAAGCTGGTAGAGACATCCCCAAAAAGATGTGCAACTGTAATTGCAGCGAAAGGTGGTTCTACAAAGTATTGAATCAGGGGGGCTGAATACAAATGCACACCACACATATTTATTTGTAAAAAAAATTGAAAACCATTCGTCATTTTTCTTCCACTTCACAATTATGTGCCAATTTGTGTTGGTTTATCACATAACATTCCAATAAAATACATCTACATTTTTGGTTGTAACATGACAAAATGTGGAAAATGTCAAGGGGTATGAATACTTTTTCAAGACACTGTATCTCCAGTGGGATTAATGAAGGAAAGTGAAAGTGCATTAGCTGCACTTTTGCTTTCACACTCTATGGTGCTAAACTGGTGATCTGATGAATCATTGATATGCTGTGGATTTTCTGCTCTTAACCCCTTTAACTTACAGTTAACAGCTTTTGCTATGTGATCTGTGCATTGCCAGTCACGGGTCACATAATGCCTTTTTCTAGTCGAGTGAAGTGGAAGAGACAGAAACTACATCCTGAAACCATGGAACCAGTTGGTAAACATTTATGGTGAAAGAGTCCAGAATAGTTACAATGAGCCAGAATGGTCCTAACAGGCAATAAAAGTGTCAGAACTTACAGAGTATTCCAGTGAAGAGTTCACGTCTAGCTGGTGACATGAGGCTGAGCAACCACCACCAGCTTCCGAGAGTAGATTTTCCTCCAGGTGAGTATCTTGAGACTACAGAAACAGGGAAGACAAAGGGACAGAAAGTGTGAATGGAGGAGTGAGAAAGAGGAGGGAGTGGAGGATGAATTGAGATGGTAGTGAGTGAAGAGGGGACCGAGAGAGAGTAGGGATGAGTAAGGGGAGGACTGAGAGAGGAAGGCGAGTAAGCGGAGAAGTGAGAGAGAGGAAGGAGTGAGTGAGGGAGAGGAGTGAGTGAAGGAGTGGCAGATGGGAATGAGTGAAGCGGGGAGTGAGAAAGTAGGGATGAGTAAGGGGCGGAGAGAGAGAGGAAGGGGTGTAAGCAGAGAAGTGAGAGGAGAGGGAGTGAGTGAGGGGTGGAGTGAGGGAGAGGAGTGAGTGAAGGGAGGGGTGAGAGAAAGTAGGGATGAGTAAGGGAAGGAGTGAATGAGGTAAGGCATGAGTGTGGGAGGAGAGAGGCGAGGGGAGGAGTAAGAGAAAGAGGAGGGAGTGAGAGAAAAGCCAGAGAGAGGAAGGCAAAGAGAGAGAAATAGGGGGAAAAAAAGAGTAAGAGAGTAAGGACGACAGAAAATAAGAGTAATAAAATGATAAAAAGAGAAAGAGGGAAAAGAGTGAAATAAGAAAAAGCTGAAAGAAAGTGTATTGAGACAGCAAGTGATAAAATATGAATACACAGAACACGAGCGGTGTTCAGTATTAACACTCACAGAAGTTTCCACTGAACTGTCAGCCACTTGCTGCACTAGAGGAAATATCTTCTTTCTAGCCCCACCAGCAGGTTCACTGTCACCATCACTAATGCTGGTGGTTGATGTGTTTTTACTATCTTCTAGCTTCAAGTCTCTAAGGAGTTCATTCATAGAGCTTTCTCCCCGGTCATCAGACATCAAAATATCTGGCGTTCTTTCCAAAACCTGGACTTCAATGACTGTTCCCAGTGACTTGCCTTTATTGGAACCGAAGTGCACTGAATTTTGTCCACGACTGTAGTAGGCTGACTGTTTTGCTGGAATCAAGACCTGCAAGAGAAATACAAAGTACACATATGAGAGAAAGGATTATAGGCCATGTTGTAATATGGGTCCATGGCCAAAGGTAGCACCATCAAAATAAAAAATATATATTTGTAACTGGACTTCGTATATATTATGTCATGAGAAATATCCTAATGCAAATGCACAGGCCCTTTATCAATACAGGAACAGGTGCATCAAAGATATTACCTCCCGTGTAATGTCTGATGAGCCTCAAGAACATGGCACTCATCCTGGGAAGTGTCTGAAAACCTCCATGTACAATCCATGAAAAAAGGGAGATAGGCTAGTGCCATGGAGGTCTGCAAAAACATTGTTTTATTAATGCAGGTGAACAATATTCAAAAAAGCCAACGCGTTTCAGCCATCATTTGTATAAATAAAACAATGTTTTAGCCAACAATGTTTTAGCCAAACTCCATTGCACCAGCCTTTCTCTCTTTTTTCACCTTTATCAGTACAAGCACAATCATGATGCTAGTGCCACAAAGTTGTTGTTTTTTAGCAGAAGCTTTTTGACTTCTGACTCTCTCTCTTTATACACATACCAAGCACGGAGGGAGAGAAGGAAGTTGGAAGAGTCAGAACATACACATTCAATTATGAGTCTAAATTAGAATTTAAGTTCCTGAGTGCTATAAAAACATGCTTTGTCAACACAGCAGCTAAGAGGAACCAGGTAAACATGTGAAAAAAAACAACTGAGCTCCATATTCATTCTAAATATATACAGTGCCTTGAAAAATTATTCACACACCTTGAAATTTTCCACATTTTGTCATGTTACAACCAAAAACTTAAATGTATTTCATTTTCAATCTATGTGATAGACCAACACAAAGTGGCAGATAATACTGAACTGGAAGGAAAGTTTTTACAAATAAATATCTGAAAAGTGCTGCATGCATTTGTATTCAGCCCCCCTGATTCAACACTTTGTAGAACCACCTTTCATTGCAATTATAGTTGCAAGTCTTTTTGGAGATGTCTATACCAACTTGGCACATCTAAAGAGTGAAAGGTTTGCCCATTCTACTTACAAAAATAGCTCAAGCTCTGTCAGATTGGATATAGAAGGTCTGTAAACAGCAATTTTCAAGTCTTGCCACAGATTCTCAATTGGATTTAGGTCTGGACTTTGACTGGGCCACTCTAACACATGAATATGCTTTGATTTAAACCATTCCATTGTAGCTCTGGCTGTATGTTTAGGGTCGTTGTCCTGCTGGAAGGTGAACCTCCGCCTGAGTCTCAAGTCTTTTGCAGACCCTAACAGGTTTTCTTTAAGATTGCCCTGTATTTAACTACATCCATCTTCCCATCAACTCTGACCAGCTTCCCTGTCCCTGCTATAGAAAAGCATCCCACAACATGATGCTGCCACCACCATGTTTCACGGTGGGGATGGTGTGTTCAGGGTGATGTGCAGTGTTAGTTTTCCACCACACATAGCACTTTGCTTTTAAGCCAAAATGTAAAATTTTGGTCTCATCTGACATGTTGGTTGTAATATGACAAAATGTGGAAAATTTCAAGGGGTATGAATACTTTTTCAAGGCACTGTAAATATAAAATGTTTATGTTGAATGCTTAAGTTACCTGACACGTAAAAATATTTTTTAAAAAGCTGTACTTTTTCATTTTTAACATAACAAAGAAAACATATAAAGAAATGGTATGTTCCTTTTGGGGCATTTGCTGGCAGACATATCAACAGTATATTGTCTTACATGACCTCCTTACCTCATTATGGATATAGGAGTCACAGCCATAACACCAGACAGACAAGTCAGAGAAGCTGAGTACAAGACTATGACCAGACGAAACTCCATGAGATATCATGTGCTGAGAGACATACCTCCCACACAGAACCTGAAAGACAGAAATGAACCGTCACTTTACAGCATGAGATATCCACCATTTATCAGCTGAGAGGGAGACCTTCCTCACCACATAACATGTCAGGCACACCCAGTTCTCTATGTCTGTACCACAAGCAGCACACGGCTGTGTCACATCCAGCCCACAAGGGGGCAGTTCACACACTGAGTCCAGATGAGGACAACAGGACAGTGGCCTCACTGTAAATATCTCTCCCTGGAAACAAGAAATGGAAAGTGAGACAAAAGAACAATGCTAATTGTTAATAGCCAAGTTACATGAAGCATAAAGAAAACTTGTAATGATTACATTTACTGTGTACAAAGTACAAAATCACCACAATGAATGACAGTAAGTTTCTTGCAGTTCACCCAACGCGTTTCAGAGTATCTATAGCTCCTTCTTCAGGGTCCCCTTACTATAAAATATGTCTATAAACTATTTGAGTGCCCTTTTGTTGTTTAGTCAATTTGGATGTGGCACCTTACAGAGACATCCTCACCGATATAATTATTACTTTGGAGGTATTACTTTCTGAACGAATGTCCTTGAACAAGTATACAGTGCCTTGCGAAAGTATTCGGCCCCCTTGAACTTTTCAACCTTTTGCCACATTTCAGGCTTCAAACATAAAGATATAAAATTTTTATTTTTTGTGAAGAATCACCAACAAGTGGGACACAATTGTGAAGTGGAACGAAATCTATTGGATATTTTAAACTTTTTTAGCAAATAAAAAACTGAAAAGTGGTGCGTGCAAAATTATTCGGCTCCTTTACTTTCAGTGCAGCAAACTCACTCCAGAAGTTCAGTGAGGATCTCTGAATGATCCAATGTTGTCCTAAATGACTGATGGTGATAAATAGAATCCACCTGTGTGTAATCAAGTCTCTGTATAAATGCACCTGCTCTGTGATAGTGTCAGGGTTCTGTTGAAAGCGCAGAGAGCATCATGAAGACCAAGGAACACACCAGGCAGGTCCGTAATACTGTTGTGGAGAAGTTTAAAGCCGGATTTGGATACAAAAAGATTTCCCAAGCTTTAAACATCCCAAGGAGCACTGTGCAAGCGATCATTTTGAAATGGAAGGAGTATCAGACCACTGCAAATCTACCAAGACCTGGCCGTCCCTCTAAACTTTCAGCTCAGACAAGGAAACGACTGATCAGAGATGCAGCCAAGAGGCCCATGATCACTCTGGATGAACTGCAGAGAACTGCAGAGAACTACAGCTGAGGTGGGAGAGTCTGTCCATAGGACAACAATCAGTCGTACACTGCACAAATCTGCCCTTTATGGAAGAGTGGCAAGAAGAAAGCCATTTCTCAAAGATATCCATAAAAAGTCTTGTCTAAAGTTTGCCACAAGCCACCTGGGAGACACACCAAACATGTGGAAGAAGGTGCTCTGGTCAGATGAAACCAAAATCAAACTTTTTGCCCACAATGCAAAACGATATGTTTGGCGTAAAAGCAACACAGCTCATCACCCTCAACACACCATCCCCACTGTCAAACATGGTGGTGGCAGCATCATGGTTTGGGCCTGCTTTTCTTCAGCAGGGACAGGGAAGATGGTTAACATTGAGGGGAAGATGGATGCAGCCAAATACAGGACCATTCTGGATGAAAACCTGTTGGAGTCTGCAAAAGACCTGAAACTGGGACGGAGATTTATCTTCCAACAAGACAATGATCCCAAACATACAGCAAAATCTACAAAGGAATGGTTCACAAATAAACGTATCCAAGTATTAGAATGGCCAAGTCAAAGTCCAGACCTGTATCCAATCGAGAATCTGTGGAAAGAGCTGAAAACTGCTGTTCACAAACGCTCTCCATCCAACCTCACTGAGCTCGAGCTGTTTTGCAAGGAAGAATGGGCAAGAATTTCAGTCTCTCGATGTGCAAAACTGATAGAGACATACCCCAAGCGACTTGCAGCTGTAATCGCAGCAAAAGGTGGCTCTACAAAGTATTAACGCAAAGGGGGCCGAATAATTTTGCACGCCCCACTTTTCATTTTTTTATTAGTTAAAAAAGTTTCAAAAATCCAATAGATTTCCTTCCACTTCACAATTGTGTCCCACTTGTTGGTGATTCTTCACAAAAAATAAAATTTTTATATCTTTATGTTTGAAGCCTGAAATGTGGCAAAAGGTTGAAAAGTTCAAGGGGGCCGAATACTTTCGCAAGGCACTGTAGTTCTGGCTTTTCCCTGACTTTTGTTACATGCTGTTTGAGGTCAATGCAATGCCAGGCAACAAGCATTTGAAGGAGACCATAGTGACAGACCGCATATTCCTCTAATGATAGGGATACCTTACCAAACTATTTAGTAAAACTATGTTTGGAAAACAGTATGGATGGATATGATTATTTACATCAAAGCCCAACTAAAATCTCTTTGAAAAGGACTGAGATATGAAGGCTATAAGACTATATATGAAGGCTCTCCTGTTCCAAGCTGACAAGATGTTTTGTTGTATAGGCCTGGAATACAATTGAGAATATGGAATTGAGCGTAGAGAATTGCCTCAAAGAAGGACAGCATCCTTCCCAGAAGACTTCAGGGCACAGATCTTTACGGTGGGAGAAATACCTTTGCCTGGACCGTATCCAGGATCAGACTTAGGTGAGACTCTGAGCTGGTCTTAAGGCTGACTTTTGGTATTTATGACCCAGTCCAAGTTTTCTAAATACTGCACTGTGCACGCTACACTGTGTTCCAGGGCCTGTAGTAAGTGATCTCTGAGCAGGAGGCCATCCAAATGTCCAAGCACCAAGATCCCCTGGACCCTTAAAAGACCCAGTACAGGTGCTAGGATCTTTGTAAACAGTATAACGTAAAGCAGTATAACGTAAAGAAAAATAGGAGGGGTGGGTGCTGTGTCAGTCAGTGAATTACAGAGAAAAGGATTTTACGGCGAGTACAAAAAATCCTATTTTCTCTTATATTCACCGACTGACACAGCTCCTCTCTTAGCCATTGGAACGTCACCAAGCAGTTCCTAAACGAGGGGTGGGAAAACAGCATAAAAACTTCATCCATCTTGGCAAGTGGGAACTAGTATAAACTTAACCCACAAAACGACAGTGTGTGGAAAAACCACCACAAACACAGGGTGCTCCTCAACAGAGAGACACTACCCTCAAACCGCATCAAAACTGTGGTAACAAATGCAACAGTGCATTAACTTAAAGGTACTGTGTTTTTACCCAAAATAACAGGAAAAAGGGAAAAATTGTATATGCATTTGCAACTATACAGCCACCTGCAAAACTTTGCGGCCAAAACAGGCATCAGCCGATGCACTGACATCTACCGTGTAGAATTTTGTGAAGGTGTGAACAGACGACCAGGTCGCCGCTTTACACACTTGAGCGACAGACGCTTGATGTCGGAAGGCCCAAGACGTTCCGATTACCCTCGTGGAGTGGGCCGTGACCGGAAAAGGGGGCACCTGCCCCTTCAAGGCATAGGCTTGTACTACAATCTGTCTGATCCACCTGGAAATGGTGGCCGACGAGATCGCCATGCCTTTCTTTGGACCAGCCACCGACACAAACAAAGAGTCTGACTTCCGGAAGGGAGCCGTGGCAGACAAATACACCCTCAGAGCCTGAACCACGTCCAAGGAATGGAGGGCCACCTCCTTAGGATGTGTTGGCTTAGGACACAGCGATGGTAACGCAATGTCTTCATTGATGTGAAACACCTTCGGCAGAAAAGAAGGACGCAACACCGCCTTATCCTTGAAACAGAGCAATCTGAAATAAATCTGCTATAAAGGTGTACCACATCCCAAGAAAGATAGAACAATGGAGAAACCCCCTAGAGGTGGGACTTTATTGGTACTACCATATTCACATACGTAGGAAAATATATAAAAAATGTATTATACAAAGAAATACATAGTTACAATATCACAGAAACATATAAATAATCAAGGATGCATAACAATACACAAAAAACGCAACACCGCCTTATCCTTGTAGATAACCAGATAGGGCAACTTGCAGAACAAGGCCGCCAGTTCCGAAACCCTCCTGGCCGATGTGATGGCCACTAGAAAGACCACTTTCTGGGAAAGAGTCAACAGAGGGATCTCTCTGATATTTTCAAATGGCGGTTTTTGCAGCGCTGAGAACACCAGATTCAGATCCCACGGGGGTAAAGGTGGACGCACCGGAGAAACTACATGACGGACCCCTTGGACAAAAGTGCTCACTAGAGAGTGAGACGCCAGGGGTCACTGAAAAAAGACAACCAAAGCTGAAATGTGCCCTTTAATGGTGCTCAAAGCCAATTTGTGGTCTACTCCTGGCTGAAGAAACAGCAGGATCCTTTATATAGAAAAAGAGCGTGGATGCCATCCTTCCTCCTCACACATGGAGATGTAGGCCTTCCAGGTACGATGATATATCTTCTCAGAAGAAGATTTCCGTGCTCTCAGCATAATTGGGATCACAGAGTCCGAAAGACCCTGGTTGCTCAACACCTGGCTCTCAATAGCCATGCCGTTAAAACCAGCGATGGTAAAGCAGGATGGAGAATCGGACCTTGAGACAGAAGGTCTTCTCGTAACGGCAGTCACCAGGGGGCGTCTGCCACAAGGCGCACCAGGTCATCGTACCAAGGACGCTGGGGCCAATCTGGGGCAATTATTACTGAAATTCCCCCAGCTTCAGCGGAGGAAAGGCATAGATCAGCTGCTACTGATCCCACGGAGCCACCAGTGCGTCTGCCCACGGATCTCTTGTCCTGGACACGAATCTCGGCACCTTTCAATTGAGACGGGAGGCCAGAAGATCCATGTCTGGTGTGCTCCACCAAAGGCACAGTAGCCTGAACACCTCCGGATGCAACGCCCACTCTCCTGGCTCCAGCATCTGGCGACTTAGATAGTCCGCCTGCCAGTTCTCCACTCCCGGGATGTAAATGGCCGACAGGGCCGGTACATGTCGCTCTGCCCACCGAAGTATGTGAGCGACCTCCCGTGCGGCGGCCGAGCTTCTTGTCTGACTGGATCCTGATCGGACACCCTTGAAGTCTCATCGACCATGTGTGGAGACAGCCTGATCGCTCTCAATTCGAGCAGATTGATCGGCAACTCGGATTCTTCCGACGACCAGAAGCCCTGAGTCGACTGAACCCCCATCACTCCACCCCAGCCGGATAGACTGGCGTCCATTGTGATCACCGTCCATTTTAGAAGAACAATCGATTTTCCGGAACTGAATCACCGGGAACCTCAACCACCAGATCAGTGAGTCCCTGACTGCCTGGCTCACCTGGATCTGTCGAATCCAGGGACAACTGAGATTTGTCCCATTTTGACAAGATCTCCTTCTGCAGAACTCTGGTGTAGAACTGGGCGTAAGGTACTGCCTCGAAGGAGGCTACCATGAGGCCCAGGACTCGCATGCAGAAGTGCAGCGACAACCACTTGCGGTTCATCAGTAGTTTGACCGCGGATCTGAGAGTCTGCAATTTGTCTGAAGGGAGAAACACTCTTGCTTCCCTGGAGTCCAACAGCAAACCTAGGTACTCCACACTCTGGGTTGGCACAAGCACCGACTTCTTTAGGTTCAACAGCCACCCAAATTCTTGCAGGGTCTGCATGGTGATCGCCGCATCCTCCTATAATTCTGAGGAGGAAGATGCTCTCAGTAGGAGATCGTCTAGATATCCAGCGATCGCGATCCCACGTTGTCACAGCAATGCCAAAACTGGAGCCAGTACCTTGGTAAAGACTCAGGGGGCTGATGCCAGAACAAAGGGAAGAGCCACAAATTGGTAATGGGCTCCCCGACTGCAAAGCGCAGAAACTTTTGATGCCAAAGGCATATGGGTATGTGCAGGTACACATCCTGGATGTCTAAGGACGCCAGGGAGTCCCCTTGATGGTGCGCAGCGACTACTGAGTGATCTGATTCCATTCTGAACCTCTGCACTTTTACAAAGTGATTGAGGGCTTTTAAGTCCAAGATTGGACGTACCCCTTCCTTCTTGGGAACCAAAAACAGATTTGAGTAGGGGAGGGGGGGGGGGGGGGGCGGGTTTGACAGATAAGCAGAAGTTCTACTTTTGGGAGGAGCTCCACTTTAATGAAGGAAACACAACAGGTTTTTATAAATCCACATGCTGTGGATTTCCTACCCTTAAACCCTTAAACTTACAGCTTATGCTGTGCTGGAAGTGTGATTTGTGCATTGCCAGTCACAGGTCACATAATGCCCTTTTCTAGTTGAGCAAAGTGAAAGAGACAGAAACCACGCCCTGAAACCATGGAACCAGTTAGTGAACTTTTATGGTGAAATTTGCATAATTAGGTTAGATTTCTGAGAAACAAAGTAAAATGGCTGCTAACAGGCAATAAAAAAAGTCAGAACTTACAGAGTATTTCAGTGAAGGCTTCACGTCTAGCTGGTGACATGAGGCTGAGCAATCACCAGCAGCTTCAGAGAGTAGATTCTCCTCCAGGTGAGTATCTTGACACTACAGAAACAGAGAACAAAAAGAGAGAGAAAGTGTGAATGAAGGAGTGAATGAGGAGGGGAGTAAGTGGAGATGTAAAAGAGAGTCAGTGAGGGGAGGAGAGAGAAAAGGGAGTGAATGAGGAAAGGCATGATTGGGGCATGAGTGCGAGGAGTGAATGAGGAAAGGCATGAGTGTGAGGAATGAGAGAAAAAGGGTGAAAAAAAGAAACCGCTGAAAGAAAGAGAAATGAGACAGGAATTGATAAAATATGAATACACAGAACACGAGCGGTGTTCAGTTATAACACTCACAGAAGTTTCCTCTGAACTATCAGCCACTTGCTGCACTAGAGGAAATATCTTCTTTCTAGCCCCACCAGCAGGTTCACTGTCACCATCACTAATGCAGGGAGTTGTGTTTTTACTATCGTCCAGCTTCAAGTCTCTAAGGAGTTCCTCCATAGAGCTCTCTATCCGGTCATCAGACATCAAAATATCTGACGTTCTTTCTAAAACCTGGACTTCAATGACTGTTCCCAGCGCCTCGCCTTCATTAGAACTTATGTGCACTGAATCTTGGCCAGGAACCTGCACCTCAACCACCAATTCTTCTTTCTTCTCTACATCAGCTAAATTGGATAAAAGAGAATTGGAGACTTCATCCTTATTTACTGAGCTCTCTTTGAGTTCGTGTTTAGCCAATTCAGTACTTTTTTGAGGAGAAGGCTCCCCAACACTATCCAAGGTCTGACCGTTCTCTAACGATGGTGTTTCCATACTTTCTTCTGTAGTATATGTAACAGAATGACTGTCTATGCTGGAAACACTGTCATTGGACTCATTCCTGAAGGCTATAGACAGCTGACTTTTCACCTCCACAATTTCAGACCTGGTGTTCAGACCATCATCATCAGCTTTGGAGCCAGTCAAATCAAATTCCTGGGGACACTGTGTTTCTACAATATTCTTTCCAGGGGAAATGGTTGTCAGTTGCGGGGAGGATGAAGACTCAACCATAGGCATGACATCGCTTGGCTGCTGCTTCTGCGGTGTCCAATGCACCTCCTTTGATACCTCAGAGGGTGGAGGGGGCTCAACTGTTTGGAGAAATGCAAATATAAGTAAATGCCATGCCTTTGCCATAGTTTGGAGACACAATTTAGAGATTGTAACAAGCCCATTGCTAACTAACCACTGAGTCCTAAAATCATAAGGTCCCAAGTTGCTTGATGTGCGTTTCCCTTCCATGTGCACATTACTGCAAAGGCGAGTTATAGCTCAGGGTGGCTGACACTTTTTTGTACAGTTGGTTGAACTGGATGCGGGGATGCACTGGATGCCTTCAGCTGCCATTCCGCTTTTGCTGGGTGTCCCGTGCGTCCCTTTGACTTTTAGGGAAGGATGGACTCCCTCTAGGCAAACCTACCCTTAATCTATCCATTGTATATGTGCTCCAACTTGGGAGACTCTGAAAATGATAGCGTAAAAACCACAGTACACAGAGGAGCCTTGACATAGGCACTAAGGCTTATGCACATATCTGCCAACGTGTGCAAAAAAAACAAAAAACTGTTTTTTACGTGAAGTGTTAGAAGGGATCAATTTAGTTACCTGCCCTGTGCAGTGTTTTTTTTTTTTTTAACAGAGTGGCCTGTATCCTCCTCTTCTCGGTCCTTCTTCTGTGCTCCTGGCCCCTCCCTCCTGTTGAGTGAACCCACAGCAAGCAGCATGCTGTGGGGGCACCCGAGCTGAGTTGCAGCTCCCTGTGCCCATTCAGACATGGAGCCATGATCCGGCCCTGCCCCCTCTCTCTCCTGATTGACTTTGATTGACAGCAGCGGGAGCCAATCATGCCATGCTGCTGTCTTAGCCAACAAGGAGGGGAGTCCTGGGCAGCTGAAACACTCCTGCAACATCACTTAATAAACATGGGCTCAGGTAAGTATTAGGAGGGGCTGAAGGGGGGCTGCTGCACATTTTTTTTATTCTCATGGATTTGGGCTTTATAGCTAAATGGCAAACCCTTATAACAGGGATAACATTTGCTTCTCTTAAATGTTAGTATCACCCGTGGTTAACAAGCTGATTAAAGTATATACTATTCATCAAACCTACTTATCACCGTTTTAATGCATAAAATGGGATATATGGCCACCACTCATTGCATACAATGTACTCAACCTCAAGCAGATTTTACACACCTCATATGTGGTTGTCTGGTGATATCTGGGTTTCAGAAGTAGGTAGTCCCCCTTCTTGCTAATCTATTGCAACACTCTCCCCCCTGCACACCTGAAGTTTGTCTTTTTGATATACTAGATGAAGAGTGCTGGCCACAATACTCTAGAATATGTTTCAGGGAACCGCACATAAAGCCATCGGCATTAAATGGATAAATCTATTTTCACCATTGTATCTCTGTGAAACTATCAGTCAGATCATCCCATATAGAAAAAAAAAGTTACATATGGGAAGAGAAACTGTCCCCTTAAATTTAATAAAATGGAAGACCTATGGTGTAACTCTGCTCTTACACTAAGCTTGAGATGACCCCCCTGGTCCAAACACTGCAAATACCATTGCTAATGCATGTTTACCTCTGCCACACAACACATGTATGCAGTAATGACTCACATTAAATCAATTGTTTTTATTTATTTATTTATTTTTTATATGCTTTATACCTGTTCCAGATGATTTTATATACTGACAATTACTCTTCCATTTTTCCCCCTGCCTCTGTATCTGGGTAGATTTGTTTTAAACAAAAAACAGAATTTAAAATAATCTAAGTAACTGCTTCTAGTGAAAGCATTTCCCAACCCATCACCTCCCCATATTCTCACCTTGTAATCTGAGGCTGCGCCAGTATTTGTGATGGACACTGAGGACATTGGAGATTGCACGCAGTGCGGATGGACGGGGAGGATGCAAGTCAGTCAAGTGAGGAGGGGAATCTCCGAGAAGTGTGCGAGTACACATAGACATGGATTCTGAGATGGAGGTCAGATTATAACCACCCTGATATGAGACAAATGGAAATGAATACAGATCTGTTCAATTAGTTAATATTAGTTAAAAAGATTGTAGACGAAAGCTGATAAAGACTGGTAGCTATGATAGTTTCAAAAGGTTGGCTTTAATTAAGAATATAAATGCATATAAAACACAATTATTACAGAAACCTATAATAAAATACTTGCCTCCAGAACGATCACCACTTTGCCACCTGCCAGACCCATCAGGAGGTGTGTCATGTGAGCATAGCCTTCTGGAGAGACACGGCAGCCACCAAGTGGGTCTCCCCGCGCAGCGTCAAAACCAGCAGATATTAAAACCAGCTGAGGATTAAACTACAGAAGGAGAGAGAGCTGAGCATGGCATAGTTTGTCAGTGTGCATTGCAATCATTTTCTATTGGCCAGTTTTGTGACTAGCTGATAATGTGCTACTATGTTTAGCCTCTTAAAGCTATCCTGATATTTCTTCGATTTGTCCCATCATTCTACTAATGCAGTCCTATTTTTGAAATGTCAGATTTAAAGATAGACACAGACACTGAGCTGACAGGCAGGGAAGGAGGGGGAGAGAGGAGAGCATAGGACTGTGGATGACGGAGAGATGTATGCTGACCACGGTGGTCAGGGCTCAGCAGCCCTGATTATCGTGGTCAGCGCAGAGAGGGAGATGCAGGAAGTTGCAGGTTCAGCCAGGTTTTTTACCTTCTAGAGGGAGAAGATTACACAGCACAAGCACTGTGCTCTTTAATCTGCTTTAAGGGACCAGGATCGCTATTTATTTTTTTGGGGGTAACACACACTTTAATTTCAAGTTTACATCAACTATACATGAAAGTACTTTAGCATTTTTGGATCTTACAATAAAGAAAAATCCGGACAATGCTACTGAAACTGATTTATTCAGAAAAATCACAGCGGATAATACTCTCCTGCATTTTGACAGTGCCCACCTCTGACCCTTATAAAGAGCATACCTCGAGGCCAATACATGAGGGTTCGCAGGAACTGCACAAACTATGCAGATTTTGAAAGGCAGGCTGGTGAGTAACAAAAGAGATTCCTACAAAGGGGATACAGCCGTAAATGCCTCAAAACGGCCTATAAGCGAACAAGAGATAGCCCAAGAGATCTACTCTTGTTCCAAGGCACACCAGATGATACATCATCTAAAATACGCCCGATTATCAAGTTTAACAACCAATCTGATCAGATAAGGCAAATTTTGGGTAAACACTGGTACCGCCTCATAGGTGACTTAGCCCTTGGACGATATGTGGATCATATGGCCAGTCTGTGCAGGTGCATTGTGAGTTGATTTTTTATTGTTCCTTCTTTGGCTGTTGCAGCTTGCTCTGCTCTATGTTTATGTACTTGAGAGTTATCTTCCCATGAGCCGGCCTTAGAACTTACATTTCTCCTTCCATAAAGCATTGAGCACACTATACTGCATCCATCCTGGGTAAGTAACTTATGTTTTTCCCTAATGGATACAATTTTAGATACTAATTCATTGCTGCATGAGGAATGTATTGAACTGTGTGTGATTATATTCAGATAAATGTGATAACCTGATTTGTACTAACAGCTCATTAATAGGCTGTATTTTTTAGTGTTGCTTATTTTTCTTTTTTGCCTTAGTGTAGATTTGTTTTTAACTGTCTGCGATTTACTTGTTTTCAATACACCCAATTCTGTTGGTCCTGATGAAGCGGATGATCCGCGAAATGCGTTGAACTTCTTAGAAGATTTCATGAGCTTATTGTAATGTATTTCACAGTCAATAATGTGTGTTTTTATATTGTATGAAATAAAAAATTATTTTTATTCAAACTGTATGATATAGGAAATTTTTTCTTTTTGCGTGGTGCGTTCACTGGGGTATATTCAAAGTCCCAAATACTCTGTCCTTTTGAACAGTTGACTATGCTTCAGTTATGAATAGACACAGGAGCTATTTGTACCAATCACTCATTGTGTTCATTCAGGAAAGGAAGGGGCCGGTAAATATGATATATTTACTGCCCTCCTCCCCATCCTGAATTTGATCCTCCTCTCCCTGGCAGCAGCAGCTGGCAGGAGAGGATAGGAGGGAAGTGGTGCAGACACTGGAACGGATTCCCCGGTGCTGTATGGGGAGCTGTAAAAGGGTCAGAGTCAGGCTATCAGCAATAAGGCAGTACCAGCTGTCCCTCCTGCTAGGCAGGTGCCCAGTCCCCCCTTTGGAACTAAGGCCCCTACCTATCCACATTCTATCCTGCTTGATCTTATCCCTCTATCAGGGCTGGGCTCAGCCTTTCCTTCTCTGAGCTGGCCACTCAGCTGTCTGCTAATTGTCAGCTCCTTTCTCTCCACAGTGAATCACCTGTTGATGATATCCTGCTCGTCAGTCCTGCCTACTTAAGCCGTCCAACCCAGATGATCTCTGCCTTCGCCTTGGTCAACATCACAGAGACTATCTCCTGCATTCCTGTTAAAGACTTGCTTGTCTGACATTCCTTCTGGATCCAGATCCTGCTTGCTGTTCCACTATGCTGTTCCTTGGCTTCCTGACTTTCTGGTTTGTCTACAGTATCTATTTCGGTTACCGAACTTTGGCTATGTTTTGACTACGTTTGTTCTATTTACTTTAATTATTAAACAAGTGTGATTCAACTGTACTTCTGTCTCGGTCTAATTCATGGTTTCTGACACACTCACTCCTCATTTTCCTTAATCTCTCCCAAATGTCCTAACTCCTCACTCTGCGCTCTCCGCCTTTATCCTACACAGTGTGCCATCCAGGTCTTTATCTGACCCTATTTTTCCTTTTCCTATCTATTCTCACCTCCCGCATTCTGTTCTCCCTGCACCTTGCCTCCACTTGGACCTCTCTTCTCCTATCCCATGCAATAAACCCCTTACCATCCTGCATTAATTGTGCCATTCTGAATGTTCCTTGTTCCTAGCTTCTGCTCTCTCTTTGACTGTCCTTCACTTCCCTGCCCTTTTCTTCCCATTTATATCTCTTACCTCATAAGCAATGGGCATGACAATCCTATGAAAGGCCAGTAAGTACTCTGCATCACCCATCTTGCCACCATTCCAGGCGATATTCACATTGAACCCCTCTCCACGGCCGACACCAACCCTGTCATGTGCAGCATCCTCAGAAGATGGGAAGAACTGGCCATCATCATATCGATGGATGGACACATACAGTACACTAGTAATGGACAAATGAGGTCAAATACAAATATTTTTTATGAAGAAAAACAATCAGATCTTTGGCATACTAACCTATCATCTTCCTGGAAAATGTGTTGTGTTCCGTTGCCATGGTGAATGTCCCAGTCCAGAATCATTACCCTATAAGGGGAAAGAAACAAAATGAAAGGGAAAGACACACAAAAATAACTGCCAAGCAGGATACTGTATTCCGCTGTACCTTAATCGCGGTTCTGATGGGCTCTTCAGGCTCTGGGCATATCGTGCAGCAAGGGCAACATTGTTGAAGAAGCAGAAACCACAGGCTGCGCCTGGCTCTGCATGGTGACCTGGTGGGCGAACGATACAGACTCCATTTTGAACCTGGATTTAAAGAAGCCATTGAATTTAGAATGATGTAAACCCTAACTGTATGACTGTTTGCTAAACCACTGTCTATTATAACCTTGGAATTAAATAAATAATTGTTTTCATTTTTTTCTTGCTTGCTACATCTTAGTGCTGCTGATATTCTGTTCTCCCATGCAAAGATTTCCTGTCTATAGGTACGCCAGCTATAGCTGCATTGCATTTCTCAGGCTGGGTTTCCTAATGGTGACAACAATAGTCCATGCCTGCGTAAAGCCACGTATACATGGGCAGAATGTTGAGAGATAGCACCCGACCAACTCCCGATCAGCACTCTCAGCCAATGACACAGAGGGCTGATTGGAGTGTTCTGGCGGGGGGGGGGGGGGGGGGGCTGTTCCTCTGTCAGAATACAACAGCTCAGCGGGGGCAATCGCTGGACTAACCTTGCATGGCTAGTACAGCGGCTTCGACTGGAGCTGCTGTAGTGTGTACCCCGGCTTGCGGTGTGTTAAAACAAGCAGTTGTAGTCTCCACTGGAAGCTCGTGTGATAGGATCACATGCAGATAGATCAGCTATGAGTAAGCACTGATTTCAGTGCGAAACGCGTCAGTATTTTTTCCATGTTCTCTTTTACTGTGGTTCATGTGATGTGATTTTTACTTGAAAAATAAATGCACAAGTTACTTCAGATTCCATCCGGAGTGCGGCTGTCCAGAGTTTCTTCTCTTCTTATCTATCTGTCTGTGCAATTAGCCAGCACCTGGGACTCCTTTGCCTGGAAATTAAGCCATCTTTCTGGTAGATTGGCCTGGAGCGGTGGCTCTCTTTTTGATAGGATCACATGGCAGAAGAAAAACTGTTATGAGGATAGAGTATTGTCCTCTTCTCAGCAGAGAGAAAACTGAGAAAAAGGGCATTTTAAAGTAGATGTGAAGTACAATAATGTCAGTAACATTTTTGAAGGAATAAAAACATACCTTTATATCATTAAGACCCCTTTCACACTGGGGCAGCGGCTGCGTTAGTGTTAAAGCGCTGCTCATTTTATTGGCGCTTTAGTACTGTTTAAGCGGCTAGCAGAGTGTTTTTAACCACAAAGAAGGAGCTAAAAGCACCCGTGTTGCGGCGCTTCCGAAACGCTTTTCAAGCGCCGGCTAAAGATGCTGCTTGCAGGACTTTTTCTAACTTACCACAAGCGCACCACCCCAGTGTGAAAGCGCCTCGTGCTTTCACACTCGGGCGGCATGGGAGGTAGTTTCCAGGTGCTATTTCTAGCGCTAAAGTGCCTGAAAACTGCCTCGGTGTAAAAGGGGTCCGATGCACATATTTAAAAAAAAAAAAAAAAAAGTGGCTGTTTTTTTTTCTAGCTTCAAATGTGCAGACCTGCATGTGGATGTGTACAGAGAAAGGCAGCATGTAACTGAAGGATATGACGTTTGCAACTGAGCATCAGCGTTTTCAAGGTAATGAAATGCAATCATACCCAGTGACATGCTGCTCCGCACTGTATGGCTGTCAGTCAATGGGGGAGGGATGGGGGGGGGGGAGCGTGGCTCTAACCTGACCACAGAAGATCGTGCCTGTATCTAACAGCAGGATGACAGAGGACCTAAACAGACCACCATAGCATGGATCGGCTTACATGTTTAGCGTGGTCAGTTTATTACCAGGAAGAGGGGAACTGGCAGGATCAACCAGGTAATCAAAAATCACTTGCTTCTGGACCCCCCCTCCATTTTTTTTTTTTATCCCCCACCCTTTGCTCTCTTTCTCCTCTGTTCTCTTCCTGATCCTCTCACATCTCAAACGCGCTCTCCTCTCTACTTCTGACCATGTGGTTGCTATGGCCGAGGCCTAATGAAGATGATATTGTACCCAATGAGTATGATGTTGTTCTGATTGCCCTGTAGGGAAGTGGGGGGTTTAATGTTATTGTCCGCAAGTACATGCGTACCTGCACGATCAGTTAACCTTTCATCCTCTATGACACAGTCTTCAGTCAATTAAACACCAAGGTCATATTCTATTGTTAAAGTGTTGTATTTAATGTCCTTTATCTAGGGTGGAGATTATGTGCAATTGTTCATTGGACTGTACTCTTTATTTGCACTATGTGTGTACTGTTCCTTTTGTTAAAACTTCAATAAAATTTAAAGGAGAAAGCTTGTTTGGCTGTACTTCTATGGATCACAGGAGTGAAATTCATTTAGTACTCCTGTGACCTGTTTTCAGCGGCGAAGAGGCTGAAGTCCACTCTCTGCTGACGTCACAGAAGTCAGTCCAGGCACCGCGTCATCACGTCAATAAAGTCTGGATCTGCCTGTTGCCTGGACTGACATCCGGCTCAGCTTCTCGGCGAGCCGCTGAGAGCCTGATCCAGCCGCTCCCCACCCCTCCACAGCTCAGCGCTCCAGTGAGTGAGCAGAGCACAGAGCTGCTGACTGTCAGCAGCTCTCTGCTCAGGGAGCTGTCAAAACCGAGCGATCAGTGGTGTTCGATCACCCGATTCTCAGTGCAGAGGCGCTGGGGGACAGATGATGCCCACCTAGGTAAGTATAAATCAAAAAAAAACAAAAAAAAAACGAAACCCATAATTCTCTTTTAAGTAAAAGAAAAAAAGGTCTTTGAATGTGAGCTAATTATTATAGCAATGTGTATTACTGTATATACCTTGTTTTATGTAAAATTATGTGAACCTAGGGCACACCTATATTTGCTTATTACTGTGCTGTCCGATTATTTGTACGGCATAGTGACTGCATATTACGGATACTTGTATGTGCTAGTCTGAATGCAATCCACACTTTCATAGCTGCCTAAAAGGGGTGCTAATTACAATCCAGGTAGCCACTATGAGAAGAATCTACAAAACTCTATAAGAAAAAATGGCCATAAGATTAGGGGTGCCGATCAAAAATGTGAATGTAGCATCAAATATGACTTTTGGGTCATCTTCCACAGTCGACTTACTAAAAGATCTTCATACACAAGTGTTTGCATCTTACCTTCCCTTTAAGAACAGCTTCCACCACACTGAATGTTGAGCCGGCAGCCAGACAGGCACTGCTGTAAGACTTGTTGTTGATGAAAATGGAGTTATACTCATCCCCCATTCTATGCAGGTCCCTGGGTTTCATACGGGAACACTTTTCTATCTTCTCAATGTAGGGAAGACTGTGAAGATCAATCATATTTATGTAAAGACGGTCCGTGTGCAAACCTAATCTGTAACTCACAAGTTTCAAGTTATCCTAAGGCAGATAGAGATTTCTTTTGGTGGTATAAAGAATTGCCCAAACCAAAATTTTAGGTTTTTTTTACTATATAAAAAGGAACAAAAACCACAAATGTGGATTTGCTTACATTTCCCTTTAGATTGTAAGCTCTATGAGTAGGTCCCTCCTATTACTTATGTATTGAACTGTATTGTAATTGTACTGTCCCCCCTCTACATTGTAAAGAGCTGCATAAACTGTTGGCGCTATATAAAGCCTGTTTAATAATAATTTTACCTTTCAGATATGGTCCCACAATTTGATTAAAGAAAAATGTAGGTGTGGCGCTGTTTTGATTAAAAAGTGCTTAGGTGTTTGGTTTAAACCTATTATAGTGATACTTCTGTGTTGCACCCTCTGCAGGTTGCAATCTTAGAAACTTTAAAGAAGCCAAAATTTAAAGGATAATAGGAGTTTAGTATACACTGGCTTGGTGTGCCAATAATCAATATATATATCCTCTGCAAGGCGCGATGTCTAATAACTTATATGCTGGTATTCAATGTGTTATAACCTCTGCTGAGTGCAACAAGTCAGGGCAGAGGCCTATGGGAGAGTAATTGGTGATATCACTTAATGGGATGAACCAAAGTGATATAAACCAAAAATTAAGGGAGTGCAGCACCTATAATGCAGATATACTACTGTGCTTATAGGTGCTGCCCTCCCTTAATTTCTGGTTTATATCACTTTGGTTCATCCCATTAAGTGATATCACCATACTCTCCCATAGGCCTCTGCCCTGATTTTTTGCACTCAGCAGAGGTTATAACACATTGAGTACCAGCATATAAATTATTAGACATCGGGCCTTGCAGAGGGTATATATATTGATTATTGGCACACCAAGCCAGTGTATACTAAACTCCTATTATCCTTTAAATTTTGGCTTCTTTAAAGTTTCTAAGATTGCAACCTGCAGAGGGTGCAACACAGAAGAATCACTATAATAGGTTTAAACCAAACACCTAAGCACTTTTTAATCAAAACAGCGCCACACCTACATTTTTCTTTAATCAATCTAAGTATACTCCACCCAGGTGATAGTATATCTGTAGGGGCAGCAGTTCTCTTTTCTGTACTCTTTTCCTGTGCGCAAATTGATCTATAACCTTTCTCATGATCCCACAATTATTCAATCTGATTACACAATCAGTGGCATTTTATAACCCTCTTTAAGCCCTTAAAAAACAATATTACTATCATTGGTGGTCCATGGCACTTTAAAACCCTACACCTTTAAAAAAAATCCCCAAATCATTGGTGTTCAGTGGCACTTTACAAGCACTGCTGAATTGTGAATAAGCTGAATGTGTGTATGCACTACTAGTGTCTACAATTGTGATGGCTGTAGTCCTTGTACAGCATAAGTCCTGCAGGGTGAAATGCACTAAGAGCGGAGGTCCTATAGGCAGGGCCAGATTGCCCATGGAAATAAACCTGGACTAATGTTGGATCATTGGTGTACGGCAGCTATTTTCCTTCAATGAGATTATGCATGTTGAGCATAATCAGGTGTAGTAAGGCATAGGCAAATGAGCAGAAAAATGCTAAAGCGTGAATAGGAAATAAACCCTCTCACACTCCAATACATATAAATGCTTGAATGTCTGAAGAATAGCACTCCAGAAATATTGCATTAGTAAAAATATTTGCTTTTATCAGCCCTGCGCAGTTCACCCTGTGGACTATGAAAACTTCCCCCTATATTATGGAGATCAGAAAGAGGGGTGTTCTGTGGTTCTAACACACTGTCTGTCCTCAAGTAACAACGCAACTCTTATGCCGCGTACACACGAGCGGACTTTTTGGATTAGGTCCGACGGTCTTCCCGACGGGCTTTCGGTGGAGTTCCGACAGACTTTCTGAATGAACGGAATTGGCCACACACAATCACATCAAAGTCCGACGGATTCGAACGCGATGACGTACGACCGGACTAGAATAAGGAAGTTCATAGCCAGTAGCTGCCCAAGCATTGTTTTTTTGTCCGTCGGACTAGCATATACACACAAATGGGTTTTTCAACCGGACTCGAGTCCGGTTGAAAAATGTTGAAACATGTTCTATTTCTAAAGTTCGTCAGATTTTTGGACAGCAAAAGTCCAATGGAGCCCACACACGATCAAATCAATCGAAAAGTCTGGTTGCATGTACACAGCATTACATAAATATAATACAGTGAGTGAGTGTTGTCACCCTCAGACAGAAAGTGTGTTACTGATAGGATCTCCAGGTGAAAATAAAGGGAAAAAGCCAGAAATAAAGAAAACTATTGTAACCACCACAGCTATAGACTGGTCTGCTGCAATATATTTCATTTGTGTTCTTGCATTCAAATACACATTAACAAATACGATCATAAACGTGTCTCTGTTAATCCCTCTCAAGATAGTACTGTATGTGGTCCTTCCAATATCTTGAAAGGATAAGTTCACCTTTTGACCGAAAATAATAAATGCACATTTTTCCACGAGTAAAAAAATGTGCATTTATAATTTTCTGTTTTGGGGCCTGTAAAGCATTGCACCAGCGATCAGCAGATCGCTGATGCCATGCAGGTCTCCTGCAGATCTGGCAATGTATCAGCTTGCTCATATCTCATAGGAGAAAGCCGATACATTCTGGCAGGAAGACTCAATAAACCACCACGGCACTCACAGCACCCTGGTAGTTCATTGAAAACTACAAGCTGACAGCCACGAAGACTGCCAGACCTTGTCATTTTCCATTCAGAGAGGACTATGAATGAGTGACGTGGACAGCAGACACACAGAGAAGCTTAGTATACAAGAAACGAACAAAACTCTGGACAGCCACACTCCTGATTAAGTAAAAAATGAAAAAGCCTTTATTTCTTCAAGTGAAAAAACTCCATATCACACGAAACATCACAGCAAAGGGAAAAATAGGACAAAATTGCTGACGCGTTTCACGCTAAACCCAGCGCTTACTCATAGCTAACTTTTGTTCAAAATGAAAAACAAATATATACCATACAAGTGTCAACATGTGATAGTGAAATCAAGAGTGGAAAACAGTGACAGCTGATGAACTATCATCATGAAGTCTCCACACATGTGTCTCCTGCACCTAATCATTAAATGACCAGGGATAAATGAAAAACGATGTGTAGTAAAAAATGATTAAATGAAACAAGATGTAAATATGTGAAAGATGGTGCCAGTATTAAAGTAAAAATGTCGGTGAAAGTATTATTTAATACAATAGTGAATGGACATATGTGAACAGTGGAATGTGAATAAGGTCCGGTTCACACCGCTGCGGGTGAGAGATCCGGATGTGATTCGCACCGCACTGCAGTGCAAATCACATCCGATCTCTGTAGCGATGCGAGTTCAGCCATACAGATAGTATGGCTGAACTCGCATCGCACCCGCCGCAAACTCGCACGGGACCCTTTTTTTGGTCCGCAGCAGAATCGGATCGCATGGGTGTTCACACCATGCGATCCGATTCCTGTGCGAGTGTGCAGATCGCACTGCGATATGCGGACGGATCTGGGGGTGTCATTAACATTTCATTGACACTCCCAGCAGTCCGCATAGGGCAGTGTGAACTGCCGGCGGGAGGCATGCGATGCGGGAAAACGCAGCGGATTCGCGGCGTTCCCGCATCGCTATGGTGTGAACCTAGCCTAAGGCTGGGTTCACACCATAGCGATGCGGGAACGCCGCAAATCCGCGGCGTTTTCCCGCATCGCATGCCTCCCGCCGGCAGTTCACACTGCCCTATGCGGACTGCTGGGAGTGTCAATGAAATGTTAATGACACCCCCAGATCCGTCCGCAAATCGCAGTGCGATCTGCACACTCGCACAGGAATCGGATCGCATGGTGTGCACACCCATGCGATCCGATTCTGCTGCGGACCAAAAAAAGGGTCCCGTGCGAGTTTGTGGCGGGTGCGATGCGAGTTCAGCCATACTATCTGTATGGCTGAACTCGCATCGCTACAGAGATCGGATGTGATTTGCACTGCAGTGCGGTGCGAATCACATCCGGATCTCTCACCCGCAGCGGTGTGAACCGGACCTCAATGATGAAAGACAATGAATATTGAACAATTCGAAATCAGAAAAATAGTGTTGGTCATTTGTATGTTAATTAAAATATTAGAAAATACCCATAAAGGGTAATAAAGGGCAACATCCATTAGACTTCACCATGCCAGTGGACTGGTAGTGTTAGTGTATACTGTCAAATGATAATTCATAATGTGAAAAACCGGTGTAAAACCATGAAATTAATAACATTATCCCAACACAGAGAAGCTTCCCATGAATATGGGTGTAACGTAACATTTTCTGAAAGGTGAATTTATCCTTTAAACTTCATATTTGTCTAACTTGGCAAAAGATGACCTAAGCCGTACAATGATTTGCTTTTGTTGTATTTACATACCTGTGGCACATTTGCAGCTGATCTTTTGTTGCTACGCGTTGGCAGAGACGAATGCAGCGATCTAACAGCCCCATCTCCTTATGACGCAGGTATATTCGGGCAATTCTTTGTGGAGTCTCAGGGTGGCCACTGAGAAAGAAAAAAAGATCAGAGAACAGCACAGAAAAAAATACTGACAATATCTGATGCACAATAACTATGCAGTCTTGTAGCATAACTGTACTTACCACCCTGGTACACAAACCAGCACAGCTGGGTTACGGGATAGTATTTTCATTGCTTTACCAATTATTTGTCAGGTATTTTAGATTCATCTGTGAGTTTAGGTGTTCAGCCTAAGATGGTCTTTAAAGTGGTTGTAAACCCAGATGAAAAAAAAAAAAAAAACCTGTAAGATAAAAGCATAATGAGCTAGTATGCGTGCATATTAGCTCATTATGAAATACCTTAGAAAAATGCTATTGCAGCGGTCCCGGCACACTGCTGTGACCGGTGACATGTTGTTCCGGAGTTACCTCCGGGTTTGCGGGCTCCAGCGATGCGACTGGCTGGAGCCATGATGACGAAACCCCCTGGCATGCGTGCGGGAGCTGCCGGTAATGGCACAGCAGCTGAAGAAGTGGCACAAGTGAGCCGTTTCTTCAGTGCACATGTGCCAATGATGTTGCCACATGCGGATACAGTGAATATCTCCTAAACTGTGCATGTTTCAATTCATGGTACCTAGAAGTGGTTATACAGGGTTTAGAACCACTTTAAATTAAACTAGGCTCTATAATATTTGGGCTATCAATACACCTTTGGTTTTCTAAAATCAGCTCCATTAAAAGATGATTTGCTATGCAGACTGTGCACTTCCATAACTTGGAACTAATCTGAATAAGTAAAAAAAATATGAGCAGACAGGCTCTTTATGGCAGAAGTAACATGTTATGGTCTCTTCTGCTATAAATCAAACTTACCTGTCAGCTCAAAGTCTTCTTTAGAAGGTACACTGAGCTCAGCATGCTCTGTTTAGTGTACATTCTCAGCATACCTTGGTTCTTGAATGAAAAAACTCCTGTGCGCATAAGCAGGAGTTACATCACCCTGCACCAGCTAATCAAGGTAGCAATAGATTCCACAACTGGAAGAAGCTAGGGAGAAGATTTGGTGCTAGGGAGGTGTTTGTAAACTTTAGTTCTGCTTTAAGCCCGGGTTCACACAGAACACAGATATTGCATGTGATTCGCACCACATTGCTGTGCCGATCACATGTGATGTCTGTGCAATGTGAATTTCGCCATACAGTTGTATGGCTGAACTCGCATTGGATTCGCATGAAAAAGGTGCAGGAACCTTATTTTCTCCTGCACTGGCACTGGATCCGATTCCTGTCCGAATTCACAGTTCGCATTGTGATCTGCGAACCGATCTGGGGGACTCATTAACTTTGTATTGACACACGCAGCGGTTCGCAGAGGGCAGTGTGAACTGCCTGCAGGGCAGATGCGATGCAGAAATCGTTACTGGAATCGGGATGGTTCCCGCACCGCACCGCACAAATATGAACCCAGGCTAAAGAATAAGTTCCCTTTTAGTGACATGTTACGTCAGTACTTGGGGTTCAATATGTAACACTTTACTGTTAAACATCCCCTCCTCACCCCCCTGCGACAGTGGGCAGGATCCTCTCCCTGCACTTGTCACTTTTTAAAAACAGTGTGGCTGTGCTGGGCTTTACCCACACAGCCGCATCATTTATTCACTGAGACAGACTTGTAGTTTCAATGAACTGTGAGAGTACTGAGTTTTGTAACAGAAAGCATGTTTGGAGATACGGTTACAAAGCTTGAGAAAGACTGTGCATAAGTCTGACATTGCTCCCCTGATCTGCTGATCTCTGGGTGCAATGCTCTGTAGGCTCTTGTAAAAAAAATAATAATAAATACAGATTTTTTTACCTGCAAAATCATGTGCATTTATTATTATTATTTTTTTAAGTTGAACTTAGCCTTTAATGGTTAAGGAGGACACTCCCATTACCTTGATTTTGTTTTTCTTCTCACCTGTCCCACATGTTGTAATGTTCCATCATGCGCTCATCATACACCAGGCCGGTGCGCTGCTGTGGCAACTTCCTCATCACTTCCTTCATCGATGCATCCAGTACTACTGTCAGAGTATCTTCTGACATATCTTCTAACGCAGTCTGACTGATTTTTTGTGCTTTAACTTCCTGAGTTAAGGTGAAATCTAAGGAATGATAAAAAAAAAAAAAAAATAAGTATTCCCGTCAGTATCAATTTCCAGGTCTCCAATACAGCCATCAAGCTTACACATACAGTTGGCTGCTTTATTCTGTAGATCTGTAATCTTGACTCCCAGAATGCTGTAATCTGCAAACCTTTTACACTTTGTATTGTCAGTTTTTGTTTCCACACCCCTTCCTAAGTTCATAATGAGCCATCATTAGGATAAGTGGCATTACTGTCTAATGAGAACAATGTAAATGGGGCAAGCCAGTCAGTAACACTACAAGAAAGTGTTGCACTTTGCAGAATCACTCTTCCTTATAGTGTGCAGCCCGAGGTTTTGGAATTTCCAGGGTTGCAGTGCTAGAACCCGTTCAGAAGGTATGTGCAAGTACAAAACAATGCTCCAGTATTGCCATGCCGGAAACAGTTCAGAAGCCTGAAACCGGCCATAGATGTTTCAAATCTTGGATGGTTCAGCAGGGACAGGCTGAGATTTGAACCATTTATGGCCAGGCTAATTGTACCCAAGTTAATCTATCGATCGACTTGCAGCTATAGCCACTAGCAATAATCACTGTGTTCTCCCGACAGGGATGGCTGCCCCCACAGGAAGAACACAACAGCTCTGCAGGAGGGGTTCCCCTATCAAGCTGTGGTGGAAGGAAAGAAAATTGATATATCTATAGCCTGCTTTGGACTACAGACGAGTGTAGTTTAAAGTACATCTGAATCAAACTTGAACTATTAAAACCGAGCATATGATGAAAAAAAAATACAAACAAAATGATGTGAAAACTATGTGTTAAAGCAACCAATTGATGCAGAGATACTTTTTGTTGAAATGTATAACTACTTGCCCCAAGGAGAGAGGCTCAAGAGAAGGATGGGAAAGGGCAAAACTTGACTGTTGAAGAGAAAGTCAAGATTTGCATAAAAGTTCAGTTGCCTATATCTCTGATATCTACTGATTATTTTTACATACGTTTTTATTGTAGGTAATTTTTGCTTATGCACTTTTCATCATATTTTCAGTTTGAATTGCCCAGGCTTATGAAGGTTGGCTGTTCACAAGGCACGGTGTAGACAGAATCAGAAAGGAAAAGTTCAGCTCCCATAATGCAATGGGAGGTTTCAAATCCAACTCTAGCCAAACCTTTTTGTTTCCTTTTGATAGGGGCAGAAAAGGTTTGCAGCCTCTGTCATATTTTATTACTGCATAAGTGTTGCATTGGGGATATTTTCCCCTACGTCCTGTGAGGACAGGAAGTAATAGGAGTTCCCTCAAAAGGGGACACAAACAAAAACACATTTTATAGAATGAGAAAGCACTAGACCTTCACACAGTGGTTTTATTGGGATGGAAAATATCTGCCTAAAATAATTTGGCTCTAAATACCTTGCTATTGGTAAGCTATACTGTCCGCATATTGAAGTGGAAGGGGTGGTCACAGACACAAAACTTCAGGAATGAAAGCTACTGGAGTGCACATTATAATCTCTATGATTCCAAGGAAAGGTGAGTAGGTGCTAACTGCAATTGGGGATTTTTTTTTTTTCTTTAAGCTTATCTGAACAGACACCTACCTTGTTCCTGCAGGCTCCGCCAATACTTCCTGAGAACACAGAAGGTATCAGAGATCGATTCCAGGGCACTGCAGAAGTCAAATATGTGAAAGATTAGCAACATATAAACACCACAAACCTACAAAGCTGGACATTAGTTGACAACACAGTATAGCTTATAATTGTTTTATTTCTATACACTATATTATCAAAAGTATTGAGGTGCCTGGCTTAACGCACACGACCTTTAATGGCATCCCAGTCTTAGTCCATAGGGTTCAATATTGAGTTGGCCCACCCTTTGCAGCTATAATAGTTTCAACTCTTCTGGGAAGGCTGCCCACAAGGTTTGTTTCTTCCAGAAGTGCATTTGTGAGGTCAGGCACTGATGTTGGGTTGGAGGAACTTGACTGTCCTGCACAGAGTCCTGACCTCAACCTGATGGAACACCTTTGGGATGAATTATAGCAGAGACTGCGAGCCAGGTCTTCTCATCCACATCAGTGCCTGGAGTTATGGTCAAACATTCCCAATAGACACACTCCTAAACCTTGTCGACAACCTTCACAGAAGAGTTGAAGCTGTTATAGCTGCAAAGGGTTGAACCCTATGGACTAAGATTGGGATGTCATTAAAGCTCACGTGCGTGTAAAGGCAGGTGTCACAATACTTTTGGTAATATAGTGTAGAACTGTATAAGTTACTGTTTCATTTTGGGATACTGTTAATGTGCACATCAGCCTGAACATTATTTGTAATAGTTTTGGTTAAAGCCAGGAAGGATTAGAACCCCTCTCAGTTTTTATAAATGATTATATTGAGATTTTCCTGAAACTCCTGTTCCCAGAGACACATCTGGAAGTGGACATTTTCTACAAATAGGAGAAAATCCTACAATCAGCTGTTGTCCCCACTAAATGCTATCCACTTTATTTTGTCAAATGACAGCTAAACAATTTCCCTATGTGTATAAGGACAGCAAAAGACAAACTGCCATTGGTTCCAATGCTTTCATATTCTTTCCAAAGCTAGAAAGAAAAAATATGAATATTATTATTACATAGTTAAAGAGGAACTTCAGTTCCCTTGAACGTGGCTCCATCCCCTCCACCAGTGCTGCCATTTTTGATAGTCCGGCACATGCGCAGAAATGCCAAAAGGCTCTGCCCGGCCTTTGAGACCTGGCAGAGCACTGCAGCGCACCAACGCACGTGCCAAGCAGTGCTCACACGTGCGCAGGAAAAGAGGTCCTGGACCTACTTCACTGCGCTGTCTTTGTGCACTTGCAGATGGAAACATTTGCAGATGTTCTGAAAGTCTCTGCCAGGTCCTGAATCCAGAATATCTCAAGAAAGAAAAGGATGAGGATCATCAGAGCTTATAATAGGTGAATATCTGAAATCCATAAACCATACTACTAATAACTGTTTTAATAAATATCAAGATGTATGTTAACAAAAACATAAGATTAAAGAGAAGCTTACAAAAAAATAAAATCATACCTCTCACAGGGGGCAAAGGGCTGAGGCAAACACGGGCAAGGGTCTCCCAGGAGAATCTTCAGGGAAGCACAGACCCCTTCTGAAGCTGAGCGCAAATTATATCCTCCCTACAAGAATGAAAATCAAAGTTATCCATTAGTCAGATCATTACAATATAACACAAGCCACCTTGCATACCTAAGGACTCAAGCATCTGGCCATTTCAAATTTCTTTCAGACTCTACCACAAGAGGTCCAGTTTCCCCAACGATTCAAATCAACAATTTTGTACACTGCAGCAACACTTGTGAGAAAGGCGACATCACTTTGGTGGAAAGACTTCATGATAATTAACCCCAAACTGCAAAAATGTATTTATTTGAGCTTCCATCAAATACATTATTTGCAGAATTTGTTTGTGTGGGGTTTCCCTTTAGTTACACCAGTTGAGATCACCTGCAAAAAGGTTACCAAGTGTTATCCTATCATAAGGTGACAATGATGCCTCTCAAGTTAGCATGCAGGAACAGGGCTCACATATTGTATACTCCCAGTATGGACTACAAGATGACGAGCCAATGCACAGCGCGCCAACACATCCAGCTTCCTGGCAATAACAACGAGGAAAATGCAAAGGAGCATGGGACTTCAAGTCCAGAAGCATCTTAGCATTCACTCGTGCACACACAAGGGAAACTCCCTAGTAAAGGCACTGAGCTGTGCACAGAACTGGGAACTAAATGCCACCATAAGTTTAAATAGCACTAAAATGGTTCTAAAGCCTTAAAGGGATTGTAAAGGCAGAAAGTTTTTATTATATCTTAATGCAGCCCCAAAAATTCCAATCGCCTGCTCGCATCTTGCGAGTGTATTTTGAGGGCTGGCGAGCTATGCCTGCCTGGGAAGGGGGGTTGGGGGAGCACCGCCGGCATGCAGAGTTGTATGGGAGTCCTTCTCCCAGCGCTCACGGAGAAGAGAGGATAGAAGGCGGTTGGAGATTTTGACAGAACATCTGATCATCAGAGCGCAGGGAACATCACTAGCGGCTTTCATTTCAATTGCCCTGTGTTCCCCCACACTCGCTGTCACACACAGCCCCGCAACCTGGTTCTGGAACTTTGATAGACATATCACCAGTCCAATCACGAGTGACGTGTATCAAAGTTCCCCGGCCAAGGGGCAGGGCTTTATGTGATGCGAGTGACGTGTATCAAAGTTCCCCAGCCAAGGGGCAGGGCTTTATGTGATGCTGAGCAGCAGGAACACACGGCAAATGAAATAAAAGCTGTGATGTTCTTCGGCGCTCTCATCATCCACCCAGTAATCTACTTCCTCTCTGTTCCCCTGCATGAAGAGCACAGATAGGCAGCATGAAGGGCACCGATAGGCATGGATAGGCAGCATGATGGGCAAGGATAGGCATGAATAGGCAGCATGATGGGCACAGGCACAGATAGGCAGCATGATGGACACAGGCAGCATGATGGGCACAGATAGGCATAATGATGGGCAGAGGCACAGATAGGCAGCATGATGGACGCGGAAAGGCAGCATGATGGACATGGAAAGGCAGCATGATAGGCACAGATGGGCAGCATGTTGGGCACGGATAGGCATGGCTAGGTAGCATGATAGGCATGGCTAGGCAGCATGATGGGCACAGATAGGCAGCATGATGGACACAGATAGGCATGGATAGGCAGCTTGATGGGCACAGATAGGCAGCATGATGGGCACGGATAGGCAGCATGATAGGCACAAATATGCACGGATAGGCAGCATGATAGGCACGGATAGACATGGATAGGCAGCATGAATGATGGGCACGGATAGACAGCATTGGTGGACACGGGCAGGCTGCATTGGTGGACACGGGCAGGCTGCATTGGTGGACACGGGCAGGCTGCATTGGTGGACACGGGCAGGCTGCATTGGTGGACACAGGTGAGGTTGCACTGATGGGCACAGATAAAGTTGTTGTTAATATTTATTTTTAGAACTTAATTCTGCATAAAACATTTAAGTGTCATTTCATGAGATAATTTGTGAGGGTGTGTTTAGGGGTGGGGCATGGTAGGGGTTGGGTGGGGCAACTGGTAGCGAGTAACCCTTGAGGCTTGGCTAGTAGCTCAGGACTTGAAATTTTGAGCCCCATCTTAAAGCATTCTATGCATTAAGATAAAAAAACCTATGTGCAGCAGCCACCCTAATACTTACCTGAGCCTGTCTTTATCCAGCGATGTTGCAGGAGGGTCTAGGCTGCCCAGGACTCCCCTCCCCATTGCCTGAGACAGCAGCGCAGTGCGATTGGCTCCCGATGCTGTCAATTAGGGCCGAAACTACTAACCGATTATGAAATTAATCGATTACTATTTTTATAATCGATTAATCGGCCAGTAACATAATGGGGTTAAAAAAACAAAAATTAGCCCTTTATAGTACAAAAAGAGCAAATAATCGCTACTGCAAATATTACTTTCACTGTTGCACAGTAAAAAAACGAACCCCGTAGCGATTATTTGCTCTTTTTGTACTATGAAGGGCTAATTATTATTCTTTTTAAACCCCATTATGTTACTAAAACGTCTTAGGCCTGGTTCACACCTATGTGTTTTTTGGTGCTTTTTGCAGAAACGCACTACAGTTCATTTAACGTTCACATCTATGCTTTTTTCAACTGCTACGTATTTGGAAAGGGTCAGGGACTGTGCTTTTTTTGGTTCAATATCCTTCAACGGTGAAGCTGCAGAAAAGCATGTAGTGTGTTTTTTGCAGCAATTTGTGTTTTTTAATCTGCCCAACAACAAATTGGCCAAAAAAAGGCCACACGGATCAATTTTCAGATGAGAATATTCATGCGAAAAATCTTTGTACATTCGCTGAATGAAAGAATGTTTGAAATTTTCACTTGTTTTTAGCATTCTGTTTTAAGATTAATGTAATTTTTGAATGAAAACCACATACACTGCCTGAAAATCCCTTTGACCAAGAAGTTTTATATTATTTCTAAATTTTCCCATCACTGTGGTTGAAAACAAACGTCGATTTGACCCCACTAATGATTAGAAAATCGAACAAAGTTCTTAAAATTCCTTTTTTTTAAGGAAAACATTGTTTTTGTATGGCCAGCATGTAATATTAGAGTTCTGTTTGAAAATCTGCAAAACAGTCTTTAACTTTTTTTTTCTTTAAATAAAAAACTTGAGCGGAGTCTGATGATATTTCACAGATTCAGCCTCTAATAGTATATACATTATGGTGTCCGTTTATGAAGGAGTGATCAGTGGAGATCCAGAGGATCGCCGCTGATCACAGCCCATAAACAGTATATAAACCAGAGATAATCGGGGGAGAAGTGTTTGAACTTGTTCTCCCGCCGATTATCTCCACACACTGAGAATCCTCATAGACTGACACAGTAACGGTCACTTTATGAAGCTGGGATCTCAGCGCTTCACTGGTGATCTGTGTCAGAATTCACACTCCCCGATTCACCAACTCAGAGGTGGAGAATCGGGGAGTGAAGAGAGAATGTGGGGGGATCTGAGGAGGAAAGAGGAAGATAATTAACTTCCTTATGCCTCGTTCAGACCCCCCAACACTGTAACCATGTCCCCCTGTCATATGTATGTGTATACATATATATACATATATATATATATATATAATGTGTATATGTATATATATATAATGTGTGTGTATATACATGTATATATAATGTCTGTGTGTGTATACATGTATATATTATGTAGGGGGACGCTTTATTTCACTAACATTAATCACACCGCGTGTCAGTGTATTGAGCTGTGATAATTTATCACTGCTTAATAAATTGACATCTGTGTGTATCTGTGAATTTCTAGTACTGTAATCTCGTAAAGTCTCACGAGATTACAGTATTAGGGGCCGTTCTCCAGTGTTAGAAGCGTTTGTAGATCGCTTCACTCCTCCAAGTGTGAAGCGATCTACTCCGCTTTATAAAGTGGCACACAGAGGAGAAAGGTCTCCTATGTGAATGCCGGAGAATGAAGCAGTGAATAGATTTCACTGCTTCATAAAAGGACACCTATATCTCTTCTGTCTGTTATTCTCAGTGGATTAAAGATTTTACTCCCTAACCATATGGTTGGTTATTTATATTTATCCCTGCGTATAGAGATATTTAGGAATAAATTGCATTTTTTTTTAAACTTTATATATTAACTAAATTATACACCACACTTTTTTTTAAGGTTAGTAACCGATTGATCGAAACAATAATCGGCCAATTGATTATGAAAATAATCGTTAGTTGCAGCCCTACCATCAATTAAAATCATTTAGCCAATCAGAAGAGAGAGGGAGCTGGGTCGCAGCTCCATGTCTGAATGGACACAGGGAGCCATGACTCGGCTCAGGTGCCCCCATAGCACGCTGCTTGCTCTGGGGGCACTCACCAGGAGGGAGGGGTCATGAGCACAGAAGAGGGACCAGAGAAGAGGAGGATCCAGGTTGCTCTGTGCAAAACCAACTGCATAGAGCAGGTAAGTATAACATGTAACACTTGTTATTTTTTTTAAAACAAAAAAAATAAACAAGACTTTACAATCACTTGAAGTTTTTTTTTTTTTTTACCTTAAAGCGGAGGTCCACCCTAAAGTGGACCTTCCGCTCATCGGAACCCTCCCCCCCTCCGGTGCCACAATCGGCACCTTTCAGGGGGGAGGGGGGTGCAGTTACCTGGATAATCCAGGTAACTGCACCCACTTCCGGGACAGCTCTCTGCGGAAAGGGGCGTAACTTACGCCCCTTCCCGCAAGTGCCCCGCTGCCTGCTGGGAAACACACAGCTCCCAGAGGCAGCGGGGAGCGTCCTTATTGCGCAGCGCAATTCGCGCATGCGCAGTAGGGAACCGGGAAATGAAGCCGAAAGGCTCCATTTCCTGATTCCCATACCCAAGATGGCGGCGGCAGGACCCGACAGACGACCTGGTGCCGACATCGCGGGCGCGCTGGACAGGTAAGTGTCACTATTTTAAAAGTCAGCAGCTGCAGTATTTGTAGCTGCTGGCTTTTAAAAAAAAAAAAAAAAAAAAAAAAAAAAAAAAAAACGCGGAGTCCCGGTGGACTCCCGCTTTAATGCATTCTTTGCATTAAGGTAAAAAAAATCTTCTGTGCTGCAGGATCCCGCCCAGCCTTCCTCTTATACTTACCTGAGCCTGATCTCCATAAGAGTAGCAGCTCTCTCCACTGTCTCCGTTCTTACCTGCCAGATTGACAGCAGCCGGAGCAATGGGCTCCTGCTACTATTAATCGAGTGCTGTGATGAGGGAGCAGGGGACAGGGCAGAGCTGAACTGTCTGTGTCTTTAGATGCAGACAGGGTGGCTCAGGAGCAATCCCACACGAGTGCCCCCATAGAAAGTGCCTTTATATCCAGGCATTTGCTGAAGATGGGGAGCCCAGAAGAAGAGGATCAGATACTCTGTGCAAAACAGAGCAGGTAAGTATGACACGTTTATACGTTTGTAATTTTAATAATTCATTATTTAACAAAAAATGTAAGCTTTAATGTCACTTTAAATACATGCAGCACAACTGCTGGAGCTACAAACCAAACAGTTTAGCTCTAAGTGTTTAAAGTGATTGTAATTTTTATTTTTAAATAACAAACATGTAATACTTAACTGCTCTGTGCAACGGTTTTGCACAGAGCAGCCCCAATCCTCCTTTTCTCTGGTCCCCTGCCAGCCCTTCTGCCTCCTTCCCCCTGCTGAGTGCTTCTATAGCAAGCTGCTTGCTATGAGGGCACTCAGGTAGGTTCGCTCCTCAGCTCCATTAATACACACAGTGTGGCTCAGCCCCATTCTCCACTGCTTCCTCCTTACTGGCTGTCACTGACAGGGGCAGGAACCAATGGCTCCCGCTGGTGTCTCTGAACCAGTGAGGAGAGAGAGCAGTGATGCTGCTCTTATGCACAGCGCTGGATCGATATTGGGCTCAGGTACGTATAGGGGGACTGGGGGGGGAGTTGCACACAGATTTTGCATTAAGGGAAAATAATAAAAAACTTCTGCTTTTAGAACTTTTAATAATACTTTAAACAGTTAGGAATCTCAATTAATGTAAAAGTTTTTTTTCTGCTAGCCACAGATTTGAGACAACAGTTGACCAATCTGCTTTTGGCAAGATCGGGACATCCACCAACTGACCATGATCATGTGTTTTGTCATATGACATTGTTATCAGATATCAAGAATACTCCAGAATCATACCAGACAGAATAGAATTGCTAACTGGGAGATGGAAAGAAAAAAGCTAACCTAACATGACCCACCTCCCAGGACACTGTGCTAAAACTAAGAAAGGTACCCTTCCACCTCCTGCTTAGTATCCATCCTCCTTGGGGCAGAGATCATTTTTCAGAGCTCTGCTGTGTCTCCCAAAATGCATTAGAAGAGAAAACCTGTTATGTCAGTATTGCTGCTCCCAAGATCAGCAGCACCAGCTGTGTCTGTAGGTGCCCTCTCTGCTCCAGGGGCCAAAGCCAAACTAGTGTGTCTCTGACAGCACCAGTGGTCAGAATGTACTAACCACCCTATCAGGTCTATAACCCTTTAAAATGCCTGACCCCACTGACAAATACTCTGTAAAATTACCTACTGACATATTACAGATTTTGTTACAAAATCATTACAGGTATTTCAGCTCACCTCGAGAGACAAAATAAGTCTTCCTTCAGCCAAAGACATGAGCAGGTGTGTTAGATGAGCAAAGCATGCTGGGGTGGCAGCCATCTCTCCCTGTACAAATAGACATGATAGAGAAAATACGATTGGGTTATCACAATGGATAATTTTTTTTACTCAGACTGCAAGCAAAAAAAAACAACCCTAAAGCCAGCCATAGATTGATCAAATCTTAGCCGATTTAGCAGGGACTGTCCAAGATTCGAACCATGCATGAGCAGGCTGTTTGTACCCAAGATCGATCAACTTGGGTGAAACCAGCCTGTCTGATTTTACATGCAATTATTGCTATCAGCTATTATAGCCGCTAGCAGTAATCACTGTGTGTTCCTGGTAGGGATGGCCCCCCTAGCCCAAGAACACAATGGCTAACATGGGAGGGATTTCCCCCATCAACACAGTCAGTGTTGATGGGGGAAATCAAGCAATTTTCTTTCCTGCAACTTGTGGTAGCAGGAAAGAAAATCGCTCCATCTATGGCCAGCTTTACGGCCCTAATCACAAAAGAGAATGGTGAGTGTGTCAGTGTATTACCTGTGTACAGTACTCCTCTACAACACTGCTATAAAAGACAGCATTGCTACTGTGATAGATTTCTCTACTATACTCCTATAGTAAAGGTTTTGTAGTAGCAAAGATCTGACAAAATGTGTTTGGGAGGACACAACCTGGCTGCCTGTGGGTGTGATATACACGGTTGTCTGCAACTCCACTGAAGGGGTTACTTCTCATTTGTTTTGCTGGTAAGGATGGGTGATATTGGACCTCATATGACCAGCAGAAGTCTACACAGTCTTATCAATAAAGTAGTACCTTAATATCGAGCTGCAATCAACAATATGCTAAAAAATAAGCTAGGGCATACTTCTTTACCTGAAAACAAAACACTAATATAACGCTAATATTTGTGAAAAAGCAGATTATATTGCTAGAATGCAATTACCCCTTCAAGGTCTGCTTTAGGAAGTGTTTCATGTGTGTGTTTCTACTTGGAAAGGTGGTAATCAGGTCTACAAGCATGCTTCCTGGAACATGAACAAGGCCAAGTTGATATTACCTTTGGATCTCCCACCACAGAGTCATATCCAGCGGCAACCAGTACAAGGTGTGGCTGAAACTGCAAAGACAAATAAGTAAAATAAATAATTTAAAAGGGCAATTTCGCCTCCTAACAACTGGAATTGATAAGAATTGAATATGATGGGTCTGCAGAGGATTTCTTAAGAAAAGCAAAGTTATACCTTATAAAAAAGACTTAAAGGGGATGAAAAAAACTACCGTATTTTTCGGACTATAAGGCGCACGTAAAAGCCTAAATTTTCTCACAAAAACGACCGTGCGCCTTATAATCCGGTGCGCCTTATATATGACCTGTTGACATCGCTGGAGTTCTTTGGTTAATGCACCCGGAATGATGGCAAGCACTCACTTGGGCTTTAACAGTATCTGTCAGATGGGCGCGCATGGAGTCACAGATCAATAGGGATGGAGATTCGTGGAAAAAGCCACCCGGTCTCTTGACGTAAACCTTCGGACTATAAGGCGCACGTAAAAGCCTAAATTTTCTCACAAAATCGACCGTGCGCCTTATAGTCCGATGCGCCTTATATATGGAAATATCCATTTTATCAGCCGGTCGTTGCTAGTGCGCCTTATAATCCGGTGCGCCTTATAGTCCGAAAAATACGGTAAGCACAAAAAGTAAAAAAAGGTTTTACTAGTTACTATTTTTCAGTGTTCATGCCAACTTACAGTAATGTGCAAAAGTTTTAGGCAGGTGTGAAGAAATGTTGTAAAGTAAGAATGTTTTTAACAGACAGAAGAAAAATCTAAATCAAATCAATCCTTACACTTGTACAATTTGTACACTGGCTCAGGTGTATGATTCACCAATTTTCCAAGCAGGCAATAATGATCATCAATTTTCATGTGTGTTCAGGATGAAACATGGCCATTAACTGAAACAGAAACAGCTGTGTAGGAGGCTTAAAACTGAGTGAGGAACAGCCAAACTCTGCTACTAACGTGAGGTTGTGGAAGACAGTTTCATATCACAGGTCATACAATATGGAAAGACTGAGTACATCAAATTCATACACTGCTGGTATGGACTATACCGGTGACAAAAAGGCATGTATGTTTAAAGGAGAAGTTACGAGGGCGTGGCTTGGCGCGCATAGAGCATGGCTGCTTAAGCGTGGAGCTCCGGGAGACCCGCGGCCCTTGAGCCTTTCTCTGGCATTCACACGGACCCACAATGAGCGGAGCAAGTAAGCACGCCTCAGGGAGCACTTCCCGCCGGTCGCTGGCGACCTCACAAGCCCACAGCATACCGGAGATCTTCCGTAGCAGATCCCGCTCCAGCCGCGGAACACCGCTCAAGATGGTGCTGCCTCGTGGAGAGGAGGACGAGCTCAGCGAGGGCTCTCAGTCAGCAGCTGAGGACACGGTAAGCGGAGCTGACTGAGCTGGTTAACCACCCTCTCACGCTGGGGGACATAACAACCATAGCTAACGACAACAAGAGTACACTCTACTCGGCCATCACGGACCTGAAAGCTGACCTCCTCCCTCTTAATGAGAAGATGGCTGCGCTAGAAAGAGCTGAGGACAAGAGGGACAGGGCTATTCAGACTGGAAGCAACAACTGCCAGAGGCAGAAGGAACAATATCAGAGTGCAAGGGATACCGGAAAAGATTAACCCTGACCAGATCACTTCTGCCCTTCGGTCGATTTTCAATAACATCTTAGAGAGGCCCACGAATACCCCCATTGAATTAGTGCGGGCACACAGAGCTCTGCGGATGAAACCCCCAGATGATGCCCCCCAGGGATGTAATATGCTGTTTACAGAACTTGCCCCTAAAAGAAGACATATTAGCACATGCCCGGAAAAGCGACCATATTTTATTTAATGACAACACCTTAGCCCTGTTCCAGGACCTATCCCCGACTACTCTGCAAAATAGAAGGGCCCTGCGTCCCTTGTTGGAGGTGCCAAGAGAGAAAGGGATCATGTATAAATGGTGCTTCCCCTTTGCACTACAAGCGCCAGCAGGCGGTAAACAGTTTATTTTGCGGATGCCAAGTGATCTCCCCGATTTCTGTGCTAGTTTGCACATCCTGCCTGTTGAGCTACGGGAGTGGTATGCAGATTTCAAGGATCCCTCCATGGAGCGTAGTCCGGACAATACACCTCATACCGCCCCCCTCAAAGAAAAGCAATTTTGGCAAGCAGCCGACTACCAGCGTGGGCCACTCACCATTTACATCTAGGTCCAAACACCGGAACCAGACCTGATACCGCGCACCGAGTTTCAGTGGTTAGTTATCCATGTGGAGATGTTATTGTTCCCTGGTACTAGTCACAAGCCTGCTTTAAGGTTTACCGTAAGCACAGACTGGATCAGCGCTGGAGTGATTAGCCGGACATATCGCTGATGCGGCTCCGGGACGGGCTCCAAGACAGCTGGATATGGCTGCTGACTTAGTCTATGGGCTTTGGAGCCCCGAACATTTTTCCCAAAGTGAACCCCCCCTTTTTTTTTTCATAAATGTTAAAATCTTCCGAACCTGATGTCGAGTTGAGTGCTGTTTTCCCCACCCATAAGCAAGAGGGTTCTTTATTATGTTGATATGCCAGAGTTCTTAATATTTATAATGCTTTCTCAAGTATGCTGAAATTGGGGCTGCGGGTCCCCAGACATTTAATGCTTTGAGTATTTAACCAGGTTTCATTGCTTAATGTCTAGTGTTTATTGCACTGTTTGCAGGTTGTTAAAAGCCCGGGAGATGCACCTCCCACGTTCCCCCACAAGTGGGCACTGCGCAGCTGAGTTAAGCGCAGTTTGTCCCCACAAGGCAATTTTCTGCTTACAGTTGTATAGTTGTATCGACTAAGCGGATCTTCCCAACAATTTGGGGGTTGCCCTAATGTGTCTGGGGCTTTCCTTTTCTCTCACTTTCTTACTCTAATCTTCCCCTGCATCTCATTTCCTCCTTCCCATCTTGTATTCCCCATTCCCCCCTCCTCTACCCACCCCACCTCTCCACCCCCCCCCTTTTTTTTCAGGGTCCCTATCCCTTGCACAGGAGACCCTCAAACAGAGCTCATTGGCCAGCGAGATGGCATACTCATCACTAGGACGGTCCCCGACTGTGATCCCTCATAACGTTCAAGGTTTGAATACTCCGGAGAAGAGGACATCCCTCCTCTGAGAGCTCAATAAGGTAAAACCTCTTTTTGTATTTTTGCAGGAGACACATTTTCAGGCGAAAAAAATTCCCTAACTTGTTCCACAAAAACTTCCCAAATGTTTACCATACCAAAAATCCAGAGGCCAAGACCAAGGAAGTCTCGATACTCGTATATAAATTGGCGGGCTTTGAGGTGACCCAGCAGCTGGCAGACCCGGGAGGCCGGTTTTTATTCTTGAAGGGGACTTGGGGTGCTTCACCCCTGACCCTAGCAAACGTGTACTTTCCCAACAGGGCCCACGTACCATTTTGCAGACACATGGTGGAGGCATTGAAGGGTTTTGCCTCTGGCCGGGTCCTGCTGGGGGGGATTTTAATGTACCCCTCCATCCACTACAGGACACGTCCACGGGGAAGTCTAACCTCTCATACCGCGCACTAAAACAAATAGGACCTCTTTAAACTCCCTTACCTTAATCGATATGTGGAGGACCGCCCACCCCAGGGATAAAGACTTTACACACTATTCTGCACCTTATAATGCCTCGTACACACGATCAAACAATCCGGTGGAAAAGTCCACCGGACAATCCCCCCGTGTGTAGGCTTCGGCTGACTTTTTTTTACCCAAAAGTCCGGCGGACTAAGAAAGTATTTTTGCACTCCAATCTGTCCGCCAGACTCGCATTTCGGCGGACAATCTGGCCGTGTGTGTGCCAGTCCACTGTACTTTTGAAATGAACGGACTTTTCCCGCCCGGAGAAAAGTCCGCTCATTTTGAGCGCGTCTCCAGGTAGCCGGGGCCACCGTTCGGAAAGTCCGGCGGACAGTCAGGCGGGAAGTCCGCTACGTGTGTACGCGGCATTAGAAACACTCACATATAGACTACGTGTTTTTGTCACAAAGAGACCTTACCGATCTGGTGGAGGCACGTATAGGTATAAAATTATTTTCTGACCACGGTCGCTTTGACTATCAAACGGCCAACTCCTCATACCAAACCGTGCACTTGGAGACTGAATCCTTCCCTCCTAACCAACATTGACATTAAATCCAAATTGACAAATGTTTTGCGTAACTATTTTGTGGAAAACACCACAGAGGGTCTCACCCCTCTAACCATTTGGGAGGCGCATAAATGCGTCGTAAGGGGGGAATTGATTACACTAGGAGTGATGCTTAAAAGAGAAGCTGAAAATAAAGTCAAGCAGTTAGCCCAGATTGCTCGCCTTGAGAGCCAACATAAACAATCCTTAGATGAAATGGCAGAACTATTACTTTTGCGTCAGGAGTTGCAGAACATTTTCTATTCACAGAGTAGGACTCTTTTTCTAAAAAAAAAAAAAAAAAAAAAAAAAAAAAAAAAAAAAATGTATTATGAACAAGGGGACAAGGGAGGAAAACTGCTCGCCAGGGCTCTGAAGGAAGCCTCCCTAACTAATAATATCTTGACGATCAAAATCGCAGAGGGTAAACTGACTAACCGCACGGACGAAATAGCAGCTAGTTTCCAATAATTGTATTCTAAACTTTACAATATACCTCAGTCACATAGGCCCCCAGAGCTTCATGGTGATAGGGGTCAAATTATTGAGGGCTATTTGGCCCAGAATGGAATGCCCACCCTCTCTCCAGAAGAAGCAGAGTCCATTGAGGGACCAATATCATTGGCTGAACTGGCTGACGTCATTAAAAAACTCAAGCCCGGCAAGAGCCCTGGACCTGACTGTTTCTCTGCCCACTACTTTAAGCCCTTGTACACACGTGTCCTATTGGACCGTTTTGTCGGATAATCCGACTGTGTGTGGTCTCCATCGGACTGTTTCCGTCAGAGTATCCGACGGACCAAGTTTTACAACTTGTCCGTAAAATTTTCCGACAAAATGCTCCGATCGGACATACTCCGATCATGTGTAGCCTACTCCGACGGACAAAGTGCCACGCATGCTCAGATCAAATTCCTAGACCAAAGCTATTGGCTACTAGCCTGCACGTAGTCCCGACGTAACGAAATAACGTCATCACGTTATGTACAATCGGATTTTCCGACAACTTTGTCCGACCGTGTGTATGCAACAGTTTTGGACAAAATCCGGACAAAATCCAATGGATTTGGTTGTCAGAATGTCCGACCGTGTGTACAAGGGCTTAGACTTTTAGTGACATTCTGAACAAGCCTTTACTAAACACGTTGAATTTCCTTAGAGAACCATCCCAACTACCAGAAACCTTTTTGGAGGCACATGTGACCGTGATACCCAAACCAGACAAGGACCCGACTGATTGTGCCAACTATAGGCCAATCTCATTGCTGAACCTAGATTTAAAAATTCTTGCTAAAATCGTAGCAAATAGAGTAAGTGCTTTCCTCCCAAAACTGATTGGTCTGGAACAAGTGGGGTTCGTGCTTGGTAGGGAAGCCAGGGACAATGTGACTAAAGCCCTTGATTTGATCCATCATTGCCATAAGGCGAGCCTCAAGGGCTTTCTCCTGTCTCCTGGGACTACCTCCTAGCCACCTGCTCATACATCGGCTTGAAGTCGCATATGCTCTCCTCCCTGTATCAGAACCCCGACGATGAAATTAAAAATCAACGGATCCCTGTCTGACAAGGTCCAGGGTTGGAACGGCACCAGACAGGGATGTCCGCTGTCACCCCTTTTATTTATTCTATCCCTGGAAGCCTTCATTCGTACTGTTAATAACGTACCATCTATTTCGGATTTCACAGCGGGCCTAAAAAAACTTACAAAATTGCCGCATACGTGGATGATTTGCTATTTTTCCTGACCCATCCACATAAATCTATCCCTAACCTGTTACAGGCTTTTTCTGTATATGGTTATGTGTCCCAATTGAAGATTAACTATAACAAATCGGAGGCCATGAACCTAACGTTGCCAATAACCCCTCTGACCCTTGCCCAACAGAACTAACCTTTTAAGTGGGTAACAGGAGTGCTCGAGTACCCGGGCATTGGCCTGACCCCCTCCCTCAGCACCGTATTTTTCTAAAAACTTCAAACCTATGCTGCAGCAAATAGAAATTGATCTTGCCAGGTGGTCACCAAGGCCTTTTTCTTGGTTCGGAAGGACGGCCATTATCAAAATGGTCACCCTTCCGAGATTGCTCTATTTGTTTCACACGTTGCCGATCCTTGTTCCGGACAGTTTTTTCAAACAACTGCAGTCCTTGGTTTGGAAGTTTGTGTGGGCGCAGAAGAGACCCCGTATAAACGCATTTTGATGAAGCCTAAGGAAAAAGGGGGTCGCGGACTGCCGGACCTTAGGCTTTATTACTAATTACTTAATAATTGATTGGCATTGTAACGCTCCTAATAAAGACTGGGTGACCCTAGAAGAAAATTATTCCACTACACCTTTGAAATACACACCTTGGATCACACGGGCAAAATGCCCGTTGGATATTTTTGTAACACCCGACTATTTTTGTAACACCCGTACATCTATCAGGGCCAAAGGTTATGTTATACCTCTATGGATCTAACTATGGATTCTAGTTTACAATGTCCCCATTAATGTCTTACAGAGATTACTCTAGGCTAAAGTCTTATCTGCTGTATTACACTGAAGTTTGTAAATTGCTTTGTGTGTAAATCTCCTGAAATGCAGTTCACCTCTCAACAGCTCCTTAATAAGCTTTTAACGGGGGAAAACAAAAAATAAAAAACTTACACCATGGGAATATACCTAAAGTCTACATACCCCTCCTCCGGGCTACAGCGTGTTCCCATTTGGGGTACCAGGACGGAGGGGTTTCTTATCGATAACCACCTTAAGAACAGCCTTGGTTGGTCCCTTCCTATGCACGTGATTCTTGTTATAACCCGTCTTGGAAGGCATTATTACGATTATCTCTGTATTGGATATATATTGTCAATTTCAATGTAAACGTTTGACATTGTGAATGTGCTTTTCCTTTTTCCTGTTTTCTTCTTTTACTATAAATCTTTAATAAAATATATTGATAAAAGAGAAGTTACTTTTCTTTTTAAATCACACTTACCTAGGTGGATATAGCATCAGTTCAATGCTGCATCTGTCCCCTGCAGACTCTAATGGCGCGTACAGACGATCGGAATTTTGGTCGGCAAAAGCTCTGATGGTTTTCCCAACGGAATTTCGATGGGATTTTGCTCAAGCCGTCTTGCATACACACGGTCACACCAAATTCCGACCGTCAAGAACGCGATGACGTACAACACGTATGACGGGACTATAAAAAGCAAGTTCAATAGCCAGTAGCCAATAGCTTCTGTCTCGTAGTTGAATCTGAGCATGCGTGTCGGAATTGCATACACACGATCAGAATTTCCAATAGAAACTTTTTCCGTCGGAAAAATTGATAACATGCTCTCAATCTTTTGCTGGCAGAAGTTCGGCCAGCAAAATTCCGATGGAGCCTACACACGGTCGCATTTTCCGACGAAAAGCTCTCATCGGTCTTTTGCTGGCCGGAATTCCGACCGTGTGTACGCGGCATAAGACTGAGCACCAAGCGATAAAAGACAGCTGATCACTTGGTTCTCAGAGCTTTGTGAGCAGAGAGCTGGTGACTGTCAGATGTGACATTTCAATGTTTACGTTTTTTACCTAACTCATACTTGTGCCAACCTTTACATAAATAATAAAAACAAATGTCCAGCAGTGCAATCAGCACAGAACTGGCAGAAACCAGTGTGACCCATGTACACCCATCTACTGTCCGGAGAAGTATGGCCAGAAGTGGGGTTCATGCAAGAATTTCAGCCACAAAGCTACACCTCCGATGTGGAAACAAGGCTAAGTGGCTCAACTATGCACAAAAACATAGGAACTGGGGTGCAAAAAAAATGGCAGCAGGTGCTCTGGACAGTCAAAATCTGGAATACTTGTCTGTAGCAAGAGGAAGTTTGTTCGGTAAAGAGCTGGACAGCAGTACAATAATAAGCATCTGCAGGCAACTGTGAAGCATGGTGGAGGAGGCTCCTTGCAAGTCTGGAGCAGCATTTCTGCTAATGGAGTTTGAGATATGGTCAGGATCAATGGTGTCCTCAATGCTGAGAAATACATGCAGATACTTACAGTAGCCATCATGCCATGCCATCAGGAAGGTGTGTGATTGGCCTCAAATGTATTCTGCAGCAGGACAACAACCCCAAACATACAGCCATTGTCATTAAAAAAATGATCTTCAGCATTCAAAGAAGGACAAGGAATCCTGGAAGTGATGGTTAGGCCTCCACAGAGCCTTGATCTCAACATCGTGGAGTCTGTCTGGGATTACATGAAGAGACAGAAAGATCTGAGGCAGCCTACATCCACAGAAGATCTGTGATTAGTTCTTCAAGAATTTTGGAACAACCTACTCACCCAGTTCCTTCAAAAACTGTGTGCAAGAAGAACTGTGTGCAAGAAGAACTGTGCGTAGAAGAAATTATGTTGTTTTAAAGGCAAAGGGTGGTCATACCAAATATTGATTTGATCTGGATTTTTCTTTTATTCATTTCATTTTAATTCTGTTAATTAATAAAACTAAACTATTAACACTTCTATTTCTGAAAGCATTCTTAATTTACAGCATTTTTCACACCTGCCTAAAACCTTTGCACAGTACTGTATACAGTATATGCCAACAATATAAAGGAATTAAACATTTCACACATATACCAAGTTGTGAGATTTTAAATGGTTAATAAAGGATTTTAAAAAGTTTTGCAAAAGATGGTGGTATAATGATTACCTCATAGGCAACAGGGAGGAGGAGATGAAGAAATGCTGTGATATAATCTGCATCCTTCATTGCAATCTGTGAGAAAAACAGAAGTTTATTTTAGACTAAATGAACAATTTTTGCTGATATTATATACCCAGTAAAGTAAGGAGACCAAGGTAGAGACAGCAAATTATAAGGCAGGAATCTCAAACACCTTATTCCAGGGCACATTAATATTATAGCGCTCCCCGCGCTCCTTCCCCACTGCGCTGCTGGAAGACTCAGCAAGATGGGGCCAAAATTCTCCGTTCTCATATCGGTGAATGGAAAAATACAACACACTGGAAGGAATAAAAAGGGGAAACTTATTAGCAAAGTTTAAATATAACAAATATTTAAAATGGTAGCAAAAGCAGACAAAGAAATTTTAAATCCTGCCCCCCTGCTAAGTAATGTCATAATGTGCTAGTATGCATTGCATACTAGCACATTATAAAAGACTTACCTTAAAACACAAGTTGTCACCGATGACAGGGCTTCTACCTTCAACCGGTCTTCATTGAGGGTTTGTGGGCTCCAGCCGCTTCAATGGGCGAGCCGCTATAACGTGACTCCTGCACATGTGCGCGGGAGTCTCAACCATGGCACAGAGATCTGAAGGGCCGGTATGAGTATGCTGTCCTTTCAGAGCGCATGCAACAGTGATGTCACCAACTGCAGAGACAGTAAATATCTCCTAAACACCGTATTCCTTATATCCACAGGTAAGCTTTATTACAAGCTTACCTGTAGGTGCAAGTGTCCCAGCGGTGTTTACTGCTGCTTTAAAATATATCTACAGTATAGCCAAAACATCCTTTATTAGTTTTTGGGTGTAGTAGGGAATACTACCCCTATTAGGTTTTTCACTGCAGTCTGTGTACCGCTTGGAGAGATTCTCTTTTTGTCCTGATGACCATTGTCATTAGCTCTTTATGATGATACCACATCCATTGTAACAATTTACTGCAAACCACCTATAAAAATTGGACTTTACTGGTACCAGAGAGGAACGACCACAAGGAATATATATAAATGTTATTCCAAAGCATTAAAAAGGTAAAAAAAAACATCAATTCCAATATCCTGTGTGATTTGGCCATACTAATAAACCATCATTACGCTTTGCAGAGGTGATGCAAGAGGTCGACGTGTTTCACCTATTACCTTTCTCAGGACCTTATCATCTTGACAGCAAAGACAAAGTGGCACATCGCTTAAACAATATAGCCTGAAGATGGTAGTATCATATGCGCTGTGGCATGGAATATTAGAGAATTGGATGGTGCGGCAGATGTGACAAAATGTAGATGTGGAAAGTCTGGCACTAAGACTTCAGTGGGACCAGGTCAGAAACCATTCAATATCAGAAGAGGAGCGCAGAAATATCCTATCCCAAAATCCAAATCCCAAAGGACCAGACAATTGGATGAGTCTATATAGATGGTGGAATATGGGTGTTGGACATGCATAAGGTGGATGAACTGTCTTTGGCTGCATATATACACTTGCAGAGGGACACATGCTCCTTTGAGGAGTAATCTCAGCTAGGATGGCAGGCTGATACCAATTGTCTGGTCCTTTGGAATTTGGATTTTGGGATAGGATACACATGGGGTTCTAACCATTCCTTAAAAGAGGAAGTAAACCCTGATGGGTTTACTTCCTCTTTTTTTCCCTGCAAAGGTAAAGCATAATGGACTACTATGCATCGCATAGTAGCTCATTATGTGTCACTTACCTGACACAGGAGCCAGCGAAGTCGCCGCTGATCCCTGTAGTCCGCCGCATCCATCTTGCTGGTGGCGTCTCGCAGCTCCGACCAATGACAGCGGCGAAGCCGCGATGACGTCACTCCCGCGCATGCGCACGGGAGTCGCGTCTCGCAGCTCCGCCGCTGCCATTCGGTGAAGCCGCGATGACGTCACTCCCGCGCATGCGCACGGGAGTCGACAAATTAGGTAAATCCATTCTTGGACTTGCCGCATTTAGTGCGCCTGCGCGCCGCTGTCTACGGCGCATGCGCCGTAGACAGCGGTGCCCATTTTCGGGCAAATATCTCTTAAACCATATAGGTTTAGGAGATATTGCTTGGACCTACAGGTAAGCCTTAATCTAGGCTTACCTGTAGGTCAAAGTGGTTTGAAGGGGTTTACTTCCTCTTTAACGCGGAATTAAAAGGGTTTGTAAAGGTTCAGATTCTTTTTTTTTTTTTTTTTATAACAAACAAGTCATACTTCCCAGCTCTGTGCAACAGTTTTGCACAGAGCAGCCCAGATCCTCTTTTTCTTGGGTCCTCTGCTGGCACTCCTGGCTCCTCCCCCCTGACTGCCTCAATAGCAAGCTGCTTGCTTTGGGGGCACTCGTGTGTGCTTGTTCCCGAGCCCCTCCCCACTGGCCAGGATTCACAGCAGCGGAAGCCAATGACTCCCGCGCTGCTGTGTCCTAGCCAATGAGGCTGCGACCTGGGAGAGCTTCTGCTCTCATGCACATCGCTGGATCAGGCTCAGATGAGTATTAGGGGGGCTGAGGGGGAAGCTGCTCACTGATGGTTTTTACCTTCATGCATAGAATCCATGAAGGTAAAAAAACATCAGCCTTTAAAACTCCTGAAAACCCATAATACTCACCTTAGTTCCAACAGTCTGGCACCCATTAAGTCCCTCACTGGTGCTAGCATCTTTTCGCCGACTACTTCAGACTGCCAACCCTCAGCCTCCTTGACTGGACAGCATGCATAGGTGTGCAGTCATCCCAGCACACATGCAGTGTGTCCGAATGGAAAGTGAACTATGTATGCGCAGCTCAGTGTACATTCTAAACAAGATCGCAAACGGGCAGGTAACTGTATTTTATTGCAGAAGGAACAATGCATGTCCATTCTGCATTAAAGACTCTGCCCGTTTGCAGTTATGAATTTTTTAATGTTAGTTCAGCTTTAATCCAGCCAAAACTATAAAAAAGACACATTGGTTAGACTGAACCTGTAGGACAATCATATACAAATGTATTAAATATTCTATGACTTAGATTTTTTGCAATGTCAGCTTTCAACTTTTTACAGTTTTGATGTCTTTTAGGAACCTAAAGGCAACTACAGCGGGGAAACTAATTATTTGATCCCCTGTGTATTTTGTAAGTTTGTCCACTTACAAAGGAATGAAGGGTCCATCATTTTTATCATAGGTGTATTTTAAATGAAAGTGACAGAATATTAACCAAACATCCAAAAAAAACACATGATACAAATGATATAAATGGAGTTGCCCTTCAGTAAATAAAATAAGCATTTTATTCCCCAAACAAAACATGACTTAGTACTTGGTGGAGAAACCCTTATTGGTAAACACAGAGGTAGGATGTTTCTTGTAGTTGTTGACCAGATTTGCACACATCTCAGGAGGGATTTTGGTACACTCTTCTTTACAGATCTTCTGTAAATCCTTAAAGCGTTTGTTAACCCCCCCCCCCCCCCCCAAAAAAAAGAAAAAAAATGAATCCTGCTCCTTTAAAGCATGTTAAAGCATGTTATATGGCACAGTGCCTGTCCTGTGTCATTGGGCCCCCTGCCAGTTTCTCACCACCCCTCTGTAAACTGACCACAGTGTATCATGGCTGCTGAGACCAGACACCGTGGTCAGTTTACCTGCCTCTGTCATCTGCTCTCCTCTCTGCTCCTGTGTCCTCCTTCCCCCTCCCCTCTTCTGTCTGTGTGTGAGCCACCCCTTCTGCTGCTCTCATAACACTAACCTGTATACACCATCAGCACTGCCTCCTATTGCAGTGCCCCCCTCTGTGAATGATTTATAAATATAAGTGCTGTATATACCTCATTTAAGAGCCGAGACTGCTATCACATGACCAGCCAGCTCTCTCCTCCTCTTCTTCAGACTGACATCAGCCCCAGAATCTCAGCCCTGCCCACTACATCTCTCAGAGGAGAAAAGGAGAAAGCTGGCCAGTCACGTGATCACAATCTCGCCAGTGAAATTAGGTATTTGCGGCATTTATTTTTATAAATCATGTACAGAGGGTGCTACTACAATAGGAGGCAGCACTAATGGTGTATACAGGTTAGAGTGGCTTAACAACGACTTTAAAGTTTTTTGGCTACCGCTTGGCAACTTAAAGTTTCATCTCCCTCCATAACTTTTCTATAGGACTAAGGTCTGCAGACTGGCTCCATCATCTTAATGTGCTTCTTCTTGAGCCTCTCCTTTGTTGCCTTGGCGGTATGTTTTGGGTCATTGTCATGCTGAAAGACCCATCCATGACCCAGCTACAGTTTTCTGGCTGAGGGAAGAAGGTTCTCATGCAAGATTTTACAATACATGGCCCCATCCATTGGCCCCCAAGTGCAGCAAAGTCAGTCTGTACCTTTAGCAGAGAAACAGCCCCAAAGCATAATGTTTCCAACTCCATGCTTAACTGTAGGGTTAGTGTTCTTAGGTTCATAATCAGCATTTTTCTTCCTCCAAACACGTTGAGTCCCCTTCCTCAAGAAAGCACATGTACACAGAGGTGGAAACATTTTACTTTGGGGTTGTTTCTCTGCTAAAGGTACAGGCCGACTTTGCGGCATTGAGGAGCCAATGGATGGGGCCATGTATTGTAAATTTTTGGATGAGAACCTTCTTCCTTCAGTCAGAACTCTGAAGACGGGTCTTTCAGCATGACAATGACCCAAAACATACCAACGAGGCAACAAAGGAGTGGCTCAAGAAGAACATTAAGGACATAAAGTGGCCTAGCCAGTCTCCAGACTTTAATCCTATAGAAAAATTATGGAGGGGGCTGAAACTTCGAGTTGCCAAGAGATAGCCAAGAAACCTTAAGAAACCTTAAGGATTTACAAAAGATCTGTAAAGAAGAGTGGACCAAAATTCCTCCTGAGATGTGTGCAAATCTGGTCAGCAACTACAAGAAACATCCTACCTCAGTGCTTGCCAACAAGTTTTTCTCCACCAAGTACTAAGTCATGTTTTGCTTGGGGATCAAATACTAAATTTTACTCACTGAACTGCAAATCCATTTATAACATTTTGTATCATGTGTTTTCTAAATTTTTGGTTGATATTCTGTTTCTATCCTTTAAAATACATCTATGATAAAAATTATAGACCCTTAATTTCCTTGTAAGTGGACAAACTTACAAAATCTGCAGGGAATCAAATAATTACCCCCCCCCCCCCCCCCCCTCCTCTTCAACACCCTATAAGTGGCTCACAGTGCATAGTTTCCCATTCTGATTTCTGTTATGCTGGAGATTGTTAGAACATAATGAAATAAAGATTTCAGGTAGTTATACCATAATTATTCTCAAATACTATTAATGATTTTTAACGGAAACACTGGACTAAAGAGAATGTCCTGTACACACAGTCGGACATTCCGACGACAAAATACGCAGGATTTTTTCCGCCGGATTTTGACCCAAACTTGTCTTGCATACACACAGTCGCACAAAGTTGTCAGAAAATCCAATCGTTCAGAATGAGGTGATGTAAACCACGTACGACGGGACTATAAAGAGGCCAGCAGCCAATGGCTTTGGTCTCGTAATTTATTCTGAGCATGTGTGGCACTTTGTGCGTCGGAATTGTCTACACACGATCGGAATTTAAATGATTGGATTTTTTGTCAGAAAATTCTAGAACAAGATCTCAAACTTTGTGTATTGGAAATTCCAACGGAAAAAGTCCGACCCCACGCACGATCGGAATTTCCGCCAACACAGTCTGATCGCACATTTTCCGTCGGAAAGTCAGACCGTGTGTACAGGGCATTACACTTCATTCTGGGTACTATCAAGTTCAGTGTTACCAGATTCAGTAACCTTTCCAAAGTGCACAAAGACACACCAGTCTGCTTTCTCAGGCTAAAAAAAGAGCCCCTCAAAAGATAAGGATATTGGCTAGGTATCTGAGAATAAAAATGTAAGCCTTCACAGCAAGTACCGTATTTATCGGTGTATAACATGCACTTTTTTCCCCTTAAAATCAGGGGAAAATCGCGGGTGCGTGTTATACGCCGATAAATACGGTACTTGCTGTGAAGGCTTACATTTTTATTCTCAGATACCTAGCCAATATCCGATCTCGGCAGCTTTCGGCTATTTCCGGCCGCTCTCGGTGGCTTTCGGAAAGCCGCCGAGAACAGCCGAAAATAGCCAAGAATGGCCGAGTGCGGCCGAGAATGAGCAAGAGCTACCGAGCGCCGCTGAGTTACACAGGACATCCACTCTGTATCTCGGCGGCACCATTTTTAAACGGAAAGCCTGCAAAAGAAACTGACAAGGCTGCAATGGAAGGCTGCTAGCGACATGTAAGGCTGCAATGGAAGGCTGCAAATGACTGACAAGGCTGCATTGATGGGCATTTAAATGTAAGTTTTTTTCCTTAAACTTCCCTCCTAAAAGTTTTTTTCTTTAAAATTCTCTCCTAAACTTAGGGTGCGTGTTATACGCCGATAAATATGGTAAGTCATTGACTGGCAGATGTCTCTATAATAAAAATGGGCTGGGAGACCTCTGCTGCTCCTCTGTAGTGCTAATTGCTGTCAACGCTTTACTCAACCAATGGTTTTACTCTATAATTTCTCACCCGACCATTGATGCCAAGATTACACAGTTTATGCTCACTTAACATTTGATTGAAATGGAGCTTCAAAGCAGTATTAAACCCAAAACCAAAAATGTAATATATTGCAACTTATCAATCATTAAATGTGATGGCTGTATTAGTTTTCATCTTTCCCCTGTTCTCACCTGGTAATCTGGCCAGTAACACATCTGCTGTATTAGAGTGCCTACACATGAAGGAGCACAGAGTGCATATTTGGACGGCAGAAATGTCAGTCTGGGGGGAGGGGAGTGTTTGATATACTACCAGATTTAAATACACTAACACATCGAAGCCAAACTCCAGCTAATATGTTATAAGTAGTAGGGCTGAAACGATTAATCGATATTATCGATAATAATCGATAATGAAAATCGTTGTCAACGATTTTCATTATCGATTAGTTGGTCCACACCATGCGATCCGCGGCTTCGGCCTAGCTCCGGAGCTGGCGGCCATCTTGGTACACCCGACGGCGGCGAGCTGCGCGCTGACGTCACCCCCAGCGCGTTGTTCAGCCTGTGTCAGCCCAAGTGAAGGAATTCTGGAGGAGTCACGCTGGATGCCTTGCCTGCCCTCATTCAAAACTTTTTATGCAGGTACCACTATATTTATTACCTAATCTAACCTAATAACTAACTACTATCTATCAGATAGTAGTTAGTTATTATCTAATCCTATCTAAGCCTTTCCACTTGCTCGGCACAGCCACATTGTTGATTTAAATAAAAGGTACAACACTCTCCCCCCCCCAATAAAATGCAGCTTATTACAAGCATAAAAACATAGCATATCACTGACGATTTGCGCCAATAGGCATCCCGGGACTCATCACGGCGGTCTGTTTGGAGGAACTTTGATCGGTGGTGAGCTTGGCGCAAATCATCAGTGATATGCTGACTATGTTTTTATGCTTGTAATAAGCTGCATTTTATTGGGGGGGGGGGGGAGATAGTGTTATACCTTTTATTTAAATAAACAATGTGGCTGTGGGGGGCGGGGATAGTGTTATTGTTTTTGTTGATCCGAAAATTGATCCGATCCGTGACTCTGATCCGAGGAACGATCCGATCCGTGAGTTTTTTGATCCGTTGCACCCCTAGTCCGCACCTTCCCCCCTGCCGGTCCGTTAGAATCCTGTGTATCCTCCCGTGTCCTACGCATGCACCACGTCCATGAGCACGCAGCTACGCCTGCTTGCATTCTCCACCCAGCTGACGTCCCGCCAGCAACGCGCCTGCGCTGCTTTCGGTTTCTCCCCCCCTCTACCCAACAGCCTTCCGATAGACCCGCCACCGGGCCGCTTTCCAGCGCTGCCGTGATTGGAGGTTGTGCTCTGCACATGCGTGCATCCATCTCCCGGCTTTGGGGTGCCCTACGCTCCATTCGTAAGAGTCGCCCGTGTCACGTGTGGCGGGTCCGGACTGAGACTCCGCCCCACACCACCCCGGCACACCGAGAAGGAGCCGCTGTCACCATGAAGGGGTGAGAAAACCCGAGACACGGGAGGGGGGGAGGGGAGCACTGAGAGGAGGTGGGGCAGTGACACCATGTGAGAGGGGAGGAATGTGTCATCTACACTGGGGGGGACACGTGTGTGTGTGTTATATATTGTCCTCAATGTATACTTTCTATGGAATAAAGGAGGGGGGGGGAGTATTTTATATGTCTATTATTATTCTCTTTATATATACACATACTTGCATGAATAAAGCAGGGAATCTGACATTCACCTCATACTTTCTTTGCGGGTAATAGTACCCCATCATTTGTGTTTTATTCTGCAGTTTGAGTGTAACACTCAGTTTTTTCATTATTACTTTTAAATAAATGGAAAAATGGCATATTACGTTTTTTTTTTCTTTTTTATCCGATTAATGGAAAAAATAATCGGCCGATTAATCGATTATGAAAATAATCGTTAGTTGCAGCCCTAATAAGTAGTAACAGCATGCAGTTTATTTTCTTTTGAGAAGGTTTTTACATAATCAAATAGAGGCTGATAATTGTAAGCACCCCTGTCAGTGTTATATGGTTTGTCTCATCCCTGCAATGGATACAAGCTGCAAGAAAGCTGGTTCTTTTGAAAAACAACAAACTTACTGGCCAGATCACCAAATGATAATAGAAGAAAGAAAGCCTAAAAAATAAATCTAATGCAGCCATGACATCTAAGAATTGGTAAGCTGCAATACAATATAGCAGGGATATGCAATTAGCGGACCTCCAGCTGTTGCAGAACTACAAGTCCCATGAGGCATAGCAAGACTGACAGCCTCAAGCATGATTCCAAGAGGCAGAGGCATGATGGGACTTGTAGTTTTGCAACAGCTGGAGGTCTGCTAATTGCATATCCCTGCAATATAGGTTTTCTCTTGGGTTTAATAGTGCTTTAAATTGTTCCTATGCCCAGTCCATGGGTATTAAAGTATTTGTTTATTCATAAAAAACAATAAAAAAGCCGTAGGCACTGTGTAGTAATTCATCCTCAAAGATCACAACTGAGGCTGCTGCTTCTTGGTCAGGGTCAGTGACAGCCAGGAAACTAGCATTTTCAGAAGTAAGGAGTCTCTATATTTCTCAAAGAACAGATTATATATATATATATATATATATATATATATATATATATATATATATATATATATATATACACAAAATCTCCCAAGATAAGACAAAGACAGATCTTCTCTCAAGTAGAGTTACACACCTGGGATCGTGTTCAAATATGAACTGTGTTCCTTGACCGTGATGGACGTCCCAGTCTACAATTAGCACCCTGAAGGAAGAGAAAAGGGAATTTAGCTGCTATATTATAAATATAATGTTGCCTTATCACACTGAAACTCACCGCTTTACCCCGTGATTGTGCCGAGCATATTTGGCTCCAATGGCCAGATGATTAAACATGCAGTAACCGTTCATTTTGTCAGTGTGGGCATGGTGTCCTGGAGGCCTGCCACAAAAAAACAATAGGAAAGAAAAACTGCTTAAAGTAGAATAAATACAGACTATAACTATATGGGATTGTGATTTTACTGAAAAGAAAAACTTTAAAGAGGAGGTAAACCCTGGTGGGTTTTACTTCCTCTTTTCCTGTAAAGGTAAAGCACAATGGGCTGATATGAAACCAAAGCCTGCGATATAACTGCTGTCCCCACTAGCAGCAAGTGTCCATCTTCAACCCCTCTTCCTTCCGGGGCCCACAATTCCGGCTCTGTGACAGGCCGGAGTCGCATGACGTCACTCCCGCGCATGCGCATGGGAGCTGCCAGTCACAGCATGACCCCTATTAGAAAGGGCACAATGTGTCCTTTTTAAAGTGCACATGCCCTGCAGACATTGGTGATTGGCTTTTTTGTAAATATCTCCTAAACCGTGGAGGTTTAGGAGATATTTCAAGCACCTACAGGTAAGCCTTAATATAATCAAAAAATATAGCTGCGCTAAAAACTTATAAAACAAAATTATAAAGTGACATAATTTTTCTAATTTACAAAAAATCCCAAAAACATGCAAAAATAGTGCCAAAATAATGATTTCCAGGCATATAAGCAGTCCAAAGAAAAGGAAAGATGGATAGGATGCTGAATCTTAGTCCATTTTCGGTGACTCTCAAAAACCACCCTTTACACACGTAGCAGGTGCACCCAGAGTAGAAAGAGATTATCCACCACCAAATTAGAGGAGGCTTACCAGCTGTCAAGATCTCTTTTTAAGGAGATCATACGGGCTTGTAAAATGATACGTTCCTGGTCCCCACACTGAGCTCTGTTGGTAACACCAATCTATCTGCTCCCTCTTTATGGTATATCTCGTTCCACCACAATCATTTAGTACGGCAAAGAGAGAAGAAAAAAAGCGGCACAGCGGTGCCTGTCTTTCGGCTAATATCTCCTAAACCATGTAGGTTTAGGAGATATTTCTTGGACCTACAGGTAAGCCTTAATATAGGCTTACCTGTAGGTAAAAGTGGTTGACTGGTTGTACAGGGTGTACAACCACTTTAAAGTGGTTGTAAACCCTTACAACACACTTTGACCTACAGGTAAGCCTAGATTAAGGCTTACCTGTAGGTCCAAGAAATATCTCCTAAACCTACATGGTTTAGGAGATATTAGCCGAAAGACAGGCACCGCTGCGCCGCGCGGCCCCCCCTTCCCCAAGGCACCCCCCATGTTGAGGGCCTGGTACGGCTCAGGAGGGGGGGGGCGCCCTTTCCTGGCCGGCCGGGTAGCGTGCTCGGACAAGGGTCTGATGTGGACCTGGAGGGGACCCCCACGCCGATTTTTTCGGTGGTTGGGCTTCCCCTTTAAGTCCATACCAGGTGGCGGGGCCAGCGACGCATCCTTCGCGGGCCCCGCCTACCTGGAGACATGCTCAAAATGAGCGGACTTTCCTCCGCGTGTGTGGGCGAGTTCGTTCATTTCAAAAGTACGGCGGATATTCCGGCGGACTTAGTACGCCGTATTAGTCCGCTGAAAAAGTGCCGTGTGTGGGCAAGTAGCCCGTTCGGAAAGTCCGGCGGGAAGTCCGCTACGTGTGTACGTGGCATTAGATAAAATAGCCGTCCAAAATACCAAGCCATTGACACTGATTTAAAGCACCTGTGCAAGATAGAGGAAACCCTGCAAACATAGCCTGTTGGGGGCACTTAAGGACTGAGGTTGAGAACCACTGGCATAAAAAGTCAACCCAGCATCATATAGACACAATTTTGATTCAACTTTGGCTGAGTGCGACTTGTACAGAACTGAAAAATTCCTTAGGTTTCTTTATTTTCTGCGGAATTAAACATTTTCAGAACAATTGGAATTAGAAAATTGATTGACCAATTCAAATTCTGTATGAAGAATAGCCGGGAATGTGGCTGGGAGACAATCCGGAGTGTTTTTAACAACGGATGAGTCAACAGCTGTCAGCTGAATGTAGAAAAAAAAAACCAAAGCCAGCAATATGAATAAAAAAAAAAAATTTGAAAAAAACTACAAGCATACCAGGTCATCGACTGAGTGCCACCCGCACCTTAGGTATGCAAGTGCTGTCGCAGGGCTTAAGCATTCGTTGGGGCCGGAGGTTTTTTCTTTTTATCCGAGTCGGCTGTGTGGTGGGCGTCGTGCTTGATGATGGATCTACAGGGGACATTTTTTTTCTTACTTTGTAATAAAGGAATTATCAAAAACTGGTGTACTGTCTTTACTCACTTTTTTGCTGAATGGGTAGCGGTACAATGTACCCCATACTCATTTACTCATTCACATAAGGAGGAGTGCTGGAATCTGCGCGCCCCCCTTGTTAAAGGGGACTTACAGATTCCGATAAGCCCCCCTGCCCACAGACAACATGGGGACAAGGTGCCTTGGGATGGGGAGCAGAACCCCTATGCCGGGCTGCATGCTCGGATAAGGGTCTGGTATGTTTCTTTTGGGGGGGGGGGGGGGTGGTGGACGCCACGCCGTGTTTTTTTTTTTTTTTTTTTTTTTTATTGCCAGCATTCTTTTTTTACATTCAATTGTCAATGTGGAAACCTGGAAACAGCCTTCCGTTGTTTATGACGCAGTGGTCGGCTTCCCAGCCCGCTCCTTAACAACCAGCTATTCGTCACACAAAATTGTTGATAAATTTTTGACCGATTTGAATTCCAATTGTACTGAAAACTAGAGATTTGGTAGAAAATAAAGAAACCTAACAAATTCTTTGGTTCTATACAAGTCACATTCATCCAAAGTCGCATTTATATGATGCGGGTGTGACTTTCATGCACCTTTTGAAGGTTTAACTCGAGGTCTATGGACTTCAAGTGGCATGAAAGTCAGACCAAATTAGTGCAGGAACTACTTTGAAGTCACACAGATATGAACAGTACTCATAGGGAAATATGGGGTGCGATTTGTCATGCGACTCTGGGGTCCAAAGTCGCACAAGTGTGAATGGGGCCTTAAAAGGGACTGTAAAGTGAATTATTTTTTTTTATTTTTTAAATAACAAACATGTTATACTTACCTCCACTGTGCAGCTCGTTTTGCACAGAGTGGCCCCGAACCTGCTCTTCTGGGGTCCCTGGGCGGCTGTCTCGGCTTTCCCCCGCAGGTGCTTCTCACGTTCATGCGAGCTCCCTCGCATGGTGAGAAGCATCTGCGGGCGTGCTCCCATGATACAGCCGGCGGCTATAGCCGCTCGCTGTATCACACGGCCCCGCCCCCGGCGCTCTGCGTCAGTGGATGTGATTGACAGCAGCGCGAGCCAATGGCTGCGCTGCTTTCCATTCATCCACTCCAGCCAATCAGCGGCCAGGCTGAACGGTGGAAAGGACGTCGGGGGACGAGCGCGGGACTTTCGAGGGGTGAGGTAAGTAAAACAGGGGGGGGGGGGGGGGGGCTGGGGGCGCAGACACTGTCAGATGTTTTTTCACCTTAACCACCTTCAGACCGGACCATTTTGCTGGTAAATGACCAGAGGTCTTTTTACAATTTGGCACTGCGCTGCTTTAACTGGTAATTGCGCGGTCATGCAATGTTGTACCCAAACAAAATTTGTGTCCTTTTCTTCCCACAAATAGAGCTTTCTTTTGATGGTATTTGATTGCCTCTGCGATTTTTATTTTTTGCGATATAAATGTAAAAAGACCGCAAATTTTGAAAAAAAATGATATTTTCTACTTTTTGTTATTAGAAAAATCCAATAAACTCAATTTTAGTCATACATTTAGGCCAAAATGTATTCAGCCACATGTCTTTGGTAAAAAAAAAGTCAATAATTGTATATTTATTGGTTTGCGCAAAAGTTGTCACATCTACAAACTAAAGGTACGTTTTCTGGAATTTACGCAGCTTTTAGTTTACGACTGCCTATCCCATTTCTTGAGGTGCTAAAATGGCAGGGCAGTACAAAACCCCCCCAAATGACCCCATTTTGGAAAGTAGACCCCCTAAGGAAATTGATAAGAGGCATGTTGAGCCCATTGAATATTTTATTTTTTTGCCTCAAGCGATTGAATAATGACAAAAAAAAATTTTTTTTTTTTTTTACACAAAGTTGTCACTAAATGATATATTGCTCACACATGCTATGGGCATATGTGAAATGACACCCCAAAATAAATTCTGCTGCTTCTCCTGAGTACGGGGATACCACATATGTGGGACTTTTTGGGAGCCTAGCCGCGTACGGGGCCCCGAAAACCAAGCACCGCCTTCAGGCTTTCTAAGGGCGTAAATTTTTGATTTCACTTCTCACTACCTATTACAGTTTTGAAGGCCATAAAATGCCAAGATGGCACAAAACCCCCACAAATGACCCCATTTTAGAAAGTAGACACCCCAAGCTATTTGCTGAGAGGCATTTTGAGTCCATGGAATATTTTATATTTTGCCACAAGTTGCGGGAAAATTACAAACTTTAATTTTTTTTTATTTTTTTTTTCACAAAGTTGTCACTAAATGATATATTGCTCACACATGCTATAGGCATATGTGAAATGACACCCCAAAATAAATTCTGCTGCTTCTCCTGAGTACGGGGATACCACATATGTGGGACTTTTTGGGAGCCTAGCCGCGTACGGGGCCCCGAAAACCAAGAACCGCCTTCAGGTTTTCTAAGGGCGTAAATATTTGACTTCACTCCTCACTACCTATTACAGTTTTGAAGGCCATAAAATGCCAAGATGGCACAAAACCCCCACAAATGACCCCATTTTAGAAAGTAGACACCCCAAGCTATTTGCTGAGAGGCATGTTGAGTCCATGGAATATTTTATATTTTGCCACAAGTTGCGGGAAAATTACAAACTTTTTTTTTTTTTTTTCACAAAGTTGTCACTAAATGATATATTGCTCACGCATGCCATGGGCATATGTGAAATGACACCCCAAAATAAATTCTGCTGCTTCTCCTGAGTACGGGGATACCACATATGTGGGACTTTTTGGGAGCCTAGCCGCGTACGGGGCCCCGAAAACCAAGCACCGCCTTCAGGCTTTCTAAGGGCGTTACAGTTTTGAAGGCCATAAAATGCCAAGATGGCACAAACCCCCCCCAAATGACCCCATTTTGGAAAGTAGACACCCCTAAATTTAGGGGTACACTAGTGAGACTAGGTAATAAATGGCGGGTGCCCTGAAACTATAAAAAAAATAACTAACCAACCAGCGTCACCTGTAACAGTTATATGGTGATCACTGGTGAAAGGGTTAACTAGGGGGCAATCAGGGGGCTTTATGCGGTAGTATATGGGGGTCCCTGGCACTATAAAAAGCTGCGGCTAACCTAAATACCTACCTGCCTAACTAGCGTCACCTGTGACACTAATACAGCGATCAGAAAAACTATCGCTTATTAGGCTGGGTTCACACTGGAGCGATGCGGGAACGCCATGAATCCGCGGCGGGTTCCCGCATCGCATGCCTCCCGGCGGCAGTTCACACTGCCCTATGCGAACTGCTGGGAGTGTCAGTGAAATGTTAATGACACCCCCAGATCAGTTCGCATATCGCAGTGCGATCTGCAAACTCGGATCGCATGGTGTGAACACCCATGCGATCCGATTCTGCTGCGGACCAAAAAAAGGGTCCCGTGCGAGTTTGCGGCGGGTGCGACACGAATTCAGCCATACTATCTGTATGGCTGAACTCGAATCGCACAGAGATCGGATGTGATTTGCACTGCAGTGCGGTGTGAATCACATCCGTTCTCATAAACCGCTGCAATGTGAACCCAGCCTTAGTGACACTGGCGACGGGGGGTGATCACGGGGTTAAACCTTTATTGGGGGGGTTAGGGGGGTACCTTAGAACTAAAGGGGGCTAACCCTAACTGCCCTAACAGTTATTACAGTCACAAATGACACCCGCCGGGTGATCAGGGGGTTAAACCTTTATTAGGTAATAAATGGCGGGTGCCCTGAAACTATAAAAAAATAACTAACCAACCAGCGTCACCTGTAACAGTTATATGGTGATCACTGGTGAAAGGGTTAACTAGGGGGCAATCAGGGGGCTTTATGCGGTAGTATATGGGGGTCCCTGGCACTATAAAAAGCTGCGGCTAACCTAAATACCTACCTGCCTAACTAGCGTCACCTGTGACACTAATACAGCGATCAGAAAAACTATCGCTTATTAGGCTGGGTTCACACTGGAGCGATGCGGGAACGCCATGAATCCGCGGCAGGTTCCCGCATCGCATGCCTCCCGGCGGCAGTTCACACTGCCCTATGCGAACTGCTGGGAGTGTCAGTGAAATGTTAATGACACCCCCAGATCAGTTCGCATATCGCAGTGCGATCTGCAAACTCGGATCGCATGGTGTGAACACCCATGCGATCCGATTCTGCTGCGGGCCAAAAAAAGGGTCCCGTGCGAATTTGCGGCGGTGCGGCGGGTGCGGCGGGTGCGACACGAATTCAGCCATACTATCTGTATGGCTGAACTCGAATCGCACAGAGATCGGATGTGATTTGCACTGCAGTGCGGTGCGAATCACATTCGTTCTCATAAACCTCTGCAATGTGAACCCAGCCTTAGTGACACTGGCGACAGGGGGTGATCACGGGGTTAAACCTTTATTAGGGGGGTTAGGGGGGCACATTAGAACTAAAGGGGGCTAACCCTAACTGCCCTAACAGTTACTACAGTCACAAATGACACCAATGCAAAAAAAAAAAAAAAAAAAAAAGCAATTGGTGTCACTGTGACTGGGGGGGCAGGGGTAATTGGGGGGTGATCGGGGGGTAAAGGGGGGGTGTGAGTGTGCCTGGCATGTTCTACTGTATGTGGGGTGTGTTGGTGCAACTCACCGAACCTCTCTCCTCGGTGCCGGAACGAAAACTACCGACACGGAGGAGAGAATACATCACTTCCTCTCCTGTGTTTACATTACAGGAGAGGAAGTGATGTCACCGGACATTTTCATTCGCCGGGAGCGATCGCGAGGGGGTGGCCATGAATGAATGGCCGTCCCCTCGTCCGGGATCGCTCCCGAACGAATACCGACCGCCGCAGGCACCGGGTGGGGGCCCGATCGGGCCCCCGACCGGCGGGCAGGCAAGGACGTACATGTAAGCCCTTATGCCTGCCCGTGCCATTCTGCCGACGTACATCGGCGTGCGGCGGTCGGCAAGTGGTTAATGCATAGAATGCATTAAGGTGAAAAAACATTTACCTTTACAACCCCTTTAAGCTTTGGCAATAAACCCTGGAAGCTAATTGGTTGCTGGTTTCAGAAGTGAACCTGATTTCGTACGCTCCAGCTTTAGTAAATAAACCCTCTTGTGTCATTAGGACAGGAGTTGCAGAGAAATCAAACGGTTTAAAAATGTGCAGCAGTTCTAACCTTTTCCCACTCCAATCAAGGCTAAGAAAACTGTTTTAAATAGGGTACAAATCTCATATATGACGACAAATATTATATAGTTTAAACCAATGGGTCTCACCTGACCACTGCTAACCCATTGCGGATCTCCCCCTTCACAACTTTATCGACTAACTGCAAGACAGAGCCGACAGCCAGACAGGAGGTAGTGAATGAAGCCTGTAGAAAAAGGAAACATTTTATGTGACTAAAGTCAAAACCTTAATGTCTTCAATAAATCTCAACATCGTTTTCTATTACATGTTAAAAAAATGCTCCTAAGATATACACATCAGTATTAATATGTAGACAACACTTTGTTTTCTGAAGGGACGTACTAAACTGCATATTGGGATGATGGGATGATTGGATTATCGGCTGCAATACTGAGAACTCTCACTAGATGTCAGTGTACTTTAAACACATTTATATCGTAATGACTCCTATGTATGTTTAACTACAATATTCCACCCATCATCCCCACGTAGAAAAATAAATTATATGTATATTCTTATCAGAAATGGGTTAAACAGGTTCATATTTATGTTTAACTACAATATTCCACCCACAATCCTCATGTATAAAAATAATGATATGCATATTCTTATCAGAAATAGGTTTAATATGTTCCTATGTATGTTTAACTACAATATTCTACCACAATCCCCATGTAGAAAAATAATGAAATGCATATTCATATCAGAAATAGGTTTATTCTATTCCTACGTATCTTTAACTACAATACTGCACCCATAATCCCCATGTAGAAAAATAATTATATGCAAATTCTTAAAAGAAATAAATTAACTATGTTCCTATGTATGTTTAGCTACAATATTCAACCCATAATCCCCATGTAGAAAAATAATTATATGCACATTCTTAAAAGAAATATGTTAAATATGTTCCTATGTATGTTTAACTACAATATTCCACCCATAATCCCAATGTAGAAAAATAATTGCATGCATATTACCAGTAATGGGTTAAATATGTTCATTGTCAGGTGTTAACATGATATTCCTCCCATAACCCCCATGAGAAATAATAATTCTACCCATATTCCCATCAAAAACAGGTCAATTGTAATTTTTCCAATAGCAAGTGAACAGTTAAACATTAGCAACTGCTTCTTGCAACATTGTATCAAGCACTGAAGAAAAGAATAACATATTTTGAGAAAAAATTGAGTCAATACCATATATATGTGTGTACACTGACATCTAATGAAATTTCTCAGTATTGCAGCCAATAATCCCATCACCCCAATATGCAGTTTAGTGCATCCCCTTTCAGAACTCTAAAAATTTCAGGAGACACAGTGGCTTAAAGTAGAATTTTAGTCAAAACCTAATTAATGCTAAACCTAATCTCTGCCATGTTCTAAGCCTAATTTATCTAGCCTCGTAGAGAAAATAAATAAATAAATAAAATCGCCATATTTTCCTGTGCTGCAGCCACTCCAGTCAGGTCTCCAGCGGCGGCTGCTGTGTGAAGGAGAAAACCGACAATGACTGAGAGATGGCTGGGAAGTGACGTCTCCCATAGACATACCAAGGGGCTTCCGTTTTCAGTTGCCTCTCTTGCACACTCCCACAAACCGAAACCACCACTGACAGCTCAGCGTGGGACTGGACTGGAGCAGCTGCAGAACAGTACAGAGATTTTATTTCTTTACAGGGCTAGATACTGAAGATTAGGCTAAGAATGACAGAGTGTAGGTTTAGAGTTAGTTAAGTTTTGACCAAACTTCCACTTTAACCGCTTAAGGACCTCCCCACATACATATACTGTGGCAGGGTGGCCCTTAAGCGCAAAATCACATACCTGTACATGATTTTTCTTATCGGCTCTGGGGCGTGTGCCGGCGCAACTCCGCTCCCACTGTGACTGGACACAGCGGGAGCCGATCGGCAGGTCCAGTAGCCGCTATGGCAGCCAGGACTCACCAATCGTTCACAGAAGAGGCAGAAGGGCGGTCTGCCTAGGTAAAAAAGGCAGGCTGCCGTTCTGTGAGAGATCTTGTGTTTCTGCTAAACTGAAACACGGATCTCGGTTTTCCTCCAGTCACAGCATTCCTCCCCACAGTTAGAAAGCACTCCCTAGGAGCACAATTAACCCTTTGATCACCCCAATGTTAACCCCTTCCCTGCCAGTGTCATTAGTACAGTGACAGTGCTTTTTTTTTTTTTTTTTAGCACTGATCACTGTATTGGTGTCACTGGTCCCCAAAAAGTGTCCCATTTGTCTGCCACAATGTCGCAGTCCCTCTAAAATCCACTGATCGCCGCAATTACTATTAAAAAAAAAAAAAAGTCCATATATCAATCCCAAAGTTTGTAGACGCTATAACTTTTGCACAGACCAATCACTATGCACTTATTGGGATTTTCTAAGCAAAAATCTATAGCAGAATATTGCCCTAAATTGATGAAGAAATTTGATTTTTTTATATTTTTTTTTATTGGATGTGTATATTAGCAGAAAGTAAAAAATATTGTTTTTCTTTTTAACGTGTCGGTCTTTTTTTGTTTATAGCGCAAAAAATAAAAAAATGCAGAGGTAATCAAATACCATCAAAAGTAAGCTCTATTTATGGGGAAAAAAAGGACATCAATTTTAATTTGGATACAGTGTCACACGACCGCGCAATTGTCAGTTAAAGTAACGCAGTATCACAAAAAATGGCCTGGTCATAAAGGGGGTAAGACCTTTGAGAGCTGAAGTGGTTAAAGGGAACATTTCTGAGTGCACATCCAGCCACCTACTAATATCTATGGCCAGTTTTAGCAGTTAGAAGATCAGCATTAGCTCCATGCTAACAAAAGGAAATACAGAAAAGAAAAGAATGTACAGTAGATCTAACAGTCTGATAAATTCATCAACTTGATTTTCCTGCAGGACAGTCATGTGACTAAATAGCATGAGCTCCTTATTTACAATATCATAAGGTTCTTTCAATGACACTAGTTTAATAAAAAAAATAAAAAAAAAACCCAAACACTACTGCCTGCATGGTTGCTAGCAGCCTGTGTGCAACTGACTAAATAAAACCTTCACACCTCTGCTAGCAAAGAGTGAAGGGATGTGTTTCTCCCAGCTGTTGGTATTTACCAGCACAGCCAAACAAAGGACCAAAGGGCATATATATATATATATATATATATATATATATATATATATATATATAGGCCCTTTGGTCCTTTGGCTGTGCTGGTAAATACCAACAGCTGGGAGGAACACATCCCTTCACTCTTTGCTAGCAGAGGTGTGAAGGTTTTTTATATATATATATATATATATATATATATATATATATAAGGCCCCTTGTTTGGTTGCACTGATTTTATATCTAAATATATATATATATATATACACACACACACACACACTATAAATAAGTATAGTAAGTAGATAGATTTACACATTTTGTACGATTTTGTAAGATTTTGTAAGATTTACAAGACTGTACTTACAGGGTGCAGGAAAACAGAGTCATAGCGATCTGATAGCTCTTTGAGTTTTTCCTCGGTCATTTCTTGAGTGGGCTTCATTAACTCTACGAAGTCTGAACTAAATAGGACAGAGAGAAAACAAAAACCAATTAAAATCTCTAGTTTCAATGGATAACAGGAAGACAACTGTCTGTGTCCAGGCCTCATACCTGTGAACAAGCAGGAGCTCTGCATCCGATGCTTCTCTAGCCTGTTGTAAAACAGAGTCGCGTCATCAACACAAGCAATACCACATTCACCCCTTCAATGCCAAAAAATTTGGTAATTAGCAGTTATGGTTCCTTTTATTTTAAGTGAACCTATAAGCAAAGTTCCCCATTACTTTGCCCATGAAGAGTCATTTAACTTCTTCTCTCCCTAACAGCACATACCTTATCCAGGATATGTCATCCAACTATCAGGAGTAAGGAAAAAAGAAATCTGTTGCAGACATTATATTTAAGGACTGGTAATAGGCAATTGTTTATGTTTTGGTTTTGGGGTTTGGAAGCGATTGTCACTTTAGAAAGAAAAAAAGAAAGAAAGAAAAAAGGTGCTTATAGGTATAAACTGTAGGCTTGGCCGACACATATTCCTACTGACCCATGAGTAAGCCCAATATAGTGATGGGGCCATTAGGGAATGTAGAGGGCAGATAAGCTTTGACACTATATAAAAAGTGTTGGAGCTTTTCCTGGCAGGAATGGTCTGGCATTGATAGAGTAAAGGGTATACATGGACATCCCTAAGGGCCACCACGTTTTACCTATCAGCAGCTGTTTTTACTTGTTCCGAGGACAGCTTAGTCTACATCTGTGCTAGAAAAGTCATTACTCACTCTGAGAAAAAAAAAGAGGATTTTTACTACTTGCAGCCCCAAACTAACCGCCAGCTATGTGACCACAAATTTGAATATATATATATTATTTAAGATTTGGGGTGTGAGCCTGCTTTCTCTATGTTGCCACACATGGATACATGGAGCCGTTTCCACAACTTATTTTAAAAGGGTATACAGCTTTTCAATTATATCAATATCCTTCACTTGGATCAGCATTTATCTCCTTAGCCAGCAATTCACAAGTCTTTTCAAAAGTCACAACACTTACAGGTACTTTAACACAGCGATCCACCAGACCATACTGCGCCAGCTTCTCTTTAATTGCCAAGATTCGTGCCGGACACTCTGGGTATCTGAACAGAAACAAAGCAATGTCATCTCTGAAGAGGCACGTTCATCTGACAATGGTTGCCGTGAGCTACCAGATGGGAACAATCACCTCTACTGATAGGATAAAAATACCCAAGCGCTGCTATGAGAATAAATTGAAAAAAGTAAAAAAGGAACAGCAGCAACTATTCAATAGTTTAAAAATAGCTACATGTGACTAATTAAACTAGCAATTCCAAATATCCGCCTTCTACAGTGAATAAGTGCCAACTAAGCAGTATCCAATCACATGCAATATGACGGTTGGATCCTCTTAAAACAATAAAGTGCATACAGTGACAATAAACAATAAGGTGCATCCAGTGACAATGAATATGACCAAACTATAATGTTTGCAATGAGATCAAAGAAGTGACTCAATCCATAAAGTGCATATAGTGAAAAAAAGTAGAAAAAAATATTGAAAAATATATTGGCAAATATTTAACAAAACAATGAATAATTAATATGCAATAAAGTGCAAAAGGATGTTGTTAATCAGAATGTTGTTATCAGATGGTGTAGGTAATACAGGTGGTCCCTTCTGGGTGCTTAGCCATAAAACACTCAATCATGTCCATAGGAGAAAAGAAGGAGCTCCAATAGTGAAGCATGTAATTAAAATCGAACTTTATTCTAAAAAGGACATAGTCCTGGGTACTCACGTTTAGTCATGCAGTTTATAGGCAAAACAAAAGCAAAACGACAGCATCAAATGAACGGACTCCACGTTCGTACTCCGGACGTCACTTCCGGTATCCTCCTAGTCCAATCCTACGCGTATCGTCACTTAGACATGTGACTTCATCGGGGAATCCCTATTGGAGCTCCTTCTTTTCTCCTATGGACATGATTGAGTGTTTTATGGCTAAGCACCCAAAAGGGACCACCTGTATTACCTACACCATCTGATAACAACATTCTGATAATAACATTGTGATTGCTGGAAGTAATAATTGCCGTTTACCATACAGCAGTGAGGTAAGGTAGTCATTGCACCTAGTGTGTGGACACCGATTGTTTGAGGATTCACGAGATCACCGGTGGAACTGTGTTTCTGTTCACGGAGTCATTATAATTTTATGACACAGAGTGGATTCACACACTGCATGTCTGAATACGGACTATTTTTTATGTTATAGAAAGAGACAATTAACAACATCCTTTTGCACTTTATTGCATATTAATTATTCATTGTTTTGTTAAATATTTGCCAATATATTTTTCAATATTTTTTTCTACTTTTTTTCACTATATGCACTTTATGGATTGAGTCACTTCTTTGATCTCATTGCAAACATTATAGTTTGGTCATCTTCATTGTCACTGGATGCACCTTATTGTTTATTGTTTATTGTCACTGGATGCACTTTATTGTTTTAAGAGGATCCAACCGTCATATTGCATGTGATTGGATACTGCTTAGTTGGCACTTATTCACTGTAGAAGGCGGATATTTGGAATTGCTAGTTTAATTAGTCACATGTAGCTATTTTTAAACCATTTTGAGTATCATTTATTGACATATATATATTCATTAATTTCTGCTTATTAATTGTGGAGCGCAACACCATTTAGCAATCAAATATCATACCTATTTAGGGGAGGGTTTGTGCCCCTGCCGACAGCTGGGTTCCCTGCTGACAGCTGAATAAAAAATAAAAACAATGCCAGCAATAAAGGTATGGGGAAAAAAAATGGTGTGGGGCCCCACCCAAAATCCATACCAGACCCTTATCCAAGCATGCAGCCTGGCAGACCAGGAGGGGGGGGGGGGGCAAGCCATTTCCCCCCTTCCCCTCCTGAGCCATACCAGGCCACATGACCACAACATAGAGAGGTGCTTTGGGGCCTAAGACCGGACCTAAGGTCCCACGTAATTAAAAAAAAAAAATTGGCATGGGGTTCCCCTTAAAATATGTACCGGAATTGAAAGCACTCGCTTGTCCCCTCCCTTTTCCTGGCCTGCCAGGCTGCACGTTTAGATAAGGGTCTGGTATGGATTTTGAGGGGGACCCCCACACTGTTTTATTCCGGATCCAATTACTGTTTAAAAATGATTAGTTGTGCGATTCAGATGTGTTCCCATAGAAGGCAATGAGCTTGAAATTCGCATCTGAACTGCATCGCAGTGCTCAGAAAAAGGCACAGGACTATTTTTACATTTGCATCGAATTCGCACAGCTGCTGCACCGCATATATATAAACCGGCTCCATAGAAAAGGCTGCCGATTCATCAAGTCATGCGAATCGGATGCAGTACAAAGCGCATCCAATGCACAAATATGTGAATATGTGTCTAAAAATTTTTTGAAAGGTGCCAATAATAAACATCAGACTCAATTCACTGAATTTTAGCCATCATGATTTTCCATTATAGACTATTGTTTTCAACAATTACCAATGAGAGCTGCAGACACCATTCACCTGGCTGAAAATAACCTATTATATGTAGCTTAGTGAATTCAGCCTTATGCCTTAAACAAGATAGAACTTTCCCATAAAAATTTGAGAAAACAAAGACACTTGGCAGTAAGAGAACACTTCTATCCAATGCATTACTTGTCATCCCAAAGACAGTATGGAAGAGTCATTCGGTCATCATATACAAGGCCAGTCCCTACTGCAGGTGAATCTCTGTCCAGGTGCTACAAGAAAAAAAAAAAAGACACATAAAAATATATGAATTTAAATAGTTTTGACACTTTGGACACTAAAACATGTCTAACATATCTAGGATTCCTTCTTTACTACAAGCATTGCTCTCCTGCCAAATATGCGCTTTATTTCTTACATACATCAACATAACGGTAAAGACTAACTCCTGCTAAAGCTTTATTTTATTTTTTTTTATTTTTTTTAATAGAGTCAAAACCTTTGTCAAACCCTTAGGCCTCATGCACACTGGATGTTTTTGCACTCTTTTATAACTGCTGTTTTTGGCTTTAGACGTTTTTTTCTATAGTCAATAAACGCTCCAGCATGTTATCCTATGTGTTCATGCACACATAGGCTGTTATCAACTAGTTTTGGCTGAAAAAAAACCTCCAAAACTAGTGGGTCCTGAGAGGAGTTTTTCATCTGAAAAAATGCTCTAATGTCAAAAACTGTCTAAAAATGCAAATAAACAATCAAAAACGAGGCTCCCTGGCGTTTAAAATTTTTGATCCCATTGAAAAAAAACAAAAATGATTTTAAAAAAATGCGTTACTACACCTCAGAACATGAGGAACATAAATGCAACATGTCCTCTCATTTTTAGCACACGCCAACAAAACACATTGCTATGAACTGAAGCCTAAGGGCACATTGCCTTGTTCTTGCATTGAGACTGCACAGGGGAACACAACTATGTATGACCAGGTGCCTGACAAGATACAGAAAGTACTGCTATCCCCTTGAAAAGATGAAATCTATTTCCTAGTGTTATTTAGTCTTCTTACCAGCCCATCTAGTTGGTCAGAAATGTCCCTTTCCGGTGTCTTTCGAATGCGTTGGCCTCTCTTCTTTACTTCCTGCAGTGTTGGAGGACATTGAGGGGAGGTGCTTTTCTTCCCAGGCTTTTTCTATAAGGTAGACATTGGGAACATTCAGTTTTTTTTATCATAAGACAGCAATAGCTACAGCAGAAGTAACAAACGGGCATCTAAATGAACACTGCAGTTTTTAGTCAAGATTCCTGATCCATAAAAATGCTTTTTCCTGTAACCACCATTCTCTGCACAAGCCCGGTCACAGGCTATATACCCACAGATACCTGGATCTGCACAGAGAAGGGTCACGGGGTGCACTGGTGGACAACACTATGAAGAAACAGATGTCTGCATGGGCAGCACAGTTAAAGTGTTACTAAACCCAGGACCCTGCATTCACTATTTCTGGTCTCCCACAGTACACAGAACATGGAAATGCAATTATTTTAGTAAATCTAAACTGCTAAATACCTTTTCTCATCCGCAGTATATAGCAGTCTTGTGACTTCTATCAGTGTCTGGTTAAAGCTTGTAAGAGGAGTTTTCATTCTCCCCTGATTGGCCTATGAGGTTACAGGACCCCTGACCCTCTGTCTGGATAGTTTTGATTGGCCCTGTGCTGATCACATGCACCCCCCCCCCCCCAAGAAATAAAAAAAAAACTCTCTAGCAATACACACCAAACTGAGCATGTGCAGCTTGTCCCCTATGCGCTGTGTCAGCAGATATATTGTGGACAGTGGAAGAAGGGGAGGATTAGAGGAGACAGGATCAAACAGCCTTTTAACACAATGCAGAAGATTAACCCCTTGTGTTCCACAGTGAGTATATCAAAAATGCTTTACTGCATATGCAGACTGATTTTACTGTTGTAGGTTTAGTAACACTTTAAGTGTAGTTTACTTCATTAGCCCCTCCAACCCCTGATCTGGAAATACGTTCTGGATATATCCATTAAGGGGATATTGGTCTACAGGTTAAAGTAAACTGGTCAATAAAAGGAAACACATACATGTATACCGTGAGGACACTTAGAGGTGACTATACATCTGTTTGCCTCTTTTCAAGTGTCACCAATTACCAAGGGGAGGCAGGACTAGGACACCATTAAGTACATGCACATTTATTGTAAAAAGACAGAATAACAGAATGCTTCTAAATTCTAGTTACCAATGCATACAAAAGACCACACATTAAAGAGGAAGTAAACTTCCATATATAGGCATTTACACTACCTATAGGTAAGCCTTATTATAGGCAGCGTAAATATCTCCTAAACATGCCCCATTTAGGAGATATTTACGGTACATGCCACCAATTAAATCACTGGCGCATGCGCTCTGAATGTCCATGACATTTATTCAGAGCCTTGTGCCATGACCGGAGGCTCCCACACGCATGCGCGGGAGTGACTTCTTAGCTGCTCCGGCCAATCACAGAGCTAGAGTCCGCGAACACAGAAGCAAGATGGGTGACGATGGAAGCTGTCTCCAGCGATGACGTTGCATCGCTGGAAGACTTTGTTTTCGGGTAAGTTTCACATAATGTGCTAGTATGTGATGCATACTAGCACATTATGCCTTTTCCTTGCAGGTTAGACAAAAAAAAACCTGCAGCCATATACAACCGCATTAAGGCTAGGTTCACATCTCTGCAGATTGCGGTTGATGCGTTTTTCTGGTGCATTTTTTACAGGTTTTTGATGCATTCTCTTGCACACAGAAGGCTTTTTATCTCAATGCATAGGATGCATTAGAATAAAAAACCTTCTGCCTTTACAACCACTTTAAGCAGTAATAATTTTATCCACCAAAAAGATTGTTAATTTGCAAAATACATAACAGAGCTAGATAATATAGAAAGAATGCCACCAATAGAGGAAATGCATAGAAATAGAGGTTGCAATGATTCATATATACAGTACATACAAAAAAAATGAATACTAAAAAATTGCGCTCAACATTTCGATCTTTCAGTCAAGGCTGGCCTACAAAATATCTTTCATATGAACAGTCTTATTGGCCTGTCGCCACCTTATCCAGGAAAAGAATACTGTACTTATGTTCTAGTACAAGCCAAAAAAAGAACTAAAAGTCCCACCAAGCTCTGGAAAAAGCTTGCTGTCAGTGCATTATGAGCCTTGTAGTTCCTCAACATCCAAAGTGCTGTAAAGTCAAAATAGATAATTGAGCACCTTAAAGTTGGACTTACTGTGGTAGTGATCGCAGGGGACTTGCCTCGAACCCCTGGGGACTTTCGCTCCTGGGGAGATGCCATTTTCTTCAAGGTGATCAATCAGGTCTTCATTCAAGATCTGTAGATTTGATTAAATCTGAATAAACATTTACTATATTCCAAATTATACTGTAATGTTAGACAGTTTCCACCTACACCCACACTGAGACAACAAGAAAGACTTGTTATATAAGTGGAAAAGCCTGATCAGTTGATTATCAAACTATAGCCCCAGTGCATGCTGGGATATGTCCCTGTGGTCACTGAAGCATGAAGTCCAGCATGATATTCTACTGTATGTTTACTTGAGCGTATCACACGTTGCACATGGCTGCTTACTATATCCCACCCTCCTTTCTGATAACGGAACATGTATAATCTTTGTGGGTCTGAGGCAGGGCAGATCTGTACCCCTCTAGTCCCTGTGGCAGGGTCTCTGATCTTTTCTGGGGTCCTCTAGTCCCTGTGGCAGGGTCTCTGATCTTTTCTGGGGTCCTCTAGTCCCTGTGGCAGGGTCTCTGATCTTTTCTGGGGTCCTCTAGTCCCTGTGGCAGGGTCTCTGATCTTTTCTGGGGTCCTCTAGTCCCTGTGGCAGGGTCTCTGATCTTTTCGTGGACCCTCTAGTCCCTGTGGTAGGGTTGCTAATCTTTTCTGGGGTCTTCTATCCCTGTGGCAGGGTCTCTGATCTTTTCTGGGGTCTTCTATCCCTGTGGCAGGATCTCTGATCTTTTCCAGGACCCTCTAGTCCCTGTGGCGGGCTTGCTGATCTTTTCTGGGATCCTTTAGTCCGTGGCAGGGTCTCTGATCTTGTCTGGGGATCTCTAGTCCCTCTGGCAGGGTTGCTGATCTTTTCTGGGGTCCTCTAGTCCCTGTGGCAGAGTCTCTGATCTTTTCTGGGGTCCTCTAGTCCCTGTGGCAGGATCTCTGATCTTTTCTGGGGTCCTCTAGTCCCTGTGGCAGGATCTTTGATCTTTTCTGGGGTCCTCTAGTCCCTGTGGCAGAGTCTCTGATATTTTCTGGGGTCCTCTAGTCCCTGTGGCAGGATCTCTGATCTTTTCTGGGGTCCTCTAGTCCCTGTGGCAGGATCTTTGATCTTTTCTGGGGTCCTCTAGTCCCTGTGGCAGAGTCTCTGATATTTTCTGGGGTCCTCTAGTCCCTGTGGCAGGATCTCTGATCTTTTCTGGGGTCCTCTAGTCCCTGTGGCAGAGTCTCTGATATTTTCTGGGGTCCTCTAGTCCCTGTGGCAGGGTCTCTGATCTTTTCTGGGGTCCTCTAGTCCCTGTGGCAGGATCTCTGATCTTTTCTGGGGTCCTCTAGTCCCTGTGGCAGGATCTTTGATCTTTTCTGGGGTCCTCTAGTCCCTGTGGCAGGATCTCTGATCTTTTATGAGATCTTCTAGTTCCTGTGGCAGGGTCTCTGATCTTTTCTGGGGTCCTCTATCCTCCCATGTCCCTCCCAAGCACTCACTGTGTTAAATATAATCAGTTACTGCTCTGGGTAGGTCTACCCTCACTCTTCTTAACATCCCAGATGTTCATTTAACCATCCTTACTGGGGTTCCAAATTTATTTTGCCTGCCCTGGTTTCTCCTTTACCACCTATCAACATGCTAATAAAACGATTTAGTAAAGCCTTTGCATTTTTATTATATACCTTATTTTAGACCTACCGTATTTGCCGGCGTATAAGGCGGCTGGGCATATAAGACGACCCCCTAATCTTCCATTTTAAATGTTGGATTTGTGCTATACTTGCCGTATAAGACGACCCCCTTCCGACCAGTCTGTCAGCCTGCTGGATGTGCGGTAATGCTGTATGTTCAGTAGCGCTTTGTGTAACAGTTAACACTGTCTCACAGTATACATACAGTATACCGCGCTAAGCCAATCACGGCGAGCGATGTATTCTATTAATGAATACAAAGCCTGCTCGGATTGGCAGGGGCTGTAACATCATCAGCCCGCGCCTCTGACTCTCAAAGCCAATCAGAGCAGGCTACCGTATGTAGCCTGCTCGAATTGGCAGAGGTGGTTACTCCAATCCGAGCAGGCTTTGTATTCACTAATAGAATACATCGCTTGCCAGGATTGGCTCAGTGGTGTATACAGTATTACCGCACATTCAGTAAGCATCCAGAGGGATGATATGCAGTGGGCGGCTTGCATACAAGACGGCTTTGCTTTATACCCGGCGTATAAGACGACCCCCGCTTTTTGGCTGTTTTCTTTTAGTGTAGAAGGTCGTCTTATACCTTGGAAAATATGGTAGTAACATCATCACTGGGGCTCTGTGTTTCTCTGTACAATGTAGGCAGATCATGGCTAGTGGAAAGGGCCGGCAGGGTGCTCTACGGTTTCATAGAAAACAGGGAGCTGCGGTAATACCTACATGTGATGCTGAGTCTCCATGATTGAAATAATTGAAATACAATGATTGAAAGAGGCAGGCCAGAGAAGGAAAAACCTGGATGACACTGAACATCTTCCAGCCAGGCAATGAAGCTGGCCCTATCTGACTTGCTGCAGCTTCTAAGACACACTGTGAGCTCACAGTGTGTAGTGAAATATGAGTAAGCAGTTTCAGTATAGAGGAGCCTGTGAAAATGTGCAAGACTGAAGGTAAGGATGGAGTCCCGCTTTAACATTATGAAATAGTTCATTAAATGCTAGGGCTGAGCAGCTTTCACTGCCCACAAAGCCGATGCAGGGATTTGAAAGCCCTGGTTTTCTCTTGGGGATGGATCAGAGTGATTCTGATTGGCCATGTGTTGGAATGTGACCGCTCTGACCGATCAGAATTTCTCTAATTCATCCTGGTGTCCCTAAGGAAACAAAGGGAAGAAGACTGTGTCATTCAAATCCCCGGATCCCTACATGAGGGTGGGAAAGGTGGGAGGTAGGGGTAGGGTATGTGGTGTTAGTTCACCTTTTCATTTTGTGTTGAAAAGTGAATTCATGCCGCGTACACACGACCAACAGACCTAGAAATAGAACATGTTTCAAATCTGTTCGACAGACTCAATTCCTATCGGGAAAACCGTTTGTCTGTATGCTGGTCTGACGGACCAAATACGACGCAAGGGAAGCTATTGGCTACTGAACTTCCTTTTTTAGTCCCATCTTACATCATCGCGTTCAAAACTAACGGACTTTTGAACTGACTTAGTCCGTTCGTGTGTGGCCAAGTCCGTTCATTCGGAAGTCCGTCGGAACTCCGTCGAAAGACCTGCGGACCTAGTCTGCCAAAAAGTCCGGTCGTGTGTACGTGGCATTATATGCACTTCCCAACTGACAGCCAGTACACTTTCATACTTCACCACTGACAACCAGCCACATTATAATGCTTGCGATCGGGAGCTTTCCAATCATGTAACCGCCACGACAGCCAATCACGGTGGTTACATGATCATAGACCTGGCCCTGCATTTGAAAACCTTTAAAGGAGTGGGAGGTGTCGGCTCCAGGGGGTTAAACATATATTTGCACCTCCTGGTTGCCAGATTATTGAGCTCTCTCTAGCCGTTATCTTCCTCCTCTGAATACCTGCAGCTGTCCATATCTTCACTACCACTCGTTACTGATCTTTGGCTTGTTCCTCAACTACGTTTCTGCTTCATCTCAACCAGCAACCACTTGTAATGATCTTTGGCTTGTTACTGAATATCCCTTTGCTTATTCACAACCTGCTACTGGACCCCCGGCTTGCTCACAACGTGGTGGGGCAATTCTGAGGACCACAACCTGGTACTAGCATGCAGCAAAACCCATCTCCACCATCAGGCGCTCTGGTGAGGATCAGCTAGTGCTTAGAACTCGTGACTTAAGTGAGCCTGCATCATCCCCCAGGAAGACCCACTTGTAACCTTATCCTGATAGTCGGTGTGAACCTCTTTAATGCCATAGCTACTGGTCTATAAGCCTGACTCCTGACTGTGACTAGTTCACTGACGCACTTCGCCACTGACAGCCAGTGCACCAATACAAGTCCCCGAAAGTCCACCCACATGCTCAGTAAGCAGAGATGGACCTGTCATCCGCCAGCTCAGTGGAGATCAACGGAGAGATCTCCTCCTGAGCGGATCTGCCTCGTGTGAATGAGACCTAAGTCTGGTATTTTTCAACCATCTTTAACCACTTCAGCCCCAGAAGGCTTTTCCCCCTTAATGAACAGAGCATTTTTTGTAATACGGCACTGCGTTATTTTAACTGACAATTGCGCGGGCGTGCGATGCTGTACCCACACAACATTTATGTACTTTTTTCCCCACAAATAGAGCTTTCTTTTGGTGGTATTTGATCACCTCTGCAGTTTTTATTTTTTGAGCTATAAACAAAAAAAATGTCAATTTTGAAAAAAAGCAATACTTTTTACTTTTTGCTATAAAATATCCCTCAAAAAAATAATTAAAAAACAAAATCTTTTCCTCAGTTTAGTCCAATATGTATTCTTCTACATATTTTTGTTAAAAAAAAAAAAAAATCACAATAAGTGTATATTGATTGGTTTGCACAAAAGTTATCATGTCTACAAAATAGGGGATAGATTTATAGCATTTTTATTATAATTTTTTTTTTTTTTTTACTAGTAATGATCAGATCAGTGATTTTGCGACATTGCGGCGGACTGATCAGACACTTTTTTGGGGACCAGTGACATCTATACAGTGATCCGTGCTATAAAAATGTACTGATTACTGTATAAATTACACTGGCAGGGAAGGGGTTAACACTAGTGGTTAAAAAAAAGGGGTTAAATGTGTTCCCTGGGAAGTGTTTCTAACTGTGGTAGGAGTGGACTGACTGGAAGAGATCACTGTTTCTGATCATTAGGAACAGACAATCTCTCTCTACTCCCCTGACAGAATGGGGATCTGTGTGTTTACATTGAAAGATCCCTTTTCTGGCTCTCTGTGGAGCGATCCCAGGTGGCCGGCGGACATCACGGCCGTCAGTGCGCGTACCCACTGAATCTTTCCCATAAACTGACATACAGCTACAGCTGTTTGATTGGAAGCACAAGCAAATGTGACAGTTACATTCGCGTCATGCCAAGAATTTAACTGTTTTTGAAATCGTTAAATCAATGGGTTTAGTTCCACTTTAACAGACCAAACTGTCCAACAAAAGTGGCAGTTAGAGGGTTTGGGAAAAAACATTTAAAGTGAAACTTTAGTTAGAAAATGAAGTCCTGCTTGATGACTTCAGGCTGGCCCTTTTTGCAGGTATAGCTGTGTAAAACATTAACCACTTAAGGATTCAAGCCTCTTTCTGAGATTTGTTGTTTACAAATTAAAAACGGGGTGTTTTTGCTATAAAATTACTTCGAACCCCCAAATATTATACATTTTTTTCGAACACCCTAGAGAATAAAATGACGGTCATTGCTGTATTTGCACACCGGTCTTACAAGCGCAATTTTTGGGGAAAAAATACACTTTTTTTAATTAAAAAAGAAGACAACAGAAGTTAGCCCAATTTTTTTTTTTTTTACATTGTGAAAGGTAATGTTACACTGAATAAATTTGATACCCAACATGTCACACTTCAAAATTCCGCCCGCTTGTGGAATGGCAACAAACTTTTACCATTAAAAATCTCCATAGACGATGTTTAAAAAATTCTACAGGTTGCATGTTTTGAGTCAGACCCCTTTCACACCAATAGCAGTGTTTTGCCGTCGGTATTATAGCGCTGCCCCATTGATTTCAATGGGGAGCAGCGGTGGAGGAGCGGTAAACACACCGCTCCAAATAAGCTGCTGGCAGGATTTTTCCCTGACGTCCTGCCAGCGCACCGCTGTAGTGTGAAAGCTCTCTGGCTTCCACACTACAGACAATGGTTCAGCTTTTTTAGGGCGAATTGCAGGCGCTATATTTAACGCTATAGCGCCTGCAAAACACCCTGGTGTGAAAGGGGTCTCACAGAGGAGGTCTAGGGCTAGAATTATTGATCTCGCTCTACCGATCATGGTGGTACCTCACATGTGTGGTTTTAACACCGTTTTCATATGCGGGCGCTACTCACGTATGCGTTCACTTCTGCACGCGAGCTCGGCGGGACGCGGTTACTTTTTTCTTATTTCTTTGACCTTTTATTTTTAAATGATGTCACTTTTATTCCTATTACAAGGAATGTAAACATCCCTTGTAACAGAAAAAAAGCATGACAGGACCTCTTAAATATGAGATCTGGGGTCAAAAAGACCTCAGATCTCATATTTACACTAAAATGCAATAAAAAAAAAATGTGTCATTAAAAAAATAAAAATAAATGCCCTGCACTGTTATGGAGACGGGTGGGTTCTATCTTCCCCTCACTCATCTCCATCCCCAGCAAGGGTAAAGATCCAAACGCCTCCACCACTGCCGACGGCTTTGGTAAGTAAGCAGCGAAGGGCATGGGGGCACGACAGGAGGGGGGGAGCCTCTCCCGCCACCGATAAATGTGATCTCGTGAATGCAAATCCGCCGCAGAGACCACTTTTAATCTTAAACGGAACTGCTCACTGAAGAAAAGGATAGCAGTGTTATGGCAGCTAGCTGCTGCCATAACAATGATATTTCTCTTCAAACAGCTGACATAAAACGATGGTGTGTGGTCTGCAAGTGGTTAAAAATTGGTGTCTATACTGTTTAAAATCCAGTAACACACTGTCTCACCCTGCTCTGCACATGCTCGGTTGCTCTCTATTTGTACGCACTGCCGAGTTTGTAGAGGCCGATCTGCTGACAGCCTTAAAGAGGAGCTTCAGGCTCCTTCAGACTCCAGGCTCCTTCAGAATAAAAGTAAAAGTCAGTAGGTACACACACTGTAGTTGCTCACTTTTAATATTAGGGCACTTACCTGTTCAAGGATCCAGCGGTGTCCTCACCTCAGCCAATTATTCAATTTGTGAATGGGCCAAAGTCTCTTGGGACCTGTAAGGAGTCCCAGAAGACTGCAGGGAAAGAAGGCAGGGCCGAACTTTTGGCTCAGTTCACCACGGCGAACCACCCCCCAAATGTACCAAATGTGGCAGCGGAGGGGGGAGGGGAGGCAGACAAGCAGATCTTCCCAATGGGTGGAGCTCTGCATTAAAGTGCAATTAAACCCTTGATAGTTTGACAGTTGGGTTGAGGAAACAAGCAAATGTAACAGTTACATTCTTGGAATGCCAGTATTGCTAACTGTTTTTTAAAACCGTTAAATCAATGGGTTTAGTTCCACTTAATGATTTACTGCTGTTCAGGGGCTCTAGGTTTCAGAAAAATGGCCGTCTTCAGCAAGAAGAAATAGGAGCAATGTCAGAGGTAATTTACGGCACACTCATTTTAGTATCATAATTATTAATGTGAATTATTTATAATTATATAATTATTATTAATTATGAATGTATGTTCCTTGCTAAAGAACATTTGTTTTATTAAGTTATGGGTAAAGTTCCACTTTAAGGCTAGATTCACATGGGTATGGGTGGTTTCTGCTGGAGTGGATGTGTAAGGGAGCCATTATTCCTAATGGTACTCCGCCAGGATTAATGGCTGCAAAGGCTGCAGGGACCTTTACCTTGCATTTCAGGAGGCACGGCTCACAGAGCAGCAGAAGTGTGAATCAGGAAAAATACCATCTAGGTCAGGGATCTGCAATTAGGGGACCTCCAGCTGTTGCAAAACTACAAGTCCCATCACGCCTCTGAGTGTCATGCATTGCTGTCAGAGTCTTGCTATGCCTCATGGGACTTGAAGTTCTGCAACAGCTGGAGGTCCGCTAATTGCAGATCCCTGTTCTAGGTGCATAAAAACAATTCAGTGTCTTAAACTTAGTTTTCTTTAGAAAGCAACCACAGTCTGAGAAGAAAAGCCTGTACCCTGCAAGCAGAAAAGACCCCATGCTCTCTGTGTGGAAGCAGTGGTCTCTCTGCAGAGGTCTGACATACCATCTGCTGAGGCAGAGCTGGGACTCTCCAAACAGCAGGGAGTATGTGCTGTGCTGATTAGGAAGATTTAAAGTGGGATTCCGCTCTTTTTTTTTTTTTTTCTTACCTGTCTCACAGGTGGGCGAGTGCTACCTTCGATTGGCATCCACGTCCGGCGTTTATTTGACCCCCGGCGCGACAAATCTTTTCCTCAGGATGACTTATAAAAACCTGCTCTGGCGTTTTCCATTTTAAGTGTGGGCGTCTGAAGCCCACAGGCATTTACTTCCTGGTATATGATGACGTCTGGCTCCCAGCATGCTCCGCTCCATCTTGCACATGCTCAGTGAGAGCAGTGCAATGGCAGATACAGCTGCCTGCCCACTTTAAAAATGGCAAATTCGTACACGCCCTCGTCACGTGACCGGCGTCCTAATGAAATCTCGCGAGATTTCGCAATTTCATTGTCCCCCATGGATTCTTGGGAAATAGCTTACAAATTTCCCAGGGACCATTGCGAGGACGATAGCCACGCCTACTCCCACGGGAGGACAACCCGGAAGTCAGCTGAAACATCAGAAATAAAAGGTAAGTAAATAATATTTTTTTTTTTCAGGGTTCGTTTAGGTAAGTATGCTATCTGTTGATTTTAATAACATGTACTTTCATTTTTAGGTACCAAACCACTTTAACTCTGACTGACAAGAGGGGGGGGGGGCACTCAGCTATTATCACAAGGAGTGGGAGGGGACGTCCCTCCTCCCCTCCACCTAGGTCTCCCTTCCCACACAAAGACAGAATTGGCTTTGATCGGGTCTCCGCTGTAGTAGCCCACCCGGAAGTAACGTCAGAACGTCACTTCCGGTTTACTCAGCAACCAACGACGTCAATTAAAAAAAAAAAAAAAAAATCGAAGGTATTCAAAAACGCCAATTTTGCCGTTTTGAATACTTTGAAGTCCAGAGGAGGGGTTCGGTGTCTTTTAGACTCCTGATCCCTCCATAAAGAGGACCTGTCACTGCCTTTTACTGTCACAATGGATGTTTACATTCCTTGCGACAGCAATAAATGTAAAGTGATCAGAATAAGTCAGTATAAGATCAGAACTTTTTTTTTTTAAAAGGAACAATGCAAAAATAATAAATAAGAAAAAATATATTTTTTTTTAAAGTGCCCCTGTCCCACGATCCAAAGAAAACGCATACGTAAGTTGTGCCCTCAAATGTAAACAGTGTTCAAATCACACATGCAAGGGATTTCCGCAATCGTTAAAGTGAGAGCAATAATTCTAGCACTGGACCTCCTCTGTAACTTTAAACTGTGAACCGTTACAAATTTCTAAACATCGCCCATGGAGATTTTTAATACCGTAGTTTGTCGCCATTCCACAAGTGTGAGCAATTTTAAAGCCCAACATGTTAGGTATCTATTTACTCAGCATAACATCATCTTTCACAATACGCTACAAAAATGGGCTAACTTTACTGTTTTCTTATCATTTTTATTTTAAAAAAGTGTATTTAAAAAAAACAATTGCGTTTGAAAAACTGCTGCACAAATACTGTGTGACATAAAATATTTTAATGACCGCCATGTTATTCTCTAGGGTCTTTGCTAAAAATAACAATTATATATAATGTTTGAGGGTTCTAAGTAATTTTCTAGCAAATAAAAAATACTGATTTTAACTTATAAACAACAAGTGTCAGAAATAGGCTTGGTCTTGAAGTGGTTAAAATAAATGCCTATACTGTTTAAAGCGGACCTTCAGTCATTTTATCTTCTGCTCTTGTTGTTTTAACTTTGGATAGTAAAACATTATATTTCTGCCAGTAAATACCTTATAAAGCCCACTTCCTGTTTCTTGTCTGGTCATTAGCCCAGGCTTATGACATCATGCACATCGCTCTCTCACTCTTGTGAGAGTTTGCCAGGAAGGGAGGGGGGATGAGTCATAAAAGGGCCAATGAGAGCTGCAGGGCTGTTGGTTTGCCTGTGTGTGTCTGTGTAAATCCAGGGAGTGAACAGGCAGCAGCTTCAACTGCCCACAGTTAAAATGGTTGCAGCCAGACTTAGGGGAGGGAGATTTCTGCAGCATATTTAGCAAGTACGGAATCACAATATATATAAAATAATATGCTAAGTGGTTGGAGGGAAGCTTCAGAATGGCAAAGATGTTTTTATTACAAATTATGTAATTCACTGTCTCACCCTAATCTGCACATGCTCAGTTTCTCTGCCATTTTAGGCACTGCTGAATTTGTAGAGGATGTTCTGCTGACAGCCTTAAAGCAGAATTAGACCCTCCTATCTTTGCAACCAAGGAAGCTGCTTCTGTTTGATCTGCAACTGCCATGGTGCTGCACGTGTGATCAGTTATGACACCAATTATTTGATGGTTTGGTTGAAGACAGAAGTAAATGTGACAGTTACATTCCTGGCATGCTATGATTGCTATCTGTTTTTCTAAACCATTCAATTGATGAGTTTAGTTTGGCTTTATGATTTACTGCTGCTCTGGTCTTCAGCAAAATGGCCACCTCCAGCAAGAAGTAAGCTGTTATGGGTAAAGTTCCTCTTTAAGGTGTCCGTTTATGAAGCAGTGATCAGCAGTGATCCAGAGGATCAGCCCATAAACAGTTTATGAACCAGAGATAATCAGGGTAGAAGTGTTTAAACTTGTTCTCCCGCCGATTATCTCCGCACACTGAGAATCCTCATTGAATGACACAGTAACGGCCAGTTTATGAAGCTGGGATCTCAGCGATTCACTGTCGATCTGTGTCAGAATTCACACTCCCCGATTCACCAACTCAGAGGTGGAGAATCGGGGAGTGAAGAGAGAATGTGGGGGGATCTGAGCCGGAAAGAGGAAGATAATTAACTTCCTTATGCCTCGTTCAGACCCCCCAACACTGTAACCATGTCCCCCTGTCATATGTATGTGTATACATATACATACATATATCTATATACATATATATATAAAAAATGTATGTGTATATATAATGTCTGTGTGTGTGTATACATGTATATATTATGTAGGGGTACTCTTTATTTTATTAACATTAATCACACTGTGTGTCAGTGTATTGAGCTGTGATAATTTATCACTGCTTAATAAATTGACATCTCTGTGTATCAGTGAATTTCTAGTACTGTAATCTCGTAAAGTCTCACGAGATTGCAGTATTAGGGGCCATTCTCCAGTGCTAGAAGCTTTTGTAGATCACTTCACTCCTCCAAGGGTGAAGCGATCTACTCTGCTTTATAAACTGGCATACAGAGGAGAAAGATCTCCTCTGTGAATGCCGGAGAATGAAGCAGTGAATAGATTTCACTGCTTCATAAAAGGACACCTAAACCTGGAATGCATTCATGGATTTAAAGGGGTTGACATCAACCCATGTGGCACCGCCCCATTGTCCCTATATAAGTGGCAGCGCAGCGCGTCCCTGGCATTGCGGCCGGAGAGCTCGTCGAGTCAACATCTCCAGGAGAAGAAGAAGGAGAAGAACGGAAGGCGGCGGCGACAGAAGACCGGGCCACCGCCTGTAAAAGAGCTATAAGAAGGCGCGGTGGCCCGGCAGAAGAACCGAAGAGGGGGACAAGACCCCCGAAGTCGGGAGAAGAGGCCGGTGGCGCGGAAGAAAGCCGGACTCCTCCGCTAGCAAAAGAGCTACAAGAAGATAGCGGAGGAGTCCGGCGAGAAGACCCCCGAAGACGGAAGACCCCCGGAGCTGTGCAATAAATTATTTTATCTCGTGTGTTGTGTTTTTTTTTTGTACTTTATTTTACAGGTGAATGGGTAGGGGTACATTGTACCCCATACTCATTCACATAGGGTGGGGGGCCGGTATCCGGGGGCCCCCTTATTAAAGGGGGCTCCCGGATTCCGATAAGCCCCCCGCCCGCAGACCCCGACAACCAACGGCCAGGGTTGTCGGGAAGAGGCCCTTGTCCTCATCGACATGGGGGCAAGGTGCTTTGAGGTGGGGGGGCCGCACGCCCCCCCTCCCCCAAGGCACCCCCCCATGTTGAGGGCACGCGGCCTGGTACGGCTCAGGAGGGGGGGGGGGGGCGCTCGCTCGTCCCCACCCCCTTTCCTGGCCGGCCGGGTAGCGTGCTCGGATAAGGGTCTGGTGTGGATCTGGGGGGACCCCCACGCCGTTTTTTCGGCGTAGGGGGTTCCCCTTGGAATCCATACCAGACCTAAGGGCCTGGTATGCTCTCGGAGGGGGAACCCACGCCAAATTTTTTTCAGAAATTTGGCGTGGAGTTCCCCCTTCAGAGCTAATAATTCTGTCAAAGTCGCCTCCGTATAGACAGAAATCCGACTTGGAGGCGACCTCCATTGAAATCAATGGGTACCGGTCGCCTACAAGTCGGATTCAAGTAGTACAGGAACTTCTTTTGAAGTCGGAGCGACTTCAGTAGCGTGCATTAAGACAGCTTTCATTCACTTACATTGGTTTTTAAATGTTGTCCGACCTGAGGCGACTAGGGGCGACCTGAAGTCGGATCCCAAGTTGCCCCTGTGTGAACGGACTCTAAGGCTGGGTTCATACCACATCCAATTCGCAATAGCAGGAGATTTTGACCGGCTCTCTATGGAGCCGATTCACATATCTTGGCAGCAGGTCCGGTGCGTTTTGCAGAAAATCGGGCTGAACTTGGACCTGAAACAGTGAAGCAGCACACACCGGAGCGTGCTGTGAGAAGGATCCGTCTTTGGTGTGAACCCAGACTAGACTGGAAGGGCCTTAGAGTGCATGTATACCCAACACTTGTTTGCCTATCCAGGCTCCACTACAGAGATTTCCCTTCACTTTCTGTTCTGGATACATTTTTACCAGACAGGAAGTGATGGAATCTCCTGATAGTAATAGAGCCTGAAAGAGGTTCTAAGAAATCCTTCTGCATGCCATCTCAAACTAAAGAAAGAAGTTTTGGTTATAGATACAACCTCCGGCAGAGCGCTGCATATCTGACATTTTGAGGGATACCTGCCCCCCCCAACCGGTGCCGTGTAACCATATCACACACCTCCCAACATTATGAGATGGCAATGAGGGACACCTAGTAGCAAACATAGGCAGGCACAGGACACGCCCCCTGCCACACCCCCGTAAATGATAAATAACCAAAAAAATAAAAAAAGGTACATTGAACCCACAAGGTATTTTTTACCATTACTATTCCTTTATATTGGCTTTTAAAATGTACAAATGCAGCAATTTAGAAATCGCTCTGAAAGGTTAAGCACCGGGAAACACTCTGAAAGATAAAAAGTAAACTATATGGATCAGACCAAAATGAGGAGGAATCAGGGACACTCGGGAGCTACGATATCATTCCGCAGGGGGTGAGGCACACCCGCAGTATGGGGCATTAGCTGGAGCTCTGGCACAGTGTGGAGACTGGAACCCCCTGGCCGGCCACAAGTCCTCTTCTCTACACCCAGCTCCTAGTTTATTTCCGTCAGGCTCAATTATTTACTAACTATACGACTCTCCTCTGCTATCACTGTATACATATAATGTCCACTACAACAAGCAAGGCGGCCTGGAAAATAGTCCTCGCCTATGTGTTACCGCTATATATAGATATACACGGCGCCAGCCGATAACCCTCCGCCCCGCACACACCAGCTACTCACTAACCGGGCGATTCAAGTCCTCCGCCTGTCCCGGTGTTAGACGTCACTTCCAGGGCACGTGATCAGCCCCACCCACCCATCGCTGAGTGAGCTCAGCGGGCAGAAACGAGGGAGGAGCTTGGCGTACTGTCTCCGCCTCCTGCAATGAGAGGTGAGACTAAATGGAAGGTTCTTGTTACAGGACTGCCCCACACTCCCTCACCCTACCCAACACTGCCCCACACTCCCTCACCCTACCCCACTCTGCCCCACACTCCCTGACCTTACCCAACACTGCCCCACACTCCCTACCCCACCCCACTCTGCCCCACACTCCCTCACCTTACCTCACCCTACCCCACACTCCCTCACCCTGCCCCACCACTGCCTCACACTCCCTGCTCCCCCACCCTGCCTCACCCTGCCTCACCCTGCCCCACACTGCCTCACCCTGCCCCACACTGCCTCACCCTGCCCCACACTCCCTCACCCTACCCCACAGTCCCTCACCCTTCCCCACAGTCCCTCACCCTGTTGCACCCTGCCGAACACTGCCTCACCCTGCCCAACACTGCCTCACACTCCCTGCTCCCTCATTCTGCCCAATACTACCTAATTCTGCCCCGCCCTGCCTCTCCCCGCCCCGCACTGCCTCTCCCCGCCCCGCACTGCCTCTCCCCGCCCCGCCCCGCACTGCCTCACCCCGCCCCGCACTGCCTCACCCTACCTCACCCTGCCCCACACTCCTTCACCCTGCCCCACACTCCCCCACCCTAGCCCACAATGCCCCACACTCCCTCACTCTGCCGAACTCCCTCACCCTGCCTAGCACTCCCTCACCCTGCCCCGCACTCCCTCACCCTGCCCAACACTGCCTCACCCTGCCCCACACTCCCTCACCCTGCCCCACACTCCCTCACCCTGCCCCACACTCCCTCACCCTGCCCCACACTGCCTCACCCTGCCCCACACTGCCTCACCCTGTTGCACCCTGCCCCACACTCCCTCACCCTGCCCCATCACTGCCTCACACTGCCCAACACTGCCTCACACTCCCTGCTCCCTCACACTGCCCAACACTGCCTCACACTCCCTGCTCCCTCACCCTGCCCCACACTGCCTCACCCTGCCCCACACTGCCTCACCCTGCCTCTCCCTGCCCCACACTCCCTCACCCTGCCTCACCCTACTCCACACTCCCTCACCCTTCCCCACACTCCCTCACCCTGTTGCACCCTGCCGAACACTGCCTCACCCTGCCCCACACTCCCTCACACTGCCCAACACTGCCTCACACTCCCTGCTCCCTCATTCTGCCCAATACTACCTCATTCTACCCAATGTTACCTCACCCTGCCCCACACTGCCTCACCCTGCCCCACACTGCCTCACCCTGCCCCGCACTCCCTCACCCTGCCCCACCACTGCCTCACACTCCCTGCTCCCTCACACTGCCCAACACTGCCTCACACTCCCTCACCCTGCCCCACACTCCCTCACCCTGCCCCACACTCCCTCACCCTGCCTCACCCTACTCCACACTGCCTCACACTCCCTGCTCCCTCACCCTGCCCCACACTCCCCCACACTGCCTCACCCTGCCCCACACTGCCTCGCCCTGCCCCACACTGCCTCGCCCTGCCCCACACTGCCTCGCCCTGCCCCACACTTCCTCGCCCTGCCCCACACTTCCTCGCCCTGCCCCACACTGCCTCGCCCTGCCCCACACTGCCTCGCCCTGCCCCACACTTCCTCACCCTGCCCCACACTGCCGCACCCTGCCGAACACTGCCGCACCCTGCCCCACACTCCCTCACACTGCCCAACACTACCTCACCCTGCTCCCTCAGCCTGCCCCACACTCCCTCACCCTGCCCCACAATCCCTCACTCTGCCCTACACTCCCTCACCCTGCCCCACACTCACTCACCTTACCTCACCCTGCCCAACACTGCCTCACCCTGCCCCACACTCCCTCACCCTGCCCCACACTCCCTCACCCCCTCACCCTTTCCCACACTGCCCCACACTCCCTCACCCTTTCGCACCCTGCCGAACACTCCCTCACCCTGCCCCACACTCCCTCACCCTGCCCCACACTCCCTCACCCTGCCCCACACTCCCTCACCCTGCCCCACACTGCCCAACACTGCCTCACACTCACACCTGCTCCCTCACCCTGCCCAACACTACCTCATTCTGCCTCACCCTACCCCACACTCTCTCACCCTGCCCCACACTGCCTCACCCTGCCTCACCCTGCCCCACACTGCCTCACCCTGCCCCACACTGCCTCACCCTGCCCCACACTGCCTCACCCTGCCCCACACTCCCTCACCCTGCCCCACACTCCCTCACCTTACCTCACCCTGCCCAACACTGCCTCACCCTTTCCCACACTGCCTCACCCTTTCCCACACTGCCTCACCCTTTCCCACACTGCCTCACATTGCCCCACACTGCCTCACCCTGTCCCACTCTGCCTCCCACACTGCCTCACCCTGTCCCACACTGCCTCACCCTTCACCCTGTCCCACCCTGGCCCAGACTGCCTCACCCTGGCCCAGACTGCCTCACCCTGGCCCAGACTGCCTCACCCTGGCCCAGACTGCCGCACCCTGCCCCACTCTGCCTCACCCTGCCCCACACTGCCTGCGCTCTCCTCCCACAGAGGACCAACCCTCTCCCTCAGTGATTGGATCCAAAGAGAACCTGTCAGTGTTGGAGTATGGAAACACAATGAATCCCTAGCAGCTATTAACCACTTCAGCTCTGGAACATTTGCTATTTAGTACTGCGCTACTTTAACCACTTAAATACAAGGCACTTTTACACCCCTTCCTACTCAGGCCAGCTTTTAGCGCTGTGAAAATTTGAATGACAATTGCGTGGTCATGTCACACTGGACCCAAATGGAATTTGTATAATTTATTTCACACAAATGGATCTTTCTTTTGGTGGTATTTAATCACCACAGGGGTTTTTATTTTCTTGCAAAATAAATGAAAAATGACAACATTTTGAAAAAAAAAAAACATTTTTCATAGTCTGTTATAAAATTTTTGCAAACAGGTAATTTTTCTCCTTCACTTATGGGCACTGATGAGGAGGTAGATTGGCAGCACCGATGGGCATTGGTTGGTGCCACTGATAGGTGACACTGATGAAGAGGCTCTGATTAGCAGCACTAGTGGGCACTGATTGGCAGCTCTGTTGGGACTGCACTGATAATCAGGACACTAATAATCAGCTCCCTGATTATCAGTGTAGAAGTCACTTTAATGCTACTTTCACACTGGGGGCACCCGAGCTTTGATGTTGTTTAAGCGTCCCTTTTTGGCTGCTAGCGGCCAAAGAAGGGGTTAAAAGCATCAGCGTTGCATCGCTTCAGAAGCGCTTTTTAGGCGCTGCTCATCCATTCAAATAGGCATGGGCGGTGGACAGCGCTCCCAAACCACCCCAAGGATGCTACTTGCAGGACTTTTTCCAACGTCCCACAAGCGTACCTCTCCAGTGTGAAAGCACTCGGGGCTCCCCATTGGAAGATTTCCTCCACTATTCTGTTACAGTGACAATTATTGAATTCCTTTCACATTCTGTTCCACTGAAGTAAGGTAGAATTTCTCCACTGGTCCACCTAACTGCTCCAAACAGTCAGCAAGAAAAACTTGGCAGGGGTTCTAACCTTTTCCTAATACTTTCTCTCATACAACACAAACTATAGTTACACTTAAAAGGGAATACCTAATAGGAGCCTATTTCAGGATCAGAGGTTGAAAGGTACAATGAAGATACCTCCACGTACCTCTGTGCTGCCCATGCAGACATCTGAATCTTTGGGATTCTTTTACACAAGCTTCACACTTTGAGGAGTGATTTCTGATGGATCCCTTTTTTAGAGGGCATTTGACAGATGATGAGGGGGCCTTATGTGGCCTGTTTTAACACCTAAAAACCTACACTACCATTGTGCCCATGTCATAAACACACCCCTGTACACTGCCTTTGCAGCTTAAGGGGGAGCAGCTGGAGGCAGTAAAAACCAAGCTCAAACATAGGGTTTTACCATCCACAGTTGTAAATGTAAGCATAAGTGTCGCCACCTGTGTACCCAGTGCCCACTTCTCTGAGTGGTACCAGCCTGGTGGTGCCTTTATCTTTGACCATAATGTATATTTGAATGCAAGCTTGTTAAAACAGTTCTCTTGCTAAAACTATTTCTGTCTTTTATATAAAAAAAATAATAATATGAATGGCTTATTTTATCTTTAGAAAAAGCCTGGGAAGAAAGGAACCTACTAGATGGGTTGGTAAGAAGACTAAAGAACCTTAGCACATACTGTTCATCTCGTTGTAGCACCCACCGCTTTTCCCACTAGTGTAGCAGTAGCCAAGCAACATTCACTCTTCTGGTTCGGTAAACAGGGGTTGCCTTTTTCAAACTTTATTACTGATTAACTTGGATGGGGCTCAGGGGAGCTGAGGAATATTCCACAACACCAGGTAGTAATGAGAAGACACTCTTCTCTCTGCAGCTACTTCATAGAACAGTCCCTTCTGCAATAAGTCAAGGAAAGGACAGCACTGGGACACTATAAGCAATGTTCCAGTCCAGGCAAGCCACTGGGTTAACAGCAGCAACCGACACTAGGATCCTTCACTCAGGTCTGTACTCAAAGGGTACCTGGGTACTCCTTCCAGCCTCAGGCAGACAAATACTCAGTGAATCTTCCAAACTGAAACCCCACTCCAGAGAATTGTAGCAGAACCCCCCCCCCCCACAGCTCTGCCACAGCTGGGACCTCTATGAGCACAGTTAGAATCTTCAGCTTTACTGCCCAGAATGGCAGCAACCTTTCCCCTGGACAAGAACCCTGCTGCCTTAGGCTCCACACTTTTTATGCACACCAGTCACCTTCTGGACACCCTCCCCCAGGGATTGGTTGGAACCACATAAATGTTCAGGCTGCTTATCTGACTCTTCCAACCCACTATATTCTGTAAGCTTCCGAAAAACAGGTGGAAGTAATCAAAACTGCAGCCTACAGAGCCCAAAACAGCCCAAAGCAATAACAAACTTCTCAAATTATTACAGGAGAGCTAAATAGGCACTACATTTACCTAACCTAGCTATCAACCTATCTAGGAGGGTGCTACATAATAATGGGGATGGGGCAATTTTCAGTATATCTTCAAAAAAAAGTCTTGGCAGATAACTGGTTTGGAGGCCATACCTGGCAAGATACTTGAAGATGTCTGCTGCCTTTATTAGTGAGAAAAAAGGGTGCCGAAAACCAAGCCTTGTAAACAAAATTATACCTCAGTGCTGATTGGTTGTCCAGCAAAAAGTGGGCATTGTAAATGAAGCACTGTACACAAAAGCATACCCACTGATTGGTTGTGTATCAAAAAATGGGCAACTACTGCCACCACTGATGTTTTTGAAAGAATGCAAAAGAGCAGCCTCAGCATCTATTATAGGAACATTCACATATAGGGGAAGACTAACTAAAACGAATGCACTCAGAAACTGGTGCAGCTGTACATGGTAGCCAATCAGCTTCTAACTTTAGCTTTTTCAATTAAGCCTCGACCATAAAACCTGGAAGCTGATGGCAGGCAAATGGGCGTACCTGTACGTCCCTTTAAATTTGCCACCCTGCCATCGCGAGCGCCCCGCCGGCGGCACATTCGCGTGCTGGTCGGGACCGTGAGTCCGGTCTTGGGTCCCGCGGACTAGATCGCCGCTGGCATACCCGCGATCGTCTCACGGGGTGGCTGAACGAGGAAATGCCGTTGTAAACAGCTTCTTCCCGTTCTGCCTAGCAACTAGTGACGCTGATCTCTGCTCCATGTGATTGGAGCAGAGATCAGTGTTCACTAAATTAAAGCCCAGCCCCCAACAGTTAGTAACGCACCCCTAGGAACACTTAACCCCTACACTGCCTCCCACTGGTTAACCCCTTCACTGCCGGTGTCATTTACACAGGAATCACTGCATTTATATAGCAGTGACTGCTGTATAAATGACAATGGTCCCAAAAATGTCCGATGTGTCCGCCATAATGTCGCAGTCACAATAAAAATCGCTGATCGCCGCCATTACTAGTAAAAAAAAATATTAATAAAAATGCCATAAAACTATCCCCTATTTTGTAGACGCTATAACTTTTGCGCAAACCAATCAATAATCGCTTATTGCGATTTTTTTTTTTGTTTACCAAAAATATGTAGAAGATGACTGAAATTATTTTTAGGGATGCACCGAATGGGTTTTTTGGTGCCGAAACCGATACCGAAAATGAAAAATACACTAGGCCGAAAACCGAAACCGATACCGAAACAGCACCGATACCGAAAATGACTGTTTTTAAAAAATATTTTTATACAGGAGGTGGTCGGAGACTGGGGACATGGTACAGGAGGTGGTCGGAGACTGGGGACATGGTACAGGAGGTGGTCAGAGACTGGGGACATGGTACAGGAGGTGGTCAGAGACTGGGGACATGGTACTGGAGATGGTCAGAGACTGGGGACATGGTACAGGAGGTGGTCAGAGACTGGCGACGTGGTACAGGAGGTGGTCAGAGACTGGGGACGTGGTACAGGAGGTGGTCAGAGACTGGGGACGTGGTACAGGAGATGGTCAGAGACTGGGGACGTGGTACAGGAGATGGTCAGAGACTGGGGACGTGGTACAGGAGATGGTCAGAGACTGGGGACATGGTACAGGAGATGGTCAGAGACTGGGGACATGGTACAGGAGATGGTCAGAGACTGGGGACATGGTACAGGAGATGGTCAGAGACTGGGGACATGGTACAGGAGATGGTCAGAGACTGGGGACATGGTACAGAAGATGGTCAGAGACTGGGGACATGGTACAGGAGATGGTCAGAGACAGAGGACGTGGTACAGGAGGCATCCCCCATTGCAGGCCAGTGTGCCCCATTGCAGGCCAGTGTGCCCCATTGCAGGCCAGTGTGCCCCATTGCAGCCAGTGTGCCCCATTGTAGCCCATTGCAGCCAGTGTGTCCCTTTTGCATCCAGTGTGTCCCCTTTTGCATCCAGTGTGTCCCCTTTTGCAGCCTGTGTGTCCCCTTTTGTTGCAGCCTGTGTAGGGAAGAGAGCCGCCTCCGCCGCCTGTTTGATCACAGCGCCGGGAACATCACAGCTTTCATTTCAATAGCTGTGTGTTCCCGACCGCGCGCCGTAACACGCAGCCCCTCCCCCTTGTCCGGGCACTTTGATAGACAGATCATCTGTCCAATCCTGCGGATGATCTGTCTATCTAAGTGCCCGGACAAGGGGGAGGGGCTGCGTGTGACGGCGCGCGGTCGGGAACACACAGCTATTGAAATGAAAGCTGTGATGTTCCCGGCGCTCGCTGTGATCAAACAAGCGGCGGAGGCGGCTCTCCTGCGCTATACACCCCCCATGATGGGCGTCACCAGGGGCGGGGGGCGGAGCCACGCCCCCACCCAGGCCACGCCCCGTTTTCGGCTCCATTATCGGCCGTTTTTCTCTTTCGGCAAACTGCCGAAAAGGGCATTTTCGGCCGATATGTTTCGGCGGCCGAAATTTCGGTGCATCACTAATTATTTTTTGATATTTTTGGGAGATATTTATTATAACAAAAAGTAATAACCTGGTGTAGGGTGCTATAGTACATAGGGTTGAGTGAGGTACAGTCTGCCATTCTATAAGGACTGGTATAGGTCCACAATACATAGGGTTGAGGTGCACTACTGCTGACCACTGCCCTATACTGCAGCAGTCCTTCATCGGTATAGGGACTGACGTACAGTCTGCTAATCACTCACACACAACCTACTTGTTCCACAAAGGTCCGTATAAGGACTGGTAAGGTATAGGGTACTACAGTACATAGGGTTGAGTGAGGTACAGTCTGCCATTCTATAAGTACTGGTATAGGTCCACAATACATAGGGTTGAGGTGCACTACTGCTGACTGACCGCTGCCCTATACTGCAGCAGTCCTTCATCAGTATAGGGACTGAGAGTTTTGTCACAGGGTCATTTAAAAAATGACAGGCAGAGGAAGAGGCAGGCCTTTCCGCAGGGATGGTAGGGGTAGGGCAGGAGCAACAGGCTTGAGCCAAAGAGGGAAGTTGCAGAAGGTGCGTTCATTTACTTTAAAGGACGCAGCAGACTTGGTTGAGTGGCTCGCTCAGCCTTACTCTTCTGCACCCTCCTCATCCTCTCGATCTGCACCCTATTCTTCACTCTCTACTATGTGCACCCCCAAAGACACTACCACCAACAACACCACCACCACCACATACCTTCCGCTTGAGTCACAGGAATTATTTTCCAATCCATATCAAGAGGACATTTCTGATGCGCAGCCACTCTTGGCATTGGATCAGGAAGAGAAGGTAGCAACAACCGCTACTCAGCAGTCTGACGACAGTACCCAGATTAGCCCAAGGAGGAGCTTGGTCCCCGGTGTTGCTGCCTACTCCGAGATCTCTACTTATAGCGGTGGGGAAGGTGACGTTGATGATGACGTGTCTAGTGATGTCACGTGGGTGCCCACAAGAGAGGAAGAGGAGGGGAGTTCAGAGGGAGATATGGACCAGCAGATAGGGAGGAGAAGCAGGAATAACTTACATTGCACAGGAGGGACAAAGCAGACTGCAAATGTATCAGGAGCGAGTCATCGACCATGTACGGTCACATCTGGCGCTCCTAGGACACCGGCACATGGCTCCGCAGTGTGGGCTTTTTTAACGTGTCCACTGCTGACAATAGCGTTGCCATCTGCAATCTTTGCAGTCAACGCGTTAGTCGCGGTAAGCCCAACACTCACCTAGGGATGACCGCCTTAAGAAGGCACATGAGCAGCCATCACCGAGCCCAGTGGGAGCAACGGAACACACAAAGCCACACTCCAGGCTCTCACCATCCAGCCTCATCTTCTACTTCTCCTTCTCCTCTCTCCTCACAATTGTCCTCCACTCCACCTTCCATCACGCCAAGCTCACGTTTTTCTGCAAAAAGGCAGGCTTCCGTGGGCCTAATGTTCGAGCGTAAAAAAATTATGACGCCGGATAACCCTCTTGCCCAACGGTTGACGGCTGGCTTGTCAGAACTGATAGCCCGCCAACTACTGCCATATAAACTGGTGGACTCGGAGGCATCTACTTTGATACCCATGTCCTGCTCCCATTTGGCTATTACTGGAATAGCCCCTCGCCCCTCTATTTCTGAAAGGATATCATATACCCGTGACACACTATGTTTTACTATTACTTTTGCAGTACAGAGCTTTTCCATTGGCATTAAAGTGTTCTCATCTCTTATAGGTTTTGGGAGTGAATTAATAAAATGTTGGATCTGTAAAAATTCCCAATCACTTAGTGTTTGCCAACTATGCTTCTTTATTAGATCTTGTTTTAACATTAACTTACCACCCCTCGTGATATCTTTTATTTGTAAATTTAACATTTGCTTAATTAACTGCATGCCCTTTCCTGGAATAAAAAAAGAAGTGCCCTCTAGTGGTATTAGTGGTGAGTTATAAGCCCATTTATTTCTTCGGTATACTATGTCCCATGTTTTAAGTGTCGTTAAAGTGATTTTGTGCACCGTGTCCTCCACTCCACCTTCCATCACGCCAAGCTCACGTTTTTCTGCAAAAAGGCAGGCTTCCGTGGGCCTAATGTTCGAGCGTAAAAAAATTATGACGCCGGATAACCCTCTTGCCCAACGGTTGACGGCTGGCTTGTCAGAACTGATAGCCCGCCAACTACTGCCATATAAACTGGTGGACTCGGAGGCCTTTCGCAAATTTGTGGCCATTGGAACACCACAATGGAAGGTCCCAGGAAGGAAGTATTTCTCAGAGAAGGGCATCCCAGAGCTATATGGCCATGTTCAGCGGCAAGTGAATGTATCTCTGGCACACAGTGTCGGTGCCAAGATACATCTGACCACAGACACGTGGTCTAGCAAACACGGGCAGGGAAGGTATATCACTTTTACTGCCCACTGGGTGAACCTTCTGACGGCCGTCAAGCATGTAACCCGTGGCACCCGTGTAGATTTGGTTTTACCGCCACGGATTGCATGCAGGCCTGACTCTTCTCCTCCTCCTCCTCCTACTCCATCCTCCTCGGCTGACTCCTCCTTTTCCGCTGCTAGCGTCTCTTCCGCTGCGCCGCCCAAGCTCCCCAGAACCTATTCGACATGCCAGGTGAGACGTTGCCATGCCGTGCTGCGTCTGTTGTGCCTGGAAGCCAAGAGCCACACTGGCCCGGCACTCCTTTCAGCTTTGCGTTCAAAGGCAGATCAGTGGCTAACACCACTCAATTTGACAGTTGGTAAAGTGGTGTGTGACAACGGTGCCAATCTGCTTAGCACATTGAAACAGGGCAAAATCACGCACGTGCCATGCATGGCACACGTCTTAAACTTGGTCGTGCAGCGATGCCTTGTCAAATACCCTGGGGTCCAGGACATCTTGCAGCAGGCAAGGAAAATCTCGGCCCGTTTCAGAAGATCTTACACGGCCATGGCTCGCCTTGCTGACATTCAGCGGCGACACAATCTGCCGGTCAGACGTCTTATTTGCGATTGCCCGACGCGATGGAACTCAACCTTCTATATGCTTGATAGGCTGCTCCAGCAGAAACATGCAGTTAACGTCTACCTGTATGAACTCTGCGGCAGAACCGGTTCTGGGGAGCTGGGGTTTTTTTCACCGCGCCAGTGGCTGCTCATTCGCGACGCATGCAGACTTCTGCGCCCATTTGAGGAGATCACCAAACTGGTCAGTCGCAGCCATGGCGCCATCAGTGACATGGTACCTTATGCCTTCTTTATGGAGCATGCATTGCGTCGTGTCATTGATCAAGCTGTGGAGGAGCGGGAAGATGAGGAAGTCGCAATGCTGGATGAATTCCCAAGGGGGGCTACTCTATCTTTTTTTTTTTTTTTTTCATTTACTTTTTATTGATTTTTAAAAATATCTTATACAATACAAATACATATATATTCAGCTTTAATCTCGTTAAACTTTATCCTGTTTACTAATTTATTTTCATTTTATACCAATCTACCCTCCCCTCCTCCCCGTAATCTGTTGACCTTTGTTGAATCCATTTCTATTTATTCCGTTAGAGCCTGAATAAAATGATCTGTCTTTTTGAATGAACTCCACTTTTCCCATATTGCCCAATATCTGTTCATTTTATTTTCCTCCATTTTACTTAAGTATTCCATGTTGTTCATATTTTCCACTCTCAATATCCACTCTCTAATGGGTTTTTTTTTTACCTGTAACCAATTTTTAGGTATCAGCGCTTTTGCCGCATTGAGCAGAATAGGAACCAACGTGTTTTTTTTGTTTGTTTTTTTTTTAAATTGATTACAGGTATTTTCGTCAACCCCTAAAAACAAACATTCTCCAGGCTCACATGGTATTCTTACACCTGTTATTGTTTCTATGTATGCTAATATATTACACCAGTATTGTTTTATCTCTGGACATCACGCTGCTGATGTCAGCGCTCTCTATCACGGTGCTGTTGTCAGATGACGCTATCACGGTGCAGGTGTCATTGCTGTATGTCACACTGCTGATGTCAGTGCTCTCTATCACGGTGCTGCTGTCAGTGCTGTATATCACGGTGCTGGTGTTAGTGCTTTATCTCACGCTGCTGATGTCAGTGCTCTCTATCACGGTGCTGCTGTCAGTGCTGTATATCACGGTGCTGGTGTTAGTGCTTTATGTCACGCTGCTGATGTCAGTGCTCTCTATCACGGTGCTGTTGTCAGATGACTCTATCACGGTGCAGGTGTCATTGCTGTATGTCACGCTGCTGGTGATCATCTTCTGCACCCTCTTCTTTGCCTACCCTGGTCCCTGACCTTCCCGCTCCTCCATTGCATTCATGCGCTCCACAGTCCTGAATTGTCACAACAATTTCCCATATAAAAAAAGAATGCTTGTAGTTGTCGATCCCAGATTCACCTCATACATGTGTTATGTCATTGGCCATGTGGTGGGACTATGTTTGCACAGCTATTAATTATTTTGTGGCTGCAAATTTGACCTGTAGGTTTGTGAAGTTCGCCTCCCATTGAAGTCAATGGGGCCCGCCGCGAACGTTCCGGTTCGCGAACTATCGGCCGCGTTCGCGAAACGTCCCGTCGGAAGTTCGTCCATCACTACATCTGACCAGAGCACCTTCTTCCACATGTTTGGTGTGTCTCCCAGGTGGCTTGTGGCAAACTTTAGACGAGACTTTTTATGGATATCTTTGAGAAATGGCTTTCTTCTTGCCACTCTTCCATAAAGGCCAGATTTGTGCAGTGTACGACTGATTGTTGTCCTATGGACAGACTCTGCCACCTCAGCTGTAGTTCTCTGCAGTTCATCCAGAGTGATCATGGGCCTCTTGGCTGCATCTCTGATCAGTCTTCTCCTTGTCTGAGCTGAAAGTTTAGAGGGACGGCCAGGTCTTGGTAGATTTGCAGTGGTCTGATACTCCTTCCATTTCAAAATGATCGCTTGCACAGTGCTCCTTGGGATGTTTAAAGCTTGGGAAATCTTTTTGTATCCAAATCCGGCTTTAAACTTCTCCCCAACAGTATTACGGACCTGCCTGGTGTGTTCCTTGGTCTTCATGATGCTCTCTGCGCTTTCAACAGAACCCTGAGACTATCACAGAGCAGGTGCATTTATACAGAGACTTGATTACACACAAGTGGATTCTATTTATCACCATCAGTCATTTAGGACAACATTGGATCATTCAGAGATCCTCGCTGAACTTCAGGAGTGAGTTTGCTGCACTGAAAGTAAGGGGGCCGAATAATTTTGCACACACCACTTTTCAGTTTTTTATTTGCTGAAAAAGTTTAAAATATCCAATAGATTACATTCCACTTGTGATTCTTCACAAAAAATTAAAATTTTATATCTTTATGTTTGAAGCCTGAAATGTGGCAAAAGGTTGAAAAGTTAAAGGGGGACGAATACTTTCGCAAGGCACTTTCGTTTTTTTCATTTGCACATACATTCATACATTCATTCATCACAGTATAGAAAACAACAGACATTATTACATTAATGGAAGCTACCTGGGTGCATATTATAGATTGGACATATGCTGGATGGTGTAGCCGCCTCTATGCTCGCTATGACATTAAAAACAAAAGGGACTTTAACCACTTCACTCCCGCGCTATAGCCAAAAGACGGCTACAGCGCGGGCGCTAACTGCACCGGAGGGCGTCCCTGGACGTCCTCCTGTTTACTTCTGCAATGCTCTCTCCCGCGAGCACGCATCGGGGAAGTTCTGTGCTGGCCGTGTGCCTTGGACACAGCCAGTCACAGATCGCTGTAAACAGCCAATCTCAGCGGCCGTTTACAGCGCAATCGGAGTGTCCAATGGGAGATGATCTCATAAGTAAACATGAGATCATCTCTCATCGCTGGCTCTCCCTCCTCACACAGAGACCGCGTGTGAGGAGGGAGAGATGAACCGCTTAGTCAGATGCAGCGGTTGGTGGGGAAAAAAAATACTGAAAATAAAAAAACGAAAATAAGGTGCCTGTCCCCACTGCCATCTGTCCCCACTGCCATCTGTCCCCACTGCCATCTGTCCCCAGTGCCACCTGCCTTCAGTGCCATCTATCCCCAGTGCCTACTGTCCCCAGTGCCATTTGTCATCGGTGCCACATAGTGCCATCTGTCATCAGTGTCACGTGTCATCAGTGCCACATATTAGTGCCATCTGTCAGTGTCACGTGTCATCAATGCCAGGTATTAGTGCCTTCTGTCATCAGTGCCATGTATATGTGCCAAGTGTCATCAGTGCCACGTATAAGTGCCATCTGTCATCAGTGCCACATAGTGCCATCTGTCATCAGTGTCAAGTGTCATCAGTGCCATGTATTAGTGGCATCTGTCATCAGTGTCCCATGTCATCAGTGCCACGTATCACTGCCATGTCAGTGTCACGTGTCATTGTCCTGGTGCTCCAGGGCCTTCAAAAGTGTAATAGGTAGTCAACAAGTTAGATGTGTAATTTATGCTCCTAGAACACGTGATGGCGCTCCCTGCATGTTGGGCCTCTCTATGTGGCCAGGCTGTGGAAAAGTCACACACATGTGGTATTGTAATACTCAGGAGGAGTAGCAGAACTCATTTTGGGGATCATTTGTGGTATACACATGCCAAGCGAGAGAAATAACCTATTACAATGACAATTTTGTGGAAAAAATTAAAAATAAAATAAAAATCTTCATTTTGCAAAGAATTGTGGGAAAAAATTACAACATCAAAAACCTCACTATGCCTCTTACTAAATACCTTGGAATGTCTACTTTCAAAAAAGGGGTCATTTGGGGGGTATTTGTACTTTTCTGACTTGTTCGGGTCTCAAGAAATGAGATAGGCCACCAGTACATCAGATGTGATCAATTTTTTATGATTTTTCACCACAGCTTGTAGACTCTCTAACTTTCACGAAGACCAAATAATATCCACTAATTTAGGTTATTTTTACAAAAGATATGTAGCAGTATAAATTGTGGGCACAATTTATGAAGAAAAATTAATAGTTTGCAAAATTTTAATACAGAAACAAAGAAAATTATTATTATTATTATTTTTAATTTTGGTCTTTTTTTCATTTATAGCGCAAAAAATAAAAAATCCAGAGGTGATCAAATACCACCGAAAGATAGCTCTATTTGTGGGGAAAAAAGGACAAAAAACTCATTTGGGTACAGTGTTGCATTACTGAGTAATTGTCATTCAAATTGTGAGAGCACCAAAAGCTGAAAATTGGTCTGGGCAGGAGGGGGGTTTAAGTGCCCAGTAGGCAAGTGGTTAAAGACTGCTGTTCATTGTAATATTTACAAATACTCTGCTGGATTTTGTCATCTGTTGCAAGTATCTTGTGGACTTTGTTCTGAGCTGGGACTCAGTAAAATACATTTCTCTGGATTTTTAATTTATATTTTATTAAATTTCTGCATTTCTGGATGAACCAAGTTGCTGCATGAATCATTTACTTTCTGGATAGAAGAGTTCTGCATTTCATACCATCTAACAAACTCTTGCCTAAACAACAATTATAATAATAATTATCACTCCTCATCCCATCTATATGACAACATAGCTTTTTGGTATATGTAATTTCACTTGCACAAGATTTTACGCTCTTCAGTCTCAGTAAACCTTCCTCCATAGTATTATCTTTTTGGGCTGAGCTGCAAGAACTGTAAGGACCCTTTCACATAGGCTGTTCGTTCAAGTCCACCTGTCAGTTTTTTAGGCGGACCTGATTGGAGGCTCCATATAATTCCAGTTCAACATATACAGTGCCTTGAAAAAGTATTCATACCCCTTGTAATTTTTCACATTTTGTCATGTTACAACCAAAAACCTAAAAGTATTTTATTGGGATTTTATGTGATAGACCAACACAAAGTGGCACATAATTGTAAAGTAGAAGGAAAATGATAAATGGTTTCAAAATTTTTTACAAAAAAATATGTGAAGAGTGTGGCGTACATTTGTATTCAGCCCACCTGAGTCAATAATTTGCAGAACCACCTTTTGATGAAATTACAGCCTTTTTGGGGATGTCTCTACCAGTTTTGCACATCTAGAGAGCAACATTTTTGCCCATTCTTATTTGCAAAATAGCTCAAGCTCTATCAGATTGGATGGAGAACATCTGTGAACAGCAATTTTTAAGTCTTGCCACAGATTCTCAATTAGATTTAGGTCTGGACTTTGACTTGGCCATTCTAACACATGAACATGCTTTGATCTAAACCTTTCTATTGTAGCTCTGGCTATATGTTTAGGGTCGCTGTCCTGCTGGAAGGTGAACTTCTGCCCCAGTCTCAAGTCTTTTGCAGACTCTAAGGCCGTGTACACACGAGAGGACTGTCCGTCCAGCTTAGTCCGCCGAAACACATTTCAGCGGACAGTCCGCTCGTGTGTGGGCTTCAGCTGACTTTTTCAGCGTGCAGTCTGGCGGACTAAGTATTTCGGAATTTTAATAATATTGTCCGTCCAACTTTGGTTTCAGCGGACAGTCCGCTCGTGAGTAGGCTAGTTGGACGGACTAAGTATGGCGCATGCTCAGAAAGGATTTACACGGCGAAAGGTTGCATTGCTGTGTATTGGACTTCCGATTTCTAGTCCCGTCGTAAGTGCTGTACACGTCATCGCACAAGCTTTCAACGGACTGTTTGTTCATCGTGTGTGGTCAAGTCTGTTCATTCGAAAGTAGGACGGACTGTCTGTCGGATTGTCTGACGGACTAAGTTGGCCATACAGTCCTCTCGTGTGTACGCTGCCTAACAGTTTTTCTTCTAAGATTGCCCTGTATTTGGCTCCATCCATCTTCCCATCAACTCTGACCAGCTTCCCTGTCTCTGCTGAAGAAAAGCATCTCCACAACACGATGCTGCCACCACCATGTTTCACAGTGGGGATGATGTTTTCAGGGTGATGTACAGTGTTGGTCTTTTGCCACACAGCGTTGTGCTTTTAGGCCAAAAAAGTTCAATTTTGATCTCATCTGACCAGAGCACCTTCTTCCATGTGTTTGCTGTGTCCCCCACATGGCTTCTCGCAAACTGCAAACGGGATTACTTATGGCTTTCTTTCAACAGTGGCTTTCTTCTTGCCACTTTTCCATAAAGGCCAGATATGTGGAGTGCACGCTAATAGTTGTCCTGAGGACAGATTCTCCCACCTGAGCTGTGGATCTCTGCAGCTCCTCCAGAATTACCAAGGGCCTGTTGGCTGCATCTCTGATTAATGTTCTCCTTGCTCGGCCTGTCAGTTTAGGACGACGGCCATGTCTTGGTAGGTTTGCAGTTGTGCCATACACTTTCCATTTTCGGAATATGGATTGAACAGTGCTCTGTGAGATGTTCAAAGCTTGGGATATTTTTTTATTACCTAACCCTGCTTTAAACTTCTCCACAACTTTATCCCTGACCGTTCTGGTGTGTTCCTTGGCCTTCATGATTTTGTTTGTTTACTAAGGTTCTCTAATGCCGCGTATACACGACTGGACTTTCCGGCTGACTAGGTCCGACGGAATCAGTCCGTCGGACATTACGATTGTGTGTGGACTAATCCAATCATTTTTCATTTAAAAAATCAGATGGACTTAGAAATAGAACATGTTTCAAATCTGTCAGACGGACTCAATTCCTATTGGGAAAACCGTTCGTCTGTATCCTGGTCTGATGGACCAATTACGACGCAAGGTAAGCTATTGGCTACTGGCTATTGAACTTCCTTTTTTAGTCCTGTCTTACATCACTACGTTCAAAATGAACGGACTTTCGAATGGACTTAGTCTGTTCGTGTTTGGCCAAGGCAATTCATTCGGAAGTCCATCAGAACTCCGCTGAAAGTCTGTCGGACCTAGTCTGCCTGAAAGTCCGGTCGTGTGTACGCGGCATAACAGACCTCTGAGGGCTTTACCAAACAGCTGTATTTATACTAAGATTAAATTACATACAGGTGGACTCTCTTTACTAATTAGGTGACTTCTGAAGGCAATTGGTTCCACTAGATTTTAGTTAGGGATATCAAAGTAAAGGGGGCTGAAAAAAGAAATGAACGCCACACTTTTCAGATATTTATTTATAAAAAAAGTTTAAAAAAACATTTATCATTTTCTTTCCACTTCACAATTATGTGTCACTTTATGTTGGTCTATCACATAAAATCCCAATAAAATCCATTTAAGTTTTCGGTTGTGACATGACAAAATGTGGAAAAATTTGAGGGGTATGAATACTTTTTCCACATGGATGCTGGGGAGTGGGGATGTCATATTTTATTGATGCTGTGCTGTGTTTGAAAAGAAAACAAAAATATTAGATTAGTTAGATTTCCATCAAGTTCAACAATTAAAGCTAAACTTCAGCCAAAATTTAGCTTTTCTTAGTTTGAATAGTGTAAATAAGGCTTAGAAATTTTATCAAAAGCTAGAAAAAAAATTTGCCTGGTTGTCCATTTCAACAGAAAGGTCACTGTGGTGCAAGGCAGAGGGTAAACCAGTTACCAGTAAACACATAATTATCTTCCTATTGTATCTTTATATTTTCCTTCTATCCAGGGTCTCCACATCCTTTCAAATTCCTTAAAATTCCGTCTCTTTATATAAGCAGCTCTCTCTTTAGGAAGGGTTTCATTCACAGAGTCTATCCAATTTCTCAGTGTAGGAGGCTCCTTTGATTGCCATCTCCATGTTATCATTTTCCTGGCTTAACCACCTTCAGACCGGACCATTTTGCTGGTAAATGACCAGAGGTCTTTTTACAATTTGGCACTGCGCTGCTTTAACTGGTAATTGCGCGGTCATGCAATGTTGTACCCAAACAAAATGTGCGTCCTTTTCTTCCCACAAATAGAGCTTTCTTTTGATGGTATTTGATCGCCTCTGCGATTTTTTTTTTTTGCGATATAAACGTAAAAAGACCGCAAATTTTGAAAAAAAATGATATTTTCTACTTTTTGTTATTAGAAAAATCCAATAAACTCAATTTTAGTCATACATTTAGGCCAAAATGTATTCAGCCACATGTCTTTGGTAAAAAAAAAGTCAATAATTGTATATTTATTGGTTTGCGCAAAAGTTGTCACATCTACAAACTAAGGTACGTTTTCTGGAATTTACGCAGCTTTTAGTTTACGACTGCCTATCTCATTTCTTGAGGTGCTAAAATGGCAGGGCAGTACAAAACCCCCCCAAATGACCCCATTTTGGAAAGTAGACACCCTAAGGAAATTGATAATTGGCATGTTGAGCCCATTGAATATTTTATTTTTTTGCCTCAAGCGATTGAATAATGACAAAAAATATATATTTTTTTTTTTTTACACAAAGTTGTCACTAAATGATATATTGCTCACACATGCTATGGGCATATGTGAAATGACACCCAAAAATAAATTCTGCTGCTTCTCCTGAGTACGGGGATACCACATATGTGGGACTTTTTGGGAGCCTAGCCGCGTACGGGGCCCCGAAAACCAAGCACCGCCTTCAGGCTTTCTAAGGGCGTAAATTTTTGATTTCACTTCTCACTACCTATTACAGTTTTGAAGGCCATAAAATGCCAAGATGGCACAAAACCCCCACAAATGACCCCATTTTAGAAAGTAGACACCCCAAGCTATTTGCTGAGAGGCATTTTGAGTCCATGGAATATTTTATATTTTGCCACAAGTTGCGGGAAAATTACAAACTTTAATTTTTTTTTATTTTTTTTTCACAAAGTTGTCACTAAATGATATATTGCTCACGCATGCCATGGGCATATGTGAAATGACACCCCAAAATAAATTCTGCTCCTGAGTACGGGGATACCACATATGTGGGACTTTTTGGGAGCCTAGCCGCGTACGGGGCCCCGAAAACCAAGCACTGCCTTCAGGCTTTCTAAGGGCGTTACAGTTTTGAAGGCCATAAAATGCCAAGATGGCACAAACCCCCCCAAATGACCCCATTTTGGAAAGTAGACACCCCTAAATTTAGGGGTACACTAGTGAGACTAGGTAATAAATGGCGGGTGCCCTGAAACTATAAAAAAAATAACTAACCAACCAGCGTCACCTGTAACAGTTATATGGTGATCACTGGTGAAAGGGTTAACTAGGGGGCAATCAGGGGGCTTTATGCGGTAGTATATGGGGGTCCCTGGCGCTATAAAAAGCTGCGGCGAACCTAAATACCTACCTGCCTAACTAGCGTCACCTGTGACACTAATACAATGATCAGAAAAACGATCGCTTATTAGGCTGGGTTCACACTGGAGCGATGTGGGAACGCCACGAATGCGCGGCGGGTTCCCGCATCACATGCCTCCCGGCGGCAGTTCACACTGCCCTATGCGAACTGCTGGGAGTGTCAGTGAAATGTTAATGACACCCCCAGATCAGTTCGCATATCGCAGTGCGATCTGCAAACTCGAATCGCATGGTGTGAACACCCATGCGATCCGATTTTGCTGCGGACCAAAAAAAGGGTCCCGTGCGAGTTTGCGGCGGGTGCGACACGAATTCAGCCATACTATCTGTATGGCTGAACTCGAATCGCACAGAGATCGGATGTGATTTGCACTGCAGTGCGGTGCGAATCACATCCGTTCTCATAAACCGCTGCAATGTGAACCCAGCCTTAGTGACACTGGCGACGGGGGGTGATCATGGGGTTAAACCTTTATTGGGGGGGTTAGGGGGGTACCTTAGAACTAAAGGGGGCTAACCCTAACTGCCCTAACAGTTATTAAAGTCACAAATGACACCCGCCGGGTGATCAGGGGGTTAAACCTTTATTAGGTAATAAATGGCGGGTGCCCTGAAACTATAAAAAAATAACTAACCAACCAGCGTCACCTGTAACAGTTATATGGTGATCACTGGTGAAAGGGTTAACTAGGGGGAAATCAGGGGGCTTTATGCGGTAGTATATGGGGGTCCCTGGCGCTATAAAAAGCTGCGGCGAACCTAAATACCTACCTGCCTAACTAGCGTCACCTGTGACACTAATACAGCGATCAGAAAAATGATCGCTTATTAGGCTGGGTTCACACTGGAGCGATGCGGGAACGCCATGAATCCGCGGCGGGTTCCCGCATCGCATGCCTCCCGGCGGCAGTTCACACTGCCCTATGCGAACTGCTGGGAGTGTCAGTGAAATGTTAATGACACCCCCAGATCAGTTCGCATATCGCAGTGCGATCTGCAAACTCGGATCGCATGGTGTGAACACCCATCCGATTCTGCTGCGGGCCAAAAAAAGGGTCCCGTGCGAATTTGCGGCGGGTGCGACACGAATTCAGCCATACTATCTGTATGGCTGAACTCGAATCGCACAGAGATCGGATGTGATTTGCACTGCAGTGCGGTGCGAATCACATTCGTTCTCATAAACCGCTGCAATGTGAACCCAGCCTTAGTGACACTGGCGAGGGGGGGTGATCACGGGGTTAAACCTTTATTGGGGGGGTTAGGGGGGCACATTAGAACTAAAGGGGGCTAACCCTAACTGCCCTAACTGTTATTACAGTCACAAATGACACCAATGCAAAAAAAAAAAAGCAATTGGTGTCACTGTGACTGGGGGGGCAGGGGTAATTGGGGGGTGATCGGGGGGTAAAGGGGGGGTGTGAGTGTGCCTGGCATGTTCTACTGTGTAGTGTAGTGCTTGTGCAACTCACCGATGCTCTCTCCTCGGTGCCGGAACGAAAAATACCGACACGGAGGAGAGAATACATCACTTCCTCTCCTGTGTTTACATTACAGGAGAGGAAGTGATGTCACGGGACATTTTCATTCGTCGGGAGCGATCGCGAGGGGGTGGCCATGAATGAATGGCCGTCCCCTCGTCCGGGATCGCTCCCGAATGAATACCGACCGCTGCAGGCACCGGGCGGGGGCCCGATCGGGCCCCCGACCGGCGGGCAGGCAAGGACGTACATGTAAGCCCTTATGCCTGCCCGTGCCATTCTGTCGACGTACATCGTCGTGCGGCGGTCGGCAAGTGGTTAAAATATACACCACAAGATAGCTACCGTAGTACTCTTCTTCTCTCTCTGCTCTTGCCTATATCCCAATATGCATACCTTAACTTCCTTTTCCATCCTAATTTCAAATGTTTCTTTCAGAATATTAATCACACCTTCCCAGTACCGGTACAACTTGGGGCATCTCCACATCATGTGGAGGAGATCCTCCTAAGTCCCGGCATCTGGGGCATTTATCGTCAGGTCTTTTACCGAACTTGAATAGCAGATTCTTCTCTACACTATAGATGTGTACATGTGTTCCTGGAATCGATCACAGAGGCGTCTCGTTGTCCTCCCAACATATTGTGCCTGGCATATAGCACATGTAAACAGATACACTACATAACTAGTGTTGCAGTTAAAAAAGGAACCAATATCAAATGCCTTCTGGTTAGTGGTGGATCGTAACATTCTGCCACCATTAATAATGGTGACAGCACGAACACCCCGTTGCACCACACTTGAAATTTCCCTTAAAGTGCAACCAAGTAATTGATTTAAGGGATTCTTTATGGAAAAAAGGGAGGGGGCCAGGGCTGGCTCTCAAATTGAGGTTCTATCAGGCATACTTACTGTCAGAAACCATGAATCAGACTGAGACAGAAGTACAGTTAAATCTTACTTGTTTAATAATAGAAAAGTGTAAACAGAGTAAACGTAGTCAAAGCACAGCCAGAGTTCAGGAACAGAAACAGATAGTCAGACAAGCCAAAACGGAGAGTGCAGTAAAACATCAAGCAGGATCTGGAGCCAGAAGGAATGTCAGCCAAGCAAGACTTTAACAGGAACACAGGAGAGCATCTCAGAGATATGACCAAGGCGAAGGCAGAGATCATCTGAGATGGATGGCTTAAGTAGGCAGGACTGACGAGCAGGATATCATCAACAGGTGAGTCACTGTGGAGAGATGGGAGCTGGCAATTAGCCGACAGCTGAGAGATGGAAGGGCTGAGCCCAGCCCTGACACTTACTTCACCTGGAGCAGTGAGTCCTTTTCAGTTTTATCAGGAAACATATTGGGGACAGTGGAAGAAGGGGAGGATCAGAAGGGACGGGTGTCAGGGCTGGCTTAGCCCTTCCTTCTCTGGGCTGGCTGCTCAGCTGTCAGCTAATTGTCAGCTCCCATCTTTCTCCAAAGTTACCCAGCTGTTCCTGATCCTGCTTGTCTGACCTGCCTACTTAAAGCTGTCCAGCTCACTTCATCTCTGCCTTCGCCTTGGTCACATCACAAGAAACCATCTCCTGCATACCTGGTTTGCTGGCTTGCTGACATCCCTTCTGGCTCCTTATCCTGCTTGCTTTTCCTCCACTTGGATCCTTGACTTCTGGCCTGGCTGACTACCCGATCTGGTTATTGAACTCTGGCCTGGCTGACTACTCGATCCGGTTACTGGACTCTGGCTATGCTTTGACTATGCTTACTCTATTTTCCTATTTATTTTTATTTAATAAACAAGTGTGATTGTACTTCTGCCTCGGTCTGATTCATGGTTTTTGACAACATGTCAGGAAAACCTTTCCCACAGACATCCGAGTGGTGTGAGGGTCGGAAGAATACCTTTTTGCAGGAAAAGCAATAACGCGATCGGCGGTGCGCGCGCGGCTGTGTTGACAGCAATTGGCGCCAATGACTCTATTTAAAGGGGATCTTTGCCTTGCTGTCTTGCTGCCCGATCAACAGCGTTCCTGTGTACTCTGCTACCCTGTATCTGAATCTACCTGATCCGTATTGAACTTGGCCTGTTTCTGACTTCTCTGCTTGCTGCCTGCCCCCGACCTTGGCTTCTGAACCTGACTATTCTCTTGGACTTCGTTTTGGTACCTGATCTGCTCGCCTGTGTTTGATTCGGACTGTTTAACTACTCTGCTACCTGCCAGTTACCTGCCTACCGCTGCTGGACTACAGAACACCTCCCTGTTCTCCACTGTATCCGGCTGGTGCCTTTTGCTGTGTTCTGTTACCACCTACATCCTGCTGCTGGACTACATGACTCCTTCCCGTTGTCCGCTGTATCCTGCTGCCACCTGCATCCCGCTGCTGGACTACAGGACTCCTCCCTGTTGTCAGCTGCATTCTGCCCGCGGTCTGCATCCCGCCACTGGGCTACAAGGCACATCCCTGCTGTCCATTGTTTCTGGTTGGAACCGCCTGCTGCGTCCTGCTATCATCTGCATCCTGCGGCTGGACTACAGGACACCTCCCTACCTACTACCAACGGTCTCCTGCCTTCTACACCGGCCATCCAGTCAGGCGCTTGTGCTCCTTTGTGCTCCCGATCCCCTGTCATCTCTATCAGGGCCTCCCGAGTCAGAGGTTTATGAGAGGCCGCTCCCTGCACTCTGGGCTCTGCCTTAAGGTAGGTGACACAACAGGATAAAACAGCCTTTTTAAACAACGCAGAGGATTAACCCCTTAGGTTCCACAGTGAGTATATATTTAGTAACACTTCAAGGACAGGTTTGTACCCCTCTAGTAACTGGTACAGGACAGATTTACCCATCTAGTTTCTAGTGAAGGAAAGATTTGTTTCTGGGGCAGGACAGAAAATGAATGATGTCATTAACAAATTGTAAAATATTTGCCTTAATTTTATGAAGTCCGGTGTTAGGAATACTATGATGATATTTTAGTCAAGCTCAAGTCTTTTAAGTGATTTCAAGTGATTTGTTTTTGTAATTTTACCTTTTTGCTGCTTATTGTATATATGAAAATGGGTTTTAATTGCATTATGTATTGTGAGCTGCTTTCGTTTTGTAAAATTATGAGTATATTACTGGCAGGGTAGCAAGGCTTTTTTTTTTTTTTTTTTTACCTAAAAATCCAGAGATTTTCTTCATAGGCTACCATGGGAGCTAGTCACTGTGGTTCTATAGTTGGCTTGGTCTTGAGGCTCGGTTCACACAGGAGCAACATGACTTTCAACACGACTTTTAGAGGCAACTTGAACACGACTTGAACACGACTTAAAGTCGTGTTGTAAGTCGCCCCAGGCCAGGCGACTTTTGCCATGGCCAATCAGAGAATGAGCTCTCAAGGGGAACTCCACGCCAAATAAAAAAAAAAAAACGGCGCGGGTTCCCCTCTGAGAGCATACCAGGCCCTTAGGTCTGGTATGGATTTGAAGGGGAACCCCCTACGCCAAAAAAACGGCGTGGGGGTCCCCCCCAGAGCCATACCAAACCCTTATCCGAGCACTCTACCCGGCCGGCCAGGAAAGGGGATGGGGACGAGCGAGCGCCCCCCCCCCCCCACTGAGCCGTACCAGACCGTGTGCCCTCGACATGGGGGGGTGCCTTGTGCCTTGGGGAACGGGGGTCGCTCGGCCCCCCCACCCCAAAGCACCTTGTCCCCATGCTGATGAGGACAAGGGCCTCTTCCCGACAACCCTGGCCATTGGTTGTCGGGGTCTGCGGGCGGTGGGCTTTAATAAGAGGGCCCCCAGATCCCGGCCCCTCATCCTATGTGAATGAGTATGGGGTACAATGTACCCCTACCCATTCACCTGTGGAAAAAAAATGTAAAAAAACACAACACACAAGGGTTAAAATAGTTTATTGCACAGCTCCGGGGGTCTTCGGGGGTCTTCTTGCCGGACTCCTCCGCTATCTTCTGCTAGCTCTTTTACTAGCGGAGGAGCCCCGCTTTCTTCTTCGCCACCGCCCTCTTCTTCCGACTTCAGGGGTCTTGTCCCCCCTCTTCAGTTCTTTTTGCCGGGCCACCGCGCCTTCTTCTAGCTCTTTTACAAGTGGTGGCCGGTCTTCTGTCGCCGCTGCCGCTGTCGCCGTCTTCTGTTCTTCTCTTCTTCTCTTCAGGAGCTGTTGCCTCGTCGCTGTCTCTGCTCACAATGACAGGGACGCGGCGTGCTGTCACAGTCCCAGAGGATGCTGGGACTGTGACATCATAATGGGCGGGGACATCATCCGGTGATGTCCCTATATAAGTCGCCGCACGCCGCGTGTCCTGTCATTGGGACCAGAGACAGCGACGAGGCAACATCTCCACAAGAGAAGAGAAGAACAGAAGACAGCGGTGACAGAAGACCGGGCCACCGCCAGTAAAAGACCTAGAAGAAGAACCGAAGAGGGGGACAAGACCCCCGAAGTCGGAAGAAGAGGGCGGCGGCGAAGAAGAAAGCCGGGCTCCCCTGTTAGTGAAAGAGCTAGCAAAAGAGCAGAAGATAGCGGAGGAGTCCGGCGAGAAGACCCCCGAAGATGGAAGAAGACCCCCGGAGCTGTGCAATAAACTATTTTAACCCTTGTGTGTTGTGTTTTTTTTTTTGTACATTTTTTTCACAGGTGAATGGGTAGGGGTACATTGTACCCCATACTCATTCACATAGGGTGGGGGGCCGGGATCCGGGGGCCCCCTTATTAAAGGGGGCTTGCGGATTCCGATAAGCCCCCCGCCCGCAGACCCCGACAACCAACGGCCAGGGTTGTCGGGAAGAGGCCCTTGTCCTCATTAACATGGGGACAAGGTGCTTTGGGATGTTGAGGGCGCGCGGTCTGGTACGGCTCAGTGGGGGGGGGGGGCGCTCGCGCGTCCCCACCCTATTTTCTGGATGGCCGGGTAGCGTGCTCGGATAAGGGTCTGGTATGGATCTGGGGGGGACCCCCATGCCGTTTTTTTGGCGTAGGGGGTTCCCCTTCAAATCCATACCAGACCTAAGGGCCTGGTATGCTCTCGGAGGGGGAACCCACGCCAATTGTTTTAAAGAAATTTGGCGTGGATTTCCCTTTTGAGAGCTGATAATTCTGTGAGAGTCGCCTCCGTATAGACGGAGATCCGATTTGGAGGTGACCTCCATTGAAATCAATGGATACCAGTCGCCTACAAGTCAGATAGAAGTAGTACAGGAACCTTTTCTGAAGTCGGAGCGACTTCAGTAGTGTGCATTAAGATGGCTCTTATTCACTTACATTGATTTCTACATGTTGTGCGACCTGAGGCGACTTGAAGTCAGATCTGAGTTGCCCCTGTGTGAATGGACCCTTAGGGGTTGGGTAAGATTCCCACAGAAATGACTACTGTGTCACATTCTATTATCTGAGCACTAGATGGCAGCAGTGAGTTTTGAAAGTACCTAACCTATTAGCTATGTATCTTTGGACATTGGAGAGCCATTAGAGGTGTATTCGCATTCTGATGCAGCACCAAAACATTTGACAAAAAAAAAAAATCATGAGACCTGAAAAAGCGAATTATTATTCCTGAATACATAGTAGGCTGAAAACACAAAGCCAAAAAAAGTAATAGATTTCAGCTACGCCCAATGAAAAATGAAAATTACAATCACATGGCTAATGCAAAGACCCTTGTTCTTGTGTTAACTCTTTGTCAATCAAGCCTAATGCATGTCCCCTAATGAGTAATACATTATAATGTACCAGTTTTCTAAACCTAACTTGTAAAACTCAAATTGCTCTTCATTCAGATGGGTGTTGATACCTATCCCGTGTGCTGAGTCACTGTTTTCTGTGTCTGCATCCTCCTTGGAGATGATTAAGGTGGATGCAGACACAGAAACTGCAGGGACACCACCACGTGTCTATAAAGACATGGATGAGTGAGTTTGGGGTGGAGGAACTTGACTGGCCTGCACAGAGTCCTGACCTCAACCCGATAGAACACCTCTGGGATAAATTAGAGCGGAGAATGTGAGCCAGGCCTTCTCATCCATGTCAGTACCTGACCTCACAAATGCACTTCTGGAAGAATGGTCAAACATTCCCATAGACACACTCCTAAACTTTGTGGACATCCTTCCCAGAAGAGTTGAAGCTGTTATAGCTGCAAAGGGTGGGCCAACTCAATATTGAACCCTACAGACTAAGACTGGGATGCCATTAAAGTCCATGTGGATGTAAAGGCAGGTGTCTCAATACTTTTAGGGTTCATTTACACTTGCTTCGGCTTCAACACACATTAACAGCTAGTTTACACTTGCTTCAAAACAAGGCCTCGGACACGCTTTGTTAAAGATCTCTGAACGCTAGTCAAAGCCCCTGTCACTAAATAAAATGGTTAGCTTACAGTCCTGTTTTCACCTGCTTTTCCTTTTCTTTTCTTTTCTTTGGCTTTGCTTCCAAAATTATACCCCATGTAGCTTTAGTGGTGCTTCAGAGCCTCTTCAAAGCCTCCATAGAAGTCTATGGCAAAGCTCGCTTGAAGCCCCACCACAGGCTCATCTAAGCTCCACAAAAGCCTCATTGAAGCCTTTTTGATGCACCAAGCAAAAGCAAGGTATAAAAAGGACTGTAAGCTGACCATTTTTTTAGTGACAGGAGCTTTGACTGGGGTTCAGAGAGCTTTAACAAAGCATGTCTGAAGCCATATTTTGAAGAAAGTATAAACTAGCCCTAGTAGTAATATAGTGTCTCTTTCAGTATCAAAATTTTAAAATGTATCAATACAGCCCACTTTTTTTTTTTTTTTGTAATTCCTTTATTTACTTTTTCAAATGAGACAGTTTCACAATTCAAAGAAAAATGACAATATTCAAGATAAAATAAAAACAGAGACAGGAAATGAGATACAATTCAATGAGATAACAGCATCGTCAAATATTACATAACATGCAACCAATCCCCGGGTAGTGCACTCAGTAAAAAAAACATAGGGGTGAAACTAAACAGCATGGTCAACCGTGCACTACTCTGAGGGGAGCCATCAGACCGCATCCCCAGCAACCCACTGTTACCAGTTGGGCTACCAGGGTAGTGCTGTGAAGGATTTACTTAAACCTGTCGAGGGGGGTCGTCCCACAACCAGCTAGGCCCGGCCGACTGTCATAACTAGTAAAGTAAAGAGGGCAGGATATGCAAAGAATCTGGATGGGCCGGCCTAGGGCTGGGGGTGTCTCAGGGAAAGAAAAGAGGACAACGAAAGCGGAAAGGCAGGGTGGGAAAGATGGGGGAGGGAACAGGGAGGGAAAGTGGCGGCGCCTCCCGGCCAGAGGGTAATTCACGCTATGAGGACTAATCATGCAGAGCAACCTCGCGGAGGTAAGCTTCCATGTAGATGTAGTATTGCCATGGTCGCCATGTCTCTCGGAAGGCCTCCTCCCGCCCACGCAGAGTGGCAGTAAGATCTTCCATGTTTCTGATGTCGTTCACCTTGGCAAACCACAGAGATTTAGTAGGTGGGGTCTCCGACCTCCAGCACAAGGGAATGCATGCCCTGGCAGCGTTCAAAAGATGGATGGTAAGAGAGGCCTTGTATTTCTTAACAGAGAGCTTAGAGAGGTGCAGTAGACAGGCCGCTGGGTCCCCCCCCACGGAGACGCCAGTCAGGTGCTCAATTGTGCCCGTCACCTCCGCCCAAAAAGGTTTAATTTTGAGGCAGTCCCAAAAAATGTGCAGCATCGTTCCTTCCTCCACACCACAGCGCCAACAGGTACTGGGGACCTGTGGGAAAAAACAATGCAGGGAAACGGGCACTCTATACCATCGAGTCAACAATTTATAGCAGGATTCCTGGATCCTGGTGGCAATGGAGGACCTCTGGGCGAAATAAAGTATCTTCTCCCGCTGAGAGTCATTAAAGTGGACGCCTAGGTCCGCCTCCCACCTAGTAAGAAAGGGGGGGACGAACCCATCCACTGGAGAAATCAGGGAGGAGTAGAGTAAAGATAAACAGTGACGGATCGGTTCCCTGCGGTGGCAAATGCGTTCTAGCTCTGTGAGTGGGCGCGATATGCCAGGCGCCCTTGCACATCTGCGCAAAAAATTACGCAGTTGTAGACCGCTCCAGAAGTCCAGTGGGGGATCCAGCGCGGACATTCCCGCTTCCATTGCAAGTCGGCCGTCCGAGCCAAGAAAATCATAAAAATGAGACCACCCTGCCGCTGCCAACCGTCCAAAAATGGGGTTCTGCCTGCCAGGCAGAAAGTCTGGGTTACCCAAAATTGGCACCATGGGGGAGGGCATCAGGGAGACTGAGGAACGTCGTATTGTATCCCTGACTACCCGCAAGGTACTACCAAGAGTAGGATGTTCATTGAGGCCCCGTGGCAGCGGGGTAGCGATCCATGGCCAGCTCCTAGCCATACCCTCTGAGTCCTCCAGTTCCATCGCTACCCACTGCTTGGCCTCTGCATGGCAATACCAGTCGACCAGTCTGGTGAGGTGAGCTGCCCTGTAGTACGTTCTAATGTCCGGGAGACCAACTCCTCCCCTCTGCTTAGTCAGATAGAGGATTTGCAGTCTGATACGCGGTTTTTGATGTGACCAAATAAAGCCGCGGAACAGTGAGTCAACTCGCTTGAAAAAAGACGGAGGCAAACGGATGGGAAGGGCTTGCAGTAGATACAGTATTCTAGGCAATGCGGTCATCTTAATGGCATTGCAGCGGCCAAACCACGTTAAAGTAAGCGAATGCCATTGAAGGAGGTCGGATTTAAGACGGAGGAGAAGCGGGGCAAAGTTGGCCTGGTACAGGTTAGCGAGATCCGCACTAATGTTGACACCCAAATAAGGGATAGTATGGGCCGCCCAGCGCAACTGGTAAGTCGACCGCAAACGTCGAACCACGGCCTCATCCACGGTAATGTTCAAGAGGGACGATTTGGTCAGATTGATCGAAAACCCAGAGAGAGCTCCATAGTGCCTCAAGGACTGAAGGAGATTGGGGAGAGGATACAGCCCACTTTTAAAAATGTCTTTGGAAATCATAAAGCAGGAGTAGGCAACCTTTTGAGTACAGTGTACCGAAAAATGTTTTCAAAGGAATTAACTTCACACTCGCAATCACGAAAAGGATTTTTTATAAAGTAAATGCTATAAACTACTTTAGTAGTGAGAAATTAACATCCTGCACTCTCACGCCTCAGATCAGCCCCAATTCCTGCACCTTTACACCTCAGATCACTGTCCCCCCCCCCCCCTGCTCATCTGCCCCACCACTGTAACCCCCTGCACATCTGCCCCACCACTGGACTACCCTGCACATCTGCCCAACCACTGTACCCCACTGCTCATCTGCCCCTCCGCTGTACCACCCTGCTTACTGTCCCACCAATGTACCCCCTTTCTTATCTACCCAACCAATGTACCCCCTTTCTTATCTACCCCACTGAAGAATATTAATATTGTCTAATATTCTGTATCTCAGAGGCGTTTCCGAATCAATAGCATTGATGGTCAAACTGACTTAAAAGAAAGTGTGAGTTTATTTGTCACACAGTTGGCATCATAAATACAATGTAAAAAGTATAATAGTTCAGTTCAGTGTAGGTAAAAATATATAAAATTGAATAGTTCTAAAGCTGTAATAAGCTTATGAAAACATGTTTGTTTCAATGGTGCTGCCTTCTGTCCATATTGACCTCGTGTGTGTCCTCCAAGAAGAAGCAGGAAATGACGTTCTTAGACTTCTGGCAGAATTCAGCTGTCCCAATTCATCAGTCTCTGTATGAATATGTCAGTATCATGTGTGGGTGTCTGAGTGTGAGTGAGTGCCCCTGTGAGTGTCAGTCAATGAGTGCCCTCCTTCAATCTCGAAACATCTCGGCTTTTATGCTACATGTGAACGTCATAACCTCACAAATTTAGAACCTTGTATGGCACACATTCATGTCTGCTAACTTCCACAATGTGCGATCCAAAACTAACTCAGAGAGTCGTATGGCGCTTGATTGACAAGCTCACATATAACACTCCATACGTGCCATAATGTGCTGTTCATATAATGTCATAACCATACATTTACATAATATGAACACATATTAGCAACTTTACATTAAGTAACTATATACTAATATGTATTAACATGACTGAGACTACTCATTTTACTTATTTTAACAAGATATAATCCACAATGTATCATTTCTTTAGTTACGTAGACACATGTCTATTTTTGTCTTCTCATGACATTCTGTACCAAGATACCATATATGTCATGCTCAAATTGGTTACATCAGAAACTTATTACTAACTCTGCTTTCGATGAGGATATGTTTCACTGAACACTTGATCAAGGTCATTCACACATACTATTTATTATGATTAATCATAAAACTAAATATGTTTTGCAAGCTTGCCATAAATATATTATAACACCTATAAGTGCCGAATTATGAATTTGGAATAATATTCTAACACCCACCAATGTACCCCCTTTCTCATCTACCCCACCACTGTAACCCCCTGCACATCTGCCCCACCACTGTACTACCCTGTACATCTGTACCACCATTGAACTTATCTGCTCATCTGCCCAACCACTGTAACACTCTTTCTCCTCTGCCCCACAACTGTACCTCCTGCACATCTGTCCATCCTCTGTTCCCCCTGCTCTTCTTCCCCACCACAGTAACCCCCTGCTCATCTGTCCCACCGTTGTACCTCCTTTCTCCTCTGCCCCAACACTGAACCCCCCTGCTCATCTTTCCCACCACTGTAATCCATTTCTCATCTGGCTCAACACTGAACCCCCCCCTCTCATATGTCCCACCACTGTACCCCCCTGCTATTCTGTCCCACTGCTGAACCCTCTTCTCATCCCTCCCACCACTGTACCTCCTGCACATCTGCCCCAACACTGTACCTCCTTTCTCTTCTGTCCCACCACTGTAGCCCCTCTGCTCATCTGCCCCATCAATGTATCCCTTTTCTCATCGGCCCCACCACTGTAACCCCCCTGCTCATTTGCCCTATCAATGTACCCCTTTTCTCATCTACCCCACCATTGTACCTCCCTGTAGATCTGCTTCACCACCATACCCCCATGCTTTTCTGTCTCACTACCGAATCAGCTTATCATCTGTCCTAACACTTAACCCATCTGCTCATCTGCCGCACCACTGTAACCCGCTTTCTCATCTGCCCCACAAATGTACCTCCTGTCTCACCTCTGTACCACCACTGTTCCCCCTGCTCTCCTGCCCCACCACTGTAACCTCCTGCTCCTCTGCTCCACCAATGCACCTCCTTTCACATCTGCCCCACTGCTGTACTGCTCTACCCCCCTGCTTTTCTGCCCCAACACTGAACCCCCCTGCTCATCTGCCCCATCACTGTACCCCCTGCTCTTCTGTCCCAATGCTGAACCCCCTTATCTCTTCCACCACTGTACCTCCCTGCTCATCTGCTCCATCACTGTACCCTCTTCTCATCTATGACATGCATGATATGCAGAGTGGTGAAAGGAAGCAGATATGAGACACATCTACCTGTCCTGGCACACTCATCCTGCTGATCCACCTCTCGCATCCATTCCCACGTGCTTGTATGTAATGTATGGGATGTATGTGATCTAAGTGATGTATGGGATGTATGTGATCTAAAGGATGTATGTGATCGAAGGGATGTATGGGATGTATGTGATCTAAGGGATGTATGTGATGTCACATACATGCATATGGGATAGATGTGCAATGATAAGCTTAGGTCAAGGGTATTTTCTGAAAGCAGTGGGCCTGTGTGCAGAATCATACGTTGGGCCCCTGCAGCTGAGAAAAAGTGGTTGGGTGTGATTCTCATTGCTCTGAATACTGGCTGTGGCTTAAAGAGACACAGAGTGTCGGGGTTCAGTAGTAAGTGACACAAAGGTTCAGGAATAATTTCAACAAAGTTCCCAGAAGCTCGACAGTAATTCCACAAACTCACCTGATTATGGTTTTCTCAATCACAGTGAAATCCCTTCTTTCTGAGATTGGTGGCAACCAAGCGAGTCATCTTCCTCTAGATGGTGGGCAGGGCTAGCAGGACTGCGATTGGCTTTAGCAGTGGCCAATGACAGTCCTCCTCCTCCTGGAAACAGGGACCCCCCCCCCCCCCCAGCAGAACTGCCCCCAATCTCTTCCCCAAGCTGATGATCGCAGCTACAGCAAAGTTAGAGAACCAACCAACATTTCCCATTGTAGCGCCGACTCTGTTTATGTTATGTTTTTGGAATTTAATGTTACACCCGAACTGCAGTTTGATTTGGGTATAATTATTCCAAATGTTCACCTCAGCATCAGTCTGACGGGACTATAGGGTGTTCAGCCTGGCCACCGGGGGCACTGTCTCTTCTGGCAGGCATGGAACCACAGTCTGGTTGGGTGCTTTAAGGTTACTTTCTCTCGGAGCCCGCCCAGTGGGAGTGTCACTCTGCTGTGCTTTCTGGGAGAGGGTACTTAAGATGCGGATGTCATGTGGTTCGGGGGTTCTGGTCCAGAAGTATGTTCTGACTCCATGGTCCTGGTCCTCCTGACCATCCCCTAGGAAGGCTATGGCCTGGGGTGCAGATCCACCCGACTTTATGTCTCGGGGCTGACTAGCCCGAGACAAGGAAACAAAAGAAAGGATTGGGTCCGGCGCCATCTCCAGTTGTGGAGAGGCCCAGCAACTTCGTAGCTATCCAGGGGAGGACTCTTCAGAAGAAGGCCACGTACGGGTTGGCTTCTTAGCAAGAGCCTGGTGAGGCTGAGGGACCTAAGTGAATCCAATCTTGTGGGTATCGCCAAACCGGCTGAAAGATCCAGGTATCACACGAGTGTTCTACAAGTTCTAGTTTCCTACATGTTCTACAACAACGTCTGTGGCAGAGACTTATTTCTACATGTTCTACAACAACGTCTGTGGCAGAGAATTGTTCCTGATTTAAGCACCTTGTTGGTTGCTAGGCCTTGGGAGAGAGGGACTATGCAACTTGAGGGAACATCCAGCTGTGAATGGCTATTCTCTGGATTTAGTCAAATTAAGAGAGTTCTTAATTATTGACTTTGACACTAAGAGTACCTGGACTTTCCTCCTAAACCTCTAATCCTATACTAAGAGACTGTTCGTTAAAGTGGTTGTAAACCCTTGCAAACCACTTTGACCTACAGTTAAGCCTCGATTAAGGCTTACCTGTAGGTCCAAGAAATATCACCTAAACCTACACGGTTTAAGAGATATTTACTAAAAGACAGTGACACACGGCACGCAGGCGCACTATCGCCGTTAGCAGCATGCCGCTGCTAACGGCGACATGCCGTTAGTGGCAGCTCCCGTGCGCATGCGCGGGAGTGACGTCATCACTGCTCCGGCACTATGAGTGGCTGAAGCAGCGATACCTGGAAGAAGATGGATGCTCCTGACTACAGGGGACAGCGGTGACATCGCTGGCTCCTGTGTCAAGTAAGTGACACATAATGGGAAACTATGTGATGCATAGTAGCCCATTATGCTTTACCTTTGCAGGGAGACAAAGAGGAAGTAAACCCATCAGGGTTTACTTCCTCTTTAACTATGTTTTTTGCAAATGAAAATCCCTTTAAGCGGATCTGTCCTCATTCTCTAAAGTTTCTGAACCATCTACCACGGGAACCCCTAGATGCAAATTGAGGCGAAGAAGGTAACGGTAAGCCCAATCAAACCAGCAGCTCCTTCGGGGGTTAGTGCTACACCATCTTTTACAATGTGCCTCTCCCTCAGTGCAAGTGCGGTGTGGGGAATTCTGAAACTGGAATGCATTAGTGTCTCACTGACACTTCCCTGCACTGCTCTGCTGATGGGGAGGGAGTCGAGTGCCGACAAAAAAATCTTCACGTGCTCGGGGTTGTCTACCCCTGCCATAAAGCAATCTGAACTACTGATAGTAGGTTGCCTTGAACCATTTGGTTACTTTTGCAATTGAAAACTGGGTTGAAAACAGTTGAATTTGTATGTATACAGCCAGTATAACCCTCCCATTGAAGTTATCCTTCCTTGCTTTGAAAACATTTATGCTATTACCTCTATTGGGGAGAAAACCCTCATCTGACTGCCTCTTTTAAAGTGACTGTGTCGCTATTGGGTTCAAAGTAAAGTAAAGCTAGCCTTTAAAACCTGATGCTGTATATCTAGCCTGTGCCTCTGCCTGTGCCTATCCGCCAGCCTGTGCCTTATATTTTCTCTGCACAGGAGACCACTGGCTGCCGCAGGAATCCAACACTTTTGGGTATATTGTATACCTGTCCCCTCTGCATGCTATGGTTTTTCCTGTCAGCTCCTACATTACAGGACATACAAGGTGGCAGAAGAAATTACAGAGGGAAAGCTGGTATTTTGCTTACCCAGAAGTGTTGGATACTTGCAGCAGCTAGGTGTTTAAAATGCAGCAGAATTTTAGGACCTTGTCCGCTGGGTCTTGAAATTCTTTGACCTTAGCTGTGTCAATTTATGCAGCACTTTACAAACTGTACATTCACATCATTACCGGGTGGTAAAATGCATGCATTATGCACATATGTAACATGTTGCAGTGCCATTCATTTTGAATAGCACCCAATGCATTTCCACAATGCACTTCAACACAGCAAAATGTACAATATGTGGTATGCTGTAAGAATATATGTAGGACATAAGCCCAGTAATCTGATAACCTTTTATCATAACCTGGACCCTCCAACCCTTTTAACAAATGACTCGACTAAAGGTGTGGAGTAAATGGCCAGCCGGCCTTTTATTAACAAAATATAAAGTTAAATAAATAACATATTTAAACTTAACCTTTAACTTCAAAATCGTTCAAATGGGTCATGTGTAGGGGAAACCACAAACCAACTGGTCACTGTGAACAACTTCTTTGAAGTTTGAACTCTTGCCTCCAGTCGGACACCCCTGACTCAAAGGCGGTACCAAACCATCACAGTAACCTACCCTTTTTTAACCCTTCCAGGTTAACCCCTCTTAACCCAGAAGTACCATAACCACCCCCATCCCATGGATGGGTATGACATTTTCCATACATGTACCTCTCTCTTCTCTTCCAGCGACCCAAAAAACTGCCTTGACTTACTGTAAGAAACCGTTTGCTTTTCCTTCACTTAAACCATAAAAGGGGCAGGTGGGTGGGAATCGCTTCCTCCATCGCACTAGACTGACATCACTTCCCTTTCCTTTCCCCTTTACATTTTGCCTGAGCGCCGCCCAGCCCCTACAGCCACTCCCCCTTTCTTAAAGCAACGACAATCCCTCTTAAGGCGGCGACTGGCAGTCCAGCACTGTTATGCCGTCCCTGCGCTAATTTCTTTTTGTTCTTTGCTCCGGGACTCTCTGTATGTCGAGGTGTATTACAACCCTATCACTTTGAATCCAAAGCAGATATAAGGCCTTGATTGGCTACATAGCATAAAACAATGTATGCCAATGTGTTTGGCTATTACAGCTTTCTTCATAGCATTGAGGCAGGCTGTAATAGCCAAAAGGCGTTAGAATTGTTTTATGCTATGTAGTCAATAAAGAGCATTATACGGGAGTATACCAGGTGGCTGGCTTCTGCTTTGCATTTTCTAAATGATGAGTTGGACATCCCAGCTTGTGCACCAGACCTCAGTAAGTATCTCTCATGTCCAGCAGTTGAGCTTGAGTACTATTTTGTCACAATCACTTTGAATAGGACCTAGAACAATGTGCCTTAACACGTAAAACCAAAAAAGTGTTGTGGCAGTGTGTTGTGAGTCAGTCCTAAAAGTTTAAAATTATGTACATGTTCACTTTATCCCCTAAATTTTGCCCTTTTGCCCTTACATGAATCCAACCTCTTACCTTAACCCTGAAACTATTCCACGATCTAACCTATAACCTCTACCTATCCCCTAAGTTTAAATCTTAAAAACTCAATTCCCCACACCCACCTGCTGGTCCCTGTGTTGTGACTGCAGAGGTAACAACACAGGGACCAGTTGGCATGGGTGCAAACCACAGAGCTGGATCACCAGTCTCCCCTTCCAGCAGTAGTGTATTTAGGTTTTTTGCTGCCCTAGGTCTGACTAAACTTGTGTACCCCCTAATTTAAATATAAACCACCCCCTTCCTGTCAAGGCCACACCCCTTGCTGTTTTTGAGTGGGGAAACTAGTTCTGAGGGGCTGGGGGGGAGGGGGGCAATGGATTCCCTTAATTAATATTATAATATTATAATTATTATAATTTCCTTGCATAGATTTCCTCTCACTTCTTGTTTGGCTATGGGTAGGAAGTGAAGGGAAATCTCTGCAATGGGACAGGGATGGTAAAAAATAAACTGACAGGGGCTATAACTGTCCCTTACTCTATCCAAAATGGAAAAAAAAAAAAGTTGTTGCCTAAAGTTCTACTTTAAGTACAAATGTCTGATAATTTTATAGAGAGGACTACGAAGATATAACCATGCCAATGGTGCAACAGAAAACATAGCACAGTGAGGAAGGTTTGTGGTCCAGGATGATAGGACAGTCAAAAGTAGAAGCAACACCCTCCACAGTTGCGGAATGCCGGCCGCCCGCATACCAGAAGCCGTGCAGCCGGTTAATGGGGGCGCTAGACTAATTTGCCTCTCAGCCTCTCAGCCCAGTCCTCCCCATAAGAATGGTACTACACTAACAGTAGTGCAAGCCGGTGGGGACTCTTTCCGTGCTGCCCTAGGCCTGGGCCTTGTCGACCTAGGCCAGGATACAGCGTTGCCTCCCAGAAGAGGTGCCGGCAAGGGATGCGAGACGGGGGAGTTTTAAACTGTTTTCAAACATATTGCAGGTTTTTAACGTTATTGAATGGGATATTGGGGTGGGATTATGGAGGACAGAATTTGTCTGGAGGTAGTCTTTAACCTAAGCATAGCCCTAAAGGTAACATTAACCTAAACTTATCTTTTTAAAGTTAACCTAATTTCTAACTGTAATGTATTTTCACAGCAAACACAATACTATCACTACTCTAACAGCAATATAACGTCTACATTTTCTTGTGCCAAAGATTTATCACTTGAGTTACATATTGCTTTTGTTTTACCAAAACTGGAGAGTGCAAAATCTGGTGTAGCTGTGCATGGTAGCCAATCAGCTTCTAACTTCAGCTTGTTCAATTAAGCTTTGACAATAAAACCTGGAAGCTGATTGATTTCTATGTAGAGCTGCACCACATTTTGCACTCTCAAGTTTAGTAAATCAACCCCATTGTTAAAGTAAAAGAAGACCATTACACACACGTGGTTGCCAGTAAACTTTTTATAAAACATTTCTTAGGAAAAATGTACACATAAGAAAGCATAGATGTGTATTTATGTGTCCTCTTCATGACCCACAGATTTAAAAAAAGGCAAGGACTAGACTGCCTAGATATCTGTTTTTTGGTTCTGGGTGAACGTTTTGGTAGAAAGGACCAGTCCCACCACAGCTTTCTGTCCAAAACAACCTCAAAAGCCTCCCAGTGACATAAGTTTGACTGGGTGAGTTGTGGAGCAGTGGAATTACCAAGGGCACAAAAATGGTTCTGAATATGTCTAGTGCTCCAAAGCAATCCGCCATTTTGATACTACCCTGTCTGGCTATAGCCTTGAGAGGGTTTTTGGAGAGATCATAGTCTGTGTTGCTCTTTTTTAGCTCAGAGCTGACGTGACACCAGAAAACAGGTGCGGCCTGTAGGTGATGGGAGGAGGTGAGTGAGGCATTCTGGGGGGACTAATCAGATGATGCGGAGGGGTGCCAGGCATCAGGTGTCCCAAAGGAGGCATCTGACCAGGTACCATGATGGGTGAAAATGGGTACATTGTTTGCTCCTCTGGGGTCATCTTGTGATTCTCATAGACACCATCTTGCGCCTGTTGCTTCTTCTTCTTCGACTTGCTGCCTACTTTGCGGTTTCTGGTCTGGATTCCATCCTTCTTCATTGCCAGGGGGCGATTCACCTGCAACAAAATGTTGAAGTCAAGAAGCTGCATCATTTAGCAACATCAAATAACAGTCCTTTAGAATGTAAACCAGTAAAAAGGCTAATAGTTTCTTTTCTTTAAAGGATCACTCCACCAAAAACTGACAATTTAGATTCCAGAACTGAAAGTAAAGTTTTATTGTGAATAGGTTCCTCACAGCTAAACCTGCCTTGGAATATTGGGTCTGAGTGAGGATAAAGCAAGCCAAATAGAAAATGCGCTGCATGTGGGGATGAGCTACAAACTCAAAATTGTCTGGTATGGGTACTAGGGTGGACCATATGCCATTTGTTACTTTGTTTATTTTTTTTGCATTGGGTCTCCCTTAGAATTCATACCAGACCTGAAGGGCCTGGTATGACTTATGGGGGAACCCCCATGCCAAACATGTATAGCCAAACTTTTTTTTTTGTTTCTTTTAGTTTTGGATAGAACAAGGAAGAGTTAAAGAGGAAATAAACCCTTCTATCGTTTTCAGTCAATGAAGCTGCCATCTTGGCCTCTAATGATTCTTCAACTGCCATAATGCTGCACATGTGATCAGTTATGAAACCAGCCATTGGATGGTTTGAAAGTTTGGTTGAGAGCACAACCAAAGTGAAAGTTATCATTTCCGGCATGCCGGGAATGTAAAGCCGCGTACACACGGGCGGACTGTCTGGCCAACTTAGTCCGCCGAAACACATTTCAGCGGACAGTCCGCTCGTGTGTGGGCTTCAGTGGACTTTTTCAGCGTGCAGTCTGGCGGACTAAGTATTTCGGAATTTCCGTAATACTGTCCGTCGGACTCGCATTTCGGCAGACAATCCGCCCGTGTGTATGCCAGTCCGCCGTACTTTTGAAATGAGCGGACTTTTCCCGCCCGGAGAAAAGTCCGCTCATTTCGAGCGGGTATCCAGGTAGGTGGGGCCCGCGAAGGAGACATCGCTGGCCCCGCCGCCTGGTATGGACTTAAAGGGGAACCCCAACGCCGAAAAAAATCGGCGTGGGCCCCCCCCCCCCAAGTCCACAACAGACCCTTGTCCGAGCACGCTACCTGGCCGGCCAGGAAAGGGGGCGAGCGAGCGCCCCCCCTCCTGAGCCGTACCAGGCCGCGTGCCCTCAACATGGGGGGTGCCTTGGGGAAGGGGGGGGCCGCGCGGCCCCCCCACCCCAAAGCACCTTGTCCCCATTTTGATGAGGACAAGGGCCTCTTCCTGACAACCCTGGCCGTTGGTTGTCGGGGTCTGCGGGCGGGGGGGCTTATCGGAATCCGGGAGCCCCCTTTAATAAGGGGGCCCCCGGATACCGGCCCCCCACCCTATGTGAATGAGTATGAGGTACAATGTACCCCTACCCATTCACCTGTAAAATAAAAGTACAAAAAAAAACACAACACACGAGATAAAATACTTTATTGCACAGCTCCGGGGGTCTTCCGTCTTCGGGGGTCTTCTCACCAGACTCCTCCGCTATCTTCTTGTGACACCGCCCCATTGTCCCTATATAAGTGGCCGCGCAGCGCTTCCCTGGCATTCCGGCCGGAGAGATCGTCGAGGCAACATCTCCCGGAGAAGAAGAAGAAGAAGAAGAATGGAAGGCGGCGGCGGCGACGGCGACAGAAGACCGGGCCACTGCCTGTAAAAGAGCTATAAGAAGGCGCGGTGGCCCGGCAGAAGAACCGAAGAGGGGGACAAGACCCCCGAGGTCGGGAGAAGAGGCCGGCGGCGAGGAAGAAAGCCGGACTCCTCTGCTAGCAAAAGAGCTACAAGAAGATAGCGGAGGAGTCCGGCGAGAAGACCCCCGAAGACGGAAGACCCCCCGGAGCTGTGCAATAAAGTATTTTATCTCGTGTGTTGTGTTTTTTTGTACTTTTATTTTACAGGTGAATGGGTAGGGGTACATTGTACTCCATACTCATTCACATAGGGTGGGGGGCCGGTATCCGGGGGCCCCCTTATTAAAGGGGGCTCCCGGATTCCGATAAGCCCCCCGCCCGCAGACCCCGACAACCAACAGCCAGGGTTGTCGGGAAGAGGCCCTTGTCCTCATCAACATGGGGACAAGGTGCTTTGGGGTGGGGGGGCGCGCGGCCCCCCCTTCCCCAAGGCACCCCCCCCATGTTGAGGGCACGCGGCCTGGTACGGCTCAGGAGGGGGGGCGCTCGCTCGCCCCCCTTTCCTGGCCGGCCGGGTAGCGTGCTCGGACAAGGGTCTGTTGTGGACTTGGGGGGGACCCCCACGCCGATTTTTTTCGGCGTTGGGGTTCCCCTTTAAGTCCATACCAGGCGGCGGGGTCAGCGACGTCTCCTTCGCGGGCCCCCGCCTACCTGGAGACGCGCTCGAAATGAGCGGACTTTCCTCCGCGTGTGTGGGCGAGTCCGTTCATTTCAAAAGTAGGGCGGATAGTATGGCGGACTTAGTACACCGTATTAGTCCGCTCAAAAAGTGGTGTGTGTGGGCAAGTCCGTTCATTCGAAAGTATGACGGACTGTCCGTCGGATTGTCTGACGGACTAAGTTGGCCAGACAGTCCGCCCCGTGTGTACGCGGCTTTAGTGTTTTTTGAAACTGGGTTTACTACTGCTTTAACCACTTGCTTACTGGGCACTTAAACCCCCCTCAGTCCCAGACCAATTTTCAGCTTTCAGCGCTGATGCACTTTGAATGACAATTGCGCGGGCATACAACACTGTACCCAAATGAAATTTCTATCATTTTTTTCCCACAAATAGAGCTTTCTTTTGGTGGTATTTAGTTACAGCTCGGAGTTTTATTTTTTGCTAAACAAACAAAAAAAGATGCAAAAAAAAAAAAAAAAAAAATCATGTTTTAATAGTTTGTTATAAAATTTTGCAAACGGGTCATTTTTCTCCTTCATTGAAGTGCGCTGATAAGGCGGCACTGATAGGCTGCATTGGTGGGCACTGATGGGCTGCATTGGTGGGCACTGATAGGCTGCATTGGTGGGCACTGATAGGCTGCACTTGTGGGCACTGATAGGCATAGTTAAGGCGGCACTAATAGGCACAGATAAGGCGGCACCGATGGGCACAGATAAGGCGGCACTGATGGGCAAAGATGGGCACAGATAAGATGGCACGGATGGGTGGCACGGATAAGTGGCACGGATGGGTGGCACGGATGGGCACTGATAGGTACCACAGATAGATGGGACTGATGGGCACTGATAGGTGGCACTGATAGGTGGCTCTGATAGGTGGCACTGCTGGGCACTGATGGGCGGCACTGCTGGGCACTGATGGGCGGCACTGCTGGGCACTGATGGGCGGCACTGGGGTGCAGCACCTTTGAGCAGATTGGGTGGCACTGTGGGTGGCACTGTGGGTGGCACTGTGGGAACTATGGGCACTGACGGGGGGCACTGACGGGGGGCACTTACTTTTGCTTTTATTTAATTTCAGGATGGCACTGCGGGAGGCAGGTGGGCACAGGCAGGTGGCAGGTGGTCCCATGTATTGATGGCCGTGATCGGGACTGATGTCCCGATCACGGCCGCCGGTGATCGGCTTTTTTTTTCTCTCCTCGCGCTGTCAGCGCGAGGAGGAATAATAGCCGATTACCGGCTCCGTTCTATCACATGATCAGCTGTCATTGGCTGACAGCTGATCACGTGATAAGGGGTCGGGATCGACCCCTTACACGGATCGGTGATCAGGCGAGTCTCACGGACTCGCCGATCACAGAGCGCGCCGCGCGCGCCCCTCAGGGGGCGCGCAGGCCGCTCGTAACCAGGACGACGTCAATAGACGTAGTCCTGGAAATCTAGGTCCGCGCTAATGCCGTCATTCGGCAATAGCGCGGTACCCAAGTGGTTAAGAGCCCTGTCAGATGTTTTTGTTTTTTTGCTGTTTTTGAACTGTTGGGGAGTTTCCATTCACTCCCTGCCCCAGAAATAAAACAGGAAGTTAGAAGAAATCTCCTAAAGTGAGGCTAGGTTCACACTGAGGAATGAAGCGGCTCACAGCAGGGGTCTGGTGTGTCTCCATTCATTGTTTCAGGTCTGATTTCAGTCAGAATTTTTGGCTGAATTTGGACTTGAAACGGACCAGAAAACGCACAGGACTCCTGTGCAATTCGCACCAGCGCCGCTCCATTGAGAGACTGTCACAATCTCCTGACATGCGAATTGGATGCAAGGAAATCTGCATCCAATTCGCAATAGTGTGAACCCAGCCTCAGACAGTTGTTCCTGAAACTGGTGTCCCCATAGGAAGATTTCCTACCCCCTCTTGTTATGAGAAAACTCTATAATGTTGGATCACTTTATGCTTCTGTGGCAACGGTCACCAGTGCAATCAGAAGGATGAATATTCTCTTGGGGAAACAGCAATAAAAACCTGACAGAGGGTTTAACCCTTCTTCAATATATCCAAATACTAAAAAAACAGGGTTTTGTCTTTACATTTATTTTAAAAATACACTAAAATGTATATTGCTGAAACAACTAAGAACAGCAATTATAACACCAAATGGTACTAAATTGTAATTAAGCACTAAAATTGGATCTGCAGCATTTTTTTTTTAACGTTATGGATAGAGTAGGGAATTAACTGCGGTCAGTTCTTTCTTGCTGTCAATGCCCCCACTGGTTAGACTTGCCCTTGCTATTTGTTGTGGTGACCAGAAGAAGGTGATGGGAAATCCTAAATTTAGTAGTTGTCACTTTGTCATGGTCCTGTTGTTTCTCCAGAAAAGGAAGCCAAGAAAATCTCATCAATGGAACACAGGTAACAAAAAAGAACCTGACAAGTTATAACCGTTTTCACTCGATCCGATATCAGAAAGAAAAGTTTGGGCTATACTCTAAAGTTTTATTCAGGTTATCAAAAGTAACGGTAATAAAAGTTCTTGGGCAGGGGGAATCAATTTCCTGCATGAAACAGAATGTTTTTATATATATATATATATATATATATATATATATATATATATATATATATATATATTTATATTTATTTATATACACATACATATATGATATGCAGAAAAAATAATAATAGTACATAAACGTGTAGATTTTAATGTGGCCCCCCCGGAAAAGTGTTGCTTGTGGCATGTGACTTCTTCCCCTTGAAAGTGAACATTGTTTCTCGTTGAATTTTTAGATTCTTACATTGTGCAGTTTGTAGTACAGCCCGCAGGCATTGCACACTGGGTCTCCGTTGGCATTCCGTCTCCACAGCGTGGTGGTGCTCGTGTGACAGTTGCTGCATTGGGTTCCAGCTCTCTTGCTGACAATCTGCAAAGTACGAATTGGTCTTTATAAATAAAACATATTTTAAGTAATTATCCTAACCAACTGTTCACACTTGCAATTGTAGCACCCTTGTCTCTAGAATAGAGCTACAAGTAAATTTAGTTATACTAGGTGGTAGCCAGCTTGGCTAATTTGTAGTGTTTAGTGGTTAAAGTGGTTGTAAAGTCAGGATGATAAAACACTGCCATCCCCTCTGTTTTAGCAAGAGCTATAGCACTATGGGGGTTATTTACGAAAGGCAAATCCACTTTTAATCCACTTGGAAGTGCAGTCGCTGTAAATTTGAGGGGAAGATCTGAAATGAGGGGAAGCTCTGCTGATTTTATCATCCAATCATGTGCAAACTAAAATACTGTTTTTTATTTTCTTTGCATGTGCTCCTCATATCTACAGCGACTGCACTTGAAAGTGCACGTGCAGTGCACTTGTAGTGCAAAATGGATTTGCCTTTCGTAAATAACCCCCTATGTGTCAGTTTTTTAACAATTCTAATTGTAAGTACCTTATCTCACAGCAATAACTAGTTGTCAGTGTCTTTCCTTTGCTTGGAAGAAGAATGCATAGGGAGGGGCTGAGATAACCCTCTGACATCAGCCAGCCAGCAGAGGAATGTCATGTGACCGCTATAAGATAAGGAATTTACTATTGGAGTTTTAAAAGAAAAAACACCTAGCAGTTAGGATCTTGATAAAACAGAGAGGATGCAGTGTATTTTTCAAAGGTATTTCAAGTGACAGGGAAGAGCAGTAGAGCTGTAGGAGACTGCACTCACACATAGGCATCGGAACTAACAGGCTAGGAGGGAGGGAGAGAGCAGAGAGGAGAGAGCAGACAGCGTGATGACAGAAGCACGTAATCTGACCACGGTATCCTGGATCAGGAGCCATGATTATCGTGGTCAGCAGAGACAGGGGGGCACAGGAACAGGCAGGATCAGCCAGGTATTTCACATCATGCAAAGGGACAAATGACATGGAACAAGCAGTGTTCTATTTAACATGCTTTAAAGGAGCAGGATATATATATATATATATATATATATATATATATATATATATATATACATATTTTTTTTGGGGGGGGGGGGGGGGGTACAAATGCTTTAACTGATATTGTGGCTTCTCCCTTTTGTCAGAAGGTGGCACTGTTGCCTTTGACATTAGAGTGATGAGCTACAGTATACTCAAGTTATGGATAAACATACTTTTGCCACCAATCATATTTTCTGTGATGCATGCTGGGAAACGCTATTTAATGGCAAGGTGATCAGGGTCAGTCTTCCTGCCCAGGGCTTCAGCCTGGGTAGATGTTTGTACAGTTCCTGGCTGCTAGGCCTGAAGCATGAGGCCTATCCTGGTGGCTGCCGGCTGCTAGAGCTGTCCAAGGCCTATCCGGGTGTTCAAGTTTATGCAGAGAAAAGCCTGCCAAAGATCCAGAAACGATTCTAGAGGGATGGAACTTTAAGGAAGCACCAGTGGTGACTCCTAATGTAGCTGGAGGCTATGAAGTGGCTGGGAGGACTTCAAGAGAGAACTCATCCAAGGGAATCAGCATATAAAGCTGTCAGTAAAGTTCAGTTACTAGAGGAGACAGCTTGTCCTACAAAGTACAGATGTGCTGGTTCAGGTTAAAGGTTCTTATTCCTGTACTGCTGTCTGCCTAGTCTCACCTATTTTTGTCTAAGGAGTCTCCCAATCTGCCTGTATCTGATCGTTATGTTCAAGAAATAAACTTCACTCCTTTTTAAGCATAAAAGTGACTGGCGCCCAATTTATTGCTTGTTTATCACCCACCATGCCCACAAACCTGTACCCTGAGAATGTATGTCAGCCATCCCTACCCCCAGTAGTCACCAGGCATGTACTGGCCATTGAGACTACAGGGAGTTTCCCGGTGGGTCTATGGCTCAGTGGGCTGGTTTCAGTAACAAAGTAATGGCTGCACGGCTTGCCCTCAACTTCACGCAGTGATGTGAGAAAGATGAGAAAAATACAGAGGAGAATACGTGAAATAATAAAAGAGGTTAGTGAGGACTCCTTATGTTGTGCTACTTATATTTTTTGCACAATTACGTATAGTTTTAGATACTGTTTTTGTGCTTGTTTGCAAAATTAAAGTGGGCTGGTCTGGATGAAGTCCAGGGCCAAATTTTTGCCCCAGTCCAGCCCTGGTAGTCACCATTGGTCTCCCGGGAAAATCGGGGTAGGCGCTACACAATAAATTAGTGAAAGTTAAAACTGGTCCTGCCCTAATATATCTCAAGCCTTCCTGTTAGTTGCCAAGACTCCTCATCACTAGGGTAATCAATAGGTTGGCTTGGCATAAGGGACCTATGCTTGGCTTTTACAGAAAAAGTTTAGATATTATGAATAATACCATTTGCCTATATATCACAGAATTCACTAGAGTGTGAAAATAGTAGTACATCTGTGTTCAGTGCCCTGTAGTGAATCCTGCACAGGAACATATCAGTGAGAACATTCGTTTGGCAAAGCACTGGTATTCTGGGATGAAAGGACACCTCCCTGGCCTGCCAAGGTCCCAGACAGTAGATAGCATGGCTTTTTATCAGCTGGAACAGATCAGATCTGTGGGAGTAGTTGGTAGACAAGCTGTCACTTGTAAACACAGAAGCCAGAGCAGGGATCAGAGGGCCTGAGGTGACTTGATAATTAAAGCGGTAGTAAACCCGCAATGTTTTTTTTTTTTTTTTTAAACCTGCAAAGCAAAAGGCATAATGAGCTAGTATGCACCGCATACTAGCTCATTATGAAATACTTACCTTAGAACGAGGCCCCGACATCTGGCCCGATCCACGCCGAGGGAGCCGACATGCTCCCTCGGCGTCTCTTCCGGGTATCGCGGCTCCGGCGCTGTGAGTGGCCGGAGCCGCGATATCGTCACTCCCGCGCATGCGCGCGGGAGATTTCAGTCCAGCCGCACGAGCGCTGCCGGATTTTCACGGAGAGAACCCCCTTGTGCGCATGCGCCGCTGCAGTCAGCGGCGCATACCGAGGGGAATATCTCCTAAACCGTACAGGTTTAGGAGATATTTTTTTTACCTACAGGTAAGCCTTATTATAGGCTTTCCTGTAGGTAAAAGTTAAAAAAATGACCATACTACCACTTTAACCTTTACTAAAAAAACTGCCTATGCAGATAAGAGGCATCTGTATATAAAACAAGCTGTGCATGTCTGATTAAAGTTGAATAGTGACCTTGCTATAGGTGTAGGCCATTTACAGTACATACCTTATGAAGATTGGCTCGAAAACTCCCAGGGCATTGCTAGGATGTTGCTAAGTGAAGTCTAGTCATTACTACTCACCTCCACCATCACAGAAGTGAGCTCTCAAATGCAGAGCTTAGAGCTACTGTATCAGAGGAGAGAGAGGGTGTGAGGGGGGTTTAATCAGAGAAAAAGCTTATTCTTGTGGTGGGGTGAGCAGTAATGACTAGGCCTCACTTTAGCAACATTCTAGTAACATTCAGTCAGGTTCAGTCATGAGGTACATAAATGGCCTACACCTATAGCAAGGGCAATATTCAACTTTAGTCAAAACTGCACAGCTTGTTTTTATCTAAAGACACTTCTTACCTTTTTTTTTTTTTTTTTTAAAGTTGTAAAGTTGAACTAACCCTTTAACCACTTAAGGACTGGAAGATTTTCCCCCTCAATGACCAGGCCATTTTTTGCAATACGGCACTGCGTCGCTTTAACTGACAATTGTGCGGACGTGCAACGCTGTACCCAAACAAAATTTACGTCCTTTTTTTCCACAAATAGGGCTTTCTTTTGGTGGTATTTGATCACTGCTGCAGTTTTTATTTTTTGTGCTATAAACAAAAAAATTGCGACAATTTTGGAAAAAAAACTATATTTTTTACTTTTTGCTATAATAATAATCCCCCAAAAAATAAAAGAAAATAAATGTATTTATCAGTTTAGGCCAATATGTATTCTTCTACATATTTTTGGTAAAAATAAGGGTATATTGATTGGTTTGCGCGAACTTTTATTTTTATTATATTTTTTTTATTTTTTACTAGTAATGGCGGTGATTAGTGGGACTGCAACATTGTGGCAGACAAAATGGACACTTTTGACACTTCAGAGTTAAAAATACCCACTGATTACTGTATAAATGTCACTGGCAGGGAAGGGGTTAACACTAGGGGGCGATCAAGGCGTTAAGTGTTCCTTATGTAGGTGTTTCTAACAGTGGGGGGAGTAGTGATGGACGAACTTCCGACGGGACGTTTCGCGAACGCGAAATGCGAACGGACCCAAACGTTCGCGAAACCGACCGTTCGCCGCGGGCCCCATTGACTTCAATGGGAGGCGAACTTTGCAAACCTTCATGTCGAATTTGCGGCCACGTGGTAATTATTAGGGGGTAAAACGTAGTCCCACCATCTGGACAATGACATAATACATGTATGAGGTGAATTTGGGATCGATAACTACAAGCATTTTTATTTTATTTGGGAAATTGTTCTAACAATTCAGGACTATGGAGCTAATGAAGGCAATGGAGGAGAGGGAAGGTCAGGGACCAGGGTAGGCAAAGAAGAGGGTGCAGGAGATGATCACCAGCAGCGTGACATACCGGAATGACACATGCACCGTGATAGAGGCATCTGACAGCAGCACCGTAATACAGAGCACTGACAGCAGCACCGTGACATACAGCGCTGACAGCAGCACCGTGACATACAGCGCTGACAGCAGCACCGTGACATACAGCGCTGACAGCAGCACCGTGACATACAGCGCTGACAGCAGCACCGTGACATACAGCGCTGACAGCAGCACCGTGACATACAGCGCTGACAGCAGCACCGTGACATACAGCGCTGACAGCAGCACCGTGACATACAGCGCTGACAGCAGCACCGTGACATACAGCGCTGACAGCAGCACCGTGACATACAGCGCTGACAGCAGCACCGTGACATACAGCACTGACAGCAGCACCGTAAGCAGCCCCAGGAGGAAGTCAGCACAGCACAGGGATGGTGTGATCCCCTCATAATAAGAACCCCCAGGAGGAAGTCAGCACAGCACAGGGATAGTGTGATCCCTTCATAATAAGAACCCCCAGGAGGAAGTCAGCACAGCACAGGGATATCATAAGCAGCCCCAGTAGAAATATGACACCGCTCAACCTCTTCAAAGAGGAGGGTAGGGGCATATAGTACGGTGTGCTTTTTTGGGTCAAGGAAGTGAGCCAAATGAATTAAGAAGGTCTGTGTGCTTGATTAAAAAAATAGTTTATAGACATATACATGGTCTACTGGTCACATGTGTTGAATTCCTCCGAGATCCATGCCTCATTCATTTTTAGAAATGTGAGGTAGTTAACACTGTGGTGAGCTAGGCGAGTACGCTTATCGGTCACAATCCCCCCTGCTGCGCTGAACGTCCTTTCGGACAGGACACTGGATGAGGGGCAAGCCAACAGTTCGATTGCAAATTGGGCAAGCTCTGGCCAGAGGTCAAGCCTGCCCACCCAGTAGTCTAGGGGTTCATCACTCCTCAGAGCGTCCACATCGGCCGTTAACCCAATGTAGTCGGACACCTGACGGTCTAGGCGTTCCCTGATGCTGGATCCGGATGACACCTGTCGATGGGTCGGCTGAAAGAATGACCTCATATCCGAAGTCACCAACACATCTTCAAACCGGCCTCTTCTTGCAGGCGCTGTTGGATTGGTACCCGCAAATCCTTCTCTGGGAGTGGGAATTGCTCCTCTGCCAGCGCACGCAAAAGCAGAATGCAGCATTTCTCGAAGCAAGGCCTGGAAGTGCTGCATTCTGACAGCCCTCTGCGACGGCGGTAACATTTCCGCCATTTTGTGTTTGTACCGGGGGTCTAAGTACGTTGCCACCCAGTACTGGTCCTTGACCCTCATGCTTTTTATACGGGGGTCCCTATTAAAACACTGGAGCATGAAGGCCCCCATTTGCACTAAAGTGGAAGCGGTGTGGTGGCCTGGCTCCTGCTCATCATCCAGGATAATGTCGTCCTCTTCATTCTCCTCTCCCCATCCTCGCACAACAGGGATCCCAGAAAGGTTTAAAGCATGCTCTTCTTGCTCCTGCTCATCCGCCCCGGCACCATCCTCCTCTGACTCCTCATCAGACTCCTGTTGTTGACTTGTCTCAGATAGAGTAGCCCCCCCTGGGAATTCATCCAGCATTGCGACTTCCTCATCTTCCCGCTCCTGCTCCTCCACAGCCTGATCAATGACACGACGCAATGCACGCTCCAGAAAGAAGGCATAAGGTACCATGTCACTGATGGCGCCATGGCTGCGACTGACCAGTTTGGTGATCTCCTCAAATGGCCGCAGAAGTCTGCATGTGTCGCGCATGAGCAGCCACTGGCGCGGTGAAAAAAAACCCAGCTCCCCAGAACCGTTTCTTTCGCAGAGTTCATACAGGTAGACGTTAACTGCACGTTTCTGCTGGAGCAGCCTATCAAGCATATAGAAGGTTGAGTTCCATCGCGTCGGGCAATCGCAAATAAGACGTCTGACCGGCAGATGGTGTCGCCGCTGAATGTCAGCAAGGCGAGCCATGGCCGTGTAAGATCTTCTGAAATGGGCCGAGATTTTCCTTGCCTGCCGCAAGATGTCCTGGACCCCAGGGTATTTGACAAGGAATCGCTGCACGACCAAGTTTAAGACGTGTGCCATGCACGGCACGTGCGTGATTTTGCCCTGTTTCAATGCGCTAAGCAGATTGGCACCGTTGTCACACACCACTTTACCAACTGTCAAATTGAGCGGTGTTAGCCACTCATCTGCCTGTGAACGCAAAGCTGAAAGGAGTGCCGGGCCAGTGTGGCTCTTTGCTTCCAGGCACAACAGACGCAGCACGGCATGGCAACGTCTCACCTGGCATGTGGAATAGGTTCTGGGGAGCTTGGGCGGTGCAGTGGAAGAGACGCTAGCAGCGGAAAAGGAGGAGGCAGCTGAGGAGGAGAGGGAGGAGGATGGAGTAGGAGGAGGAGAAGAAGAGTCAGGCCTGCATGCAATCCGTGGCGGTAAAACCAAATCTACACGGGTGCCACGGGTTACATGCTTGACGGCCGTCAGAAGGTTCACCCAGTGGGCAGTAAAACTGATATACCTTCCCTGCCCGTGTTTGCTAGACCACGTGTCTGTGGTCAGATGTATCTTGGCACCGACACTGTGTGCCAGAGATACATTCACTTGCCGCTGAACATGGCCATATAGCTCTGGGATGCCCTTCTCTGAGAAATACTTCCTTCCTGGGACCTTCCATTGTGGTGTTCCAATGGCCACAAATTTGCGAAAGGCCTCCGAGTCCACCAGTTTATATGGCAGTAGTTGGCGGGCTATGAGTTCTGACAAGCCAGCCGCCAACCGTTGGGCAAGAGGGTTATCCGGCATCATCATTTTTTTACGCTCAAACATTAGGCCCACGGAAGCCTGCCTTTTTGCAGAAAAATGTGAGCTTGGCGTGATGGAAGGTGGAGTGGAGGACAATTGTGAGGAGAGAGGAGAAGGAGAAGTAGAAGACGAGGCTGGACGGTGAGAGCCTGCAGTGTGGCTTTGTGTGTTCCGTTGCTCCCACTGGGCTCGGTGATGGCTGCTCATGTGCCTTCTTAAGGCGGTCGTCCCTAGGTGAGTATTGGGCTTACCGCGACTAACGCGTTGACTGCAAAGATTGCAGATGGCAACGCTATTGTCAGCAGCGGACACGTTAAAAAAAGCCCACACTGCGGAGCCATGTGCCGGTGTCCTGGGAGCGCCAGATGTGACCGTACATGGTCGATGACTCGCTCCTGATACATTTGCAGTCTGCTTTGTCCCTGCTGTGCAATGTAAGTCATTGCTGCTTCTCCTCCCTATCTGCTGGTCCATATCTCCCTCTGAACTCCCCTCCTCTTCCTCTCTTGTGGGCACCCACGTGACATCACTAGACACGTCATCATCAACGTCACCTTCCCCACCGCTATAAGTAGAGATCTCGGAGTAGGCAGCAACACCGGGGACCAACCTCCTCCTTGGGCTGATCTGGGTACTGGCGTCAGACTGCTGAGTAGCGCTTGTTGCTACCTCCTCTTCCTGATCCAATACCAAGAGTGGCTGCGCATCAGAAATGTCCTCTTGATATGGATCGGAAAATAATTCCAGTGACTCAAGCGGAAGGTATGTGGTGGTGGTGGTGGTGGTCGTGTTGTTGGTGGTAGTGTCTTTGGGGGTGCACATAGCAGAGAGTGAAGAAGAGGGTGCAGATCGAGAGGATGAGGAGGGTGCAGAAGAGTAAGGCTGAGCGAGCCACTCAACCAAGTCTGGTGCATCCTTTAAAGTAATTGAACGCACCTTCTGCAACTTCCCACTTTGGCTCAAGCCTGTTGCTCCTGCCCTACCCCTACCACCCCTGCGGAAGGGCCTGCCTCTTCCTCTGCATGTCATTTTTTAAATGACCCTGTGACAAAACTCTTAGTCCCTATACCGCTGAAGGACTGCTGCAGTATAGGTGAGCGGTCAGCAGTGGTGCACGTCAACCCTATCTATTGTGGACCTATAGCGGTCCTTACAGAACAGCAGACTGTACCGCACTCAAGCCTATGTACCGTAGCACCCTATACCAAGTTACCAGTCCTTATAAGAACTTTTGTGGACCAAGCAGGTTGTGTATTAGTGTTTAGCAGACTGTACGTCAGTCCCTATACCGCTGAAGGACTGCTGCAGTATAGGTGAGCGGTCAGCAGTGGTGCACGTCAACCCTATCTATTGTGGACCGATAGCGGTCCTTACAGAACAGCAGACTGTATCGCACTCAAGCCTATGTACCGTAGCACCCTATACCAAGTTACCAGTCCTTATAAGAACTTTTGTGGACCAAGCAGGTTGTGTATTAGTGTTTAGCAGACTGTACGTCAGTCCCTATACCGCTGAAGGACTGCTGCAGTATAGGGCAGCGGTCAGCAGTGGTGCACGTCAACCCTATCTATTGTGGACCGATAGCGGTCCTTACAGAACAGCAGACTGTATCGCACTCAAGCCTATGTACCGTAGCACCCTATACCAAGTTACCAGTCCTTATAAGAACTTTTGTGGACCAAGCAGGTTGTGTATTAGTGTTTAGCAGACTGTACGTCAGTCCCTATACCGCTGAAGGACTGCTGCAGTATAGGGCAGCGGTCAGCAGTGGTGCACGTCAACCCTATCTATTGTGGACCGATAGCGGTCCTTACAGAACAGCAGACTGTACCGCACTCAAGCCTATGTACCGTAGCACCCTATACCAAGTTACCAGTCCTTATAAGAACTTTTGTGGAACAAGCAGGTTGTGTGTTAGTGATTAGCAGACTGTACGTCAGTCCCTATACCGCTGAAGGACTGCTGCAGTATAGGTGAGCGGTCAGCAGTGGTGCACGTCAACCCTATCTATTGTGGACCGATAGCGGTCCTTACAGAACAGCAGACTGTACCGCACTCAAGCCTATGTACCGTAGCACCCTATACCAAGTTACCAGTCCTTATAAGAACTTTTGTGGACCAAGCAGGTTGTGTATTAGTGTTTAGCAGACTGTACGTCAGTCCCTATACCGCTGAAGGACTGCTGCAGTATAGGGCAGCGGTCAGCAGTGGTGCACGTCAACCCTATCTATTGTGGACCGATAGCGGTCCTTACAGAACAGCAGACTGTACCGCACTCAAGCCTATGTACCGTAGCACCCTATACCAAGTTACCAGTCCTTATAAGAACTTTTGTGGAACAAGCAGGTTGTGTGTTAGTGATTAGCAGACTGTACGTCAGTCCCTATACCGCTGAAGGACTGCTGCAGTATAGGTGAGCGGTCAGCAGTGGTGCACGTCAACCCTATCTATTGTGGACCGATAGCGGTCCTTACAGAACAGCAGACTGTACCGCACTCAAGCCTATGTACCGTAGCACCCTATACCAAGTTACCAGTCCTTATAAGAACTTTTGTGGACCAAGCAGGTTGTGTATTAGTGTTTAGCAGACTGTACGTCAGTCCCTATACCGCTGAAGGACTGCTGCAGTATAGGGCAGCGGTCAGCAGTGGTGCACGTCAACCCTATCTATTGTGGACCGATAGCGGTCCTTACAGAACAGCAGACTGTACCGCACTCAAGCCTATGTACCGTAGCACCCTATACCAAGTTACCAGTCCTTATAAGAACTTTTGTGGAACAAGCAGGTTGTGTGTTAGTGATTAGCAGACTGTACGTCAGTCCCTATACCGCTGAAGGACTGCTGCAGTATAGGTGAGCGGTCAGCAGTGGTGCACGTCAACCCTATCTATTGTGGACCGATAGCGGTCCTTACAGAACAGCAGACTGTACCGCACTCAAGCCTATGTACCGTAGCACCCTATACCAAGTTACCAGTCCTTATAAGAACTTTTGTGGACCAAGCAGGTTGTGTATTAGTGTTTAGCAGACTGTACGTCAGTCCCTATACCGCTGAAGGACTGCTGCAGTATAGGGCAGCGGTCAGCAGTGGTGCACGTCAACCCTATCTATTGTGGACCGATAGCGGTCCTTACAGAACAGCAGACTGTACCGCACTCAAGCCTATGTACCGTAGCACCCTATACCAAGTTACCAGTCCTTATAAGAACTTTTGTGGACCAAGCAGGTTGTGTATTAGTGTTTAGCAGACTGTACGTCAGTCCCTATACCGCTGAAGGACTGCTGCAGTATAGGGCAGCGGTCAGCAGTGGTGCACGTCAACCCTATCTATTGTGGACCGATAGCGGTCCTTACAGAACAGCAGACTGTACCGCACTCAAGCCTATGTACCGTAGCACCCTATACCAAGTTACCAGTCCTTATAAGAACTTTTGTGGAACAAGCAGGTTGTGTGTTAGTGATTAGCAGACTGTACGTCAGTCCCTATACCGCTGAAGGACTGCTGCAGTATAGGGCAGCGGTCAGCAGTGGTGCACGTCAACCCTATCTATTGTGGACCGATAGCGGTCCTTACAGAACAGCAGACTGTACCGCACTCAAGCCTATGTACCGTAGCACCCTATACCAAGTTACCAGTCCTTATAAGAACTTTTGTGGAACAAGTGAGTTGTGAATGTTTAGCAGACTGCAGCAGAAGGGCAGCAGTCAAGTATAATATCCTTTCTATATTTGGAAGAAAGAATATTATACATGTACAAGCCTATTACTGTACCACTGATACCAGTCCTGAAAAGAACCTTTGTGGAACTAATAATAACAGCAAGTCTTTAAAATTACCCTCACTGCCTGACAACACTGCTTCCTTCCTGTCCCTATACAAATTGGCAAAAAAAGAGAACGATTAGTGGTTACTGGAACAGCTCTTTTGTGGACCTTGATAGTAACAGCTAATGATGATGATGATGATGATGATGATGAAAGACTAATCTGGCTGTCCCTGTAGCATACACCGTCCTTTCCCTTTCTCTAAACTAACAAAAGACACTCAGGCTGCTGCAAGAATCAGCAGCACAGCAAACCTATCAACACCTAACACCTATACCAGTCCTGAAAAGAACTTTTGTGTACCAAATAGCTAGTGGTTTATCTCTCCCTACTCCACACAGGAACCTGTCCCTATCTTAACAGAAGAAAGAATGTAAAATGGCCACCGGATCGGGTGTATTTATAGGTTAGGGGGAATGTACAAGTGTCCATGTGCTGTCATGTCTCAATTGGCTGTCCTGTATCACATGATAAACGTGTCACCAAAGGTTAAAGTTCTTGTATACATTAAACACGTAAGTCCGCCGCGGCGAACGACGGAAAAAGGCGTTCGAACGTGCGGACCGCGAATGTCGGAAATTCGCCGCGAAACGACCGCCGGGCGAACCGTTCGGCCATCACTAGGGGGGAGTGTTCTGACAGGGAGCAGAGAGAGATCACTGTTACTGATCACTAGGAACAGCAGATCTCTCTCTACTTCCCTGACAGAACGGGATCTGTCTGTTTACATTGACAGATCCCCATTCTGGCTCTCTAAGCCCTTGTACACACATTCCAGATTTTGTCCGACGGATTTTGGCCGAAACTGGTGTTGCATAGACACGGTCGGACAAAGTTGTCGGAAAATCCAATCATTCTGAACGTGATGACGTTTTTTCGTTACGACAGGACTACGTTCAGGCTAGTAGCCAATAGCTTTGGTCTAGGAATTTGATCTGAGCATGCGTGGCACTTTGCCCGATCGGAATCCTCTACAAACGATTGGACAAAGTCTGATCGGATCATGTTGTCGGAAAATTTTATAGCCCAGCTCTAAAACTTTGTTGGCCGGATATTCCGATGGAAACAGTCCGATGGAGCCCTCACATGGTCGGATTATCCGACAACACGGTCCGACCGGACATTTTCATGTCGGAATGACCGACCATGTGTACAAGGGCTAAGGAGTGACCGTGGGTGGACGGTGGACATCGCCCCGTCCTTTCTCCCACGGGGGGATCACCGCATTCCTGTACGTTTCCCACGTGCAGGGTGGGGTTGGTTCGCCCCACCAAAATATTTATTATATATATTGAGCACCAGCCGCCACTGATAACAATGCTGCACTGCTCCTGAATTCAGAGCAGAGTTGCCACTCTCTTGTAGGCTGTGCTGTCAGCTTCCACTACAGTGGGATAAGATGCTTCAGGGGGCGCGGCTATCAGCATTAACACTCCTGATTCACAAGCCTGTAGCTTGCCAACCAGCACCTGACTGCACCAAGCCCTGCCCACTGCTTTCTGCTTTGACAACACCAACCCTACCACTGTGAGCTGCAGTGTCTGGGAAGAGCAGCATGTGAGGCACAAATAAATGAGGATTTGGATTAGTCAGGGAAGGTAAAGGAAGCTTTTTTTTACTTTCAGAGTCTCGTGCATCACATAGTAATTAAATTTGGGACCTGTTTAGATTGTCATACAGGAGCCTTTAGATGAAATTTAAACCCTGGAAAGCAGGTACTGTAAGTGAAACTAATCTGCCAGAGCCTACTGCCCAATAATACATACCAGGCGTTTCTTGGGTCGAATCAGTGGGCGGTTCTGTCCATTCATTTTGTGATAAAGCCCGCAGGCATTGCACAGATAATGGCCACTAATATCCCGTCTCCATAGTGGGGTCACTGTAGCGCCACAATTCACACACTCGCGATCCTCTGCAGACAAAAGGCATTCATCAGTTTCAGGCTTAATAAAACTGGTTGCTTGTTATCTAAAAGCACTCTTAAATTGTGTCTATGCATCTAAATTCATGTCCAGCTAATTGTGCTCCTCTGCTTTGTAGCAATAGATACTAACTGAAGTTGTTGAAGATACAATTTCTGAAAAAAATAGCGCTTTCAACTCTCTCCAGTACCTGTGACAGTGCTGGGACAAGGTCTTCTAGAGCCCAGAGGCCAAGATGGCAGCTCCCTTGGCTGAAAATGATAGGAAGGTTTACTTCCACTTTAAAGGGGTTGTAAAGCGAATTTTTTTATTTTTTTAAAATAACAAACATATTATACTTACCTCCACTGCGCAGCTCGTTTGCACAGAGTGGCCCCAAACCTGGTCTTCTGGGGTCCCTCAGCGGCTGTCTCGGCTTCCTTCCGCAAGTACTTCTCACATTCATGCGAGCTCCCTCACATGGTGAGAAGCACTTGCGGGTACGCTCCCTTGATACAGCAGGCAGCTATAGCCGCTCGCTGTATCACTCGGCCCCAGCCCCCAGCGCGCTGCGTCATTGGATGTGATTGACAGCAGCATGAGCCAATGGCTGCGCTGCTTTCAAGCCATCCACTCTAGCCAATCAGCGGACAGGCTCAGCGGCGAAGAGGACTTCGGGGGTGAGCAAGGGACTTTCAAGGGGTCAGGTAAGTAAAACGGGCGGGGGGGGGGTTGGGGGCGCCGGCACTGTCAGATGTTTTTTCACCTTAACGCATTATAGTGAAAAAATATTTACCTTTACAACAACCCTTTAATGCATTCCCCCCATACTTACCTGAGTCCGAACTACTGTCAATCAAATCCAGTGACAAATCAGTGGAGGGGGGGGGGGGGGGTCAGGGCTGTGCTGCAATGTGTGTGTCAATAGACATACGCAGTGTGGCTTGGGGTTGAGCCTGTGCGAGTGCACCCACAGCAAGGGGGCTTGTTAGGGGGGTAGTCAACAGGGGGGGGGCCAGAAGCGCCGGGAGGGGGATCCCAGAAGAGGAGGATCAGGGTTAAACCATTACACAGAACAGGTAGGTATAACATGTTTATATATATACATACATATACATACACATACATTATATATATATATATATATATATATAATGTATGTGTATGTATGTATATATTTTAAAAAATCATTCTAAGAGCCAGATAATCACCAGCTCTGCCTCAACTCTGTACCTACTATTTATTTGAGACCCCTGGTCCAGAAACCCCTTCTCTGTAACTTCCTGCTCTTTTTGTTGTATCTTTAAAACGGAAACCCTTGGGGCAGGGAGGAAAGAGTGTGATGGTTGAACTACGTTGTGCAAAAAAAGTCATGAAAAGGAGGATAGCGCTGGATATAAACACACTGGAACGTCTAAGCATGATATAACTAGCATTTCCATTACATTGCGGCCTTCATGAAACCAAAGCCTTTTTAGGATAGTCTTACATAAATCGCTTTACATACAGGTTAACCTAAAAATTGTTAGATCAGTTTAATATGGAGAGTTGAAGGAGAAGTACCTAAGGTTGTTGTACAGGTTGCAAAATATAGACATTTTGTGACATAGTAGAGATTTTTTCCACAGATGGCACATACTAAATGGTGTGCTGGTTTTTAGTTTCTCTTGGGGAAGCTACCGTATGTGGTTTTTAATTAAAACTGCAGCATGTAGAGAAATGTACCGTTTTACGGTATATTTGGATCCATTTCTCCACTTCTAATGACCTCAGAGATTTTATCATCTGATGGTGGCTCAGTGACCGTGTCATCTCAGTCATCTAACAGTATGGAATAGAGAATCCTTCAGCAATTTATTAAACCTCTCCTGACAGTTGGCTTCAGTGCCACCCCCTGTTCGGTAGCTCTCTTGTCTTTCTTATTATTATTTTGGTCCTCAAGATCTGTTCCTGTTCTGATCTTCTGTCTCTGTCTTTTACTTTTTTCACTTCTCTTTGGACCACTTATGCCTCGTTTCCACTGAGCGGAACTGTTTGTTTTCGGTACAGTTTGGAAGGGTTAGAATGGTCCGCCCTATTCAGGTGAGTGTTTTCACTGCAAGCCGGACCGCCAGGGGCCATGCGGGGTTTAGAAAAAAATGCCTTTGATGTGAGCATTGACGTTTTTTCTGGCCGCCAATCAGTGGAATGTATTCTTTGATGCCAGTAGCTCCGCCCTAACAGTACCGTACCATTTTCTATGGCCCCACATCTGAAACAGGACCCTGAATGGTGCGGTATGGTTCGGTTGTATGGGCCGCTTTCATAATGGAAACACTCAACATAGCATACCGTACCGAACCAAACTAAACCGATCCACTCAGTGGAAACGAGGCATTAGTGGTCATTCTCCTCTTTCTATTCTTCTTTTTCTTATCTCTCTTTCTCTCTTATATTTTACTGTGCCATATCAACTTTTGCTATTATAGGCCTTGGCATTACTTATTCTACCACATGTACTTCCCAGATAGATATACAAGCAATATGCCAACCTAACTGTGAAGTATATATTCTAACCGGTAATTGTGTCTGCTCTTAATTGTGTAATATGCAAATTAAGACTGGGCGTCATGTTTTTGGACTTTTTCCTAACTTGAACTGGCCTTATTCTTATATTTCCTTGTTATTTTGTAAAACAATAAAGATATATTTGCCTTTAAAATTGCAGTATGTAAAATCTATTGTATGACACCACCATTTTAGGAACTAGGACCCAAAGATTTATTTTTTACTTTTCGGACCAGTTAGACCCTAATTGAACACTGTTATTGTTTGCCTCATCCTTTTTAATAATTTTCTAATCCCTTACTGGACAGTGTAGGTGTGATTATGGGTGGTATGGATACCTGATGTTTGGAATATGCTATTGTTGTAATTTTGCACTGTTCCTATGTATCCCATTGGAGGTAAAGCCTGACTTCCAGGACTCCTTGGCTCCAGGGTAAGAAGGTCATTACTCAAGGGGCTCATCCTTTCTGTCTTGAGGGTCTCCAGGAATTTGGGGCTCTCATCACGCTCAGTTGGAGGAACAGGGCTCAACAGGAAGGGAGCAGTAGAGTATAATGCAGAGGAGGGAAGCGGAGCCAAGTGGGAAGCCCCCGATGTATAGAGTGGGAATGCACCAGGACTTCTTCCATATGCAGCCAAGCTGTGTACAATTCCTGAGTTGCTTTCTGGCCAGTGAGAGGGGAATGTCTGGAGCACTGAAAGGCAAAAAGACAATAAATCAAAGCAACATTTAAAGTGGCTATTTGTATGCAAAAGCATATTTTTTTGTTTTGTTTTGGATAGAGTATAGAAGGGTTAGACCCTCTGTCAAGTTTTTATAACTCCAAAAAATGAGGTGTGGTGACGGTATTCAACTGGATTTAACCCTGTATGAACTTGACTTGATGGACACATTATTACTCACAGTAAATCCATAAATTGGACTTTATTATCACAATTATCATTTATATTGTAACTGATTAGCACTACTAATGTTATAGATGCATTTAGTTTTAAATGTTTTTTATAAAATTTAACAGAAATGTTTTTTTTTTCCAATGTGTTTGTATGCTATGACTATTAGTCTAATTTACTGTCCAGATGGATTCAGCGCACCAGTTTATTTAGCTTTTTTCCTATACATTTATCTATACATATATCAGTATCTTTCGGATGGTTCAGTGTTGTGGCCGGTATATTTCTTTTCCTCTAGCTCTGGTTCTTTTGTAGACCCTGATTGTGGGTTATGGACACCTAGGGCACCCAATGAACTTGCGACTAATCCTTCGCTATTATTGTGGTGCCCAATAGGGAACAGTTCCCCTTTAAGAGTGGCTATTGGCGACATCCAAGTTTAATATTTAATATATTTTTCAATGCATCTCCCACTTGAATTGAAAAAGCGGCGATTGTTGCTTCCCTCACTCAAGATGGTGATCGTGGTTTCATTGGGCTCTTGTTAGCCCATGTAGTGGACTGATCATTTCTGCGCATGCGCCCTGCAGAGAATGGTGCGATTTCCGGCGCACATTCTCGGCGCATGTGCCCTTGATACAGGGGCGCTGTTTTGGCGCCATTTCAGATGGACCTCCCCTAACTCCGACTGAGGGATGTTCCCATTGGCTGTCCGCGATCCGGCGGTGATGTCAGACACCGCCGGATCGGGAGGACTATAAGAGGGTGGCTTTGATGGCCGCTACTGTTTGATGCCGGCATTGTCATAGGTCAGCAGCTGCTAGCCTTGATCGATTGCCTTCGTTGTTGCTTTCTAGTCTTAACAGTTTTGCAACTACCAGGTAATTTTATGATTAGACAACTCCTAATTGTATCTGCACCTGCATTTTCGGGTGAGGATTGAGTTAAATGGACCCTTTTTTAGTTCATATACATTTCCCTAGATTTATACTTTTTTGTTTTGTTTCTTGACTTCAGTGAAAGAGTACTTTGTCCTGGCCACTTTGTTGTCAGAAATGAACAGATCTCCATTGTGGATTGGGGTGAGAATTTTGCTCTTCACCAGTGAACTGAGGATTCAATTAATAAATACTTTATAAAATAATGGTTGGGTACATTGAATTATATTTACAATTTTAATTTTTTCTCATTATTAGTTTTGAGTCACTTACTCTATATCCTCCTGCGGTCCCATAACACTAAAGGGGTCTTTGATTCAGATGTTTTGAGGTGATTCATACGGCCATTTACACTGGGATTTTTGTCCGAAGTGATTGCTGGATTATCTCAGCATTTTCAAATACTTTTTGACAGAATTTCAAGTGTTCCATCTTTAGTTATCTCTGGTGAGTTTTCCTTTGGACATATATATTTTTCATTATTGAAATTTATTGTATAATTTCATAATTATGATCTATATCTTATTGATTGTTACCAACATTATGTGCATGATTGCATATTTATGCAAACTACATGTAATTTAAATGTGTGTTGAAATCTTACTGTATTTTCTATTTCCAGTTGATCGAACCATATACCTGTAATGGAAATTTGTAGGTCCTGTATATAATTGTATTCTATTTTATATGTATTGCACAATGCCCTCACTGTGCACACAGCACTAATAATGTTTTCAGTACATGTTTTGCATTTTTTCGAGTCCTGATTAGAATTAGCCTGCCTATGTAACGCCCCTTGTTACCATAAACGTACAATTGTAATATTAATGTGATACCTACGTAATCATGTGTATATAAACCTTCAAATGCATCATAATAAAGGAGAACAGTTATTTGGAAAGATGCTGAGCGTATCTTTTGTATCTGTTCCCTACTGCAGTAGTTATTATTAATTTGGAACCACTAATCAATATGAGGATAGGAGTTGCCTATCTATAAAATATCCATTTCATACCTAAAACTCCTGAGTAAGCTCAAATGAGTGAAACATGTTGAGTGGTATCTATGGAATTTTTAGATAAACCAGCCCTTTCTGGAAATCTTCTATGCTTGATGTTTTTTTTTTTTTTAATGTCATATGAATGTATATTTTTTATTTGTCCCTTTTTCTAATAAAATTATCTTTTTATCAATATAGTATTGTAACTATCTACCTTTATTTGTGACACCATTAAAAGTCCCTGGGGGTTGGTTGACCCCAAGTCCAAGTTCATTTTTTTTACTAATGTTATAGTGTTTTCTGTAACATATTTTTGGGATTATTGATATATTGTTATAGTGGCTGCTTATGTTGTTTTGAGTCACCATTGTAAGATTCCATGAGCAACCTTGTTTGTTTGACTATTTCTTATTTATTAGATACGTTTTTATAACTGTATTTGTTCCTGCTGAGGAAATTCACTCTTCTTTTTGCCCTGATCATTATCAAAAAGACAAAAATCAAGGGAAAATTTAAACTGCCCTGTTCACACTGGCACTCAAAAACAGGCTAAACCAGAAACCCTAAAGAAGCACATACTAATATATAATTTTTAAGGTATCATACCAATTTTTTATTTTTTTTTACAAGTAATCAATTTTATTCAAAACATTCTATAAGAACGCTTTAAAAGAGAGGTTGGGAGAGAGGGAATGAAAAGTTATGTGCTTCCCCTAACTACTGGATTTACTGGTACTACATCCTTGGAAATTGATACATCATAAACCAGAAACCCTAAAGAAACATACTAGTATAGGATTTTTAACCACACCAAAAAATATTATATTTTTTCCAAATGCTTTAGCGTTTTCACCAGTAAAATGCTAATGTCGCGTACACACGACCGGAATTTTGGCCAGCAAAAGACAGATGATAGCTTTTCATCGGAAAATGTGTGTATGCTCCATCGGAATTCAGCTGGCCAAATTCCCGCCAGCAAAAATTTGAGAGCATGTTCTCAATTTTCCCAATGGAAAAACATTCTATCGGAAATTCCGTTCGTGTGTATGCAATTCCGACACGCAAAAACTCACTCATGCTCAGATTCAACTACGAGATGGAAGCTATTGGCTACTGGGTCTTGAACTTCCTTTTTCTAGTCCCGTCGTACGTGCTGTACGTCACCGCATTCTTGACAGTCCGAATTTGGTGTGACCGTGTGTATGCAAGACTGCTTTAGCGAAATCCCGTCGGAATTCCGTCTGGAAAACCATCAGAGGTTTTTCCGACCAAAATTCCGATCGTGTGTACGCGGAATTAGATGGGAGTTTCCACCCCCACAGTAGGGAGATTTCCTCCAATGTCCTGTTGTGTCTCCAAGACAAAGATGGATAAAGGTAACTCTGCCTAGGAGGACACAGATGACAAACTATAACCTGTGGTTTTAAACCATTCCCTGTGTATCTAACAAAAAAAATTAGGAGCACATTTAGGCCTTGTTCATGTGGCAGTAAAGAACAGGCATTGGCTTTGCATTGATAGTTTTCCAAAACCAATGCCTCTTCTTTACATTACTAGCAAACAGCTATTGCTTTGCATTGCATCACATCGATTTCGATCTTTCCTTCAATGTACTTATGGCTGGCAGCTTGCAAAGCTTCAAGTCAATGTAAGGTCACAGCAAATGTTTTCTAAATGCTCCTAGGATATTTGTCACATGTATTTGGCCCTATCCTTTGGGCTCTATCCCTATTCCCTTCCAAAAAAAACAGGCGTTTCCAAGAGATTCAGAAGTGGAGACCCAACAGGTACAATAATAGCTTGCCCAAAAGTATCTACCTGGAGAATGGCGGTATGCTGCGCCTGCTCGGGAGGTCACTGCTCCTCCATAATGTGATGGGCTACCTTCACTGCCACCCAAGCTGTAGAAGTAGTCGGGTTCTTCATTGCTGTGGTTCATCGTTGTGTCAGAGAACTGAGATAGAGGTTCCTGGCTGGTCAGGGGTGTGAAATCCATGACAGTGTCCTTGATGGGAATTCACGATTTGAATATACCTAGAAATGTTTAGAAATGTTAATCGTTTAACAAGCAGCCCTGGAGCGAGTATGTGTTCCAGTTTTGTTGAACCAAGGATTATAAAAAGCTGTCTTTGTCTCAGACCATGTATTTAGATGCACAATATAACACCAAAAGTATTGTGACACCCGCCATTACTTGGACATGAAATTTTAATGGCAACCCAGTCTTAGTCTGTAGGGTTCAATATTGAGTTGGCCCACCCTTTACAGCTATAATAGCTTCAGCTCTTCTGGGAAGGCTGTCCACAAGGTTTAGGAGTGTGTCTATGGTAATGTTTGACCATTCTTCCAGAAGCACATTTGTGAAGTTAGGCACTAATGTGGATGAGAAGGCTTGGCTCGCAGCCTCCGCTTTAATTCATCCCAAAGGTGTTCTATTGGGTTGAGGTCAGGACTTTTGTGTGGGCCAGTCAAGTTCCTCCACCCCAAACTCACTCATCCATGTCTTTATGGACCTTTCTTTGTGCACTGGTCCAAATCATTTGGTGGAGGGGGGATTATGGTGTGGGGTTGGTTTTCAGGGGTTGGGCTTGGCCCCTTAGTTTCAGTGAAGGGAACTCTTAAGACATCAGCATACCAAGTCATTTTGGACAATTTCATGCTCCCAAATTTGTGGGAACAGTTTGGTGATGGCCCCTTCCTGCTCCAACATGACTGTGCACCAGTTCACAATGCAAGATCCATAAAGACATGGATGAGCGAGTAAGGGGTGGAGGAACTTGACTGGCCTGCACCCAATAGAACACCTTTTGGATGAATTAGAGCACAGACTGTGAGACAGGCTTTTTGTCCAACATCAGTGCCTGACATCACAAATGCGCTTCTGGAAGAATGGTCAAACATTCCCATAGAAACACTCCTTGTGGACAGCCTTCCCAGAGGAGTTGAAGCTGTTATAGCTGCAAAGAGTGGGCCAACTCAATATAGAACCCTACGGACTAAAACTGGGATGTCATTAAAGTTCATGTGTGTCTAAAGGCAGGCGTCCCAATACTGTTGGTAATATAGGGGGTTATTTACGAAAGGCAAATCCACTTTTCACTGCAAGTGCACTTGAAAGTGCAGTCGCTATAAATCTAAGGGGTAGATCTGAAATGAGTGGAAGATCTGCTGATTTTATCATCCAATCATATGCAAGCTAAAATGCTGTTTTTTATTCTCTTTGCATGTCCCCCTCGGATCTACAGCGACTTTACTTCCAAGTGCACTTTCAAGTGCACTTGCAGTGCAAAGTGAATTTCCCTTTAGTAAATAACCCCCATAGTGTATATGATAAGTATAGCATTGTTTTTGTTTGTTTTATCTAAAAATGTCAAGATATGATAAAGTAATGCTATTTAAAGTCAACCAGTGGAAACAATAAACCTGCAAAAAACTAACAGCAGTAGGTGACAGCTGACAACATAAAGTGTCAACAGATACCATTTGCTTCCTCTAGTCCTGGCTGGGATCCCTTGGTTGGTATTTGCACAGCTATAGGAGGGAGGAGCTGTTTTACCTACCAAAGGATTTTTTCTGTCCATCCGTGCCTGAGATTTATACAACTTGCAAAACAACCATGTCCAGTAGGGCAGGAGACCTCATTTTTTCTGCTGCAGTTCAGAAACTCTTATACCGCGTACACATGATCAGACTTTCCGACAGACTTGGTCCAGCGGACCGGAATCCATCAGACAATTCGCTCATGTGTGGACTCCAGTGGACTTTTTTTCCCCACAAGTCAGATGGGCCTAGAAATAAAACATGTTTCAAATCTGTCTGACGGACTAAAAATCAGGAAAGTCCGGCCATGTGTACGCGACATAACAGGTCAAGTCACCATCTGCCCCTCAGCCTGGACAACCTCACTGGACAACAAATGAGAAGAAGTAGTTGGTGAACTCATCTCTCTGTCACTTTGCTCCCACCACCTCTTGCTAGCACATAAGCACTAGAGCAAAGCGAATTAACTCCCTTCCAGTTTGAGCTTTGTAGTAGGGTGAAAAAATTTAAATTCAGGTACATACACTGCTAACGTTTAATAATATACATCTGATGATGTATTAATAAATACAGATCTGCATTTACACGTGCCTGCAATTCAGCTATAACCAGCTTTCCCAGAATTCACCCTGTTTCTATCTGCTTCTGTTCTCCAGAGACTTGTTCCTTTTTCTAACCATGGTTTATTGGTGCATGTTGTGTCCCTTTTAAAGTCTATTGTTGAGACTTTCTCTTTCATAATGTTGAAACATTGCATGGTGCAGTACAGAACCTCAATGTCAGTCTTTGTTGGGTGGCACAAAGGTCAAAACTAAGCCGTTCATCTTTCTCTTTGAAGCTTCCTTTACCTTGCAGAATGTATAATGTAGACCAACAGTATGAATGAATTGATTTTGTTTTATTTTGTATCAAACCAGGATTTTGTGAAGGGCAAAACCCCCTTAAAGTGGTTGAAGCCCCTTATATATACCCAGTGAAGTGACTGTCCTCAGGTGATACACAGAGAGGAAACAAACCCTCCTACATAATTTGTACCTGTGTATCCACACCCCGTCTCTCTTTTACAGCCTTCTAAACACTCATTTTTCAAAGCATTTCTATGCTCCAGGAGGCAAGGGGCGGAGATCTGATGTCACGCACAGCACAGAGAGGAGATCAGAGTGTAATCTGATTCCTGAGTGGAGGGAAGGGGCACTCCGCCCTGTACACAGTCTCATAGGGAAACATGCACAGCTGAGCCTGTCAGTCAAATTTTGTGTGCTGGAGGGTGTGCAGGGCCATCCCCTGGTATTCTGGGCATAACCAGAAATGGAACCCCCTGGTGGTGGACTTTTGAGGCACGTACAACAACCAAATAAGTATAAACAGTTTATTAATTAAATAGACATAAAATCGTTTAAGATAATATGCAGGACATAATTGTGAAGGATCCAATCCCCCACACTCCGATTGAGTGCTTTCATCATATACCACTTCCTCCCAGCCTGAATATAGATATCAGATATTCCAACCGCTGTAGCCAGAAACAGAATTAACCTGAGCTAATTATCTTAATCAACACTCAGAATACTCTTACAAGCCAGACTAGACTCATTTACATTATACAAGACAACAGACAGGTGGCTGGAGTTCATGACATTAGCATCTGACAGTGTGTGTCCTAACAGCAATGAGACAACACACATTATATATACATATATACAGCATTGAATCTGACTAGCACAGATTATAGTGGGGTTCTCAATCACCCTGTGCCCCTTAAAATTGAGGGCCCATAATCAGTCGGCAAGAGGCTCACATTCAGTCCTCTCAAAAAGCCTGTGTCCCGGCTAGGTCTGTCACAATAATGATCGACAATATAAAGTGCATTTGACTAGAATTTTACACCTATTACCCTACGTGTTTCACTGAAAGTCTCCTTCTTCAAGGGTAAAGGTGAAGCACAAAATATAATTAGATCAAAAATACACCATTGCAAAGATATTCCATAGTATGTATTAATTAGAATTAGATCATTCAACAGCATTTATCTGCGGAATGCTTGATGGACAGTCACACTTATCTTAAAGCTCTCCTATAAGTTGCTACAAAATATTTCTACTGTGAAGTACACAATAAACCGGTTGCTACTCTAACTTCCTTTAAGAGCCAAGCGTCATCTCCCCTCAGTGTTTCTCTCAGCTTACCCAGCGGCTGCCCATCTTTTTGGGGTAATTTAAGAGCTTGGCTGCCTACTGACAGCAAAACACATTGAAAAGCCACTTTAATAATTTTCATCTTTGGGAGCCTTGGAGATTAGGAGACCACCCACTTTGTCCATATCGCTCTATTTGCTTTTAATTAATACATATTATGGAATATCTTTGCAATGGTGTATTTTTGATCTAATTATATTTTGTGCTTCACCTCTACCCCTGAAGAAGGAGACTTTCAGCGCTTCCGAAGCGCGTAGGAGATGGATGTAAAATTCTAGTCAAATGCACTTTATATTGTCGATCATTATGTCTTGCATATTATCGTTCCATGATACGATTTTATGTCTATTTAATTAATAAATTATTTATACTTGTTTGGTTGTTGTACGTGCCTCAAAAGTCCACCACCGGGGGTTCAATTTCTGTGAACTTTATTATCGGATGTGGCACAACAAATGCAAGGATCTGCCGGTCTATACAATTTCTCACCTGTTAGAAGGGACTAATGCAGATAACAAAGGGAGGTGAGAGTAGACAGCAGCCACACTAGGTGCTTTGGATTGAGGAAGGTACACACTATAGAAGGATAAGTTTTGTTCATCTTTGATTGCATGGGTTTACAACCACTTTAAGCCTCGATAGCTCAAAGGGAATACTGTGATAATATTGTGGAAACTCTTATGGTTCATCCTTTAACTGTCCTACCTAGTGAGTTAGTGACCTTGAGCTGTTTTGCTGTCAAGGTTGTATTGCAATGTTCCCATTGGGGAGGCTTCTCCTTATCCACTGTCATCAGTGGGTGAGGACAAGAAGCAAGGGAAGAATCTCTCAGACGGGAGTTGGGTTACTAAAACTGGAGAGGGCAAAATCTGGTGTAGTTGTGCATGTTAGCCAATTTGCATCTAACCACAGCTTGTTCAATTAAGCTTTGACAATAAAACTTGGAAACTGATTGGTTTCTATGCACAGCTGCACCAGATTTTGCACTCTCCAGTTTTAGTAAGTCAACACCCGAGGCCCGGTTCACACTGGTGCGACATACTTTGGGAGCACATGTCGAATGACGTGTACAAATCAATGGTTCCCTATGAGAGCTGTCTTAACTGGTTCGGCACAAGTCGGTCTGACTTTAGAAAAGGTTCCTGCACCATTTTGGTCTTACTTTGGTCTGTTTTCAGCCCATTTAATATCATTGATGTCAGATCAAGGTCGAATCCTTGTCCTAACCATCCGACTTGTGACATGCGACAAGGTGATTACAGCAGCAGGATAGGAATTTATGTCACACTGGGATTGTTTTTTGTTGTCTTGATTGATCAAAGGACAAGTGAGACTATCTCAAAGTCGGAGAAAAAATCGTATCTTGTTCATTCAAGTCAGATGGAAGTAGGGCCGATGTAGGACCCATGTTGCAGGGAAAAGTAGGATGACAGTCTAAAGGCCGTACACGTGATCTGACTTCTTGACAACAAACATGCAAATTAGCTGTTTTGGAGCACCATCCGACAGTGTGTACGCTCCATTGGACAAACTTGTTCGGTTTTTCTCAGACTTTTGTTGGGTGTGCGAACGGACAAACTTTTTTGACAATATGAGTCCGATGGAGCAAAGTCCAATCGTGTGTACACAAAACCATCAGACTTTTTGTACAAAGTACAAACACGCACGCTCAGAACCAATTCAAAAGATCAGACAACAATACAGAAGTTGACCAAAGGTGTAATTGAACGTCCTCTTTTGAAGTGTCGTTGAAACGTCACTACGTTCGTGTTTGTTGCCTAAAAAGTCAGATCGTGTGTATGCAATACAAACTTACGGCCAACGCCCTTTGTAAAAAAGTCCACGGGAAAGTTCGTACAAAGTCCGATTGTGTATATGAGGCTTTACAACAGTCGTGTTGTACCAGTGTGAACCCAGCCTTATGCCAAGTACACACGATTGGACATTCCGACAACAAAATCCATGGGATTTTTTCTGACGGATGTTGACTCAAACTTGTCTTGCATACACATTGTAACACAGCGTTGTTGAAAATTCTGAATGTCAAGAACACAGTGACGTACGACGAGCCGAGAAAATTGAAGTTCAATAGCCAGTGCAGCTCTTCTGCTTGATTCCAAGCATGTGTAGAACTTTGTGCTTCGGAAATTGTGTACACACTATCGGAATTTCCGACAACGTAAATTGTTGTCCAAAAATTTGAGATCCAGATCTCAAATTTTGTGTGTCGGAAATTCCGATGGAAAATGTCCGATGAAGCCTACACATGGTCAGCATTTTCGACAAAAAGCTCCCATCAAACATTTTCAGTCGAGTTTAGTCTACACCAGCACTCAGCAAAAAATCCCTATTGCTATTTACTATATCATTCTGCCTTAAACGGAAGCCTGGCCTAATCCAGGTGCTGCAGGCCCATTGACCATCATTGTTCCCTCCAGTACTCCCCTTTTGGCTTTAAAAAATCGTTTCACTTTGTTGAGTGAACAGTGCAGTGACTCACGGCTTTTAAAATAAAAGGTTGGTGGTAACAGAATCCATATTTTTATTAGGATATTTCTCCTTTAATGTCAAGCTTCAGAGGGTCTATGGCACATACTAAGCCTACAGTCTGTTCCCAACATTATCCTGTATGTCCGCTGTCCATGGTGCTGAACAGTCCTAAAAGTGGGAATATACAGTACAGTATAATGGAAATAAAGTCCCACTACACATAGATTACAAGCTGTTATTGATAAAGAGCGTTTATTAACCTTCATGGATACTTATGTAAAAGTTTCAGGACCTTATCAAACCTCGGTATATTTAAAAAATGGATTTTGGAATAATGGAAATGCAAAATAATGCCTTAAAATTATAATTGACAGAATTCACTAAATGCAAATCATTTTGCACTTTCTCCTTTTTTTTTTGCGATATTGAAGCATCTAATGTGGAGCTCAGGGTCTGACAAAAGCCCATGAATTCCACCCACCACTGTTTAACACCGATTGACGGCACAGTTTGCATTAAACAAATAAGAGAACAGAATCCTTGGTATTAAAGTTTTCCACAATTTACACCTTCTCACCTGAGGTTGGGCTAAAGGGGTAGCCAGGCACAGAATCTATTTATTTAATTTCCTCCACGTGTCTGACTCTTATGCCACGTACGCACGATCGGATTTTCCGACGGGAAATGTTGGATTTGAGCTTGTTGGCGGTAAGTCCAACCCTGTGTATGCTCCATCGGACAATTATTGGAATTTCCGCCAACAAATGTTGGCTAGCATGCTCTCAAAAATTTTCCGCCAACAAATGTGTGCAGTCGAATTTTCCGATTGTGTGTACACAAGTCAGTCGGACAAAAGTCCAAAGTACAAACACGCATACTCGTAAGCAGAAGCGGTCGGTCTTGTAAACTAGTGTTCATAATGGAAAATTAACATTTGTGGCGTGGCAAATTATGAAATCTCCAAATTCAGCGCACAATTCTCTTCTTCTTTAATGGGATAATAATGAAGCTGCTTTGCTGGTGATACTGATGGATTTATTGCAAACAAATTTTCAAAGGCTTTTTTTTTCTAGTGATTTAAGAATAATATTATTATGTTTTTTTTTATTTGTTCAAGTTACCACAACATCATTATCCCCTAGTTTAAAAGATCAAAGATACAACTATGTTGGTGTCCCTTGTTAATTTTACATTTTATTTGTTAAAATGTAACTGCCTACTCCCAAACTGTCATTAGAAGTAAAACACATAGCCAAGTATTATTCTCCACAATTTTTTTATTGTGCATTAAAATTTTTTTTATAAAATTAGACATGCTATCTGCCAATATAACCTAACCAAAAAGTACATTCTATGCATCCAAACATATAGAAAATATAACAAATCAAATCATTATTCAACCACAAAAATAATGTCAAAGCAATAACTCCAAGGCCAATAATAAATAACACGTTATCTCCTCAGATTCCGCAACATGTCTGGTTGACGAACAGCCGTTCAGAAACAAACTGAAAAGCACAAATCAACAATCACCAAACTTCTACTAACACAAAATTAGCAGAAGGAGCCCAAAGTGTGGTACTAAAGAGCTGAAAAACCATGTAGTACATCTAGTACGTCACTATGTTTGTATTTGTTGGCCAACATTTGTGTGACCGTGTGTATGCAAGATAAGTTTGAGCCAACGCCCTTCAGACAAAATTCCACGGTTTTGTTGTCGGAAAGTCCGATTGTGTGTACTATATTAATTCAGCATTTACATATTAGGCCTCATGCACACTGGACATTAATATAATGTTATAAAAACGTCAGTAGCTTTGCAGTGAGTTTTTCAACCTTTTTCAACTTTTTTGCAATAGCTTTAAAAAATTAGCGTTCATTAGCGTTTTTCCACGTTATCGTTTTAGCAGTTATTTTTTGGAAGATTTTTTTTTTTTTTTTCAATGGATCAAAAACATTAAAAACCGCTGGTGAGCGACGTTTTTGAGCGTTTATCGGTGTTAGAGTGTTTTTACAGCTGGAAAAACGTCTCTCAGAACCCACTAGTTTTTTTTTTTTTTTACTGTTCAAAAATGCCACTACCCAAAACTGCTGATAATAGCCTATGTGTGCATGGACACATAGGATAACATGATGGAGAGTTTAATGACTGTAGAACAAAACATTGACAGCCAAAATCAGCTGCTGTAAAAACCGTCAAAAAATGTCCAGTGTGCATGAGGCCTTAGAGTGCCCTACGATTCTGGGGTTCTGGGTGTTTTAAAAGAAAACTATAGATAGCTTCAACTGCCTGCTGCCAAGTACAAGTGGCAACGTACTAGGATTACTGTCATGACAAGTACACTTTTATGTAAACTCACCAGCCATTTTCAACTACCAACTGTCACTCCAGTCCAGTGAACACCTCCTTTTTGTTGGTGTTTAGCTCTAAAGTCAGGCTTCTAGTATCAAAGAGAAACTAGATTTAGAGGGGTGCAAAATTTGACAGTTTCTGGCCAAAAATTATAACAGAAGGCCTCTTGTGACTTTTGCCCTTAGATCAGTAGTCTCAACCATTCTAGTACCAGGACCCCTTGATAAATTTTCCCAAGTTGTGGGGAACCCTAACTGTAAAATTATTTTGCGTAGCGTGGGTTGTCAGCACCCAAGGCAAGACAAGTAATTTGCGCCCCTTACACTTGTACAGTATTAAAACCCCTTATGGTACTTTTTAGGATGTAACACTCTTTCTCCTTGTTCTCTTTTCTTTACCTTTTATCTCTCTCTATCCTAATTTTTTGTTCCCCCCCATCCCTCTCTCTAGCCGTCTTTCTGTTCTTTCTATCCCTTTTTCTTTGTTCCTCCCCCTCTTTTCCTCTCCCTTCCATGTATTCTCTAATTTTATTCCTTCTCTTAGTCCTTGGTGGGGGTAATGGGATCAGTGGCAGTACTGGTGGGGGGATCAGTGGCAGTGCTAGTGTGGGGGAACAGTGGCAGTGCTGGTGGAGGGGGATCATTGGAAGTGCTGGTGGGGGGAGATCAGTGGCAGTGCTGGTGGGGGGGATCAGTAGTAGCAGTGCTGGTGGAGGGGGGTCATTGGAAGTGCTGGTGGGGGGATCTGTGGCAGTGCTGGTGAGGGGGATCATTGGAAGTGCTGGTGGGGGGAGATCAGTGGCAGTGCTGGTGGGGGGGGGATCAGTAGCAGTACTGGTGGAGGGGGATCATTGGAAGTGCTGGTGGGGGGAGATCAGTGGCAGTGCTGGTGGGGGGGATCAGTAGCAGTGCTGGTGGAGGGGGGGTCATTGGAAGTGCTGGTGGGGGGATCAGTGGCAGTGCTGGTGGGGGAGATCAGTGGCAGTGCTGGTGGAGGGGGATCATTGCAAATGCTGGTGGCAGTGCTGGTGGGGGGGATCAGTAGCAGTGCTGCTGGGGGGATCAGTGGCAGTGTTGGTGGGGGGGATCAGTGGTAGTGCTAGTGGGGGGGGGGGCTCAGTGGCAGTGCTTGGGGGGGAATCAGTGGCAGTGCTGGTGGGGGGAATCAGTGGCAGTGCTGGTGGGGGGATCAGTGGTAGTGCTGGGGGGAGTTCTGATCAGCTAGCTTAGGTGCTCTTGTTGAAGGTCATCTGCTGATCTGAGAACTGTAGTGGGGACTTTTAATGGCAACTATAATCACAGGTAATGTCACTCACTGTGTCTCCAACTTTGTGGTGTATCGGAGCAGTGACAACTATGCTGAAATCAGGAGATATTGTCTCCTCCAGCCCCTCCCACTTCACATTCCTCACCAGTCAGCAGACCTCTGGTCTCTGCCCCCCAGCCATGCCGGTGTTCTGCCTAATAGAGTCCGCCTATCAAATGCTGTCCGCTCCGTACTGCGCATGCGCAGTACGGAGCAGACGAAGCTTCGGAAAAACTCCGAAGCTGAACGGCGCCTGCGCCGTGAGTGGAGGAGGTAGCCCCACTATCGAAGCGGACATAGGGTTAAGAATTTTAGAGGGCCCCTCGCGGGGCTTCGCTCGCCACGCTTCGGGCTTGGCCTCGCTCCACTCGGCTCTTTTTTATTCTAACTCTATGTCCACTTGGATAGTGGGGATAGAACCTGGACTCACGGCGCAGGCGTTCATCCTCTGCAATTTTCGGAATCTGTGTTCCTGTGTACTGCGCATGCATCTGATGGAGGACACTATTTTCCAAGACACCGGGAACTGAATAGGTGGCTGCGAAGAGGCTGAGTGGGCGGCCACAGGCTCCAGGAACAGCCCTGCTGGGCGGCCGCGAAAGAGCAGCCTGGGAGAGCGGTGCAGAATTCAGGAACGGCCCAGGATTCGGTGACCCCTGGGAAATCATCATTCAACCCCCAGGTTGAGAACCACTGCCTTAGATGGAAATTTTACCTTTTTCAGCTCTTAAAACCACCAACAGGTCTACTTTAAATTTTTTTAGTATCCATTTACATACACGCATTATGATTAATCTACAAAATGTATGTTATATAAAGTTTAATGGCAATGTGCCCAAAACACACATAAAGCATATGTAAAAGAGCAAGACGCATCCAGTGCTGTGTGCTGCAACGTGTGCATTGTCATGTATTCACGTGTGCTGCTGTGCATTAAACATCCCATTTAAAATGAATGGGCTGAATCACACCACAATGCATATGAAACAGGACAGGCTTTATATTTTCACAGTGCAATGCATAGGACACCATGCACTGTTTCAGCATGGCTGTAATGTGCAGCACAATAGCGTGAATGGACCCTTAGCAAACCTCTTGCGGATTCCGGTGAGATCTCAGTACTGAAGTTTGCAGGTCTGCACACTGAACACCGCAAGAGCTCGCTCTCCCCAATGGAGTTTTAAATTCATTTTTTGTCATAGGAAATGCGAATGCCGCAACAGCTTTATTACGATTAGAAAATTTTAATGGGTAACAGAAGCCAATAGATGGCACAATTTATCAAAATCCACCTCTAATTGAAATGTCACTTATGATTGAGCTAGACATTTAAAACTGATTACTAGTACGGATTACAAATATATATCTTTTTTTTTTTTGTCCTATGATAAATCTGAACTGCTCTTTACTGAAGATATAACACATCATCCTCTCTGAGTAGGAGTCACGGAGTTATCAGATTGGTGGGTGGATGTTTCAGTTAAACTGATAAGTGAGGACTGGAACACAGCAACAGACTTACCGCTAGATACCAGTTTAGTAGAGTGATGCAGAATGGGCCATGCAGAATGATTTAAAACAACTCTGATATGATTTGCTTTAGAGCAGTGTTTTCAACCTTTATCAGCCAAGGCAACCTTTAGAATCGCAAACAATCTCGGGGCACACCAGTCTGAGGGCTCGTTCACACCAAGAGGTGCATCTGAGCGTATGCACTTTTTTGCGTATTCCCCTCCTAGCACAACCCCCCCCCCTTACCCAAATCATCCTCCCAGAGCAACCCTCCCCCTCCCCCAGCACAACCTTGAAAATACCCCCTCCTAGCACAGCCTCACCAAACCCCCTCCTTATACAATTCCCCTCCACCAAAATCACCCTCCCAGCACAACCCCCCCCCCCCCCGCCAGCACAACCCCCAAAACCCTTCCACCTAGCACAAACCCCTTCACCCAAATCACCCTCCAAGCACAACCCCCCCCCCCCCCTCCTAACACAACCTCGAAAATACCCCCTTCTAGCACAACCTCACCAAACCCCCCTCCTAATACAACTCCCCACCACCCAAATCACCCTCCCAGCACAGCCCCCCAGGTACAATCCCCCAAAAGCTTCCTGCTAGCACACCACCCCCCCCCCCACACACCCAAATCCCCCACCCAGTACAAACCCCCAAAATCCCCCCTCCTAGCAAAACCTGCTCCCAAAACCCCCACATAGCACAACTAGCCCCAAAATCCCCCCCCCCCCTCCTAGTAGATCCCCCTGCCACCTGCTCACAAATCCCCCCGTGATAGGAAAACCCCAGAACTCACTGGGTTTCAGTAATGTTGACTGCTAAATCCAAATCACCATCCCAGCACGGCCCTCCCCCCCAGGTACAATCCCCCCAAACCCTTCCTCCTAGCACAACCCCCCCACACACCCAAATCTCCCTCCCAATACACCCCCCCCCCAAAAATCCCCCTCCTAGCACACCCTCTTAGCAAAACCTGCTCCCAAAACCCTCACATAGCACAACTAGCCACAAAATCCCCCTCTCCTAGTACATCCCCCCGCCACCTGCTCACAAATCCCCCCATGATAGGAAAACCCCAGAACTCAAGGGGTTGGTTTCAAGAATGTTGACTGCTGAAGCCGAATCCAAGAAGATGTATTTAATATTCAAGCATGTAACTATCCACAAGCATGGAGAACAATACAGTACATGGTGTTACGTTCAGAATAATTGTTCTGAAATGCCTGAGAGCCTCATAGCACAATTTATACATTCTAAAGGAGGTGGTACCTTGAATGGGACTCTTGAAGTCCCATTGAATTCTTTGGTGATATTTATTGATATGCCAATGGTCATTTAACATATACACGTCACCTCCCATGTTCTGTGGGAAAGCCAGAGATAGACATTTTCACAGCTGAAGGTGTGAATGGCATTTGACCACAGCCAAAAGAGCTGTTACATCATATGACTTCTTACATATTTGTACCAAGTATATCTGCTTAGACAGAAATGCGTTTTGATACTTATAATGTTTGATAAATAAATGGCTATTCCATTTACCCTATCACTGGCATAGCACAATTACCCCCCAAATCCCAACTCCTCTTAGCACACATTCTGCCCCTACAGTAGTGACAACAGCCAAGGGGGGAGAGAGCCAGGATGAGGTGTGGATTGTGCTTCCTATTCCCCATCTTCTCTGCTTCCTGAGATCTGAGCGATCCTCTGTTAACTGTTAACAGGAGGGCGAGGCAGAGGTTTGCATCCCCCCCCCCCCCCCCCCAGCTCTCTGCTCCTCTCTGTACCCTTGCCAATGTCCTGTTGAGAACTGTCCCCCATTGGATAGTGTCCGCCCTATCCTGCGCAGGCGCAGCGCTTGTGCAGTACAGAGGATAAAGGAGACGCCGAAAGTCTCTGAACATGAGCAGCTGTTCATGAGCTGTACACGACGCCTGCGCAATTAATAGTACATTCTGTCACACACTCCCGATGCATGTACAACTCTGCAAGGGGCGGTGTGCCTACAGAATGGGCAGAGCTGATTACAAGACTGAAGGAGATTTACAATGATGCTTATATCTTAACACACCCCGCAAAGATCTGCCCATTTGAGAAATCCACCCCCAGGAGCATCGGGAGTGTGTGACAGAATGTACTATTAATTGAACAAGCACCGTATAGAGCTCATGAACAGCTGTTCATGTTCGGAGACTTTCGGCGTCTCCTTTTGTTTTTTGTACTGCGCAGGCACAGACACTATCCAATGGGAGGACCTTTCTCGTCAGAACACCGGCAAGTCCTTAGCAACCAATATGATTGATTGGCAGGACATGGTCGGGCGGCTGGCTCAGCTTTCCCTTTTGCCGTTCTTCTGTCAAAAGAGCCAACTCCTCAAAATCACCAACTACGTCACCTCTGGTGAATCTCCAGCAGCAGTAATTTCAGATTTCAACGACTTGGCTATTTTCACAGAACACCGGCACTGTATACACTATGGTACAATGAGTGGATATTGTTAGTCCGTCTGCTAGTAACCAACATGGCCGCCTCCATTTTTACTCCTTAGCCCGTGTTCTGTGAAAACAGACAATTCGTCAAAATCTGTAATTGGTGCTGCTGGAGAGAAAGCGGAAGTGACGTAATTGGAGATTTTGACAAGTTGGCTCTTTTGACAGAACACAGACAAGAGTATAGAGGGGAGGGGTGGGGGGGGGGTTGCGGACATAGCCCTCTGCCTCCTCTGTACATGGAAGTTAACAGTGCGGTCTCCCTCGGACAGGAGCTAACAGAGCATCGTCGTGTCAGGCTGTTGCCGAGGCACTCGAAAGGGCTCACTGCTTAAGGCCTCTTGCACACTGCAACTGAGCTAAAATACAACCCATTCATTGTAATGTGCCTATGCACACAGGAGTGTAAACAAGTGGCGTGCATTCTTCAGTAAAAAAAAAATAATAGAAAAATAGAAAATAATTTTTTTCTGATCAGTAATTCACACATCAACTGTGCGCAAATGTCCATTTACATATTGTGCAGAATGAGTACGCTAGAATAAGTTTTCTCTCATTTACACAAAATTGTGCAAACGCATATACGTGAAATTACATACAAGAAAAAAAAATCAGAAAAAGTAGATGCTCAAACAGGAGTATCATGTTTGTGCACATATCCGAATCTTATTTCTTTAGCATATTCTTATAGATTTAGCTGGAATAGAAGAGGCCATCTGAAGTCAGATATTAGTACTTTCCATGTGAACTGTTTGACCCACCACACTGTACACTTGGAGAATGGGAGCTCTTCTTTAATAGGACAAAAACTGTCAGACTTCGGGTGACCTCTGGTCTTCGGTAACAGCCGCTCCCATTACAGATAGGCTGTTTTTAAACATGGTGTGATACTGGTTCACAGTAGGCATTTTCCATCCAAAATACCCTTTTTTGACAAACAGAAGTAGAAATTTAATAGGGCCCCTTTCACACTGATACGTTTTTACTCTGCAAGAAAAACGCAAGAAAAATGTTTCCCTTTAAATCCTTTGGGACTTTTCACATCATTGCACTGTGGGTATGGTGCGTTCTGAAAAGTCCTGCAAGGTGAACCTTTGGTGTGGTGCTGAAAACCGCACTAAAAATTTAAGTTTCCATTGAAATGAATAGAGATTGCTGCAAAAACGCACCGAGATTTGTGTTTTCTTGAGTCACATGTCCATTTTTCACCTGTGCAGGCAACCTAAAAACCCACCAGAAATGCACAGGGAACGCATATGAAACACAGCAAAATTGCAGTAAAAACGCTACAGAGCAGTGCGAAAGGTCCTTAAACAGTAAGATGGACTTCATTAGATCTAAATACAGTCGGCTGAGCAGTGTATAGCAATATAAATCACCATAGGGATAGTTATTAACTTATTTTCTTCTGGACCATCGTAGTTTCTGTCTTTGCCTTCCTTCCCATGATCCCCAGTTATATGCAGCAAGCGCTATGTGGTCACATTACTATCTTGTAGGATCACAATCCTTACTCAACATCATGGCTGCTGCTTGAGTATTTACTTTCCATAGTTCCTCACCATAATAATTATTTGGATGTATACAAAAAGTTCAAGGACGTTTTTAAACATTTATTAGTTAAGAGCATCAAAAACGCATTTCAGGAAAAACAAGCATCCACTTTCTTCAGGGCTTGAGTAGTCAATGGTAATAAAATCATGACGCAATACACTGAGGAACCTGGTTTAAGGCTTAATGAAAACTAGCATCTCCTAACGACACTGATTTTAGTAACATTGACTACTGAAGCCCTGACAAAGAGGGAAGCTTGTTTCTCCTGAAACACATCGGCTGTATTTGATGCTCTTAAGCATTACCTGTTTCAAAATGTACTTTAAAGTGTTACTAAACCCAGGACCCTGCATTCATTATATCTGGTCCCCCCACAGTACACAGAACATGGAAATACAGTTATTTTAGTAAATATATACAGCTAATAAATAAAAACAAACTGCGCTTATCCAAATATTAAACTAAAGTCCAAATTTAATTTCAAGTCCCAAGGAAGGAAACATTGTTCAAATATTTGTAGGAAAAATAATTAATGAGATTGCTAATTCCTGACACCACATTTTGCATGCATGAACTCCAAACAATGCCGATCATGTATGTAAGTTATGCTCACCAGATAGCAAGCATTAAGGGCGATTGGCTAAACCTAGTGTAGGGCCTTTACGCTTGCAGATGTCCACACCAGGAAACAGTATACACTAGGTCCGTTCGGAATCCATACATTCTCACAATTAGCTCAAAAAGAAGAAAATGGCTGCCATAGTGTAGTATATTAGATAACAACGAATACATGTATTTAAAAGTTGCACTTACAATTCTGTAAAGCATAAAATACATATACACAATATTGCCGGCAGGCATAAATGAATGGAGCCTGTCCTCCTCGAACAAACAGCATGGTGACGCCACTGCGTACCCTGCCAGATGCGTTTCGGACATTTTTAATGGTTTTTATTTATTGTGCTTTGGTGTTGTCACAATATATGCGGCTGCTGTTCTGTGCATGTTTGTTTTATCTTAATATATTTTTTTACTTTAGCGCTGTTGCACTCCCTTTTGCTCTATATACAGCTAAATACTAGGCTTGTACAATTTGTTTCATAATGAATCGAAATTCGGCCAAATTTTGCATCTTAAATAAAAAAATAACGAATAACAACGAATACGAAAGTAATATAACGAATGAATTGTAATGAATTCGAATGAATTTGGTAATTCTTTAAAGATCTAATGAAACAAAAGGTCAGCTCAAAGTAAATCTTAAAGTCCAATCAGCTGATTAATTTTGTGCCGGAGGATGGATTACTGGCAAAGTGCATTCCTGAGAACTGAGTTAGAAGGGTGTTGTATTGTATTTGAGCCGAGGAGAAGAGACATTGTCATTGTGTGTGTTAAAAGATTCAATAAACAAACGACTTTCCAAACTACGAATCATTATCACGAATGTCTATACATACATAAATAGCAAATTTCAATGAATACGAACAAATGAATTCGACACTGTACGAATAATAACGAATTATCTGAAAAAGTCTTAATGTAACATAACGAATATAACAGAACGAAATGATGTATTTTACGAATGACATCGAACCGAAACTAAACTAAATTTTCCGTTGTGCACAAGTCTACTAAATACCTTTTCTCATCAGCCATTAGTGAAGTCTTATTGCCTAGTGCTAGTTCAAGCTTGTAGGAGGAGTTTTCATTCTCCCCTGTTCTATGAGGCTGTAGGACCCCTGAGCCTCTGTCTGGACAGTTCAGATTGGCCACAGTGAGTATAACAAGCATGCTTTACTGCATATACAGACTGATTTTACTGTTGTAGGTTTAGTAACACTTTAAATAAGTGAGATGAACTTTTGTAAAAATGCTGCCCCGTACACATCCAAGAATTTACCAACTCCAGGGGCATATTTACTGTGGGGCAAAAAAGGCATTTACCTGGGGCAGCATTTTTCATGGGGGACGGCGTCTGTACCGTTATGATGTCTGCAGCTGCAGACATCACCTCAGTATAGTTTTTTAAAGCCAGCAGTGGCCTCTCTTGTAATAGCAATTGGAGTGGCTTATTAGCTGTTGGATTGCTATTACAAGCAGCGGGAGGAGATGTACAAACAGCCAGGGAATCGGCTTTGCTCGGCTGTTCGTAACAGTAAACTGGAAGCGATGACATGACATCACTTCCAGTTTACTCTGGAACCATGGGCACCAGTTTTTAAAAATCAAAAACATTCAAAAACAGAGATCTTCTTGTTCTGAATGCTTTTAAGTCTTATAGACCCCAGATCTCACCATAAAGAGTACCTATCACTGCCTATTGCCATGACAAGGATGTTTATATAAAGTGAAAAAGAAAATGAAAGCAACAGTGTAAAGAAAAATAAAAAAAAAAATAATAAAAAAAATGAAAAAATCCCACACGCACACAAACAGCAATTGTCCCACACAACGCGAGCGTCAGAATCTAAAGTGGCTGGGGTGGGACAAATTTGGATGGGGTGGGTGTCCATTTTTTGTCTTGCTAGGGCAGCACAAAACCTAAGTACACCACTGGCACTCCAACAGAGGGGTAGCAGCCTAGTACGAGAACAAGGTCTATCCACATTGTATTTTAATCAGGGATCTGCTTCTTTGAACTAAAGGGTACCTTCTGGTATATTCATCAGACCCGGTTTTCACTTCTGTCCGTCCAACACTATCACACACATATCAGGTCATTATAGTAATTAGGGAGTCCTTGTAATGCAGTCACCAAACTCCACAGGGGGGACAAACCTGCTGAACCCTAATCAATGACACTTTTGAATTCTTTCCCATAATCCTCTATTATCTGCAACATGCCTTTGGGGCAGTGCATTTTCTTGCATTAATTTCATTGCTCTATGTGCTAAAATATAGCAAGATAATCAGCCAGTTTTCCACATATTCTATAACAAATTAACACGTTAAAGCAGTGTTCATCAACCCTGTCCTCAGGGCCCACTAACATGCCAAGATAACTGAAATACATGACAGGTGATATCATTTGCTGCTCAGTGATTACAGTATTCTAGTCTGCGTCTCCCCAAGGTAATACATAAAACCTGGCCTGTTAGTGGGCCCTGAGGCCAGGGTTGATGACCACTGCGTTAAAGTATTTATTCTGTGCAGTTGACATGAAATTTGTATTACAAGAAATAGTAAAAAAATCCATGCTATATCTTGATAACAGACAGCTGCTAGCACAGGCCAATAGACACACCTAAAACAATCTATATATATATATATATATATATACAGAAAGTGCCGCGCTTAGACCCCTTTCACACTGGGGCGTTTTTTAGAAGTTTTTCAGGCGCTTTATCGTTTTAAAAAAAGCGCTTGAAAGAAGCCTCATCTGCAATCCCAATGTGAAAGCCCGTGTGCTTTAAGAGCCCTTTCACAATGTCAGCGCCCGAAAAATGCTCGTAAAGCGCCGTGTAAACTAGCAGCACTTTACCAGTGTTTTTCGAGCGCTATTGGGGCGCTTTTAACCCCTGCTAGTGGCCAAATAAAGGGTTAAAAGCGCCCACAAAGCGCTGCTGCCAAAAACGCTTTGCAGGCGATTTTCAGTCGATTTTCAGGCGTTTCCCATTGATTTCAATGGGAAGGGGCGCACTAGGAGCAGTGTATTCACCGCTCCAAAAGCGCTGCAAAGAAGCTGCTTGCAGGACTTTTTTTGACGCCCTGCCTCAGTGTGAAAGCACTCGGGCTTTCACATTGGGATTGCAGTTGTGGCTTCTTTCCGGCACTTTACAGGGCCTTTTTTTTAAAGCTAAAGCGCCTGAAAAATGCCCCAGTGTGAAAGGGATCTCAGTGTGAAAGCACTTGGGCTTTCACATTGGGATTGCAGATGAGGCTTCTTTCAAACGCTTTACAGGCGCTTTTTTTAATGCTAAAGCGCCTGAAAAACGCCTGAAAAACACCCCAGTGTGAAAGGGGTCTTATTGAAATAATTGACAAATGCATATATAACAATGTGACTCCACAGCGTGCCTATTCTGAGTAGCACAGTGTAAAAAGATTATGAAACAGTCCAATCAGTGCAAACAAAAAAAAAGAACAACAAAAAAGTAAAAAAAAAATATGTGTCCCAAATGGGTGATCCAAGTGTACATGCATGGAGGGAGCCGACTTCCCAAAATCCTCCATGAATGAGAGCAATTGTAAGAAATGGCTGCTTACCAAAATGATTTGGCTTCCAAACTAATGGAAAAGCCAAACAAGCCTTAGGGAGTGTTTCCCCAAAATATCCACATAGGTAGTGGAGATCCAGGAGCTCTCTAGTCCAGATTCCGCAGAACATCTGAATCTGAGAATTCTGAGAATCACAATTTTTTTGCTTAGAATAAAGATTATGATTCTCTCACGATTCTTGTGGCGTAGCACCATCTTTCACTGTCATTATACAAAAAAAATGTGCTAACTTTACTGTTTAGTTTTTTTTTTTATTCAGTAAAGTGTATTTTTGGTTTATATGCGTGAAAGACCACTGTGCAAATACAGTGTGACATAAAATATTGCAACAACCTCCATTTTATTCTCTAGAGTCTCTACTAAAATATATATATATATATATATATATATATATATATATATATATATATATATATATATAATGTTTGGGGGTTTTCTAGCAAAAATACAGATTTTAACTTGTAAACAAACAAGGGTCAAAAAAGGTTTAGTTTTCAACCCCCTCAATACAGGGCAACCCCTTCCTGGCCAAGCCAATTTTCAGCTTTTGGCGCTGTCACTGTTTAAATGACAATTGCGCAGCCATGCCACATTGTACTCAAACAGAATTTTTATCATATTGTTTCCACAAATAGAGCTTTCTTTTGGTGTTATCCGATCACCTCTGTGTTTTTTATTTTTTGCTAAACAAATAAAAAAAGACCTACAATTTTTTTCTTTTGTTTCTGTTATAAAATGTTGTAAATAAGTAAGTTTTCTCCTTCAGTGACGGGCACTGATAAGGCAGCATCAATGAGGTGGCACCGATGGGCATGAACGGGCACTGATGACGGGCATTGATAGGTGGCACTGATATGCAGCACTGATGGGCATTGATAGGCGGCACTGATGGACACTGATAGATGACACTGGTGGGCACTTATAGGCACTGAAAGGCTGCATTGATGGGTACTTATGGGTAGCACTGATAGGTGGCATTGCTGGGCACTGATATGTGGGACTAATAGATGTCATTGATAGGCACCTCTGATGGCATTGGCAGGCATTGGGGATGGAGACTAATTGGCAGTTGCCTGGGCACTGATTTCCCTGGTGGTCTAGGGTGGCATACATGGTGGTCCAGTGTGGTTGCCATCCCTGGTGGTCCTGGCGGTCCTGGGTGGGCATCCAAGGGGGGGCTGCAGTGATAAACAATCAGAGCAGACCCCCCCTGTCGGGAGAGCAGCCAATCGGCTCTCCTCACGTCTGTCAGATGAGTGAGGAAAAGACGATCAAAGGCTCTTCCTGTTTACATTATGATCAGCCGTGATTGGATACGGCTGATTACGTGGTAAAGAGCCTCCGTCAGAGGCTTTTTACTGAGATCGGTGTAGCGGTGTGTCAGACTGACACACCGCACCACCGATTGCCGCGATGCACGCCCCCACAGGCGCACGAGAGCGGTTGTTCTGGGAGGACGTCATATGATGCCCGCCCAGAACGAGAGCTGCGTCGCCTGCCCATCATTTGACAGCCGGCAGGCGTGAGGTGGTTAAGTGGTTAAACTGACCTCATTTACAGACTGAATGCCATCCCTTTGATCTAAAAGAACTACATGTTAGAATGTTTCTCTTTAGCATGTTTTTTTTTGACAGCTGTGGCTTGAGCAGAGAACTCTCTTCACTGAATAGAGGAAGTCCTTTTTTAAGATCGAGAGGTGGGTAGAATCGTGATCTCGAATCTTTAACGATTAATCGTGCAGCTCTAGCTCACAGTAGGGGAACATACAAAATACAAATACTCATAGCGTAATACTGGATACCAACATGTTTATTAAAACAATGAAGTGCCCCTGATATATGATGAAACGCGTTAGTTGGGAAGTCTCCATGCTTACTAGCCGCCAGCTGAACTGTGATCGCTATCTTTTTAGGCTCATGCTGCACCTTTTTACCTTATTTTTTTGTATTTTTACTTTTTTTTTTTTGCACTGATTGGACCGTTGCATAATCTTTTTACACTTGGAAAGAGTGGCAGTAAGGTCCGTTTTAGATAAGGCACCTCATCCCATTAAATGAGTTCAAAAAATTGGATTATTATGATGCCAAACGACTCAAATAGAAAGCAAGTTTAAGAAAAATATTTATTTATAATATTATAATATTTATTTATCACAAACAATAAAGGGCCAGATTGGTAAAAGGCCTTAATACAATTTCAGGTCAGGTCTTCCCTACTAGATATTATACCTCTACTTTTGGAGTACTCAAGTTACTTCTCACTTGATTGAATCAATATTCATCCATTCAGCACCCCTGTTTTAAACCTGTTTCATATATTGATTGGCTAGGTATTGAGGCCATGTTAGTCCACCCACCTGGGGACAATTATTGGCCTTTGAGCTAATTGTCTCCATAGTAATATAGTTCTTTGTTTTTATAGCTTTATTGGCTGCTTTTTCCCTCTGCAGCCATACTACGGTGGTGTTGGGCTGCCACCCCTAGGGTGGACATCGTGCTCATCATACCGCTCGGTATACTGGGGTAGGTACCAGGATTTATGGGTTTGCCTGTGTTTCATCTATGGGTGGTGTGGGTGGTGTGGGTACTTGAGAGTAGATCTGTTCGATTGATGTCGCTCCATAATACCATGCAGCATGTTATCATTTTCTTTTGTTAGACCTGTGTGGAAATGTTCAAAATTGTTTATGTTTCTTATTGTTCAATTTTTCTTTGTTCTGTAGAGCTCTTTATCAAATATCGGCCACGTCCTATTCCCCTGAGGAAGTCAATGCTTTGGCGAAACATGTAGGGAAGACCTGACCCGTAATTGTATTAAGGCATTTTACCAATCTGGCCCTTTATTGTTTGAATGAATGAATGAATGAATGAAATACTTGTATAGAGCACAATGCGAACTGAATCGCCTCTAGGTCTCTAGGATAAATATATATTGTTATATATGTATTTGTCAATTATTTGGGTAAGAGTTGCACTTTCTGTATATATGAGATTTCCATTCTCAATGACATTTTGCTCAGCACTGGACATAACTCACCCACTTTGGTCTGTATTTGTGGTGCGTTTAGGAAACTCCCAGTGAGCAGTGACACCGCAGTTACCCTGTTTCCCCTGAAAATAAGACCTAGCGTGATTGTTGGTGATGACTGCAATCCCTACCCCCCAAATAAGCCCTAGTTAAAGTCATTCTAGGTCTTTATTTCAGGGTAGGGCTTATTTTGGAGGAAACAGGGTAGGGCTTTATTTGCAGCCATCATCGACAATCACACTAGGTCTTATTTTCGGGGCAAACAGGGTAATTCTGCATTGGGTAATTTTCATAGGTTTTCCAAGACAATGCCAGGCTCAGTTAAAAAACATCTTGAACACTGACCTTTACAGAGAATTCAAGAAATCTGTGGAAATGAAGATTTTCAGTAGGCTGTGAAGCCAACCATCTTGATGAAATAACAGAAAATACATATCCCGAGGTTAAAGAAACACTCCATCCAAAACAGTCCTTCACCTCTTGCCCTGACTGAGGTCTGCTGTGCAGAGTGTAATTTCAGCTCTCCGCCCTTTATTTTATTTTTTGGTCTCAGGAAAGCTTTACAAATTCAGCACTTTGAACAGATGCAGAGAAAAGAGGGCTGCAGATAGAAAGGTACAACTTATGTAGGAGGATTTGTTTCATTTCTGTATATCACCTGAGGCCTGTCACTTCACTGGGTATATATAAAGGTTTACAACCACGTTAAATCACCAGAGGGAAATAAGGCAATATTATATACCCAATGTTCTTCTTGGTAGCAGTCAAAGATAAAACTGAAAAGGAAAGCGACAATAACAGTTGTTTCTTTTCGACTGTCCACCACTACCAACAACCATTGTTCCGTTACAGGAAGTAAGAATTTATTTCCTTAATGAACTTATCAGCCCCAGATCTCTAGAGAAATGTCAAAATACTGGTCAGCATTCACGTCATACATCAGTTCCACCCAAGACAAGATGTGCGCAGAGATTAGCCTGCTCATAGTCATTCGATATTCCTTGATATATTAGCAGAGTGCTAGTAAAGGTTTGGTTTGCCAGCGACGGGGAAAGTACATGTAACAATCACGCTGCAAGTTGTGATTCCATTGCAGATGATGGTCTGTTTTTTTTTCGTTTGGGGCTCACATAGTTTGGGGCTTTCAGTTGATGCTGATGAGTCCCAAGATTAAACATTTAGGAGGTTCTGGACACCGCAGGGCCTTATCAAAGCATCTAATGACATGAAAGCTCATAGAACCGTTTTCACACATCAAAGACTAGAAGAAAAAATATTTTGTTGCCATGTTAGTCCCTTTATGTTAGTCTTTCAGCAGTTTTCAGTTCATTTTAAAAAATAGTTACAGTTTTGTTAATTCAGTTTGAATCCTTTTGTTCAAGTAATGTTACACATTTAGAAAAGAAGAAATAAAAAAGGGACTTAAGGCAGAATAGAAGGGGCCCCAAGATTTCTGCTTTCTTTATAGGATGGGAACAAAACAGATGACAACAGAATAGAAAAATAAAAGTATCTATCTATATTGTCTATACAAAATTGCTACCTAATTTTCTAAAACCACCCCTACATTTTTTTCATTTCCGCTTGAACACCATGACATTTTCTTTCTGTAATTTAAAGTTCTTTAAATTGGAAAAAAGGAAATATTATTTGTGGTTTTTTTTTTGGTCGTTGTTTTTTTTTTTTAGGTCATTAGCTAATATCTAGTAATACTAGTCTAGTCTACTAGAATACTAGTCTAGTAATACTCTTCCTGTAGGATATCTCCACTCCACTTATGGATCACAGGACACCTTTGGACAGCGGTAGTGTCAATCTGAACAGAAAGATATAACAACAGAACAAAGCTGATTATAACCAATAATAAATTAACAATCTATAAGTTCTTGAGAGTGAAATGTTTTTTTTTTTTTTAAAACAAAGCATGCAAAAACACACACACACACACACACACACACACACACACGCACACACACACACATACGTTTGTGCAAATAATACATGAATGAAAAACATTTGTGCCAATAAAACATGGGAAAAATAAATAAGTAAAACATACATACATACAGTATATATATATATATATATATATATATATATAGATATATATATATATATATATAAATAAAATGTCTATATTATTTGCACAAACATTTTTCACACAAAGCATGCAAAAAAACATATATATATATATATATATATATATATATATATATATATATATAATGTACATACAGTATATATATAAAAATATATATATATATATATATATATATATATATAAATACGTTTTTTCCATGTTTTATTTGCACAAACATTTTTCACTCAAAGCATGCGAAAAATATATATATGTACACATTTGTGCAAATACAACAATAATGAAAAACATTTATGCAAATAAAACATGGAGAAAATAAATAAGTAAAACACACACACACACACATATATATATATATATATATATATATATTTATGGTCCAGAGCCCTCTGACCGATACGGATAAGGATGACAAACAAGGTTAACATAAACTCGCTTACTTGAAATGGACCTGAAAGTGTGCCCTGGTCTGACGTACGGTATACCAAAATAAGGGGGCATACCTTAGATAGAGAAGTGGGTGATAAATGAAATGAATATGAATGGAGTGAAATGAGTACTCTCATGAGGAGTATAATGCTTGAGAAATGCCCTGAAAAAGGGGATGGGTGGGTGGGTATCGCGCACCGGAACCGACGAGGGGGATAGGCGAACGGGCTGGTTATATACTCCACCGGGCTCCTCCCATAATTTCAGGCCACCATACTGGCCTTTCTATTTATGGTCCAGAGCCCTCTGACCGATACGGATAAGGATGACAAACAAGGTTAACATAAACTCGCTTACTTGAAATGGACCTGAAAGTGTGCCCTGGTCTGACGTACGGTATACCAAAATAAGGGGGCAAAAACATTCAGGTAGGGGTTGCATTTTATTGATTCAAGTTTGTTACTGGGTGAGCTCGACAAAGGCCTGGGCCATCTCCGCTAGCGGATTGGGTATGTAGCGGGCGAAACAGGTGGACCTCCATCTGCCCAACTTCTTGATAATGTGGTCCGGGACCCCTTGGCGGGATGCTGTTGAAGCTGCTCCGATACGGAATGAATGTCCGGAGTAGTGAGTAGGATAGAGGTGAAGGATACCCAGGAGTATCCTGAGATGTTCCATAAAGCGGGCAGCGTTCAGAGGCTTAGTGTGAAATGGCAGAAGCGTACTAGTTCCTGGTTGATCAGCCAAAAGGGTCAACAAGCGGGCGAGAATGGCGACCGGGTACCAGCGGTTGTTGGACTTATAGAAGTGTATGTCCGTACCCAAGCCAAGCTGCTGTGTCTTGGAGACTGCTAAGTGTAAGACGAAATGGTCTTTGAATCGGACCAGGTGGTGCTTGCACAGCATGCGTGCCGTGAGGCTACTACCAGTAAACTCGCTCGGCCGTAAGAAGCCGTAGAAGGCCGGGTGTATGGCTGCTTGTAAATGACACTAATGTGGAGACCGAAAAGGTGAAGTGGCCAGGATATCTGACATATTTCTAAAACGTCTCCTGTGATAGGCAGTCGTTTGGTGCCGGCCATCGGCTGGCGCTTCTGGATACCGCGCATAACAGCCTGAACGGCGTGGTAAAATAAGGAGGGTACGGTAGGGTCCTGGAGGGAGGTGAAATGTTATACCGGTCAGGTATAGCCGGATCGTATTAAAGGATAACGCCAACTGCGAGTGGCAGTAGGAAATGAAGGCTATGACTTGCTTGACACGGGACGTCTCTGTGCTGTGATACGTGATTAAGCGGTTAAAGGCCCTCCAGGCTGATTGATAGGCCTTGAGGGTATTGCGGGAAAGGGAGTGATCAATGACTTGGGTAGCCGCTAGGAGGTGAGGGGCTAATCCAGGGTCAGTCGAGACTAGTCCGGGATAGCTGCTGATGTTGGTCCGGCTCCGGGTACCTGATCGAAAACGAGACAAGGTTAAAGCGGGAGAGGGCGTCCGCTGCCTGATTGAATTTACCGGGGATAAAGGAACAGCGGATGTTGAACTGAAACAACAACAAGAGCTGGACCAGTCGACGTAGGAAGGACATAATCAACAGAGAGGACGCCTTGGCGCAGCCAGGAATTGCCAGTAACTGGGGAGGCCAGGGAGCTGCGAGCCAGAGGTGGCCAAAAACAGCCGCAAGCCCGTGGAGGCCACTGCGTCGGTCATCACCTGGGGAGAAAGGGAAGACACGGAGGGAATGAACAGGGAGACGCCATTCCCAGACGATAGGAATTCCTCCCGCATAGCAAGGACTGCTATTGCCGCGGGATCCAGGCTGAGGGCTTGCTCTGGATCCTGTGAGAGGGACAGTAAGACCAACAGGCGTGACACAAAGGCGCGACCCTGAGGGATGATGCGCATAGGGAAACTCGACATGCCGTGTAGGGACTGTAGGTGTCTTTTGGATGACTAGACTGGGGAATATGCGAGGATATTATATGCCCCTAAAGATGGTAGTTGTGATGGGAGAGCGTTTGCCGTTGGCTATGGGCTGATGCCTCTGGATGCCTCGTAGTGGGGATCTTGCTGTACGGGCCGAATGACAGATGGCCCTCCGTGCACTGTAAGGATAAGAAATGCTGAACGCTGGCTAGAAATAGCCTGGGCGTGCTACAGGAAGAAGCCAGTTGCGTGTGTCAACATGATCCTGGTGCGGGACGGAAGTTGAACTCAACTGTCCTAAGGAAGAGACGGGTAGGCAGACAACAGTGAGTGGTTTGTAAGAAAAGCCACAAGAGACGAGTGGCCAATTAAGTGCTGCTGAAAATGACGTGTAGCCGGTTCGTGTGCCACTGAGAACGTGCTTGCCAACGAATGATTGCAAGAAGTTATGCTAAGTCGCGAGCCTTGGCATGACCAAAAGTGTGTTAAACGTGTGCTTGCGACAATTGCCCGGGAGTCTGTCACTGGAGATGTGTACGTAGTGACTGTGAGCCATTCGTGTTACCGCATGTGCACTGCGAAGACTGCAGGAGTTGTGCTTGAATGTATGTTTGGACGCGTGCTTGCGATGATTGCAAGATGTTACCCAGGATGCGTGCTTGCTATGATTGCCAGATGTTATGCTAGGATGCGTGCCTGCAACTAATGCAAGGAGTTATGCCAGGACTCGTGCTTGCAACGATTGCGAGGAATTATGGTAGGTCACATGGGTAGCCAGGCCGGAAAGACAGAAGTCCATCCAGTCCCACCACAAATCAAAATAAATAAGGTATCACACAACCTGACACACCCAATTCTACGCCCGCAGCTGATCCAGAGGAAGGCAAAAAACCCCCAACAGAGCATAGCCCAATCTGCTTACAGCAGGGGAAAAAATTCCTTCCTGACCCCTCGAGAGGCAATCGGATTTTTCCCTGGATCAACTATATCTATAAATATAAGTACCCCGTAATACAACGTACCTTTAGGAAGGTATCCAGGCTTTCCCCAAAGCAATCTATCGAGCAGCCAGAAGTGCCTGCCAACAATGATTGCCATGAGTTGTGCCTGGACATCTGCTTGCAACGATTGCAAGAGGTCTATGCTCGAATGCGTGCTTGCCATGATTGCAAGAGGTCTACGCTCGAGTGCGTGCTTGTAATGAGTGCAAGAGGTCTATGCTCAAATGCGTGCTTGCGATGATCGCAAGAGGTCTATGCTCGAATGCGTGCTTGCAATGATTGCAAGAGGTCTATGCTCGAATGCATGCTTGCAATGATTGCGAGAAGTCTATGTCTGGATGCGTGCTTGCCATGATTGCAAGAAGTCTATGCTTGGATGTGTGTTTGCAACGATTGCAAGAAGTCTACGCTTGTATGTGGAGAAAACAGCGAGACACGCCTAAACGAAGCTGTGTTTCCCTTCCGAGGCAACTTATAATGAAATGAGGCCGAGGAGCAAGGCCCACGGTAGGCGTCCAAACATTGAAGAATCAACTGGACCCAAACTGGGAAGCGGTATGTGACAGTGAAATGAGAGAACCTGCCATGACAGAGATCCAGATCGCCATGCCACAACTTGCGACCGAGCAGGAAACGGATTCTGGAGCATGTACTGAAATGAGGCCATTCCTGGGGCACGCCGAGACGAATTTGGTACACAGATGTGACTATTCGTACCGGAACGTGATAGGTGAAATGAAATGAAAACCCATGACAAAGACAAGAATCAGAGGACGAGCCCATGAACCAAACAGATGAATCCTGTCTTTGGAGCATGTACTGAAATGAGGCGTAGCAGCTGGGCACACCAGAACGAATCAGTGCATATAAAAAAAACAAAATGCGACAGGATTCGAATTGGAGCGTAATAAGTGACAGAAATGAAATGCCATGACAGAGACAAGATTCAACGACTGGACTGATGGTTACAACAAAGAATCCGTCTCTGGAGCATGTACTGAAATGAGGCGTAGCAGCTGGGCACACCGGGACGAATCGGTGCATAAATAAATGCAACAGGATTCGAATCGGAGCGTAATAAGTGACAGAAATGATATCCCATGACAGAGACAAGATTCAATGACTGGACTGATGGTAACAATAAAGAATCCGTCTCTGGAGCATGTACTGAAATGAGGCGTAGCAGCTGGGCACACCAGGACGAATCGATTCATAGAAGAATGCGACAGGATTCGAATTGGAGCGTAATAAGTGACAGAAATGGTATGCCATGACAAAGACAAGAATCAGGGACCGTGCGTGAACCTGCGAGTGACTCAGTCTCTGGAGCATGTACAGAAATGAGGCCGAACCCTGGGGCACTTCAAAGCGAATCGGTGCACCAGAGGTGCGACAGGATTCGCGCCGGAGCGCGGCTAGTGACAGAAATGATTTGAAACGGTAGAAATGAGTGGGACTGAAATGACTTGAAATGAGATGAAATGAGATACATAACACAACTGCATGAATGATGAGATATACTCGAACTGGAGCAGACCAACCGATACGTGCGGACTGCTTGCTTTGTCGTAACAAGCAGTCGGCTGTGAGTCGAACGATTCGACCGATACTAATAGAATGCTCGGGGAGTCGAATGGTTTCGAATGCCGTACTTGCGAATGAATCGCCTGACGTGGCGTGATCGAACATGCCGAAAGGTGATAACGACTACATCGAAAGTAGAAACAGTGACATGAGTACGAGAGCCACAGTAAAACATTCGACTGAAAGGAAGTGAGCGGTTCGTGAGTTCAGGGAATGTTGATGGGACATTGTAATACATGAACTGAAAAGGGGGTGCCGAAGCCCTACCTGCGACAGCCGGCCCAACGTGTAACGACAAATTCGATGGGTATGACGACACTCCGACGGCGAAACCCACGGACGCTGATGAACGGGAAGATGAGTTTGTCAAGACGGAGACGAACAACGCGGGAACTCACGAACAGGCTCACTGCGTCTGGTCTAGGATAGTCGGCCCTTGATATCTGACGTATCAGATATCGCGCACCGGAACCGACGAGGGGGATAGGCGAACGGGCTGGTTATATACTCCACCGGGCTCCTCCCATAATTTCAGGCCACCATACTGGCCTTTCTATATATATATATATATATATATATATATATATATATATATTTATATATATATATATATTATTATATAGGTTTTATATAGGTCCAACAGTTTGCGCAGCTCTTTACAACATGAGGGCAGACATTACAGTTACATTACAATTTGGTACAAGAGGAATCAGAGGGCCCTGCTCTATATGTGTGTGTGTGTGTGTGTGTGTGTGTGTGTGTGTGTGTGTGTGTTTTACTTATTTATTTTTGTCCATGTCTTATTTGCACAAACGTCACATAAATATTTATAGAGTGTTCATTTATTATTATATATATTATGATTTATATACAGCTGCTGATTATTGTTGTTTTCTACACTTTTACATTAGGGTGATTTTTTTATTTGGTGAACATGAGATTATCCTCCACCGAACATCAACACACTGGGTCTCTGAATTACAGGTGGTCAAACAAGCATGACATATCCACAGTGCCATGGAACCACTTCAATTGGATCATAGAAGGCTGGATCTTGTAGTCCCACTCAATGGTAATTCATAGGCACATGCATAGGATACAAGAAAGCAACTCCTCATGGTGTAGTATTTAAAACCAGGGTAAATTTATTTTGTTATAAAAATCCAGATTTTTATATAAAAAGCCACATTTTGAGAAGTAAAAACAGGCATATCAAAAGTTGCAATTCGTCATGGATAGCCGATGTTTCCAACCACAAAGATGGTCGCAGTCGGCAGGTTACAGTGTCGTGACGTCAGAGCTCCACCCAAAGGTTCCAGTATTTCCCCTGAACAAAGACTCTGTTTTAACACTATGGACTCTTATGCCCTATACACACAGTCAGACTTTCTGATGGAAAATGTGCGATCGGATTGTGTTGTTGGAAAATCCGATCGTGTGTGGGCTCCATCTCACTTTTTCAGTCGGAATTTCCGACAAACAAAGTTTGAGAGCAGGATCTAAAATTTTCCGACAACAAAATCCGATCGTTTAAATTCCGATCGCGTGTAGACAAATCCGACGCAAAAACGAATGCAGTCATAACATCTAACAGATGGTAAGCTGCAATATAATAAATTTTTTGTCATACCACTTTAATTAATTAACTGAAAAGTTAAAATGAACTAAATACACGGAATGTAATATGTTCTGTGTGCTTCCTACTTATCCTCAGTACGGTGGATTCATGTGTATTAATGCATCGTTGCTGACAATCGCTCTTATTGTCTCAGTTGCAACTTTCTTGGTGTTTGTACACAAATCTATTTCCATGGCTTGTTATGAAAATACTGTATTACTTCCTTTGAGACTAAATTAAAATATTGAACAAGAAAATTAGCAAATTACTTTCAACACACCCACACAGCTATAGCTCTCCAATCCACATTGAGCCTAAAGATTTGCTGATTGCAGAGATCAGCTGGTTTTGTGCTGCAGAGAGACCTCTGCTTCCATTGGACAGGCTTTTCTATTCAAGCTGCTTTACAAAGAAAACAAGGTGTAAGTCTTTGCATTATGTTTTGATGCACTTGTAATGTATTTAGCTGATTTAAATTAAATTAATTAAATTAAATTAAAAGTTCAATTGGGTCCTAAGTGTTGCCCCAGACTTTTATGTATCGTATTACATAATTATTAATTAATATATATTAATTATTAATTATTAATTAATATTTCAGAAAATGTTTTTTTTTGGCACTTCAATTATTGGTATTAGTGATAGATAATATAATTATTATTTGAATTTTATTATAAAACGGGTGTACTTTAGCTTTTCTGTTCAGCTCTGTTTTTTCTTTCAAGTTTGACACATTTACTTGGACCACGGCCTATGGGGGTTATTTACTAAGGGAAAATCCACTTTGCATTGCAAGTGCACTTGGAAGTAAAGTCGCTGTAGATCTGAGGGGGATATGCAAGGAAAATAAAAAACAGCATTTTAGCTTGCACATGATTGGATGATAAAATCAGCAGAGCTTTCACTCATTTCAGATCTACCCCTTAGATTTAGAGTGACTGCACTTCCAAGTGCACTTGCAGTGCAAAGTGGATTTGCCTTTCATTACACCGGTTAGAATCCACAGACTAAAAGTACACTGTGGGGGTTATTTACTAAAGGCAAATCCATTGGAGTGCACTTGGAAGTGCAGCTGCTGTAGATCCGAGGGGGACATGCGAGGAAAATAAAAAACAGCATGTTTGCTTGTACAAGATTGGATGCTAAAATCAGCAGAGCTTCCCCTCATTTCAGATCTTCCCCTAAGATCTAAAGCGACTGCACTTGTAGTGCACAGTGATTTGCCTTTAGTAAATAACCCCCTATATTACCAAAGTATTGTGACACCTGCCTTTACATGCACATGAACTTTAATGGCATCCCAGTCTTAGTCCGTAGGGTTCAATATTGAGTTGGTCCACCCTTTACAGCTATAATAGCTTCAAATCTTCTGGGAAGGCTGTCCACAAGGTTTAGGAGTGTGTCTATGGGGAATGTTTGACCATTCTTCCAGAAGTGTGAGGTCAGGCACTGATCTTTTACGAGAAGGCTTGGCTAGCAGTTTCCACTCTAATTCATTATAAATGGTGTTCTATCAGGTTGAGGTCAGGACAGTCAAGTTCCGCCACCCCAAACTCCCTCATCCATGTCTTTATGAACCTTGCTTTGTGCACTGGTGCGCAGTCATGTTGGAACAGCAAGGGGCCACCCCCAAACTGTTCCCACAAATTGTCCAAAATGTCTTGGTATGCTGATGCCTTAAGAGTTCCCTTCACTGGAGTTAAGGGGCGAAGCCCAACCCTTAAAAATCAACCCCCCACCACAATCCCCCCCCCCCCACCAAATTATATGGTCCAGTACACAAAGAAAGATCCATAAAGAAATGGGTGAGCAAGTTTGGGGTGGAGGAACTTGACTGGCCTGCACAGAGTCCTGACCTCAACCTGATAGAACACCTTTGGAATGAATTAGAGCAGAGACTGCGAGCCAGGCCTTCTCATCCACATCAGTGCCTGACCTCACAAATGTGCTTTTGGAAGAATGGTCAAACATTCCCATAGACACACTCCTAAACCTTGTGGACAGCCTTCCCAGAAGAGGTGAAGCTGTTATAGCTACAAAGGGTGGGCCAACTCAATATCGAACCCTACGGACTAAGACTGGGATGCCATTAAAATGCATGTGTGTGTAAAGGCAGGCATCCCAATGCATTTGGTAATATGGTGTATCTATTATTTTTCTGGATATGAAATTGGTGGCGACCCCGGAGGAATATTTTGATTACCCCACCTACTTGCCCTCAAAGGAAAAATAAAACACTTTTTGTATTTTTTATGTTGGAAGAAATGTTACAAGAAGCCAATACTGTGCTTTAGGGCCGGTTCACACAGGGGGCGACACGAGGCGACACGACTTGCCGTGCCGCGACCTGACAAGTCGCCCCCGTTCTGTACAATGGAACCGTTCTAAGAGGAGCGACTCGAGTCGCTCCGTCTTAGAAAAAAGGTTCCTGTACTACTTTTGGGCGACCTCGGGGCGACTTGCATTGACTTCTATACAGAAGTCATTTGCAAGTCGCCGCTGAGGTCGCGGCAGGTCGCGGCGAGGCAAGTCGTGTCGCCTCGCATCGCCCCCAGTGTGAACCGGCCCTTACAGTAGTTGATGTGGGACATTTGGGTCTTTTTGGATGAAATAACCATAACTTGCCTCCAGGAGGATCAGGAAGTTTTTTTTCTCCACTGGAGCAAATTGTTTCATGTTTTATATGTTTTGTTTCCTTCCTCCTAATCAATTTTGGGTATAGGATTGTGTATATGGAGGTTTTCTATTTGTTTGTTTTTTCTCTTTCTATTGGTTGAACTAAATGGTCTTTTTTTTTCAAACTGACTAACTGTGTAACTTTAGAGTATACAGTTTTTGTAGGCCTTTTTTTTGGGGGGGGGGGGGGGGGGGGGATAGAGTATGGAAAGGTTAGAGCCTCTGTTAAGTTTTCTTTGTTGTCTAGGTTCCCTTTAAAAGATTCACCCTTTCTATTTTGTGAAGGTGATGGTAAATCCAAATTTTAGTTATCACTAGAACAGGTGGTTGAAGGGGAAATCCTCCATTATTCTGGTGGTGACAACTTTCTAAGAAGGGATTTTATCTGAATTTGCACTTCCTGTTGTAGATTTGGAACAGGAAATGAAGGAAGCTCTTCACGTTGGGATCAAGAAAACAAAGAGAAATCATTAGGGCGCAGTCATAATTATGAATTTTGGAAATGCACGGTAAAACATGAATATCCCTGGCCTCATTTTGGCTTTTTCCACTTCCTTGAATGGCCGACTGTCAGCACCTCTCTCTTACATGTCTCGATGGGAGTGGGATCTCCAATCAGTCTGGAGGACTGGAGTAAGGCTTGGAAAACATTTGCTAAATGCTCTAACAATACCAACATGTTTGAAGCTATGTACAAGGTCCTCCTAAGGTGATACTGAGTCCCTGCCCAGGGGCGCCCATGCCTACCTCGGGAGTAGCGATAGATGCTTCCAAAACCGCAGTCAACGGGGGGGGGGGGGGGGGTTAAGTATCCTGCACATTTGGTGGTCCTGCCCGAGATTGGTGGGGTTCTGGTCTAGGATTTTTGGCCTCCTCCAGACCCTGTACCACTTGACAGTCTATAAAGATGCCAAGCTGGCCCTACTGCACTGTCCAATACCCAGCTTAAATGTGCACCAGCAGAAGCTGGCTACCTACCTCTTTATTTCTGCTAAGCGGATCAAAGCCCAAGACCACATGCGTTACCTTCCAGGTAAAGTAAAAATGTGTATGACGGCCTTGATGCTCAATGAGCAAATGTCCAGTATCCTGAAAGACTCACACTCTTAATCCTCGTACACACGATCAGATTGTTGGCCAACAGAGCGTCAGACTTTTGTCTGATGGGTGTGTGCCGTGAACTTGTCTTGCATACAAAAGGTACACAAATGTCAGCCAACAAACCCGAATGTTGTGACTTACTACGTGGAATTTCAGTTCTTGAGCGCCACCCTTTGAGCATCTTCTGCTAATGTCATGTTTGGTGAGCATTGATTCTGAGCATGCGTGTTTGTACTTTGGACTTTTGTGTGATGGACTTGTGTACACACAAGAAAGTTGGTCGGATTTTAGGCCAACAGTCTGTCATCACATAATTCCCAGATGAAAATCCAATTGTGTGTACAAGGCTTAAATCTCTTAAGCTATGGGAACCTTGGATCTCTTATGAGCATCCCATTTTCTTAATGAGCCTGTTCAGGCCACAGGAATATGGCTTCCTACCAAATTGTGTACAGTTGCCATCTCTACAACTCAATGTTATTCAATACAAGCTGATACGAATGTAGCCCTCTTTTGGGGCCCTTTTTTTTTTTTTTCTTCCTTTCTCTGTAATACCTGATCTTTACTTAGCCCCTGCATAAGTGTACAATATACATGTTCTTGTTCTCGCCGAATAATAAAAATATTAAAACAGAAACATGCATACCGCAGTGCAGTGCTTTACGGTGCCATTTATTTTAAATGGTGCCCAACACATTAATACAGTCGTGGGCAAAGGTTTTTTGGGCCTATGTCTCCTGTAGGTCAGCTGACATCACTGAGATCTGGACTCTGGGTATCGCTGACAGCCTTAGCCAGCCATTCCTGCCATGTGCACAGTCCAGCACTCCAGCAAGCAGTGGAAAACAGAGCTGGTGACTGAGAGCTCATCGCTCAGTTCTCAGCATTCAGAGAACTGAGCGATGAGCAATTCTCAGCATTCAGAGAACTGAGCGATGAGCAGTTCTCAGCCTTCCTGAGAACTGAGCGGGAGACAGATGTAGCACCGGAACGATGCACCATCCATCTAGGGGAGTATGTAGGTTTTTTTTTTAAAAATCCTAAACTTCTCTTTTAATACAGTAATGGACAAAGCGCATGCACTTACAGCAGAACTAAACTGTATCTGAGCATTTAACCCCCCTGGCGGTAAATTCGGGTCTGGCTTGGGGTGGAAGTTTTATACCAAATGCGGTAACCCCCGAGCCAGACTCGGGACCGCATCGCTGTATTCAGGAGGAGGTTTACTTACCTACTCCCTTGGATCCAGCGATGTCCCCCCGCTGTACGTGCGACTCGTCCTCCGCTCGATTCATCATGGAGCCGATCTCCGTTCCCTCCAAGCGTTGCGACGCACGGGGACGGAGATCGGCGCCAAATTCAAAAAGTGAAACACACAGTATACATACAGTATAATGTAATCTTACATATTACATTGCTGTATGTAATAATTTCACATCCCCTTTGTCCCTAGTGGTCTGCCCAGTGTCCTGCATGCAGTTTTATATTATAAAAACTGTTCTTTATGCCTGGAAACTGGAGATTGTCCATAGCAACCAAAACTGTCCCTTTACATCAAAAATGATTTTAGACCAGCTAGAAAACAGCGATAATAAATTGGAATCACTCGCAGAATTGAAGGATAGCGATTTGTGGGGAGATCCGTCATCAAATATTGAAAAGTAATGACAGTGACAATTCTGCAACTGAGCAAATTTCAGTGTTTTTGATTTAATTACATTATTGAATAATTTTTATTATTATTATATTATTATTTGGTATAATTATTTATAGTTATTTATTATATTATAATTTATGATTTCATTTTTCAAACTTTATCATACCCGGGATGTCTGCTAGACTCTGGTTTGGACAGATTTAAGTGAGTTATTCCTAAGAATTAAAGGCTACAATATAAAACACCAAATTTCAATGCAAAATAATTGTACCGCTTTCAGCACCTAAAATCCGAAATAATCATACTGCCAGGGAGGTTAAAGTGGTTCTAAAGACAGAAGATTTTTTTGATACATTCTATACATTAATATAAAAAAAACTTCTGTGTGCAGCAGAGCCCCTCCGCCCCCTAATACTTACCTGAGCCCCATCTTGATCTAGCAATGTTGCACGAGAAACTCGGCTGTCCAAAAGTCTCCCTCCTGATTGACTGAGGCACACAGTCAATCAAAGCCAGTGAGTCAATGAGGAGAGAGAGGAAGCATGTCTGAATGGACACACAGAGCAGTGGCTTGGCTTGGGTGACTCGAGGGGCCCGAGAAGAGGAGGATCTGGGCTACTCTGTGCAAAAACATTACACAGAGCAGGTCACACACATAGGTTGGACTTGATGGACTTTTTTCGACCTCACCTACTATGTAACTATGAAATCATGTAACTCACAAACATGTGAGTGCATATTTTTGTGATAATAGCTTTAACAATGTATTTTCCTTTCTAGAGCAGATTTACACCAATTTTTGCAACACACATCTTAATGTGTGTTGCAAAAATTGGTGTAAATCTGCTCTAGAAAGAAAATTACATTGTTAAAGCTATTATCACTTTATTAAACAAAAATAAATGCACTCACATGTTTGTAATGATATCAGGCATGTATCCAACGCGATGAACGCCAACAGACCGGGCTTCTAACAACAAAGATGGCCTGGTAGATATTACCCAATTGTAGTGCTTTTATTTTATATCTGGGCTGGTGCCACTTTGGAACAAATGTTAAGCCTTTACTGCCGCCGCTTGGTTGCTGGAGATCTTTTGGTTGCCATTCTAAAAGAGATCCTCCTGCCTGCCTGAGATGTTGGACTGGCTTTATAAAAAAAAGAGAGCATATTGACCACTCTTATCAGGAGGTCACACTCTATCTGGTAAGCAGTGCATTAAAGTGAAGGTTGTTATCTGGCTTTCTTGGGGACTCCTTTTTTTTTCCCATCATGGTTGTGGGATCACTGGAATCGATACTTTTGGGCCTTTTTTGGACTTTGATTATTATACATATATTTTTTTACTCTATGGACTATTGAAGTTCAGTTGCCTTAACCATATGTGCACTTCACTATTGTTTTATTATAACATGTTTGTTATTTTAAAAAAAAACAAGACTTTAGTATCACTTTAATTCATTTTTAACCACTTTCCGCTTTTCCTGGGTTTCAGTGGTTATACCGGGATGATGCCTGCACCTACTGGCATCATCCCGGGATCATTCTTTTCACCCAGTGATTCTCTTTTATGCAGAAGTGATCCGAGTGGCTAATTAGATCACTTCTGCGGATGCCAGAAGGGGGTGCCACCGCCGCCACCTCTCCTGTCCCATCATGGTGCCCGGGAGCGATGCGGCCAGAGGTAATGGCTGCCATGTACAGAGAGAGAGGCACTGGCATCGTTCCCCTCTCTCTGTGACCCTGGAAACCGGGAGAGATGAGTAGTTTGTCACTTCCGGTTCTGCCCCTTTGTTTACCACCAGCGGCCAGGAAAATAGCTGATCAGACTGATCTGTTTCTGAACGGCTGGATGGGAGGTCAGAGGAGAGATTTGGGGTCTAATAGACCCCAAATCTCTCCATAAAGAGAACCAGTCATGGCCCATGCTGTCACAAGTGATGTTGTTCATTCCTTGTGATAGCAATAAAGTCAGTATAAAAAAAAAGTGGGAAATGTTTTCTTTTTTTTTTTGTATAAACTAAATAAATAAATAAATAAAAAGAAAAAATGTAAAGCGCCCATGTCCCACCATGGTTACGCGCAAAGGCGAACGCATACGATACTCATATGTAAACATTACATATGTAATGTTTTTTATTAATTCATGAAAGTGTTTTCTTTCCCCAAAAAATGCGTTTGAAAAACTGCTACACAAATACCATGTGACACAGAAAATTGCAACATCCACCATTTTATTTTATAGGGTCTCTGCTAAAAAAAAAAATAATTATAATGTCTGGGGGTTCTAAGTCATTTTCTAGCAAAAAAAAAAAAGATGATTTTTACATGTAGGAGAGAAGTGTTAGAAATGGCTGCAGCACAGAAGGTTTTTCACCGTAATGCATTAATGTGAAAAACCCTGAGACTTTGTAAACACTCCCTAGCATTTCTAGCTGCGGCCTAGGGTAAATTTATGTAGCATTTACTTCCTGCAATTCATCTGCCCTTAGCTTAGACATGTAGGCAGGAGGATGTTCTTAGCTGAGAAAACCCTTCCTCCAGATGAAAAAAAAATGCCTATAATGTCTTCTGGGGTGTATAAATTAATTTTGGCCTAGGCCAGAAACCAGAAAGCGATGAAAAAAATGAAAACAAGTAAATATAATATCCCTTCCTATCTATTTACTAAGGCTAGCAGCATAAGGATTAAAAATAGTTAATGTTGATTGCGAGAGTTTAGTTCCGTTTTAAGAGCACCACAAACCATGCGTTGTGTACTTTGTTTTTAAAAATAAGTACATGTACATTTTAGCTGAGTTGTGGTGTATTGGCAGCCAATTTCAAATGAATGAGACACTTAATGCAACATGTTAACGCCCATAAGAACATGCATTAAGGTGTGTGCAGTAACACACTGTAATGCAAACGTGTGAATGGACCCTAACAAGATTCCTTGCTTTATCTAAAAATTGGAAAAAGTCCTTAAGTGCACTGTGTTCGGGCGCCGGACACAGTGCACTATGAGAAGCGCCACGTCTATGCATTCACAAGATTGCAGACGCAGCGCTTCATTGGCGGGGTTTGGAGCTGCATTGAGGCGCAATCCATTGTACTGAACAGCTTCCGCCCGGCCTCCGTAGTGAATCACTACAGCTGGTTGCTTTGTTCTCAGTGTGAGAACAAAGTCACTTCCATGGGCTACAAAAAAATGGCCGTGAGGACTAATCCCCTTGTGTTCAGTGGAGAGGGGAGGTCTCTCCTCTCCACTGAACATACAGAGAAAGCCAGGAACTAGCTGCCGCTGAAGGGGAGAGACAGACTTGGCATGAAGGAGGGCTGTGCTGCTGGGGACACAGATGTGAGGAGCACCCTGCTGCTCTGCTGATGGGGACACAGATGTAAGGAGAGACTCCGCTGATGGGGACACAGATGTAAGGAGGGACTCTGCTGGGGGCACCTGATGTAAGGAGGGAATCTGCTAGGGCACCTGATGTAAGGAGGGACTCTGCTGGAGGCACTTGATGTATGGAGGCACTCTGATGGGGCACCTGATGTACAGAGGGACTCTGCTGGGAGCACCTGATGTAAGGAGGGACTCTGCTGGGGGTGCCTGATGTAAGGACGGACTCCGCAGGGGGCACCTGATGTAAGGACGGACTCCGCTGGGGACACCTGATAGCATCTGGTGGCAGGCAAAGTGGCAGGTGACATGCTCAGGGCTCCCACTGATTCTGCATTATGGTGAGTTAAAAGATTTCATTTTATATTACAATGCAATAATAGAAATAATGCACTTCAATCATCCTAACACCCTAACAACCATGGTGCCGGGAGGATTGATCTGCTAACACCAGGTGTTTGGAGTATCTTTATCTGCTAATTGTTAAACTTTCTAGAATACACATATTTCTATTGTGGTGTAGGATCTGGGTCTGCTGTCCCTCCATCTCCCTCCATCCCTGGTTCATCTCATACGCTAACCACACCCCATTAGAGCCACACCCTTTAAGCCACGCCCACTATTTTCGCTGAAACCACGCCAATTTCACCAAGTGGGAGTTGTCAGAAAGGACATCCTAAAACTTCACAAGCAGCTACTGGTTGCCAGTAAAAAATATGGCTGTGAAGTTTGGCCGAGACCATCCAAGTGTCTGCTACAGTGTGTTCGGACTGTGCCAGCAGTGTGTCGCGTTAAGTCATGGTGCAAGGGAACGGAGAAGCAGGAGCCTCATGTGCAGGTCTGTGGAATGGGAGGAAGGCATGGGGGAGTGGACTGAAGGGACCACCTGGCATGGAGAGAAAGGGTCAATGTGGCTCAGGAGGGGAGGTGTCATGTTGGCGAGGTGCCATCATCATCGGTGCTGCTGCACACTGCTGTCAGTGTCACTGTGAGAGTCAATTGCATGTGTGTGTGCCCCCCATTCTAATTTCTTGCCCTGTCGATTCCTGTCCCTGAGCTACTTATTTACTATATCGAAAATAAAATAACTAATATGTTTTTGCCTTAATGTCTACCTTAAATCAATTTGCTAATTGCATATTGTACTTGTTTGTAGCCTTTTACCTTCCAGTTTGCAAGAAAGAGTTTTACGAAGGCTGTGCTGTAACAGCAGTTAGACACAAAGTGCGCACAACCTCGACTAAAAGGGAAGTAGTCGTGGATTAGCATTAACCTCAAAATTCTAAGGAATCAGGCATGAAAAATAATGGTTCTTAAAGAAAAAAGAGCGCGGTCGGAGGTTTCTTTTTAATAATGAATCCTTCATTGATAGAAGCCAACTGATGCAATGGTAAAACGGCTAGGTGAAAAAAAAAAAAAGATGACAGCAACTTATCTCTGTTTTCAGATGATAAGAATTTGTAAACACCGTTATTAATGTCAAACCACCAAAACAAAAATTACATCACGCCATGATTCCCCTGACTCACTGTTTTATAGTGACAGATAATGATGAGACATGACATTTTCGGTAGTTGGTAACATGAAACACCACTATGGTGAGCTAGTGTACCTTGTCTAGCCTCAGAAGAACCACCAACATCAATGGATTCCCATTAAGCTATGTCTCGAACTAGCTTACAATATTTTTAATTTTAAAAGAGAATTTTTTTCTAATAAATACAGTAAAACCTTGGTTTGAGAGCATTTTTCAAAACAAGCTAAATTTTTAAATACATTTTGACTTGATATACAAGCGATGTCTTGATATACAAGTAGTGACATGTCACAACTGGGTATAAAAGAGAAGAGAGGCGCCTCTATAGTGTAACATTATGTTTTTAATGAAGGTACAACATTTAGCAACTCACATGGTTGATGGTTAACCACTTGCTTACTGGGCACTTAAACCCCCCTCAGTCCCAGACCAATTTTCAGCTTTCAGCGCTGATGCACTTTGAGTGACAATTACGCGGTCATACAACACTGTACCCAAATGAAATTTTTATCATTTTTTTCCCACAAATAGAGCTTTCTTTTGGTGGTATTTAGTTACAGCTCGGAGTTTTATTTTTTGCTAAACAAACAAAAAAAGATGCAAAAAAAAAAATAAAAAAAATCATGTTTTAATAGTTTGTTATAAAATTTTGCAAACGGGTCATTTTTCTCCTTCATTGAAGTGCGCTGATTAGGCGGCACTGATAGGCTGCATTGGTGGGCACTGATGGGCTGCATTGGTGGGCACTGATGGGCTGCATTGGTGGGCACTGATAGGCTGCACTGGTGGGCACTGATAGGCATAGTTAAGGCGGTACTAATAGGCACAGATAAGGCGGCACCGATGGGCACAGATAAGGCGGCACTGATGGGCAAAGATGGGCACAGATAAGATGGCACGGATGGGTGGCACGGATAAGTGGCACGGATGGCTGGCACGGATGGGCACTGATAGGTACCACAGATAGATGGGACTGATGGGCACTGATAGGTGGCACTGATAGGTGGCTCTGATAGGTGGCACTGCTGGGCACTGATGGGCGGCACTGCTGGGCACTGATGGGCGGCACTGCTGGGCACTGATGGGCGGCACTGGGGTGCAGCACCTTTGAGGCAGATTTTGGGTGGCACTGTGGGTGGCACTGCTGGGTGGCACTGTGGGTGGCACTGTGGGCACTGCTGGGTGGCACTGTGGGCACTGCTGGGTGGCACTGTGGGCACTATGGGCACTGCTGGGTGGCACTGACAGGGGGGCACTTACTTTATTTCAGGATGGCACTGCGGGTGGCAGGTGGGCACTGGCAGGGGGCAGGTGTCCGCTTGAATTGCTGGCCGTGATCGGGACTGATGTCCCGAACACGGCCGCCGGCGATCGGCTTTTTTTTTTTCTCCTCGCGCTGTCAGCGCGAGGAGGAATACTAGCCGATTACCGGCTCCGTTTTATCACATGATCAGCTGTCATTGGCTGACAGCTGATCACGTGATAAGGGGTCGGGATCGACCCCTTACACGGATCGGTGATCAGGCGAGTCTCACGGACTCGCCGATCACAGAGCGCGCCGCGCGCGCCCCTCAGGGGGCGCGCAGGCCGCTCGTAACCGGGACGACGTCAATAGACGTAGTCCCGGAAATGTAGGTCCGCGCTAATGCCGTCATTTGGCAATAGCGCGGATCTGAAGTGGTTAAAAGAGGCACAGCTAAGTATGCAGGCATCCGGGGTAAAGCTGTCCACATAGACCATCCTCCAGACCACTATTGACGTCATGCCTTCCACGCTGTGCTCCACGAGCCTCGCCTTCAGATCGCTCTACTGCAGGGTAGTCTTCCCGGTCATATTTGCAGACTGACACCGGTGAGAGCCGGCGGTGCGGGGGATGGTCTATGTGGACAGCTTTACCCCGGATGCCTGCATACTTAGATGTGCCTCTTTTAACCCGAACCAAACCAGACCACTTTTTGCGATCCGGCACTGCGTGTGATGTGGCTCCCAAACAAAATTGACGTCCTTTTTTTCCCACAAATAGAGCTTTCTTTTGGTGGTAGTTGATCACCCCTGCGGTTTTTATTTTTTGCGCTATAAACAAAAAAGAGCGCCAATTTTGAAAAAAACGCATTATTTTTAACTTTTTGCTATAATAAATATCCCCCAAAAATATATAAAAAAACATGTTTTTTCCTCAGTTTAGGACGATACGTATTCGTCTACATGTTTTTGGTAAAAAAAAAAAACAATAAGTGTATATTGATTGGTTTGCACAAAAGTTATAGCGTCCACAAAATAGGGGATAGATTTATGGCATTTTTATTTAATTTTTTTACTAGTAGTGGCGGCGATTAGCAATTTTTATTGTGACTGCGACATTATGGCGGACACGTCGGACAATTTTGGGACCATTGGCATTAATACAGCGATCAGTGCAATTAAAATTGCATTGATTACTGTAAAAATTTCGCTGGCAGTGAAGGAGTTAACACTAGGGGGCAGGGGAGGGGTTAATATGTATCCTATTTTTTGTTCTAATTGAAGGGGGGATGAGACTGTGCAGGGAAACTAACAGATCGCTGTCCATACTCTGTATGAACAGACGATCTGTCAGTTCACTGCTCAGAGAACTGGAAACTGTGTGTTTACACACACAGCTGCCGGTTCTCCATGTGCCCCGAGCGATCGCGGGAGCCCGGCGGCAATCGAGAACGCCGGGCACTCGAGACCGCCAGGCGCTCGCATTGGCTCGGGGGGGCGTGCGCAAGCGCCCCCTAGTGGCCGTTTATGCTGCCGACGTAGCATAACGGTGATTCGCACAGCCAAGCCATGCTGCCACAATACAACTGCAGTGGCTGGTCGGCATGCTGTTAATCATCAACCATGTAAGTTGCTAAATGTTGTACACAAAAGTGTTGCGTTTATAATTTTGCTCAGTGTGTATTAGAGTTGATGTACTAAAATTGGAGAGTGCAAAATCTGATGCAGCTGTGCATAGTAGCCAATAAGCTTCTAACTTCAGCTTGTTCGGGTAAGCTTTGACCAAATACCTGGAAGCTGATTTATTTCTCTGCAGAGCTGCACCAGATTTTGCATTCTCCAGTTTTAGTAACTCAACCCCATTATGAATCAGTTCATTATGATTGTTGTTTCCATTTTTGCCCTCTGTTATTTAATTAGGATATCCCCAGATACAACTTTATATACAGGTGATTTAATGAGGAAGTAAACTCTACTACTGAATTTTACCCATAGGTAAGCCTATATTAGGACTTACCTATTGGTAGTGAAAATATCTCCTAGACGTGCACCATTTAGGAGATATTTTTTTTTTTTTAACAAAGTGATTTAGGAGATATTTAGTGTACATGCACCAGTGAAATCACTGGTGCATGCACTGAAAGAATCGGCTGTCTGTGGCATTTCTTCAGAGCCCTGTGCCGTGACCAGCAGCTCCCGCGCACATGCGTGCAAGTGATGTCATCGCGGCTCCGGCCACTCACAGTGCCGAAACCCGCAAAACTCTTGGGAAGATGTCAGTCGTCTCAGGGGTGTGGGGGCGCCGCTGGAGGGCTTCGTTCTAAGGTATTTCATAATGAGCTAGTATGGGATGCATACTAGCTCATTATTCCTTTGTCTTAAAGGTTTTTTTTTTTTTTAATGAATAGGAATTTCTTATCAGCCATTATTGGCACCTTTAATGCAAGAAAAGCTCAAGAAAAATGTATCCCTTTAAATTCTATATATGTCTTTACACTGGTCTGTAGTGCTGCCATTGTAGTGTTAAGCCTCGTACACACGATCAGACTTTAAACAAACTTTCCCGTGGATTTCTGTACAAAGGGCGTTGGTCGTGAACTTGTTAAGCATACACACGATCTGACTTTTTCAGCCAACTTTCACCAAATCATGTTGTTTTTTTCCGGCTCTTTACTGCCACCTTTGGTCAACTTCTGTATTGTTGTCTGATCTTTTGCATTGGTTCTGAGCGTGTTTGTAAAGTCCGATGGTTTTCTGTACATACGATCGGACTTTGCTCCATCGGATTTATGTTGTTGAAAAGTTGGTCTGTTCGCACAGCCAACATTTGTCCGATGAAAACCAAAAAAGTTTGTCTGATGGACCGTACACATGGTCAGATGTTGCCTTAAAACAGCTCATTTGCATGTTTGTTGTCAAAAAGTCAGATCGTGTGTACAGGCCTTTAAAAATCTTGCTTGCTGCATTTTTGCTCAGTTTAAAAAAAACGCACCAAAAATGAACCTCCCTATTGAAATGCATTCAAAACACACAACGAATGCATCTATAACGCACCCTTGTTATGTGTTTGATGCATTTTTTGAGTCACATGACTTATGAAAACCACGCAATAAGCACAGTAAAATTGTGGTAAAATCGCAGTAAAATTGCCCCATCATCGGTACCCCTTTTCTCTTATCGGCAAAATGCAGATAACACCGTTTTCAGCCGATAGGTTTCTGTGGTCAAAAGTTTGGTGCATCTCTTATAGAAAGCCGTCAGCTCCCTGCTTTTATTTTTGCTGTGTAGGTTTGGAGAGAGAAATAAGAATCTGGAAATTTTCCTGTACAACGCATTATGGATGATCCCTGTAGTACAAATAATTCAACAGAAACCACTTAGAATTCAGCTTTGAATATAAATATCATGGGTTGCAACACCAATGATCTATAGATATGTTATAACATAAACTCATATAATCCCTCTATATACTTTCCATTCTGGGTGTAGCGTGGTGGTGTTTTATCTACTATCTATATTAAGAATTACACAACAAAGGCATATCTCTTCTTCTGCACCCAAGTCCTCCTCTCTCTCTATCCTCTGCAATTATTCTGTTTCTAGATCTGGTGTATGGATCTTTATGAAGAAATGTTTCATTTATCAAATTGTCCCTTTTAAGCTGATCATACACGTTACAATCGAATTGTATGATCCCCATTAGATCTATCAATAGCTATGTAACGCAGTGGTCGACCCTAATGGAAAATATAAAAAAAATATATACCTGTCTCTCTCTCTCTCTCTCTCTCTCTATATATATATATATAGATATCTATCTATCTATCTATCTATCTATCTATCTATCTATCTATCTATCTATCTATCTATCTATATATATATATATATATATATATATATATATATCTATATATCTATATATATCTATATATATAGATATATAGATATATATATTTTATATATTGAGGGAAGCCCTCACATTACATGATTACATGTATTGATACATTTATATATCTATATATGTATATCTATGATGTGTTGATTTAATGGGAAACTAACCCGGCAAACATGGACAAGTGGGAATGGGCCCTTAAAGTGGATGTAATTTTGATGTCATAATGTAGAGTATAAGATTTCCTATCATTTAAACCAAGTCTTGCCACAAATAGTTAATCCAGCTCTGAGCAATCCTCTTTTATTGTTCAGTGAGATAAATCTTGACAAACAGAGAAAAACTTTGTCAAATCCTCCCCCTTGCTGTGATTGACAGGTGATTTACATATCTTGTGCACTAGCCTAAGAGACATGTATTGTTTATTAATTCCCTCCCACTCCTTTCTTCTGCTGCTCTGCAAGGATTGGCTGTTCCGCACCTCAGCATGATTGGGCATGCTGAAGTCATGTGGGGACTTTTAAGGGTTTTGACTGGATGTTAGTGATCATAGCAGAAGTTCAGTGTAAGAAATACACAGGAGAAAATGCATGTTGATAAGGGGAGTGTAGAGGTGGGCGGGGAGTCTACTGACATCACAACTCTACCCACTGAGCCCTGGAAAACGGACCCACCCACAAAATCTGCAGTTTTTCGGGTCTCATAGCAGACAGAGGGGAGACATTTGAAAGATAAGTATACATGCAGGAGGCATGTATATCCTTCTAGATAACCAATATTGCAGTAGTTTAGAAAGGATGAGAGTGGGTTTACATCCACTTTAACATAGAATTCCAGCTAAAACCCAACTAGTCTTAAAAATGGTCTGGCCAGTCATGTGATCCCCTGTGTCAGCCAGTGACAGGGGCAGGAGAATGGAGAGAGTGCCTGACAATGGCTGGGAAATCCGAGAGCGGTGATGTCACCCATAGGCTCCCATGCTGCAGTCATTGTCAGCACTCTCTCCTCTCCCCCACAGCTTCCCAAGGGCTGACACAGGGGAGCCAAATGACATGACTAAATCCAGCCATAGAAGGTTCGAATCTCGGCCGGTTCAGCAGGGACCAGACAAAATGGGACTTGGGTACAACCAGCATGTCAGATTTTTACATGCAATTATTGCCAGCAGGTATAGCCGCTAGCAATAATCACTGTGTTCTCCTGGCAGGGAAGGCTCCCCATGCTCCCCCCCCCCACAAACCAACCCACCCCTGCCAAGGGACCACAATAGCTCCGTGGAAGGGAGTCCCCCATCAACACTGACTGAATTGAGCAGTTTTCTTTCCTGCAACCTGTGATTGCAGGAAAGAAAATCACATCATCTATGGCCTACCTAGACCATAGTGGGGTCAAAATAGGTAGGTAAATATGGCCATAAATTTACAGTGGTTATGTTGGTACAATCCTTCTCTTATTACAATAATGAGATTTATGGCAAATAGAGCTCTTTCACACCTTTGCATGTAAACACACATCAACATGTGCACAAAGATTATTTATTCTATCAGTGTCCCATTGGGGAGATATTCTTTCACTTCCTGTCCTTTGGACAAATTGGGAAGTGAGGGAAACCCTCTCTTAGGCCCGCCATACATGGTTCCAATCTCTGGTGAACCGGCCAAGATTCGAACCGTTAGTGGGCAGGCTGAATTTACCAATTTGATCAATCGATCAAATTGGGTACAACCAACCTGCCGGATTCTCTTGCCGTTATCATTAGTGGCTGCTATAGCCTCTAGTGATAATTACTGTCTTCTCATGGCAGGGATGGCTTCCACTTTCAACAGCAATGCCTGTGTTGATGGGGGAATTGTGTATGAACCCATAGTTGCAGGAAAGAATTTTGCATCATGTATGGCCTGCCTTAGACAGTTGTTGCAATAAAAATTATCCTCATTGGAAGATTTCCCCTCTATTCCTGTTCTAGTGAAAATCTCCCTAGCAGGGACACTGAGTGCAATAAAAACCTGAGAGGGTTAATAACCCTTCCCAACTCTATCCACAAAAAAAAAAACTCTTTAGATTTAGGTTATTGGTTGATTTTATCCAAAACCGTGTTCCCAAATCTGACTCCTCCTTTAGCAATTATGTAAAGCTCCAAGTAACCCAGCTCTAGAGTCTTAATATATTTTAGTTAATGAAGAGGATATTGTAACACGGGGATCGGGAACACATGGGACTTTTTGTAGCTAGGGACTGCAGAGTGGATGGGAAGAAATGGGAAATATGAAGAATTCACCAGTGGGATTCATGAGAGTTATGCAAAGCCAATGGGTGATTCAACCCATTAGTCATGTATGGACCTCCCTTTAGGGCCCCTTTTACACTTGTACGATCTGAAGGTAGCACGACCTTGCCCATGTAATCTTGAGGTCTATGGACCTCAAGTTGCATCAAAGTCAGACAAAAGTAGTGCAGGGACTACTTTGAAGTCGATGCGGCTTGAAGTTGCACAGATATGAACGGTATTCATTGCAAATCATGGGGTACGACTTGTCATGCGACTTTGCAGTCCCAAGTGGCATGACAAGTTGCACAAGTGTGAAAGGGGCCTAAAGCATAAACAATTTTCTTTCTTCAGAAAGAGGAACATTATGACAGTAGTGCAGTTTAAAGCAATCTGAAATCATACATTAAAAGTTATGATGTTTGTAATCTATTTGTTTATACTGAATAACCAAACTAATATGAATAGCTTATATCAAACTAATTAAAAATAAGGCATGTTCCTCTTTAAAGGGGGTTTTCCTGTCAGGTCATATGGGGTTTGGATACAAACAGATGTCCAAGTTGTTTCCAAATGTTTTCAATGCTCTACATACCTGCAATTAGATGACATTATTTATCATGTTTTAAAAGACTTGTCAGTTCAGGGCACCAATTTAAATATATATATATATATTTTAACTGAAATGCTATCTAACCCTGTTTTTCACTCACCAAGGTGCACCATCAAATGTCCCTCACTGATGCTTTATTTTGAGAGTGGGTACTACAGATACAGCTTTGATGACCACTGACTGTTCTTGATGCTGCATCTGGGCATCATGCCACTGCAGTTGTCTGGAGCCTGAGAGGGCACCCTTGCTGGACAACCAATGAAAACATGTAATTACCTCTGCAAAAACATGGGCACCCAAAAAAAGGACCCTCCCAGTCCTAATCTGGTTAGACGTCCAGAAGCTAGAAGACTCAGGAACTGGAGCATCACACGACCACAGATTAAGGAAAGTAAATAGGGTTATTCATTTTTTTATAAAGGAGAAGTTTGGGGTTTAAGAAACAAACCTACACACTCACCTCCATGCTTCAGCATCTGTTTGATACTGCAGCTGTCCCTTGCTGGCTCTAAGACCAAGAACTGAGCAATCACATGATCTCACGTGCTTTGTCAGCTATATTCCGACAAAGGTGACTGTCAGTCCCTGCTCTCTGTTGTGCTACTCCAGCACTCACTGGAGTATCAGGCTTTGGTGAGGGCAAGATCAGCTGGCTCTCAGCCAAATGCTGGGAGGCTGAGCCAGCTGCCAATCAGGCATGTGGGTGGATCCCCTCTTCTCTGCCTTTTGGCTAAGATCAAGTGTAGTATAGTGCAGTGATCAAGTGGGGGCGCTGTGCTATTGTCCTGACCTGTAAACCTGCTGGAGTGATGGGGGCTTGGAAGGTTAGTACTGGCTGGAACAGAAACAGAGAGGCCCATAGGCAGTTGGGGCACGGAAGTAATTCCCCCGGGGAAAGCTGGAAAAGCCCATTACCTCCTGAACGTTCTACCTTGTCTGGTCATGGGCTGGGAAGGCAGAAGGTCTGTGGTGCCTGTGCCCTCTGGGAGTGGTCGCCCTAGGAGTGCTCTTAGTACCATTTGGGTGTGGGAACCCACAGTGTCACTGAGCAGCCCCCCGTTTTACTCACCTGAGCCCGTTCGTTCCCACACCAGAGAAGCGCTCAATCTCTCAGACCAGTGTCTCGGCTCTTGATTGATAGCAGTGCAGCAACTGGCTCCGGCTGCTGTCAATCAAATCCAATGACGCGTGGCGGAGCCAAGTCTGGGGTTCTGTTCCATGGACGCAAAAGCTAGAACCAGGAGCATGCCCGCATGGTTACCCCCAAGGAGAGCGCTTCTCCCAGGTGGGTTGCCGATGCAGGGAGGAGCCAGGAGCACAGTTGAGGGACCCCAAAAGAGGAGGATCGCGGCCACTCTGTGCATGACGAACTGCACAGTGGAGGTAAGTATGACATGCTTGTTATTAAAAAAAAATAAAAAAATAGGGTTTAGTAACCCTTTAAGCCTTTTGGCCCCATTAGATTTCAAGTGGAGCGCTTGAAAAAAAGAAAATCCCTAGTAAATAGCTTTCCAAAAAAAAAAGATAAAAAATAAACGCTGCAAAAACATTTAAACACTTAATGCACACAGGACATTTAAAAAGCCCCAGCGCTGCTGTCATGAAAAAAGCAGCCTTTTTTAATAGCGTTTATGCGTGTTTTTGAGCGTTAGCGTTTTTCCAGTAAAAACTAAAATGTAAGAACGCCTAAAAGCGTCAAACACAGCTAAAGGTTTGTTACGGTGCTTAGCAGCGGTTTTTTGGCGTTTTGCTTTTTTTACAACCAAACAGTCTCTGCTCCTGGAAGCCCTGGCAGTGTTTTTTTTTTTTTTATTACTACCCCTAAATGCTTAATCTTCAAAATTCCTCTGAAAGTTTATGTGTTTATGGACACATATGGGTTGATTTACTAAAGGCAAATAAACGGTGCACTTTGCAAGAGCAGTTTCTCCAGAGCTTGGTAAATGAAGGGAAGCTCTGCTGACTTCCACCCTCCAATCCTGTGCAAGCAAAAATGCCTCTTTTTCTAATTTCCTTGCACGTGATTGGGTATTCTTTGCAAAGAGAATCTTTACCTCATTTACTAAGCTGTGGAGCAACTGCTCTTGCAGAGTGCAACTGCATTTTGTGCACAGTCTAGTTGCCTTTAATAAATCAACCCCATAGGCTAACATAGAGGAGAGTTAAGCCAGTCAAAAAAAAAAAAAAATGCTAGACGCCCCAAAAAGTAGCTGCAAAAACACTCCTGTGTGCAGAAAAATGTCAATTATTTAATCATTTGCAATTATTTTGTTTTTATTTATTGATCGAGTTTTGAAAGTGAACTTTCCTCCCTCAAATGAATTTGTCTAATATAATATTTTCTACTCCTTTAGTAAATCACTCTTCCAGGACCAAGTATTATTTTACTAAAAGAGTAGTGGATGCACGGAACAGACTTCTATGAGAGGCTGATTTACACCACGGCACAGTTTGCTGTAATGCATGCCAGAGTTGCATTGTATTAAACAGCTCCTTCAAAAAAATGCACTACAGCACATCACGAAATTGGAGAAGGTTGTATTTTCTGCAATGCTGCAGTCAAATGTTATTTATAAAAAATAAAAAAATAAAAATAAATAAATAAAAAGACCTCACAAGCTACTTGGTCTTTTTTCTACCATCATTATTTTATGTTTCTATGGCACTGTTAAGATTGAGAAAACAATGTCAATTATAAGTTTTTTTTTTTTTTTTAAATGGGCAGTTTAAAAAAAATATTTTACTATAGACAATTCTTTATCAGAAAGCTGTAATATTCTCATAAATTACACATGCTAGAAAAAGGCAATTTTTTTGGCTATTTTTGATGAGTTCAATATTCCATTGCTGTCACCTACAAGCCTAGATTTTGTCTCATATATTATTTTTCAGATAGGATTCTAATGCAGGCTGCAGATTTTACGGTAGCTATACACAAACCTATGCATACATGCAATGCTTTCAATTCTAGCAAAGTTTGCAACCGCCGAACCAGCATTGAGTCACATTCATGTACCTACAATGAAAAGCTCTAAGTTTTGGAATCACTCTTTATCAGAAGGATTGCAAAATCTATGCGTGAGTGGGAGCCAAAAAAATGAGAATATTAGCATTGCATTACAATGATGACCAAATTAGAGACAAGACTATGTCCCAGTGACCTGGTTACAAGATCAATAATGGGGGGACAATGTCTTAATGTTTCTCAGCTTTGGGGGGAAATCTGTTTATAGTCCTCTTGTATCCAGGCACTCACAAAGTAATCCAATTTTTAAATTATTATTATTTTTTATTTTTTTACATACATATGCATGCTGTTGTACAGGCATATGTATGTGCATGTGTGCCCAACTCCAGACATTCATACTGCCTCCAAAAAAACAATAGTCTTTCCACTGGAAAAAAAAAAAATCCTGTCCCCAAATTCCAGTTACAAATTGACTGGTTTAATATGCATCTTTTCATAGATTGTGAGTGCATTTTTTCCTAATAAATCTCATAAATAGGCAACTACAACTGAATCAGTAACCCGTTTTATAATATAGATACAAAATTCACCAATATTTATCAAGCTTGTAAAAAAACACTTGAAAGTTTATGCTTTTCTGCTAATAAATAATAATTGTCCAAATAAAAAAATATTATCCATACATCTTTACCTCTAAGAAAAGTTTCAACTAGCTTCAAGGAAATTCAAATAACAAAAATAACAATAATAATAATCATAATAATAACAATAATAGGAGCATGCAGTTAAAAAAACAAAACAGTAAAATAAGATTTTTTTTAAAAAGGACGTATCCATAGATTTGTAACTTAAACATTAGTGACATGTTATTATTTATTGTACTCTGAATCACTAGTGCTTGCTACAACATAAAAAAATATTAATGCAAATCATAGAAATATTTTACATTTAGTGCAAATAATTCTGTAAATAAGCTGAAAAGTGAAAGCATAAAGCAGTGGTAATATAAAAAAATAAAGTAAAAATTATCATCATTGTCAGTGTCACGGCATGTGATTGCATAACACAGCTTTTATTTCAGAAAAAATAAAAAACAATGAGCAACCTCCAATAATATTAAATTCCATTCACAGGCGAGTTTCTAACTGCTGCTGAACTACAAGTCACAGCAGGCTGTCAGGTTACAGTGGACACTGTAATTCGTCAATATTTGAAAGGCAACGCTGATATTAACAGTGCTCTTGAATGTTGTTAAAACTGATATATTCTCAGATTCAAACAAGATATTCTATATATACACACTATATACTATACAATTCCAAATATATATATATATATATATATATATAAATGAAAAAAATATATATAGGTATAAAAATAAATATATATATATATATATATATATATATATATATATATATATATATATATATATATATATATATATATATATACACATATATGTGTGTGTGTGTGTGTTATTTTAAATTTTTTTTAGAAACTCACCTTTATCTGGAGACCAGTTGACTGTTTTATCCTTGGGGATTTAACCCTTTAATACGTTGGTTTCTTCTATTATTAGATGTATTGCTGTCTCAAAAACAGCTTTCGCCGCCTTTCATGTTATATGTGGATTTAACTCTTCTTGCTAATTGGACTCTCAATGCACTTCTTCTCTGCCTTGTATCTTCAGCCTTTAATGCCACTTGTGTTTTCTGATACATTAGTGTCCCTCCCGTTGCCCCGCCCTTGTCAAAAAAAAAAAAAAAAGGTGGGGTGGTGTGGCCAGTAATTCATAACCCCCTTCTTATCATCTCACAAGAGTTTGTTTCTCATTACAAATAAAAAAAAAAAATAAGCAAAAAGGTCTTTGCAGCGTGTTTGATCCCCAAAACTATTTTTAAACGATAATAAGGAGGATAATTATAGAAGTCATTTTTTGTAAGAAGATTTCTTCAGCTAAACTTTGGCACCGGATAAAAAACTTTTTATAGAACTAGTTAGATTAGGGTCACTGCAGTTGTACAGAAAATTGTGTGTTTGGTGAAGGGTAATAAGGGTCATGGTCCAGTTTTTGGCAAAAGTCGGCAGGCTGAATCACCCATTGTCTTCTTATGTGGGCTGTGTTCGTGTGTGTGTTCCCAACTCCGCCTACCCGCTGCATCCTTTGGTGGGGGTCTTATTCTCCCTGGTACATACACTATATTATCCAAAGTTTGGGGGTGCCTGCCTTTACACATACATAAACTTTAATGGTATCCCAGTCTTAGTCCGTAACGGTTCAATATTGAGTTGGCCCACCCTTTGCAGCTCTTCTACGAAAGCTGTCCACAAGTTTTAGGAGTGTGTCTATGATAATGTTTGGCCATTCATCCAGAAGTGTATCTGTGAGGTCAGGCACTGATGTGGACAAGAAGGTCTGGCTCGAAGTCTCCACTCTAATTTACCCCAAAGGGGTTCTATCGGGCTGAGGTCAGACCAGTCAAGTTCCTCCACCCCAAACTCGCTCATCCACATGTCTTTATGGACCTTGCTTTGTGCACTGGTACAAATCATTTGGTGGAGGGGGGATTATGGTTTGGGGTTGCTTTTCAGGGGTTGGGCTTAGCCCCTTAGTTCCTGTGAAGGGAACCTTTAAGGCATCAACATACCAAGACATTTTGGAAAATGTCATGCTCCCAACTTAGTGGAAACAGTCTGGAATGGCCTCTTCTTGTTCCAACATGACTGCACACCAGTGTACAAAGCAAGGCCCATAAAGCCATGGATGAGCAAGTTTAAGGTGGAGGAACTTGACTGGCCTGCACAGAGTCCTGACCTCAACCCTTTTTCAACCCAATTATGTGCCACTTTGTGTTGGTCTATCATATAAAATCACAATAAAATACATTTACGTATTTGGTTGTGACATGACAAAATGTGGAACATTTTAAGGGGTGTGAATACTTTTTCAAGGCACTGTATATTTATTTTACAATATAAAGCAGTGGCTGTCAACGTATGAGCTAAAGGGGACCTCAAATGTGGCCCCTGACATCACCGCATATAATGTTCAGTATATGCAATGCTTGAGAGGACTGTCAGAAACTGCAGACCTAATAGAGGAAATGAGGGTCAGAGAGTGTGGACATGTTATGTTTTTGGCTGGGGATATGCAGCAGAAGACAATATGAAACTGGGAACAAGTTACATTAGGCTAGTAGAGATCAATTCTATTTTCCTAATCAACGCTCCCACTACCGACTGCTGAGGTCCGAGGGCCACATATCATACACCAAAGGGTAGCAGGTTGGGCATCGGGGCATAAAAGATGCAGCACAAAGGGATTATTACATTTATTATTATAATTATACAGGATTTATATAGTGCCAACAGTTTGCTTGGCACTTTATAGCATGCCAGCAAACAGTACAGTTACAATACAATTCAAGACTAGAGGAATTAGAGGGCCCTGCTCACTAGAGCTTACAATCTAAGAGGGAAAGTCAACAGATACAAAAGTTAATAACTGCGGAGGATGAGCTGATGAAGAAAATAAAAGTACAGTTATTAGGTGGAGGCAGGATAGGCTTCTCTGAAGAGATGGGTTTTCAGGGATTGTCTAAAACTTGACAGAGTAGAAGATAGTTGGGCAGATTGGGGTAGGGGGTTCCATAGGGTGGGAGAGCTTGGGAGAAGTCCTGGAGATGAGCATGGAAGGAAATGACAAGGGTGCTAGAGAGCAAGAGGTCTTGGAAGGTATGAAGAGAACGTTTTGGTTGGTATTTTGAGACTAGGTTGGTGATGTAGCTGGGGGCCAAGTTCTGGATGGCTTCATAAGATGTTGTTGTTAGTAATTTGAATTTACGAAGAGGTAGAGTTGCCCTCTCGTCCCTTTAAACCTGAACACATATGAATTACACAGGTTCTGAGGCTAGTTTAAAGCAGATAAAGCACCAAATGAGTTGAATTGCCACCTTAATCAGCCACAGAACATTAAAGTGGTTGTAAACCCTTACAAACCACTTTGACCTACAGGTAAGCCTAGATTAAGGCTTACCTGTAGGTCCAAGAAATATCTCCCAAACTTATACGGTTTAGGAGATATTTGCCCGAAGACAGCCACCGCTGTCTACGGCGCATGCGCCATAGACAGCGGCGCGCAGGCGCACTGAGCGTGGCATCCTCGATAACGAAGATGCCGCGCAATGCCGCGCGTCTCGGCTCCCCTGCGCATGCGTCATCGTGGCTTCACCGAATGACAGCGGCGGAGATGCGAGACCCACCGAGAAGATGGATGCGGCGGACTACAGGGGACAGCGGTGACTTCGCTGGCTCCTGTGTCAGGTAAGTGACACATAATGGGCTACTATGCGATGCATAGTAGTCCATTATGCTTTACCTTTGCAGGGAATGAAAGAGGAAGTAAACTCATCAGGGTTTACTTCCTCTTTAATGTCAGGTTTAAAGGGATGAGGTGGCAACCCTACCCAGAGGTCATCATTCACCCTCAGCTTTAGATGGAACCTCACCTTTAAATGTTGTCAGAGAAGTTGTAGACAGCAAACATCTTAATAGACACTCTGTGTAGTTCTAGGGTCCAGGAAGTTCAAAGAACAAAAAACTGGAGAAAAAAAAGAAAAGAGTTCCAGCATGCCCTGCTACTGCCTGTTACATAATATTGGGGTTCCTAGACAATTGGAGGACTGAATAATACCCATCCCATAGGCAGGACAATGTTACTGGACAACATCAAAGGTTACAATACATTTCACGATTTTCTTTTGTAACAAAGTATTATAAAAAATTATTTCTAAAGTAAAGAACGCATGTAGGGTCATCAAAAAGATTCTTCCAGCATGTTTAGAAGTTTCTTGTTGGGTGAAGTAGGGCATCCCTAGCAAGTTTTCTTCTTGGTCACACATTTTGGAGATCAGGAACATTGAGAATGCACATCCAGAGGCATATCAAGAATACTTTGACTCTTTCTTTCCTGCACCTGTAATTACATGTAATGACCATGAAAAGTAAATTTCACAGCAATGAGAGATCTCACGGAACACCAGGAGAAAGGGAAGAATGACATAAATTATCCTGAAACTTGCTTGACTTGTTGGGGTGTACTTAACCACCGGAAGATTTTACCCCCTTCCTGACCAGAGCACTTTTTGCGATTCAGCACTGCGTCACTTTAACTGACAATTGCGCGGTCGTGCAATGTGGCTCCCAAACAAAATTGATGTCCCTTTTTTTCCTACAAATAGAGCTTTCTTTTGGTGGTATTTGATCACCTCTACGGTTTTTATTTTTTGTGCTATAAACAAAAAAATCAACAATTTTGAAAAAAAAAAACGCATCATTTTTTACTTTTTGTTATAATAAATATCCCCCAAAAATATATATAAAAAACATTGTTTTTCCTCAGTTTAGGCCGATATGTATTCTTCTACATATTTTTGGTTAAAAAAAATCGCAAGCGTTTATTGATTAGTTTGCGTAAAAGTTATAGCGTCTACAAAATAGGGGGCATTTTTATTGATTTTTTTTTTTTTTACTAGTAATGGCAGAGATCAGCGATTTTTATCGTAACTGTGACATTATGGCGGACACTTCGGACAATTCTGACACCTTTTTGGGACCATTGGCATTAATACAGCAATCAATGCTAAAAAAATTGCATTGATTACTGTAAAAATGTCACTGGCAGTTAAGAGTTTAACCAGTAGGTGGCACTGTAGGGATTAAGTGTATCCTAGGGAGTGATTCTAACTGTGGGGGGGGGCTGTGTGTGACATGTCACTGATCAGCACTCCCGATTACAGGGAGCTGTAATCAGTGTCATTAGGAAGAATGGGGAGATGCTTGTTTACATTAGCATCTCCCCTTTCTTACTTACCGTGAGACGATCGCCGGTATGCCCCTCCGGAATCGCGGGTACGCCACCATGAGACAATCATGGTCCCGGAGCTCCCCACGTGCCCGCAAGCCGCCTCTTAAAGGGCAACGTACAGGTACGTTAATCTGCCTGCACGTGCCCTTTTGCCGCAGTATATCTGCGTGAGGCGGTCAGGAAGCGGTTAAGCAAATAAAGCTGGCCATACATTATACAATTTTCTTATTCATTTTCTTGTAGACTTAGCTTCAACTATGAAGTGAAAGGGCCTGCCTGATTGCATACAAATTGAAAGTGTTTAGGTCTTACCTCATATATGCTTTTGCTAAATCTAAAGGAAAATTGTACAATGTATGGCCTGCCTAAGGTATGTTAAAAGTATCTTTCTGCCCATAGGGTACTGACTCAATAATAAAGCACTCCTATAATGTTCCTAGGAATAATTGGGAAAACCTACAGATGCCACAACTTTTGTTGTACTGAAAGCGATGCCATCAGCTTCCCAGAGGATAAATACAACTATTATGTTTTTATCAGCCCCAGAGTGTTTGCAAACCCTTACAACACACTTTGACCTACAGGTAAACCTAGATTAAGGCTTACCTGTAGGTCAAAGAAATATCTCCTAAACCGTGTCGGTATATTTGCCGAAAGACAGCGGCGCACAGGCGCTGTCGGCTCCCGTGCGCATGTGCGGGAGTGACGTCATTGGGGCTTCGCGGAGCAGCGAGACCCCACCGAGAAGATGGATGCGCCGGACTACAGGGGACAGCGGTGACTTCGCTGGCTCCTGTGTTAGGTAAGTGACACATAATGGACTACTTTGCGATGCATAGTAGTCCATTATGCTTTGCCTTTGCAGGGAATGAAAGAGGAAGTAAACCCATCAGAGTTTACTTCCTCTTTAATGCTATATCTTACAGACTCTGGCTGTATTGGTACTTGGCCTCTTATTTTAAAATTACTCAATGAAGTACTGTATGTGTAGTATTGCCCATACAAACTACATTGCAAATATTTCAGAACAACTTTGAATATAAATGGTGAACCCCTGTGGTTACAATGGCTGATTGGGTGTCAGAAACCATGAAATCAGACCGAGACAGAAGTACAGTTAAATCACACTTGTTTAATAATAAATGTAAAAAGAACAAACGTAGTCAAAACATAGCCAAAGTTCAGTAACCGGAACGGATAGTCAGCCAAGCCAGAAGTCAGGGATCAATGTAATGGAACAGCAAGCAGGATCTGGAGCCAGAAGGGATGTCAGCAAAGCCAGTCTTTGAACAGGAACGCAGGAGATGTGATGTTGACCAAGGTGAAGGCAAAGATCCACTGGGCTGAACAGCTTAAGTAGGCAGGACTGACGAGCAGGATATCATCAACGGCTGAGTAACTGTGGAGAGATAGGAGCTGGTAATTAGCCGACAGCTGAGCGGCCAGCTCTGAGAAGGAAGGGCTGAGCCCAGCCCTGACAGTACCCCCTCCTCAATGACCCCTCCACCTCGGAGGACCACCTCCAGGCTGACATTTGGTCATTTGCATTTCAGAAACAGTTAATTTAGAAGTGAAATACAAGAATTGTTTTTTTTTTAGAATCATACTTACCTAGGTGGATGCAGCATCTGTCCCCCATCGGCTCCAAGACTGAGAACCAAGCGATCAAACACCGCAGATTGCGCGGGTCTCAGGGCTCCTTGAGCAGAGAACTGGTAACTGTCAGTCACCGCTGTCTGCTCTGCTCCCCCAGTGCTCACTGGAGTGCTGAGCTGTATAGAGGTCGGGATGGGCTGGCAGCGACTCACTGAGAGGCTAAGCTGGGTGACAGTCCAGACATGTGGGATGGTCATGATCTTTCCGGAGCCTGGACCACTGTGTAGATTTAAGTTAAACTACATTACCAAAAGTATTGGGATGCCTGCCTTTACACTCACATGAACTTTAATGGCATCCCAGTCTTAGTCCGTAGGGTTCAAAATTGAGATGGCCCGCCATTTCCAGCTATAACAGCTTCAACTCTTCTGGGAAGGCTGTCCACAAGGTTTGGGAGTGTGTCTATGGGTATGTTTGACCATTCTTCCAGAAGCGCATTTGTGAGGTCAGGCACTGATGTGGATGAGAAGGCCTGGCTCGCAGTCTCTGCTCAAATTCATCCCAAAGGTGTTCTATCAGGTTTAGGTCAGGACTCTGTGCAGGTCAGTCAAGTTCCTCCCCCCCAGACTTGCTCATCCATGTCTTTATGGACCTTGCTTTGTGCACTGGTGCAAGTGATTTGGTGGAATGAGGATTATAGTGTGGGCTTGTTTTTCAGGGGCTGGGCTTAGCCCCTTAGTACTAGTAAATAGAACTCCAATGCCGCTTACACACAACCAGACTTTCCGGCAGACTTGGTCTGGGGGACCGGAATCTGTCGGTCAATTCGATCATGTGTGGCCTCCAGCAGACTTTTTTTTCCCCAAAAGTCTGACGGACCTAGAAATAAAACATGTATAAAAATCTATCCGACGGACTCAAGTCTGACGGACTAAAAATCGGGAAAACTGTTCGTCTGTGTGCTATTCCGACGGACCAAATATGACACAAGGGCAGCTATTGGCTACTGGCTATTAAACTTCCTTGTTTAGTCCCGTTTATGTCATCACATTCAAAACTAATGAACTTTTGAACGGACTTAGTCCGGTCGTGTGTGGCCAAGTCCATTTTTCTTTCAGAAAGTCAGTCAAACCTTCGCCGAAAGTCCGTCAGGAAGACTGTTGGACCTAGTCCATCTAAAAGTCTGGTCGTGTGTTCGCGGCATTAAGGTATCAGCATACCAAGACATTTTGGACAATTTCATGCTCCCAACTTTATGGGAACCAACATGACTGCTCACCAGTGCACAATGCAAGGTCCATAAAGACATGGATGAGTGGAGGAACTTGACTGGCCTGCACAGAGCCCTGACCTTAACCCGATAGAACACCTTTGGAATGAATTAGAGCAGAGATTGCAAGCCAGGTCTTCTCGTTCATATGAGTGCCTGACCTTGCAAATGTGCTTCTGGAAGAATGGTCAAACATTCCCATAGACTCACTCCTAAACCTTGTGGACAGCCTTCCCAGAAGAGTTGAAGCTGTTATAGCTGCAAAGGGTGGGCCAACCCAATATTGAACCCTACGGACAAAGACTGGGATGCCATTAAAGTCCATGTGTGTGTAAAGGCAGGCATCCCAATACTTTTGGTAATATAGTGTATATAAGACAACGTTCTACAATGCAATCATTTACCTTAATAAGATTATATAAAAATGTTTCTCAATTTAATACTTATAGTCAAAACTTCAGTTCCCTTTAAAAAAAAAAGACTTTTGAAGACCGAGCTATAGGATCTGCCATTGCTGACTTTTTTGTCAAGGTAGACGGCTATTGTTAATCTCTTTTGAAAATGCTAGTTGCCTGGCTGTTATGCTGACCCAGTAGTGTTGATAGTTTCCAAGTCACTAACCCGAAACAAGCAGGCAGATAAGGCAGACAGAGAAAAGTCAGAAGCCCCAAAGCTCTTGTGTTTATTGAAGCCAGCCAGGGAAGTAGCATTTTCAAGAGCGTTCAAACTAGAGAGCCCCCACTTTTCTGCATAGACATGTTTATTGTATTTTTCACCAATATAATATGCCTCCCTTAGCCGGGTGAGCGTTCTGTATGATCTAGTCCCTCTTGGACCTCCCCATAGTTAGCGGGGGCTGTCTTTCCTGCTTCCATATTGTCCCGCTCTCTTCCAGTCGCCTCTGTGTGCCCAAGTTTTTGTGTGCTCTCACCCTTCTCTCCCTTCCTCTCATCACCACAACTCCCTCCTCTGTGTAACTGATGTCAGCCTTTGCCAAACATGTCGCTTACAATCAGATAGCATCTTATCACCTCTGAGCAGCCAGCGGGCGGAGAAGGGACCAGCCACTGGCCTAGCCACAGAGGATAGCGAAAGCAGCTCCATGATCCTTTGCTACAGCAGTTAACCTTCTCCTTGCTAAACAGGAACCTGCTCTGTAGGTTGGCTGCGGGAGGGGTTCTTAGGAGTTCTTCGGGCTCTTGTTATCGCAGCACAATTTGAAGGCTGCCAAAGAGCCTGACTTTTTTCAGGAAATTGCGTTTTTCTGTGCATTCCATAGATATGTTTTACAGTTAAAAAACTTTTTATTTATTATTTATTTCTTTTTAATGGACACCTTGATGCTGAAATGGGGTTCAAAAGTTAAATGTAGTGCTGGCTTGGAAGACCCCCATGTCCCCTTACTAGAATGGCCAACTGTCCCTTAGTAGTAGGGAGGTCCTTTCACGTAGTCCCACTTTTTCAATGTGCGACCCTTGAATAATGATAAACCTCAGTTGTAGAGAGTATGCAGAAACCTACCGATATTTAATCACTTGCTTACTGGGCACTTAGGCTTGATTCACACTAACGCGTTTTTTGATGCATTTTGCAGAAATGCAGGGAAATTTTTTAACATGGGTTCCTATGGAACATGTTCACATCAATGCATTTTTGTGCCTCTGCCTTTTTGGAAAGGCTCGGGGACTTTTTTTCATGCAAAATGCAGCGTTTTGCATGTAATAGAAGTCAATGGACCTGCATTAAAAACGCAAGTACCGCGTTTTACCGCGTTTTTATCGCGATTTGCGTTTTTTTTTCATTTTTTTCACTGTATATGTATTTTTGTAAAAAAAAAAAAAAAAACGCAGCAAAATCGCGGTAAAAACGCGTGTCCAAAAACGCGACAAGCACTGCAAAAAGCACTGCAAAAATGCTCAAAAGCAACATGCATAGATGTGAATCGAGCCTAAGGCTGGGTTCACACTGCTGCGATGCGGGAATGCTGCGAATCTACTGCGGTTTCACGCATTGCATGCCTCCCGGCGGCAGTTCACACTGCCCTATGCGAACTGCTGGGAGTGTCAGTGAAAAGTTAATGACACCTCCAAATCAGTTCGCATATCGCAGTGCGAACTGCAAACTCGGACAGGAATCAGATTGCATGGTGTGAACACCCATGCGATCCGATTCTGCTGCGGACCAAAAAAAGGGTCCTGTATGAGTTTAGGCCTGATGCGATGCGAATTCAGCCATACTATCTGTATGGCTGAAATCGCATCGCACAGAGATCGCATGTGATTTGCACTGCAGTGCGGTGCGAATCAGATCCGATCTCATACACCGCAGCAGTGTGAACCCAGCCTTAGACTCAAATTACACCTATGCATTTTTGTGTTTTTTTTGCATTTTGCAGATTTGCACTACAGAACGTGTTCCATAGGAAACCATGTTAAATGGACTGTAGTGCAAATCTGCAAAATGCAAAATGCACCAAAACTGCATAGGTGTGAATCCAGCCTTAAAGTGGTTGTAAACCCTTACAACACACTTTCACCTACAGGTACGCCTAGATTAAGGCTTACCTGTAGGTGCTGTAAATATCTCCTAAACCTACATAGTTTAAGAGATATTTACAATTCCCAGTGCGATTCCTTCTGCACATGCGCCGATGTACTCAGCGCATGCGCACTTCAGAAGGGTCACGGCATGCCGTTTTCATTAAAACTGGCGTGACATCACGCGACTCCGGCTAGTCACAGAGCCGGAGTCCGTGATCCCAGAAGGAAGATGAATGCTTCCAGCTGGCATAGAAATTGGGGACATCGCAGGCTCCTGTGTCAGGTAAGTGACATATAATGGGCTACTCTGCGATGCACAGTAGCCCATTATGCTTTACCTTTGCAAGGAAACAAAGAGGAAGTAACACCCATTAGGGTTTACTTCCTCTTTAAACCCCCCCCCCCCCCCCCCCTCCTGTCCAGACCAATTTTCAGCTTTCAGCACTGTCGCACTTTGAATGACAATTGCACGGTCATACAACACTGTACCCAAATGACATTTTTATAATTTCTTTCCCACAAATAGAGTTTATTTCGGTGGCATTTGATCACCTCTGCGATTTTTATTTTTTGTTAAAAAATTGAAAAAGACCAATTTTTCTTTTTATATTTTGTTATAAAATTTGGTAAACAGGTCATTTTTCTCCTTCATTGATGTACGCTGATGAGATGGCAGTGATGGGCACCGATAGGTGGCAGTGATGGGCACTGATGGTGGCAGTGATGGGCACTGATTGCTCACACTGATGTACGCTGATGAGATGGCAGTGATGGGCACCGATAGGTGGTAGTGATGGGCACTGCTAGGTGGCACTGATTGTCACCACTGGTGGGCATTGATAGGTGGCACCTGTGGCCATTGATAGGTGGCACTCATGGGCATTGATAGGTGGCACTATGAGCACAATGACAGGGGGCACTGGCAGGGGGTACTAAATGGCACAGAGGAGACAGATGTGCCTCCTTCCTCTTTGGGACCGATGTCCCTTAAACATAAGCCGGTGATTGGCTTTTTTTCACCTCACGCTTACAGCGTGAGGATAAAAAAAAAAAAAAGATCACCGAGCTTTTGTTTACATCACGTGATCATCTGTCATTGGCTGACAGCTGATCACATGGTAAGGGACCATTTGGCTGGCCAAAGACCAGAGCACTTTTTGCGATTCGGCATTGCGTGGTTTTAACTGACAATTGCACGGTCGTGCGACGTGGCTCCCAAACAAAATCAACGTCCTTTTTTCCCCACAAATAGAGCTTTCTTTTGGTGGTATTTGATCACCTTTGCGGTTTTTATTTTTTGCGTTATAAACAAAAGAATAATGACAATTTTGAAAAAAAAGCATTATTTTTTTACTTTTTGCTATAATAAATATCCCCATAAAATATATAAAAAAAAAATTCCCTCAGTTTAGGCCAATACTTATTCTTCTACATATTGTTGGTAAAAAAAGAAACACAATAAGCGTATATTGATTTGTTTGCGTAAAAGTTATAGCGTCTACAAAATAGGAGATGGTTTTATGGCATTTTTATTAATCTTTTTTTTTTTTTTTTACTAGTAATGGCGGCGATCATCGATTTTTATCATTGCTGTGACATTATGGCAGACACGTCGGACAATTTTGACACATTTTTGGGACCATTGGCATTAATACAGCGATCAGTGCGATTAAAAATGCATTGATTACTGTAAAAATTTTACTGGCAATGAAAGGGTTAACATTAGGGGGCAGCAAAGGGGTTAATGTGTGTCCTAGGAAGTGTTCTGTAATGGAAATTTGTAGGTTCTGTATATAATTGTATTCTATTTTATATGTATTGCACAATGCCCTCATTGTGCTCACGGCACTAATAATGTTTTCAGTACATGTTTTGCATTCTTTCGAGTCCTGATTAGAATTAGCCTGCCTATGTAACGCCCTTTGTTACCATAAATGTACAATTGTAATATTAATGTGATACATACGTAATCATGTGTATAAAAACCTTCAAATGCATCATAATAAAGGAGAACAGTTATTTGGAAAGATGCTGAGCATATCTTTTGTGTCTGTTCCCTACTGCAGTAGTTATTATTAATTTGGAACCACTAATCAATATGAGGATAGGAGTTGCCTATATAGGGATGCACCGAAATTTCGGCCGCCGAAACATATCGGCCGAAAATACCCTTTTCGGCAATTTGCCGAAAGAGAAAAATGGCCGATAATGGAGCCAAAAATGGGGCGTGGCCTGCGTAGGGGGTGGGGCTCCGCCCCCCGCCCTTGGTGCCGCCCATCATGAAAAGCTATATCATGCTATAGTGCAGGAGAGCCACCTCCTATTGCAGCCAGTGTCCCCCATTGCAGCCAGTGTCCCCTTATTGCAGCCATTGTCCCCCATTGCAGCCAGTGTCCCCTTATTGCAGCTAACCTGTGAAGGGAAGAGGGGAGAGCCACCTCTGTCGCCTGTTTGATCACAGCGCCGGGAACATCACAGCTTTCAGTTCAATAGCTGTGTGTTCCCGATCACGCGCCGTCACATACAGCCCCTGCCCCTTGTCCGGGCACTTTGATAGACAGATCACCCGCAGGATTAGATGGATGATCTGTCTATCAAAGTGCCTGGACAAGGGGGAGGGGCTGTACGTGACGGTGCGTGGCTGGGAACACACAGCTATTGAAATGAAAGCTGTGATGTTCCGGGCGCTGTGATCAAACAGGCGACAGAGGTGGCTCTCCCCTCTTCCCTTCACAGGTTAGCTGCAATAAGGGGACACTGGCTGCAATGGGGGACACTGGCTGCAATAAGGGGACACTGGCTGCAATGGGGGACACTGGCTGCAATAAGGGGACACTAGCTGTAATAAGGGGACACTGGCTGCAATGGGGGACACTGGCTGCAATAGGGGACACTGGCTGCAATAAGGGGACACTGGCTGCAATGGGGGACACTGGCTGCAATAAGGGGACACTGGCTGCAATAAGGGGACACTGGCTGCAATTGGGGACACTGGCTGAAATAGAAGGACACTGGCTGCAATAGGGGGACACTGGCTGCAATTGGGGGACACTGGCAGCAATGGGGGACACTGGCTGCAATAAGGGGACACTGGCTGCAATGGGGGACACTCTGGCTGCAATGGGGGACACTGGCTGGCTGCATCTGACAAGCACTGGTGAGGCTGCATTGATCTCTTGTATCATGTGTGCAGTTTCTGACCATCTCCTGTACCACGTCCTCTGTCTTTGACCATCTCCTGTACCACGTCCTCTGTCTCTGACCATCTCCTGTACCACGCCCTCTGTCTCTGACCATCTCCTGTACCATGTCCTCTGTCTCTGACCATCTCCTGTACCATGTCCCCAGTCTGACCATCTCCTGTACCATGTCCCCAGTCTCTGACCATCTCCTGTACCATATCCCCAGTCTGACCATCTCCTGTACCATGTCCCCAGTCTATGATCATCTCCTGTACATGTCCCCAGTCTCTAACCATCTCCTGTACCATGTCCTCTGTCTCTGACCATCTCCTGTACCATGTCCCCTGTCTCTGACCATCTCCTGTACCATGTCCCCTGTCTATGACCATCTCCTGTACCATGTCCCCAGTCTCTGACCATCTCCTGTACCATGTCCCCAGTCTCTGATCATCTCCTGTACCATGTCCCCTGTCTCTGACCATCTCCTGCACCATGTCCTCAGTCTCTGACCATCTCCTGTACATGTCCCCAGTCTCTGACCGTCTCCTGTACCATGTCCCCAGTCTCTGACCATCTCCTGTATAAAAATATTTTTTTTTAAATATGTTTCGGTATCGGTTTCGGTTTTCGGCCAAAAAACCCATTCGGTGCACCCCTACCTATCTATAAAATATCTATGGCAGGTGGCGAGTTTTGCTGAGGAGAGGTTTGCAGGTGACCCTGAGTATCCGAAACGAGGAGCTTGAGACAATCCCGGAATTTCTGATAATCAGCCGGCTGAGGTAAGCCTTTTGCTTACATTTGAGTTATCAGACTTCCTTGATCGGTAAGGCATAATCGGGACAAAGGGTACCTATTTTACTCCCCTTAATCAAACTGTATTGATTAGGGGTTATATGTTATGTTGTCACTGTCTACTGTCCACCGGAGTGTTAGAGATAAGAAAGGGAAGAATAGTGCTGTTCACAGGTATATGTAGTACATCTGCTAGATAAAGTTGTTTAGTGGCAAGAGGGTATAGGCACACAGAGAAGACTGGCCAGTCATTATGGGCATTAAATTAAGTAAGGAAATGAAGGGTAAGAGACACTCAAAAATGCCCAGTGCAAGAGCAGCGCTATATATGAACCGAAGGTGCGGTTCCGCCTATACTGAGCCCCTAGATTAATGGTTAAAGTGGACAGGGATCCACAATGGGTAACTGGGTTACCACCAAAGTCCACAAGGACAAAGAATCATGCAGAGTATACAGCTAGAGAAACAGCTATCTATGTGAGCAGGATGGATCAAGGGTGACAATTAACACTAGATAGAAAGGGACATTTTGATGTTAAGTTGTGGGATGAATTTTGGGTCAGGCACTACAACTAGTAAAGTCAAGAAACAGTCATGAGAGTTAAAACAGAATTCTTTATATGTTGTCAGAGAGGGAAGATGGGATGAGCACTATGGCTGCCCGTCTGATCATAGAAGGTACAGTATGTGAAGTATGGTATTGCAATACATCGGATGCAAAGGATGTCAGAGCAAAATAAGGAAAGCAGAAGTTTAAGCAAGGAAGTATTAAAATGAATCTAATGATAAACAATGTGATCACAATTATTTTTGAATATGTTTTCCAAACATGGTATAATGAAGGTTACATTTAACCCTGTCTTACACAAATTGAGTATCCTTTGATAGTGGAAACAGTGCATTTAAAAAGGGAAATTAAGTAAAATTAAGTAATATGTCCCCCCTTTAACCACTTCGCGCCCGCTCTATAGCCAAAAGATGGCTACATAGCGGACGATATCTGCCGGGAGGGCATCTCTGGTTGTCCTCCTATTTGCTTCCCCTCTACGCGCCGCCGTGGGTGCGCATTGGGGAAGTTCTGTGTTGGCCTTGTCCCTCGGACACAGCCAATCACAGATCGTGCTAAATGGCCAATCACAGCGGCCATTTAGTACTCGATCGGCCTGTCCAATGGGAGGTGATCTGATAGGTAAACATATGAGATCATCTCTCATCGCCGGCTCCCCTCCTCACACAGAGACAGCGTGTGAGGAGGGAGAGTTTCCGTGCTGCAGCTGCAGCGTTAGTGAGAACACACACACAGTAAAACGCACACACACAAACAGAGTAAAGCACACACACAGTGAAACACACACACATGCCCACCTGTCCCCAGTGCCACCTATCAGTGCCATCTGTCCCCTGTGCCACCTATCAGTGCCATCTGTCCCCAGTGCGACCTGTCCCCAGTGCCACCTATCAGTGCCATCTATCCCCAGTGCCACCTGTCACTGCCATGTGTTCCCAGTACCACCTATCAATGCCACCTGTCCCCAGTGCCACCTATCAGTGTCATCTGTCCCCAGTACCACCTGTCCCCAGTGCCACCTGTCCCCAGTGCCACTTGTCCCTAGTACCACTTGTCCCCAGTGCCACCTGTCAGTGTCACGAGTAATCAGTGCCACGTATCAGTGCCACCTGTCAGTGTCACGTGTCAGTGCCACGTATTAGTGCCATCTGTCATCAGTGTCAGGTGTCATCAGTGCCACATATTAGTGCCATCTGTCATCAGCGCCACATATTAGTGCCATCTGTCATCAGTACCACATCAGTGTCACGTGTCATCAGTGCCACATATTAGTTCCATCTGTCATCGGTGTCAAGTGTCATCAGTGCCACGTATTAATGCCATCTGTCATCAGTGTCACATCAGTGTCACGTGCCATCAGTGCCATGTATCAGTGCCATGTCAGTGTCACGTGTCATTGCCCTGGTGCTCCAGGGCCTTCAAAAGTGTAATAGGTAGTCAACAAGCTAGATGTGTAATTTATGCTCCTAGAACATGCCCACCTGTCCCCAGTGCCACCTATCAGTGTCATCTGTCCCCTGTGCCACCTATCAGTGCTATCTGTCCCCAGTGCCACCTGTCAGTTCCATCTGTCCCCAGTGCCACCTGTCAGTGCCATGTGTCCCCAGTGCTACCTATCAATGCCACCTGTCCCCAGTGCCACCTATCAGTGTCATCTGTCCCAGTACCACCTGTCCCCAGTGCCATGTGCTACCTGTCCACAGCACCATGTGCCACCTGTCCCCAGTTCCACGTGCCACCTGTCCCCAGTTCCACTTGTCCCCAATGCCACCTATCAGTGTCACGTGTCATCAGTGCCACGTATCAGTTCCACCTGTCAGTGTCACGTGTCATCAGTGCCACGTATTAGTGCCATCTGTCATCAGTGTCAGGTGTCATCAGTGGCATGTATTAGTGCCATCTGTCATCGGTGCCATGTATTAGTGCCATCTGTCATCAGTGCCACATCAGTGTCACGTGTCATCAGTGCCACATATTGGTTCCATCTGTCATCAGTGTCAAGTGTCATCGGTGCCATGTATTAGTGCCATCTGTCATCAGTGTCACGTGCCATCAGTGCCACTTATCAGTGCCATCTGCCATCAGTGCCATGTCAGTGTCATTGTCCTGGTGCTCCAGGGCCTTCAAAAGTGTAATAGGTAGTCAACAAGTTAGATTTGTAATTTATGCTCCTAGAACATGTCACGGTGCTCCCTGCATGTTGGGTCTCTCTATGTGGCCAGGCTGTGAAAAAGTCCCACACAAGTGTTATCGTAATACTCAGAAGGAATAGCAGAATGTATTTTGGGGAATTATTTGTGGTATACACATGCCATGTGAGAGAAATAACCTATTACAATGACAATTTTGTGGGAAAAAAAATAAAAACAAAAAAATCTTAATTTTGCAAAGAATTGTGGGAAAAAATTACAACACCAAAAACCTCACTATGCCTCTTACTAAATACCTTGGAATATCTACTTTCCAAAAAGGGGTCATTTGGGGGGTATTTGTACTTTGCTGGCTTGTTCGGGTCGCAAGAAATGAGATAGGCCACCAGTACATCAGATGTGATAAATTTTTTATGATTTGCACCACAGCTTGTAGACTCTCTAACTTTCACAAATATCAAATAATATCCACTAATTTGGGTTATTTTTTACCAAAGATATGTAGCAATATAAATTTTGGCCAAAATGCATGAAAAAATAATAATAATTTGCATAATTTTATCACAGAAATAAAGAAAATGCGTTTTTTTTTTCAAAATTTTTGGTCTTTTTTCATTTATATCGCAAAAACCCAGAGGTGATTAAATACCACCAAAATAAAGCTCTATTTTTGGGAAAAAAAGGACAAAAAATGTATTTGGGTACAGTCTTGCATGACTGAGTAATTGTCATTCAAAGTGTGAGAGCACCGAAAGCTGAAAATTGGTCTGGGCAGGAGGGGTGTTTAAATGCTCAGTAGGCAAGTGGTTAAGGACATATTGCAGATTAGTATCTGTGCATATATATTAGTGTGTGATATTGAAATTATCATATGAGTATTCATTTCTAATATGAGTTTAACAATTTTATTAATAAATATAGATACATTGAAACTGGTTTAGACAACCTTTGATTGGAAATGAAATTTCGTAATTTCGAAATTTCGTAATTTTACATTTATTGAGTGGAAAGAAGAAAAAAAAGATTAAAATTAGGTTGTTAATTTGAATACAGCTGTCATAATGTTTAACAAAGCCAAAATGGATGGAAGTCTGATGACTTGATGTGCGGTCCATGATGTGAGAGTAATAATAAATACAATTTAAATATAACAGACCCATCACATCAAGTCCACACACCGTGTTAGGATAGCTGCTGCCTGCAGCCAGTTGTTTTATAGTTTTTGATGGCCGAGTGCTTTCTGGTCCATCATACATATTGTTGGTCCTTTTGTTTTTATGTATTTTTATTTTTGAAATCCAAAGCAGAATGTGTGGATTGTGAAATGATGTGCCCCTTTTCCTTGTAAGTGCAGTGGGTATAAGTAGAAGAATACTTAGGGTTTATGGGCATCTCTGCATGACTGCAGGGTATTGTTATTGTTTATTATAATATTGTCAGGAAAAAGTTGTCTTTTTGAAACATGAAACTGGAGTTCTTACACAAAGAGCATGATAGAAAACAAGCCATTGTTATATTTATGCAAGCTGGACCCAGTAATGAAGGGTTCACCCCGATATATATCAGAGCTGTAGCTTTATGCAAAGTTGCTATTAGACAAAGTTACAGATATTATTTTAGTCAAATATTTAATTTTGAATGGTCCGACATTCTGCACAGCAAATATATAGCTAACTAAATGTTTGTCCAATGAAAGGTTCAAAATATGAATTTGTTTTGTTTGTTTATGTATAAATTTAACAATGAAAAAGGTGTACATTTGAATCCAGCCACCTTATTGCCTCTATTGGAGGAGGCTGGAGACAAAGAAAAGGCACATGTGTTAAATTGATGACGTGGGAATCAGCTGCTGTGAGCCCAGTGGAGGACACACTCCCTGAAGACCCGAGTATTTACTTTTTTGTAGTGTTATTCCCGGTTTTATACTGAGTATGCAGTTTATCACCCAGAAGCTTTTTCCCCAGCTCAAGAAGCAGAGATTCATGTTTTAGCAAAGCCTGTGAGCTATAAAAAGAGTGTATTTATATACATAGTTGAGATATAGAGAGCTTTTGGTTTGGTTTGTTTTTACTTCAGCAGGTAAACCAATCAAGCACACCAAGTTAATTTGATCGGCTGTTTTCAGCCTTCCAGGTACTTGCTGAGGTAGCCATACTAACAGTAAAACTCACACATGGAAGCAGATCAGGCGACTCTAAGGATGCTGCATTTACAGCCCCGGACACTTGCTGGGTCTGTGCAACTCACAGATTCCACCCTAGTTCTGGCCCAGTATAGCTGGGATTAATAATTCAACTTTAAGGACCCCAGAACGAGAAGAACAAGTGGTCCACAGAGGGCAACTTCTTACGAAACAAGAGTTTGGAAAAGGTGATAATTTATGTCTGTCAGACTCTCTTTTCAGTAAATGAGCGTGGGATAGAGCCAGGGTTCTCCACAGTTGTTTTTATAACATACCACTTCTTGTTTTACCTGTTACCAAAAGGTGTTACCAAAAGCTAAACATCCCTTCCAGAGATAACAAAAAGATATATCCAGATGCCCAAGTCAGGATCTTATGAGTATGCATTTTGTGTGTATGGACATGTTTTCTGGATGTCCAGTGGCAAATGCTACTGCAAAGGGCGCAGTAAAAAGTGTTATCAGAAGTAGTTTTTAAGTACAGAGTGCAGAATCTACAGAGAGTAACGGAGGAAATCATTTTTATAGGAGACTCCTTACTAGAAGTTTGGAGGTTTTATTTTTACACCCCCTACTGTCTACAATGTAGCGGACAAAGTAGAGTAAGCAACAAGAAAACTTTTGCCTGAATGTTTTATTATATTTTATCAAGCCCCTAAGTGGATGTTGGACTCTCTTCCTATGGGATTTGGTGTGGGAGTGTGTTACTCGCTTAGATTTTGTCTCAGCAGCTGAAGTCCTCCATTCGGATCTCACAGAGAATGTTGCTGATCTTTTAAGGTTTTTGACAAACTCATTTATGTGTTTTCTCCCCAATTCCAGATCCTAAAAGTTTGGAAGGATCTAAAACTAAAGCCAGGTGACTTGTGGATTGTTAAGAGACATTTATATATAAGGAAATGTTTGGAGACTCAATACAGCATCTATTTCATGTACAGTTTTGCAAAACCTGAAGGAAAAGTCACCTGGATCCACACCAGACACTGCAAAAATGACTAAATGAAAGAAATCTCTGTGTTTGATTTGTTTCCCTCTTGCGATCAAGGGTACTTTTTGATTCAATTACTTTAATTGTAAGGGATATAGATATATATATATATATATATATATATATATATATATATATATATATATATATATATATATATATATATATATATTAAAAGTAGTTTAGCCATGCTGAAGTCATTTTTGTCTTTTGTACCTCTTCCATTTTATGTAGAATTGTCTGTGTTTACATGTGCTGATAAGTCAGCATACCAACAATTAAGCTAGAAGGCCATTCTGGCCACAGGAGTGTACAGCCAGTACTCTGTAAATATGTCTTATCAATCATTTGTTTTTCACAATGAAAAGTCATTTTGTAATGAAAAAAGCTGCTCAGCTATTATTTTCTCCACAATGGAGCTTTTGCCTCTTTGGCAAGGACTACCTCCCCCTAAGTTCTTTATATAATTGTATTCTATTTTATATGTATTGCACAATGCCCTCATTGTGCACACAGCACTAATAATGTTTTCAGTACACGTTTTGCATTCTTTCGAGTCCTGATTAGAATTAGCCTGCCTATGTAACGCCCCTTTGTTACCATAAACATACAATTGTAATATTAATGTGATACCTACGTAATCATGTGTATAAAAACCTTCAAATGCGTCATAATAAAGAAGAACAGTTATTTGTAAAGATGCTGAGCGTATCTTTTGTTTCTGTTCCCTACTACAGTAGTTATTATTAATTTGGAACCACTAATCAATATAAGGATAGGAGTTGCCTATCTATAAAATATCTATGTCAGTTCTAACTGAAGAGGGATGTGGACTGTGCAGGGAAACTAACAGATCGCCTGTTCATACTCTTTATGAACAGAGGATCTATCAGTTCTCCCTTTAGAGAACCGGAAACTGTGTTTACACACACAGGTCTCGGTTCTTCATGTGCCCCGAGTGATCGCGGGAGCCCGGCGGTGCTCGAGACCGCCGGGCACTTGCATCAGCTCCTTGTGCGAGTAGGGGGTGTCTATGGTACCGACATACCATGACGGCGATTCGCCTGCCTGTACCATTCTGCCGCAGTGCAACTGCGGCAGACAGTCGGCAAGCGGTTAATGTTTACCCTAAAGCCCCGTACACATGATCAGACTTTCCGACGGGAAATATTCGATGACAGGCTGTTGGCGGAAAATCCGACCGTGTGTACGCGGACAATTGTTATCGGATTTTCCGCAGACAAATGTTGGATCGCAGGTTTTAAAATTTTCCGTGGACAAACGTCTGTTGTTGGATTTTCCGATCGTGTGTACATAAGTCCATTGGACAAAAGTCCAAAGTACAAACACACATGCTTGGAAAACAAGGAAAAGCCGGAAGCAATGGGTCTTGTAAACTAGCGTTCGTAGCGGAGAATTAACATTTGTGACGTGGCAAATTCTGAAATCTCGAACTGCACCGCACATTCTCTTGTTCTTTAATGGGATAATAATGAAGCTGCTTTGCTGGTAATACTGAGGGAGTAAAAATTTTCAACTTTTTTTTTTTTTTAGTGATATCAATAATAATATTATGCTTTTTTATTTATTTATTTTATTTTTTTGGCCAAGTTACCACAACACCATTATCCCGTAGTTTTTAAGATCAAGGATACAACTATGTTGGTGTCCTTTGTTAATTTTACATTGTATTTTTTTAAATGTAACTGCCTACTCCCAAACTGTCATTTGAAGTAAAACACATAGCCAAGTATTATTCTACACAATTTTTTTATTGTGCAGTAAAAAGAGAAAACAAATAAAATTAGATGTGCTATCTGCCAATAGAACTTAACCAAAAAAAATAATGTCAAAGCAAAAACTCCAAGGCCAATAATAAATAACACATTATCTCCTCTGATTCCGCAGCATGTCTGGTTGATGAACGGCTGTTCAGAAACGAACTGAAAAGCACAAAGTGAAAAGCACAAAATAAAAAACGTGAATCAACACTCACCAAACTTCTACTAACATGAAATTAGCAGAAGGAGCCCAAAGGGTGGCACTAAAGAGCTGAAAAACAATGTAGTATGTCACTATGTTCGTATTTGTTGGCCAACAATTGTATGCCGTGTGTATGCAAGACAAGTTTGGGCCAACGCCTTTCGGGCACAAAAGTCCACGGTTTTGTTGGCCAACAATCTGATCGTGTGTACGCAGCTTAGGCGTCAGAAGTTCTGAATGCACCAGCTGCATTTTTGTCCTAAGGTAAAAGGACATACAGATCATCCATCCAAACATCCTTTAATGTTTACCCTAAGACCCAGTACTCTTATTTTATCTTCAATTGATGGTACTAAACTATAAATTGTAATTTTGATGTTGCCTCATTGGCAAAATGTTGCAGCCACTCTACGGTGCATCTGAAACGTATTCACAGAGCTTTTTCGAAATGTTCTCATGTTACAGCCTTACTCCAAAATGCATTCATTTCATTATTTTCCTAAAAATTCTACAAACATTACCCCATAATGACACCATGAATGTAGTTTGTTTGAAATCTTTGCAAATTTATAAAAAAAAAAAAAAAATCACATGCACTGTAGATAAGTATTCACAGCCTTTGCCATGACACTTAAAATTAAAATTGAGTTAATTTACATTGATCATCCTTGAGATGATTTTACAACCTGATTGGAGTCCCTCTGTGGTAAAAAATTCAGTTGATCCGACTTGATTTGGAAACCCACACATCTGTCTGTATAAGGTTCCACAGTTAATAGTGAATGTCAGAGCACAAACCAAGCCATGAAGTCCAAGGAATTGTCTGGAGACCTCAGAGACAGGATTGTATTGAGGCACAGATCTAGGGAAGGGTACAGACAAATTTCTGCAGCATTGAAGGTCCCAATGAGCACAGTGGCTTCCATCATCCGTAAATGGACGAGGCTTGGAACCATCAGGGCTCTTCCTAGAGCGGGCCGCCTTGGCAAACTGAGCGATTGGGGGAGAAGAGCCTTCGCCGGGGAGGTGAATGAATGAATGAATGAATGAATTACTTGTATAGCGCACAATGCGAACTGAATCGCCTCTAGGTGACCAAGAACTCGATGGTCACTCTCACAGAACTCCAGCGTTTCTCTGCGGAGAGAGGGGAACCTTCCAGAAGAACCACCATCTGCAGCACTCCACCAATCAGGCCTGTATGGTAGAGTGACCAGACGGAAGCCACTCGGTAAAAGGCACATAACAACCCTCCTGGAGTTTGCCCAAAGGCACCTGAAGGACTCTCAGACCAGGTGAAACAAAATTCTCTGGTCCAATGAAACAAAGATTGAACTCTTTGGCCTGAATGGAAAACGTCATGTCTGGAGGAAACCAGGCACTGCTCATCACCTGGCCAATACCATCTCTACAGTGAAGCATGCATTGGCGGCAGGTGGTAATTTTTTTGGGGGGGCAAACAGTGCACCCACAGACACCCCCTCGGTCCAGTCTGTTGGGTCCGGAGCACCTACCCCATCTATGGCAAGCAGCGCTTCACCCAGGTGACGACAGGCATCACTGGCAGCTTTCCCTGCTCTTCGCAGGCATCACGGCAGCTTCCCCTGCTCTCCACAGCATTAAGGCAGCTTCCCCCATTCTCCACGAGCATCACAGTGGCTTATGTTTCCTCCCTCCTCCTTGGGGCCTTCTCCTTTCGGCCAATAGGAAAACGGGTCTCAGACCAGCTTCCTGATTGGCCAGGAGGGGCATCAGTGTTTCAATAGCGAATTTTCATATCAATGCTCTGCTCCCCGAGCCCACCTATTTTGAAGCCTATTAGAGGCTCTAATCAGGTACTTCAAAAAAGACCTCCCCACCCCCATTGCAATTCTTGTGTATGACGTCCTGCATGGGGGCTGGACCCATGGATAGGGGGTTGGTGCCCAGGCACCCCTAATGGACAGGTCGCCCCTGGAAGCATGGTGGTGGCAGCATCATGCTGTGGGGATATTTTTCTGTGGCAGACATTGGGAGACTAGTCAGAATTGAGGGAAAAATGAATGCATCAATGTACAGGGATATCGTTGATGAAAACCTGATCCAGAGCGCTCTGGACCTCAGACTGGGGCGAAGGTTTATCTTCCAACAGGATAATTATCCTAAGCACCCAAAATAACAAAGGTGTGGCTACAGGACAATGCTGTGAATGTTCTTGAGTGGCCCAGCCAGAGCCCAGATTTGAACCCGATTGAACATCTCTGGAGAGATCTGAAAATGGCGGTGCACCGACGCTCCTCATCCAACTTGATAGAGCTAGAGAGGTTCTGAAAAGAAGAATGTGAGAAACTGCCCATAAATAGTTGTGCCAAGCTTGTAGCATTATACTCAAAAAGACTTGAGGTTGTAATTGGTGCCAAAGGTGCTTTAACAAAGTATTGAGCAAAGGATGTGAATACTTACGTACACGTGATTTTTTTCATTTTTTATTTTTAATACATTTGCAAAGATTTCAAACAAACTTCATTATGGGGGATTGTTTGTAGAATTTTTAGGAAAATTTGGAATAAGGTTGTAACATAACAAAATGTGGAAAAAGTGAAGCGCTGTGAATACTTTTCAGATGCACTGTATCTGCTACCTGCAGTCTATATATTTTAAAAAAAGACATACAATACGTATAGTCCTCTAGCAAAGCCAGCACCAACTTGCAAACAGCAGTTTTCCAGTTCCTAAGCTTTAAAATCCCATCTCATCCATCAGTACAGCGATCTCCAAACTACAGCTTGTGGGCCAAATGCTGCCCTGTGCTTGCCTTTATCAGGCCCATGGGGCACTATTTCTCCCACTGACACCAACAATGGGGCACTCTTCCTTCCACTGACACCAACAATGGGGCACTCTTCCGCTCACTGACACCAACCATGGGGCACTCTTCCACCAACTGACGCCAAACATGGGGCACTCTTCCACTAACTGACGCCAACCATGGGGCACTCTTCCACCCTCTGACGCCAACCATGGGGCACTCTTCCACCCTCTGACGCCAACCATGGGGCACTCTTCCTCACACTTACACCAATGCTGGTATGGTATGATTGGTTACTCCCAGTAGACTGTGGTTAGTAAACTGGCCCTTTCTTTAGAATGATTGGAGATCCTTGGCTCAGTGCATTGTGCTTTTGCCATCTACCTGACAGAAAGATGTCACCCCCTCTACTACTGAGGAAGAATATTCCAAACACATTGGGTGTGTCCCAGCTCGGAGACTGGTGCAGACAAGTCAAGCATTATGAGACTGTCTCAATAACTCCTTGATTAGGGACCATTGGTGTTGTCCAGTACACACTGGGGTTTAACTAAAGCTTGCGAGAGCAAAATCAGGCTCACTTCTGCATAGAAACTAATCAGCTTCCAGGTTTTTTTGCCAAAGCTCAATTGAACAAGCTGAGGTTAGAAGCCGATTGGTTACTATGCAAAAATGGAGTCTAATTTTTCACTCTCCAGCTTTAGTAAATAAACCCACTGTGTATATGTATGATGTGTATATATATATATATATATATATATATATATATATATATATATATATATATATATATTTACTTTTGGTAATAAAGATTGATGATTTTATAATGTGGTTTACACACTATTGCCTTGAAAGTCCCATGAACATTTGATGTGGGTACCTGACAGAAAGGAGCGCATTGCAGGTGAAGTGTGCAGAATTTTATATATGTCGGGCCCACTATCTGTCTTTTTTGCCAGTGGCGACCAATCAGATTTAAGTAGTAGAGCAAAACATATCATTGCTGCCAGGGGCGTAACTAGAAATCACAGGGCCCCATAGTAAAATGTTGTATGCCCCCCCCCCCGCAAACAGCCCCCCACACACAAAAAAATGGCAGGGCTTAAATTAAATAGTGGGCATGGTATAAAAGGGCATGGCTCAAAGGGAGTGTGGTTAGAGTCTGAGATGAATGAGGGATGGAGCAAGGAAGGAAAGAAAGAAAGATAGGTAGGGAAGGAGAGAGAAGGAAAGAGAGGGATGGAGGGACAACAGGCCCAGATCCTACACCACAATAGCAATATATGTATTCCAGAAAGTTTAACAATCAACAGATAAAGATACTCCAAACACCTGGTGTTAGCACTTCAATCATCATGACACCATGGTTGTTATGATGTCAGCATGATTAAAGCGCATTATTTCTATTATTACATTGTAATGTAAAATAAAATAGTTCAACTTACCATAATGCAGAATCAGTGGGAGCCCCGAGTGTGTCACTTGCCATGTCACCTGCCACCAGATGCCATCAGGTGTCCCCAGCAGAATCCATCCTTACATCAGGTGCCCCCAGTAGAGTCCCTCCTTACATCAGGTGCCCCCAGTAGAGTCCTGCCTTACATCAGGCATTCCCAGTAGAGTCCCTCCTTACATCAGGTGCCCCCAGTAGAGTCCCTCCTTACATCAGGTGCCCCCAGTAGAGTCCCTTCTTACATAAGGCATTCCCACTATAGTCCCTCCTTACATCAGGTACCCCCAGTAGAGTCCCTCTTTATATCAGGTGGCCCCAGTAGAGACCCTCCTTACATCAGGTGCCCCCAGTAGAGACCCTCCTTACATCAGGTGCTCCCAGTAGAGTCCCTCCTTACATCAGGCATTCCCAGTAGAGTCACTCCTTACATCAGCTGTCCCCAGTTGCCAGTGGCATCACGCAGTGGCAGCCCGGAGAGTTACTTGCTCAGACTGTCACTGACTGTCCAGGCGGCACGATGTGATAGGAGGCAGCCAGTGAGAGAGACAGCTGAGTCTCAGTCAGACAGGGATAGCGCTGTGCCAGGACCCAGGACTCTCCATCGGGCCTCGGCGCCGCTCAGGACTCACTGTGCTTATCTCTGCACATTTTACAGAACCAGGAGGTGGAGCCTGGGTGGCAAGAAAGCAGCCAATAGAAATGGAGCTTCATTTCTATTGCAGCCACTTTCATTGCCTCCCGAGCTCCACCTCTTGGTTCTTCCTTAACTGGTCTTCTGTAAAATGCAGACGGAGACAGAAATGACCAGTGCCGCGGACCTCTACAGGTGGCAAGGAAAAAAAAAGTTGGCAAGTACAGTATGCATTCCTCATCCTCCCTGGACCCCACTCAGCTGTGGGCCCCATAGCGCCCACGTGGGTCGCTATGGTGGTAGTTCTGCCACTGATTGCTGCAGGCTGCTACAATATTGAGGAAGAGGGTATCCGTAGAGCAATGATGTGTTGTCTTCCAAGGCAGCAAATATTAACCCAGCACACAGGGTATCAGAAAAGCATAGAAACACACATAAAAAGAAATCCTATTTAAATGTAGGTCCCAATTTAAGCTGGAGAGCAGATACTGCTATTCACAGGACAATGCAGGGTTCAATCTCCACATAATGTGCCTGTATTTTACAAGCCGTTTTGTGTCTGTGGTGTGCTTTTGAGAATCCCCATTGCAGGGGGCACACTTGCAACTGGGGCTCTTTCTCCAAGTGGGGGGATTTCTATAAGTGGAAGCACTTCTGACTCTGCACTTCAGCGAATGCACAAAGCGAAGGTACACAAGAAAATACTTTAAAAAACACCACAAAGACACCAGGTGACCTCGTTTTACCCTTTAGCTCTTTCTCCTTATAACATGCACTCTCTACCACTCCTTCTGACAGCGCTGTCCTCTATACTAAAATTATCTCAACTCCAACCCTCTTCTCCCCCCCACAGCATATATATATCACCCTCACTTCTGTCCTCTCCTTATTACTGCACCCACCAACTCCTGCTAATTCTAAATCCACACACACTAAAAATCTCCAAGCCCCTGGGGCATGTCCCTTCATATAAATCTCACTCCCATATTACCTCCCTCACCCTCCTGCTTCTCCTAACCTCTGGAGATATATCCCCAAACCCCAGGCCTCCATCATTAAACTTTACCCATCACCCTACACCCTCTGGCAGCAGCCGCAATCAACACAATTTAGTTCCCATTTCTATTCTTCCCAAGACCAGACTCCCTTTCTCTTGTGCCCTTTGGAACTCCCGCTCTGTCTGCAACAAACTCACCTCTCTCCATGATATCTTTATCGCCAACTCATTTAACCTACTCGCCATCACCGAAACCTGGCTCCACAAATCCGACACTGCGTCTTCTGCTGCCTTATCCCATGGTGGTCTTCTTTGGACTCACTCCCCCAGATCCAATGGACGTAAGGGAGGAGGTGTTGGAATCCTTATAGCTCCAAATAGCACCTTTCAGGTACTTCAGCCACCTCCCTCTCTGTCACTCTCCTCTTTCGAAGCACACTGCATTCGTCTCTTCACTCCAATTTCTCTAAGAATAGCCGTGATCTACAGGCCCCCTGGACCAGTATCAACATTTCTTGATGACTTCTCTGCCTGGTTACCCTACTTTCTTTCTTCTGAAATCCCCACAATCATTCTCAGGGACTTCAACATCCCTATTAATACTAACACTTCTGCCCCTTCCAAACTTATAAGCCTAACCTCCTCCTTTAACCTGAAGCAGTGGATACATGATCCTACTCACTCCGAAGGCAATATCCTTGACCTCGTTTTCTCTCACCTTTGCACCCCATGCAACCTCTCTAACTATCCATTCCCTCTCTCTGATCACCACCTTATTAGTTTCACTCTCTCCCTCTCCTTCACCTCCTCTCCCTCCAACCGCATTAAAGTTCCCCGCAGAAACCTACGTCATCTCAACCCTTCACTTCTCTACTGTCAACAACCTCTACGACAAAATCTCACCCCTATCCTGCACCAACCTAGCCACTTCTGTCTACAACGCTTCACTTCTAGCCTCTCTGGACTCACTGGCCCCCCTCACTACACACAAAATCAAGCCCCGACCCCTTCAACCTTGGCAAACAGATGTCACTAGAAGTCTGAAAAAACATAGTCGTGCTCATGAGCGCCTGTGGTGCAAGACCAAGTCTCAGAGAGATTTCAACCAATATAAATCTGCCCTCCAAAAATACAATTCCAGCCTCCTCTCTGCCAAGCAGAACTATTTTATCACTTTCATCAGCAACCTATCATCCCGTCCCCGTCAACTTTTCTCTACTTTCAACTCTCTACTTCGTCCTCCACCGCCTCCACCCACCAACTCACTCACTGCCCAGGAGATTGCCAATCACTTCAAACAGAAGATTTATTCAATTTGCGCGGAGATCTCTACTGTTCTGATACCCTCCACGCTTTACACATCATGCATTTCAACCCCACCACTATAGACGAAGTTGCTAAACTACTTGGTAATGTCCACCTTACCACCTGTCCTCTGGATCCTGTTCCCTCACAAATGCTACGTTCACCCTCTGGCTCTATGCTACACTCTATAATGCCGCGTACACACGACCAGACTTATGTCCGACAGACTTTCGAAGGAGTTCTGCCGGAGTTCTGCCGGAGTTCTGACAGAGTTCTGACAGAGTTCTGACGGACTTTCCGAATGAGCGGACTTGGCCACACACAATCACACCAAACTCCGACGGAATCTAACGTGATGACGTACGACTGGACTCGAATAAGGAAGTTCATAGCCAGTAGCCAATAGCTGCCCTAGCGTCGGTTTTAGTCCGTCGGAATAGCATACACACGAGCAAATTTTTCGGTAGGAACTGGGTCCGGCAGAGTTCTGGCGGAAAAATTTGAAGCATGTTCCATTTCTAAAGTCTGTCAGACTTTTGCGAATCAAAAGTCCGTTGCAGCCCACACACGATCGAATAGTCTGCCGGAATCATTCCGTCAGACTTTGGATGTTGAAAAGTCCGCTCGTGTGTACGGGGCTTAACTCACATCTTCAATCTCTCCCTCTCTTCTGGCATCTTCCCCAACTCTCTAAAACACGCACTTGTCAAACCCATACTTAAAAAACCCTCACTGGACCCATTCAATCCTAACAACCTACGCCCCATCTCCTTGCTCCCCTTCTTATCCAAATTCCTCGAACGTCTGGTCTACAACCGACTGAGTGTCCACCTCGCTGATAATAGCCTTCTTGATCCCCTTCAGTCTGGATTTCATCCTCAACACTCCACAGAAACTGCCAAAACCAATCGACATTATTCTGTACTCCTCCTCCTGGACCTCTCTGCTGCCTTTGATACGGTTGATCACCCCCTCCTCCTCAAAAAACTCCACACCCTTGGTCTCCATGACTGAACTCTACGATGGTTCTCTTCCTACTTATCCAACCGCACATTTAGTGTTTCTTACAACTCTACTTCCTCCTCTCCTCTTCCTTTCTCTATTGGGGTCCCCCAAGGTTCTGTTCTTGGACCACTCCTATTTTCAATCTATACCTCCTCCCTGGGTCAACTGATAGCCTCCCATGGCTTCCAATACCACCTCTATGCTGACGACACCCAAATCTATTTCTCTACCCCTCAGCTCACTCCCTCTGTCTCCTCACGTATCACTAATTTTACTATCAGATATATCAGTCTGGATGTCAGACCACTTCCTCAAACTCAATCTATCCAAAACTGAACTTATAATTTTTCGCCCCCATATGCCCCTTCCCCTTATCTCACTGTCAAAATCGATGGCACAATCATAAGCCCATCCCCTCACGCCAAGGTTCTAGGTGTAGTCGTGGACTCTGAACTCTCCTTCAAGCAACACATCCAATCACTGTCCAAATCCTGGCGCCTCAACCTCTGCAACATCTCAAAAATACGCCCCTTTCTAACCAATGACACAACAAAGCTCTTAATTCACTCGCTGGTCATCTCCCGCCTCGACTACTGCAACTCCCTTCTCATTGGCTTACCTCTACATAGTCTATCACCTCTTCAATCCATCATGAATGCCGCTGCCAGACTCATCCACCTTACCAATCGCTCTGTGTCTGCCACTTCTCTCTGTCAATCCCTCCACTGGCTTCCGCTCAGCCAAAGAATTAAATTCAAAATACTAACAACTATGTACAAAGCCATCCACAACTCTGCCCCCAGCTACATCACTAGCTTAGTCTCTAAATACCAACCTACTCGTTCTCTTGGTTCCTCTCGAGACCTCCTGCTCTCTAGCTCCCTCATCACCTCCTCCCATACTCGCCTCCAGGACTTTTCCAAAGCCTCTCCAATCCTATGGAATGCCCTACCCCAATCTGTCTGCCTATCTCCTACTTTATTAGCTTTTAGACGATCCCTGAAAACACTTCTCTTCAGAGAAGCCTACCCCACCCACACCTAACTATATTTTCATTTTCTCCATCAGTTCATCCCCCACAGTTATTACCTTTTGTTTCAACTTGACCCTCCCTTCTAGATTGTAAGCTCTAACAAGCAGGGCTCTCTTATCCCTCCTGTATTGATTTGTATTGTAAGTGTACTGTCTGCCCTCATATTGTAAAGCGCTGCGCAAACTGTTGGCGCTATATAAATCCTGAATAATAATAATAATAATATTGGATGCAAAGAACACATTTCGTGATTGGAGAACTTAAAGTGATATTAAATTCTTGTTTTGTTTTTTTGTTTTTTGTTCAAAAATAAGAAACATGTTATACTTAACTCCTCTGTGAAGTGGTTTTGCACAGAGTAGCCCGATTCTCCTCTTCTCGGGTCTCTTGGTGGCCCCTTCCTCCTGCTGAGTGCCCCAAACCAAGCTGCTGCTCTTTGTGTCCATTCAGATAAGGAGCCGTGGCTCTGCCCCGACTCCTCTCTTTCCTCATTGACTAACTGACTTTGATTAACAGAAGCAGGAGCCAATGCACCTGCTGCTGTCTCAGCCCATGAGGAAGGAAAGTCCTGGACTTAGCTGTCCAGGACAATCCCTTCTTTTGGGCTGAGACAGGAGCGGCTCTTGTGCAACATCACTGGATTGAGATGGGGCTCAGGTAAGTATTGGGGAGGGGGGGGGGCTTGAATGCATAAAGATAGAAAAACCTTCTGCCTTCGTCCCTCGCACTACATAGTTGTTGATAGATATAAAGGAGATTGTACAATCAGATTGTAATGTGTGTGTGATGCTTTACAGTGTCACCAGCACATTGAATGTTGCAAAAGATTTATTTATTTTTGAGAAATAGGAGCAACATTTCGTAGCATCACATCGATCCATTCATTAGGCAAACAATGGAAATATGCCTGACGAACGGGCCTAGTATAAAACATTGCACCTAGTAATGACTATTAAATCGTTTTCTTTCAGAACATCCAATGCGCTGGCGACACCCTAACATGGAAGATTAAAGCGGCGTTCCATGTGAAAAAATAAATATAAAAGTCAGCAGCTACAAATACTGCAACTGATGACTTTTAAAATAAGGACACTTAACTGTCCAGGGCGCCTGCGATGTCCTTGCCCGAAGCCAACAGGTCCCTCGGCTCTGGGTGGAGGCTCCGCCATCTTTCGTAAAGAGATCAGGAAGTGAAGCCTTGCGGCTTCACAGTCTGGTTCCCTACTGCGCATGCATGAGTCGCACTGCGCATTCTGCTGTCTTCTGGGACCTGTGACTCTCCCAGAAGACAGCGGGGGGGAAGGAGGAGGGGCCGGACATGGTGTATATCGCCGCGGAACTTTCGCCGGAAGTAGAAGCAAATACCTGGATTAGGCAGGTATCTGCTCCCCCCTCCACCCTGAAAGGTGCCAGATGTGACACTGGAGGGGGGGGGGGGTGGACCGGATCAGTGGAAGCTCCATTTATGGGTGGAACTCCACTTTAACATGGTGGCACCATGCTCTCATGTTTTAAAGGCTTGTGAACCATTTGGAGTGCACCATATTCTTCTCTACATGTTGGAGGAAAACTTGGTCACATGAGAGCCGGTTAACGGCTCTCTTTTTCTCTCATAATGCTGCCAGCACGGGGAAAGAAAAGCCAATAACTGGCTTGTGTTTACTTCTGTAATCGGCTGTCATTTGACAAAGGTGATCATGTGGTAAAGGGCTGCTGTGATTGGCCCTTTAAATGGATCTATAATTAGCTGAGTCTGAAGGACTCAGCGACCACAGAATGCGCACAATCATGAAAGGACATCCATGGATGCCCTCCCGGCAAATTAATCCCACGCTGTTGCCATCTTTTAACTATAGCGTGGGCGGGAAGGGGTTAAAGAGGCATTTATCCAATAAATATAAGATTTAATATAAAAATTTCCAATTTGCTTCACTATATCAGTATGTCAGTTTTTTTTTTTAAAAACATCTTTCTATACCAGGGTTTCTCAAGAGGTCTCCCAGGGGTTGTGCCACAATCTGAAAGGCAAATCACACCCCCCTCTGCCGACACATGCAAAGCAAGGCAAGGAAGTGGCTGTGATAGTGCTAGCGGTAGTGCACCCCTCCTCCCCATTCCAGGTGCTTGTATGTGACATCACTTAGGATGGACAGGAAGGGAGAAGGAGCCGTGGGGAACATTGCACCACCAGAGCATAACAGCCACTTCCCTGCGTTGCTCTGCATATACATTGAACCAGTAATGTAATGTGCGCTGCTGTATTCCCCATAACGTGCCCTGCCCCCATGTAGTGTACCCTGCTCCCTCTATGTAGTGTGCCCTACTCCCTCCATGTAGTGTGCCCTGCTGCCCCCCTGTACACTTTATCTCAAGTTGGATTCTGAATTGAGCATCTGTGCAGAAAAAAGGAAGCACAAATTTCACATTAAATAGGTACATTTTATTACGGATTCTAATATTTAATTTATTTCTAATAATAGCTTTCGTTCCTCGAGATCTCAAACTTTTTGCCAAGCATTCCTCAAAAGTAAAAAGGTTGAGAAATCCTGGTCTATATCAATATACAGTATGTACTACATACCCAGTCCCTATGTTGTCATGGAACACAGTGTTACTCAAGGCTTGTGACACATGAAATGTCACTCAGCTGAATTAGATCTATCGCTTCTTTACAAAAGAAAACGAATAACCCACAACGTAAGTGAAGAATATACAGATAATTTGAATGAATTCTATGGTCACAGCATACACTTTCAAATTTATAAACACCAGCATTGTAATGGTAATGGTAACAAAAGTTATATTTCACAATCCAATATAAGATTACATGAAAAATCTAATTTCATGTTGTGAGCCCCACCGGTCTGCTGATATCTCTTCCCACAACTTCCTAGATTCCCTGCATGCTTTTCAGCTTCTCCCTGCTGTTTACTTTTCATTTGTAAGGACTACATATCCCATGGTACCTTGCTTCCAGCAAGCAGTGCTTCCTGTACTGACTCCGCCTCCTGAAGCTCTTCCTCTCAGCACCTCTGTAGATCAGAAGGCAGGCTCTGTGAAATGTGTGACACATCAGTGCTACTCATAGGACTACATGCCACAGAATGCAAGGAAGAAAATGTGTGGGGATCTTCACAAAGTAAGGTTACAAACTTCCAAATTGTTCAGAGTAATAGGAGTAGGCTAGAAATAATTGAAATATGATGTGTAAATTAATATAGGATTTTATATTTTGACTCTAGATACACTTAAAACTACACCAGGCATTTCAAGCCCATGTATGCCAAATAGGCGCTGTTATGTACTGTTAATTTGAAAACCTGCAATAAAAATAATTTAAAAAAAATAATAATTTAAATTACACCAGGCATAAGAGAAATATGATAGCTGACCTCAGTAAATGCTGCCCCCTCTCTCCTGCCATGTGCCCCCACAGCAAGCCACTTGCTATGGAGGCACCAGAGCTGAGCCTCTGCTTTGTGCCGATTCAGACACGGGAGCCATGGTTTAGCCTCATCCCCTCTCTCTCATTAGCTCGCTGACTTTGATTGACAGCATTAGGAGCCAATAGTGCCCACTGTGTGTCTCAGCCAATTAGGAGAGAGAGTCCTGGAGAGCCGAGTCTCTCCTGCAATATCGCTGGATCGAGATGGACTCAGGTAAGTATTAGGGGGGCTGAGGGGGGCTGCTTCACACAGAAGTTTTTGTTAACCTGCTGCCTTTAGAACCACTTGAACAGCTTCTATAGCTCTTAACCACTGACCCAAGAATTCCTTATTTCTATACCCCTTTCACACTGCGTTTTCAGACGTTACAGCGCTAGAAATAGCGCCTGTAGCAAAGTGTTTTCACAAAAAATCACCACTTAAACAGCGGTAAAGCTCCGCTAAAATGATGGTGCTTTACCACTATTGCCCCTGTGTGAAAGGGGTTTAACAGCCAGGCAACTAGCATTTAAAAAATAACGTACGTATATATTTCTCCTTCCTCTCCATAGGGAGGCCATGTAGCCATGATGGTCTACTGACATTTACTGCAGACAGAAAGTGAAATCCTAGTGGGTGGGTGCAATCTAGGGTTGCCACCTTTTCTTCAAGCCAAATCCGAACACTTTTGTAGCACAGGGCAATTTTTTATTTTATTTTTTGCTGTAAACACAATATGATTATAAAAGACCTGGGATACATTTGGGTGCCCCAAGTAGAATAGTAATGTATCGCACAGAGCGCGCCTTGGCACACAGTGGGTGTGGCCAATTTTCTCTTGCTGACATTATCACCCCACCCGCGTAATTTTCACTGATATCTCCTGCTCGGTAAGGGGATAATTGCTTTTTGTACAAAATTTGCCTGGCCATTTGAATTTAGATGGTTCCAGACTTTGCTCCTGGGAGACTCTCGGGCTCGGTTCACACAGGGGCAACCCGATTTACAGCGCGACTTTGCAAGGCGATTTGGAGGCGACTTCAGCATGACTTTAAGTAACTGACAACGTGACTTAAATTGGCTTCCAGGACAGGCGACTTTGGCTGTGGCCAATCAGAGAATAATTGGCTCTCTGGGAGGGAGGGGTTTGCCTGGGTAAACAATTTTTTTCCCCTGTAAAGTCGCTTCAATATAGATGGAGATCCAACTTGGAGGTGACTTCCATTGAATTCTATGGGTACAAGTCGTCTAGACGTCACCTTGAAGTAGTAAAGGAACCTTTTCTGAAGTCGGAGCGACTTCAGTAGTGTGCATTTAGACAGTTCTCATTCACTTCAATGGATTTTCTTATGTCCAGCGATTTGGGGCAACTTTTTAACAAAGATTTTTATTTATGTTTCAAACAAAGAGAAACAGAAAACAGACATGCATCAGCAGGGTACATACATATTTTGAGTAGACAGATAATCAAATTGTATCACATAGAAAGCACAGACAGTTCTTAACAGTGTGTAGAGTCACTAATCATTGCAGCATAGAATGCAAAACCTCCCCAAGACCTCCCCCCACTACACAAAAAACCACAGAAATTACAAGAAAGGGAAACCCCCCACCCCCCACTCCCCCTAGCCTAAGCAATGGTCAAATGCTTCGCCTCAACCCATGCCGCCCAAATCTTTCCAAATTTCCCAGGGCAGTTCCTGCCCAGATATGTGAGTTTGTAGAGCGGCAAAGCCGCGTTCACCAGGGACTGCCACAGTTGTTTAGTAGGAGGGAGAGGTTGATTCCATTGCAGTAATATTGCTTTCCTCGCATAGAGTGTAGTGTAAAAAATAAACAGTTTCTTCCCCCAGGAGATATCCAAGAAATCACAGATACCCAGCAGGAGAGGTAGCGGGCTAAGTGGAATCGTAAGCTCCCCCACAGCATTAATGTCGGCCAGGACCCCCCTCCAAAATCCCACTACCCCAGGGCAGGACCACACCATGTGAAAAAAGTCAGCATCATCTTCGTTGCATCTAGGGCAGGTAGTCAATCGGTCAGGGTAAATCCTTGCCAGGCGTGCCGGTGAAAAATATACCCGGTGGAGGAACTTCAATTGTATAAACCTATCCCTTGCAGAAATCGCCAGGGTCAGGTATTGCTGTAAACCCTCCTCCCAGTCCTCCTCAGTAAGCTCCGGAATGTCACCGTGCCAGAGCTCAAACAAATGGGAGATCCTAGTCTCGTCCAATACGGTCAGCGCGGCATACATCGTGGACAGTGTGCGCGTCCCTCCCCCCGCAGGACCAAGCGCCTCCTCCACCGCCGACACCCCCAGAGTCACTCTAGATGGGAATTGAGATCGGAAGGCGTGTCGCAACTGCAGAAATCTGAAAAACATATGGTTCGGGAGGTCCCTGGCCTGTTTAATAGCATCGAAGGAGAGTAGCTGCCCCTGAGACACTATGTCCCCTAGTGTTGTAACTCCATGCCTGGCCCAAACAATCGGATCAGGGATGGATTGAAAATGGGGCAAGCGGGGGTTCCCCCAGAGGGGAGTCCCCGGGGCCCACACCCCTGCGCCCACCAACCTTTTGTTCACCAGTTCCCATATTTTAAGAGTCGTGCGCATCGGAAGAGTTATCCCAGGGTTAGATCGGGGTCCCCTATAGATCAGGTTCCTGAGTTCCGCATAAGAGCCCAACAACGCCGCCTCCAACGAGGATGCAGGGTTGACTGGGCCCTCGGAGAGCCACCACCTGACAGTCACTAGGACTGCCGCCCAGTAATATTTCAGAAAACAGGGCAGTGCCAGACCGCCACGCACAAGGGGCCGTTGTAGGGTTGTTTTAGCTATTCTAGGGGGCCTACCATTCCAAACGAAGGACGAGACAATGCCATCTAGTTTCTTAAAGAATCTAAGTGGGATGTGGACTGGGGTCTGACGGAAGAGATAGGTAAACCGAGGAAGAACCGACATTTTAATTAAATTGACCCGTCCCACTGGCGAAAGCGGCAAGGACCTCCACCCAATACACCTCTGGGTCAACTGGGTGACCACCGGACTCAGGTTAAGGGTAATAAATAGTTTCAAGTCTCTGTGTATTTCCACTCCCAGATATTTAAATTGAGAAACCCTCTGCAGTTGCCCATCCACCCGGGAACCACCCGCACCATTATGTAGTGGGAATAAAATTGATTTCGCCCAGTTTATGCGTATACCCGAGAACTGTCCAAACCGGTCGATATGCGACAATGCCGCCTGTAGGGAGGCTCCGTCGTCCTTGAGATACAACAAGGTATCATCAGCGTATAACGAAACTTTTTCCTGCAAAGGACCCCGGACAATACCCCGAACCTCAGGAGAGGAGCGGAGGAGAGCCGCCATAGGTTCAATTGCCAGTGCAAAAAGCCCCGGGGACAGGGGGCACCCCTGCCTGGTTCCCCTGTGGAGGGGAAAGAGCGGGGAGAGGACCGCACCCGTACGCACTCTGGCCGTGGGAGCTCTGTACACCGCCCTGACCCACGAGATAAAGGCTGGACCGAATCCAAATCTACGGAGGACTGCCCACAAATAGTCCCACTCCACGGAGTCAAAGGCCTTCTCCGCGTCCAGGGAGGCCACAACCTCCTCCCCGCCTTCCGCATCCCCCGAGGCCAAGACAGTAAAAAGCCTGCGAATATTAATATCTGTCCCCTTCCCTGGCATAAAGCCAGACTGATCCTCATGGATCAAAGTAAGTATAACCTCATTCAGTCGCCTGGCAAGGATTTTGGTCAGCACTTTCGCGTCCGAGTTGAGCAGGGAGATGGGTCGGTATGACGAGCACAGCTGGGGGTCCTTCCCAGGTTTAGGGATCACCACTATGATGGCTTGTGCCATAGATGGAGGAAGATCTCCCTCCCGGAGGGACGCGGTAAGCATATCATGCATTCTAACTGACACCTCCTCCAGGTAGTGCTTATAAAATTCCGGGGGTATCCCATCCTCCCCAGGGGTCTTCCCCGGCTGCATGGACCCCAGTGCAAGTCGGACCTCCGCCAGAGTGATCGGGGAGTCCAGGCCATCCCTGGCCTCAGAAGTAAGGGCAGGGAGTGTCACCCCCTCTAAAAAAGCACTTAACTCCTGCGCTGAGTACTGCACCCTAGATGAGTAAAGGGTGGAGTAAAACTCTGCAAAGCAAGCGTTAATGGCAAGGGGATCCGTCACCAGTGTCCCAGCACTATTCTGTATTCGAGGGATGGTGGAGATTGGGGCCTGCTCCCTAGAGATCCAGGCCAACAACCTCCCCGTCTTTTCGCCCTGTTCAAAAATTCTCTGCGTCTGAGCCAGTTGACGTTTGCTTGTCTTAGCCACCCTAAGCAGCACCACCTCTCGGTATGCTACTTTCATATCCTGAGCCGTGAGCGGGTTACCCATGAGGGTAAATCGGGTCTCCAGTTCTTGGGCCCTGGCTTCTGCCTCCTCCACCGTGATCCTATCATTCCTACGCTCCCGACCAATGGAAGAGAGGTAACACCCCCTCATATAGGCCTTGAAGGCATCCCAGACCATCCCCCCAGAAGCCGTGCCAACGTTTGAGGCCCAAAATCCCCGGATTTCACCGCCCATCTCAAAGGCAATAGTGGGGTGTTCAATCCAGTACCTAGACAAGCGCCATAGTCTATCCCTCTGAGGGGTAGAGGTCTGCAATGTACACAACAGTGGGGAGTGGTCAGAGATGCCCCGAGGAAGTAACTCTATTCCAAGGACCCTGGGAAGCATGGGGGCACCAGCGTAAACAAGGTCAATACGGGAGAGTGTGTTGTGGGAGGAGGAGTGGCACGTAAACCGGCGATCTGATGGGTGTTTCCACCTCCAGACATCCTCCAGCCCAAACACCTGTGCCCAGCGAGAAACTGGAGAGTCTGTGGCCCGGTCAGGCGTCAACCTATCCAGGGAAGGATTAGGAGGAATATTAAAGTCCCCTGCTATAACCACATTGTCAGTATGAAATTGGGCTATCAGGGCAGTCAATTTATGTAGTAAAGACAGATCCGCAGGAGGAGGCATATAAAGACCCACCAGCACCATCTCTATCATGTCTATTGTGGCGTGCACCAGCACGTATCTCCCGTCCTTATCTGTAACAATATCAAGAGGCTCAAAATTAAGGGACTTATGGATCAGGACGCTAACCCCCCGGGCATAGCCGGAATATGTGGCATGATAGTGGTATCCCACCCAGGGCCTCTTCAAACCCATAATCCTTCCCCCCACTAGGTGCGTCTCCTGAAGAATACAGATATGCGGAGCATATTTTTTCATGTAGTCAAAAACAAGAGAGCGTTTAATCTTCTGGTTAAGCCCCCTAACGTTCCAGGAGAGGATCTTCAACGGAGCCATAACCTGGAAGGACAGGGGGGACCAACGGATATGACCGCCCGACCGGGGCCAAGGCACAAATATCTCATCTTAAGCAATGCAATGATATACCCTGTACATTCGTTATAGTATCGCTGTCCATAGCAGAAAACATAGAAGCATGTAACAAAAAAACAACAAAAAAAACAGAACAAAAAACAGAACTCCCCTCCCTTCCCACCCCACACCCCAGAAAAACAGCCCCAGGGTGTTTGAGAACCCAAACCAAACGTAATTAAACCCATTTAAAGGAGAAATCTCCCGTGGGGGCGGTGCGTATCAACCAGCACACCTAGGACAGAGTCTCCTGCGCAGAGTAGACAGACTCCAGCGCAGCCGCTTCCTGGAGGCAAAAAAACAAGTTAAAGGGGAACAAACAATAGTATAAGTGACGCCTCAGATTGAAGTGCAAGATTCTCTTGGAATGTTCCAAGGGCCCATTCTTAGTTACAACTCGTCCAACAAAAAGGGGGAGACAAAAACCAAAAAAAAAAAAAAAAAAAAAAAAACCCCCCCCCCCCCAAAAGTTTGGACGACAACTTCGGAGTAACGGGGTCCAGCATCCTCGGTACAGTGTGTCCACGTCCAGAAGTAATCATGCAAACCCCCCCGGGCATAAGCTAGGGGGGGGGTAAGGCCCTAAGGCCCGTAAGGCAGTAATATGGAAACATGAACCCATAGACCCCCCCCAAGGAGCATCAGAATATCAGGTCGGCTCCTCGCCCCCTGCCCAAAACCACTAATGGAAAGGAGGGGGGCACTCCAACCGGAGCTCCAAGTTCAGAGATGGAGGGACAGAGCTGGGGGGGGGAAACCGATCCGCGTACCACTGGGCGAAACTTGTGATGCTTGTGGACCCCAGTCAGGTAATCACCATCAAAAATTATCCCTGCCGGGGAAGGGAATCGATCCATCTGGAGGCCTCACTCGGGGAGGTAAAGAAACGAACGGATTCTCCGTCAATCACTCTGAGTTTCGCGGGGAACATCATGTTGTACTTGAGACCTTTGGTGCGCAGCTGAGCCTTGACTTGGTCGAATGTCCTGCGTTGCCTCTGCGTCTCCACAGAATAATCAGGAAAGAGCATTAATTTAGCATTTTCAAAGCGCAGGTCCCCCACCTTCCTCGCCTCCCGAAGAACCAGGTCTCTGTCTCTGAAGTTCAAAAGACGGAAAATAAACGTGCGCGGCGGGGCTCCCGGCGGGCCACGAACCGACGGCATTCTATGCGCTCGTTCCACGACAAAGTGAGGAGAGAACTCAGCGAGCGGGAGAAGTGTACGTAGCAAACGTTCGGTAAAGGCTTCGGTGTCACGGCCCTCCGACCCCTCCGGCAGGCCCACCAACCTCAGGTTGTTCCTCCTATTCCTGTTCTCGTGGTCCTCAGCCTTGGATTCCAGCGCCTTCACCCGCACCTGCAGGGTACGGAGGGAGGCATCATGGTCGCGGGTAACATCTTCCACGTCTCCAACCCTCCGCTCCGCCTCGGTAAGCCGCTCCCGGTGTTTATCCATATCTCGCCGGATAAGCCCCATGTCGAGCTGTATCTGCTCTATCTTAGTGGTTAGGGTAGTCTGGCAGCCTGTGATCGCTTGCATAAGAGCTTGGAACTGATCAGCACCCAGCGGTGGCGTGTCAGCGTGGTCCGTTTGAGACGCCATGTTGGTGTAGGCCTGCCCGCGTGCCGCGCGGGTCTGTAGCGGGGTTCCCGGCGGGGTTCCCGGTGCTGTGTGCTTCTTCCTATGGGAACCGGAGCTACCCCTGCGCATCCCCGAGCCTCACCACCGCTTCACCGGCCCACGAGGATAGATATATGTCCCTAAATGCCGGATAAATAGCCTGCCAGGTGCGGAGCTCTCTGCAAACACGTCCTAGCTGGTTGCCATCTTGGCCACGCCCCCGATTTGGGGCAACTTAAGGTCTGACAAGTTGGATCCCAAGTCGCTGTAGTGTGAACCAGCACTCAGTGGATGGCTGGGGCCACATTCGTTGTGATTGTGTGATTTTTTTTTTAAATGATGTCCAATGATGGAGCCACATTATTCCTGGTGTTCGAACTGTACTTTGATTTAACCACTTCAGCCCAGGAAAATTTGGCTGCTCAATGGCCAGGCCATTTTTTGCGATATGGCACTACATCACTTTAACTGAAAATTGCGCGGTCATGCAATGTTGTACCCAAACAAAATTGACGTCCTTTTTTTCCCACAAATAGAGCTTTCTTTTGGTGGTATTTGATCATCTCTGTGGTTTTCATTTTTTGCGCTATAAACAAAAAAATGCGTACATTTTGAAAAAACCACTATGGGGTTGATTTATTAAAACTGGAGCACTCAGAATCTGGTGCAGCTCTACATGGTAGCCAATCAGCTTCTAACATCAGCTTGGTCAATTAATCTTTGACAATAAAACATGGAAGCTGATTGGTTTCTATGCACAGCTGCACCAGAGTTTGCACTCGTAGGAACTCACAATCTCTCCCTCCTCTCCTCACAGAACTGGGATGTGTGTGCACACGTCCCTGTTCTGCCTCTCGTGTCCGCGATCACTCGTGGCCGGCGGTCATCGCGACCGCCAGTCACGAGCATCGGCTCCCCTGCTGTGCCTCGGGCACGTACGCGCTCTTGCTATCATGCTTAAAGGGACCGATGTATAGCTATGACGGTTCCCGGGATCGTGCTGACCTGCCGCAGTATAATGACGGCAGCTGGTTGGCAAGTGGTTAAATTACATTTAAGCTATGTCTCATTAAAATTGCCCTTGTTTAAATGTTTGTTCATGTACCTTGTCCCCTGGTTCTAGTTTTATTGACACAGGCCTGAACATGGTATAGGCGATTAACGCTTTGCGTCTGATACTACCCCCTTCCATCTTTTAGGTGATTTGGTGTTCCCATTGAACCATTGCCCTACCCCCTTCAACCCTTGTAGGATGCAGGGGGTATGAAGGAACTTTCATATTTTAATGCCATTCTTGTGTTTTTTTTTTATTTTTTATAACCTGTCTATTTCTTATCTATGTTCTTCCTTTTCTCTTCCATTTTTTTTTTTTCCACTCTCAGGCCCTGTGAGTCGCTGACCACTGCTGACAATTGCATGCGATCTTTGGACTGGCCTCCCTGCTGCGCGTGAATTGGATAAGTACTCTGACTGCTTCCTTACTCTTACTTTTAAACTAACATTTATTCCCCCCCCACATATGGTACAAGTATATTTTCTAAATGTCAGTGGCTTAATTCCAATTTTAAGAGACATCTGGCCCCACGAGCTTTCAGAGACTCTGGAGCAGATGTGATATTTGCCCAGGAAACACACTTTGACAAACGGGGCTCTTTGGCGTTTCCAACTAGGTATTGTCCAATGCGTTACCTAGCCTCTACCTCTAGGAAGAAAGGGGGAGTTTGCTATAGTGATAAAGCAGGGTGCCCCATTTATGCCTACATATTCCTACTCTGACCCAGGGGGACGTTTTATCATTCTTCGAGACAAATGACAGCACATAAATGTCACTTTTTGTAACTTTTATGCACCTCAATGTTAACAAGCATCCTTCCTCAATAAGGTCTACAACCGCCTCTTCTGCTCTGATCATTCCTTACTGGTGGTGGGAGGTGATTATAATATACCATTCTCCCCAACAATGGGACGAGTTTCCACTGCTAAAGTTTCCTCTTCCTCCAGCCTAGTCCATAAATCACAATTGTTCCACCAGCTCACTCATAAACATGCGTTGTTTGACGCCTGGCAGGCTTCTCACCTGATGGACCGTCAATACACGCACTACTCACACCCCTTCCGTACTCACGCGATTGGACTATTTTTTGTGAATGGCACTACTTTGTGAGTGATAAAATTGGTAGATCTCCTTTTTGTTTCTTGGATCGGACTATGCACCTTTGCTGTTGAAGTTTACATTAGATACCACTAGGATTAATGAATTTCTACCTAAACATGACCTGGAAAAGGCCCTGAAACTTTATTTTACAGAGAACTGCACCCCAGGGATCTCTACTGATATTCTCTGGGAGGCTCACAAGACAGTAATAAGAAGTCAGTGCATTACAATCTCAACGGCCTAGAAAAAAAAAACTCTCAACTTCTGAGGCGACAGAGTGAAGTGAGGCTGTGCGAGCTAGAATCCGCATCTCATCTTCACTTCGTCTCTTGCGTGAGATCGTCCATTTATGCACAGTCCTGAAGAGTTTTGATACAGGCCAGGTACAGAAAGCCCTCCTGAAACTGTAATGCTTTTATGACAAAGGTAATAAGGCACAAACTCTGCTTGCCCATAAACTATGTGAGTAAGCTCGTGTTAGAACAGCTCCTCAAGCTTTAAGGGTTGATAGAGGGACCCTGCATTATCACCCAGAATGAATAGCTCAGCTTTTTCGGGACTATTTTTCAAACCTTTACAATAATCTCTCAATTCTGCATATACCGCCTATAGATGGTTTTTGCAATCGGTGCATGATTATTTAGCCAGCAGTTGAGCATCCACACTGTCGGCGTTCGCTTTCTCCTCTCTGAACGCTTCTGTTACTGAGGAGAAAATGAAGGAAACCCTTAAAGTGTTATCGAAATATTAAAATACCAGAGCCAGATGACCTTCCTTCCGAGTATTATAAAACCTTTTCTCCCATACTCATCCCACATATTACTTGACGTTTTTTAACGGCTTTATGCGAGATGAAGAGATCCCACAGGATATGAAATCCTCGTTCCTAACCTCATTACAAAAGCCGGACAAGGACCATACTCTCTGTAAAATTATAGGTCAATTTCCCTTTTGACTATGGACATGAAAATTTTCACGAAGCTTTTATCGCTAAGGTTAAATTAAGTTCTTCTCTCCCTGATCCATAAGGATCAAGTGGGCTTTGTCCCTTGGAGACAGGCTGGGTTAATATATGAAGAATCATCAACCTTATCGATATTGTTAATAGGCAAAACTCCCAGGCATTATTAATCAGCCTAGATGCCGAAAAGGCCTTTTGATAGGTTTTTTTTTATTTACGACTTTGGAATACTTGGGTTTCCAAGGGTCCTTTCTCAGGGCGATCAAGCATCTAAACAAAGCCTCATCATCCTCAATTAAAACTCCATTCTCCACTTCTTCTCCCTTTCCAATATTTAATGGAACGGGGCAGGGGTGTCCTCTTTCTCATTTGTTGTTTGCTCTGTGTATAGAACCTCTTGCTGCCCAGATTCGTTGTAATCCAAATATTCGAGGAATCCCACTCAGGAATCGGGAGTTTAAAATGTCCTTGTTTGCAGATGACTTCCTTCTTACACTGACGCAACCATGGGTAACTCTTCCTAATTTACATAAGCTCCAAGAAGAGTTCGGGACCTTGTCCAGCTATAACGTTAACTCTTCCAAATCAGAAGACTTTCCACTTAACATACCTCTCCTCGGAGGTACAATATCTGACGGAGTTTTTTTCTTATGCCTGGAAAACAACAGCTATTAGGTATCTGGGGGTGAACATTACCCCGTGATACGACTCCCTCTACGAAGCAACCTTTAAGCCCCTCTTTGCCTCCATTAGGAACTTAATAAATGGAAAAAGTATTTTCCTGGCTGGGCGGTTAAAATGGGGGTTTAACCTAAGATTTTATATTACTTTACAACCCTCCTAATTCCGGTCCCCACATCCAATCTCAAACACCTACAGGCAGATCTTCTAAACTTCACGTGGAACTATAAATGCCATAGAATAAGTAACTCAGTGCTCTTTGCCTCCAAGGATAATGGAGGCTTGGATTTTTCCAAACTTCTACGGAATTATTATGCCACCCAACTGAAGGCTATTGTGTCCTGGGTGCCTCTGCCGGCGTATAATCGCTGGACTGAGATAGACAAATTATGGCTGGCCCCCGATTCATCCAAACAATCTGCTCTGGAATGCGGATGTCAATGTGTCCCTGCCACCTTACTACACACAATGGTGTTAACACATACTATTTGGAGACAGTTGAAACACAAACACTCCCTTCCATGTGAAGTATCTTTGGTGACATCTTTTTTATATAACCCCAAATTGCCAGATAGCCTCACTTTCCAGATGATTTCTCCCTGGCTCTCGAAAAAATTTATTTAATTTACTGGTCACACGAATATTGCGGTCCTTTGAGGATCTCCACGAAACCCATGATCTCCCACAAAAGGCATTTTATGGCGATCCTCAGATTCGCCATTATGCCATCGGACTTTCCCCCCTCTCCCCTAAGGTCTTTTTACTAGGGTTACTTCCATCCAGATTATCTAAAAAATGAGCACAACACATTAACGGCGGCTAGGTGTTTGGTGGCTCTCCACTGGTAAAATCAAATACCCCTGTCCCTATAGAACTATATGCTAGGATCAAGGATGAGGAGATTATGGAATTACTGACAACCTGCCTCACTGACATGGTCGATCAACAAAATGCTGTTTGGGGGCCTTGGTATCAGCATGAAGAGTCCCCATGAGTAACGATCCTGTCTTACGGTCTGCGGTGGTGGTGAGCTCCAACACCTGGGAACAATAGACTCAGGACCCTTTCTATTTCCTTTTCTCTATCACTTTCCTTTCCTCTTTACCTTTTTTTTCTAGTTTGTTGGTTGCTAATTTCCTTTAAGCAACTATTCTTGGACAACATATGGTGCCTTGGATGCTGTCCCTGCGCCCAGTTGAATTTTAATCAGCCCAGTTGGGAACAGTGCCCAATTGCTTGCATTTACACAGCTAGACCGGTTAATATGTTTTATCTTTTTAAACCACTGTTGCTTTTTGTAGTTGATTTGGTCACTTTGACCTATGGATATATTTTAACTATGGGTCTTTGTTAGACTACTAATTGATTTTGGACTTTATATGTTATCCTCTGTCTGATAACTCGTCTCTTTTGTCATGCGAAAAAAAGAAAAAAAAATCTATAAAAACTGTTAATGACAAAAAAAAGAAAAGAAATACAACCTCTTTAAGTGGTCTCATAACACGTGAAGGGGACAATCAGTGTTCAGCCAGGGTGGCCAGCTGGCCAGCTATGCCTGGGCTTCAGGGCTAGAAGTAGTCAGGTGATTTATGTCTGGGAATTTGATCACATGATTAGCACGGGAAGGATTCTGGAGCAGAGGTTTCTTAGGATAGGTAAGAATCCCCTTTGTGTTTTCCAAGTCACTTTGCTGGAACAAGTTTTTTCTGATTCAGAGGGTAGACTTATAACAGCATTTTATAGGGGGATCAACAATGCCAACCTACATATTTCACTTCAAGCTGTGTGTCTCTTTTACAAGTCTTATCATGTATGGAAAGGGGAAATTAAAGAATATATAAACCCAACATTTCATATTCCTGATATGTGCCTGCTTGTATGAGGAAGTATCCTGTTCTCTTTGTATTGCTTCTTTTGTGTGAAATCCCTGGTGTTCCTGCCAGTCCCTGTGCTTTCCTATTAAAAACTAACCACACTAAGCAGAAGAGCACAACATGGTTAGTTCTCTAGCAATGCTGGGAACTCAGCCTGCTCTCCTCCATTGATCAGACTTGTCCTGGCGCACTCTCTCTCTCTCTCTCTCTCTCTCTCTCTCTCTCTCTCATATGCAGCTGAGAACAGAGGGAATGTGATCACTTATAAAAAAAAAAAAAAGGGGGGGGGGGTATTTATAATGTTTTTAATATCTATAGACAAATGTGTTGCCTTTCATTTCTATTTAAAACTAAATGGGTTGTTTTATAAGGTGATCATTTACAATCACTTTAACCACTTGCCGACCGCCGCACGACGATATACGTCGGCAGAATGGCACGGGCAGGCATAAGGGCGTATATGTAAGTCCCTGCCTTCCCGCGGGTGGGGGGCCCGATCAGGCCCCCCCCGGTGCCTGCGGCGGTCGGCATTCGTTCGGGAGCGATCCCGGAAGAGGGGACGGCCATTCATTCATGGCCACCCCCTCGCGATCGCTCCCGACGAATGAAAATGTCCGGTGACATCACTTCCTCTCCTGTAATGTAAACACAGGAGAGGAAGTGATGTATTCTCTCCTCCGTGTCGGTATTTTTCGTTCCGGCACCGAGGAGAGAGCATCGGTGAGTTGCACCAACACACCACACATACAGTAGAACATGCCAGGCACACTCACACCCCCCCTATACCCCCCGATTACCCCCCCAATTACCCCTGCCCCCCCAGTCACAGTGACACCAATTGCATTTTTTTTTTTTTTTTGCATTGGTGTCATTTGTGACTGTAATAACTGTTAGGGCAGTTAGGGTTAGCCCCCTTTAGTTCTAATGTGCCCCCCTAACCCCCCCAATAAAGGTTTAACCCCGTGATCACCCCCCGTCGCCAGTGTCACTAAGGCTGGGTTCACATTGCAGCGGTTTATGAGAACGGATGTGATTCGCACCGCACTGCAGTGCAAATCACATCCGATCTCTGTGCGATTTGAGTTCAGCCATACAGATAGTATGGCTGAATTCGCATCACACCCGCCGCACCCGCCGCAAATTTGCACGGGACCCTTTTTTTGGTCCGCAGCAGAATCGGATCGCATGGGTGTTCACACCATGCGATCCGAGTTTGCAGATCGCACTGCGATATGCGAACTGATCTGGGGGTGTCATTAACATTTCACTGACACTCCCAGCAGTTCGCATAGGGCAGTGTGAACTGCCGCCGGGAGGCATGCGATGCGGGAACCCGCCGCGGATTCGTGGCGTTCCCGCATCGCTCCAGTGTGAACCCAGCCTAATAAGCGGTCATTTTTCTGATCGCTGTATTAGTGTCACAGGTGACGCTAGTTAGGCAGGTAGGTATTTAGGTTCGCCGCAACTTTTTATAGCGCCAGGGACCCCCATATACTACTACCCCTGATTGCCCCCTAGTTAACCCTTTCACCAGTGATCACCATATAACTGTTACAGGTGACGCTGGTTGGTTAGTTATTTTTTTATAGTTTCAGGGCACCCGCCATTTATTACCTAATAAAGGTTTAACCCCTTGATCACCCGGCGGGTGTCATTTGTGACTGTAATAACTGTTAGGGCAGTTAGGGTTAGCCCCCTTTAGTTCTAAGGTACCCCCCTAACCCCCCCAATAAAGGTTTAACCCCGTGATCACCCCCCGTCGCCAGTGTCACTAAGGCTGGGTTCACATTGCAGCGGTTTGAGAACGGATGTGATTCGCACCGCACTGCAGTGCAAATCACATCCGATCTCTGTGCGATTCGAGTTCAGCCATACAGATAGTATGGCTGAATTCGTGTCGCACCCGCCGCAAACTCGCACGGGACCCTTTTTTTGGTCCGCAGCAGAATCGGATCGCATGGGTGTTCACACCATGCGATCCGAGTTTGCAGATCGCACTGCGATATGCGAACTGATCTGGGGGTGTCATTAACATTTCACTGACACTCCCAGCAGTTCGCATAGGGCAGTGTGAACTGCCGCCGGGAGGCATGCGATGCGGGAACCCGCCGCGGATTCGTGGCGTTCCTGCATCGCTCCAGTGTGAACCCAGCCTAATAAGCGATCATTTTTCTGATCGCTGTATTAGTGTCACAGGTGACGCTAGTTAGGCAGGTAGGTATTTAGGTTCGCCGCAGCTTTTTATAGCGCCAGGGACCCCCATATACTACCGCATAAAGCCCCCTGATTGCCCCCTAGTTAACCCTTTCACCAGTGATCACCATATAACGGTTACAGGTGACGCTGGTTGGTTAGTTATTTTTTTATAGTTTCAGGGCACCCGCCATTTATTACCTAGTCCCACTAGTGTACCCCTAAATTTAGGGGTGTCTACTTTCCAAAATGGGGTCATTTGGGGGGGGGGTTTGTGCCATCTTGGCATTTTATGGCCTTCAAAACTGTAACGCCCTTAGAAAGCCTGAAGGCGGTGCTTGGTTTTCGGGGCCCCGTATGCGGCTAGGCTCCCAAAAAGTCCCACATATGTGGTATCCCCGTACTCAGGAGAAGCAGCAGAATTTATTTTGGGGTGTCATTTCACATATGCCCATGGCATGCGTGAGCAATATATCATTTAGTGACAACTTTGTGAAAAAAATAAATAAAAAAAAAAGTTTGTAATTTTCCCGCAACTTGTGGCAAAATATAAAATATTCCATGGACTCAACATGCCTCTCAGCAAATAGCTTGGGGTGTCTACTTTCTAAAATGGGGTCATTTGTGGGGGTTTTGTGCCATCTTGGCATTTTATGGCCTTCAAAACTGTAATAGGTAGTGAGGAGTGAAGTCAAATATTTACGCCCTTAGAAAACCTGAAGGCGGTTCTTGGCTTTCGGGGCCCCGTACGCGGCTAGGCTCCCAAAAAATCCCACACATGTGGTATCCCCGTACTCAGGAGAAGCAGCAGAATTTATTTTGGGGTGTCATTTCACATATGCCCATGGCATGTGTGAGCAATATATCATTTAGTGACAACTTTGTGAAAAAAAAATGAAAAAAAATTAAAGTTTGTAATTTTCCCGCAACTTGTGGCAAAATATAAAATATTCCATGGACTCAACATGCCTCTCAGCAAATAGCTTGGGGTGTCTACTTTCTAAAATGGGGTCATTTGTGGGGGTTTTGTGCCATCTTGGCATTTTATGGCCTTCAAAACTGTAATAGGTAGTGAGGAGTGAAGTCAAATATTTACGCCCTTAGAAAACCTGAAGGCGGTTCTTGGCTTTCGGGGCCCCGTACGCGGCTAGGCTCCCAAAAAATCCCACACGTGTGGTATCCCCGTACTCAGGAGAAGCAGCAGAATTTATTTTGGGGTGTCATTTCACATATGCCCATAGCATGTGTGAGCAATATATCATTTAGTGACAACTTTGTGTAAAAAAAAAAAAAAAAAATTTTTTTTTGTCATTATTCAATCGCTTGAGGCAAAAAAATAAAATATTCAATGGGCTCAACATGCCACTTATCAATTTCCTTAGGGGGTCTACTTTCCAAAATGGGGTCATTTGGGGGGGTTTTGTACTGCCCTGCCATTTTAGCACCTCAAGAAATGAGATAGGCAGTCGTAAACTAAAAGCTGCGTAAATTCCAGAAAACGTACCTTAGTTTGTAGATGTGACAACTTTTGCGCAAACCAATCAATATACAGTTATTGACTTTTTTTTTACCAAAGACATGTGGCTGAATACATTTTGGCCTAAATGTATGACTAAAATTGAGTTTATTGGATTTTTCTAATAACAAAAAGTAGAAAATATCATTTTTTTTCAAAATTTGCGGTCTTTTTCCATTTATATCGCAAAAAATAAAAATCGCAGAGGCAATCAAATACCATCAAAAGAAAGCTCTATTTGTGGGAAGAAAAGGACGCAAATTTTGTTTGGGTACAACATTGCATGACCGCGCAATTACCAGTTAAAGCAGCGCAGTGCCAAATTGTAAAAAGACCTCTGGTCATTTACCAGCAAAATGGTCCGGTCTGAAAGTGGTTAAGCTTGCAAAAAAAAAAAAAAAAGACAATAACAAAGAATTGTGGGGAAAAAGAAGAGGCAATAGCTATGACGATTCATCAAAACGTATCCTCCTGTAGAATAAGCATGTCATTAAACAACACCATGTTTTAAAGTGGTTCTAGAGACAGAAGATTTTTTTACCCTCATTCATTATATGCATTAAGGTAAAATACCTTCTGGGTGCAGCTCCCCAGCCCCCCCCCCATACTTACTTGAGCCCCATTGCGATCCAGCCATGTGCATGAGAGCAATGGCTCTCCCAGGTCTCTCACTCTCTCATCTTTGGCTTACAAAGCAGTGGGAGCCCTTGGCTCCTGCTGCTGTCAATCAAAGCCAGTGAGCCAATGAGGAGAGATTGGGGGTGGGGCCAAGCCACAGTGTGTGTGTGTGAATAGAAAATGTCCAGTCACAGGAGCGCAGCTTAGGAGCGAGTGTGCTCAAGTGCCCCCATAGCAAGAGGCTTGCAATGGGGGCACACTGCAGGGTGGAGAACCAGGACCACCAGCAGGGACCCCAAAAAAAAAAAAAGAGGATTGGGGCTGCTGTGTACAAAACCATTACACAGAGGATGGAAGTATTACAAATAACAAACACACAACCTTTACAATCACTTTAATACTTGATGATTATTGGTAGGAATGAAGGTAGTGCCATATAATGTATCAATGTGCTGTCATCAAGAACTCTGATACATCTGATCTGACTGCACAACCCAATTAAATCATAGTAAAACTGTGAAGAAAAAACAAAAATCAGTTTATGTAGTGCCCATGCTTTAAACCGTCAGGCGCATATGGCAGAAGTTGCAGCAGAACTCCAGCCTAAAATAGCAAGATAAAAACAATTTTACAATTAAAATTTTAAATAATAAAAACAGCTTTTGCTGCAATATTCACCTTCAATCCAGAGTTTTCCCCCTGTAATACTTTTATTCTGAAAATAGCGGTCATCAGTCTAATGGTCAGCATGATTCAACTCGCTTTCTCTGAGCCCAGATTATCTTGGACCAGCCACAGCTTGTGACTGGACAGTGAATGGAGAAGCAGCACAGTGATGAGATCACCTCTGTCACTCTGCTGTCTCCTCCTATCAGTATGCGTCTTGTCAGCACCTTAACTTACTGGCTCCTTGTACTGCTTCTTCTCATGCTACTGCCATGCTCTAGAGGGACTGCAAGAGCGGATACCAGATCAAATTCAGGTGCCTACACCACTTGTATTTAGAAAATACATTTAATGGTGTATTAATGAATACAGAGCTGCATTCATTTGTGTCTTTTACAATTCAGCTTTAAATGGCTGTTCTACAACACGTTAAAGCTGAGCAGTTCTGAATCTGGAAAAACATGTATAAGACCTAGTTTACACTTGCAGTTGGGGGGGGGGGGGGGGGGGGGGCAGCAAAAAAAAAAAAGAGAGAGAGAACAAGATGCCGCATCACTATGAAGTGAAGGGGAATATAACTCCGCTTTAAGCTGCAAAGGCAGCAGGGGGAAGGTGTACATATTCCCTGGCTGGAGTTGCAGACATTATTGGTGGCCACAAACGTCCACCAGACGAAACGCATTCAACTGGATGGAATACATGCAGTTGAAATGCACTGCTGCAGGTTTAAGAGGTAAATACAGTGAGGAGGCAATATAATGCCTCTTCATAGCCTGTCAAATGGCCTCTGAAAAGCTATCCAACATGGATCGCTCTTCAGAGTGCAAAAAAGTGTAAACAAGGCACAACATTTTTCTCCCAGATCTGTTCTATCAATCTGTTCATTGCTGGGTACAGACAAAATATTTCAGGGTGTCAGGTGCCGGACTACATATTAGTTAGGAAGGAAGCATGTAAAAAATATGTGGATGTCTTCTAGGACTAGCACTGTTTGAGGAGCCATGGCAGAACCAGACAGGTACAGTGCTTTGAAAAAGTATTCATACCCCTTGAAATTTTCCACATTTTGTCATGTTACAAATAGAACGTAAATGTATTTTATTGGGATTTTATGTGATAGACCAACACAAAGTGGCACATAGTTGTGAAGTGAAAGGAAAATGATAAATGTTTTTCCACACACAATATGTGAAAAGTGTGGGGTGTATTTGTATTCAGCCTCCTGAGTCAATACTTTGTAGAACCACCTTTCTCTGCAATTACATCTGCAAGTCTTTTTGGGGATTTCTCTAGCAGCTTTGCACATTTAGAGAGTGACATTTTTGCCCATTCATCTTAGCAAAATAGCTCAAGCTCTGTCAGATTGGATGGAGAGCTTCTGTGAACAGTCATTTTCAAGTCTTGCCCCAGATTCTCATTTGGATTTAGGTCTGGACTTTGACTGGGCCATTCTAACACATGAATATACTTTGATCTAAACCAGGGGTCTCAAAACTGGCGGCCCTCCAGCTGTTGCAAAACTACAAGTCCCATGAGGCATTGCAAGGCTGACAGTTACAAGCATGACTTCCACAGGCAGAGGCATGATGGGACTTGTAGTTTCACAACAGCTGGAGGGCCGCCAGTTTGAGACCCCTGATCTAAACCATTCCATTGTAGCTCTGGCTGTATGTTTAGGGCCGTTGTTCTGCTGGAAGGTGAACCTCCACCCCAGTCTCAAGTCTTTTGCAGACTTAACAGGTTTTCTTCTAGGATTGCCCTGTATTTGGCTCTATCCATCTTCCCATCAACTCTGACCAGCTTCCTGTCCCTGCTGAAGAAAAGCATCCCCATAACATAATGCTGCCAACACCATGTTTCACAGTGGTGGTGGGGTGTTCAGAGTGATGTGTAGTGTTAGTTTTCTGCCACACATAGTGTTTTTCTTTTAGGCTATGAATAAAAAGTTTGGTCTCATCTAACCAGAGCACCTTCTTCCACATGTTTGCTGTGTGCCCCACATGGCTTCTTGCAAACTGTGAGCGGGACTTCTTATGGCTTTCTTTCAACAGTGGCTTTCTTCTTGCCACTCTTCCATAAAGGTCAGATTTGTGAAGTGCACGACTAATAGTTGTCCTGTGGACAGATTCTCCCACCTGAGCTGCGCATCTCTGCCGTTACCATGAGCCTCTTGGTTGCTTCTCTGATTAATGCTCTCCTTGCCCGACCCGTCAGTTTAGGTGGACGGCCATGTCTTGGTAGGTTTGCAGATGTGCCATACTCTTTCCATTTTCAGATGATGGATTGAACAGTGCTCCATGAGATGTTCACAGCTTAGCATAATTTTTTTTTTATAACCTAACCTTGCTTTAAACTTCTCCACAACTCCCCTGACCTGTCTGGTGTGTTCCTTGGACTTCATAATGCTGTTTGTTCACTAAGGTTCTCTAACAAACCTCCGAGGGCTTCACAGAACAGCTGTATTTATACTGAGATTAAATTACACACAGGTGAACTCTACTACCTAGGTGACTTCTGAAGGCAATTGGTTCCACTAGATTTTAGGTATCAGATACAAATACATGCCACACATTTCGGATATTTGTTTGTAAAAAAAAAAAAAGAAGTGAAAAACATTTATAATTTTCCTTCAACTTCACAATTATGTGCCACTTTGTGTTGGTCTATCAAACAAAATCCCAATAAAATACATTTACGTTTTTGGTTGTGACATGACAAAATGTAGAAAACTTCAAGGGGTATGAATACTTTTTCAAGGCACTGTAAGAATCCGAAAACAGGTTCTCTTGTTCCATTACACTGGATTGGGGAGTGGTTTTGGGGGGGTAAAGGTTCTTGACGGCTCTCTCTAGCATGGCAGGGGTTAACCAAAGCTGCTCCGGCCCTGGTCCCTGTCATGTCTCCAGCTGTCACACAAAGTGCTGAGACATGAAGCTCCCCGCACACCCCTGCGCCTAGAGTGACTGACTAGCAGTCCTTATCTCTGGCACCCAGATAACCCACTGTGTGCTGCGCCCGTCCCAGTCCCATCCCACTCACCAGTGCTGACTCTCTACATCACCAGGGAAAGGCACAGGAGGCCTGCACAAAGCACACTACTACATCTACTACAAGAAAACATGTTTTCCTTTAATAGAAAGCTAGAACTTTCAGGGGATTAGAATGTGGGAATATTCAATCGTAGGGATTATTCTAACGCCTTTTACAAGTCATAGCTGACTGATGCATGAATACATGCTTATCTTGGTACAATGTGACGAAGATTCATACATAAAAGATTTATAGATCCCTCTAGAAGTTATCTGAACGTCAGACAGGGCTGCTGCAGACTGCTATAGAACTGCCGAGATAAAAACAAGATAAGCCACATAGACACTGAATTATGTTCAGCCAGTCTGAGCTGACGGATTGACTAATGCTGGCCAGAGGCTGGGTTCACACCAGTGCATTGCAGGAAAAACCCTGCGATTCCTGTGCGAGTTCCCACATCGCACCTGAAATCGCAAGGCAGTGTACACGGACATCAGCGAACCGCTGCAGGTGCCAAAGGTGTAAAGTTAGTGACACCCTAAGATCGGTTTGAAGATCGCAGTGTGAACTGTCAAATGGTACAGGAATCACATCGCTTGGGTGTGAACACATATGTAATCCAATTCTAGTGTGGACCCAAAAAAAAAAAAAAAGGGGTCCTGCACCATTTTGGTGCAAATATGTGATTTTATCCAGTCTGTATGGCTGAATTTGCATTGCATGTTATGTGCACAGCTAAGCGGCACAAATCACATGCGATGTCTGTGATCGCACAAGTGGGAACCCAGTCATAGACGGAGTGATTTTCTGCAAACACAGAGATTACAGCTAGTGGCTATAATAGATGCTGGCAATAATCGCATGCAAAATCCAACAGGCTGGTTGTACCCAAGTTGATCGAATGCCTGCTCAAACATGGTTTGAATCTCATCCGGTTCAGCATATTTGAACTGTCTATGGCTGGCTTAAAGCTTGGTACACACTGACAGCTCCAGTCGGAGGAACTTTACTAACCATGCATGGTTAGTCCAGCAATCTCCCCCCCCCCCCCCCCCCCCACCCCGCTGAGCTGTTCTGTTCTGACAGTGCGACGGCCCCCCCCCACCAGAACATTCCCATCAGTGCTCTGTGATTGGCTGAAAATGCTGATCAGGAGTCAGCCGGATACTGGTTTTCCAGCATGCACGTCCGACATACACACGGGCCGAACGTCAGCTGTGTTTTCTTAAAACCAGCCGTTGTCTCCCGACATTCGGCTGTGTGTGCCCGGCTTAAGGCAGGCCGTACAGGATTTTTTTTTTTTTTGTTTAACCAGCAGGTTGAATTAACAATAAAAAAAAAAAACTGAACCAATTCCCCCATCCACACACTTGATGTGGATAGGGGAATCACTCCCAATAAGCTATTGTATTCTGCCCGCAGGGAGCCTTCCCCACACAGATTGCTGAGGGAAAACATGACAGTCGATCAATAGATAGACTTGTGTACATCCAGCTACATAGTTACATAGTCAGGTTGAAAAAAGACACAAGTCCATCCAATTCAACCACTAGTTGAACATGTAGTCCATACATGGACCAAAATTTGTCTGGTCCCCGCTGAACCAGCCAAATTTCATTCCAATTATGGACGGCTTTAGTTGACCATAGACAACCAGATGCATTTAGGCTCGGTTTACACCTATGCGTTTTTTTAATGCTTTTTTTGCGGAAACGCACTACAGTCCATTTAACCGCTTGCCGACCGCCTCACATCGATATATGTCAGCAGAAGGGTTCGTACAGTAAAACTAAGGTACCCGTATGTTGCCCTTTAAGAGGCGGCCTGCGGGCGTGCGTGCCCGCGGCAAGCTCCGTGAGTCGGGTCGCGGGTCCTGTGGACTCGATCGCCGCAGGGATACCCACGATCGTCTCACAGGGAGGAAGAACGGGGAGATGCTAATGTAAACAAGCATCTCCCCGTTCTGCCTAGTGACAGTGTCACTGATCACAGCTCCCTGTGATTGGGAGCAGAGATCAGTGACGTGTGACACGTACCCCCCCCCCCCCCCAGTTAGAAACACTCCCCAGGACATACTTAACACCTACACTGCCCCCTAGTGGTTCCTTTTTTTTTTTTTTTTTATTGCTGGCAATGCTTGTTTTTATATTCAATAAAGATTAAAGATGCAAAACGCATTAAAAAATTGTTCAAAACACATCAAAAACACACATACACAATGCATAATGCACCAATCACAAACTGCATTGATGTGAACCAAGCCTTAAAGTGCACTCAAGCGCTAAATCTTATTTATAATATGCTTTGTTTGCATCACGCCTCACTATATACAATGTTCTTCAGCAATTTTTTTTTTTTGGAATCTGAACATTCTGGCAGTAGCAGCACTTCCTCTTCTCTTTCAGGCTTTCAATTATCAGTCTGTTGTGTGTGCCCCTCCTTCAGTTGGCTGTTAAAGCGAAACGTCAACCTTAAGGGGAGGTTCCCCTTATCTGCCTCCCCCCCCCCTCCTCTTGCCACTTTTGTTTTTTGGGGGGCGACGACGACACATCACAGGTCCCAGAAAGCTGCAGGCCCTTTCACCAAGTGCAGCATGCGCAGTGGGAAGGGCTGTGAGGGGGCAAGCTGTCACAGCCAGCTTCCCAAAGTACACATGGCGGTACCTGGACTAATAGATGGCTGAAAAGCCAGCTTGGGTGAGGACGTTGCTGGATCCTTGGACAGGTAAGTGTCCAATTATTTAAAGTCAGCATTACAGTACTTGTAGCTGCTGAATTTTAATTTCCTACAGAACCACTGAAAAAACACTTTAAGCTGTTTATTAGGTTCGTCAGAAGGCAGCGCAACAGCTAACTGAAGAACAGCGCATGGCAGGCTGACAATTTATTTACAAGGCGGTAGCCTAATGTTGTCAGTTTGCAACAGGAAAAGCAAAAGAAAACAAAAACAAACAAACAAAAAAAAAAAAGTTTTCTTGAGATAACGGTTTACAGTGAAACATGTCAAACATAGCGAAAAATAAATTTTGGGTTTACATCCACTTTACACAACCGAGGAGGAGAGAAATATCACTCCAGCCACTGTGATCGTTGGCCACACTACCAGTGGTGCTCAAGTGGTACTTCTCATAGCCTCTTACAAATACGAATCACCGAACAAGCAAGTTAGGAAGACGTCATGAAGTCAAAGCTCTGGAACAGCAGGCCAGACTTAAAGATTATGTAAACCCAACATTTCATATACCCGATATGTGCCTACTGTACCATGTACTCATAAAAAAACAAAAACCTATTCTCTTTGTATTGTTTCCTTTGTGTAAAATCCCGAGTGTTCCTGCCAGTCCACTCTGCTTTGCTATTAAAAACTGACCAAACTAAGCATGAGAGCACATCATGGTCAGTCCTCTAGCTGTGCTGAGAACCCAGGCTGCTTTCCTCCAATGATCGGACTTGTCCTGATAAACCTCCATTGCACAGCCACTCACTAAGAAGACCAGTGTGCTGCTATTTCTCCTCCCACTCTCTGAGCTCCTTATGCAGCTGAGAACAGAGATTATGTGATCATAAAAAAAAAAAAAAAGGGGGGGTGGGGAAATGTATTTATAATGTTTCTTATATATACTGTATAGATGCACAAATGTTTTGCCTTTCATTTCTATTTCAAAGTGAATGGGTTGTTTTACAAGGTGAGGGTTTACATATGCTTTAACAGACAGGCAGCTAGCATTTACTTGAAGAGGCCAGCAATTGCATCCACTATATTCTACCTGTCATGTGAGGAGTACAAGGGCTGCCATTGCTGGCCTCCTGATCCACAATGGATCGTGGTCTCAGGTTGGTCCATACAGTAAAAGTCTTGTGTGGCCAGCCTAGGTCAGAGTCCTTGGAGGTAATCACTGACCAGTGCAGGGTCTAGCAAACTGTCACCCACAGGCTGTTCCGTATGAAACTCCCTCTGGAGCTGCCGGTTTCCTCTTCCACCTCTCTGGGGGATGGGCAACTCGGAATGGTGTGCGGGAAGGGGTTCAAGGAAGAAATATGGGTGAACGAGGGCCTGTATGGAAGAAAAACATAGAATCAGTAAAATGGGAACATCAGACAAGCTGGTGGACTTCTGCCAGCCATTACATACAATGCAGTTTAATACAGAAGATTCCTGTGTGTCAACTTGCTGAGTAAGTCAGACGAAAGCCCCATACACACTATCAGATTTTCTGCTGATTTTGGTCTTCAGATTTACCAAAACCAGTCAATCAGGCAGGCCCTTGCACTACATGGTTTTGGTAAATCTGAAGACAAAAATCAGCAAAAAAAAGTGTGTATGGGGTTTAAGGCTGCATTCACACCTGAGCATTTTTGGCTCATAAAAACGCCAGAAACAAAATGTCTGAAAAATGACCAAAAAGCAAAATCCTATTCATTTCAATAGCACCTGTTCAAATCTGTGCTTTTTGTCACCTGCAGCAAAATGCCTTAAGTTCAAAAAAGGACACAAGCTTCTATTTGGGCAGATTACAGGTGTTTTCTGCTTTTTACATTAGTGACCTTTTGACCTGTACAAGAATCGTAAAAACAAGCAACTTTCTGTCTGAAAGTCAAACACTCAGGTGTGACCGCAGCCTTATGCCCTGTACAGACGGTCGGACTTTCTGAATGAAAATGTGTGATCGGATTTGTCAGAAAATCCGATCGTGTGTGGGCTCCATCTGACTTTTTCCGTTGGCATTTCCAACACACAAAGTTTGAGAGCAGGATCTAAAATTTTCAGACAACAAAATCCGATTGATTAAATTCCGATTGTGTGTAGACAATTCCGTCAGACAAAGTGCCACGCATGCTCAGAATAAATTACGAGATGAAAGCTATTGGCTACTGGCCTCTTTATAGTCCCCTCGTACGTGTGTTACGTCACCGCATTCAGAACGATCAGATTTTCCTACAACTTTGTGCGACCTTGTGTATGCAAGACAAGTTTGGGCCAAAATTAATCTGAAAAATCAAACGGATTTTGTCGCCAGAATGTCGGACCGTGTGTACAGATCATTAGGAGTCTTAGGCCCCTTTTACACTTGTGCAACTTGTCCTGTGACTTGGGACTGTCTTGGGAAGTCGCATGACAAGTCATTCCTCATGATTTCCAATTGGTACCATTCATATCTGTGCGACTTCAAGTCGCACCAACTTCAAAGTAGTCCCTGCACGATAGGTCCATAGACTTCAAGATTACACAGGCATTGCTTCAAGTCACTTTGAAGTTGCGGGAAAAGTTGAGCTACCTTCAAGTCATACAAGTGTAAAAGGGGCCCTGGAGGTCCATACATTACTAATTAGAATCTGCTGGGTTGAATCACCCATTGGCTTTGCATAACTCTCATGGATCCCACTGGCGAATTCTTCATATTTTCCATTTGTTCCCTCCCACTCTGCAGTGCCTAGCTACAAAAAGTCCTAAGTGTTGTCCCTGTACTACTTTGGCCCAACCTTGATGCGAGTTGAGGTCCACAGACCTCAAGTTTACACAGGCATTCCCTGAAATTGCGGCAAAATTGCACGACTTTTAAGTTGCGGTAGGGTGAAAAGGTCTTAAGTCTTGCACACTCCCATGACCGGACCAGGCTCAACTCTTCTCTACAGCATTATGCAGAGAACACTTAGGTCATCACAAACTCCACTGTATCCAAAGGAGAGCAGATAGTGTTATCTCCTTTCCATTTTAGATTACAATATTTTTTATTGTTTTTATAAAAACAACCTTATACATGAGAGTGACTACATCCATATCCTGACATCAACAGGATTCCTACATCATATACAATTAGAAAGTGATTGGAAACCCTCACATATACCCAGTGAAGTGGCTATCCTCAGGTGATAAACAGAGATAAAACAAATCCTGTAAGATGTACCTGTGTAACTGCTGTCTGTTCTCTATATCTGTTCAAAGTGCAGAATTTATAAACTTTCCTGAGCCGTCATAAAAGGGGGTGGAGAGCTGAAGTTACACTCTGCAGAGCTCAGTGAGAAGATCTAAGAGCTAATTGGAAGGAAAGGACACCGCCCCCCCCCCCCCCTTTCATGCAGGAACAGAGCTGAAGCTGTCAATCATCTGGAAATCCCTCCTGTCCCTTTTCTTCTCTTGGTGTCAGGAAAACTTGCCAGAAGTGATTCATGCTGATAGAGGAACAAAGCCACTGACAGAAATGACACTTAGTGCTGTTAATGATACAAATACACACTATAGAGGGATATGCTTTGTTCACATTTCATGTCTGAGGTTCACAACCACTTTAACGCTCCACACTTTTTCTTGCTGTAGTTCTGACCTCAAAAGTTAAACAGTTAACATAAAAATCCCAAAAAGACCATATGACCTCCAACACCACCAAATTTCTCCGACCAAGGCACCACCTGCTGATGTCAAAGACATGATCTAAGAATATCCGTAGCTTATAGCACAATTATTTCAACCATCGTACAACAAGATTCACAGGCAGGTACAAACAGGACAAAATTGGAAATTAAAAGGATAAGAAAGAGGAAAGACAAGAAGAAATGCATGAGGACTCCACATCAGTTCTTAGGAGGGTGAAATACATTGGATTCATGGACCCCACGTAACCTCTAAACTCAGCTAATAAGTTATGCATATGCTCATTAATCATTAAACATGACCCAGTTAGGTTGGCTCTTGACCAACTCCAAAAGGAATTGCCAATTTATGCCAACATCTGTTGATCACAATTCCAGCAGCTAGCAATATAGGCAATAGGCTCAGCCCCACTAAGCGTAACATTTTCAACTGTCTTTTATAAGCGTTTTTTAACATTTTTTGGGAGCATTTTGTAGCTATTGCATGTTTTTGCAGCTTTTGAGGGAGGTTTTTTCAACTAAAAAGTGTGAAGTGTTGCTGAAAATGGGCGGAGAGGTGCTGTTTGAGCAGAAAACGCACGACAAAATACTTACAAAAAAAAAAAAGCTTATGGAGACAAAGATGCTCAATTCTGCCTGAAAAGTAGCTTATGTACTCTTTTGAGTGACAGACGTTTTGCTACAAGTGACAGGACACTCAGATGTGAACAAGGGCTATCGAAAACAATAGCTTGTTTAGTGTTTGAGCTTCAAGCTACAAAACGCTCACGTGTGAACAGGGCCGTAGGTACAGCAGGGAACCTACTATGAAGAAAAGCATCCTCTGGGGACTTTTTAGGATTTATCAAAGTCACTGTTATAAGTGGCACATACATTTCTTTCCATTTTTAAATAGGCTCCATGGACAGCACACTCCTACTCCAGAGCTTAGGCCTGGGGCATTGGCTGCTCATATTGTGGGATGTGAGGGAATGCACCTCCTGCAAGATCTCTGGTGGGTCTCAGATGGGTCAGTAATGAATCAGAGGCACAGGAAAGTGAGTAAAAGGAAGTAAATAAATTTTGCTTATGTTCCATAATCCAGTTTGGGGAAAGTACCGGTTCACAGTCCAGCACTTTCTCTTTCACCATTAAGCGAGTCACATTTTCTAATTTCTACTTCCTTTCTGCCTCCTGGGGCATGACCTAAGGAAGGTTAATACCAGGGTCTCGGTTCTCCCATGTAAAACAAAATTAAAAGAAATTCCCAGCTCAACTTACTGACCAGCCTGCTAACCAACCAAATTATCCTGTCTAACAGTAGGAGTTAAAAAAAAAAAAAACAGGGGTTTAGTTTGCACAAATTTTCAAATACATGCATAAGCTACAGAGCCTCGTCAAGGCACCCCATTTTCTGTAGTCCTAACTCTAAATTCTGAGAGCCTCTATAGTGGAAGAACATGCATTATAATGGATAGGCAGAGGACAGGTGAGCCTGGAGGAAGCATGTTCTTCCGCTGTGGAGGCTCTCAAAATTTAGAGAGTTAGGACTACAGAAACTGGGGTGCCTTTATGGGGCCTGTAGCCTACACATGTATTTGCAAATGTAAGGCATTAGTCGAATTTCAAAAGAATCTTCTTTCGAAAATCTTATCTAAGAGTTTTCGTTCGTATGTCGTACCATTAGTGGGCTGCAGCAACAGCCGATTTTCTTGCGGCAATCAAATTTTTGTGTAATCAGACATGTTGTAAATTTTTTGAAAAACAAACGATTTTCTAATCAATGATGGGGGAATTGTGTGTGAAATGTAAAATTGAAAAAAAAAAAAATGTGCATGTGCTGGAAAAGAAAGAAAGAAAAGAAGATTCTCGGCCACAAAATTATTTTCTGTAGCAACATGAGGTGGAATTGAAGGCTTGGTTGGCCAAATTACGAAATCAATGGTGGCACCATCGGATCACAAAACGCACAAATCTTCTGATTTTCAAAAGAAAATTATTTCGAAATTCGACTATGTATGGCCAGCCTAAGGCTATGTTCACAACTAAGACGCATGTGGCTCACAGCAGGGGTCCAGTGCGTCCCTGTTCTAATTTTTAGGGATGAATCAGGCCCCAATTTTTTCCTGAATTTGGACCTGAAACTGAGCCAAAGACACACATCTGGTCGAATCTCCTGACATGCGAATTAGATGCAGGGAAACCCACATCTAATTCACATAAGTGTGAACCCAGCCTAAAACCGCTGTTTTTAAACGCATACTGTTAGACAGGACAATTCGGTTGGTTAGCAGGCTGGTCGGTAAGTTGACCTGGGTTTTGTTTTACATGAGTCGCCCTTCCATGTGCTCCTTGTTGTAAAGGCCAGTTAGAGGTGAGGGCAGGGGCCTGTTTCCTGATTTGTTTGTATTTTCAGTTCCCATAGCTCCCAACTGTCCCTGATTTTGAGGGACTGCCCCTGATTTGGAACAATGTCCCTGTCCCTCATTCCTCCTCATTTGTCCCGATCCATATAGATGTATATAAAATGCACTTTTCATCTATCAAAAAGTTTTTTACAGCGCTAAACCTTTCATCTGTCCTAAATTGCTGCATTTGTAAATTTGAAAAGGAATAAGTGGTATAAAAAAAAAAAAAAAAGCACTCGTGGGTTTAACCAATCTTGTTTTTTTGTACAATTCTCCTTTTAAGGGGGCGTGGCAAGGGGTGTGTCCTATGCCTGCATACTTTTGCTGATAGGTGTCCCTCAATCCCATCTCAAAAAGTTGGGAGGTATGGGTTCCTCCCAGCAGGACTCACCTCAGCTGCTCGGATCCGGTGGCTGGACGGATATACCAGGAAGCGCATGAGAAGCTGCAGGGCTTCAGGGGAGGTGTCCGGTACAATACGCTCGGGAGGGAGAGGCCGATGTTCCTTGAATGAGATCTTGTTATAATCTGGCAGTTCAGTAATTTCCTAAAAACATGACAAAACAAATTAGCGGAGGAAAAGCAGGAGTGTGTGAAGAAGACGCACAAATATTTTACTCACAGGCCAGGTTTTAGCGGTAGGTGTCCCCAAAGTGCGCAGGACACAGCACAACTGTTCAATGTCATTCTCCCCGGGGAAGAGAGGAGAGCCATTTAGGAGCTCCCCAAATATGCAGCCAACCGCCCTGATAGGAAGGACAATGTTGTTAGCAGACATGAGAGCCTTGATCTCTGGAGGAAGAAAGGGCATACTCACCATAAGTCCACTCCTTCCTCGTACTTGCGGGCTCCATATAGCAGTTCAGGGGCTCTGTACCACCTGTAGGGAGACATATTTCACCCCAGGACCCCAATTAAAAGAGACCTATACACAAGATCAAAAAACAGAAACCAGATGGTCAGCATAACAGCCAGGCAACTGGCATTTTCATTAGGAGACAGCGACGGTCCTTGTAGTTCTCTCCTGATAAACAGAGCCAATCCAGAACCACAAGTGTACTTGCCTCACACTAGGTTGCTGTATATGCATATAGCAAGGGCTAGATGATTGGCAGAAAGGGATTGAGGTACAGCACACCATTATATTACAAGAGGCTGCACCAGCCCCAAAGCACTGTGAAAAGCCTTCTAAGTCTGCCTGTATTGGAATATATGAAATGCAGAAAAAAAAAAAAACTGTAGCGTTTGATAGTTTTAATTTTTTCTACATATCAATACAAATGGCCAAATTTTCTTTTTTGCCTTTTTTTTTTTATTTTTTTAATTGCAAATGTTGTTTAAAGCCATATTAAATAAAAAATATACTCTATTGTAGCATACCAATCATCACACGTGGTGGCTGCCTTCGTTTTCCTTTTTTCTCCCCTCGGTTTTTACCTGATGATCTGGCCTGTAACAAGCCTCCTGTGTTGTGAGTGCCCCCAATCTAGATGAAGGAGCACAGGGGCTTATTTGGACAGCAGAATTGTCAGTCTGGGTGGAGAGGAGTTTTAGCTGGACTAGCAGATTTAGATTTACTAACAAACTGAAGCCAAACTCTAGATCACAATTTAAAAGCAGTTACAGAGCAAACATTTTTTTTTCCTTTTGGGATAAAGGTTTTACATAAAATAAAAGCCGACTAACGTAAGCACCCCTGACAGTGGTAAACGGCTTGGCGCATCCCTGTAAACTGATAGATTCTGCTTGGTAGCTTGCTCTTTTGAAAAACAACAGACGTATTGGCTGAATTATCAGATGAAAATAGAAAAATGAAAGCCTAGAAAATAAAAACAAATGCAGCAACCACAACTAAGAACTGGCAAGCCGGCACCGAGATAGAGAGCACCGACACCGGCACCGAGATAGAGAGCACCGACACCGGCACCGAGAGAGAGAGAGAGCACCGACACCGGCACCGAGAGAGAGAGAGCACCGACACCGGCACCGAGAGAGAGAGAGAGCACCGACACCGGCACCGAGAGAGAGAGAGCACCGACACCGGCACCGAGAGAGAGAGAGCACCGACACCGGCACCGAGAGAGAGAGAGCACCGAAACCGGCACCAAGAGAGAGAGCACCGACACCAGCATTGAAATAGAGAGCACTGACACCCACACTTTAAAAGCTCTTAATATATGCAATTTATAGCGTAAAATTTTTTATTGCTTGAAATATTTTTTCCATTATGGGCGTAAGTTGGGCCTCATGTCTAGGTTTTGCTTAAGAGCCGGTTCACACAGGGGCAACTTGGGATCCGACTTGAAGTCGCCCCAAGTCAGGTAACATGTCAAATTCCATGTTAATCAATGAGACCGATCTTAATGCACACTACTGAAGTCGCTCCGACTTCAGAAAAGGTTCCTGTACTACTTCAAACTTGCATGAAATGCATCAAAAAACTGTAGTGTTTGATAGTTACATTTTTTTCTCGATAACAATACAAACTTGTACCCATTGATTTTAATGGAAGTTGTCTCCAAAGTCGGATCGTGTCTTAACTGAAGCAACAATACAGGAAGAGAAATTTTTTTCTCAAGCAAACCCCTCCCTCCCCCCTCTCTCCCACAGAGCTGATTGTTGTTTGATTGGCCACTGGAAAGTCGCCTGTCCTGGTGGCGACTTGAAGTCGCCTTGTAAATCGCCCCAAGTCGAACTGTGGTGTGCGCTCAGGTTGTGTCCAGGTCGCCTTGCAAAGTAGCGGCCAGAGTCATGTTGCCCCTGTGTGAACCGGCTCCAAGACCTCACAAAGCCTAGAGCCATCTCTGAATAAGCCAAAATGTGGACAATTTCAAGGGATATGAATACTTTTTTAAAGGCACTGTATCTGTTTGCCTGGAGTTCAGCTTTAACTATAAACTACAATGAGGTGTCACTGAAGCTGAAACTAGGTAAGCTTCTCTTTAATGTGGCACTCCAGGATTTTGTGAACTGGCAAGAAGATTTGAAGAAAAAAAAAAAAAAATGATATGTAAATGGCGTTTACTTTAAGACGCCCCCGAACTGGGAGTAAAGCTAGCTGAAAGTGGTTGTAAACCCTTACAGGTACATCTAGATTAAGGCTACCTGTAAATGCTTGAAATATCTCCTAAACCTACACGGTCTAGGAGATATTTGCAAATCACTGTAGGGCGATTTCTTCTGCGCATGCGCTGGAGTTAGCTGTTTCTAACTCGGGCCATTATGTGACTGGCAGATGCCACGCGCATGCGCGGGAGTAACGTCACACGACTCTGGCCAGTCACAGAGTTTGTGGCCCCGGAAGGAAGAGGGGTGAAGAATGGATGCTCGCTGCTAGCGAGAAAGATGGGGGATATTGCGGGCTTCTCCTGCAGGTAAGTGTCACATAATGGGCTACTATGCGATGCATATTATGCCCATTATGCTTTACCTTTGCAGGGAAACAAAGAGGAAGTAACACCCATCAGGCTTTACTTCCTCTTTAATGCTATTGTTAATTTACATTTTTAAACAGTTCCTCCTGACAGACGTGGTCTCTGGAATGGACTCTTACCACAAGGAGTAGAATAATTAAACACAGATAAACATCTCTACTGACCGGGTGGCTACTTGATGACTGTACAAGCGTCCCCGGTCATTGGAGAAAACACGGGCTAGGCCAAAGTCGGCAATCTTCAGGATGCCAGTGGAGCTGATCAGAAGATTTGCTGGTTTTAGGTCCTGTGAAAGGAAGCAGAAGCTGCTGAGTAGGCGTAAGACAACGCTGAAATATTTCATGTATAAACAAGCTGATAAGTACCTACCCGATGCATGATGGAATTCTCATGGCAGAACTTGACCCCTTTCAGCAGCATCATCATATAGCCTTTAACCTGGGCCTCAGTCAGTGGCTGGTCAGAGTTCCTGATGACCTCAGAAAGGTCGGAGAGCATGTACTCAAAGACCAACACAAACCCTGTGCCATGTGGAAACATATCTCTCAGTTTAACTACCTGAAATAGGATAGAGGACGGAAGGTAACTAAAAACAAACTGGTAGATGGCATTGTGGGTAATAAGCTCAACAGTAATTTTCCTAAAGCCCAATTCCACATTAAACGCAATGGGGTTGATTTACTAAAACTGGAGAGTGCAACACCTGGTGCAGATCTGCATAGAAACCAACCAGCTTCCAGGTTTCTTTTTTTGTCAAAGCTTAATTGAACAAGCTGAACCGTGATCAAAGGCAGATAGTATAGCCGGTCACAGATGGACCGAATCTTGGCCGATTCAGCAGAGACCAGCCGAGATTCAATCTATCTATATAGGCAGGCTGATTCTACCCAAGTCAATTCATCAATCAACTTGGGTATAACCAGCATGTCAGATTTTCAGCATGCGATTATTGTCAGCATTATAACCACTAGCAATAATCATTGTCTTCTCCCAGCAGGGACAGCTCCCCGTGAACACCCCCCTCCCTGCCGGGAGAAAACAATCCCCTCCGCGGGAGGGATTCCCCCATCAACACTGACTGTTTTTTACTGGTAGAAGTGATGGGCTATAGCAGGGCTCAAAATATCAAGTCCTGAGCTACTAGCCATGCCTTAAGCGTTACTTGCCACCAACTGCACCACCCAACCACTACCCTACCCGTTCCTAATCCCACCCCTAAGCATGCCCTTGTAAATTATCCCATTAAATTACATTGTTAAATGTTTTATTCAGACGTTAAATGTTGTTAAAAAAATAATGTTAACAACAACTTTAACAACATTAACATGAAGCATATCAGTGGCCATCAGAGCAGCCTCATCAGTGGCCATCAGTGCAGCCTATCACTGCATGGGGATCACAGGGAGGAATCAGGAGGAGAGCCGGCCAGATCACACAGCTTGGATCTGAAACGCTGACAGCTGTCAAAAAAAAAAGTTCTTGGACCGGCTCCTATGGTAGAGAAGGCACTGATTAAATTTCCCGGCATTGAATCAGTGTGCCGGGACTTTGACAGTGGCTGGCGTTTCAGATCCAAGCTGTGTCACAGTGGGAGATCCTCTGTGTGATCCGGCCGGCTCTCCTCCCGACAATTTCCTGTCTGATCGCTTCTGGAAGAAGCAGTGCAACATTTTATTTTTATTTTTTTACAGGGCATCAAAGCGGTCCAGGGGGCAACTGCCTCCCTGCCCCCCCAGCTCAGTCTGCTCCTGCTCCACACTCACTCTCAGCTTATTTCCACTTGCCTAATGCGAGTGGAAATGTTTAGGGCAGGGCTATAGATTATAAAAAAAAAAAAAAAAAAGAGAGAAACTGGAAATGGATTGTTACAAAACTGAAAAAGACCAGGGTAAGAAGTTTGTGCAAAATTTCACTCAAATGTCAGTTTACTGCAGTCAAAATGAAGTTTTGATCATCTGCTATAGCTGGTCACTCACATATGGATTGTCTTCTATCTCCCGTAGAGCTTTAATCTCTCGTAGGGCCTGATTGGGAATACCCTCCTCCAGTTTTCTCAGTGCCACCTTCTTCAGGGCAACAGCTTCACCTGTCTGGAAAACAAAAAAAAATATGATTATATCATCATAATTCTAAATATAAAAATCTTTAGAATATATATTATATATATATATATACACACATTCTAAAGCTTGAACACACATATGTTATGGTACTTCCATAATCTTTATCTAGATCCATTTAAGTCACTTTCATTTTTTACATGTTTGCTGTACCATATTTGCATTACAGAGATATGTAGAGCCTGCCAACTGTATTTCACTCAGCCTCCCTGATCAGCAACTGCAGAGACAAAATCTAAGCCGCATTGAAAGCGTTTTGGTTTTATTCCGTCAGACCTGACTAGTAGAGGAGAACAGGAAAATACTTCTCTGCAGCACTACTAAGCAGGAAAAACAACCTGCATGAACAAAAATGGCTGCTCTGTATAAAAAAATAAAAAAACAGACAGGGGCTTCAGTAAAAACCTGACAGGGGCTCTAATCCTTCCATTCTCTATCCAAAACTGCAAATAGTTTTAGCTCACACATTTAAAAGTGAAACTTGCAGTAAATTGCAAAGTCTATTTGTAACGTCTGGGTTCCCTTCCTCGTGTAATAGTCACCATCTCTTATTATGCAAAAAGAACTGTAAGGCCCCTTTAACACATGCGCATGCGGACCATTCATTTCAGTCACTTCAAAACGCATCAGTTTTTCATCATTTTTTTTTTTTTTTTACACACTATTATTTACTACCAATGCAAAAACGGATGAAAAATTGACCATTTGTCAGTTTATATCTGTTTTTCAATCGATCCATTTTTTTTAAACAGAAGAAAAATAGAGCTTTGATCCGTTTAAAAAAAAAAATAAATAAATAAAAAAAACACGGATGCCGACGGATGATCATCCATTTACATCCGTTTTTTCATTGAGCTGCGTTGATGTCCATATTTCATCTGAACGAACAGCATATGTGAAAGGGGCCTAAGGAGAAAAAAAATAAAAAAAAGTTAGATTTCATACTTACCTTACCCCACCCTCCTCCCCCGACTTCTCTCCGCGGTGCCTAGGCGAGTAGTGGTGATCAGGCAACATGGGAAGCTGCAGACATGAAGACCCTGAATATTTGTGACTCTTTGGCTGTATAGATGACAAGGTTTTGTCATTCGCATTAGTGGCTGAGTTACAAATATGTAGAAGAAAAAAAAAAAACTTCCCATATATACTAGATACCGGGTGTGTAATTATTTGCTTGATCAAAAGAAACGCGACAATAAAGAGGCTATGGGCATCACTGAATACGCCCCCTCTGGATAGATGAACTTCTCTGTTTAGCAACATGTTGTCTCAACCCTTGCATGCAACATTGTCTCAAGAGGAACTGCCCAGGACAGTCAAAAATAAAAGCTGCCTGCACATTTGGAGCTACAGTGCCACATAGTGTTAGATGACAGTATGACACTTTACAAAATCTTCCTAAAGTTGAACTGAAGGCAGACATACAAGACACAGATAATGCAGCTCTGTAATTTAAAGCCTAAGTGCGGCCAAAATATACATAAGAATTCAGTATAAGGGACATAACTTAGAGTCAGTAGGATGTATCCCTTGTGCTGATGTCCTCCATCCATGCCCCCCCCCCCCCGGCCAGACCTAGAGCATTTGTCAGCCGGGGGTTATCCTATATCTAGCACCCCCGAGGCAGTAACATCACGCGTAGCAACTCTGCGCGCTGCGGCCAGAAACCCAGAAGAATCCTCCTCCCTTTGCTCCCCCGGGCATCCAAGCCCCTTCTCCTCTGCAAAAACAATCGCCGACCCACCCAAGGATTGTCATCGGCGCCAGACAGAAATACATGTAACTGGTAGTGGCACACTTACTATGTGCTACTGCCAGTGGTGTCACTAGGGTTGGTGTCATCTGGTGCAGTAAAACATGGCGTCACCCCCCCCCCCCCTCCCCAAGAAAAAGAAATATATAATGTATTTAGTTTTCTGAAAGTGCGTTAAAGATGCAGCATGCGGGATTTGTGCCCTTTCAGAAAATGCAAAAAAAAATAAAAATGCGCAACTTAATAGAAATCTATAGGACTGCAACTACAGTATCTCACAAAAGTGAGTACACCCCTCACATTTTTGTAAATATTTTATTATTTATGTGACAACACTGAAGAAATGACACTTTGCTACAATGTAAAGTAGTGAGTGTACAGCTTGTATTAGCCCTTGTACACACGGACGGACATTCCGACCACTTATTTAGTCTGATTTTTTCCGACGGATTTTGTCCGAAACTGGTGTTGCAAACACACGGTCGGACAAAGTTGTTGGAAAATCCGACAGGACTACGTTCAGGCTAGTAGCCAATAGCTTTGGTCTCGTAATTTGATCTGAACATGCATGGCATTCTCTACAAACGATCGGACAAAGTCCAATTGGATCATGTTGTCGAAAAATGTTATATCCAGCTCTCAAACTTTGTTGATCGGACATTCCGACGGGAAAGGACCGATGGAGCCCACACACGGTCGGATTATCCGACAACATGGTCCGATCGGACATTTTCCATCAGAATTTCCGACCGTGTGTACAAGGTCTAAAAGTGTAAATTTGTTGTCCCCTCAAAATACCTCAACACAGTCATTTACGTCTAAGCTGCTGGCAACAAAAGTGAGTACACCCCTAAGTGAAAACGTTGAAATTGGGCCCAAAGTGTCAATATTTTGTGTGGCCACCATTATTTTCCAGCACTGCCTTAACCCTCTTGGGCATGGAGTTCACCAGAGCTTTACAGGTTGCCACTGGAGTCTTCTTCCACTCCTCCGTGATGACATCACGGAGCTGGTGGATGTTAGAGACCTTGCGCTCCTCTACCTTCCATTTGAGAATGCCCTACAGATGCTCAATAGGGTTTAGGTCTGGAGACATGCTTGGCCAGTCCATCAACTTTACCCTCAGCTTCTTTAGCAAGGCAGTGGTCGTCTTTGAGGTGTGTTTGGGGTTGTTCTCATGATGGAATACTGCCCAGTCTCTGAAGGGAGGGGATCATGCCCTCTTCAGTATGTCAGAGTACAGTGCCATCTTTATGTAGATGAACAATTGTTTTTTTCAGATCCTCAGAGTTTTTTGCCATGAGGTGCCATGTTGAACTTCCAGTGACCAGTATGAGAGAGTGAGAGCGATAACACCAAATTTAAACACACCTGCTCCCCATTCACACCTGAGATCTTGTAACACTAACATTGGGCCCAATTTGTACATTTTAACTTAGGGGTGTACTCACTTTTGTTGCCAGCGGTTTAGACATTAATGGCTGTGTGTTGAGTTATTTTGAGTGGCCAGCAAATGTACAGTGATATAAAAGCTGTACACTCACTACTTTACATTGTAGCAAAGTGTAATTTCTTCAGTGTTGTCACATGAAAAGATATAATAAAATATTTACAATATATCAAGTTTCCATCTGTAGCTCGCTACAGTAATGTTTTTATAATTTATATGTGAATTGTTAAAAATAAAACTTGCTTTTTATCAGTGGTGCCTACAAAGTCCATGTTTCTTTTCCAAAAATATATATCATGATTAGGACATGGCACTGTGCTATCCATTAGTGTACACCCACATTACCATCCTGTGCTGATGTACTTGGCCATAAGTACAGTTGTGATCATAACTTTACATACCCTGGCAGAATTTATGATTTCTTGGGCATTTTTCAGAGAATGTGAATGATAACAAAAACTTTTCACTTATCGTTAGCGTTTGGCTGAAGCCATTTATTATTAATCAAATGTGTTTACTCTTTTTAAAATCATAATGACAGCAGAAACTACCCAAATGACCCTGATCAAAAGTTTACATACCCCAGTTCTAAATACCATGTATTGCCCCCTTTAAATATCAATGACAGCTTGAAGTCTTTTGTGGTATTTGTGGAAGAGGCTCTTTATCTTCTCAGATTGTAAAGCTGCCCATTCCTCTTTGCAAAAAGCCTCCAGTTCCTGTAAATTCTTGGGCTGTCTTGCATGAACTGCACATTTGAGATCTCCCCAGAGTGGCTCAATGATATTGAGGGTAGGAGACAGATGGCCACTCCAGAACCTTCACTTTATTCTGCTGTAGCCAATGACAGGTTGACTTGGCCTTATGTTTTTGCTCATTATCATGTTGGAATGTCCAAGTACGTCCCGTGCGCAGCTTCCTGGCTGATGAATGCAAATGTTCCTCCAGTATTTTTTGATAACATACTGCATTCATCTTGTTAACAATTTTGACCAAATTTTCTGTGCCTTTGTAGCTCACACATCCCAAAAAAAAATAAATAAAAAAAAAAAATAAATAATCAAGCGATCCACCTCCGTACCTTTCATCATAGGCCTTGTTGACTCCTCTCCAAATGTAGTTTATAGTTTTGGCCAAAAAGCTTGTCTCTGTGTCTCTGTACAAGGTTTGAGGTTTGTCTGTGCTGTTTGGCGTATTGTATGCGGATACTTTGTGGCATTTGCGTAGTAATGGCTTTCTTCTGGCGACTCGACCATGCAGCCCATCTTTCTTCAAGTACCTCCTTATTGTACATCTTGAAACAGCCACACCACATGTTTTCAGAGAGTCCTGTATTTCACCTGAAGTTATTTGTGGGTTTTTCTTTGCATCCTGAACAATTTTCCTGGAAGTTGTGTCTGAAATTTTAGTTGGTCTACCTGACCATGGTTTGGTTTCAACAGAACCCCTCATTTTCCACTTCTTGATTAGAATTAACACTGTTAATTGCCATTCTCAATTCCTTGGATATCTTTTTATATCCATTTCCTGTTTTATACAGTTCAACAACCTTTTCCCGTAGATCCTTTGACAATTCTTTGCTTTCCCAATGACTCAGAATCCAGAAAGGTCAGTGCAGCACTGGATGAAAGATTCAAGGGTCTGCCAGGAGTCCAGAAACTCATTGACCTTTTATACACACACACTAATTACAAGCAAACAGATCACAGGTCAGGATGGTTACCTTTAATAGCAATTCAAACCCCTTTGTGTCAACTTGTGTGCATGTTATCAGAATCACCAGGGTATGTAAACTTTTGATCTGGGTAATTTGGGTAGTTTCTGTTGTTATTATGATTTAAAAAGAGTAAAACACAGTTGATTGATAATAAATGGCTTCAGCCAAAATACTAAACATGAGTGAAAGAAATGTTTTTGTGTTATCATTCATATTCTCTAAAAAATGGCCAAGAAATCATAAATTCTGTCAGGGTATGTAAATTTATAAGCATAAACTATATATACTTTATTGAGGTAATTGAAGTAAAAAACAGACATCATTGCACTGGCATTTCGGAGACACACAGGTTCATATCCTCTGGGTGACAGAGCCCATATATCTCTAATGCCGCGTACACACAATCGGAATTCTCCTCGGAAAAAGCTCTGATGGTTTTCCCGTCGGAATTCAGATGGAATTCCGCTCAAACTGTTTTGCCTACACACGGTCACACCAAATTCCGACCGCCAAGAATGCGGTGACGTACAACCCGTACAATGAGACTAGAAAAAGGAAGTTCAATACCTAGTAGCCAATAGCTTCCATCTTGTAGTTGAATCTGAGCATACGTGAGTTTTTACACGTTGGAATTGCATACACACGATCGGAATTTCCGATAAAAAGTTTTTGCATTGGGAAAATTGAGAACATGCTATCAAATTTTTGCTGGCGGGAATTCGGGCAGGTAAATTACGATGGAACATACACACGTTGACATTTTCCGATTAAAAAGCTCTCACCGGTCTTTTGCTGGCTGAAATTCTGATTGTGTGTACGTGGCATAAGACCCCTTTCACACTGAGGCGGTTTACAGGTCTTTTAGCGCTAGAAATAGCATCTGTAAAGTCAGGCATGTACTGGCCATCGGGACCATAGGGAGTTTCCCGGTGGGCCGATGGCTCAGTGGGCCGGTCAGGTGCAGTTCTGGAGCCGCTCCTCTCTGACAGTGAGTGATCGCGGTTTCACTCCTGTCGGGTGGAGCAGCTGCTGTCACTTGCTGGAGAGAGGATTAGGCTTTCTGCTCCCTCCAGCCTGCAGGGGGAGCTAGACAGCCGACAGACTTTCTTTCCTTCCTCTCTCCCCTTATCACTTGTCACGTATCACATGACTGGAAAGTGGAACGAGATGCTGCCTTCAGAACTGTGAGTACACGTGAGGGGGGGGAGCATGAGGACACTCTGATGTAAGGGGGCTGCTGGTGATGAGGACACTCAGATGTAAGCCCCTGTACACACGGTTGGACATTCTGCCAACCAAATCCGTTGGATTTTGTCCGACGGATTTTGTCTGACGGATTGTGTCTGAAACTGTTGCATACACACACTCGGACCAAGTTGTCGGAAAATCCGATTGTACATAACGTGATGACGTTATTTCGTTACGACGGGACTAAGTTCAGGCTAGTAGCCAATAGCTTTGGTCTAGGAATTCGATCTGAGCATGCGTGGCACTTTGTCCGATCGGAATTCTCTACACATGATCGGAGTATGTCCGATCGGACCAGTTTGTCGGAAAATATTTCTAACAAGTTGGAAAATTGGGTCCGATGGATATTCCGACGGAAACAGTCCGATGCATACCACACACAGTCGGAATATCCGACAACACGGTCCGATAGGACACATTCCGACGGATTCTCCGACCGTCTGTACAAGGGCTAAGGGGACTGCTGATGGGTACACTCAAAATTAAAGTGGGCCGGTCTGGATGAAGTCCAGGGCCAAATTTTTGTCCCAGTCCAGCCCTGCGTAAAGTGCATGAAAGCAGCCTCCGATTCATTTTAGTGTGACTTTTCACACTGGGGCAGTGCGCTTGCAAAACGTCAGAAAAAGTCCTGCAAGCAGCACCTTTGGGGCAGTTTGGGAGTGCTAACTTACTCATCGTTAGATGTGGTGGCTGCATTAGTTTTTAGCCTGGTGATCTGGCCACTAATACACCTCCAGTCACAGGGTGTCTCCACATTGGATATAGAAGCAATGGAGACACCTTTGGACAGCAGTATTGTCAGTCTGGGGAGAGGGTAGTGTTAAGCAGCCCATAGATAGCCCATTTTTTTTCCATTCTGTAAGCAAGTTCTCCCATCCACACATTCAATGCGGATGGGGGAATCCTCCCTGCTGTTGTATTGTATTCTGACAGTGGGGAGACTTCCCTGCACCCAGAAGACACAATCGATCAGTGTTGCCAGCTATAGCCAGCAGCACTGATCAAGTGGGGAAAATCTGACAGCCTGGTTGTAAATAAAATCAGCTTCCATACAACCATCCTGTCGATACATGGGTTGAAATTTGGCTTTTTCTTGCTGAAATCGTCTGAATTTCAATCCATGTATGACGGGCTTTAATCTTCCATTTTAAGCTGATTTCCAGCTAACACTTAATAAACTGTTACAGCAGCAATTTTTTTTTTTCGTTATGGGATAAAGGTTTAACATAAATTAATAAAAGCTGATCATTGTAGGCACTCCTGACTGTGTTCCCTACTTCCTTATCGTGCTATAGCCGAAAGATGGCTACAGAGCGGCTCTCTCATTCCAGGAGGGCAGTTTATGGATGTCCTCCCGGAATCACACCTCTCACGTGCATCCAGCACATTCTGTGGTCCTTGTATCCTTTGGACACAGTTGATCACAGATTGTGGTAAAGGGCCAATCACAGCAGACCTTTAACATTTGATCAGCTGTGTCCAATCACAGTTGATCACAATGTAAACAGAGTTGCAGGTTATTGGCTCTCCTTTCCTCACGTGCTGTCACCTTAAATAAGGACATGTGCGTTCCGGTGCATTTTAATGCTTTTACAGCATTCCAGTACAGTCCAGTGCAGGGAAAATGCAGCATGTTCTACTTTTTTTCTGGAATGCCCTGGAACTGACCGCACTGGTGTGAACTGTGCCATTAAAAACCCCATAACCCACTTTCCATGTGTTTTTGATGCAGAAAAAAAAAAAAAAATAAAATAAAAAACACACTGAACTGCATGTGGTGTGAACTGGCCCTTACTCTGTTCAAAATGAGGAAAAAAAGGTTGCCTATAGTTCTACGTTAACCTCTTCTAGCTGGCGCCTTACGGTCATTTAAAGCGGAGTTACGCTGTTTGTTTTTTTTACAAATACTGCAGCTGCTGACTTTTAAAATAAGGACACTTACCTGTTCAGGGCTCCCACGATGTCGGCTCGATCTGTCCCTCGGCTCCCTCGGCTCTCAGATGCTGCCACCGCCACTGCGGGTGGTGCGAGTATCTATGCCCGGAAGTGGGAGCAAGATACCTGTATTAGGCTGGTATCTGCTTCCCCCTTCCCCCCTGAAGGGTGACAAAATGTGACACTGGAGGGGAGAGGGTTCCAAAAAGCGGAAATTCCATTTTTATGTGGAACTCCAATTTAAGAGGTTTAAGGCACTGGGAGGTGGGGCTTAAAATCACATGACCACCGTGATTGGCTGTCATGGCAGTCACATGATTTGAAAACTTTTGATCGAGAGCTTTCGGTTAGGCGCCAGGAACTGTGTCTGGAGCGCACAGCTCTAGTGACAGCAATTCATGCAAATATGTGGCCTCTTGGCAGCCAGCACCAAGGGGTTACTACTGCTTTAAGCTCTGTGTGTATGAGGCCTTATCAGTAAACTATCAACAAAAAGAGTGATCTATTGGCAGTGAAATCATGCGGTCGCCTGGGCCCATCGTTCATCTGACTGACAGCACTGCGCATGCTCTAGGTCCACCCACAAACAACATTCTATCATTGCAGCCTGACAGATCTGTATACATGAGGCAGAGTATGACAGGGGGCACCACCAAGGATCAATTCTCAGCCACTTGTGGCACAGTCCCACCATGCCAACTGCTTCTATACCACCCTCTGAAAAGTGATCCATTGTGGATTGCCATTCAGAGGGTGGTAAGCTTACCACCTGTCTGAAAGAAGCCTGGCAAGGTACAGGTGAGGGTGTCTCCAGGGGACTCCACAAGGCACAGGGGACACCTGAGAACAGGGAGGAGGGGCAGCGATCATAGGACAGCTATAAGGGGTAAGGGAGAGGCTGTATACAAGGAGGGTGCCGGTGCCTAATAGAGTCCGCCCATCAAATGGTGTCCGCTCCGTACTGCGCATGCTCAGTACGGAGCAGACGAAGCTTCGGAAAATCTCCGAAGCTGAACGGCGCCTGCGCCGTGAGTGTAGGTGGTAGCCCCACCATCGAAGCGGACATAGGGTTGTGAATTTTAGAGGGCCCCTCGCGGGCGAGCTTCGTTTGCCACGCTTCGGGCTCGGCCTCGCTCCGCTCGGCTCTTTTTTATTCTAACTCTATGTCCACTTGGATAGTGGGGATAGAACCTGGACTCACGGCGCAGGCGCCGTTCATCCTCGGCAATTTTCGGAATCTGTGTTGCTGTGTACTGCGCATGCGCAGTACGCAGGGGACACTATCTGATGGAGGACGCTATTTGACAAGACACCGGCAGCCACTGCTGGAATACTACACGGCACAATGATCCTCCAGTGAGGCCCGCCGCCCCCTCCTTATCCCCCCAGCCGGTCACCTCGATGTGTTTGGCTTTGAAGACGATGCCATGAGCTCCTTCCCCGATCCGACCCAGCAGGCTGTACTGCTCCATCTTCCCGGCTCGAGACGCTGCCCGGCGTTACCTGGCAACACAAAGCACTTCCAGGTGACAGCGAGCCCAGCCGGCACCGCCCCTTTCTGTACTGGGACTGACCCTCAGCTCTGGACCGCCCCTCTGCTCTGGGCCGCACCGCCTCTTTCCCTTCTGGGACCACCCCTCCGCTCTGGACCGCCCTGCCCCTTTCACTGCTGGGACCGACTCTCCGCAATGAACAGCACCGCCTTTTTCACTGCTGAGACCGCCCCTCCGCTCTGGAACGCACTGCCCCTTTCTGTTGGGACCGCCCCTCCGCTATGGACAGCATCGCCTTTTTCTCTGCTGGGACCGCCCCTTTGTTTTGCCACATACAGGAGCGTCACGTGGGTTGGGGGTAATCCTGTGTGTCTGAGTAAATCCAATGGATTTGTGGTACAGAACAAGGAAGACTCGTCAGATGCTTATGGCCATGCTCCCTGGTTTGGGGACTACACAGGAAGTGAGGAGAATCTGCCTGACAGTAACACACATTCTAATTATTTCCCATTAGACTAACAACAACATTATTTTATTGTTATAGTGTTCCCGTGTCCCCGATGCATGGTATCTGCTCAATTCCTGTGCAGGTGACAACATAGGGAAACTTTCCTTTAAGAGAAACAATTCATTTCATGTTAGAAAAGAGAACGAATGTAAAATTTTCAAACAAAAATCGAGACATGTATGTCCAGCGTAATGTCCAATCACAGCCGATCACATGGTAACCAGCAAGTGGCGTTTATCAGCTTTTTATAACAAAAACAAAGAAAAACTTTTTTTTTTTTGAATTTTTGGTATTTTTTTTTTTTTTGGCAAAAATTAAAAATCCCAGCGGTGATAAAATACCACCAAAAGAAAGCTCTATTTGTGGGAACAAATGATAAATATTTTGTTTGGGTACAGTGTAGCATGACAGCGCAATTATTTAAAATGCGACCGTGCTGAAAGCTGAAAATTGGCCTGGGCAGGAAGGAGGTGAAAGTGCCCAGTATTGAAGTGGTTGTAAAGGCTCAATGTTTTTTACCTTTAGGCTACTTTTACACTCGTGTGGGTGGGCGCCGGCAGTAAAGCAGCACTATATTTAGCACCGCTTTACCGTAGTTTTAAGGGTAGGGTTAAAAGTGTCGCTGCAGCGGCGCTTAGCCAACGGGTTTGCAGCGTTGTCCCACTGTTTTCAATGGGAAGGGGTGCTTTAGGAGGTGAATATACCGCTCCTATAGTGCTGCAAAGATGCAGCCTTCAGGACTTTTTTGACCGTCATGCAAGTGCACCGTGCCAGTGTGAAAGCACTCAGGCTTTCACACTGGAGACACAGGAGAGGCTCTTTACAGGCATTATTTTTAGCACTGTAGCGCCTGTAAAGCACCTCAGTGGGAAAGTAGCCTAAAGGTAAAAAAACCTTCTGTTTGCAGCGTCCACCCTCAGCCCCCAATACTCACCTGAGCTCCCTCAGGTGATCATCGATCCAGCGATGTGCACGATGACTGAGATTCTCCTGGGTCTTTCATTCCTCAGCTGAGAGAGAGCAGTGGGAGCCATTGGCTCCTGCCACTGTCAATCACAGCCAGTGAGCCAATGAGGAGAGAGCGGGGCTGAGTCATGGCTCTGTGTGTTCAGACCAAGCGGCTTGCTATTGGGGGCACTGGCTGAAGAGGGGGAGCCAGGAGTGCCAGCGAGGGACCCGAAAATAAGAGGATTGGGGCTGCTCTGTGAAGTTGGTTTTGCACAGAACAGGTAAGTATAAAATGTTTGTTATTTTACTTTTTTTTTACTAAATTAACCTTTAATGTGACATTAAAGTTAGTATGTATGCTGGTATTTGGATGCCCCCAGAGCAATGCTACATTTGCAGGACCTGGACACTCCCCAATAACCCTCAGAGAGAGAGAGAGTTCATGTACCGTGTTAGATGGCTTTGAGGTGCAGACAAGGTTCAAGGCAGCTACAATATGCAGGAGAAGGCATGGGCCCGATGTTCGAGTCAAACTTAAGTTCAACTCGATCATTGGGTGTTCATGTGTTCGTTGAACAGCCGGCGAAAGAACCAGAGGATTCGTGGTATCAAGGAGAGGGATCATTACTTGCTGGCAACCATTCTCAATCAACGTTACAAGGGTAAAGTTGCAGAGCTCATCCTGCCTTCGCAGAAGGAGCAGAGGATTAAACATCTTGAGGACCATTGAAGAAAAATGTGTATAAGACCTTTCCAGACACTGGGAGGTTACCATTTTCTGGACAATGTGTTTTTGAGGCTTCGTTCAGTGAAAGGAAGAGAGGTGGAGAAGGTGGCTGGCTGACCAATGCCTTTAGACAATTCTTTAGTCCTCAGTGCCCAGGGCTGTTAGGTTTAAGAAACCGTTGGCAGTGTCTGCATCATATGGTGCAGGTATATCTAGGGGCAAGAGCAGACTTGGAGACCTTCCCAACTGAGCATCCACTGGGTTATTGGGTCTTGAGGATGGACCACTGGCCAGAATGTGCTCAATATGCAATCGAGTTACTGGCCTGTCCTGCATCCAGCATGCTTTTTGAATAGACATTCAGTGCTGCTGGAGGTTTTGTAACAGATAAAAGAGTGTATTTGTCCACAGATGCCATTGACAGGCAGACATTTATCAAAATTAATCAGTTCTGTATCAACAGCAGCTACCAAACCCCTGATGCTGATGTAACTGATTGAATTTGCTAGAAACATGGGATCCCTTGAAGGCTGCCTATGCTGCCTATCCTATCCCTTAATCTTGATTATGCTAGCTTCCAACAATGTTTTTGGTTTAGGCCACCACCACCAATATCCAAGGCCCAATTTTTCTGCACCTGTTTTACAGGTGCATGTCATTCTTTTTCTAATTTTTAACAGCATGGCCCATTGTTGCACCCAGCAAGAGTAACTGTGAGGGGTTACATGTTCAGGCACCACCAATACGCATGGCCCAATTTTTCTACACCTGTTTGACAGGTGCATGTCATTTCAATTTTTTTAAAATTTTTAACAGAAGGCCCGTTCCTGCGCCCAGCGAGAGTAGCGGTGAGGGATTACAGCGTTCAGGCAACACTAGGGATGGGCGAATGGTTTGGGCCGAGCATAAGTTTGGCCTGAACATCGCCCATTCAGGTACACCCAAACTTTCTGGGCAATTAGCGAGATGTTCGCCCGCCAAGCGCACAATCGATAGGTTGTAAAGGCTTCCCCGCTGAGAGCTGAATTTAAAAAAATAATTGTAAAATAAGAAAGTAAATAAAAAATATATAATAAATCGGGGAAAAAATGGGTCTAGTATGGATTTTAAAGGGAACCCCATGACAGAATTAAGGAAAAAACAGCCCTTTAGGTCTGGTATAGATCTTAAGGGGAACACCATGCCAAAATTTAAAATAAAAGGCATGGGGTCCCCCCCAAAATCCATACCAGCCCTTCGGGTCTGGTAGAGATTTTAAGGGAAACTCCATGCCAAAACTAGGAAAACATGGCATGGGGTCCCCCCAAAATCCATGCCGGACTCTTTTAGAAGCTCCGCGTCAAACTTTAAAAAAAAAAAAATGGTGTGGGGTCTCCCTCAAAATCCATATCAGACCCTTATCCGAGCATGCAGCCTGGCAGGGCCAGGAAAGGGGGAGGACAAGTGAGTGGCCCCCTCCTGAACCATTCCAGGCTGCTTGCCATCATGGAGAGGGTGCTCTGCCCCCCCAACCCCAAAGCACCTTGATGGGGACAAGGGCCTCTTCCCAACAACCCTGGGCTGTGATTGTCAGGGTCTTTAGGTGGGGGGGCTTATAACAATCTGGAAGCCCCCTTTAACAAGGGGATCCCCAGATCCTGCCCTTCCCCCCATGTGAATGGGTATTTTGTACCCATTCACAAAAAAGTGTCAAAAAGTAATAACCACATTCCAAAGGTGCATTTATTTAAAAATATGTAGGCACTGTGAAGTTTGGGGATACCAGCTCCGCGGGATTAAGTGCATAAACCGTTATAAGGTGAAACCAAAATATATTTATTTATAATTAAATCAAAAATAAAGCTTTTCTTCAGCATATAAAAAACATAAGTTAAAGTCCGCTTATCTTCAGCACAAATAATACAAAAAGAAAAGCACCTACAGTTCTGTAGACAGGTCTTCACCAAAAAGTTTCTTTAGAGTTCTTGCAGAGATCTTTTTGCAGCCAGCAAAACAGTAAAACAGTAAATACAACAACACAGCCAGACAGCTCCTCAGACAGGTGTTCATCCCCTTCTCCTCCTCACCACCACCTCTCTACTACTTCCTGTCTTATAGGCTGTCTGTCTTCCTGGAGGCTGTTAACCCCCTGTGGGCCAAATCCCTGTGGTCAGGGAGGGAGGCTCTTTCCCACCCAAATGTCACTTCAGAGCCTCCCAAATTCCGGGTCCCAACTATCTCTCTTAAAATATAGAGAGGACCGCGAGTCAGTCTTCTCCCGAAACTATCCCCGGAATTTGTCACCCATTTTTGGGTGACCCCTGAGGCCTACCATGATTCCCTTAAAGGGACCACATACCGAATATAGGCGCCACATAGCACCCGTCCAGGACCCAACCTTGGCGTCCTGTACATATCCCCCCCCTCTGCCTCAACGCGGAGGTGTTGGAGGCACCATTTGACACCATACAGTGGACCCGGGAGAGGGCATCGGCATTCTGATGTAGTCTCCCGGGTCTGTGCTCCACCACAAAATTGAACTCCTGGAGAGACAGGAACCACCTTGTTACTCTGGCATTCGTGTGTTTATTTTGCCTCATCCAGGTCAGCGGGGCGTGGCCGGATACCAGGTGAAACCTTCTGCCTAGGAGGAAATACCGCAAGGAGTCCAAGGCCCACTTAATGGCAAGACACTCCCGCTCCACCACTGCGTCGTTTTTCTCCGCTACCGTCAGCTTTCTACTTAGGAAAACTACGGGGTGCTCTTCCCCGTTGATTACCTGCGACAGGACTGCTCCTAACCCCTCATTTGAAGCGTCTGTCTGTACAACAAAATCCTTATTAAAGTCTGGGGCAACAAGCACTGGATCCTGGCACAATGCCGTCTTAAGCTTCTGAAAAGCTTTTTCAGCATTGTTATTCCATTTTATCATCACCGACTTTCGGCCTTTGGTCAGGTCAGTCAAGGGTGCAGCAATGGTGGCAAAGTTGGGGATAAATCTCCGGTAGTAGCCAACTATGCCCAAAAATGCTCTGACCTGCTTCTTGGTTAGGGGACGGGGCCAGTCCTGTATGGCTTTCACCTTACTCATTTGGGGCTTTGCCAGCCCTCTACCCACAATGTACCCTAGGTACTTGGCTTCCTCCACCCCAACTGCACATTTTTCTGGGTTTATGGTGAATCCTGCTCTTCTCAGGGAGTCTACGACTGCCTGAACTCGGGGAAGATGTGACTCCCAATCAGGGCTGAAGATGACGATGTCATCCAAATAAACCGAAGCGTACCGATGATGTGGATGCAAAGTTTTGTCCATGGCCCTTTGGAACGTAGCGGGGGCAGAGTGTAAACCAAACGGCATTCGTTTGTACTGGAAGTGGCCTTCCAGGGTAGAGAAGGCCGTTTTCTCCCTAGCTTCCTTGGTCAGGGGAATCTGCCAGTACCCTTTCGTGAGGTCCAGCGTGGTAATATACCTGGCAGGCCCCAACCTCTCAATGAGCTCATCTACCGGTGGCATGGGATAAGTCCTGGCAACCCTGAAAACATGTCCCTATTTCTTTGAAGAAACTCCTTTGCTTGTTGGGTTTGGGGTCTAGTTAAGGTAGCATCCACCTGCACCAGGTCGATCCCTGCATGGTCTCCTGACTGTACCGCTACCACCGTGGATACCTGGTCTCTGTCTCTCCAGGGTTTCAACAAATTCACGTGGTAGATCTGGTATGGTTTCCTTTTCCCTGGCTGGTGTACCTTGTAGTTTACCTCCCCCACTTTTTCCACTATCTCAAACGGACCTTGCCACTTGGCCAAGAACTTGCTCTCCACTGTGGGTATTAGGACAGCCACCCGGTCTCCTACTTGAAACTGTCTGACTTTTGCAGACCGGTTATACACCCTTCTTTGGGCTTCCTGAGCCCTCTGCATGTGCTCTCTCACCAGCGGCATCACCTTAGCCACCCTCTCTCGCATTTAATAGATATGCTCTACTATGGTTATGTGTGGTGAGGACTCACTTTCCCACGTTTCCTTTACCAGATCCAGCAACCCCGAGGCCGTCGCCCATACACTAGCTCAAATGGGGAGAAGCCTGTGGATGCTTGTGGAACCTCCCGGATGGCAAACAAAAGGGCGGGGAGTAACATATCCCAATCCTTCCCGTCCTTCTGGACGACTCTTTTTAGCATGGTCTTTAAAGTTCTATTAAACCTCTCCACTAGGCCATCGGTCTGCGGGTGATAGACGGATGTCCGCAACTACTTAATTTGAAACAGTTTGCACAGGTCCGCCATCTCCTTTGACATAAAAGGGGTGCCCTGGTCCGTTAATATCTCTTTGGGAAAACCAGTTTGCGAAAACATTTGAAATAGTTCCCGGGCAATGGCTTTAATGGAAGTTTTCCTCAAAGGAACTGCTACCTGGAAAGGAAACCTCTGATCTGCTCCCGGCATTTGTGGGACCCCATCCACAACAGTAACCTGCTCTCGGGCATTGACCAAGGTAGAATCCCGCAACTGGGCGGTGCCAAACGCACCCCTGGGTACATCTAGATCTGGGTGTACTGGCCTTGAGGATGTTTCCCCTTCATTTTCCTCAACCAGGGACTGCAATGGGGAGAGCTCCTCGTCATCCTCCCCCAGCATAACCTATAATGGGAAGACTCCCCCCCCCTCAGAGTTTAACTCGGTTTTGCAATCTGAAACAGTCGCATCCTTCAACTTAATATTCTCTACAGTATCATTATCAATAACGGGTATCTCTGTATCAGTGGGGTGGGTTGTGGGGGGTGTTTTAGGCCCAGGTCCTTCCGACTCTCCTGGCTGTCCTGGCATCCCCATCTGTACCTGGCTCCACAGTTCAAAAAATAGTGGACAGTCCCGCCCCACTATAATGTCATGTATTAGGCTTCTCACTATCCCGACCTCTTGGGTCACTGAGGTATGGCCATAGGACACAATCACCGAAACCATGGGGTACTCCTTGGTGTCCCCATGGATGCACACTACCCGTAGGGTTTTCCTTACAGGGCCAAGTCTCCCAATCACCCTGGCATGTACCAATGTTACCATGCTACCAGAGTCCAGTAGCGCCCTGGCAGGAAGGTGGTTCACCCACACTACACACTCAAACTGTCCTGCAATTGGATCCATGTGAGTGGTGCAGACTCTTTGCATGTAAAAGGAGCTTCTCCGACCAATCCCGCAGTCCATAGGCTCCTCCTGAAGTGGACATTGCGCCCGGGTATTTCCCCAGGACCGACATCGCCAACACTGTAGGTCTCCTGTTCTTGGGACAGGAACCACCCTTTGAGGTTCTGTAGCAGATGATGCGGTTTTGCGGATCCCAGCGCCTGGCAGGGCTTCTCTCCTAGGCGCTATGGCTGGTCTGGTTGCCCTTGGTGTGGGTTCCCTACGCCTGGCAGGCCCAAGTAGGTCCTTCACCATGGTGTACCTTTCAACCAACTCCACCAGCTGGTCAGCGGTTGCGGGGTCTCCATGGCTTACCCAGCGCTGTAGGTCATCTGGCAGGGACCGCAGGTACCAGTCCATCACTATTCGTTCCACCATCTGTGGGCCTGACAGTTTTTCTGGCTGCAGACATTTTTTAACCAGCTGGACCAGTTCATGCATTTGCGACCTGGGTGGTCGGTCAGGTTTGTACCGCCAGCGATGCACCCTCTGAGCCCGAACAGCTGTGGTCACTCCTAGGCGGGCCAGGATCTCTGCCTTCAGACGCTCATAGTCGCTGATATGTTCTGCTGGGAGGTCAAAATAGGCCTTTTGCAAGTCACCGGTGAGGAAAGGGGAGATAATGCCGGCCCATTGGTCACGGGGCCACCCCTCTCTCTCTGCTATCCTCTCAAAGGTGGTGAGAAAAGCCTCCATATCATCGCTGGGCATTCATTTTTGTAAAAAATGGCTGGCCTTCACAGACACCTGGTTGCCAGCGGCAACAGCCACTTGTTCACGTCCCTGAGCCAGCCGCTGTACTGCCTCCTGCAAGGCAGCCACCTGTGCTTGAGTGGACTCCTGCTGAGCAGTAAACTGGGTGGCTAGCAGCCATGTGCTTTCCTGTTGTGCAGCTATGGCCTATGCCAGGGCCTGCTGCTGCTGAGCCACCGCTTCCTCATAGCGACGGTTTGCGTCTGCTGAAGCTTGCTGCTGGGTCACGGTGGCTTGCTGCTGGGTCACGGTGGCTTGTGCCAAAGCCCTGATGACCTCCTCCATGTCTTTGCCTGCTGCTTGCAGCGTCTGGGCTGGCTTCACCCAAGACATGCAATTTGTACACAGTCTCTTTTAAATGTCAGTTTTTAAACGTTTTTTTGCGGCTGCAAATGCACTTTTGCCAGCATCCAAGACACCAGTTGTGAAGTTTGGGGATACGAGCTCCGCGGGATTAAGTGCATAAACCGTTATAAGGTGAAACCAAAATATATTTATTTATAATTAAATCAAAAATAAAGCTTTTCTTCAGCATATAAAAAACGTAAATTAAAGTCCGGTTATCTTCAGCACAAATAATACGAAAAGAAAAGCACCTACAGTTCTGTAGACAGGTCTTCACCAAAAAGTTTCTTTAGAGTCCTTGCAGAGATCTTTTTGCAGCCTCCAAAACAGCAAATACAACAACACAGCCAGAAAGATCCTCAGACAGGTGTTCATCTCCTTCTCCTTCTCACCACCACCTCTCTACTACTTCCTGTCTTATAGGCTGTCTGTCTTCCTGGAGGCCGTTAACCCCCTGTGGGCCAAATCCCTGTGGTCAGGGAGGGAGGCTCTTTCCCACCCAAATGTCACTTCAGAGCCTCCCAAATTCCGGGTCCCAACTATCTCTCTTAAAATATAGAGAGGACCGCGAGTCAGTCTTCTCCCGAAACTATCCCCGGAATTTGTCACCCATTTTTGGGTGACCCCCTGAGGCCTACCATGATTCCCTTAAAGGGACCACATCCCGAATATAGGCGCCACATAGCACCCGTCCAGGACCCAACCTTGGCGTCCTGTACAGCACGTAAATTTAAAAGAATGGTAGAATATCGTAACACACAGCTGTGGATCTTGCCAGCAGGCTAATACATGGTGACGTCAAGGAATCCTGCTCCACTCAACGCGTTTCCCCATAAGAGGTATTGACTGGGACCGGAGACTCTATACTGTGCTATAATGCATGTCCATGCAAAGGGTAAAGCAACAGTAGAAATACACAAGTGCAAGATCAGGGAGGCTGAATTAGCGACAAAGACCTCCCTCTAGGGGCATGCTCTTGGCTTATAGGAAAAGGGGCCTTGCCACTCTACAGGGATGCCCCAACCTTGGAAGGGAGAGTGGCTGAGCAGCGACTACCAGAAAAGAGACAGCGGAGCGGCCCCTTGATTAGAATCAGTGCTTCTAACATCTCTACTACATCTTAGCAGAGAATCCTGGACTGATCCCCTGCTGGGTTAGATCAGAACAGAAGAACATATGATGTGATATTCATGTCTGTTTTCATTTCCCTCCATCATGTGATGGAAGGGACCCATGTAATTCTTAAAGGTGATGGATTTAAACAGAAGTGCAATCATGTACTCTATTCACACACATTCATTAGGTCAGTAAAAGAGGACCTGGACCCAGACTTTTTCTGTCAGGTCACCTTGAGGCGAGGTGACAGATGCACACCGTAGGGATCAGGAGTGCACCGCAAGGTTGTGGACCCTACGGCTGACTGCTGCGGACGGGAGACAGGTCCCACCGGGGTTATAGCGTAAGATTCCCTGGGGCGTGGAGTCTAAGAGCCAGCAGGTGTTCACCAGAGCCTCGAGTGGTGAGGATGGACTTGGCTGCAACTGGCTCCAGGTCGTGACCCCCAGGGTCCCCCAGCTCACACCCACAGTAGGCAACAGGAGGATAGGGATGGTGAGGGACAAAGCCAAGGTCGGGGCTACAAGCAGACGGGAAAAGTCAGGGACACGCCAAAAGGTCAGGATCACAGGCAAACAGGGATAGTCAAAGACACGCCAAAGCTGGTAACGGAACAACAGACGAGCACACGGCAGGTAACAGGAAGCCAAACACACAAAGGAATACACAATGGTTGATCAGCACTATTGGCATGCAGTGCACAGGTTAATATAAGGTTCCCTTATAGGGCCTGGGGTGGAGCAATGCTTAGAGGAGAGGTTATAAAAACCACCAGGTGGAAGTGGCTGGCCTCTTAGCCTGAACACATGAGGGGAGGTAAGCAAACAGGAAGATCACTGCATAACCATGACATTTTCCATTTGGTCTAATAAAGCAGACAGACCCAGATGTGCCTTTTATAGGGATATAGTGCAGTCTAAGGTCATGTAATCGAGGTTAAAAAAGGACTGTTGGAATGTCCTCACTGCAAGCCCTAACAGGGCCGAGGAGAGCATGACAGGGGGGTTTGGACTATGGAGGTGGAAGCATTGGAGCTGGGGGTGCTCAGGAAGATAAAGGAAGACTCATACAGCTACCAGTAGGTTCCTACTTTTATCCTTTTATATTATCTTCAATGTTTGCCAGACGTGGCAGGGTTTTCTTTAGCTGTTAGGCTTGAGAAAGGATTATATAATAGAAAAGCAGCGACAGACTAAGAATATTTAATGTCAGGACGTCAGCAGAGAGAACAGGCATCCCACTCAGGGCAAGTGTGAATGAAGCATTCACCTGACACCCAACAGTGAGAAATTTAACTCCTCTCTGGCCTGATGTTCACAACATCCCACTTCTGTCTTTTCTCAGAAGTACTCTGCGGAAAGGTAAGAGCCATGTCAGGCGAGGCGTCTGACCAGCAATTACCTTTTTCTATGGCGTCGCTCCCTCTCTATGAATGAGATTCTGCAGCATTCCAGACCAACGGCCGAGCAATGCCATTGGGGGAAATTGTTGTCTCTCCTTTGTGACTCACCCATCTTAAAAGGCCCTAAGTCTGGTGAAAGAAAGTCAAATTGGCTCTAGGCTTTATAGCGTATCTAAACCTAAAAGAAAATGTAATATATTGCAGCGTACCAATCCGTCAATTTGGTGACTGCATTAGTTTTATATTTTTTAGGCTTTTTTCCATTTATTTTCACCAGTAACACATTTCCTGCCTTAGGGTGGCTCCACTCTGGATAAGGGAGCAATGGAGCCACCATGGCATTATCAACATAGGGAGAGGGCAATGTTAGATGTATTAGCAAATACAGTGGGTATAGAAAAGAATCACCCCCCCTTTAAAATAATCATGGAAAGAGGACCCTCACCTTGCCAACATCTAAATTGATACAAAAAAGAGGAGAAGCTGACCACAGCTTCTCAAACCACGGATTTTATAGGCACAGCATGAGACGGTATGTATAAAAATCAACACATTTTATTGGATATACATTAAAATACATCATTTGAAAAAAGGGGAAGTGATAAAAGCACCCTCTCTCTAACAAAGAATCAACAGGTACCCAATATGAAGACAAAAAATCACGGTATATTGCAATGTGCATAGAAATCCACCAGTAGGGTCAATGTTCAATCGGATACATAAATATGCTGCTGGTGTGTTGCTCCATATTCCAGTCTAGATGTGCAAAGATAGTAGAAATATATCCCAAAGGACTAAAGGCTGTAATTAAAGCAAAAGGTGGTTCAACAAAATACTGACACAAGGGGGGTGATCCTTTCTCCAACTCTGTGATTCTGTTTTTGTCTTTTCAAAAAAAAATTCTGACATGTTGGTGTTATATCTTTCACTTGGATGTTATAAGTTGCACTGGGTAAATACAGTTGGATAAAACATAAACTATGTCTGTCTTTGTTTCAGGCTACAGCGCAACAAAATGTGATTATATTTTGGCTAACAAATTAAAGCTGAGCTCCAGGTAACACCTTATAAACAGTTACAGCAACAGTTTTTTTCCATTTTGGAATAAAGGTTTTACATAAATAAATAAGAGCTGATTATTGTAAGTACCCTGCCAGTGGTAAGTGGCTTGTATCCACCCTCTGTCACTTTTGCTGGACAGATTGATCTTTTAACCACTTGCCAACCATATACTTCATATATATATGGTGACAAGGCAGCTCTGCTGCGCAGGATCACGTAACTAGTACCTGATCCCACAGAGTTCTGGGTCTGGGGCGCGCACTGCCACTGGCCCGCTCCTGCTGTGCTTTGAGACAGCAGGAGCTGATCAACAGGTATGTCGAACTTGATGTCCACCAGTATTCGCCGATGCTTCGGTACAAAGGCAGAACGGCAGTCTGTCTATGTAAACAAGGCATATTGCCGTTCTGTGTCTCTGCTAAGCAGGGGCACCAATCAAGGCCTTCTCCAAGTACAAACACCTCCCCCACAGTAGTACACCACTGCTCAGGCACACATAACTCTTTGATTGCCCCTGATGTTAATCCCTTCCCTGTCCCTGTCCCAGTGTCATTAGTACAGTGACATTGTCACTGGTTCCCAAAAAGTGTCAGATATGCCACGTACACAAGATCGGACTATCCGGCGGACAATCCGCCGGACTTTCCAAATGAACGAACTTGAACACACATGGACTAAAGTCCGTTCATTTTGAACATGACTTCAGGTACGACAGTTCTAGAGAAGGAAGTCAATCTCGCCGATGGACACCTTGTGAGCTCCATCGCCTGGTATGGGTTTTAAGGGTAACCCCCCTACGCTGAAAAAAACGGCATGGGGGTCCCCCTAAAGTCCATACCAGACCCTTATCCGAGCATGCAGCCCGGCCGGTCAAGAAAGGGGGTGGGGACGAGCGAGTTCCCCCCTTCCTGAACCGTATGCCCTCAATATGGGGGGGTGGGTACTTTGGGGAAGGGGGACACCCTGCGGCCCCCTCACCCCAAAGCACCTTGTCCCCATGTTGATGAGGACAAGGGCCTCTTCCCAACAACCCTGGCCATTGGTTGTCAGGGCCTGTGGGCGAGGGGCTTATCAGAATCCGGGAGCCCCCTTTAATAAGGGGGCCCCCAGATCCCGGCCACTCACCTGAGGGAAAAAGTGTCAATTAAAAAAAATCACACTACACAGGTTTTTAAAGTAGTTTATTAGGCAGCTTCGGGGGTCTTTTTCCGACTTCTCCACGTTTTCCGGTTCTTCTCGCCGGGCTCCTGAGCTATCTTCTGCTCTTTTGCCACTATTTTTCTAGTGGAGGAGCCCGGCTTTCTCCTTCGTCGTCATCGTCGCTAATCTTTGCCTTCGTCTTTGTCTTCTTCTTCTTCCTTCTTCTGTTCTTCCGATGTTGACACAACGCTCTCTCCCACTGTAATGCCGTGGACATGGTGCGCGGCGACTTAGATAGGCATAAGAGGCGGGGTCACCAGGTGATGTCACATGGTGACCCTGCCCCTTATGACGTCACAATCCCGGGGCATGCTGGAGGTCAAGTGGTTAAAGGAAGCTGAAAAATAGCAGACCTGGATAGATCACCAGGTGAAAAATAAAGGGAAAAAAGCCTAGAAAAAGAAAACAAATGCAGCCACCACATCTAAGAATTTGTAAGTTGCAATTAGGGATGAGCTTTGTGTTCGAGTCGAAGGTATGTTCGACTCAAACATCGGCTGTTCGCACGTTCGGCAGTGCATTGCTGGCTCATGATTGGCCAAGCATGCACTGTGACCCCACATGCTTGGCCAATCACAGCGCCAGCAGCAAAGAGAGCAATAATTGGCCAATTATAGCTCAGGGGGGTTTAGTACACGCCCCACACTATATAAGGGTGCCAGCGCGGGGGCCTTGTGTTGTGTGTTTTGGCATGCAGGGAAAGAGCTAGATAGGCAGGGACAGTGTGTTCTTTTCTCAGGCATCTGCAGGAGTTAGTGGGTGTTGTGTGCCTCCAACGCAGTATACACCTGTATCTACCCTTTATTGCTGGTGTTCTCTCATACAGGCATCTGCAGGAGTTAGTGGGTGTTGTGTGCCTACAGCACAGCACAGTATACACCTGTATCTACCCGTTATTGCTGGTGTTCTCTCATACAGGCATCTGCAGGAGTTAGTGTGTGTTGTGTGCCTCCGGCACAATATACACTACCCAATTGCTGGTTTTCCCATCTCCCTGCAGGCCAACAAGGAGAGGCAGACAGTCATGAGCCAATAAAAGAGGGAAAGCAGGCTCTGTGTCTAGAGACAACAGTGCTGGTCGTGGACGCGGTGCGTTGTCATCAGCACGTGGCCATGGGACATGCTTGTCCTTATTTTTGACAGCTAGACATGTTGAGCCGCATCATGCCGAAGACTTGGTAGAGGGGATGACCAAGCCCTCTTCATCCTCCTCATCCTCTCTCAACCAGGCTCAGGGTACTAGCAAAGCAGCTGCCAACGTGTCCTCTTCCCTCGTCTCAATGTCATCATCAGTCACTCCTTCCCTAGACCCACCATGTCCTCCTGAGGAGTCCCCCGAACTGTTTGAGCACAGTGTTGGGTACATGCTCCAGGAGGATGCCCAGCGCTTTGAAGGCTCTGATGATGATACCCAGCTAGAGGAAGGCAGTAGCTTGAGCACAGAGAGAGGGGATGCTCAAGGAGGACAGCAATCTGGCAGTCATGTTCCACCAGCTGCAGCATACTGCCAGGTTTGCTCCAGTGATGTAGAGGGAGGGGATGACGAGGCCAATGACTCCACGTGGGTGCCTGATAGGAGAGAGGAGGAGGAGGCATATCTCCAATGAGGCAGGATGCCCTCTGTGGGCCAGCTTATGGGCAGCACACCGACTGAATAACACCGCAGAGCTCCGCCTGGCGCTGCCCCTGCGCGTTATTCCAAAAGTTCTTTGGCGTGGGCCTTTTTTGAGATGAGTGCATCAGATCGCACCGCTGCTATTTGCAACATATGTCTCAAGCGTATCTCGCGTGGCCAAAACATCAGCAGCTTGGGCACCACATGCTTGACCAGACATATGTTGACCTCCATGCAGCTCATTGGCAAGCGTACCTTAAAGACCCACACCAAAGAACAGAGCGGACCTCTCCTTGCTCCTCATCAGCTGGGATCTCCAACCCCACTAGACCTTCAGTCCTCTCTGAAACCTGCACTGAGAGGAATGAAGGTGTAGAATTAGGTGTGTCACAGCCAAGTACTTGCGGGCACTCTGCTAGCAGTACACCCACATCCGATTGTAGCAGGCAAATTTCCCTGCCTCAGCTGCTGGACCGTCGAAAGAAGTTCACTCCCAGCCATCCACATGCCCAGCGGTTGAATGCTAGCTTGGCTACATTGCTAGCACTTCAACTGCTGCCTTTTCAGTTGGTAGACTCGGCCCCCTTCTGTGAGTTTGTGCAATGTGCGGTTCCTCAGTGGCAGGTCCCCAAACGCAACTTTTTCTCATGGAAGCCGATTCCGCCTCTCTACCGGCATGTGGAAGGCAATGTCCTTGCCTCGCTGGACAGGGCGGTCAGCGGTAAGGTGCATATTACCGCTGACTCATGGTGCAGCAGGCATGGACAGGGATGTTACCTATCTTTCACGGCCCATTGGGTCACTCTTCTGGCAGCTGGGAAGGATGCAGGACAAGGTGCAGTAGTGTTGGAGGTTGTTCTGCCACCACGCCTCCAAAATGCTACTACTGGTTGTGACACACCTCTCTGCTCCACGCCTCCAAAATGCTACTACTGGTTGTGACACACCTCTCTGCTCCACCCCCTTCTCTTCTTCCTCCATGGCCTCCAGTGCTCTGTCCTCGGAACCAGCGGTGCTCCGTAGGCGTTCAAGGGATACGCAAGTACGCAGGCAAAAAGATGCCATGCCGTGCTTGCGCTGGTTTGTTTGGGGGACAGGAGCCACACTGGGGCAGATATTTTGTCAGCTCTGCACTGGCAGGCCGAGAGGTGGTTGACGCCACGCCAGCTTAAGCCAGGAATGGTGGTTTGCGACAATGGCACCAACCTCCTCTCCGCCCTCCGACGGGGACAACTGACCCATGTGCCCTGTGTGGCTCACGTCCTTAACCTAATGGTGCAGCGGTTCTTGGGCAGGTACCCGGGCTTACAGGATGTCCTGAGGCAGGCCAGGAAAGTCTGTGTGCATTTCTGCCGATCATTTAATGCCAGTGCTCGGCTGGCTAAGCTCCAAAAGGAGTTGAACCTGCCCAAGAACCGCCTTATATGTGACATGCCCACCAGGTGGAACTCAACGTTGGCCATGCTGCATCGGCTGCACACGCAGCAGAGGGCCATTAATGAATACCTGACTACGGCACCAGGACAGGGTCAGGGGAGCTCGGTTTTTTCTCACCACACCAGTGGGGCATGATCAGGGATGCATGCACTGTCATGTCACCATTTGAGGAGGCCACAAAGATGGTGAGCAGTGACAGTGCATGCATCAGTGACACTGTACCTCTTGTCCACCTGTTGGAGCATACGCTGCGTGGAATAATGGACAGGGCACTTGAGGAAGAACAGAAGCAGGAAGAGGAGGACTTCCTTGCCTCTCAAGGGCCCCTTTATCCAGACAGTGTTCCTGCTGTCCCACCCATCACACAGGAAGAGGACGAGGAGGAGGAGGAGGATTCTGTCAGCATGGAGGTGGACCCTGGCACTCAGCATCAGTAGCAGCAGTCTTTTAGGGATGATTTACAGTCCCAAGAAACCCGTGGACTTCTACGTGGCTGGGAGGAGGTGGCTGCGGATCATGTTGTGACACAGAGGACTCCGTACCGAATGCCTCAGCTAACCTACGCTGCATGGCCTCCCTGATCCTGCAAAGCCTGCGGAAGGATCCTCGTATTCTTCTGATAAAGGAGAGGGATCATTACTGGCTTTCCACTCTCCTTGATCCACGGTACAAGGGTAAGGTTGCGGACCTTATCTTGCCATCGCAGAGGGTGCAGAGGATGAGACATCTCCGGGAGGCCTTGCAGAAAGGTCTGTGCAACACGTTCCCAGAGACTGGGTTACAAACTCCTGGTCCTGGACAACGTGTTGCTGAGGCTTCGGTCAGTCACAGAAGGAGCGGTGGAGAAGGTGGCCATCTGACCGATGCGCTCAGACAATTTTTTAGTCCGCAGCCCCAAGGTATGATCGGTTCCAGCAACCATCGCCAGCGTCTGATTTACATGGTGCAGGAATACCTAGGGGCAAGGTCAGACTTGGACACCTTTCCCACCGAAAATCCTCTGGCTTACTGGGTCTTGAGGATGGATTATTGGCCAGAGCTTGCACAGTATGCAATTGAGCTACTGGCCTGTCCTGCATCCAGCGTTCTTTCGGAACGCACCTTCCGTGCTGCTGGTGGCTTTGTAACCGATCACAGGGTGCGCCTGCCCACCGACTCGGTTGATCCACTGACCTTCATAAAGATGAATCAGTCTTGGATCACCACCAGCTACCAAGCACCTGAAGCTGATGTAACGGAATATTTTTTTTTGGAGTGTCACATCCCTTCAAGACTGCCTATGCTGATGCTGAGTGACTGTCCTGTTATGTTGACTGACTATCCTCTTTCTCCTCAGTGATCCCGCTGATATCTTGGAAGAACATTTTTGGTTCTGGGTGATGCCACCAGCCCAATTTTTCAGCCCCTGTTTAACAGGGGCATGTAATTACAATTTTTGATGCAATTCTTTGCAGCAGGGCTCATTCCTGCACTCCAAATAGAGTATATGGGAGAGGTTGCAGTGTTGTGGCACCAGCAAGCAGTGCCTAAGGCCCAAATTTTCAGCCCCTGTTTAAGGGCATGTAATTACAATTCTTGATATAATATTTCACAGCAGGGGCCGTTCCTGTGCCCACTGAGAGTAACTGTGAGGACTTATAGTGTTGTGGCACCAGCACAACCACCAAAGGCCCAACTTTTCTACCACTGTTCAACAATGGTATGTAATTACAATTCTTGATATAATCGTTCACAGCAGGGCGATCCAGCGCCCACCAAGAGTCACTTTGAGGGCTTGCAGTTTTGTGGCAACACCAACACCTTAGGCCCCCATTTCTGCAGAGCATATAGGGCAGGCCCCTACTTTCAAACATCCAACTTACAAACGTCTCCTACTTGCAAACGGAAGTGAGATGAAAAAAGACGGACGGCAAAAAAAATTATACAGGGATGATAACCCTTCCCTATGTTTTCCAAAAAGCTTAAAAATAGATTTTTTTGACTTTTTTACACTTTAAAAATGTACCAGTTCAAAATTACAAACATATTCTACTTAACACAACAAACCTACACAGTCCCTGTCTTATTTGCACCGCCTGTATACTGCTGTTCTGAGTATATAGGGCCTGGGGGGCCCATGCCTTTCCTTTTTTTATTTGGGTACGGGGTTCCCCTTAATATCCGTACAAGACCCAAAGGGGCTGGTAATGGGCGGGGGGGGGGGCTACCCATGCCATTTTTCTCAATGATTTTCATCCGTATTGCCGGAACCAGACATTACATTAAAATCGCAAGCAGTTTTAAAAAAATTTCCGTTAAATGTCATTTTGTGCAGGGACTGTTCTAAACACGGGAAACACATGGCACTTCACAGGCATACTATAGACACCCCCAGGCACATTTTTTTTTCACTTTAATCGTCATTAAACTCAGTGCTCCTGAAAAAACAGCAGTTTTTAAAATCATTTTAGGCATTGACCCATGTCCCCTGGGGAAGGAGCCTGGTCCCCAAACCCTTTTTAGGACAAGATCTTGCATATTAGCCATTAAAATTAGCACTTTTTATTTCGAATGTTGGAGTCCCATAGACTCAATCGGCTCATCCCTAGTTACAATACATTTCATTCTTGTTTTTGGGTTTAATTACACTTTAAACCTGCTGGTATGACCTGACCAGCCCTGGAGTGAAGGTCCTCTGAGCATTCCATAAACTTGATGCCCAAGTTACAAGTTTGTTTTAGTGGAGAGGTTTAGGAAAGAGAGTTAGTACTGATTTATCTGGGGGGGTTGGTAGCAGTTCAAATGTAACGTGTGTGATCATTTAGACCAGTGGTCTCCAAACTACGGCCTAGGGGGCCAGATGCGGTCCTTTTCTTGCTTTTATCTGGCCCTTGGGGAAATATTTAATCTTCTGACGCCAAAAATGGGCCATAGTACCCCCCCCCGACACCAACAAAGGGGTACAATTTTCTCCTAATGACACCAACAATGGGTCACAGTTCCTCCCAATGACACCAATGATGGGGCACAATTCCTCGCACTGACACCAAAGATGGAGCATTGTTTACTCCCACTGATGCTGGGACATTTTTCTACTTCCAGTGGCCACAGTCTGGCCCCCCTAAAGTCTGAAGGACAGTCGACTGGCCCTTCGTTTAGAAAGTTTGGAGACCCCTGACTTAGACTATATTACCAAAATTATTGGGACACCTGCCTTTACACACACACTTTAATGGCATCCCAGTCTTAGGCTGGGTTCACACTGGTACGACACAGCAGTCGTACCACTTTGGATCCGACTTTGCCCTGCGATGGGGTGGGCCTCCGGTGACCCATGCCATTATAAGTACTGGCACACCGCGCATCCAGCATTAGAGTAGGAGAGAGCGTTGAGTCAACACCGGAAGAAGAACAGAGGGAAAAGACAGCGGAGAAGACCCAGCAAAAGAGCGAGAAGATAGCGGAGAAGACCCAGCAGAGGCAGAAGACAGCGGACAGAGGGAGAAGAACCGGAGAGGGCTAGAAGACTTCAGCGGAGAAGAACCAGCAGAGGCAGAAGAGCCATAGAGGGCTGAAGAGATCGGAAGAGATGACAGAGTTGCCTTAATGAATTACATTAAAAATACGTGTAATGTGTTTTATTTTTGCCATTTTTTTTGGTGAATGGGTAGTGGTACAATGTACCCCATACTCATTCACATGGGGGCTTCCAGATTCCGATAAGCCCCCCGTCTGCAGACCCCGACAACTAACGGCCAGGGTTGTCGGGAGGGGCCCTAGTCCTCATCAACCTCGGGACAAGGTGCTTTGGGGGGGCGCAAAAGCCCACCCCCCATGTTGAGGGCATGCGGCCTGGTATTGTTCGTGGGGGGTGGTGGTGATCGCTCGTCGCCACCCCCTTTCCTGACCTACCGAGCTGTGTGCTCGGATAAGGGTCTGGTATAGATTTTGGGGGGGACCCCAACGCTGTTTTTTCATTGTCAGGGTTCCCCTAAAAATTAACCCATGCCATTTTTTTTTTCATTTGGCATGGAGTTCCCTTTGAAAATCCTCAGAGCACAAGTCGCATGCCAAAGTCGGGTCAATTAAGACGGCGATCCGACTTTGATCCAACTTCAGTGATAATCAATGGGCTGAAGTAGGATCAAACTTGGACCAAAGGGAAACATTGATTTTCACACGTCATGCGACATGAGCTCCCAATGTCGGAGTGTTTGTCGTACCATTGTGAACCCGGCCTTAGTCCTTAGGGTTCAATATTGAGTTGGCCCACCCTTTGCAGCTATAACAACTTCAACTCTTCTGGGAAGGCTGTCCACAAGGCATAGGAGTGTGCCTGACCTCACAAATGTGCTTCTGGAAGAATGGTCAAACATTCCCATAGACACACTCCTAAACCTTGTGGACAGCCTTCCCAGAAGGGTTGAAGCTGTTATAGCTGCAAAGGGTGGGCCAACGCAATATTGAACCTTACGGACTAAGACTGGGATGCCATTAAAGTTCATGTACGTAGAAAGGCAGGAGTCCCAATACTTTTGGTAATATAGTGGATACTGTAATAGAAGTTTACTTGTGACATTTTACTAGGAAGTCATTAATATTTCTGAAATTAAATCTTCAGCTTGTTCCTTTGTATAAATGTATAGACAGATGACATGTCAAACTATTGTTCTGAAAAGCGTCTCTAATCATTGAAGATATGTGCTCTTGTCTGGAAACCAAGGCCAACCTTCTAGCGGTGGCTGAGCTAATGTTTTCTGTAACATAATAGGAACAATTGCTAAAGTGTTCTTTTTTAGGGAATAGTACATAAACACATACGGTATCTAATACTAATCAAATGTCCTATTGTCTTCAAAGGGTCGCTTGAAAACACTGCTTGATAAAACAAATGTCATTTTTTAACCACCTCAGTTCCAGAAGATGTACCACGTTCATGACCAAGCCATTTTTCGCTTTTTAGCATTGCGCTACTTTAACTGGTAAAATAGCTTTCTTTTGGTGGCATTTGTTTATCTCTGGGTTTTTATTTTCTAGTACATAAATGAAAAAAGACAGAAATTTAAAAAAATAAGACAAAACAACGGAAAATTCCTATCAAAATACTTACCGTAATTTTCCTTTCCTGATGGACTCCATGGCAGCAACGTGTGGGTTAAGTCCCGCCTCCACTACCCTATAGGACACTACTCCCATAAATCTTTGCTCCCTGCCCATGGCCGTGTTCGATAACTAGCCTACTCCAGCCATTTTGGGAGGGAACTCCTGCTGCCATGGAGTCCATCAGGAAAGGAAAATTACGGTAAGTATTTTGATAGGAATTTTCCGTTTTCCTGACAGACTCCATGGCAGCAACGTGTGGGAAATAACTCGCCAAACACACTCGGGTGGGCAAAAAAATGCTGAACAAAAATTTATTTAACACTGTCCACCGACAGCACCTTTAAACCAAAATCAACAGAAGATAAACTGGCAGGTTCAACACAATAGTGAGCCATAAATGTATGAATGGATGACCAAGAGGCAGCCTTGCAGATAACCTCAGGAGCCACATGACGTGAAGCTGCCCAAGAAGTAGAGAGACTTCGCGTGGAATGTGCCGTAACCGCCTCAGGAGGGGCCAAGCCCTTCTCATTATAAGCCCACTGGATCGCCTGAACCACCCACGTGGAGATGGATCTGACCGAAGCCCTAAGGCCTTTGCTTTTACCATGAAAAAGAACAAAAAGATAATCTGATTGCCGGAAAGAAGCTGTCGCCTCCAGGTATCGTTTCAAGATAACTCCCATGTCGAGAGGATGAAGATCCTGACTCCCAGCCGAATTAAAGGTGGGAAGGGTAATGTCCTGATTTTCGTGAAAGACTGAGGTAACCTTTGGGTTCGAACCCAGCATTGGCACTAGGACCACTCTGTCAGGGAAGAATGTGAGGAAAGGTTCCTTTGATCCTAAAGACTGAATCTCAGAGACTCTTTTGCTGAGGATATGGCCACCAAAAAAGATGTCATTAGGGACAATTCTTTGACTGAAAGTGTTCTGTCCAGATGAGAGAAGAAGTCGAGAACTAGCGGTAAATCCCACTTGGGGAACCTAGGTTTCCTCTGTGGTCTAAGTCTAATCGCTCCTTTAAAAAAATTGCTGAACCAAGGGATGTTTAGCCCAGGATACTCCAGAAAAGGCCGAAATTGCCGAGACTTGCACACGAAGAGCGCTGACAGATAGGGGAATGTCTAGTCCGGACTGTAAGAAACCCAGAACATCCTGAACCGTCAAATTACCACTGGAGCAAGACCTGGAAGACAAGTGACTTGTGAATCTAGACCAAATCCTCTCATATACCTGGTTGGTACTTTTCCTCCTTGCACTCATGAGAGTAGGAATGGCCTCCTTTGGACAACCCAGAGCCTCTAACCTTCCCCTCTCAAAAACCAGACCCTCAGACATAGATGGGCCGGACAGGGATGGAGCTTCGAGCCCTGGGATAGAAGATCGGGTCTGAGAGGTAAGGGAATCGGATCTCTGACACTGAGGAGCATTAGAAGCGGAAACCATGGCCTGTTGGGCCAATAAGGTATTACAGCTATCACCTCTACTGCTTCTGTTTTGAGTCTCCGCAGGAACTGTAGAATAATAGGAGTTGGAGGAAAGGCGTAAGCTTTGTTGAACCACCATCGATCCATCAGCGCATCCACTCCGTAGGCCTGAGGATCCCGAAACCTGGAATAATACCTCGCCAGTTTCTTGTTGCAAGGGGAAGCAAATAGGTCGACCTCTGGGGAGAACCACAACGTTAGAATCCACCTGAACACTTCTTCGTGAAGGGACCATTCGTTGTTGTCCAGACTGACCCGAGACAGAAAATCCGCTTGGACGTTCTGCGTTCCTGGAACATAAGTTGCTGTAATGTTGACCAGGTTCTTCTGAGCCCAAGACATGATTGGCTCTACCTCCTGAAGAAGGGACAGACTCCGAGTACCTCCTTGTCTCCTTATATATGCCACTGCTGTTGTGTTGTCTAGTCTGAGTAGGACCGAGGTTCCTAAGACCAGATGACGAAAGGCTAGGAGCGCCTGGAAGGCTGCCCTCAATTCTAGAATATTCGACACCATCCTCCTGGAAGGAAAGTCCCAGGTGCCCTGTGCTACTTCCGTCAAACAGTGGGCGCCCCAGCCCCTGTTGCTGGCATCCGAAGTTATTGTTACCCATGAGATGGGGAGAATGGAATGGCAATTGAATAGGTTCTCCTTCCGAAGCCACCAGAGTAGAGAGACTCTCATTGAAGATGTGATCCGGATAGGTTGCGTCTTGTTGCCTAGCCATTGGTGAAGAAACCCTTTTTGGAACGGTCTCATCTTCCATTGGGCCCACTTCACCATTGGAATCGTGGCTACCATGGTGCCAATAATTCTCAGGCACTGAAGAGCCGGACTGGGAGGCTGAGAGGGCCGGACGAATTCTGTCTCGAATTACCACTACTTTCTCTTCGGGTAATGAGATGGTACCCCTCACTGTGTTGAAGAGTGCGCCTAGGAACACAAGAGACTGGGAAGGAATTAACTGACTCTTTTCTAGATTCAGGATCCAACCGAACTCTTGAAGAGTGGAGATAACCTGACCCTTGTGCAGTAACAGACGGTCTCTGTCCTGGGCTAGCAGCAGAAGATCGTCCAAATAGTGGTGAAGACGAATTCCCTTGGTTCTCAATAGAGCCACTACGGCCAACAACACCTTTGAGAACACTCGGGGGGACGTTGAAAGTCCGAACGGGAGACATACAAACTGGAGATGTAGTAAGCGTCCTTTAGGTCTATTGAAATCATCCAGTCTCCTGACTGGACTGACTGTTGTATTGTAGACAAGGTTTCCATCTTGAACCTTTCCTTCTTGATAAAACGATTCAGATGTGTAAGGTCTATGACTGGTCTCCAAGAACCGTTTTTCTTCTGGACCATAAAAAGAGGAGAATAAATTCCTCTCCCTCGTTGATCGTCTGGTACGGGTACGGCAGCGCCTTGAGCCAATAAAGATTTCACGTAGGCCAACAAGATCTGCCTTTTTTCTTCTGCGGCTGGAAATGAAGTGGGAACATACTTTAGTCTTGGGGACCTGCTGAAGGTCCAAGAATGGCCTGAAGAGACCGTTCTGACGGTCCAGAAGTCCTGGATTGAGGCCGCCCAGACATGCCGAAAATGTAGAAGACGAGCCCCCACCTGGCCTATCTGAGCGGGCCCAATCTCAAAAAGATTTGGTTGGTTCCCTCTCTCCTGTCGCACTGCTCTTGGCGGATTTCTTGAAGGATGACTGCCTTGATTTCCATGATCTGGAATATTCCCGACCCGGTCTATAGCTACGGGCCTCCCTGGCCTGCTCTTGATACTGCTTTTTAGGAAAAAATCTCCTCTGGCTTTTTAAACGTCTATCCTGGGGAAGAAACCCCGACTTACCACCAGTGGCCCGGGTTATGGCATTATCCAATTTATTCCCAAAAAGGGAAGAACCCTCGAAAGGGATACGGCACCACACCTGTTTAGATGCTGGATCAGCCAGCCAGGGACAGAGCCAAAGGGCCCGTTTGGCGGTTACAGCTGAAAGCATGACCCGGGACACTAGGCGGATGATGTCAATCGAAGCCTCCCCCAGAAAAGCCGAAGCAAGCCGCAACTCCTGGATAGGAGAGTTTTTAGCGACTTCATCCGAAATGTTTCTGAGAGTATCATCCACACCGTCCGTCCAGACTTCCATGGCTTTGGACATTGCCGCTAAAGCCAATGCTGGCTTGCATGCCAAACCAGCAGTGAGGTAGACTCTCTTTAAATCGGAATCAATCCGCCTATCTAAGGCATCCTTGAATGAAACTGTATCCTCCAATGGAAGGGTCACATGTTTTACTAGTCTCATCACCGCTGCATCCACGAGAGGAGCTGAAACCAGATACTTGACCTCATCCTCCTTAAAGGGATATAACCTTAGGACTTTTGAGAGCATACTATTCTTTTTCTCAACTTTACTCCATTCATCCGTGATGACCTCACCAAGTTCAGACAGGAATGGAAAGTTAAGACGCTCCCTTTTAAGTTGCTTGAAATACTTCCTCTGTTTGTAAGGATTAGCAACCTCATCTTCCCAGTTCAAAGCCTCTCTGATGGCCTTCACCAAGGGGGAAAGTAAGGCAAAGTCAAACCCCACACAGGGACTATCTTTCTCAGATTCACTGTCTGAAGCAGCAGCTGAATGGTGGCTTGTTAAAGAGGACTCCCAGAGCTCTTGAGCATGCGAATCCCTGACTGGTGACTGAGGTGATTCTGACTGAGGCACAGGGGTCTGATTGGCCCCGATCCCCTTGAGGGATTCTTTCACCACTTTTTCCACAAGGGATCTTAGTTGCTGGTCCGTACCCCCTCTCTCACTAGAGGCTTTGGAAAAGCAGAGGTCACACAGGGATTTCCCAATAGGAACTTGCGATCTGCATCCCCAGCAAGTATTAATAACAGAGTGGCTGGAATGAGCCCTGGAGGAGCGAGATCGATCCTCGCTACGGCGCCCAGATCTTGAGGGTGAGCCGTGATGTTTAGACTTAGAATATGAGTGCCGGTGGTAAGACTTAGAAGAATCGCTTCCTCTGTGCGTTGAGCTGCGTTGCTGTTCTGATCTAGATGGGCTAAGACAGAGATAGAAGAGACATACAGATAAGGAAAGATAACACACTGACTAATACCGGACCCCTCCCCCCCCCTTACTTCCTCCCCAGACAGTACCTATTATGAGAGGGCTGGCCACATACCGGCGGAGGTGAGTCCATATCTCTAGGGGTTTCCATAAATGCTGCAAAGACATATAAGTAAGGCTGAGGGCATCAAACACACACACGCCCACCCCCCTCTTCTCAGAAGGCCACCTACCTCCACAGCAGAAAACCTGGACAAGGGGAAGTCACGTAGTAACCTGCAAGCATTCCCAAAGCTTGCAGGCTATTTTCTAAGTTTAAATAAGGCGCCTTAATGACGTCATCACCGCGTCCTGTGTACCGCTACTGCGCATGCGCGAATAGCGTCAATTTGCCGCCACTGCGCATGCGCGAACCAAGCCTCGATCCTGTGCCGTACGCGCGCATGCGCAGAACGAATGTACCAACGAAGACCCGGAAGTGAGCGGCGGCTGGAACGCAGGCTAATCCGACCGCCATGCCTATACCCACATACACAGAGAACGAACGGAAAATGAAGGAGAAAAGGCAAGAAACAAACACAAACTGCTGCCATGAAAGAAAGAGGAACAATCTTACCGCTCCCACACGATCGTCTCCAGGCCGAAGGTAAGCACAATACATACCGGACTTCTCAGGGCAAAATAGGTCGCCTGCTATTTAGCTGGGCTATCCGACCGAATGCGCAGCCTGCCTGCCAGTGGCTAGGCTCCTGGCTTTCCTCCAGCGCTTGTATCCAAATGCCCACTCCATACCCTGCTAGTAGCTAGGGCTTAGCGGAGTCATGCGACAATTCCATCCACAGTTGCTCTTCGGCCAAACCAACAACGGAATCATGTGGGAGCAATCTTCAGGTAGAAAGACCATAATGGGTCCTACGGAGGAGGACAAAAAAAGAACACGGCCATGGGCAGGGAGCAAAGATTTATGGGAGTAGTGTCCTATAGGGTAGTGGAGGCGGGACTTAACCCACACGTTGCTGCCATGGAGTCTGTCAGGAAAATATTTTTTAATTTCTGCTATAAAACTTATGCAATGAAAAAATGTAAAATATCAAATTTCTTAATACATTTTGGCCAAAATGTATTCTGCTACGTGTTTTTGATAAAAAAAAATAAAAAAAAGGTGTATATTGATTGCTTTGTGTGAAAGTTATAGCGTCTACAAACTATAGAATATATACTGGAGTTTATTTTTTTAATTCTACCAATGGAACCGCGACTTATGGGACCTACAAGTGCGGCGGAAAATCTGACACTAAATGACACTGAGTGGGAACTGACTAATTGCCACTGATATCACCAATGACTCTAATACAGTTATCAGTGCTAATAACATACATTGTCACTGTACTAATGACACTGGCTGGGAAGGGGTTAACATCTAGGGTGATCAAGCTGTTAAATGTGTGTCTCAAGTGTAATATGTGTAATGTGGGCTTCTTTTTACTAATGATCACTTTGAGTGGACCAAAATCCCTCCTGTGATGTGTGCAAATCTGGTCATCAACTACAAGAAACGTCTTACCTCTGTGCTTGTCAACAAGGGTTTGTCCACCAAGTACAAAGTCATATTTTGCTTATTTTACTCACTAAACTCAATTTATAATATTTGTATCGTGTTTTTTTCTGCATTTTTGGTTGATATTCTGTTTTTATCATTTAAAATACACCTATGATAACAACTATAGACCCTTTATTTCTTTGTAAGTGGGCAAAATCTGAAGGGTATCAAATAATAGGATTTTTTGTACTCACCGTAAAATCCTTTTCTCTGAAATTCATTGATGGACACAGCTCCTTTAAATCTTGACCATAGGGTTATCACGCCACCTTCAGGAGAGGACTAGGCAGAACATGTAACACATGTAAAAACAGCAGAACTGCATAGTTCCGCCCAGGGGGTGGTCCCTCTGGCTATAACCCCTCAGCCTGCTTCCTGCAGCTCAGTACGTCAACAAGCAGTATAACATAAAATAGGAGGGGTGGGTGTTGTGTCCATCAATGAACTTCAGAGAAAAGGATTTTACAGTGAGTACAAAAAAATCCTATTTTCTCTTTCGTTCATTGACAGACACAGCTCCTTTAAATCTTGACCGTAGGGACGTCCCCAAGCAGTGCCAAAACGAGGGGTGGAAACAGCCAAACATAACTTCACTCACAACCAGAGGCACGCCTCGACAGAGGAGTTGCCACCTGAAACGGCCGCACCGGAACTTGTGGCCAACGTATGCATCAAAAATGCATTTACAACAAAATTATAACTTTCTTTAACCAGTTTAGGACCACCGCATGTAACTATACGTCGGCAGAATGGCACGGATGGGCACAAGCACGTACCCGTACGTGCCTGCCTTCCAGCGGGTGGGGGGTCCGATCGGACCCCCTCCCGCTGGCTGCGGTGGTCCGTTTTGCTTCAGGAGCAATGCGGGATGAGGGGATGGCCGTTCGTTTCTGGCCATCCCCTCTCGATCGCTCCTGGCGAATGAGAAGCTTCCCCTGTCTGTGTAGTGTAAACACAGGCAGTGATGTCACTCTCCTCGGGGCGGTCTTTTTGACCGGACTGTGAGGAGAGAAGACATAGTAAGTGTGCACCAACACTACACAGACATGTAGGTACACATAGGCACACTGTCACCCCCCGATCACCCCCCCGATCATCCCCCCCGCCCCCCCAGGCACTGTGTCACTGATTGCAGTGATCATTTATTTACTGTTCACTGCATTTAGTGTCAGTTGTAACTGTAAAAACTGTCAGGGCAGTTAGTGTTAGGTCCAGGGTAGCACCCTGACCCATACTAATAAAAGGTTTAACCCCCTGATTGCCCCTAGAGTTAACCCTTTCACCCCCTTTTGCCAGTGTCACTAAGCGATCGTTTTTCTGATCGCTGCATTAGTGTCACTGGTGCCGCTAGGTAGCTAGATATTTTTAGGTTCACCGCCAGGTTTTTATAGCGTTAGGTACCCCCATATACTACCTAATAAAGGTTTTAAACCCCTGATTGCCGCTAGTTAACCCTTTCACCAGTGATCACCGTATAATTGTTACGGGTGACTCTGGTTAGTTAGTTTGCTTTTTATAGCATCAGGGCACCCACCATTTATTACCCAATAAAGGTTTAACCCCCTGATCACCCCGCGGGTGATATCAATTAGGTTTTAGGGTCAGGTAGGGTCTGCGTCGCCCCAGGCAGCACTAGGTTAGTGCCAGTACCGCTAATACCCACGCGCAAAGCATACACCTCCCGTAGTGGTATAGTATCTGAACAGATCAATATCTGATCTGATCAGATCTATACTAGCGTCCCCAGCAGTTTAGGGTTCCAAAAAAATGCATTGTTAGTGGGATCAGCCCAGATACCTGCTAGCACCTGCGTTTTGCCCCTCCGCCCAGCCCACCCAAGTGCAGTATCGATCAATCACTGTCACTTACAAAACACTAAACACATAGTTACATAGTTAGTCAGGTTGAAAAAAGACACAAGTCCATCCAGTTCAACCAAAAAAAAATAATATATATATATATATAATAAATATCATACCAGCCCATATACCCAATTCTATACCCACAGTTGATCCAGAGGAAGGCAAAAAACCCCAACAGAGCATGATCCAATTTGCTAAAGCAGGGGAAAAAATTCCTTCCTGATCCCCCCGAGAGGCAATCGGATTTTCCCCGGATAAACTTTCCCTATAAATGTCAGTACCCATTTATATTATGTACACTTAGGAAATAATCCAGGCCTTTCTTAAAGCAATCCACTGAGCTAGCCATAACCACCTCTGCAGGGAGTCTATTCCACATTTTCACAGCTCTTACTGTGAAGAAACCTTTCCGTATTTGGAGATGAAATCTCTTCTCCTCTAGACGTAAAGAGTGCCCCCTTGTCCTCTTTGTTGACTGTAAAGTGAATAACTCGACACCAAGTTCCCTATATGGACCCCTTATATATTTGTACATGTTGATCATATCCCCCCTTAATCTCCTCTTATCAAGAGTGAATAAATTCAGTCCCTCTAATCTTTCCTCATAGCTGAGTTCCTCCATGCCTCTTATCAGTTTGGTTGCCCTTCTCTGCACTTTCTCCAGTTCCCCAATATCCTTTTTGAGAACTGGTGCCCAAAACTGAACGGCATATTCCAGATGAGGTCTTACTAATGATTTGAACAGGGGCAAAATGATATCTCTCTCTCTGGAGTACTTACCTCTCCTAATACAAGAAAGGACTTTGCTCGCTTTGGAAACCGCAGCTTGGCATTGCATGCTATTATTGAGCTTATGATCTACCAAAACCCCCAGATCCTTCTCCACTATGGATTCCCCCAGTTGTACTCCCCCGAGCGTGTATGATGCATGCATATTCTTAGCCCCCAAGTGCATAACTTTACATTTCTCAACATTAAACCTCATCTGCCACATAGTCGCCCAATTAGACAGAGCATTGAGGTCGGCTTGTAAATTGGTGACATCCTGTAAGGACGTTACTGCACTGAATAGCTTGGTGTCATCTGCAAAGACGGAAATGTTACTTTTGATCCCAGACCCAATATCATTTATAAAGATATTAAAAAGCAAGGATCCCAGCACTGAACCTTGGGGTACACCGCTGATAACCTTAGACCATTCAGAGTAAGAATCATTAACCACTACTCTCTGAATTCTGTCTTTTAGCCAGTTTTCTATCCATCTACAAACTGATGTTTCCAAACCTGTAGACTTTACCTTACACATGAGCCGTGTGTGTGGAACTGTATCGAACGCTTTTGCAAAATCCAAATATATCACGTCCAACGCCACCAATAACTGCAGCGTTCGCAGACCTGATCCCTGCGATCGCTAACAGTTTTTTTGGTAGCGTTTTATATTTAAATCCTGAAGGCAGTGCTTGGTCCCGTACGTGGCTAGGTTCCCAAAAAGTCCCACACATGTGGTATCCCTGTACTCAGGAGAAGCAGCAGAATTTATTTTGGGGTGTGATTTCACTTATGCCCATAGCATGTGTGAGCAATATATCATTTGGTGACAACTTTCTGCAAAAAAAAAAAAAAGTTTGTAATATTCCCGCAACTTGTGGCAAAATATAAAATATTCCATGGACTCAACATGCCTCTCAGTAAATAGTGTCTACTTTCCAAAATGGGATCATTTTGGGGGGGGGGGGTTTGTGCTATTGTGGCATTTTATGGCCTTCGAAACTGTGATAGGTAGTGAGGAGTGAAATCAAAAATTTGCACCCTTAGCCCTTGTACACACGGTCGGAGATTCCGACAACCAAATCCGTCGGGTTTTGTCCGACGGATTTTGTCCGACGGATCTTGTCCGAAACTGTTGCATACACACGGTCAGACAAAGTTGTCGGAAAATCCGATCTTTCATGATGACGTAATTTCGTTACGATGGGACTACATTCAGGCTAGTAGCCAATAGCTTTGATGTAGGAATTTGATCTGAGCATGCGTGGCACTTTGTCCGATTGGAATTCTCTACACATGATCGGAGTATGTCCGATCGGAGCATTTTGGCGGAAAATATTTCCGGCAAGTTGGAAAAGTTGGTCCGACGGATATTCCGACGGAAACAGTCCGATGCAGACCACACACAGTCAGAATATCCTACAAAACGCTCCAATCGGACACATTCCGTCGGAATCTCTGATCGTGTGTACAAGGGCTTAGAAATCCTGAAGGCAGTAATTGATTTTCGGGGTGCCGTACGCGGCTAGACTCCCAAAAAGTCCCACACATGTGGTTTCCTCGTACTCAGGAGAAGCAGCAGAATATATTTTGGGGTGAAATTCCACATATAACTATGGCATGTGTGAGCAATATATCATTTAGTGACAACTTTTTGTAAACTTTTTTTTTTTGTCATTATTCAATCACTTGGGACAAAAAAAAAAAATTCAATGGGTTCAACATGCCTCTCAGCAATTTCCTTGGGGTGTCTACTTTCCAAAATGGGGTCATTTGGGGGGAGGGGTTGTACTGCCCTGCCATTTTAGCACCTCAAGAAATGAGATAGGCAGTCTTAAATTACAAGCTGTGTAAATTCCAGAAAATGTGCTCTAGTTTGTAGACGCTATAACTTTTGCGCAAACCAATAAATATACACTTATTTACATTTTTTTTACTAAAGACATGTGGCTGAATAAATTTTGGCCTAAATGTATGACTAAAATTGAGTTTATTCGATTTTTCTTATAACAAAAAGTAGAAAATCTCTTTTTTTTCCAAAATTTTCAGTCTTTTTCCTTTTATATCGTAAAAAATAAAAATCGCAGAGGCAATCAAATACCATCAAAAGAAAGCTCTCTTTGTGGGAAGAAAAGGACGCAAATTTCGTTTGGGTACAACTTTGCATGACCGCGCAATTACCAGTTAAAGCAGTGCAGTGCGAAATTGAAAAAAAACCTCTGGTCCTTAGGCTGACAATTGGTCCGGGGCTTAAGTGGTTTAAAAACAAAAAGGTGTAATTTGCAACTTTTACACAGCCACCTGCAAAACTTTGCGGCCAAAGCAAGCATCTGAAGATGCACTTACATCACCTTTGTAGAATTTTGTGAAAGTGTGAACGGACGACCAAGTTGCCACCTTACACACTTGGGAAACAGACGCTTGATGTCGGGAAGCACAGGAGGTCCCAATTGCCCTGGTGGATTGGGCCGTGACAGGAAAGGGGGGCACCTGCCCCTTCAAGGCGTAAGCCTGAACCATGATCTGTCTGATCCACTGGGAAATGGTGGCCGACGAGAACACCAGACCTTTTTTCGGACCAGTCACCGAAACAAACAGTCTGACTACCGGAAGGGAGCCGTAGCAGACAGATTTACCCTCAGAGCCAGGACCACATCCGGGGAATGTAGGGCAACTTTTGGATATGTTGGCTTAGGACAAAGGAATGGTAATACAATGTCCTCATTGAGATGGAATGCCGAAACCACTTTTGGAAGAAAAGAGGGTTGCGGATGTAGCACCGCCTTATCCCTGTGGATAACCAGATAGGGTGACTTGCAAGACAAGGCCGCCAACTCAGAAACCCTCCTGGCAGATGTAATGGTCACTAAAAAGAGAACTTTCTGGGAAATAGTCACCAAGGGAATCTCCCTGATATTTTCAAACGGCGGTTTCTGAAGTGCCGATAGCACCAGGTTCAGATCCCACTGAGGTAGAGGTGGTCGAACCGCAGGGACTACATGCTGAACCCCTTGTACAAAGGTGCTTACCAATGAGTGAGGCGCCAAGGGGCATTGAAAAAAGACAGCCAAGGCTGATATCTGTACCTTGATGGTGCTTAAGGCAAGTTTCTGACCAACTCCTCACTGTAAAAATAGCAGGATTCTGGAAACCGAATAAGTGCGCGGACGACAACCACATCTCCTCACACATGGAGATGTAGGCCTTCCATGTACGATGGTAAATCTTCCCAGAAAAAGATTTCCGTGCCCTCAGCATAGTGGAAATTACAGAGTCTGACAGACCTCGGTCCTTTAGTACCTGGTTTTCAACAGCCACGCCGTTAAAACCAGCGACGGTAAAGCAGGATGGAGTATCGGACCTTGCAATAGGAGGTCTTCTCGCATCGGCAACCACCAAGGAGCATCCACCACCTGGCGTACTAAGTCGGCGTACCAGGGACGCCAAGGCCAATCTGGGGCGATCAGTATTACTGGAATCCCCTCAGCCTCCACTCTGCGTAGCAGACGTGGCAACAGTTTGAGTGGGGGAAAGGCATAAATCAGGCGATACTGCTCCCACTGAGCCACCAACGCGTCTGACGCGTCCGCCTAGGGGTCTCTTGTCCTGGACACAAACCTCTGCACCTTTCAATTGAGCCGAGAGGCCAAGAGATCCACATCTGGTGTGCCCCACTGCAGGCAAAGAAGCCTGAATACCTCCGGATGCAATGACCATTCTCCTGGGTCCAGCATCTGGCGACTTGGGTAGTCCACCTGCCAGTTTTCTACACCCAGGATGTAAATGGCCGACAGGGCCAGCACGTGTCACTCTGCCCACTGGAGGATGTGAGCAACCTCCCATGCTGCAGCTGAGCTCCTTGTTCCTCCTTGATGGTTATATACCCTGACTGGATCCTCATCGGACGCTCCTGTAGCCTCGTTGACCAAGTGGAGAGGCATAGCCTGATCACCCGAAGTTTGAGCACATTGATCGGCAGCTAGGATTCTTCTAACGACCAAAGGACCTGGGTCGACTGTACCCCCAGCACTCCACCCCAACCCAGTCAGGCTGGCGTCTGTTGTGATCACCGTCCATGGAGAGATTAGAACGATCTCCCAGAATGAGGGGCCGGAGACCTCAGCCACCAGAGAAGAGAATCCCTGACTAACTGGCTCACCCGAATCTGACGATCAAGGGATAACTCCCATTTTGACAGGATCTCCTTCTGCAAGACTCGAGTGTGAAACTGGGTGTATGGTACTGCCTCGAAGGAGGCTACCATGAGGCCCAGAACTCGCATGCAGAAGCGCAGCGACAACCACCTGCGGTTCATCAACAACTTCACCATGGCTCGGAAGCTTGTCTGAAAGGAGAAAAACTCTCGATTCCACGGAGTCCAGCAATAAGCCCAGGTACTCCAGGCATTGAGTCGGCATGAGCACCGACATTTTTAGGTTCAGCACCCAACCAAGCTCCTGTAGAGTTTGCATGGTGATCGCCACATCCTCCCTTAATTCTGAGGCGGAAGCTGCTCTCAGAAGGAGGTAGTCTAGGTAACCCACGATTGCAATCCCACGTTGCCTTAACAGCACCAGAATTGGTAACACTTTGGTAAAAACTCGGGGTGCTGACGCCAGGCCAAAAGGGAGAGCTACAAATTGGTAGTCCTCTTCCCCAACTGCAAATCGCAGAAACCTCTGATGCCTGAGGCATATGGGTATATGCAAGTACACGTGTCCTGGATATACAGAGACGCCAGCGCCCTGATGGAGCGCAGCGACCACAGAGCAAACTGATTCCTTTCTGAACCTTTGTACTTTCACAAAGCAGTTGAGGGCTTTCAGGTCCAGGATTGGACGTACCCCTTTTTTTTTGGGGACTACAAACAGATTGGAGTAGAATCCCTGAAACCTTTCCGGCTTTGGAACAGGCACTATCACCCTGCGTATGAGCGGGTCCTTTAATGCTCCTAACAGGGCTCCCCGGCGAGCCGGGAGTAAAGGTGTGCTGGAGGGAAAAAATCTGTTCGGTGAACAAGAAATAAACTCTATCTTGTAGCCCAATGAAACCAGTTCGCAGACCATTGGTCGGACAGCAGTTAGGTCCACCGAGCTGCAAACTCCTGAAGGCGACCCCCACCGAGTGTCGGGTGGGGACAAACCTTCATGCAGTACCTTTTTTGTTTGCAGGCTTGTTTGGCTTGCGAAACCAGGGGCGCTTTCGTCCTTCAGCACCCTGTCTGACTGGGAGCGCTTACCTGTCGTCCTGGGCGGGCAAAAAAATACGTTTCTGAGCGGAAAAGGAGGGCCCTGGCCTTACGGCTTGGCTACTTACCTTTCCTGGACTGAGGGAGTAACGTACTTTTCCCACCCATAACATTCTTAATAATGTTGTCCAGCGTAGGTCCACCAAGGAAGAGCAAATCCGCCAGAGCTTTTTTTAGATGCCTGGTCCACAGACCAGCACTCTAATTCACGGTGCAATAAATTTGTCCACTTAGTAAGTGTGTGCAATGCCAAGGCTGTGGCCAGTAGAGGTCGTAATGCTGACCCCACTACCGTAAACATGGGCCGGGCCACTGCCTCGGCTCTCCTGTCAGTAGGGTCCTTGAATGCAGGAGTCCCTTCTACAGGAATCGTGGTTACTTTATTTAACGTGGATACCAGGGGGTTCAACGACCGGAGGAGCCGTCCATTTTTTAAGGATGCTTTCCTCAAAGGGGTAACACACTGCCATTCTTCTTGGGACTGAAAAGGCCAGTTGCGGGCTTCCCCATTCCTTGTAGATGAACTTATCAAAATAAGTCAAATATGGAAAAACCTTAGGTGTACGGGTCGGCTTAAGGGACCCAAAAGGGACCGACACCTCAGGAGAAGATCCTGCTGCATCCTGCATCTTCAGGGTATCCCGCACAGTGGTTATAAGTGCTCCTACTAGCGCTTTTTCCTGCGCTGACCCGGACACGGAATCATCCTCACTATCCGAATGGTCCTGGTCCGCATCCTCTGACACAACGTTTTTTACTCCCCCTGCGCCCACAAGCCGCCTCCACCCCGGCAACGTTTCCAGGACCGCCGACAAAGCATCCATAGGCACTGCATTGTTTGCAGGTGAGCCAGTTGCAACTACAGGGATGTCTGGGGAAGAGGCGCCAGCTTCTGACGCCATGCTGACCCACCTTGTCTACCACACTTGGGGACTTAGGACAAGGTACATGATCCCACCCTCCTAGCTGCTCACAGACTGAGGGGCCCCACCCCGCAGGACTCACCACCCTGACCGAGTGCTGCGCCGTGCTGCCACTGACCACTGTGTTCTGTGTCTAGTCACAGGTGCCTAGAGAGAAAAACGAACTGTTCTGAGGTTAAATGACCCAGCACTGGAGGTAAAACCGCTCTGAGGCTACAAAAAAATGTTCGCCGGCCATTATTGTATACAAAAAAACAGGATAATGGCCGCCAGACCTCTAGAAAATGGCTGACAGCCATGCTCTGCAAAGAAACTAAGGGAAAATGGCGGCGGCCGCTGGAAAATGGCGCCAGCACATGCTGAGGAAAAGTTTACACAGGCACTGCAGACATAGAGAAAAAGGGGCAGAAAAAACAACCCATGGACCCAAACAGCCAGCGCAGCCCCTGTCAAGGTACAGAGCCCCCCGGAGGACCCGTGGCCCAGGTACATACACCGCACCTCATGCCCAGTCATGCAGCGCCCCCCCCCCCCCGCAGGGGAAGGAGGGAAAAAAGGGATAGGGAGCGAGAAAAGGAGAGTGAGAGACCCCCTAATCAACCTCCCAGGGAATGCCCAGCTGCTCTACCGTGCCAAGACAGGGAGAGCTGTACTTACCCGTCCGGTCGGAATAGCTGAACGCATTCCATCACAGACCCATCGCCCGAGCAGTACGGGGTGGCTGCTGGCCACGGCACACTGTGACACAGACAGCAGTAGCCCAGTCATATGTTTTCCCCCGGAGCATATAGCTCCCCAGCCGCCCCTGGAGCAGAAGGGTCATGGCCGACCCAGCACGTAGCTAAGGCCTGCTCACTATCGTTGACCAGGCTAGGGAGACTACAAGGATCTACATTATCCAGCCTGTCACCCAGCTGTCTGTTGATAGAAGATCACAGGATCAAAATTTTGCAGAAAAAATCCAAAAAACCTCAGGACCAATGGTCCCTTCCAATGGTCCCTTCAGGGAGCCTAGGTCCTTCTCCTTCACTAGGCAGAAAAAAACTGAGCTGAGGGAAGCAGGCTGAGGGGTTATAGCCAGAGGGACCGCCCCCTGGGCGGAACTATGCAGTTCTACTGTTTTTACATGTGTTACATGTTCTGCCTAGTCCTCTCCTGAAGGTGGCGTGATAACCCTACTTTAAAGATTTAAAGGAGCTGTGTTCGTGAATGAACTAAAGAGAAAATTTTTTTCCTCACTTTGTTCTTTACATATTGTACATGCAAATCAGTCCCTGCCCTCACAGAGCTTACCCTCTAAGATCCATACTTCACATGCACATACCAACCTTCAGGGCCCCAGTGCAAGAAACCATGCAAACCTCCCAGCCCAAGGGCCCTTACCACTGATCCTGGGCTCTTTACTCCACAGCTCCCAACTGTCCCCGATTTTGAGGAACCGTCCCTGTGCCTCATTTCTCCTCATGTATCCCTCATTGTGGTCTGATTCATATAGTTGTATATAAAATGCACTTTTTATCTTTCAAAAAGTATTTCCCAGTGCTAAACTTTTCATCCAAATTCTAAATTGCTGCATTTGTAAATTTTAAAAGCTAATTTACAGGAATAGTAGTGGTAAAAAAAAGCACTTGTGGATTTAATTAACCTTTTTTTTGGTTATGTCCCATTGAAGGGGCATGGCAGGGGGGCATGTCCTACGCCTACATACATTTGCTAGTAGGTGTCCCTCATTCCCATCTCAAAATGTTGGGAGGTTTGTTTACTCCCATTGTGGGGCCCTTCATTATGGTCCCACAGCAGGACCTTTTCACATGCTCTGCAGCAGGCCCTCGTCCTGCCATCTCCCCCCCCCCCCCCACAGTGCCGGACCGGTGACCTCTATGACCCTGGTAGTTCGTCCACTGGTGTCAGTAGTTTTTTTATTTTTGTTAGTTTGTTTTTGACCATTTTATTTTGTTTATTTAAAAAAAAAAAATTATATATATATATATATATATATATATATATATATATATATATATATATATATATATATATATATATATATATATTACAATTATTTTTAGCTCTCAATCTCCATTTATGCAGCCTTAGCTGGACAGAATGAATGGGCAAGAAAGCTTTGTTCATTCACAAACTAAAGCATCGTTTGAGAATCAGGAGAAATCTTTGTGTGCAGCATGATTGATAGCTCTGCCCCCATGAAGGGAGCTTCAGCTGTGCAGAATGAGCGCCCATAATTTGACTTTCTTGATGAGTAGATGTGACAGCCGTTAGTTGTATTAACCCTACTAGCCACATCAGAAGATTGAGACGGCAGGGGAATGGGGGTCATGGACAGATGAGGATTTCAATTAATAGAAGAGGCCTTAGCACAAGGGACACATCGTGCTGACTGTATGTTATGTACCTTGTGCTGATTTTTGTGCTTAAAATTTTGACTGCGCTTTATACCACAAGTGATTTTGTTACCCACTACTTTTTCTTTATTCCTGCATTAAAAACCAGAAAATGTTATAATTTGGTGGTTGGATATATTGTTTTACTGCAGCATAACACTTCTAGTCACTAATTGATGTGTAATTACATCACTTCTGGTGTCTGAGGTCATCTACGATGCGCTTCGTCAAGTTGACTTCTTAAATGTGGCACATTTAATGCGATATCACACTATTTTAGTGTTTTGTTTTTTGGTTCATTTCGCAAACACTTGTGGAGGGGGATTATCGAGAGGGATACAGTATCAGTAGTAATACACAGTGGTTTAAAAGAAACCAGATTAAATAATTTCAGGCAAGTGTATATAAGGAAGAAACTAATGAGGATTTTTGGTGATATATTGGAGATATATGAGAATTAATATATTACGTATTATTTTTTTTCAAGGACATTATCAATGGAAAGGAAGATCCACTCGTGATCAACTGGCACTTTGAACTTTTTTACTTGTGATATCAAGAATAAAAAAAAGAACAAGATACACCTAGGACTTTTTTTTTTTTGAAACATGCCCTTTATTGGATAAATTGGATTGCCTGTTTTTGAGACTGTTGCCTTTGAAGCGTGCTGGTTCCATACTTTATTATACTGCATGCTGGTTTATCAGGACTGTTATGTGCAGCAATGATTTTTAAAGGGCCCCAACTATAGCCAGCAAAAGCCTACCTCCTATAATGCCATTCTACAAGCCCCCCTCCCCCCTTTTTGTTTTCTACTACTTTCATAAAGGGTACCACCATCCAGTTTGCTTAGACCTAGCATAGTCACACTTAATGCACTTTGGCAGTGTAATCTCCTGAACACAGTAAACCTAATCACATCACTGTTCATTGCTGCACTCATTGTGATCTTGCAACAGTTTATGCTGATCCTGGTGCATAACATTCTCCTATACCTACTGCTAACTACTGGTTTTACCGTATGTTGGGTTGCATTATTACTATTACCAAATCACGATCATGCCTGAATCATACTGTTTGACAGTATATTGTAATTTTCCTTCCTTAACCTCCCTGGCGGTATGATTATTTCGTATTTTAAGTGCTGAAAGCGGTACAATTATTTTGCATGAAAATTTGACGTTTTATATTGTAGCCTGTAATTCTTAGGAATAACTCACTTAAATCTGTCCAAACCAGAGTCTAGCAGACATCCCGGGTATGATAAAGTTTGAAAAATGAAATCATAAATTATAATATAATAAATAGCTATAAATAATTATACCAAATAATAATATAACAATAATAAAAATTATTCAATAATGTAATCAAATCAAAAACATTGAAATTTGCTCAGTTGCAGAATTGTCACTGTCATTACTTTTCAGTATTTGATGACGGATCTCCCCCCAATTCGCTATAGCTCAATCTGCGAGTGATTCCAATTTATTATCGCTGTTTTCTAGCTGGTCTAAAATAATTTTTGATGTAAAGGGACAGTTTTGGTTGCTATGGACAATCTCCAGTTTCCAGGCATAAAGAACAGTTTTTATATTATAAAACTGCATGCAGGACACTGGGCAGAACACTAGGGACAAAGGGGATGTGAAATAATTACTTACAGTAATGTAATCTGTAAGATTACATTATACTGTATGTAATGTGTGTGTTTCACTTTTTGAATTTGGCGCCGATCTCCGTTCCCGTGCGTCGCAGCGCTTGCAGGGAACGGAGATTGGCTCCGTGATGAATCGAGCGGAGGACGAGACGCTCTTACAGCGGGGGGGACATCGCTGGATCCAAGGGAGAAGATAAGTAAACCTCCTCCTGCATTCAGCGATGCGGTCCCGAGTCTGCTTGGGGTTACCGCTTTTGGTATAGAACTTCCACCCCGAGCCAGACTCGGGAACACCGCCAGGGGGGTTAAAGAGGAACTCCAAGCTCCTTCAGAAAAAATTTAAATTCAGCAGCTACAAATACTGTAGCTGCTGACTTTTAATATTAGGACGCTTACCTGTCCAGGAATCCATCGGTGTCCTCATCCGAGCCGATTTTCCAGTTGGGTACTGCCACCACCATCTCCTCTAATGAAAACCAGCTGTGAAGCCTTCACAGCCGGTTCCCTACTGCGCATGCGTTGGCTGTGAGAAAAGGATGAGAGGGGCCGAATCAAATACCCACTCCCGCTTCCCCCCCCAAAAGTGCCAAATGTGGCAGTGGAGGGGGGGGGGGGGAGGATGCTGACAAGCGTAGCTGCAAAATGCAAAAAGCACTAAAAATGCATAGGTGTGAATCAGGCCTAAATGAAGAAATATGGTTACATTTAATGAAGGTACAACATTTAGCAACATATTGCTACACTTAGAGGTGCCTCTCTTTTCTTTAATATTCTGTAGCTCCTGCTGTATTTTTCTAATCCCCTTGTGGAGGCTTCCATTTGTGGTCGGACATTTCATGATTACACAAGCTGATCACATTGCTATAATCTTTTTATAAGGACTATAAACTGAAGGACTTATGAATAAATGGTTGTGGGACGAATCATTTGAGTTTCCATTATTTCTTATGTGGAAATTTGCTTTGATATACAAGTGCTTTGGATTACAAGCATGTTTCTGGAACTAATTATGCTCGCAATCCAAGGTTTTACTGTACTTGGTATTGCCCTAGTGATTTCTGTGCTATTGCAGGCTTTGTGCATGTAACCTAGAATGTCAGAGGGACTGAAGTCATTAAAGAAGTTGAGGCACAGAAAAAGAGGACCCATTCTATCCAGCGGCTCTTGCGGGAATGGGGGAGTGCAACACATGCATCAGACCAAAAGGAGGGACAAAAGAGGAGTTAATTTGGTTACAAAAAAAAAGACAGTCCTTCCAAATCAGAGTCAGTTGGGAGCTATGCATGTGTACATATACTTGGGTGAATTTACCTACTAGCATGTGTGTAGGAGGAAACCATTGAGACCTACTATTTGAATGCACATCTAAATTTTAAACCCAACCTTCCATCATAACAACCTTGTCCTTTTATTACAATAAAAAAAAACGTACCTATGCTGCAGATCCCACAGTCACATGAGAATATGCTTAGGTATTTGGTCATGTCATATCTGCTGAAAAGAGTTTAACTTTCAGATAGAGTTGGACAATCAGAGGTTCTGCCTGAATTCTGATGTTTTCTTTACTTTTCAAATGCGACTGACTACTGTGGGAGACCGGAGCGTTGTTTTAGGAAGCATAGGAAAGTATTATAGGACTTTTATTAACCTGCTGCTATAACAAGGGGGCAAGGTGGCGAGTATGCGGTTATTAATATTGGTTTTCTTAAAGGCAGACTACTGTTTGAAAGCCCTGTGCAAATGGGTTTATTACCTTGTGTACTGCCTAAGCCCTTGTATACACGGTCGGAGATTCTGACGGAGTGTTTCCTATCGGACCGCTTGGTCAGATATTGTGGTCTGCATCGGACTGTTTCTGTTGGAATATCCGACGGACCAAGTTTTCCAACTTGCCGGTAAAATTTTCAGACAAAATGCTCCTATCGGACATACTCCAATCATGTGTAGCCTACTCCGACGGACAAAGTGCCACGCATGCTCAGATCAAATTCCTAGACCAAAGCTATTGGCTACTAGCCTGAACGTAGTTCCGTCGTAACGAAATAACGTCATCGCGTTATGTACAATCTGATTTTCCGACAACTTAGTCCAACCGTGTGTATGCAACATCACTTCCGGACCTCTTCCAGAATTAATCCATCGGAATTACTCAGACGGATTTGGTTGTCGGAATCTCCGACCGTGTGTACAAGGGCTAAGGCATTCTCGGTTTTGGCAATAGTACCCCTATCACATTCATTATGTTTCTTAAAAGGAAAATTCTAGACAGCAATTAACACCTGAGGGAGCTTCAAGCCCTTTCTATCCGGAACTATAATAAAGTTTTACCCAGAGCTCCTCCTTAGGTCTTGGCATCACATACCTAGAACAGATTGGGCTTCTTGATGATGACATCAGATTTCCCATGTGCATCAAGCTGTTCAAAAAATAGCAATCATGATCTATTGATGGATTTTTTGTGCACCACTGACTAGGAAAATCAGGATTAGGCTGACGAGATCTTAATACACTTCATATCTACAGAGCTCTCTGTAAGTTTCATCACCGACATTTGTCACTGTAGTGTGGCTATTTAGACGTAACGCAACTTGGGAGTCCAGCTCTGCCCACGATGCTTGTGACTGGACCGTGGCAGCTGTATCGAGATGACTGCCGTTCATCGAGCTGCATTCTCGTTACACAGATAACATCAGCTTCCAAGTCAATTCATTAAAGAAAATAATTTTCTCACGTTTCCAAGATCCAATTAACACTGTAATAAGTGCCAACAAGGAAATGCCTTTCATGGGAGGTTGATATGTGTCTGAAGTGTTGTACAAGGCTCACGGTGTGGCAGTTGTATGTAAGAATAACCCAAAATCAACATGTGTTTATGTGTGCGTCACTGATGTTTTTATCAGATACTTTGATATCCAAAGACAATCCTCTTTATATCAATGACTTACCATGGGGGTGGCATTAACACAAAGAATTAAACCTGCTTTAATTTAGCATAATTTAACTGCGGCGAAAGTGTGAGGCTAATTATTTAAAAAGACTAATAAAATAAATCCATGCAGATCTTCATAAGAGAGACTTATTTTGGCGACTGGCCATTAAAGTGGACTCAAAAAGCCAACTGTAAAATGTTTTTTCATTTGCTAGCTATGTTCCATAGAATTTAAGTGGAGATCCTCACATTGTTTGTAGATTGTTTTTCTCTGCTCAGCCAGCAGCCCAAAAAACAAAAAAACAACAACAGATTCCCCCATTCACACAAGCGAGGTGGATGGAGGAATTCACATGCCACATATGCCATTGTATGCGGACAGTGGGGACTTCTCCTGCAGCTGCAACTACTGATCACCATATTAGCAGGGTAGTATGATTTCAATACTCAGCTAACGCCAAATATTTTCCAACAGAAATTTTTTGTTAGATCGACTTCTATCAAGCAGGAACAGCCATAGGTGGATCAAAATTCAGCCAGTCCCTGTTGAATCAGACAAATTTTGATCCATCTATGGCCAGCTTGAGTGAAATTTTAATTGTAACTACGAGTGTCCCCATGGAAGATTTCCCCTCTATTCCTGACTCAATGACAAGTAACTACAAATTTTCGATCTTCCCCACTTGCATTCCCATGGTCAGTGGTCTCCAGGACAAATAGATAAGGGAAATCTCTCCAACAGAGACATAGGGGGAGATTTACTAAAGCTTAAAGCAGAGCTCCACTCAAAAGAGGAAGCTCTGCTTATTTGCCTCCCCCCCTCCGCTGCCACATACAGAGCTCTCGAGAGCCGATCACGTCAATTCATTCGATATTATTAGACCGAACAAGCACGAAAATTTTCCTTGTACGATACCAGATCATACAATTTTCCTTTAGTCAGTACAAATACATTACAACACATGACATGACATCACTGATTTTTTTTCCTGTCGTACGAGAATTTTCATGACTTTAGTAACCAATTCAATTTCTACTTGCTACTATTAAGCGAAAAAAAAGTTGTACAATCTGTCATACGATATTGGGAACGTGTGTATGGGCCATTACCCTCCACCTCGTCTAAACAGGGAAAGCTTGTAGTCATTAACCACTTGCCGACCAGCCTTAGTCACTATACTGTGGCAGGTCGGCTCATTCCCGCAAATTGCCGTAGGTGTACGTCAGCTCCTTTAAGAGCTGTAGCAGGCGCGCGCGCGCGCGCTGCACACTGGGGAGCCAATGCATGTGGCCGGCGACTGTGATGTCACTGGCCACCCGCGTTCGCTCCACAGAGTGCCAGAATGGGGATCTGTCAATGTAAACTAACAGATCCCAATTCCAACAGTGGAGTAGAGAAAGATCTGCTGTTCCTAGTGATCAGGAACAGCGATCTCTCTCCTACTCCAATCAGTCCCCTCCCCCCACAGTTAGCAACACCTCCCAGGGAACACATTTAACCCCTTCCCTGTCAGTGTCATGTATACAGTAATCAGTGCATTTTTATAGCACTGATCACTTGTCCCAAAAAAGTGTCAAAAGTGTCCGATCTGTCCGCCGTAATGTTGCAGTGCCGCTAAAAATCACTGCCATTATTAGTAAAAAAAAATAATAATAAAAACGCCATAAATCTATTCCCTATTTTGTAGACACTATAACTTTTGCGCAATTTTTTTTTAAACAAAATTATGTAGCAGAATACATATTGGCCTAAACTTATGAAGAAATTTTATTTTTTGGATATTTATTATAGCAAATAGTAAAAAAATATATATTTTTTTCAAAATTGTCGCTCTTTTTTTGTTTATAGCGCAAAAAATAAAAACCACAAAGGCGATACCACAAAAAAAAGCTCTATTTGTGGGAAAAAAAGGACGTCAATTTTGTTTGGGTGCAACGTCGCACGACCACGCGATTGTGAGTTAAAGTGATGCAGTGCCGTATCTCAAAAAATGGCTTGATCATTAAGGGGGAAAATCTTCAGATCCTTAAAGCGGAACTTCAGTCATTTTTTCAAGATTCCATCTATTAAATCCTCTGCCCTTGTTGTTTAAACTTTGGGTGGTAAAACATTTTTTTCTGCCAGTAAATACCTTATACAGTCCTCTTCCTGTTTCTTGTCAGGAAAAAAGCCTAGGCTTAGGACATCATGCACAGCTCTTTCTCTTACACTTGTGAGAGTTTGCCAGGAAGGGAGGGGGGGTGAGTCATAAGAGGGCCAATGAGAGCTGCAGAGGAAGTGAACAGGCAGCAGCTTCAGCTGCCCACAGTTAAAATGGTTGCATCCACACTCAGTCGAGGGAGATTTATGCAGCATATTTGGTAAGTACAGAATCACAGTATATATAAAATAATATGCAAAGTGGTTGGAGGGAAGCTTTAGAATGGCAAAGATGTTTTTATTACAAATTATATGAGCAGAATGCAGTTCATCTTTAAAGTGGTTAAAAATAAAACAAGGTGTTCTTTGAATGGTGACGGTGCTACAGGAGTGACCCCCTGTAGTCTGTATGCAGTGTGAAAGCTGGTTGGCACAGGACATGGCATATAATGATGATCACTGTAGTAGCACGACAAATCGCAGAATGTACATTTAAGATGCCATGAATGGCACCAGAAATGATGGTGCGGTTGTCAATAAATCAATGCAATCATGGCAACCTGCATTGCGTGAAGCTTGTCGCCCAAAAAAAAGTTCAGGAGCTACTTTTGGCCAACATGCTTCATGCGAAGGGAGTTGCCGCGATTGCAGCGCGATTTATCGCGCCAGGAACGCACTGCGATTTCAGTTGCCATTCAAATGAATGACATCTCAAATGTGCATTCTGAATATTTTTATTCATACCTCAGTGCTTTAGGCCCTTTTCCTTCGACAAGCCCGCTCAGGTCCGCCTGTCTGTTTTTCAGGCAGATCCGAGTGGGCCATCCATTGACTCCTATGGGGAGACAGATGTCAGCGGGGATGTGTCCTCTGACACCCGTCTGCCATCTGATCCGCTAAAATCACACTTATGACAATACGTTCGCCATCCTGACAGACTGGATCAGCTGAGATCTGATGAAAATGGGCATGCTGTCCATTTTTGTCCATGCTGTCCCCCTGTATCTTTTGTATCGAACTGTACTGTAATTGTGTTGCCCCCCTATACATTGTAAAGTGCTGCGTAAACTCTTGACGCTATATAAATCGTGTATAATAATACAATTTTTTGGCCGATCTCTCCATAGGAATCATCAGCACTCTGACAGGCCCCTCCCCACTTAGGGAGCAGAGACGGACCTGTCATTCGCCGGCTCAGTGGAGACTGCTGGTGATTGTCAGCTTCCACAGTTGTCCATCAGGTATGAAATGTGCCAAACATTCAATGTAAGGCCAGGTTCACACTGCTCCGACATGAAAGTTGTGTGACTTTGCCAGCCAACTTTGGCGCGACTTTTTGATGCAACTTCGACGCACTTAGAAGTAACTTCAGGGAATAGCTGTGTAATCTTCCTGTAACGTCGGATCCAAATCACTAACTATGCAATTAAAGTGGTTGTATACTTAATTTTTTAACTTTTACCTACAGGAAAGCCTATAATAAGGCTTACCTGTAGGTAAAAAAAATATCTCCTAAACCTGTACGGTTTAGGAGATATTCCCCTCGGTATGCGCCGCTGACTGCAGCGGCGCATGCGCACAAGGGGGTTCTCGGCCTGAAAATCCGGCAGTGGGCAACCGGCCGGAATGAAATCTCCCGCGCGCATTGGGCGGGAGTGACGATATCGCGGCTCCGGCCACTCACAGCGCCGGAGCCGCGATACCCGGAAGAAACGCCGAGGGAGCATTTCAGCTCCCTCGGCGTGGATCGGGCCAGATGTCGGGGCCTCGTTCTAAGGTAAGTATTTCATAATGAGCTAGTGTGCGGGGCATACTAGCTCATTATGCCTTTTGCTTTGCAGGTTTAAAAAAATAAAAAATAAATTTGCGGGTTTACTACCGCTTTAAAGCGGACCTTCACCCTAAACCTAATATCGTCATGCCCTGCCTCTTCTCCTCTTTCTCTCTTTAACCACTTGCCGACCTCTGTACACCAATATAAGTCGGCACAATGGCAGCAGTGGGCAAATTGGCATACCTGTATGTCCCCTTTAAGAGCCGGGGCTAGCAGGCACGTGTGCCGTGTACGCTGTGACCATGCCCGCGAGACCGGTGGACTCAATGTCCACCGGTCTCCCGGCGATCGTGTTACGGAGCCGCAAAACAGGGAAGTGCCTATGGAAACAAGGCATTTCCCCCGTTCTGACTTGTGACATGACAGAGATCACCACTCCCTATCATTGGGAGCAGTGATCGCTGTCATGTGAGTTGAAGCTCATCCCCTCCACAGTTAGAATCACTCCCTATGTCACACATAACCCCTTCACCGCCCCCTAGTCGTTAAAAAAAGGACGTCAATTTGGTTTGGATGCAACGTTGCACGACCGCACAATTGTCAGTTAAAGCGACGCAGTGCAGAATCGCAAAAAGTGCTCTGCTCAGGAAGGGGGTAAATCCTTCTGGGGGTCTATTGTACTGCAAGGCAGCACTTTCGCATCTCTTGCATAGGAAAGAATGACATCTGGGACCTCTCTGCCCTCTTCCAAGACTCTGGAACATGCACAGATATGTGAAAAATTTATGTGTAATGCTAAAAATCTAAAGCAATTAGTCAATACATAAACAAATGGTATAAAAAATGTATACATAAATGTGAAAAAAACAATACTCAAAAACTAGAATATTGTGAATGAAAAGAATAATTGTGTGAAACACCATGGAATATAGAGCATAGTCCATATAATCACTATATAGAGAAAAGTTCTGGAAAACAGTTCTTCCAGCTCTGTATCGGGATGATTAGGGCGATATATGACTCCAGTAAACCAATGAACATGCCTGTAGACATTTCGAAGAGATGAAATATATATGAGGTAGGGTACTCTTACCGGCTATGGTGGACACACATACCATATGGCAGTGGGTCAGACGAACTTGTAGTCCTCCCAGGACTAGCACACTGGATGTAGTGGTCAATGGATGATTCCAAACCCCAGGAACAGAAGAAACCAGCAGTCGACAGCCAGAAAAATCCAAAACTCGTCCACGATGTAATGGTGGAAAAATCGGCAATCTCGAAATATAAAAATGGAAGAAAAAGATTGTTCCATATGGTGCAGGCCAAACGATTAGGTTTATTGGGCATAAAAAGCCTTGCAACATATTACAAGATGGACAATAAAAGTGATCACTGAATCAATAAAAACATATGTAAAATCAACGTGAAAGGCAGAAATGAGCAAGCCCGACGTGTTTCGACACGAATAGTCTTCAACGGGGGCATTCTGCACTATGCTCTATATTCCATGGTGTTTCACAAGCACAATCAGTATTCTTTTCATTCTCAATATTCTAGTTTTTGAGTATTGTTTTTTTTTTTCACATTTATGTAGAGTCTCTATACCATTTGTTTATGTATTGACTACTTGTTTTAGATTTTTAGCGCTACACATTAATTTTTCACGTCACTTTTTTTTTTATTCTGTTTATCGTGTTTTATAAGCATAATATACAACAGTAGGATGTGTCAGCTAGGACACCATCCATAACAAGGCCAACGTGGCCTAATTGCTGTCTAACAAAGACCTGCTATCTAACATCCCACCCACCCACAAGTCACAGCTTGACAAAATAGGAGGATCAACCGTTTCCCTTTATTCATTTATATGTGGTGCTACTGCGTACATTTCTACGGTACATATCTTAGCGGGAATTTCCTTTCGGATTAAACATTTTGTGTGTTAATCACACAGGAGGGAATTTGGTTGTTCCATCAGCAATCAGCATGCCCTTCCCCTCATCCTACTGTGGTACTTGAGTTGAACCACGAGTGCCACACTCTGTCAAATTTTTTCATACAGCCCCTAGCTTCATACATAGCTTTGTAGTAGGGTAACATGGAATTCACCAGACCTTTCCAGAGGGAGATGCTCTGAGCCTCTGGCTTTTTCCAGGCCAGCAAAATAGTCTTTCTTCGGTAGAAGAAGAGTATATTCAACATTGTTTGCATGGCACGTGTGGGCACTACATCATCTACTAGACCCAAGAGACAAACCCTAATGGTCATTGGTATTGGGACTAATATTAATTCTGTAATACAAGAAACAACATTAGTTCAGAATCTCTGGATATGGGGACAATGCCAACACTCTGCCGAGACCGTAGGAAACATTTTGCCCAGCCTGGCCGATGTATAGTAACTCCTATGCAAAAATTTGAACTGGATCAACCTATCCCTTGCGGACACCAAGTGCTTGAATGGTTTTCCTTCATCCATCGTTCCCTACATCGTTCCCTACATCTGGTGATTGCTTGTGGAGTTACCTTAAACAATTCTTTATAAGTTGCTATAAGAGGTTTTGCCAGTTCCTCGCCCGCCAGCATTGTCTCAAGAGACTAGGGCAGGGATTCTACCCTCTGCTCGCGAAACTGCACCTGGAAGGCATGTCGAACCTGTAGAAATCTAAACAGATAGGAAATGGGGAGATCATGTCTTGATTGTAATTGGGAAAAAGGTTGTAGCTCACCATAAGATGATATATCTTTTAATGTTTTGATTCCTTTAACTGCCCAGATCATAGGGTCTGGTAAATTATAGAACTGGGGTAAGGTCAGATTCATCCATATGGGGGTTGACGGCGACATACCCCCATAACTGGGGCATGCCACCTTCACTGCCATTCCCCATGCCCCGATGGTGGCTTTAATTGTTAGTGTCAGTGGGAGTTCAGATCTAAAGCCTCTAAACAAAGCAAATCGGAGACTATCATATGACCCCAAGCGGGCTGCTTCCAAAACCGTAGCCACATCTCCATCATCGGCCGTCAGCCACCTGTGAGCGAAGACCATTTGCCCCACTAGATAATATTTTTGCCAGTCCGGCAACGCCAAGCCCCCCCGATTTCCAGGCTCCTGCAATACCTTGAGTCCTATTCTTGGGGATTTGGGGGCCCATAGAAATGATGAGACAATGCTGTCCAGCTTCCGAAAATATGATTTCGGAATCCAGACAGGCGTGTGTCTCAGAAAATACAGTACAACAGGGAGAAACTTAATTTTTAATAGACTGATTCTACCTATTACTGACAATGGGAGTTTAGTCCATGCCTGTACCTTTTTGTTTCAGTAATGTTATTAAGAAGAGTAAATTGAGGGATATGTAATCCTGTATGTTTGCTGTCATCTTAACTCCTAGATATTTGATGGATGAGACCCATTGGAGTGGTAGGTTCGGATTTGCCTTTGTCCGCGCCTCTGAGTCTATTGGCAGAATAGAGGATTTGCCCCAGTTTACCCTTAACCCTGAGAAGGTGGCAAAATGATCGGTGATCTCTAATTCTTTTCTCAGGGAATCCCCCGGGTTGTCAAGGAACAACAGCATATCGTCCGCGTATAACGCCAAGGTCTCGTCTATTGTACCCACCTGGATGGATTTTATTTCTCTGGATGACCTAAGTGCAATGGCCAGGGGCTCCAGGGCAAGAGAGAACAAAAAGGGGGATAGTGGGCATCCCTGCGAGTCCCTCTGCCCACCTCAAAGAAATCCGAGGTGGAGGTTCCCAGCCGGACTGCTGCCCTGGGGCGTCTATAAAGCAGGAATATCCATTTTGTAAACTCTGGACCGAACTCCATTACCTCCAAGACTCTAAACATGTACTGCCAGTCCACAGAGTCAAAGGCCTTTTCAAAGTCTATAGAGACTACTACTCTAGTACTGTCAGTCCTCGGTCTAATTTGTAGGTGGGTGAATAGTTTCCTTAAGTTCGTGTCAGTCAACTTACCCGGCATGAATCCCGTTTGATCTATGTTGACAATAGTGGGGAGAACAGTGGCAAGTCTGAGGGCTAAGATCTTTGTCAAAATTTTTAAGTCCATGTTCAGTAATGCTATATGTCTGTTGGGTCTTTTCCTGGTTTTAATAGCAGAACCATATAGGCCATTAGCATAGAGTCAGGCAGGGTGTTCCTTTCGTGGCAATATTCCAGTCTAGGGGCCAATATTTCTACATTAGCCTTGTAGAAATCAGCATGGAGGCCATATGGGCCCTGGGCCTTACTCGGGGGGAAAGCAAATATTGCCTTCTCAATTTCTTTTTTTTGTGATTTTAGCATCTAAAGTATTCATGTCGGATTCAGAGAGTCTTGGTATTGGTAAGTCGGCTAAGAGAGATTCTAGGGCCGAGAGGTCATAAGAAGGGAAGGGGGAGTATAGAGAGGAGTAGTATTTAACAAATTCCTGCATAATGCGTCTAGGTTCTTCAACTAAGCTTCCTCCCTGCCCTCTAATGACTGGTATGCAGGTGAGTGAATGATAATCAGCCACCAGCATGGCCAGGAGTTACCTATTTTTGTCCCCCTCTGCAAAAGTCGTCTGTGCCCTCATTCACATAGGGTGGGCGCCCGGATTCCGATAAGCCCCCCACCCGCAGACCCCGACAACCAATGTCCAGGGTTGTCGGGAAGAGGCCCTTGTCCTCATAAACATGGGGACAAGGTGCTTTGGGGTGGGGGGGCCGCATGGCCCCCCTTTCCCCAAAGCACCCCCCATGTTGAGTGCACGCAGCCTGGTATGGCTCAGGAGGGGGGCCGCTCGCTCGTCCCCACCCCCTTTCCCGACCAGCCGGCTGCGTGCTCGGATAAGGGTCTTATATGGACCTTAGGAGGGACCCCCACGCCGTTTTTTCGGCGTAGGGCTTCCCCTTTAAGTCCATACCAGGTGACGGGGCCAGCGACGTGTCAATCTCGCCGCCGAACAATTTTTTAGTCAAAACTACTTTCTAAGTCCGCCGGACTTTTGGGGGAAAAAAAGTCTGCCGGAGCCCACACATGGGCAGATTGTTGAAATTAGAAAGCCACCTCCTCGGATGTAGCCAGGATGTCGGACCAAGTCCAGACAGAAGGAGACCACCCCTGTTGCTAGGCATGTATTGACCAGCAAAAAAGAAACAATGGGAGGGCCCTGATTGGTGGCCCCAACTGTACTACGGAAATCCCTCATCATCCCTGGAAGTTCAGAATTATACTATATCAAGAGAACAACTATAATTCAGGTCTCTGTTTAACCGGGAAGTCACAGGGGACAGTTCCTACAATTCTTGATAAAGGGCTCTGAAACAGGGATATCCAGGTCAGGATTCAACATAACTTCACGTATTACATACCAGCTCCATCTGCGTCTCTGCAATGTAAACGAAAGGGCCTCAGAGTTCTTTATCCATCCATTCCCTTGTATTGAACTCTGAGTTTGCTCGGGTATAGCATGCTATACTTGATTTATTTTTCTCTCAGGCATCGTCGGATCTCATTAAAAGATCTTCTTTTCTGTTGCGTGGCTGCAGAAAAATCAGGAAACAGCATGATAATTGCGTTGTCATGGCGTAGCTCTTGTGATTTCCTGGCCTGGGTCAGGATCATGTCCCTGTCCCAAAAGTTCAGAAAACGTATCAGGAAGGGTCGAGGGTAAGCTCTTGGGGGCCTGCTACCAGTGGGCATCCTGTGTGCTCGCTCGACCACATACGTGGGAAGCATTTCTTCCATGGACGGCAATTGTTTAAATAGACGTTCGATGAATTGAGCAGGTTTGTCGCCTTCAGCCCTCTCTGGGAGACCCGCCACCCTGACATTATTTTGTCTCTGTCTGTCTTCAGCATCTATGGCTCTATGCTGCAGGGTCCTGACCTGGTCTCTGAGTTCCGCAAGCTGTGCTCCATAGTCATGAGACGTATCCTCCAAGTCTGATACCTGTCTCCACTGTGGTCAGGCGGCCCCCGCATCTTGTCCAGATCATGCCTGATTAAATTGCATTCCGAGGAGAGGTGGTCTATGCACCCCATGAGCTCCGCTCTACTGGTACTGATGGTCTCCAGAATCGGCCGTGTTATGGCACCCTGATCTATTTTACATTAGCATATCTGCAAATTCTTTATGTGATTCTTTGGGTTTAGCGCAGTTTCCCCCCCCCTTTTTTTTTTCAACATGGACAGATATGCCACAGGGTTCAGGATCCTGACAGTCCTGTGACCCAACTGTGCATGCACAGGTTTCCTCATAAATCTGCACATGTGTTTGGTTTCCCTGCACATTCGTAAAGACAGTAGCATAAAGTCCTTCCCTGTCCTTGCACACATGAGAGTTAATATTCTGCATGTGCGGAACGGCCGTGCCAGGACCCAATGGCAGTATCGGGGGGGTGCATAGCAAACAGACTACTAAAGTTCCTAGCCCAAACCCGAACTGACAGTACAGTGATGTGCACGAGATTCCAATATCTGACCTCAGTTTGGAGCAGTCAGACCTAGAGAAGAAGAAACCAGATTGGCCATTATACTGTAGGCTCTTGCTCTTGATACAATGCCTTTTCAATAAATATGCCGCTAGTTTCACACACATATGAGATGTGTTTATTTATTCCGCCTACATTATTATAAAATCTAGAAGAGGCAGTTAGTGACAAAGAGATGAGACTCAACGTTTTCAGTTCTTCTCTGCATTTTCTCTATGTGAAGATGACCCCTATTGTGTCCTTGCAGATGCGTGTGCATTGACCGCCAGTACGTCCCTCGAACCGTCCTTTTCCCAGGAGAAATACTTTGCTAGGAAATTTGCTTTACTCTGCTTCTGCTAATTTACGCTCTGCCAGGTTGCACTTTTTCTAAATTCCCTTTTGTCAACTTCTAATTCAGACAAAGGAAGGAGAGGGACAATAAGGAACACAGAAAATTAATCTATGTAATTGGTGTACAGAAAAAGTGGCAGAATGGGGAGACGCAATGTTTAAAGAATTATTGGAAAGTTCTAAAAAGTTCAAGCCTAGTTATAGACAATTTTTTTCTTTCAGTTTTGGATAGACGGGAAAAGGGTTACAAATACTATCAGGTTTTTATTTTCCTATGTGACCAAACTAAATGGATTCTCCCTCACTTCCTGTCTCTGGGAAGCTAAGTAAGGTTGTCAATGGGACAAAAGATTTATACTTTTGCCACTTTGTTAAAAATATGTTTTTATTTTTTCCTCTTTTTTTAACAGTAATATATCAGTCTTAGTTGATTGAGAAGTTATTAGTCACATAACATATATACATATATTAGTGTTATTGTCACACCACCAAAACATCTTACAAATACATTATACAAACTAACATAAAAAACAACAAAAAATAGCCACAGAGGGGCAAAAAAAAGAAAACGAAAAGATAAACCAAACAAAAAAAGAAAAAAAAAGGGGGGGGAGAGATTTCCCATCACGTCTTAGCCTGACAAGGGGTTAAAGGGGTTGTAAACCCTTGCCGTTTTTCACCTTAATGCATTCTATTCATTAAGGTGAAAAACCTTCTGTGCTGCAGCAGTGCCCCCGAGCCCCGTAATCCCCACAACGGGCACGGGCACACCAGCTCCGGCCGGTGTCTCATGTCCTGATTGGATAGATTGATAGCAGTGCAGCCATTGGCTCTTGCTGCTGTCAATCTAATCCAATGAAGGGCCAAGTAGTGCTTTCTGTGTTTGTGTAAACATACCTTGTAATAGAAAAAAAAGCATGACAGGACCTCTTAAATATGAGATCTGGGGTCAAAAAGACCTCAGATCTCATATTTACACTAAAATGTAATAATAATAAAAAAAAAATGTAATTTCAAAAAATCAAATGGCCCTTTAAGAGCTATGGGCGGAAGTGACGTTTTGACATTGCTTCCACCCTGCAGTGTCATGGAGACGGGTGGGGGCCATCTTCCCCCTCACTCATCTCCATGTCAGGCCAGGAGACAGACTCGATCGCCTCCGCTGCTGCTGGCGACTCCAGTGGGCCCCTCTCCTGCCGCCGATAAAAGTGATCTCACGGCGAATCCGCCACAGAGACCACTTTTATCTTGTACTGGGCCACCGGCCGAACACGGGGATACCAGGGTTACGGCAGCTAGTTGCTGCCATAACAACAATATCTGTCCCCAAAGTACATCAGCGGGCAGCGGTCTGGAAGTGGTTAAGCTGGCCATGCATTATACAATTTTATTATTCATTTTCCTTCAAAAGAGCAGAAGATAATGGAGGAGCCCGGCAGAAAAAACGGAGAGCGGGAGAAGAGGCCAAAGAGCGGGAGAAGAACCGGAAAGCGCGGAGAAGTCGGAAGAGACCCCCGAAGTCAGAAGAAGACCCCCGGAGCTGCCTAATAAACTACTTTAAAAACCCGTGTAGTGTGTGTTTTTTATTGACCCTTTTTCCCCCAGGTGAATGGGTAGGGGTATGATGTACCGCATAATAATTCACATAGGGTGGTGGGCCGGGATCTGCTGGCCCCCTTATTAAAGGGGGCTCCTGGATTCCGATAAGCCCCCTGCCCACAAACCCCCTACAACCAATGGCCAGGGTTGTCGGGAAGAGGTCCTTGTCCTCATCAACATGGAGACAAGGTGCTTTGGGGTGGGGGGCCCATAGGGCGCCCCCCTTCCCTAAAGCACCCACCCACCATGTTAAGGGCATGTGGCCTGGTACGGTTCAGGAAGGGTAGCCGCTTGCTCGTCCCAAACCCTTTTCCTGACCAGCCAGGCTGCGTGCTCGGATAAGGGTCTGGTATGGACTATGGGGGGACCCCCACGCCGTTTTTTCAGAATAGGGGGTTCACCTTAAAATCCATACCAGGCGATGGGGCTTGCAAGGTGTCAATTTTGCCGATGAAAGCTGCGAGATTGACTTCCCTTTCTAGTCCCGTCGTACCTGGAGTCACGTTCAAAATGTGGGCAAGTCTGTTCATTTTGAAAGTCCGTCAGACCTAGTCTGCGGGAAAGTCCGTTTGTGTGTGCGCAAGCCTGCTCATTCGTAAAGTCCGTCGGACCTCCACCAAAAGTCAGTTGGGAAGACCGTCGGACCTAGCCGGAAAAGTCCGGTCATGTGTACGCAGCATAAGCATCTGATTTTTGTCAAAAGCATGTGTGCAGGATTTTGTCTAGCATGCTAACTATCCGCAAATTGTCGTTTGACAAACACGAACGTAGTGACATATTATGAGAGTATAAAAAAGAAGTTAATTTCTCAAGCGCTACCCTTTGGGCCCCTTCTGCTAATTTTGTGTTAGTAGAAGTTTGGTGAGCGTTGATTCGCGATTTTCAGATCATACAAAACAAATGCCTTTTTAAATACGTTTGGCACAACTACATTAGTATCACCAGCAAAGCAGCTTCATTATTATCCCATTAAAGAAGATGAGAATTGTGTACTGCATTTCTACATTTTATCAATTGCCGCATCACGAATGTTAATTCTAGATTGCGAATGGTAGTTTACAAGACCGAACTCTTCCCAGCTGTTCCTTTACTCTGATCATGCGTGTTTGTACTTCCGTGTGACGATTTCTGTACTGACCATCCGAAAATCAGACGTTGAGTTCACATCCGACAAATATTTTATAGCCAACTTTTGTCTGACATAAAAGTCAAATCAGCCGTCGAAAGCACCGTACTAACAATCCGAAAATACACAGACAGCTCATCTTGTGAATTCTCCCTTCTGATTTTTGTCTCGTGCATAAGAGGCCTTAGTTCACCAGATGCATAGTTGTGGTCTCATATGGCCATTCCCTTCTCTATGGAGAAAAAGACAAGATTGCTAAATGTTCACAAAGGTGCATTATTAAACAGTTCCCACAAAGCCCTGAAATCTGTCATTACGTGTCACCAGATTGTTCCATAGTTTCATTTTTATTTGGAAACCCAGCTGATTTTTTTTCTTTTACTTTAGGATGAAGTATGAAAGAGTTGGAACTAGGGCTGCAACTAACGATTATTTTCATAATCAATTAGTTGGGCGATTATTGTTTCGATTAATCGGTTAATAACCTTAAAAAAAAGTGTGGTATATAATCTAGTTAATGTTTAAAGTTAAAAAAAAAAGCCAATTTATTCTTAAATATCTCTATGCAGTGGCAAATTTAAATAACCAACTATATGGTTAGGGAGCAACATATCTAAATACTTTATTTCTCTGCAGGAATACATGACAAAGATCACAAAAAATAATTACATAGAACAACTTATCAAATCAATTTACAAAACAAAAACGTATTAATTTGACCAATGATACACAGTGCATTCCTGACAAATTTTTTCTTTTTTTTTCCCTTATAAACAACTAACAATATTACAATAACGTTTCCCCTCAACAACCCTCTACTCCAAGGCCCTAGATCCCGTGGGGGACTTATAGAACCGAGGAGAGAGAGAGAGATGGGAAAAAAAAAAACCCCAGGGAATCCCAAATCAAACAAATAGATATAAATATGTTGCCCCTGCCGACAGAGGGACCTGTGCCACATCACTTACCAGCTATTCCTCTAGTTCCTCTCCAATTAACCCTTTCCCTTTCTCTGATTGTAAAAATGACTCCCATGGAGCCCAGACTTGCAGTAGACATTCCCTTTCCTCCAAAGACATAGGGATCAATTTTTCCATGATCCCAATTCTTCTTACTTTATTTAACCAATTAGAGATTCGAGGTGTCCCTGATTCTTTCCAACGTATGGTGATGCAGCTTTTGGCTGCATTCACCAAATGGCATAGCATTGAGTTCTTGTATCTCTCTAAAGGAATTTGTGAGCATTGTAATAAGAAAAATGCTGGGTCTTCCGGGATCTGGTAATCAGTAAATAATTGAGAGATTCTCTGAACTTCTTGCCAAAACTGTCTAATTACTGGACAGAACCAGAAAATATGGGCTATGGTGCCTCTCTACTTACACCCCCTCCAACACCTATCCGACATTTCTGAAGAGAATTTATTCATTCGAGACGGGGTGTAATACCAACGCATTACTACTTTGTAATTTAATTACTGTATCTTAGTACATCTAGATGATTTAAAAGTTAAATGTATTATTTTCTGCAGTTGGGATGGTGTAAAAGTTTGTTCAAGGTCCCTTTCCCACTTATCTAAACTCGCTATACCAAAATCCTCAGGAGGTGCTGTTAATGACGCATATATCTTAGAGATAATATGGGAGAGAGGTTCACTCTCCCCACAGTACTTCTCAAACTTAGTAAGAGGTCGACCATACCCTTCGGCGGGTCCCAATGTTTCAAGAAAGTGTTTAACTTGTAACGCCTGCCAGAAGGGCAATTCGTATTGTCCTCCTAGTCACGTTAACATTTCTATTGATGGCCACTTACCAAACCTCAGAAAGTGTGAGGCCTGGAAACATCCTTTCTTTTTTAATTTCACAAATATTCCTGATTCCAAACCGGGAGGGAAATTTGGATTCCCCAGAATAGGAAACAGGGGGGATTCTGGTGATGAAAATTTGGGGATCCGAGTAAATTTAGCACCCATACGAAGGGTAGGTCCTATTAAAGGATGTACTTTTAATATAGAAGGTAGCGCTGCATGGCACCATATAGCTCTATCTAAGGGGATAGAGCTGATATGTTGTTCCAAGGCAATCCATCTTTTACTATCTCTATGGCGGCACCAGTCAATAATTCTACCTAACTGGGTAGCTTGATAATATTTATATAAATCAGGAGCCGCTATACCACCCACCTCTTTAGATAGCGTTAACAAATTCCTATTAATCCTTGGCCGTTTACTTGCCCATATAAACTTTGTAAACGCTATTCGAGTTTTACTAAAGAAGGCGGGTGGAATCGAGATAGGTAACGCCTGGAACAAATAGAGAAATTTTGGCACTATATTCATTTTCAAAATATTACATCTCCCAAACCAGGAATGTGAGGCTTTACTCCATTCATCTAACAATATACTAACTTCCCTTAGTAAAGGTGGAAAATTTAGGGCATATACATCTATTAAATTCGGTGGAATCTGTAACCCTAAATAATTCAAAGCCGTCGTTGTCCATTTAACTTTAAAATTATTCTCCAAGTTTCTTTGGGTGGAACGCTCCAGGGATACCCCCATTGCCTCCGACTTGCTATAGTTTATTTTAAAATTCGACAGAGCGCCATAACACTCCACCTCCCTTAATAAGTTAGGGAGCGATATTTGTGGACTGGAAAGTGAAAATAAAAGATCATCCGCGTAGGCTGAAAGTTTATATTCCTGATCCCCCAAGGGGATACCTTTAATATCTGGGTTCTGTCGAATTCTATTTAATAAAGGCTCCAATGTCAGCGCAAACAGAATAGGAGACAAAGGGCAGCCCTGGCGCGTCCCATTGGATATTGAAAAATTTTCTGAATTTATTCCATTAGCCTTCACCAAGGCTTGTGGTGTTAAATATATTCCTGCTATCCAATCCAGCATTCGATCCCCCAGGCCGATCTGTTTTAGTACTCCTAGCATAAAGGGCCAGCTAACCCTATCAAAAGCCTTCTCTGCATCTGTATTCACAAAGATACTCTGCAACTTCCTCTGATTTACATATTGAACTAAGTTCAAAACTTTAATAGTGCTATCTCTAGCTTCCCGTGTGGGAACAAATCCCACTTGGTCCCAATGAACCAGCTGCGTCATAAATGGCTCTAGGCGAGCCGCGAGTATCTTTGTGAATATTTTGTAATCCGTCTTCAGTAATGATATTGGGCGGTAACTACTACAAACTGATGGATCTTTTCCTTCCTTTGGGATCAGTACAATATGTGCTCTCAATGCTTCTGCGGGGGGTAAAGCAACTTGTCCTAATGCATTAAATGTCTTGACCATATAAGGAGCTAGTAATGGGAAAAAACTTTTAAAGTATTGCAGAGAGAATCCATCTGGGCCGGGTGCCTTCCCATGCCTCATCATCTTCATTTCTGTAGATACCTCCTCTATTGTTATTGGTAACTCAAGTTTTCTTCGTATCAGAGACGACAGTCTCGTTAAATGTGAGGATTCAAGATATTCTTCTAGTAATGAAGAAGACTGGGAAGGCATCGGGAGATTATATAATGAAGTATAATATTTTCTAAATTCCTCTACAATATCCTTCGGTATTGAGGATTTTAGACCTCCTTTTGTTTTACTATAAGGTATATATGAACGAAGTTGTTGTTTTTTTAGTTTTCTGGCCAACAGCCTGCCACATTTATCTCCCGAATCATATATTAACCTCTTCCCTTGCTGTAGTGCCGCCGTTGCCTTATACCGTAAGAGATCAGAGAGTTGTCTTCTTAGATGTGCTAATTCTATTCCCATTTCCGTCCCCGTTGTCATCTTATGTTGTATCTCTATTTCCCTTATCCTTTCCAATAAGTGACCCGTCTGTTCTTCTCTGGCTCTCTTTATTCGGGATCCATGTTTTATTAGAATTCCTCTAAATACTGCCTTATGGGTATGTATCCCTACATCAATCTCTCCATTGTCATTAATTTGGAAATATGAGTCGATTTCTTTAACCACATCTTCTCGTATTTCAGGGTACTGCAGCAGGCTTTCATTTAACCGCCAGTTCCAATGTGTCTTGTGGGTAGCACCTTTCAAAAAGATCTTAATTATAACTGGTGGTTGATCGGACCAGGTTATTAGGGATGAGCCGAACACCCCCCGATTCGGTTCGCACCAGAACTTGCGAACGACCCCCGCGTTCGAAACGAACGTTAGAACCTCATTGAAGTCTATGGGACTCGAACGTTCGAAATGGAAAGTGCTAATTTTAACGGCTAATATGCAAGATAGTGTCCTAAAAAGGGTTTGGGGACCTGCCTCCTGCCTCAGGGGACATGGGTCACTGCAAAAAAAAGTTTTAAAAACTGCCGTTTTGGCGGGAGCACTGATTTTAATGACGATTAAAGTGAAAAAAAAAGGTGAAATATTCCTTTAAATATGGTGCCTGGGGGGTGTCTGTAGTATGCCTGTGAAGTGCCACGTGTTTCCCGTGTTTGGAACAGTCCCTGCACAAAATGACATTAAACGGAAATAACACCATTTAAAACTGCTTGCGGTTTTAATGTATATCTGGTTCCTGCAATATGGTTGAAAATCATTGAGAAAAATGGCATGGGTAGCCCTCCCTGCCCATTACCAGCCTATTTGGGTCTTGTACGCATATTAAGGGGAACCCCGTACCCATATTAAAAAAAGGAAATGCGTGTGGCCCCCAGGCCCTATATACAGTACTCAGAACAGCAGTATACAGGCGGTGCAAACAAGACAGGGACTGTGTAGGTTTGTTGTGTTAAGTTGAATCTGTTTGTAATTTTCAACCGGTACATTTTTAAAGTGAAGCTCCAGTCAAACAAACTATTTTTAAGCTTTTTGGAAAACATAGGGAAGGGTTATATAACCAGACCAATTTTCAGCTTTCGGTGCCCTCACATTTTGAATGACAATTACTCAGTCATGCAACACTGGACCTATAGGAAATGTTTGTCCTTTTTTTCACACAAATAGAGCTTTCTTTTGGTGGTATTTAATCACCTCTCAGTTTTTTATTTTTTGTGCTATAAAAGAAAAAAGACCGAAAATTCTGCGAAAAAATGAATTTTTCTTCGTTTCTGTTATAAAATTTAGCAGATTAGTAATTTTTTCTTCATAAATTTTGGCCAAAATTCATACTACTACATATCTTTGGTAAAAATAAGTACAAATTGGTGGATATTATTTGGTCTTTGTGAAAGTTATAGAGTCCACAAGCTATGGTGCCAATATCTGAAAATTGATCACACCTGAAGTACTGACGGCCTATTTCCTTTTTTTTTTTTTTTCCACAAAATTGTCATATTATCAGGTTATTTCACACACACAGCATATGCATACCAAAAGACCCAGGAGAATACAATGGTGGTCGTTGCAAATTTTTATCTCACACGGTATTTGCACAGCAATTTTTCAAACGCGTTTTTTGGGGGGAAAAAACAGTTTTGTGCTTAAAAAACAAACAAAAAAAACAGTAAAGTTAGCCCAATGTTTGCATAAAGTGAAAGATGAAGTTATGCTGAGTAAATAGATATCAAACATGTCACTCTTCAAAATTGCACATGCCCGTGGAATGGCGCTAAACATTGCTACTTAAAAAATCCCCATAGGCGACGCTTACATTTTTTTTTACTGGTTACATGTTTTGAGTTGCAGAGGAGGTCTAGGACTAGAATTATTGCTCTCGCTCTAACGTTCTCGGCGATACCTCACATGTGTGGTTTGAACACCGTTTTCATATGTGGGCGGGGCTTACGCATGCGTTCGCTTCTGCATGCGAGCACATGGGGACATGGACGCTTTAAAAAAAATTTTTTTTTTTTATTGTTCATTTTACTTTATTTATTTTAGTTTGACATTTTTTTCCCCAAAAATATATTTTTGATCACTTTTATTCCTATTACAAGGAATGTAAACATCCCTTGTAATAGGAATATGGGGTGACAGGTCCTCTTTACAGTGAAATCTGGGGGTCAATATGACCCCACATCTCACCTCTAGGCTGGGAAGCCTGAAATAAAAAATAAAAAAAAGATTCTGGCTTTGATCGTACTGGCGAGTTGGTAGAAGCACCGGAGGGTGGTGAGGGGTGGGGGGCGTCTATGGCTGGGTATTTCAGGGTATCACCGAGTATGGCTGGGTATCTCCGAGTATGGCTGGGTATGGCAATTTATGGCAGGGTATTGCAGAGTATTGGCGGGGTATTGGCGGGGTACTACAGAGTAATAGCAGGGTACTGCAGAGTATTGGGGGGTACTCCAGAGTAATGACAGGGTACTGCAGAGTAATGGGGGTTACTGCAGAGTAATGGGGGTACTGCAGAGTAATGGCAGGGTACTGCAGAGTAATGGCAGGGTACTGCACTGCAGAGTAATGGCGGGGTACTGCAGAGTAATGGCGGGTACTGCAGAGTATTGGGGGGTACTGCAGAGTATTGGGGGGGTACTGCAGAGTATTGGGGGGTACTGCAGAGTAATGGGGGGTACTGCAGAGTAATGGCAGGGTACTGCAGAGTAATGGCAGGGTACTGCACTGCAGAGTAATGGCGGGGTATTGCAGAGTAATGGCGGGGTACTGCAGAGTAATGGCAGGGTACTGCAGAGTATGCACTGGTATTGCAGAGTATTGGCAGGGAATTGAGGGGTTAAATTCAGTGAGCAGCGATGTGGGCACTGCAGATGCAGCCCACATCGCTGCTGACACCGATCTCTTTCCCCTCCGCTGTACCGATCGGTACAGAGAGGGGAGGGAGGAACCGGCGTCATAACATGACGCCGGTTTGTTTACCACGTGATCACTCCGTCACTTGACGGAGCGATCACGTGTTAAGCGGCCGCGACGAGTGGCCGTTTACCGTGATCCGTGATGCTCTCGAGTGCGCGCCACAGGGGGCGCGCGAGAGCAGAATTCTGGGAGGCCGTTAATTAACGGCCTCTCAGAGTTAAACAACCGCCCTGAAGCCGTTAATCGGCAATGGGCAGTTGTTAAGTGGTTAAAGCTAGATCACTAGCTATATAGGTGAGGTGAATATAGTGGTGTATACTGCAGTCAGGGCACAGACAACAACCACTACACAGCAGCAAGATAGGAAATCAGCTAAAAACGATCGGTGTGTACTGCGTTGAAGGTACACAGAACACCCACTGCTTCAGATGCTAACACACTACACGAGGCCGCCTCAAAGGCGGCCTTATATAGTGTGGGGCGTGCACTACACAGCCTGAGCTATGATTGGCCACAGGCAGGATGCCTGTGGCCAATCATGGCTCTCCTCGCTGCTGGCGCTACGATTGGCCAAGCATGCGGGGTCACAGTGCATGCTTGGCCAATCATGAGCCAGCAATGCACTGCGCCACCGCAGTGCATTGTGGTCCGCGCGCGCGCCACTCGAATTTTGATGCGAACGGCCCAAACGTTCGGAATTCGCCGAACGGCCGAACAGCCAATGTTCGAGTCGAACGTACGTTCGACTGGAACACGAAGCTCATCCCTACAGGTTATATTACCTATCTGAGTGTCCTGTACTAACGAGAGAATTTGCTGTGGCAATAAAAAGAAATCGATTCGTGAATATCGTTGATGGGGATTCGAGAAATATGTAAAATCCCTCTCTTCTGCATGAAAGGCCCTCCAGGCGTCAACCAATTGAGATTCATCTAATTTCCGAAGGATATTTTTCCTAATTCTCCCAGAAACAGAGGATGTCCCATTAGAGGTGTCTAGCTTAGGATCTAGTGGGACATTAAAGTCCCCCCCTATGATCAATATTCCCTCCCTAAATACCATTAATTTGGATAGAACTTTATTCAAAAAACTATCTTGATGTATATTTGGGAGATAAACTGTTGCAAGAGTCACCTTAACATTTCCTATAGACCCTTTAAGGAATAAATATCTTCCCCCTGGGTCTTGACATCTATCCAGCAGAGACCACATAATACGGTTAGAAATTAAAATAGCAACTCCCTTGGTTTTAGCCTGTTGATTAAAAGCATGATATACGTTTGGAAAATGTCTACTTTGGAGATAGGGAAATTTTCCTTCTTTCAAGTGTGTTTCTTGCACCATGCCAATATCAATTTTAAGACGTTTTAAATCATTTAATAGCATTTTACGTTTTTCGGGAATATTAAGTCCTCTAGCGTTCAGTGATGTGACACATAATCCCTCCATCTTCTCCAAGATGGGGGCCGTACTAAGGGGAGAAGAAAAAAAAAAGGGGGAAAACAAAACAACACCTACCTAGGGGTACACAATTACCCGTAGGCGTTGGATATGGGGGCAGTGGCTAGCAAGTGCAGGGTAGGTGGAGCACTACTTCCCCTCCAGAGAAACTCTTTATATTAACATCCATAAAGACAGCAACTATAATTTATTTTCAATTAATCCCACATTCCCTCCCCACCCATTTAATAACACATATCACATAATAACCTGGTCTCCCGCATCCCCACCCTACATTTCCCTTTCAAGTCAACCTATAATGTCCCAACCAAAACCAATAACCATATCATACCTTGGGGAGAGAAGAAAAAAAAAAAAAAAGAGCAACATATCTAATCCACTCTGAGAATAACAGACAGAAGAGCTATACTGTATATACTATTAGAGGAGAGATATAATGTATATACTATTAGAAGAGATATACTGTATATACTACTAGAGGAATTGACTGTATATACTATAAAGCCCTGTACACACGAGCGGACTTTTCAACATCCAAAGTCCGACGGACTGATTCCGTCAGACTATTCGATCGTGTGTGGGCTGCAACGGACTTTTGACTCGCCAAAGTCTGAAGGACTTTAGAATATGGAACATGCTTCAAATTTTTCCGAAGGAACTCCGCCGGACCCGGTCCCTTCGAAAAATTCGCTCGTGTGTATGCTATTCCGACGGACTAAAACCGACGCTAGGGCAGCTATTGGCTACTGGCTATAAACTTCCTTATTCGAATCCAGTCGTACGTCATCACGTTCAAATCCGTCGGAGTTTAGTGTGATTGTGTGTGGCCAAGTCCGCTCAGCCGAAAAGTCCATCAGAACTCTGTTGGAACTCCGGCAGAACTCCGGCAGAACTCCTTCGGAAGTCTGTCGGACATAAGTCCTCTCGTGTGTACGGGGCTTTAGAGGAGATATACTGTATATACTATTAGGAGATATACTGTATATACTATTACAGGATATATACTGTATATACTATTCGAAGGAGAGATATACTGTATATGCTATTAGAGGAGAAACACTGTATATACTATTAAAGGGTGAATATGGTAAATATCAGACTCAGAGATTGTTTTCCTTCGAAAAAAAAATATTTTTTTAATTTTATGAACGTTTGTTCAATTTTCTAATCGTTAGTGTGGTCAAATCGACGTTCAATTTTCAACCACAGTGACGGGAAAATTTGGAAATAATAGAAAACTTTTTGGTGAAAGGAATTTTCAGGCAGTGTAAGTGGTTTTCGTTCAGAAATTACATTCTTTTTAAAAACAGAATGTTAAAAAAAGTGAAAATTTTAAGCAACATTCTTTCATTCAGCGAATGTACTAAGATTTTTCGTCTGAATAGTCTCATTTGAAAATTGATCCGTGGACAGCATAAGGTTCGGTACACACCTATGCAGTTTGCTTTTGATCAGTTTCTGCAGCATTACATGCTTTTCTGCAGCTTCTCCATTGATGTATATTGAACCAAAAAAGCACAGTCCCTGACCCTTTCCAAATACGCAGCGGCTGAAAAAAGCATAGATTTGAATGTGTCCCATAGGAAACCATGTAAATGAACTGTAATGCGTTTCTGCAAAAATCATCAAAAAACACATTCATGTGAACCAGGTCTAAGACATTTAGTAAAATATTGGGGTTAAAAAAAAACAAAATTAGCCATTTATAGTACAAAAAAGCAGATAATCACTACTGTAAGGGGTTCATTTTTTTTACTGTAGAACTGTGAAAGTACATATGTATATGTACAGTAACGATTATTTGCTCTTTTTGTACTATAAAGGACTAATTTTAGTTTTTTGGTTTAACCCCATTATGTTACTGGCCGATTAATCAATTATGAAAATAGTAATCGATTATGAAATTAAATGAAATAGAAATGGTCGATTAATTGAGTAGTTGTTTCAACCTTATGCCCCATACACACGGTCGGACATTCCGACCACAAAATCCATCTTATTTTTTCCGACGGATTTTGGGCCAAACTTGTCTTGCATACACATGGTCGCACAAAGTTGTTGGAAAATCCAATCGTTCAGAACACAGTGACGTAGAACACGTATGACAGGACTATAAAGAGGGCAGTAGCCAATAGCTTTCGGCTCGTAATTTATTCTGAGCATGCGTGGCACTTTGTCCATCGGAATTGTCTACACACGATCGGAATTTAAACGATCGGATTTTGTTGTGGGAAAATTTTAGATCCAGTTCTCAAACTTTGTGTGTTGGAAATTCCGTGGGAAAAAGTCCAATGGTGCCCACACGATCGGATTTACCGACAAGATCCAATCACACATTTTCCGTTGGAAAGTCCGACTGTGTGTACAGGGTATTAGTTGGAGTTAGTTGGAACCTCTGTTTTAATTGCAGGAGGTGTCCCGGTATAGAAAGAGCTTTCTCATTTCCTGCTCTAGTGTGGCTGATCAGCGAGACCGGAAGTGAAAAGAAAGTCCTCCCTAGTGGGGACACAGCAAAAAAAAAAAGAAGGGGGACCAAGTTTCTAACCTTTCCATATGGTATTCAAAAGTATAAAAAAAAAAAAACCTTGGCTGGAGTTCTACTTTACAGAGCTGAAGAACGAGGAGAGGTAAGTATAAACAAACCTCTCCTCGTGCTTCCTACTGAGGCTGTCACTGATCGTCTGTTCCCTGTTATAGGTAAAGACGATCAGTGATGTCAGACGCCAAACCATACCCCCCTACAGTTAAAAAAAAACACACACACACACACACACACACTTAACCCCTACACTGCCCCTAGTGGTTAACCCTTCACTGCCAGTGACATTTGTACAGTAACTTTTAATTGCACTGATTGCTGTATTAATGCCAATGGTCCCAAAAATGTGTCAAAATTGTCCGACGTGTCCGACCATAATGGCGCAGTCACAATAAAAAATCGCTGATCCCCGCCATTACTAGTAAAAAAAAATGATTAATAAAAATGCCATAAAAGTATCCTGTTTTGTAGATGCTATAACTTTTGCGCAAACCTATCAATAAACGCTTATTGCGATTTTTTTAACCAAAAATATGTAGAAGAATACGAATCGGCCTAAACTGAGGAAAAAATAAATTTTTTATATGTTTTTGGGGGATATTTATTATAGCAAAATGTAAAAAATAATAAGTTTTTTCAAAATTGTCGCTCTTTTTTTGTTTATAGTGCAACAAATAAAAACCGCAGGGGGGATCGAATACCACCAAAAGAAAGCTCTATTTGTGGGAAAAAATGTTGTTTCTGAGCCACGTCGCACGGCCGCGCAATTGTCAGTTAAAGCGACGCAGTGCCGAATCGCAAAAAGGGGCTTGGTCCTTTAGCTGGAAAATGGTCCGGGGCTTAAGTGGTTAAATGGTAAGTGTGCCTTTATGTTGTCCTGGGCCACAACAGCATTTTGGTGCTCCACAACCATCGATGTTTTTTTTCTTTTGTTGTCCCAGTCTTGTTAAGGCCAAGCAGCCTAAACAAATGGTTATCGTCCCATAAGACAATGTTTTATTTCATGAATACATTTTGAATATGTTAAAGAGAATAATATTGTTATAATGCAAAAATATTTATGGCTGGAAAATGTCATTCCTTCTGAATATCAAGAAGTGGGAGTGAGCAATAAGAAGACATAACAGATTTGGACATAAGTGGTCCTGATGAGAGGGAGGATGATGGTGGGAAAAGGACAGGTGAGAACCATGCTGTGGACGGTGAATGTCACTGATGGGGTGTCAGGTGTGGGATGAGCAAACATAGCGATACAGTGAGAGGCAGAAAATGTTTCTCCTCCTTCCCTCCCACCCTGCTGGCATTTCTCATACAGGGCACTAGAGACCCCCCACTGCTTTTTCTCCATCTCTCCCCACTCTCCGCTATCACACATGGCACCCAGCCCTCCTCCCCCTCACTCACACTTCCCAGATGGATTACAGCCTCATAAGCTCTGACAAGAAGATCTCCTCTCCTTGCTCTCATCTTGCACCGTATCCCATGGGCTGGAGGCTGCCGGGGTGGTAAGTGAGCACAAGCCCCTTAGTAATGAAACTCTTGGTTCAGGAGAATCTAGATGGCTTCAGGCAAGGGACAGGGTTAAAGCACAAGTGGCTGTGAGGAAAAGAAGGCAGTTTTGCACTGAGGTCTATGGGGTTAAGAATTGCTGCTAACGAGAGCAAAGTGCTAATGACAGACTGGGCACCTCTGGAAGAAATCTCTGGCAGAGGAAGAGTTAAGCCAGCTGTCCAAGACTGTGGCAGGCGGGAGGGAAGGAGGAATAAAATAAAGCTTTGAATGAGCAAACGCAGTAGGAGAGTTTGCTGCGCTGCACGTCTATAGTAGTGGAAGGGTTAACAGTGGAGCGCAAGCCCACGGCAGAAAAAGGGTGCAAAAATAGGTGCCAGCAAATATATTTATTGTATGGTGTAAGTGTAAGAGAGACCCCACTCTAAAAAGAGAAAGCCCCTTTTTCAGGATGCTAAATGGCCACCTTTAATTTTTTCCGGCTGCTCACCGTGAAAAGTCTGAGATTTTTTTTTTAATCCTGTAATTATCACTTTGCCGGAGTCTCAACTCCACCTCCCGACACTTGTTGGACTTCTGCCTGACCTCTGCGTGCTGTTCGAACACCTCCCACGCCTAACTAAAAATATTAAATTTATTCCTAGTGGTAGGACCAGAGATCTCACTCCGGTGAAGGACTACTGGAAACTTCATCGCTTGTCATGTCTTCTTGGTCAGTCATGGCACAAAAAGCTGGCAACTGATTCCAACCTACTGTGGACTAGGGGCCAGTATCCTAAATCTGTGTTAATGGGCTACTGAAAGTCACCTCCTATTGAACGTGAAAATGTACCCAGCCGATTACTGCTGTAAATGTACAGGGTAAAGTCACCTGCCAAGAATCTTCTGTGGGGTCATTAATCATATAAACATCTATTGCATAGTTGCCAAAATTTAAGAAAATTTCCACGGGCTTTGCATGTGGAGAACCACAACAAGCTCCCAAGCTGCCCATACATAGTTAATTTTATTTAATTGCAAACCTTTTTTTTTTCCAAGTTTAACCTAAATATATATTTATGCGGTGTGATCGTACACATTGTATAACCTGTATAATATATTGTCCTTTTCAAAAAATAAAACCCCCCAAATAACAAACGTAAAGGTTAAAATTGTTCACTAACTACTATAGAAAACATATTATGTAGAATTGTACTGTAAGCCTATGTCACCCCACCCATAGTACAATTTCAGTACCATTTTACAATGTACAATCTAAATGAGACGTGTGAGAACTTTTACATTTTAAATTATTAACCTGCAAAAATTTATTTAAATTTTAAATTTGCAGCTGCATTGCAACTTCATTTTAAATGTTGATTTGTAAGAAATATGAAAAACTAGAGAATACATTTCCCAAGGAGAAATCAGAGGCGTACCCTTGAAATCAGGGCAGGTGGGGAACTATGATAGTAAATGATGGCGGGTGTGTCGGTGGCCAAACATCCGTTTTTAGTCTTGTAGGCGCTACTCAAGGGCTTAGCGGCTTCGGCAGATTTATAATAATCAGCTGGTGTAAACTATGGTCATATATGATGACTGGGAGATTATTGAGACTTGTGAAATGAATTATCATGAGATCCATTCTACAGAATTAAAGGAAACACAAACATCAATAGAGGTGCATGCAGTTTTGCATATGTAATAATCCTGGTGTATGTATGTTGAAACACATTTCATTTTAAGGCTCATATGAAAGAGTTAGGGTTAATAGTAGTGGAGCTGCTGACCAATGTAACTGAATATTCCAGATGTAGCTTTTCTAGTGTTGGATATAACATGACAATTCAATTATGTATCTGTCTCTATACTGGCGTCCATATTGATCTTCCCACTTATCTCCTTCTACTCTTCACCCCCCACATACTTTTATCGCCCCCTCCTCTCTTTTATCACTTTCTCCTCTTTACCCCATTTCCTCTTCTGTTTAACTCCCTCCCCCATTCAGTCTCTCTTACCCTCTCTGTCTCTTTTTCCTCTTTCTCTCTTGCTTTTTCCCTCTCCTCCCCTCCCTTCCTCATTCAGTCTCTCTGTCTCTGGTTTTTATTTTCCTTTTCTCTTTACCCAATTCTCACTCTCCCTTATTCAGTCTCTGGCTCTCCCTTTCCATCTTCTCATTTATTCTCTATCTCCTTTCTTCTTCCATTCAGTCGCTCTCTCTCCTTTCCTCTTCCATTCAGTCGCTCTCTCTCCTTTCCTCTTCCATTCAGTCGCTCTCTCTCCTTTCCTCTTCCATTCAGTCGCTCTCTCTCCTTTCCTCTTCCATTCAGTCGCTCTCTGTCCCCCTCAACCCATTTAGCCACTCTCTCCACCATTTAGTTCCTTTTCCATTTAGTCACTCTCCTTCAATCTCTAATTAAGTCTCTCTCTCACTGGTTCTGTCCCTCCCTCTTCCATTCAGTCGCTTTCTCCTTCCCTCTCTAATTCAATCTCTCTCTCTCAGTCTCTGTCTTTCCCCTTTCCATTCAGTCTCTCTCTCTCTCTCTCTCTCTCTCTCTCTCCCCTTCCCTCTCTAATTCAGGGTCTCTTTCACTGTCTCTGTCCTTTCCTCTTCCATTCAGTCTCTCTCTCCTTCTTTCCCTCTCTCATTCAGTCTGTCTTTCCCTCTTCCATTCAGCCTCTCTCTCCTTTCCGCTTCCATTCAGTCTCTCTATCACTGTCCTTCCTTCTTCCCTTCAGTCTCTCTCTCGTCATCCCTCTTTCAGTCTCTCTTATTGTCTCTGTACTTCCCTCTCTCACTCAGTTTCCCTCTCGCTGTCTCTGTTCTTTGTTCTTCAATTCAGTCTCTCTCTCTCACTGTCTCTGTCCTTCTCTCTTCCCTCTATCATTCAATCTCTCTCTCCCTTCTTCCCTCTATCATTCAGTCTCTCTCTCTCCTCCTCTCCACTCTATCATTCAGTCTCTCTCTCTCCCCCTTCCCTCTATCATTCAATATCTCCCTCCTTCCCTCTATCATTCAATCTCTCTCTCTCCCTCCTTCCCTCTATCATTCAATCTCTCTCTCTCCCTCCTTCCCTCTATCATTCAGTCTCTCTCTCCCCCTTCCCTCTATCATTCAGTCTCTCTCTCTCTCCTTCCCTCTATCATTCAATCTCTCTCTCTCTCTCCTTCCCTCTATCATTCAATCTCTCTCTCTCTCCTTCCCTCTATCATTCAGTCTCTCTCTCCCTCCTTCCCCCTATCATTCAATCTCTCTCCCCTCGTCCTTCTATCATTCAATCTCTCTCCCTCCCTCTATCATTCAGTCTCTCTCTCTCTCTCCCCCTCTCCACTCTATCATTCGGTCTCTCTCTCCCTCCTCCCCTCTATCATTCAATCTCTCTCTCTCCCTCCCTCTATCATTCAGTCTCTCTCTCTCCCCCCCCCCTCCATTCTGTCATTCAGTCTCTCTCTCCCTCCTTCCCTCTATCATTCAGTCTCTCTCTCCCTCCTTCCCTCTATCATTCAGTCTCCCCCCTCCACTCTATCATTCAGTCTCTCTCTCTCCCTCCTTCCCTCTATCATTCAGCCCCCCCCCCCCCTCCACTCTATCATTCAGTCTCTCTCTCTCCCTCCTTCCCTCTATCATTCTGTCTCTCTCTCCTTTCCTCCCTCTATCATTCAGTCTCTCTCTCCCTCCTTCCCTCTATCATTCAGTCTCTCTCTCCCTCCTTCCCTCTATCATTCAGTCTCCCCCCTCCACTCTATCATTCAGTCTCTCTCTCTCCCTCCTTCCCTCTATCATTCTGTCTCTCTCTCCTTTCCTCCCTCTATCATTCAGTCTCTCTCTCCCCCTCTCCACTCGTTCTCTCTCCTTTCATTCTCTCTTCTCTTTAGTCTTTATTTAGTCTTTATTTCTTCCTCTCCATCCCCCCCCCTCATTCATTCTCTTTCATTCTCTCTCTCTTTTACATTCACTCTCTTTCTTTCTTGCTTTAAGCTTTGAAATTCACAAAGTTATATGATTGTTATTTGCCATACCCACCATTGCTTTAAGCTATAATGGCCAATGGGTGCTGAAAATAACCAAAATAACCATAAATCACCAAGACATGTATTATAGCTTGGTGAATTTAGCCCCCTTCCCTTCTCATTTTCTCTCTCTCTCCTTCTGTCTCACCCTGTTTCTCCCCAACATCTGTTGCCTTCCTTCCACTTTTAACCAGAACTTTCACATTTGTTATCTCACCCGATTCTCTGTTGATAGCCCCACTCTTTTCCTCTCCATGTCCTGCCTCTGGATGACAGTTATGGCCTCCTACTCCAAGCACAACGTTCAGATACCGGACCTGTCTCCTCTGTGGCCTCCGCACTATCAGTATTTCACAGATGGTAATCGGCTCCCAGTCATCTGTAAGTTGTTACCAATGTTCTTCAACAGTTTCCTACACCCACAATATATTTATCCAGTTCCCTCCATTTCTCCACACCTTCAGATCATCTCTCCAGTGTGCACTGTGCCAAAAATACGCCTTCCATAGCATCCCAAATGCATTACATCTGTGTTCCCCTTTATACAACTACCCATCACATACCTTCCTGCCCTAACCACTGTTAGAGGAAAATAATCATTATAATTATTCTGCCAGAAATGTTCCCATTTCCTGGCATAACCTTCTCTGATATGAAGGATGGGTGTGCATGAGCCATCTGCTAGCTAGAGAGGAACAGGCCTACAGAAGAGATGGAGAGCGATGTGGGAGAGGCAGATGGAGAAAGGATGGAGAGGGTGCACGAGGGAAGGAAAAACAAGAGAGGTGGGAGAGAATCAAACCAGACAGGGGAGAGAGAGGAGTAAAAACTACGGGGGATGTACTAGAAACATGAGATACTTAAAGTGTGACTCTAGTTTTGTAAAAAAAAAATGTAAATCGCATTGCAAGGATTTTCAAACTTTTTGATAATTGAAAGATTCTAATACCCTGAGCAATCTCATAGTTGTAATGAGAAAAACTGTCATGTCTGCCTTCTTGGGCCAGGTTTAAATCTATTTGTCTTTGTCCGATTGTTTAGTGCATGTTGTAGCACAGTGACACGCTTGCATTATGCGTTGCGCTGCCATGTGGTTCATTTTTGCTGCATTAATACGCATTTTCTCGCATCTTGCATTTTTGGTTTGGCCAGTGAGGATGGAGTTCCTGCAATAGTAACATTCTTGTGGAATTTGAAAGGACCTTCTTCCATGGGCTGGCAATGCATTAAAATATACTATGCGTTCGTTTTCACGTTTTTACTTTTGTGTGCCTTTCACATGTCCCATTTTTCTGGTTCAATAAATGTTTATTATAGTTTTGCAAAAGTAAAACAGCATGTAACATAAATGCAGATAGGAAACACAAGGTACAAGAGCTAGGCGGCCACAACACCTGTACCAAATACAGATGGGGGTCATAAAGAAGACCACATCAGACAAAGAAGATCCAGATACAACACACTAGTAATAGCTTGAGTGTGTGTTATCAAATTATCACATATCCACTCTAACAAAACAAGGAGGGGGGGGAATAAAAAAAAGGGGGGGGGGCGGCAATGAAGAAGAGAGGGCAAGAAGAAGGTGAAGGAGGGAAGAGGAGGTGCAACATCCTATGATCAGGCTGGGAGAAGTCTATCCACATGGTCCAGCTTTTTAGAACAGTGCTTCTCACCTTCTTCAGTCAAGCCACCCTTTAAAATTCTGCATCTCAAGGCACCCTATTCTAAAATGTAAAAAAAAAAAAAAACTAATATTTTAACCCAGAGTTTCTCAATGAGGGTTCCATGGAGACTTATGCCGCGTACACACGACCGGACTTTCCATCAGTATACACTCTGACGGTCTTTCCGACGGAGTTCTGACGGAGTTCCGCTGAAACGGACTTGACTACACACGATCACACCAAAGTCCGTTGGTTTATAACGCGATGGCGTACGACGGGACTAGAGAAGGAAGTTCAATAGCCAGTAGCCAATAGCTGACCTGGCATAGTTTTTGGCCGTCGGAATAGCATACAGACGAACGGTTTTCCCGATAGGAATTGATTCAGTCGGAAAGATTTAAAACATATTTCTAGGTCCGTCAGAATTTCTTTAATAAAAAAGTCAGCTGAAGGCCACACACAATCTCAATATCCGATGAAATTATTCCGTCTGACCTTTTCTGCCGGAAAGTCCGGTCGTGTGTACATGGCATTAGGGTTCTTCCAAAGGTTGCTAGGGATTCCTTGAGCAATGTTTGCCTCTCAGATAAGTTCCTGCTGACATCATTGATCTTTTTTAGCTATCTGTAAGAGGGTGAAGTTATATCAAGGGTTCCTCTGTGTAGATGAAGTTGAGAAAGGCTGGTTTAACCACTTGCCAACCACTGCACGCCGATATACATCGGCACAATGGCAGCGGTGGGCAAATGGGCGTACGTCACCTGTACGTCACCTTTAATTGGTGGGGCTAGTGGGCTACAGCATGACCGTGCCCATGGACTTAATGTCCACCGGTGTCACGGAGCCACAGAATGGGGAGATGCGTATGTAAACAAGGCATTTCCCCAATATGCCTAGTGACATGACAGGGATCTACTGCTCCCTGTCATCGGGAGCAGTGATCGTTGTCATGTCAGTGGTAGCCCATCCCCCCCACAGTTAGAATCACTCCCTAGGACACACTTAACCCCTTGATCACCCCCTAGTGTCTAACCCCTTTCCTGCCAGTGTCATTTACACAGTAATCAGTGCATTTTTATAGCACTGATTGCTGTATAAATGACAATGGTCCCAAAATAGTGTCAAAAGTGTTCGATGTGTCCTCCATAATGTCACAGTCATGATAAAAATCGCAGATCACCTCCATTACTAATAAAAAAAATTATAATAAAAATGCCATAAGACTATCTTTGTAGACGCTATAACTTTTGCACAAACCAATCAATATATGCTTATTGCGATTTTACCAAAAATATGTAGAAGAATACATATCGGCCTAAACTGAGGAAAAAATTCATTTTTTTTATATATTTTTGGGGGATATTTATTATAGAAAAAAGTAAAAAATATAGAATTTTTTTCAAAATTGTCACTCTATCTTTTGTTTATAGCGCAAGAAATAAAAACCGCAGAGGCGATCAAATGCATCCAAAAGAAAGATCTATTTGTGGGAAAAAAAGGACATCAATTTTGTTTTGGTGTAACGTCGCACGGCTGTGCAATTGTCAGTTAAAGCAACGCAGTGGCGAATCGCAAAAAGTGCTCTTGTCAGGAAGGGGGTAAAATCTTCTGGGGCTGAAGCGGTTAACATAACACAGCAACATCCACACATGTAGTTCACTCAAAGTTAGAGGCCATTTATTCTTCCAAATCAAATACACCTTTGCACACTGGTATTGTCTAGTATTCCAATGTTTCTCTTCTCCCTCAGTTTCGCCTCCTCACTCTCAACTAATCTGACCCCAGTGCTAATGGAGAGGGGCAGGGGAGGGGCAAACAAGGATGCTGTGCAGGCGCCTGATGTTTCCTTATTAACCAATGATAAAATTGGTTGTTGGCGGGTGGATGGTTTTCATTGTGCACCATTAGAACCTTGCAGCCGCCAGCTGATATACAATTTTGGGGCAATTTTTAGGCATGTTTCCAAGGCATCCCTGAAGAAACCCAAAGGCACCTTGATTAAAAAAGGCTGTTTTAGAAATTCGTCATGCTTGCCTTCCATGGCCATTAATTTCTCATTAACCAATATGCCATTCAGGTGGGTTTTAACTTCCTGGAAATTGTGCACTTGAGATGTCCAGGAATGGGAAATAGTTTGTTTAGTAGCAGTAAATCTAAAAAGCAATGAGTGTGGCCTGCTTTCGACGTACGTGTAGGATGGGTTTATTTTACAAGGCCTCAACCGGGTCCTTCCTTAAATGGGTTGTAAACCCTTGCTGTTTTTCACCTTAATGCATTCTATGCATTGAGGTGAAAAACCTCCTGTGCTGCAGCATCGCGCCCCCGAGCCCCCCTCCTACTTACCTGAGCCCCTTAATTCCCATGACAGGAACGAGCACACCAACTCTGGCTGGTGTCTCGTGTCCTTATTGGATAGATTGATAGCAGCGCAGCCATTGGCTCCTGCTGCTGTCAATCAAATCCAATGACACGGGAGCTGAGGGGCGGAGCTGAGTCCTGCTGTCTGTGTCTACGGACACGGAAGCACGCCCGTACGGGTGTCCCATCAGAGATCGCTTCTCCAGCGGGACATTCGAGGAGCCAGAAGCGCCGCTGAGGGACCCAGGATGAGGAGGATCGGGCCACTCTGCATAACCAACTGCACAGCGGATGTAAGTATGACATGTACTGAACCTTTGCAACCCCCTTAAGACCTGTGCACACGATATGAAAATCTGAAGTAAAATATTGTCTGACAAACAATCTGTCGATTTTTGGATCGTTAGTATGGTGCTTTCGACAGCCGATTCCAATTTTTCTAAAACGAAAAAAGCTGGATGTGCAGACTATAAAATTTTTCACATACGTGAACTCAACGCCTGATTTTCGGTTAATTAGTACAGTTTTTTTCCAAAAAAAAAATCATAAGAGCAAGACTACGCATGCTCAGAAACGAAAAAATACATGCATAACTATTTAACAAATTACGTCACTTCTGAAGTTGTATTCTGTCGTATGAGAATTTCTGTATGGTGAGTAACCACTTCAATTTCAACAAAAACAGATGGATGGTCATCCGAAAAATTAAGAATCGTGTAGATCAGGGCACATGTCTCATTTTTCAGCATGTAGTGAGTGGCTTCATTGGTTAACGCATTCCTATGACACATCGGTTATTTCACATTCTGATATTAGCTATCACGAAAAGGTGTGAAAAAATGCCTTATTCCCTTATTATACCTGTGTGAGTTGTCATGCTTCAGACTTTGCATAACAATACATGACAAGAGGAATCCTATTATTGTCTATGGGGCCTGTTCACACATTTGCAACATGCTTCCTTGCAATTCGGGAAAGGGTGCAGGGGCTTTTGTTTAGACTGTACATTTTTGGTCCCACTATAGGCTTCAGTGGGAGCCCATGAAAAATAAATTTGAATCTCATAAAAGAATAAGGAATAACAAATGCACGGAAATGCAGATGCACAAGTTGGAATTTAGATGCAGATGAACATTAGAGATTATCTCTCCAAAAACACCTGTTACCTCGAATTTCCTAAAATTTGAATTGTAATTGAAATGCAGATTTCTTGTAAAAGTAATGAGCCCATCATCAGAATTCTGTACAACTTCTCTGAACAAAACACCTACAAGCGACATTTGAAATTTTCTTTAGTGATTTCGAAAATGACGACAGCTGTAGATTGAAATTTAAAAAAATAGTAAGAACATTAAAGTAGATGTAAACTGAATGAGATGTAGCTTTGGTTTACGCGGAAGGCGGGTTTGAACAGGTGAACTCACACGATTTCACACCCGCATTTCACTCCAACTTCGGGAGCAATTTTAGAGCCGTCTGTGCAGGTTCCAAATCGCTCCCAAAGTTGTCAAAAGTAGTGCAGGAACTACTTTTGGGAATTGGTGCGGTGCTGATTCGGACGGCGCCATTGCCGGCAATAGGCAGCGATTTGACATGTGATATGACATGAACGTGGGCTTAACCTAGAGATTCGCGCTATAGCCGAATGACGAAAAACCTTCTTCATTCAGAGGTTTGCAGCCAGAGGCGGCTCTCTAATTAGGCAAATTAGGCGATTGCCTAAGGCCCCGCAGTCTCAAGGGCCTCGCAATCGACTAATTTGCCTGTGATCAATGCGGTGGCAGCAAGTGCGGGGAGCGGGACAGTAGAGTCCTCTAGGTGGCGCAGTGGCTGGATGACAGACGGCATTAGGGCGGCATGTCCATGTGGGACCCTCACCTGAGCTTCTCTCTTGTGCCGCTCACCAGACCTCTCCTCCACACCTGCCTCCTATTTGGTTCTGGAGTGGGGGGGGGTTGCTGAAAAACCACCCAGCTGGATAGTCCCACCATGAGTGTGAAGAGGGAGGAACTCTTATGCTGCCGACCAGAGGAAAGGTGAGTGCCCATGCCGTGCAGCCTTCCCTGTGTGCCTGAATAGGAGCGGTGGGGAGACTGCACATAGATAGTGGAATTGATTTTTCCATATTACTCCATACAGCCGCTGAATGTCTGCAGGGATGAGAGGTGATCATTCAGCGGTTGCATGGAGGAATATGGAAAAATCAATTCCACTATCTATGTGCAGTCTCTCCACCACTCCTATCTAACTTTTTCTGCATCCCCCGTACTCTCCGGCCCCTCTGTGTACTCCCTGGCTCCGCCCCTCTGTGTTCTCCCTGGCTCCGCCCCTCCGTGCGCTCCCTGGCCCCGCCCCTCCTGCTCTCCGGCCCCTCCGTGTGCTCACTGGCTGCACCCCTCCTGCTCTCCAGCCCCTCCTTGTGCTCCCTGGCTCCGCCCTTTCTTGTACTCCCTTTCTCCATGCATCCTGCTCTTCACCCCCTCCCTTTGCTCCCTAGCTCCGCCCCTCCTGCTCTCCAGCCCCTCCTTGTGCTCACTGGCTCCGCCCCTTCTTGTGCTCCCTTTCTCCACGCCTCCTGCTCTTCAGCCCCTCCCTTTGCTCCCTGGCTCCTCCCCTCCTGCTCTCCAGCCCATTCTTGTCCTCGCTGGCTCCACCCCCATTTCGCTAGCACCCCCTGCTCTCCAATTCTTTCTGCCTCCCCTCTCAAGCTCCCCCCAGCACTCTTCACCCCCCACCCTTAGCACTATCTGGCCCCCAGCACTCTCCACCCTACACCCCCTGCGGCTCTCTCTGGCCCCCAGCACTCTCCACCCTCCACCCCCAGCACTCTCCACCCTCCACCCCCAGCACTCTCCGGCCCCCACCCCCCAGCACTCTCTGGCCCCCAGCACTCTCCCCCCCCACCCTCAGTACTCTCTGGCCCCCAGCACTCCCTGCCCCCCACCCCCCAGCAATCTCTGGCCCCCACCCCCCAGCACTCTCTGGCCCCCAGCATTCTCTGCCCCCACCCCCAGTAATCTCTGGCCCCCACCCCCAGCACTCTCTGGCCCCCAGCACTCCCCGCCCCCACCCCCCAGCAATCTCTGGCCCCCACCCCCCAGCACTCTCTGGCCCCCAGCACTCTCTGCCCCCAGCACTCTCTGCCCCCACCCCCAGTAATCTCTGGCCCCCACCCCCAGCACTCTCTGGCCCCCAGCACTCTCTGCCCCCCACCCCCCAGTACTCTCTGGCCCCCAGCACTCTCCGCCCCCCACCCCGAGCATTCTCTGGCCCCCAGCACTCTCCGTCCCCCCACCCCAAGTATTCTCTGGCCCCCAGCACTCTCCGCCCCCCACCCTGAGCATTCTCTGGCCCCCAGCACTCTCCGCCCCCCCACCCGAGCATTCTCTGGACCCCAGAACTCTCCACCCCCCACCCCGAGCATTCTCTGGCCCCCAGCACTCTCCGCCCCCCACCCCGAGCATTCTCTGCCCCCCAGCACTCTCTGCCCCCCAGCATTCTCTGGCCCCCAACACCCTCCAGCCCCCACCCCCCAGCACTCTCTGGTCCCCACCCCCCAGCACTCTCCGGTCCCCACCCCCCAGCACTCTACAGCTTCTCCCTGCTCTTTGCCCCCCCAGGGGCTACAGACAGGGACAGATCTCTAGATCTCTCTCACCCCCTTTCCCTCACCCCCCTCTTTCTCACTTCCCCCTCTCTCTCTTACCCCCTCTCTCCCCCTCTATCTTTCACTCCCTCCCCCCTCTCTCTTAACCCTCTCCCCCTCTCCCTCCCTCCCCCCTCTTTCTCTTACCCCCTCTCCCTCCCCCTCTCTCACCACACTCCTCTCCCTTACCCCTTCCCACCCCTCTCTCTCTCCTTTCCCTCCCTCTCTCCCTTCTCTCCCTTCCCTCCCTTCTCTCCCATCCCTCCCTTCTCTCCCATCCCTCGCTCTCTGCCTTCCCTCGCTCTCTCCCATCCCTCGCTCTCTCCCTTCCTTCACTCTCTCCCCTCCCTCACTCTCTCCCCTCCCTCACTCTCTCCCCTCCCTCACTCCCTTCCCTCAATCTCTCCCCTCCCTCACTCCCTTCCCTCGCTCTCTCCCTTCCCTCACTCCCTTCCCTCGCTCTCTCCCCTCCCTCACTCCCTTCCCTCGCTCTCTCCCCTCCCTCGCTCTCTCCCCTCCTTCTCTCCCTTCCCTCCCTCTCTCCCTTCCCTCTATCCCCCTTCCCTTCCTCCTTCCCTTCCCTCCCTCCCACTCTCCCTTCCTTCCCTCTCTCCCTTGCCTCCCTCTCTCCCTCCGCTTCCCTCCCTCTCTCCCTCCCTCCCCTTCCCTTCCCTCTCTATCTACCTTCCCTCCCTCTCTCCCTTCCTTCCCTCCCTCTCTCCCTTCCTTCCCTCCCTCTCTCCCCTCCCTTCCTTCCTTCCCTCCCTCTCTCCCTTCCTTCCCTCCCTCTCTCCCTTCCTTCCCTCCCTCTCTCCCCTCCCTTCCTTCCTTCCCTCTCTCTCTCCCTTCCTTCCCTCTCTCTCTCCCTTCCTTCCCTCTCTCTCTCCCTTCCCTCCCTCTCTCCCTTCCTTCCCTCCCTCTCTCCCCTCCATTCCTTCCCTCCCTCTCTCCCCTCCATTCCTTCCCTCTCTCCCCTCCATTCCTTCCCTCTCTCCCCTCCCTTCCTTCCCTCTCCCCTCCCTTCCTTCCCTCTCCCCTCCCTTCCTTCCCTCTCCTCTCCCCTCCCTTCCTTCCCTCTCCTCTCCCCTCCCTTCCTTCCCTCTCCCCTCCCTTCCTTCCCTCTCTCTGTCCCTTCCCTTCCTTCCCTCTCTCTGTCCCTTCCCTTCCTTCCCTCTCTCTGTCCCTTCCCTTCCTTCCCTCTCTCTGTCCCTCTCTCTGTCCCTTCCCTTCCGTCCCTCTCTCTCTTCCCTTCCTTCCCTCTCTCTCTCCCCCCTCCCTTCCTCTCTCCTCCCTTCCTCTCTCCTCCCTTCCTCTCTCCTCCCTTCCCTCCCTTCCTCTCTCCTACCTTCCCTCCCTTCCTCTCTCCTACCTTCCCTCCCTCTCTTCCCCCTTCCCTCGCTCTCTCCTTCCCTCTTCCTTCCCTCTCTTCCCCCTCCCTTTCCTCCCTCTCTCCTCCCTCCCTCTCTCCTCCCTTCCCTCCCTCCCTCTCTCCTCCCTTTCCTCCCTCTCTCCTCTCTTTCCTCCCTCTCTCCTCTCTTCCCTCCCTCTCTCCTCTCTTCCCTCCCCCTCTCCTCTCTTCCCTCCCTCCCTCTCTCCCTTCCCTCTTCCCCCTCTTGCCCACCCTTTCTCTCCTCCTCCTCTCTCTCTCTCTCCTCCCTCTCTCTCCCCCTCCCCTCCTCTCCTCTTTCCACCACTCTCTCCCCCTTTTGTGCACCCTTTATCTACCCCTCTCTCACCCCCCTCTCCCCCTCTCACTCACAATGTCTTGCTCCCCTCCCCCTCTCTCTCTTTCCCACCCCCTATCTCTCACAATCTCTCTCTTCCCCTCCCCTCTCTCTCCTCTCCTCTCTGTCTCCCCTCCCCACTCTTGCTCCCCCTGCACTGTGCTGGGATCCCCCCGCTCTACTTTCTCTGCGGATATGGAATGGCTCAGTGACATCTCCTCCCCATTCTCCCAAGACACAGGAAATTCTTAGAGGGGTTGCCACCTTGGTGGGCCCCAGATGTTTTAATGGCTGCATATGTCTGATGGGTGAGGAGGGTGCCCTGGAAGTGGTGCAGATGAACTGTTTGCTAGATCTGTGCATCTTTTTGCAGCCATTTTTATTGCTTGAATTTTTTTCCCATTATGGGCGTGATTGGGGCCTCATGTGTAAGTTTTGCCTAAGGCCTCACAAATCCTAGAGCCGCCTCTGTTTGCAGCCAATGGCTGCAGCTGCTGATCAGTGTATTTGGTGTCAGAATACAATAGTGCAGAAGGGAGATTTTCCGCTTCCACTTTGCTTTGTGGATGCAATAATCAGTTTTTTTTTCTTCTATCATTTATCCTGTACCTAGCTTACATTTGCTAAAGCAGTGTGTATTATAACCAATTGCCATTTTTTAAATTAAGTAATTTTGTTCTTTTTTTTCACCTTTTACTGCTCCTGATCCTCTGCAGCCTGCTTGCAGACCCTTCCTACCTAAAATGTACAAAAGCTGCATTGCATTTCCTGCTGGTGACAACAGTAAAGAATGCCTGCTTAATCACTTCCTGACCAGCCGCCGCAGTTTTACTGTGGCAGGTTGGCTGGGCTGGGCAAATCAACGTTACCTTATGTCACTTCCCATTGTGGCTACTAGGGGTGAGCACATGTCACCAATCGTGGCAGAGCGAGAACAGGGATCTGTGTGTAAATACACAGACCCTGGTTCTTTCAGGGGAGAAGAGACAGATCGTGTGTGCATACATTTCTCTCTTCCCCTAGTAAGTCCTATCCCCCCTTCAGTAAGAACACAATGAGGGAACACAGTTAACCCCTTGATTGCCCCCTAGTGTTAACCCCTTCCCTGCCAGTGACATTTATACAGTAAATCTAAGGGGTAGATCTAAAATGAGTGGAAGCTCTGCTGATTTTATCATCCAATCATGTGGAAGCTGAAATGCTGTTTTTTATTTTCCTTGCATGTCCCCAGCTCTATTTGTGGGGAAAAAAACGACGTCAATTTTGTTTGGGTATAGTGCCACACGAGAGCTCAATTGTCAGTTAAACGACATAGTGCCATATTGCAAAAAATAGCCTGGTCATTGAGCAGCCAAATCTTCCGGGGCTGAAGTGGTTAATGTGTGTTGAAAGGGTGAGTTGTATTCTCAGTTGGAAACTGCTTGAGTGACATGGACAGTGGACACAGTTGTCACTCTACAATAGGAAATCCCAAAGTTCAAAGTTTTATATTTGTCACTGCAACAGAAACAGAGAGGAGTCTTTTAATGGGGAAGCCTTTTCTGGTGACATCAGTCCAAGGCCTTTCGCAAACTTGTTGCCGCCAGCAACAGGATTACTAGAGAGAGAAAAGAAAGCACTTATATGTTTCTACAACATCGCTTGCTGCTGAGCAAGATTCTGAAACATTTCAGCCATCAGGGGAACACTGTAGAAACAGGTGGGTGCTTCCTGTGTCCTGGTGATCCTGTCACTGATCCATTACACTGGCAATGAACATCATCACTAGTGTGACATAGATCTAGTCTGTTTTCCTTCATACTAATGCCTGGTACACACGTTGAGCTAATCGGAGAAATGATCGTCCGCTTTTCTTTTTTTTTTTTGCATGTTAGTCTCTACCGAAAATGAAGAGTTTACTAAATTTACAAAAATGATCGTACAAAAAAAAAAAAAAATAAATCGGAAGGGATCTCATGTGTTGTAGTGTATTTGTATTGTACTTTCAAACTACAACTGCACTGATTAACCACTTGCCTACTGGGCACTTTTACCTTCCTGCCCACGCCAAGTTTCAGTTTACAGCAGAGGATGTCATATGACGGCCTCCTGGCAAAGTGTGACCACACTGTAGCTGTCATTCGTCTATAGCTCGGTCGTGAACAGGTTAGGCTTTGACAAAAAAAACCTGGAAGCTGATTGGTTTCTATTCAGAGCTGCACTAGATTTTGCACTCTCTAGTTTTAGTAAATCAACCACACAGAGTTCTGATTTGCAAAGACAGTCCGGACAGTGCAGGTCAGTCAAATTCTTCGTCCCTAAACTCGTTATCCATGTCTTGATGGACTTTGCTTTGTGCACTGGTTAAAATCATTTGGTGGGGGGGGGGGGATTATGGTGTGGGGTTGCCCCCTTAGTTCCAGTGAAGGGAACTCTTAAGGCGTCAGCATACCAAGATATTTATAACAATGTCATGCTCCCAACTTTGTGGATACAGTTTAGTGATGGCCCCTTCCTGTTCCAACATGACTGTGCACCAGTGCACAAAGCAAGGTCCATTATGACATGGATGAGCGAGTTTGGGGTGGAGGAACTTGACTGGCCTGCACAAGGTCCTGACCTCAACCCGATAGAACACCTTTGGGATGAATTAGTGTGGAGACTGCAAACAGGCCTTCTCGTTCAACATCAGTGCCTGACGTCACAAATGCACTTCTGGAAGAATGGTCAAACATTCCCATAGACACACTTCTAAACCTTGTGGACAGCCTTCCCAGAAGTGTTGAAGCTGTTATAGCGGCAAAGGGTTGGCCAACTCAAGATTGACCCCGAAGACTGAGATGCCATATGTAGTGTATCTCCTTATTTGAGATAGTAAATACGTCTACTGCTGCCTGTGCAGTGGAATGATATCTTTCTCTGGAGTAAGGCTGGGTTGACACTATTGCGTATTGAATGTGAGTTTCCCCACATCCAATTCACATAGCAGGAGATTGTGACCAGCTCTCTAAGGAGCCGGTTCACACATCTCCACAGCGGCTTGGTCCATTACAGGAGTGTATTCAGCCCAAAATTCGGGCTGAAATTAGACTTGAAACGGCGAAGGAAGATGCAACGGACTCTTGCTGTGAGCCGCTGCGACCGCTAGTGTGAACCCAACCTGACTCTTCTTTTGCAGGGAGAGCTTTTTGGCTCATTTAGTTTCCTGGCAGGGTTGCATTAAAGTCTGTATTTAGCTGTCCCAGAATAAACCTAAAGAGGCTTCAAGAAAGCTGCTTGAGGACCCATTAGGGTATTCTCACATGGGCATGCTCGAATCCGTTCAGCAGGGAATCCATGAGCTGATCCTCTGCTGAATCAGAGCACAATGGGACAGATTTCACATTTGTGACATTTGTGACTTTTTAGTGTTTTCTTCACATTTTGACCCTTGTTGGATCTATGGGCTGCCAGATCTATTTTGACCAGGGCCGGCCCTACCATGGTTCCAGCTGGCATTTTAAGAGTGGTGGCAGTGACAAGTTGTACCCGTGCCGCCTGTCTCCCAAGATCTGCCTGTGGGACTGCTGTGAAAGGCTGCATCCAATGAGTGTGCAGTCCATGCTGCCTGTGAGAGACTTTCACACTAAGCCGATATCAACGCTTGCCAGAGCTTTTGAGTGTGTGAGACTGTCATGTAATGTAACTAAATGCAGAGAGAGAGACCAGCTGTCATAATTGTGCGTTGATGCAGGGGGTGGGCGGGACCCAGCAGCTATCAAACACCAGCCAATGGGATGGGATCTGGGGGGGCCACTATGTGTATGTGGCCCTGCCCCCTTTCTTAAGCAGCCCAATCATTCGCTGGTGTTCGATAGCTTCCAGGTGAGCTGCTGCTGTAGGGATTTACTAACTGCTGCTAGAGAGAATGAGCCCTTTAGGAACTGACCATATAGCCATCTAGTAGTCTTATTTCTGCCTGCAGGCTATTCTCATGTGTATCAGTGGTACAACTGGTCACCAGCGCTAGCCAGCTGAAGAGTTAGGACTAAAGACTGCCCCTTTACAGCTGCTACACATAGACCTTAACCTATTGCTTATGCTAAGATGTACTGTACCTCTCAGGGGACATTACATCATATTCTAGCCATTCTCCTAGAGTGTACTCTAGACTAGTTATAGTATTGTTGTTTGCATTGCAGTTAATGCTTATATGCGCTGTTTATTGCTGATTTACAGTATCTCACAAAAGTGAGTACACCCCTCACATTTTTGTAAATATTTTATTCTTTTCATGTGAAAACACTGAATAAATGACACTTTGCTACAATGTAAAGTAGTGAGTGTGCAGCTTGGATAACAGTGTAAATTTGCTGTCCCCTCAAAATAACTCAACACACAGCCATCTGAACTGCTGGCAACAAAAGTGAGTAGACCACTAAGTGAAAATGTCCAAATTGGGCCCAAAGTGTCAATATTTTGTGCGGCCACCATTATTTTCCAGCACTGTCTTAACCCTCCTGGGCACAGAGTTCACCAGAGCTTCACTCGTTTCCACTGGAGTCCTCTTCCTCTCCTCCATGACGACATTACGGAGCTGGTGGATGTTAGAGACCTTGTGCTCCTCCATCCTCCATTTGACAGACATCTCAAGTCTCCCTGAAGGTGCGGGAGACTCCGGAATTTCTGTGGCGGCTCCCGCACACCCACAATCACCTCCCGATTTCCCAGGAATTATCGTGCAGCAGGGATCAGCTGTGGTCACGGATCTCCTTTGTATAGATTTTTAGCTGACAGCTGCTTCTCTTTCTCTCCCTCCCGCGGCTGTCAACTAAAAAGCTATACAGGGAGATCGGGGATCACAGCTGTCCCTCCAGCCTCACCAATCATCCCCAGCTGCTCTGTGTGCTCCTTCCGGGGCCACCTCCATGTCCTTCTCTGACCCCATTCTTCTCCTCTGGCCCCCTCCATGTCCTTCTCTGCCCCTGTTCTTCTCCTCTGGCCCCCTCTATGTACTTCTCCACCCCATTCTCCTCCGGCCTCCTCCATGTCCTTCTCCACCCCGTTCTTCTCCTCTGGCCCCCTCTATGTACTTCTCCACCCCGTTCTCCTCCGGCCCCCTCCATATCCTTATCTGCCCCCGTTCTTCTCCTCCGGCCCCCTCTATGTACTTCTCCACCCCGTTCTCCTCCGGCCTCCTCCATTTCCTTCTCCACCCCCCGTTCTCCTCCGGCCCCCTCCATGTCCTTCTCCACCCCGTTCTCCCCCGGTCCCCTCCATGTCCTTCTTCTCTTCCACCTGTTCTCCTTTGGCTCCCCTCATCCCCCGCAGCCGGATCCCCTCCTCTCCTCTCCCGCCGGCTGCGAGGGGAACTAGTTAATGGACACGGTGATAAATTAACAGAGTAAATTGTGTTTACTCTGCTCAGTTTATGAATGGACAGGAGCCTCTGTCTCCTGTTAATTCATCTTTAGTTCCCGAGAAAGGGACTGGGGAATGTGTGTCCCCAGTCCCTTTGTCTGTCTCAAAGGGGAGATGTCAGGGGTCTGTTTAGACCCCTGACATCTTACCAAAGCCCCCCAAAAAATATAAAAAAAAAAAAAAAATTGTAAAAAAATATCAAAAAATATCAAAAAGTGTAAAAAAATTTAATAAAAAAAAAAAAAAAAAACTACTGACACCACTCTCCTCTGCCATACTAACACTGTCCACTGCCCCACCCCCTCTCCCCAAAAAGCATTGTGAAAAAAATGAAAAACAAATTTAATTGTAAAAAAAATATCAATTATAAAAAAAAAAAAAAAAAAAGAAGGTACTGACACGGTCCACATACCACCCACCCTACCCTCTTCCATAGCAGCACTGCGAAAAAATATTGAAAAAGTGATTTAAATAATATTTTGCTGAGGGGGGGTGGGGCGTTTGTGGGCGCGAAGCGCCACTTCCCAGAAATGAGTTTGCCACCTCCCTGAAATTAGTTTCTGCAGGTTGGGATGTCTGATTTGAGGATGCCCCGCAGATGCTAAATAGGGTTTAGGTCTGGAGACATGCTTTACCAGTCTATCACCTTAACCCTCAGCTTCTTTAGCAAAGCAGTGGTCGTCTTGGAGGTGTGTTTGGAGTCATTATCATATTGGAATATTGCCCTAAGGCCAAGTCTCTGAAGGGAGGGGATCATGCTCTGCTTCAGTATGTCATAGTACATGTTGGCATTCATGGTTCCTTCAATGAACTGTATCTCCCCAGTTCCGGCAGCACTCATGCAGCCCCAGACCATGACACTCCCACCACCATGCTTGACTATAGGCAAGACACACTTGCCTTTGTACTCCTCACTTGGTTGCTGCCACACGTGTATGACACCATCTGAACCAAATACGTTTATCTTGATTTCATCAGACCATAGGACATGGTTCCAGTAATCCAAAAAAGTCTGTTTGTCTTCAAACTGTTTGTAAGCTTTCTTTAGAAAACGCTTCCTTCTGTCACGACAGCCATGCAGACCCAATTTCCCAATTTGATGTAGTGTGCGGTGTATGGTCTGAGCACTGACAGGCTGACCCCCCCCCCCCCCCCACGCACACACACCTTCAACCTCTGCAGCAATGCTGGCAGCACTCATACGTCTATTCCCCAAAGACAACCTCTGGATATGACGCTGAACACGTGCACTCAACTTCTTTGGTCAACCATGGCGAGGCCTGTTTTGAATGGAATCTGTCCTGTTAAACCGCTGTATGGTCTTGGCCACCATGCTGCAGCTCAGTTTCAGGGTCTTGGCAATCTTCTTATAGCCTAGTCCAGGGGTGCTTAACCTGTGGCTCTCCAGCTGTTGCAGAACTACAAGTCCCATGAGGCATAGCAAGACTCCGACAGCCACAAGCATGACACCCAGAGGCAGAGGCATGATGGGACTTGTAGTTTTGCAACAGCTGGAGAGCCACAGGCTGAGCACCCCTGGCCTAGTCTAGGGGTAGGCAACCTGGGGCCCTCCAGCTGTTGTGGAACTACATTTCTCATGAGGCATTGTAAGGCTGGCAGTTACACAAGGCTGGCATGATGGGACTTGTAGTTCTGCAACAGCTGGAGGGTCCCAGGTTACCTGGCCTATACCATCTCTGTGTAGAGCAACAATTATTTTTTTCAGATCCTCAGAGAGTTCTTTGTCATGAGGGGCCATTTTGAACTTCCAGTGACCAGTATGAGAGAGTGAGAGCGATAACACAAAATTTAACATGCTTGCTCCCAATTCACACTTGAGACTTTGTAGCGAGGCACACGACACCGGGAGGGAAAATGGCTAAGGCTTCATGCACACGAGACGCAGATGCAAACGCTGCTGGACACATGTTGAAACCGGCGTTTAGAAACGCGCGTTTTGCCGCGATTTTTACCGCGATTTAGCAGCGTTTTACCGCGTTTTACCGCGTTTGCGTCTAGAAGCGTTTAGTTAAGCTAACATCATAGACCCTCCCCAGCTCAAAAAAACAGTATTATTAACTATTTCAGCAATTTTGTGAGACCAGAGTGAGTAGCAGCAGCTGTGAGAGCTGCAGTGTACTTGTATTTAGCGTGTCACTTGCCACGGCACCTGCCACGAGTTGTGGATTGTCCACTTGCCACGTCACTTGCCACGTCACTTGCCACGTCATCTGCCACAAGTTGTGGATTGTCCACTTGCCACGTCACCTGCCACAAGTTGTGGATTGTCCACTTGCCACGTGACTTGCCACATCACCTGCCACGTCACTTGCCACGTCACCTGCCACAAGTTTTGGATTGTCCACTTGCCACGTCACTTGCCACGTCACTTGCTACAAGTTGGGGATTGTCCACTTGCCACATCACCTGCCACGTCACCTGCCACAAGTTGTGGATTGTCCACTTGCCACGTCACTTGCCACATCACCTGCCACGTCACTTGCCACGAGATGTGGATTGTCCACTTTCCACGTCATCTGCCATGCCACCTGCCACAAGCTGTGGATTGTCCACTTGCCACGTCACCAGCCACATCACCTGCCACAAGTTGTGGATTGTCCACTTGCCACGTCACTTGCCACATCACCTGCCACGTCACTTGCCACATCACCTGCCACAAGTTGTGGATTGTCTACTTGCCATGTCACTTGCCACATCACCTGCCACGTCACTTGCCACGTCACCTGCCACAAGTTGTGGATTGTCCACTTGCCACGTCACCTGCCACGTCACCTGCCACAAGTTGTGGATTGTCCACTTGCCACGTCACTTGCCACGTCACCTGCCACAAGTTGGGGATTGTCCACATCACCTGCCACGTCACTTGCCACATCACCTGCCACAAGTTGTGGATTGTCCACTTGCCACGTCACTTGCCACATCACCTGCCACATCACTTGCCACAAGATGTGGATTGTCCACTTTCCATGTCACCTGCCATGCCACCTGCCACAAGTTGTGGATTGTCCACTTGCCACGTCACCAGCCACATCACCTGCCACAAGTTGTGGATTTCCACTTGCCACGTGACTTGCCACATCACCTGCCACATCACTTGCCACGTCACCTGTCACAAGTTGTGGATTGTCCACTTGCCACATCACTTGCCACCTGCCATGTCACTTGCCACAAGCTGTGGATTGTCCACTTGCCACGTCACTTGCCATGTCACCTGCCACGTCACTTGCCACGTCACCTGCCACAAGTTTTGGATTGTCCACTTGCCACGTCACTTGCCACGTCAGCTGCCACGTCACTTGCCACAAGATGTGGATTGTCCACTTGTCACATCACCTGCCACATCACTTGCCACATCACCTGCCACGTCACCTGCCACAAGTTGTGGATTGTCCACTTGCCACGTCACTTGCCACATCACCTGCCACGTCACTTGCCACGAGATGTGGATTGTCCACTTTCCATGTCATCTGCCATGCCACCTGCCACAAGCTGTGGATTGTCCACTTGCCACGTCACCAGCCACATCACCTGCCACGTCACTTGCCACATCACCTGCCACAAGTTGTGGATTGTCTACTTGCCACGTCACTTGCCACATCACCTGCCACAAGATGTGGATTGTCCACTTTCCACGTCACCTGCCATGCCACCTGCCACAAGTTGTGGATTGTCCACTTGCCACGTCACCAGCCACATCACCTGCCACAAGTTGTGGATTGTCCACTTGCCACACCACTTTCCACGTCACCTGCCACGTCACCTGCCACAAGATGTGGATTGTCCACTTGCCACGTCACCAGCCACATCACCTGCCACAAGTTGTGGATTGTCCACTTGCCACATCCCTTGCCACGTCACCTGCCACAAGTGGATTGCCCACTTGCCTCATCACTTGCCACATCACCTGCCACAAGCTGTGGATTGTCCACTTGCCACGTCACCAGCCACATCACCTGCCACAAGTTGTGGATTGTCCACTTGTCACGTGACTTGCCACGTGACTTGCCACATCACCTGCCACAAGTTGTGGATTGTCTACTTGCCACGTCACTTGCCACATCACCTGCCATGTCACTTGCCACAAGATGTGGATTGTCCACTTTCCACATCACCTGCCATGCCACCTGCCACAATTTGTGGATTGTCCACTTGCCACGTCACCAGCCACATCACCTGCCACAAGTTGTGGATTGTCCACTTGCCACATCCCTTGCCACGTCACCTGCCACAAGTGGATTGCCCACTTGCCTCATCACTTGCCACATCACCTGCCACAAGCTGTGGATTGTCCACTTGCCACGTCACCAGCCACATCACCTGCCACAAGTTGTGGATTGTCCACTTGCCACATCCCTTGCCACGTCACCTGCCACAAGTGGATTGCCCACTTGCCTCATCACTTGCCACATCACCTGCCACAAGCTGTGGATTGTCCACTTGCCACGTCACCAGCCACATCACCTGCCACAAGTTGTGGATTGTCCACTTGTCACGTGACTTGCCACGTGACTTGCCACATCACCTGCCACAAGTTGTGGATTGTCTACTTGCCACGTCACTTGCCACATCACCTGCCATGTCACTTGCCACAAGATGTGGATTGTCCACTTGCCACGTCACCAGCCATGCCACCTGCCACAAGTTGTGGATTGTCCACTTGCCACGTCACCAGCCACATCACCTGCCACAAGTTGTGGATTGTCCACTTGCCACACCACTTTCCACGTCACCTGCCACGTCACCTGCCACAAGATGTGGATTGTCCACTTGCCACGTCACCAGCCACATCACCTGCCACAAGTTGTGGATTGTCCACTTGCCACATCCCTTGCCACGTCACCTGCCACAAGTGGATTGCCCACTTGCCTCATCACTTGCCACATCACCTGCCACAAGCTGTGGATTGTCCACTTGCCACGTCACCAGCCACATCACCTGCCACAAGTTGTGGATTGTCCACTTGTCACGTGACTTGCCACGTGACTTGCCACATCACCTGCCACAAGTTGTGGATTGTCTACTTGCCACGTCACTTGCCACATCACCTGCCATGTCACTTGCCACAAGATGTGGATTGTCCACTTTCCACATCACCTGCCATGCCACCTGCCACAATTTGTGGATTGTCCACTTGCCACGTCACCAGCCACATCACCTGCCACAAGTTGTGGATTGTCCACTTGCCACATCCCTTGCCACGTCACCTGCCACAAGTGGATTGCCCACTTGCCTCATCACTTGCCACATCACCTGCCACAAGCTGTGGATTGTCCACTTGCCACGTCACCAGCCAAGATGTGGATTGTCCACTTTCCACATCACCTGCCATGCCACCTGCCACAATTTGTGGATTGTCCACTTGCCACGTCACCAGCCACATCACCTGCCACAAGTTGTGGATTGTCCACTTGCCACACCACTTTCCACGTCACCTGCCACAAGATGTGGATTGTCCACTTGCCACATCACCAGCCACATCACCTGCCACAAGTTGTGGATTGTCCACTTGCCACATCACTTTCCACGTCACCTGCCACAAGTTGTGGATTGTCCACCTGCCACGTCCCTTGCCACGTCCCCTGCCACGTCACCTGCCACAAGTGGATTGTCCATTTGCCACATCACTTGCCACATCACCTGCCACAAGTTGTGGATTGTCCACTTGCCACGTCATCTGACACAAGTTGTGGATTGTCCACTCGCCACGTCACTTGCCACATCCCCTGCCACAAGTGGATTGTCCACTTGCCACGTCACTTGCCACGTCCCCTGCCACAAGTGGGTTGTCCACTTGCCACATCACTTGCCACGTCACCTGCCACAAGTTATGGATTGTCCACTTGCCACGTCACATGCCAGTCACCTGCCACAAGTTGTTGATTTTCCACTTGCCACGTCACCTGCCAGGTCACTTGCCGCGTCACCTGCCAGGTCACTTGCCGCGTCACCTGCCACAAGTTGTGGATTGTCCACTTTCCACGTCACTTGCCACTTCACCTGCCACGCCACTTGCCACAAGTTGTGGATTGTCCACTTGCCACATCACTTGCCACCTGCCATGTCACTTGCCACAAGTTGTGGATTGTCCACTTGCCACGTCACTTGCCACCTGCCATGTCACTTGCTAACGTTAGACATTCACGGTGTGGCTGGTGTCGGTCCTCCACACTGGAATGTGCAAGGACACTGTGATATAAAGGGAACTGCACTATAAAGGGGCACTGCAATGATTACTGTTCAGTCCCCTTTATATTACAGTATACAAGTCCTATTGTGGCCATACAATGCCAGTACTGTCTGTCTCCTATTGTGTCCACACGGACCAGTGACACTGACCTGCTCTCTTTCTGGTGGTGCGGTACAGCTTGGCTCTCTCTCTCTCTCTGGTGACGCGGGTACAGCATGGCTCCCTCTGGTGGTGTGGGTACAGCGTGGCTCCCTCTGGTGGTGCGGGTACAGCGCAGCTCCCTCTGGTGGTGCGGGTACAGCGCAGCTCCCTCTGGTGGTGCGGGTACAGCGCAGCTCCCTCTGGTGGTGCGGGTACAGCGCAGCTCCCTCTGGTGGTGCGGGTACAGCGCGGCTCCCTCTGGTGGTGCGGGTACAGCGCGGCTCCTTCTGGTGGTGTGGGTACAGCGTGGCTCTCTGGTGGTGCGGGTACAGCGTGGCCCTCTCTCTGGTGGTGCGGGTACAGCGTGGCCCTCTCTCTGGTGGTGAGGGTACAGCGTGGCCCTCTCTCTGGTGGTGAGGGTACAGCGTGGCCCTCTCGCTGGTGGCGCGGGTACAGCGTGGCCCTCTCGCTGGTGGCGCGGGTACAGCGTGGCCCTCTCTCTGGTGGCGCGGGTACAGCGTGGCCCTCTCGCTGGTGGCGCGGGTACAGCGTGGCCCTCTCGCTGGTGGCGCGGGTACAGCGTGGCCCTCTCGCTGGTGGCGCGGGTACAGCGTGGCCCTCTCGCTGGTGGCGCGGGTACAGCGTGGCCCTCTCGCTGGTGGCGCGGGTACAGCGTGGCCCTCTCTCTGGTGGTGCGGGTACAGCGTGGCTCTCTCTCTTGTGGTGCGGGTACAGCGTCGCTTTCTCTTGTGGTGCGGGTACAGTCTGGCCCTCTCTCTGGCGGTACAGGTACAGCGTTGCTCTCTCTCTGGTGGTGCGGGTACAGCATGGCTCTCTCTCTGGTGGTGCGGGTACAGCATGGCTCTCTCTCTGGTGGTGCGGGTACAGCATGGCTCTCTCTAGTGGTGCGGGTATAGCATGGCTCTATCTTGTGGTGCGGGTACAGCGTGGTCCTCTCTCTGGTGGTGCGGGTACATTGTTGCTCTCTCTCTGGTGGTGCGGGTACAGCGTGGCTCTCTCTGGTGGTGCGGGTACAGCATGGCTCTCTCTTGTGGTGCGGGTACAGCGTGGCGCTCTCTGGTAGTGCTGGGGCTATTAGTACCCCAGCACAGTCCTCTCTTTCATTTTCCATGTCTCCTGTAGTAGCTGCTACAAGCACTCCTCAGCTTGTTTCCTGGTTTTCTCTTTCTCCCCCAGCAGAGTACATGCTGGGGACTGTAGTCTGTTCCCTGCTGATAACAATTGGGCCACCTATCTCAGGGACTACATTTCCCATGATGCCCCTTTAGTTGCTTCTGATTGGCCCTCTGTTATGGCCATTGGGGAGAGAAAAACAAACAGACAGGAAAGCCTTCTGTTCTCCTGCTGCCAACATGAGAAGGGGAGGGAAGGCGAGGGGGGAATATCGTGACACGGCTGGAGGAGAAGAGTGGAACTATCAGCGCGGCTCTGAGGCTGAGCTGTGTGTGAGAGAGACACACAGCTCAGCCCATGCAGCCACCAGAGATGACACAGGCACGGCTGTTTAGCGGCAGGCGAGCGGCGGCCTGCGATTACCGCTTACCTCCCGCTGTGTGGCCTGATCAACAGGCCACGGTCGGCGTCCCCGGCCCACCTATGGCCAGTCCGGGCCTGTGGCTGATGCATCAGCCAAATCAATTAAGATGTTAGCAAGGTCGTCAGCGCTGGTGAACTCAGCCAGACGTGCTGTCTGGCTAAAAACTTGGTCTGGTAACACAGCTTTCAAGATAAAATTATGTGGCCTACCTTTTTCCCGTGATCTTCTTTTTGGTCCGGACCTTGAAACGGTCTTGTACAGGACAGCTGACAAGAAAAAGGCTTTCCTGACACAAAGTATGACACTATATACGTATGGGTAAGCTCCGCCCCCGGCCCTATTCCAGGACCGGTTATACTATATAAGTAAGTCTCCTCCCTGCAGACAGCATTCTCCTTTTTTTCCCTCACTGCTACAGCCGGTTACGCTGCTGCTGAAAGCAGGATTTTTCTTTTCCTTCACCTTACCGGATTCATCTGGCCAAGCCACACAGGTTCAAGCCTCTCCTGTGGCAAAGCTCCTTGCTGTACAGGCTGTAAATCTCCTATATGGGAAACAAATCCCCCCTCGGGATCCAGGATGAGGGAGGTGATGGCATCTGGTCTCTAGGGATTGCTCCTTCATCATGACTCCATGGATGGATATTTATTGGACTTCCTGATTGACCATGAAGCGTGCAGGTGGTAAGGCACCACATGGTGCACAAATCCATAGTATTAAGTTACTGCTGCAAGTATGTTATTAACTTGCACCACTGAAACATATGCCGCACATGTGAATTTTTCTGGCTTGTCCATAGTTTCAGTCTGTTTACTATTTCCTCACAGGTTGTGGTTTGTGTCTGCAATACTGCTAATGCTGATAGCAGGTGTGCTGTGCTGGGCTGAAGCCTTCTTATTAACTACAGGCTTGACTTATTGTATGCAGGTATGCTGTTAGCTTGCACCACTAAAAGCATATATTACACATGTGAATCTTATTGGCTGTCCATAGTGCCACTCTGTTTACTAACGCTTCACAGGTGGTGGTCTGTGTCTGCAGTATTACTAATGCTTAGGGTCGGTTCACACAGGGGCGACCCGTCAGGCGACTTAGCCGCCTGGCAAGTTGTGTCCCGCTCTATGCAATGGAACCATTCTAATCGGAGCGACTCAAGTCGCTCCGACTTAGAAAAAGGTTCCTGTACGACTTTTGGGGCGACTTGCATTGACTTCTATACAGAAGTCATTTCACAAGCCGCCGCTAAAGTCGGATCCCGGTCGCCTGAGGCAGTCGCGCTGCAAGTCGTGCTGCCTCAGTGTGAACGGGCTCTTAGGCTGATAACAGGTGGTGCTGAGCCTTTCTTATTACTGCAGGGCCTGGTCCTGTAGGCTGGACTTACTGTGTATTAATGCTTGGTTGTGGTATGGACCTTTTGCGGTACATGTTTCTAAAGTAGGTTTAAAGGGGTTGTAAAAGTTTGCATTTTTTCACCTTAATGGATCCTATGCATTAAGGTGAAAAAACATCTGACAATACCGGCCCTTCCAGACCCCCCCCCCCCCCCCCGTTTTACTTACCTAAGCCCATTTACCTACTGCGCTCGCCCCTGATGTGCTCTTCGCCGCTCAGCCTGCCCGTTGATTGGCTAGAGTGAATGGATTAAAAGCAGTGCAGCTATTGACTCATGCTGTTGTCAATCACATCCAATGACGTTGCGCACCGGGGGTGGGGCCGAGTGATACAGTGAGCTGCTGTAGCTCCCAGCTGCATCACGGGAGCGCGCCCACAAGAACTAACCACCATGCCAGTGAGCTCGCATGAAGGTGGTTATTTCTTGTGGGGAGGAGCTGAAACAGCTGCCGAGAGATCCCAGAAGACCAGGTTCGGGGCCACTCTGTGCAAAACGAGCTGCACAGTGGAGGTAAGTATAACATGTTTGTTATTTAGAGAGAAAAAAAAATACCTTTACAACCCCTTTAACCTGCTAGTGGTAATTGTCTGATGACTATTAACCTGTGCTGCCTACCTGTGATTACATTGACTCTACAGTACTATGACTACTATGCATTTATTACTATGCATTTACATGCTGACCTTGATGCTAAAATGAAAGTCAGGATCTGATTAGTTACATTTCCTTAGTCCTTTACCTGTTAGCAATGTGTAATTGCTTCTGTTATTTGTGGTACGCATGTATGGCTTAGGTGGCCAGGCGGTATGCCACTGCTGGTCATGTGGTTTGCTGCTTTTAGTAGTTACTACTGTTGGTTGGTTAACAGTGTTTCTCAACTCCAAGTCCTCAAGGCGCCCCAACAGGTCATGTTTTCAGGCGTTCCATTATTTAGCACAGGTGATTTGATCAGTTTCGCTTCCCTAGTAATTACTACAGCCGTTTCATCTGAGGGAAATGTTGAAAACATGGCCTGTTGGGGTGCCTTGAGGACTGGAGTTGAAAAACACTGGGTTAACAAATACTCCCAGGCATGGCTCCAGTCTTTCAGCTCATCCATGAGCCAGTAGTAGTCAGCCTTCTTAGAGACCAGCAACCTTCATTAAGGTGAGGGCAGGTAGGTATATTCTATATCCTAAAAGAGTGCACATTATAGGCATAATGGATTTTAAATCTCTTCAAGCCAATACCAACACCACTTCTCAGGAAGAAGAGTCAACCTGCCTCTGCAACAGGGACAGGTCCTCTTAAGCCCCGAAGGAGCCACTATGTATTTAACTTCCAGAAGAGGCAGACCAAGGAAATCTCTACAATAATCATCGGGGCGATAGTGGACTGGTGGTAGCTGGTGTGTCGGCCAAAATGCATGCCAAGGTGCAGGCCAGAGACAGTGGCAAATGGGCAGAGACTGAGAAGGCCTATAGTCACTAATGGTTCCATACCAAGCCTTAACTCTGTCCAAACGGACTGTGTGGATCTCTATTCAATAATGCTCAGGTACTAAGCTAATCAAACAACTAAGTGGTTTAAAGCGTACCTCTGCCTCAAAGCAGCTGGCCAAACAGGCTTCAGCAGAAAAGCAATATCATTTGCAGAGGCCCTAAGACAGTGAATGGATCTGGAGATGAAGAAGGTTCATATTACTATTAGTAGTAATAAGTAGTGTTTTGTGGCAGTTGAGGTCACTTCAGTAGCCAGACTGTCAGGATCTCGGACAAGATGAAAGCAAAGCTCTGGCCAGTGATAAACTCTCTATGATGGCTGATCCTAAAGTGAAAATGAAGTAGCCAGTGATGCAGTTCAGACACTGAGGATACAATACTGTATGCTGTTTCTCTGGTAGTCCGTTGTGGTCAGTTAACCCTTATGGGTTATCCCACAAGAAACACATACCGGTTCAGAGTGGTAACTGTTCAAGTCGGATCTGGTGACATCGAGAAAAGGGATTAATCCCATTTATGTTAAATTACCAATGACCAGAGGATAGCCAAAAGGCAAAGTATTGTAGATTGAATGACAGGTTAAACCTGGGAAAACTATATAGGAGAATAAAGAATCAATAATCCTCTTTATTTGTCTGCCTAAACCCAAGTCTACCCAAGTCGCCCGGTAGGGTCGGCTGACAGAATTACATGTAAATTTGAGCTTTAAGATCCGTGGGTCCTGTGGATTAAGGAAGCCATTGGAATTGTCATTCCTCTCATCCAAATCATTGCATTTCCTCCATGACGCATTAGAGCAGAAGGGTTATAACTGGATGTTCTTTAGTCAAACGTAAGACTTGGTCAACAAGCAGAAGGATTAGGATCCGAAACTGCATATGGCATTGTTGCAATCAATCTCTACAGCCACCAGTAAGGCTTGGCTTCCACAAATCGTACCCCATGATTTTCAAGGAGGACTGTTCATAGCGGTGCGACTTCAAATCGCAGTGACATCAAAGTAGTCCCTGCACTACTTTGATGCGACTTGGGCAATGGACCTCAAGAATACACAGGCATTGCTTTAAGTCTTAAAAAAGTCAAAATCACACTACTTTAACCACTTCCCACCCGGCCAATGCACATATACGGCCGGGTGGGAGCCGTCTACTTCTGATAGGACGTTCAGGAACGTCCATCAGAAGGAGCGGGATCGCGCACGTGCCCGCGCAGCGGCGCGATCCCGATGCGCCCGTGTCACCCGGACACGGCTCATCTCAGATCGGCAGGAGGGCTCTCTGATTGGCCCTCCTGATCACATGACGGCCGTGTCCAATCATGGCCGTCATGTGATGTAAACAAACAGCCGGTTGCTAGGCAATCGGCTCCTCCTCTCCTCACACAGAAGTCATTGCTGAGGAGAGGAGAGCAGATCGCTGCAGCCGGCTGATGATCAGTGAGTATGAGCTGTTTTTTACAGCTTTTTACTCACTGATCACCAGTCTAGTGTAATACACAACACACCACACAGTGTAAACACAGTCCCCACATATGTCCCCATAACACACATATCCCCAAAACATACATGTCCCCAAATAATAAAAACACATGTCCCTAATAATAAAAACATGTCCCCCACATATGTCCCACTAAAATCACATGTTCCAATGATTATCTGCACATATGTACATGATCATTTGCGTACATATGTCCGTGATCACACAAACCAATTATTATACACTTAACGGAATTTTTTTTACCAAAAACATGTAGCGGAATACATTTTGGCTTAAATTTATGACAAAATTTGATTTTATTGGATTTCTTTTAAAATAGAAAAAAGAAAATATTGTTTTTTTTCCAAATTTCCGCGTTTTTGCGCTTATATCGCAAAAAATAAAAAACGGAGTCGTGAATAAATACCACCAAAATAAAGCTCTATTTGTGCGAACAAAATGATAAAAATTTCATTTGGGTACAGTGTAGCATGACCGCGCAATTGTCACTGAAAGCGCTAGAGCGATGAAAGCTGAAAATTGGGCTGGGAAGGAAGGGGGCGAAAGTGCCCTGTATTGAAGTGGTTAAGGTCGCAATAGTGGAAACCTAGGCTAAGATTGTAGATTGCCTTTAGACCTAGAAGGTGTGTGTGTGTATGTGTACTATATACACACTTCGAGACACCCATGCTTTTGCAAGTGCCTTCACTTGGTTGTTCGAGAGTTCACCACGAGTTGATCTGGCAGACTTTAGCCTTTCCACAAACTCCGGGCATTTCCCAGGATATTATGTCCAGTAGTGGCCGCCTTGCTGGAGCAAGGACTTCTAGTGAGCCTTGTTTGGGCAACAACCTGGCACAGAGCTTTTTTCCCAGGACCTGGAAAACATTATTTCAGACTCTGATCGAATTGGGAGGAGCCATCAGCGAGAGACCAACTAGTCTCATTACAGCAATGACCTGCCTGGAAGCAGTTCTGAATCTCTGAAGAATACAGTAGAGTTACTCTCAGAGAGAGCAACAGTATAAGTATCTCACTTGAACAAATTATAGCTCTTTCCCATTGGTTGCATCCTACGGTCGCAAAAGGATAAAGAATTAACCAGTAGTAACCCATGTGGTCAGAGGGGCCCAATGGAAGGTTGACAAATGTATTAACTGGTTTTGTAGTAATTGAAGACTTGCTTCCTGCACCAGGAACAGTGACTCCACAGAGGAGACAAGTCCATTTTGGGAGATAGCTAAGCTAGATAATCTTTCAGTTTATCAACTACTAGGCATACCAATCATCGCAATCTATTACTTGTCGGGTATTCATGCCAATGGAGGACAAGGTGTCCAAAGTCAGAGTTGCAGCAGTCACAGACTAAAGTCCTTCCAAATATGCAACAAAGAAAGCCTCAGCTATGCTGCAAAGGCTCAGCAAAATGGGCAAGTCAGGTCTGCCAGTCCTTTTAGTTCAGGTTTGCTAGAACTTCCTGCCAGACGGCATAAGGTACAAAGTCGTTGGATGCAAAGGGATGGTCTCCAAACCAACAAGCCGTTCAAGGGATTGGCAACAAATAAGGCTATCAGGATATTAATCTGACAGTAACCTTGGTGGCTTCCCAGAGGTAGAAGCAGTGAAACTACATATTGGCTAATCTGCAGACCCAGCTGGATGTCAGTAGCGTGAACAAACCTAATAGTCTCCAGGATCCTTATCAGGATCTGCAGTCGTTCAGTGGTGGAGGACAATTGCCTGGTGGCCTGCAGGCCATGATATCCGTGGATACAGTCTCAGATCTGAGAACCTCCTATTTTCCTTCCTGAGATCCAGCACCTCATACAGCGTGGCTAACGGTATCTTCCACATTCAGACAAGTTATAGCTAGATGCTGGAGACCAAGAAGTGAAGGCTCACCTAGAGATCCAGCTCTCAAATTTTGACAACAAAATCCATTGTCGGAAATGATGATCCTGTGTACACAATTCCGCCGCACAAAATTCCATGCATGCTTGGAATCAAGCAGAAGAGCCGCACTGGCTATTGAACTTCTTTTTATAGTCCCGGCCTACGTGTTGTACGTCACTGTGTTCTTGACATTCGGCATTTCTGACATTTGTGTGACTGTGTGTATGCAAGACAAGTATACTTTACTTAACGGTGACGGTATTTCTAACTAAGCATTTTCCCCACAAATAGAGCTTTCTTTTGGTGGTGTTTGATCACCTCTTCGGTTTTTATTTTGAATGACAATTTTGAAAAAAAATACAATATTTTGTAATTTTTGCTATAATAAATAACCAAAAAAAAAAAAAAAAAGCTAATTTCTTCATCAGTTTAGGCAAATATGTATTCTACATATTTTTAGTAAAAAAAAAAATGCAATAAGCGTATATCGGTTTGCGCAAAAGTTATAACGTCTACAAAACAGGGGATAGATTTATGGCATTGTTATTATTATTTTTTTTTTTTACTAGTAATGGTGGTGATCAGCCATTTTTTTTTTTTTATCATGACTGCGACATTGCGGTGGACAGATCGGACAATTTTGACACTTTTTTGGGACCAGTGACACTTATATAGCGATCAGAGCTAAAAATAGCCACTGATTACTGTGTAAATGTCATTGGCAGGAAAGGGGTTAACACTAGGGGGCAATCAAGGGGTTAACTGTGTTCCCTAGGTGTGTTCTAACTGTGGGGGGGGGGGGGGACTGACTAGGGGAGGAGACAGATCGGTGTTCCTACTTAGTAGGAGCACATGATCTGTCTCCTCTCCCCTGAGAGAACCGGGATTTGTGTGTATTCACTCTGTCACAAGCGATCGTGGGTGCCCAGCGGTCATCGAGCCCGTGGGGACACGCTGCAGGCGTGTGCCTGCTACAGCGCCAAAAAGAGCCGACGTACAGCTACGACGGCTTGCGCATGGGAGCCAACCTGCCACAATATAACTGTGGCAGCTGGTCAGGAATGGGTTAAACTACTTTGACCGTCAGCTGTGGGAAAACACAGCAAAATGACTTTGCGATTTTGTGGCCCGCGGTTAAAACATTCCTATCCTGAACACGAGAGGGAGGTTGAACCTCCCTTAACCACAGCGCCTCCTAAACGATCCTAAAAGCCTAAGTGTACATGGACACATAGGCTTTTATGAAGTTGAGTTTAGAAGCTTTGGGAAATAAACGCCAAAAGCTCCTAAACTCAAGTTTAGGAGCTGCTAGTGTACATGGAGCCTAAAGCCTCATACACACGATAGGACTTTGTACAAACTTTCCCTTGGATTTTTGTACAAAGGGCGTCGGCCCTGAACTTGTATTGCATACACACGGCAGGACTTTTTCAGCCAACTTTCACCAAATCATGTGGTTTTTCTGCTCTTTACCGCCACCTTTGGTCAACTTCTGTATTGTTGTCTGATCTTTTGCATTGGTTCTGAGCATGCCTGTTTTTAGTTTGTACAAAAGTCCTATGGTTTTCTGTACACACGATCAGACTTTGCTCCATCGGACTTTTGTTGCCAGAAAGTTTGTCCATTCCCACAGCCAACAAAAGTCTGATGAAAACCAAAAAAGTTTGTCCGATGGAGCGTACACACAGTCGGATGTTGCTCCAAAACAGCTAAATTGCATGTTTGTTGTCAAAAAGTCTGATCGTGTGTATGGGCCTTAAGACTGCCCTGTATTTGGCTCCATCCATCTTCCTATCAACTCTGACTAGGTTCCCTGTCCCTGCTGAAGAAAAGCATCTCCACAACATGATGCTGCCATCACCATGTTTCACAGTGGGAATGGTGTGTTTAGGGTGATCTGCATTGTTAGTTTTCTGCCACACATAGCTTTTTTATTTTAGGCCAAAAAGTTCAATTTTGGTCTCATCTGACCAGAGCAACGTCTTCCACATGTTTGCTGTGTCCCCCACATGGCTTCTTGCAAACTGCATACGGGACTTCTTATGGCTGTCAATGGCACTCTTCAATAAAGGCCAGATTTGTGGAGTGCTCCAGAGTTACCATGTGCCTCTTGGCTGCTTCTCCGATTAATGCTTTCCTTGCCTGGGCTATGAGTTTAGGGGGACGACCATGTCTTGTTAGCTTTGCCGTTGTGCCCTACTCTTTGCATTTTCGGATAATGGATTGAACAGTTCTCCATGAGATGTTCAAAGCTAGGGATATTTCTTTATCACCTAACCCTGCTTTAAACTTCTCCACAATTTATCCCTGACCTGTCTGATGTGTTCCTTGACCTTCAAAATGCTGTTTGTTCACAAAGGTTCAGTATTAATACTAAGATTAAATCACACACAGACGATTTCTGAAGGCAATTGGTTCCACTAGATTTTAGTCAGGGGTGTCAGAGTGAAAGGTGCTGAATACAAATGCACACTGCATTTTTCAGATATTTATTTGTAAAAAATGTTGAAAACCATTTAATCATTTTCCTTCCACTTCACAATTATGTGCCACTTTGTGTTGGTCTATCACAAAAAATCCCAATAAAATAGATTTACGTTTTTGGTTGTAACATGACAAAATGTGGAAAATGTCAAGGGGTATGAATACTTTTTCAAGCCACTGTAAATACATTATATATAGACTCTTCCTATTGGATCTGTGAAAGTTTTTATCTCAGCCTTTGTCCGCATTGGGAAGATTTTCTCTCACTTCCTGTCCACATGACACCAGGACAAGAAATGGGAGGGTTCAGGAGTCTCTGGGGTAGGAAGCTTTGGCTGGTGTTGGCCCTAATATTTTTTTTTTTTTTTTTATAGGAAACTGTTGTGAATTTTATTAGATCTTTCACAGAGGGTAGCCTTTGTGTCTTATGCCGCGTACACACGGGCGGACTGTATGGCCTACTTAGTCCGTCGAAACACATTTCAGCGGACAGTCCGCTCGTGTGTGGGCTTCAGCTGACTTTTTCAGCGTGCAGTCTGGCGTACTAAGTATTTCGGATTTTTCAAAATTCTGTCCGTCATACTTTGGTTTCAGCGGACAATCCACTTGTCAGTAGGCTAGTTCAACGGACTAAGAATGGCGCATGCTCAGAAAGGATTTACACGGCGGAAGGGTGCATTGCTGTGTATTGGACTTCCTATTTCTAGTCCCGTCGTACGTGCTGTACATGTCATCACGCAAGCTTTCAACGGACTGTTTGTGCATCCGTGTGTGGTCAAGTCCGTTCATTCGAAAGTATGACGGACTGTCCGTCGGATTGTATGACGGACTAAGTAGGCCATACAGTCCGCCCGTGTGTACGCGGCTTTAGTTTGGATTTTCAATTTTAGACCTTGACTGGCCATGATAATGTTGTTCCATGCAAGATCCAAGTGTCTGGTTGGAAGCAGAATAGAAAAAAAGTAATAAATTGACTGAGTGCCTTTTTATATTTTTTAAAATTGGCTAACATGGAAGTATGGCATTTGACAGGGCAGCTTCTTATTTCTCTGCAGCCGGAGGCACCTGTCGAGTGGTGTCTGCTCATCGCTGCTGCAACAGGAACCGCATTGAGGAGCGCTCACAGACGGTGCAATGTTCCTGCCTTCCTGGAAAGGTGGCCGGGACAACTAGGGACAAACCATCCTGTGTAGACGGTAAGTTGTTTATTGATAATTCATTATCTGTGCTGGTGATAAGTGGCCAATTTAGGGTTGTAATTAAAAACCTTTGCTGCTCTGCATGTAGGCTGGGCCAGCTGATTGGTACTCAAGATGGAGTAAATAGAACCACACAGAATAGTGCACACATACAAAAAAAAGTTACTTTCAAATCTTATAAGGCTACTTAAAAACACCTGATCTTAATAAGTAAATATGGGGATTTTGTAACACCATAAGGCCATACTGTGGTTAAGCCCACCACTGTGTCAAAGTACCCCATGGAGATTGAGTAAAGGTACATGAGACCAAGGAAGGTGGCACAATTATAATTTGGTAAAGCAAAATTAACAATTAACATGTGGAAGACAGTGGAAAGGAGCTTACATACAGTTCCAAACACTATGGCAAATAGCTTCATTATTACATTCAACCTGGGTCTAACAGCTATTAACAACGCTGGCCACACTTTAACACAGTACAGTAGTGCAGGTGCCTTTAGTAACAAAGTAGGCAGGTCCTTGTCCCAACTACTTAGTGTTCCCAGATGGTATAGTGTTCCTGCACTGCCCCTCCTCAGATGCACTCTCCCTAGCACTGTCCCTAGCCAGTGAGGATCCTATCCCTATACTATCCGCCTTGCAGATGTGCGCCAACCGAAGTGGGACGGTGCTATTTATTAGCATTGCCCTCACTAAAGACAGTCGTGGAGGTCAGCCAAGGCAGCAGCCTCCAATTGGACCACTGCTCCTTTGATGACATCTATGGAGGCTTCAGAGGAGCGAAGCTCCTCTCAACTCCCATTCCCCTCTTCACAGCGGCCAGCTGAACAGCGCTACCTACAACAGGAAGGATAGACTGCACCTGCCTACATCATATCTGAATAAAATCTATATTTTTTCTGTGACACTGGGCCTGGCATATTCTGCATTTTCCAAAAAGAGCAAACCAAAGAAAAAGCCTTCCTTTAGGCATTTTTTTCAAAGATATTTTTACTAATCTGCATTACCAATTTTACTAACACTGCAAGGCCACAATTGTACATTTTACAGCCTAAAGTGCACAAGTCATGATAGAGATGTGGGCTGCCATTGCTGGCCTTCCTATTAAAATTCTAGTTGCCTTACTAATGCTGGCATCAAACCTTCTGGGAAAATGCTAGCACTTTCAGAAGCAGAAAAAATGTAGGCCCACAATTTTCTTTTATGACAGGTTTCCCTTAAAGTGTGTGTAAACTCTAAATCTATTTTTAAGAATGATTGGCATCACACCGCACCTACAGCAGTGTTTCTCAACCAGAGGGCCATTTGGGTTCCTCCGGGTTGCCACAAACACAGGACCAAGTTTGCCCTGGATCATTCTCATGAGTTCCCATGGTGCAGATGGGCCAGCTGGCAGCCAGCACCATTACAACCAGTGACACTCTAGGGCTGGAACAGGATGCACAGCATAATTCATTGCCATGGTGTTATGTTAGCACCTGCACCATGGCAAAACAATGATACTGATCCAGGGCAGGTGGCATGCATGGCCCCTGTATGATCGGGGGACTTTTTGATGGGGGGGGGGGGGCAAGAGTCTGTAGTGATGGGGAGACTGATCTGGTGGAGAGCCCACATGTAGAGGGGCATTTTAAAGGGGTTGTAAACCCTTGTGTTTTTTTTCCCCTTAGTGCATCCTATGCCTTAAAGTGAGAAAACTTCTGACACTGACCGGCCCCCTAGCCCCCCGTTTTACGCACCTTGGTGGAGACATACTGAACCTCTCTGCTGTGGTTCTCGGCTCTTGATTGGATAGATTGATAGCAGCACAGCCATTGACTCCCGCTGCTGTCAATCAAATCCAATGACGCGAGCGCCAGGGTGGCTGGGCCGAGTCCGGCATTCTGTGTGTATGGACACAAATACTGGACTCGGGCGTGCGCCTGCAAGGTAACCCCCAGGGAGAGCGCTTCTCCTAGGGGGTTTACCAATGCAAGGAGGAGCCGCGAGTGCCACTGGGGGACCCCAGAAGATGATGATTGGGGCCACAGTGTGTAAAACCAACTGCACAGTGAAGGTATATGTTTGTTATTTTAAAAAAAACAAGGGTTTACAACCCCTTTAACATGAAGAGGGACTTCTAGCATGAATGGGAGGCCTCCGATGTGATGGGGGGACCTTTGACATGAAGGGAAGCATGTTATGTGAAATGTATTTCATCAAAGTGGTTGTGTGCATTGTCCCAAGCTCAGGTTTGCCATTGATAAGTAACATTTATGTTTTGTTACATTAGACTGGGGTGCCTCAGAGTTTTTAAAATGTGCTACGACTGAAGAAAGGTTGATAAACACTGATATACAGTTTTCTAAAGAAAATCACTTTTGGTGAATGTATTTCAAGGTGTCTTACCTTGAGATCTTGCCAGTAACTTAATTAGAGATCTTTTATGAAAACATAGAAAAGGAAGCACTCCTGAATTTTATAAAGAAATTGATTCATTCTAACAATTCCAGATCTTTTTTCAGCTTCCATCGTGATGGGGAAATGGTGGTGCGACATGGAGCCCTGCCTGCAGGAGGAAGAATGTCAAACGCTGCCCGACAACTCTGGATGGATTTGTTTCCAGGGAGGGCGCATCAAAACCACTAAGGTTAGCGTGATTTGTCAACAAATCAAAACAGTCCTGCACCCTTCGGCTGTCATATTCCGTAACATCAATATTTCCAGCTACATTCCAGCATACTCTACCATGACATACAGTAGTATTTGATGCTAGGGCTATATTCACCATGATGCATTTTTGTATCTACTTAATTTCAATGCGCAATAGCTTATGGCAGAAGAATCAAAATACATCTTAAAGTGGATGTAAACCCTCACATATACCCAGTGAAGTGAATAGCCTCAGATGGTACACCGAGATTAAACAAATTCTCCTACATAAGTTTTGCATGTATATCTGCTGTCTTCCCTTTCCACAATCTTTGGAAAGTGCAGATCGTGTTAGAAATCTTTCTTCCTCTTTCGGCAGTGGGTGGGGAGTCTGGGTTTACACTGTGTGTGAGCTGGAGCAAAGGGACACCCTCCCACATAGGCAGAGGAGGGAAGGAACTTACAGAGCTGTAGCCTGAATAGACATGCTCCCTGCTAATCTCCTGGTTGGTGAGAATACTGCTGCAGTACTTGCTTCAGCTACTCACGGTGGTCCCTGGTAATATGGTGGTTGGTCCTTTAGTGGCGACCGCTTCCCTTCAACCTCGGACCACGACAGGCTCTCCGGCCGGCAGAACCGTCACTTACAGTTGGACTGCAAGCCGCGTTCTCACTCCCTGCGCTGCTCTCTTGCTTCTAGATAGGCCCTCAGACAGCCTAGCGGCCAGATGTACCCGGGATAGGCCCAAACTCCAGCCTAGCAGCCCGGGCAATGTAACACACAGCCACCCAGACACTGATCACCTGACTTCACCCAAATATATAGGTTCTCCCAGCAAGCCAATGGATTCAAGAAAACTCCTGCCAATTGGCTGAGATGCCCCATATACCCATAATCTGACCTTGCATTGCCCTTCTCGTATCTATTGCCTCTAGGTACCTGGCAACCGAGCGGCAGAAGAGAAAAGTGCAGCAATGCCAGACTTAGGGAGAAATCAATTGATCCCTAACAATTAGCCAAGGTAGTTACTCCTGGCAGGTAAACTTATATAGCACCCTGGAGCTTAGGGTTGCTCCTATGTAAAACACATATTATACATTTCTGAATCTGTCTTTTTATGAGCTCTTGTAATTCCCCACAAAGCAGGGCTCAGACTAGGAAAGAAAGGGGTAGCACTGTGAATCAGTCAGGGTTTGCTACATTGCAGAGTGTTGTCACTCTTTTGGCTTTGGCTTGTGTGTCAATGATATCGGTTTGGGACAATTGACCTTTTTCTAGTAGGTTTTGTAGTCTCATAGACTTGTATAGGAATGCAAAACTCGTTGCAAACAAAAGCCCATCAACACAGGACTTAACCCTTAGCTCTTCCTGACAGTGGAAGAGAGCAGAGTGATGATGTAATGCTTTTTCCTAAAAAAACACATTCCTTACTGTATTACCTGCTGCTGTTTTCTTCAAGCCAGGAAAAATGTTTAATCACTTGCCGCCCACCCTATAGGCAAATGATGGCTGCAAAGTGGTTTCAAAATCCTGACTGGGCGTCATATGACGTCCTCAGGATTTTGAGCCGCTGTGCGCCCCCGGGGGCGCACATCGTGGCGATCGATGTTGCGGGGTGTCAGTATGACACCCCGCAACTACAATCTCGGTAAAGAGTCTCCGACGGAGACTCTTTACCATGTGATGAGCCGCGTCCAATCACGGCTGATCACAGTGTAAATAGGAAGAGCCGTTGATCGGCTTTTCCTCACCCGCGTCTGTCAGACGGGAGTAGAGGAGAGCTGATCGGCTGCCCCTCTGACAGGGGGGTCTGCGCTGATCGATTATCAGTGCAGGCCCCCCGAGGATGCCCACACTGGACCACCAGTGACGCCACCAGACCACCAGGGATGCCCAGCACCAGGTATGCCACCCTAGACCACCAGGGATGCCAATCAGTGCCCACAATGGGCATCACTGATTGGCATGCATTGTTTGGCACTGATTGGCATCCATCAGTACAAAACAATACAATGCCGCCTATCAGTGCCCATCCGTGCTGCCTATCAGTGCCCATCCGTGCCGCCTATCAGTGCCATCCATGCCCATCTGTGCCACCTATCCATGCCAATCCGTGCCAGCTATCAGTGCCAATTTGTACCACCTATCAGTGTCCATCTGAGTCGCCCATCAGTACCACCTATCAGTGTCCATCTGAGTCACCCATCAGTACCACCTATCAGTGCCGCTTATCCATGCCCATTCATGCCGCCTATCCATGCTAATCCGTGCCAGCTATCAGTGCCAATTTGTGCCACCTATCAGTGTCCATCCGTGTCGCCCAGTGCCACCTATCAGTGCCGCCTATCCATGCCCATCTGTGCCGCCTATCCTTGCTGCCTATCCATGCCAGCTATCAGTGCCAATTTGTGCCACCTATCAGTGTCCATCCTTGTCGCCCATCAGTGCCACCTATCCATGCCCATCAGTGCCGCCTATCCATGCCAATTTGTGCCACCTATCAGTGTCCATCCATTTCACCCATCAGTGCCACCTATCAGTGCTGCCTATCCATGCCCATTCGCGCCACCTATCCATGCCCATTCATGCCACCTATCCATGCCAATTTGTGCCACCTATCAGTGTCCATCCGTGTTGCCCATCAGTGCCACCTATCAGTGCCCATCAGTGCCGCCTATCCATGCCCATCTGTGCCGCCTATCCATGCCCATCTGTGCCACCTATCCATGCCAATCCGTGCCAGCTATCAGCACCAATTTGTGCCACCTATCAGTGTCGCCCATCAGTGCCCATCAATGCCACCTCATCAGTGCCACCTCATCAGTGCCCGTCAGTGCAGCCCCATCAGTGCCCATCAGTGAAGGAGAAAACGTACTTATTTACAAAGTTTTGAAACAAAAAAATATTTTTTTTCAAAATGTTCTGTCTTTTTTTTATTTGTTTACCAAAAAATATAAACCGTAGAGGTGATCAAATACCACCAAAAGAAAGCTCCATTTATGGGGAAAAAAAATTATAAAAAATTCAATTGGGTACAGTGTAGCATGACTGTGCAATTGTCAAAGTGTGACAGTGCTGAAAGCTCAAAATTGGTCTGGGCAGGAAGGTGTTTAAGTGCCCGGTATTGAGGTGGTTAAGAAAGCAACAAATACACAAATTCACATGGTGCAGATCCGTTTTGACGGACTCAGTGGGGGATTGCTCCGCTGATCCCTGCTGAGCAGGCGGATAATTGGTCTGTCTCCGGTCACTGTGCTGAGATGGACCTGTTGCTCTCCTATATGCAGATGCGAGCCACTAGATGGATGTTAAAATGACCACCATCCGTCTGGATTTGGCAGACAGGATCGTATATCGGTGGATGTCACTGGATATGTTTTTGTGCTGACATCTGCCACTCCATAGAGCTAATTGGATGGTCCGATCAGGTACGCCTGAAAAAACGGACAGGCGGACCTGATCAGACAGCCCGTGTGAACGGGGCCTAAGGTGGAAGCTACATGACAATGGGGTTGATTTACTGAAAATGAAGAATCAGCTTCCAGGTGTTTTTGTCAAAACTTAATTGAATAAGCTGATGTTAGAAGCTGATTGGTTACCATGCAGAGCTGCACCAGATTTTGCACTCTTCCAGTTTATCAACCCCATTGTGTAACAGCAGTTAATCGCTCACAATCCCACCATGCTGCAGCTCACTGTTCTATACTGCTGTGCAATTTACGCTACAGGCAGCCATGTATTTCATCAGTGAGCAATCAGTCGCTACTCTTCCATTAGTCGCTACTCGTCCATACTCACTTGCAAGTTATTTTAGAAGTGTGATTGAGCTGTTAAAAATTGTCCCTGTAGCTTTGGTCTAAGTTTTGATAAAATAACCCGTCTACAATTTTTGTTTCCTTATTTCAGATTCACCCTAGATACTGAACTCTTTGGAGAAATTCCTGCAGAGGATTGTATACCTCCCCACACCATGTAGAGGTGCAAAATCCCCGTAGCACAGGTACCATGGTCATGTGACCCCCCTGGGACAGAGATGAAAGTGCAGCCTGGTGTAATGGAGTCTGATGGTCTACGGCGGGTTCTCAGAAAAGCTCTTCTATTAATACCCAGCCAACGTGAAAGCAATTAATAAATAATGTAATCATGTTTGTAAGTACTTGAAATAATCACAACAAAAATATACACAAATCAAGGCCTTCTGCTGATGTGTAATTACTGGATTTTTTTTTACATATTTTATAATCTTTTGCTGTTTGGTCTTTCCCAACCACCTATGTCTGTATAATACTTAAATGGGTCAATTTATAAAAAAAATCCGTGCACACCATGCCATACACATTCCTGCAGGCTGAACAAATTTGGGCTGTAATAAATAGATTTGTCTGCTCCATCTAGTGGCCAAAATGCAGTATATCCTCTCATTAAGGTATTTCAGAATATCATACTGCATTTTGGCCACTAGATGGAGCACACATTACTAGGAATTCATTTATTATAGAAATTATGACCAAAATGTGTGCAGCTTGCACAAATGTGTGTGAGATTTGTCCAATAAATGTTTTATAAATAGGCCTCAGCAAAACTTCTTCTTTTTTTTTTTTAAGTTTTAGATTTTAGCATGCAGGGAGGTTACATCCTCTTGTCATGATTATTTCCTATTACAATACTCTTCTACTAGTATCCAAAAAACATCAAAAGGCACACTTTAACAGCTCCTTATATAGGTCATAATAATACACATACCCTTACATGTAGAAAGTTGTTATTTCTTATATCAAATTGTCAGAAATATGTCCCCAGGCGATCACAAGTAGGTAAGTATAATGCATTAATCTTCCTTTCAGGATTCCCAAAGGAATTTGGTTTGTTCGCAGTTATAATATCAAGAGATAAATATGCAAAGACGGCACATAATTAGTTCCAGTGCTTATTATATGTATGTCACTGTGATCTATAAAAAAAAATGTAGACAAAATTAGGAGCTTTCTATGGACAGATCCTTAGTTCTGAATACATCATAAAAGAGCGATAAGTGAATAAATGCCCCAAATATATTTCTCCCATCATGAGATTACAATCATAGTTTGATAAGGGTATCTGGCATGAGATTCACTTGCATGTATAGTCAAACTGTATATGTTGAGTATCCCAGGCTGTAGTTTGGCAAACGTAAAGATATGATTATATTTGGTCCCCTAAATGCACAGTGCCTTGAAAAAGTATTCATATCCCTTGATATTTTCCACATTTTGTCATATCACAACCAAAAAATGTTAATCTATTTTATTGGGATTTTATGTGATAGGCCAACACAAAGTGGTACATAATTGTGAAGTAAAAGGAAAATGATACATTTTTTTAAAATGTTTTACAAATAAATATATGAAAAGTGTGGCGTGCATTTGTATTCAGCCCCCTTTACTCTGATACCCCTAACTAAAATCTAGTGGAACCAATTGCTTTCAGAAGCCACATACTAGTAAATAGCGTCCATCTGTGTGTAATTTAATCTCAGTATAAATACAGCTGTTGAAGCCCTCAGAGGTTTGTTAGAGAACCTTGGTGAACAAACAGCACCATGAAGGCCAAGGAACACACCAGACAGTTCAGGGATAAAGTTGTGGAGAAGTTTAAAGCAGAGTTGGGTTATTAAAAAAATATCATAAGCTGTGAACATCTCATGGAGCATTGTTCAATCCATCATCTGAAAATGGAAAGTGTATGGCACAACTGCAAACCTACCAAGACATGGCTGTCCACCTAAACTGACAGGCAGGGCAAGGATTATCATTAATCAGAGAAGCCAAGAGACCCATGATAACTTTGGAGTCCACAGCTCAGGTGGGAGAATCTGTCCACAGGACAACTATTAGTCGTGCTCTCCACAAATCTGGCCTTTATGGAAGAGTGGCAAGAAGAAGCCCATTGTTGAAAGAAAGCCATAAGAGGTCCCATTTTCAGTTTGTGAGAAGACATGTGAGGGACACGGCAAACATGTGGAAGAAGGTGCTCTGGTCAGATTAGACCAAAATTGAACTTTTAGGCCTAAATGCTATGTGTGGTGGAAAACTAACACTGCACATCACCCTGAACACACCATCCCCACTGTGAAACATGGTGGTGGCAGCATCATGTTGTGGGTATGCTTTTCTTCAGCAGCAGGGACAGGGAAGCTGGTCAGAGTTGATGGGGAGATGGAAGGAGCCAAATACAGGGCAATCTTAGAAGAAAACCTGTTAGACTCTGCAAAAGACTTGAGACTGGGGTGGAGGTTCACCTTCCAGCAGAACAACGACCCTAAACATACAGCCAGAGCTACAATGGAATGGTTTTGAAAGCATTTTCATGTGTAAGAATGGCCCAGTCAAAGTCCAGACCTAAATGCAATTAAGAATCTGGGGCAAGACTTGAAAATTGGTGTTCACAGACACTCTCCATCCAATCTGACAGAGCTTGAGCTATTTTGCAAAGAAGAATTGGCAAATATTTCTCTCTCTATATGGTAAACACATCCCCAAAAAGACTTGCAGCTATAAATTGCAGCAAAAGGCCGTTCTACAAAGTATTGACTCAGGAGGGCTGAATACAAATGCATGTCACATATTTATTTGTAAAAAAAACTTTTAAAACCATTTATAATTTTCCTTCCACTTCACAATTATGTGCCACTTTGTTGTTGGTCTATCACATAAAATCCCAGTAGAATACATTTACGTTTTTAGTTGTAACATGACAAAATTTGGAAAATTTCAATGGGTATGAATTATTGTGGACAATTGTCCTGAGTGAATCACAAATAACTTGAGAAAAGCAATTTTAAGAAACAGTCCGCTTCATTTTATGAAAGAGACTCAAATGCAAATCAAGTTCTTATATCCCAGCACTCCCAATGATTCACAGTTCATCACATCATTAGGGCCACAATTGTCCATGTACCACATATACATACATACATACATACATACAACAAAAAGTCGCTGAAGAAGTGTTAAACCCAAAAAGCAAAATTGAATTTCCTGGTGCCTCCATGGCAGCAATCATGTGATCGTAGCCCCACCTACTTCCGCCCACAGGGCCAGTGAATAGCTATAAAAAGTTAAGACCCACACAACAGCCTATTCCCTGTACATCGCTAGGAAGTGGAACTAGGTGGGTTCTGTATGCTGCCAGAGAGGCACCAGGAAAAACAAAAATTGTATGATACTTACCGTAATTTTCTTTTCCTGCTGCCTATCCCTAGCAGCATGCTGAACCCACCTAGCGATTTTTATAGCTACAGTGGTTATAAAAAATCTACACACCCCTGATAAAATGTCAGGTTTCTGTGATATAAAAAATGAAACAAACTGAAATCTTTTAGGTGGAGGATAGTAAAAATAAAAAAATTTAATAATATGGTTTCATAAGTATGCAAACCTTTAACCAATACTTTGTTGAAGCACCTTTTGCAAAAACACTCCAAATCTGCCAGATTGGATGGGCATCTCCTGTGCACATCCCTCTTCAGATGACTCCACAGATATTCAATCGGATTCCGGTCTGAGCTCTTGCTGGGCCATTCCAAATATTTAATCTTCTGGTGAAGCCATTTCTTTGTTGATTTGTATGTATGCTTTGGGTCGTTGTCATGCTGATAGATTAAAGAGGGAGTCCGCCTAAAAAAAATAAAAAAAAAATATTAAAAGCCAGCAGCTACAAATACTGCAGCTGCTGACTTTTAATAAATGGACACTTACCTTTCCCAGGATCCAGCGATGTCGGCAGCCAAAGCAGAGCAATCGCTCGGCTCTTGGCTGCTGCCGCCACCATTCTCATTGAGGGAATCAGGAAGTGAAGTGTTGCGGCTTCACTTCCCGGGTCCATAGTGCGCATGTGCGAGTCACACTGCGCATCGTAAGTGGTCCCCGCTATCTCCTGGGACATATGTGTTTCCCAGGAGACAGCGGGGGGTGCGGGAAGGGGCATCTATTCCCAGAAGTGGGTGCAGATACCTGTATTAAATAGGTATCTACACCCCCCACCCCCCTGAAAGGTGCCAATTGTGGCACCGGGTGGGGGGGGGGGGGGAATCAAATGAGCAGAAGTTCCAGTTTTTGGTGGAACTCCGCTTTAAGTTCCTCTTCATGTTCAGCTTACTAACAGAAGCCTGAAGGTTTTGTGCCAATATTGACTGGTATTTGGAACTGTTTGTAATTCCCTCTACCTTGACTAAGGCCCCTGTTCCAGCTGAAGAAAAGCAGCCCCAAAGAATGATGCTGCCACCACCATGCTTTACTGTGGGTATGGTGTTCTTTTGGTGATGTGCAGTGTTGTTTTGCCACCAAACCTATCTTTTGGAATTTTGGCCAAAAAGTTCAACCTTGGTTTCCTCAGACCATAACACATTTTCCCACATGCTTTTGGGAGACTTCAGATGTGTTTTTGCAAAATTTAGCCAGGCTTGGATGTTTTTCTTCATAAGAAAAGGCTTCCATCTTGCCACTTTACCCCCTAGCCCAGACCTATGAAGAATACGGGACATTGTTGTCACATGTATCACACAGCCAGTACTTGCCAGGTATTCCTGCAGCTCCTTTAATGTTTCTGTAGGCCTCTTGGCAGCCTCCCTGACCAGTTTTCTTCTTGTCTTTTCATCAATTTTGGGGGGACATCCAGTTCTTGGTTATGTCACTGTTCTGACATATTTTGTCCACTTGATAATGACTGTCTTCACTGTGTTCCATGGTATATCTAATGCCTTGGAATTTCTTTTGTACCCTTCTCCTGACTGATACCTTTTTAACAATGAGATTCCTCCGATGCTTTGGATGTTCTCTGTGGACCATGGCTTTTACTGTAGGTTGCGACCAGGAAAATGTCAGAAAGGACCGACTAGAACAGCTGAACTTTATTTGGGGTTAATCAGAAGCACTTTAAATGATGGCAGATGTGTACTGACTCCTATTTAACATCAGTTTGAATGTGATTTCTTAATTCTGAACACAGCTACATCCCCAGCTATAAGAGGGCGTGCACACTTATGCAACCACACTTTTTTATTTTTTTTATTTTTACATCCCCCTCTAAAAGATTTCAGTTTGTTTTTCAATTGAATTGTACAGTTTATAGGTCACATTCAGGCTCGCTTCACACCTAAACTGGCCGCGCATCGCACAGCATCGCTGTCTGTCCCTGTTCTCCGTTTCAGGGAGGAATCAAGGCAGAATCTTTCCTTAATTTGGCCCTGAAACGGAGGCAAAGAAGCGTTTCTGTGCATTGCGCTCCACAGCCGCCCCGGAGACATGTGAACCAGCTCCATAAAGAGCCGATCACATTCTCCTGCTATGTGAATTGGATGCGCAGAAACCGCATCCAATTCTCATAGGTGTGAACCAAGCCTAAAAAGGTGGAAAAATTTCTGAAATTATTTATCTTTGTCTCATTTTTTTTTTACATCACAGAAACCTGACATTTTAACAGGGGTGTGTAGACTTTTTATATCCACTGTATGTACTGGTCCTGTGGGTGGAAGTAGGCAGGGCTACTATGACATATATGCCGCCATGCAACACTGTACCCAAATTAAATTTTTATAATTTTTTGGAGACAGATAGAGATTTCTTTTGGTGGTATTTAATCGCCATTGAGTTTTAATTGTTTTGCTAAACAAATGAAAAAAACATTTTGAAAAAAAAAACAAGTTTTTCTTAGTTTCTGTTATAACACTTTACAAATAAGTAAAATTTTTTTCTTCGTTGATGAGACTGCAGTGATAATCAGCGCACTCATGAACAGAACTCTGATTATCAGTTGCCCTCTCAGAACTAGAGTACCGCGCTGGAGCCGTTTTGGTTACAGCACGGTACTAAAGTGGTTAAATGTGGCAGCGGCTTTTTTTTCCCCTCTTTATTTTCACCTGGTGATCCGGCCAGTTACACACTTTCTATGTTATGGTGACTCCACTCTGGATGGAGGAGTCACCTTGGACAGCAGCATTGTCAACCTATGAAGAGCTTAGTGTTATATGTACTAGCAGATTTAGATGGTCTTAACTAACAAGCTAAAGTTGAACTCCAGCAACAAATTTGTTTCCTTTTTGGGATAAAGTCTTTACATAAATGAATAAATTCTCACAAATATCTTAACACTATCTGACATTTTTACTGGATAACTTGATTTTTATTTTTTGTTACCTTCCTTTAACAAAATAGACGGTCAGGAACAACAGCTAAACATAAAGAAAAAAAAAACTGCAAAAAAAAAAAAAAAACGAACACAACACCACATCTAAGAATAAATAATCTGAAATATACACAAATACATTCTTGTTTTGGGGTTTAAAAAATGCTTTAACCACTTGACCTTCGGAAGGTTTTACCCCCTTCATGACCAGGCCATTTTTTGCAATACGGCACTGCGTTACTTTAACTGACAATTGCGCGGTCCTGCAACGCTGTACCCAAATAAAATGTATGTCTTTTATTTCTCACAATCAAAGCTTTCTTTTGGTGGTATTTAATCACCTCTGCAGTTTTTATTTTGTGCGCTATAAACACACTTTTTTGCAGATTCCTTCCTACTGTTATTCTGGACTTTGTTTGTCTGTGTTCAAGTGAATATGAATGGGCGTGATTTAATAATTATTAAGCAGCTGATTCACTTCGCAGGGTTCTAATTAGGAAAGTGAAAGGGTCTGCCTCCCTTTAGCTGAGATTTTTCTTTGGGATTCTCTCACCAAAAAAGTGCAGGGGATGCTAAAAAATCTGACTTGATTCTTATGCCTTGTACACACGGTCGGACATTCCAACCACAAAATCCATCTGATTTTTTCAGAAGGATTTTGTCCAAAACTGGTGTTGCATACACACGGTCCGACAAAGCTGTCGGAATATCCGATAGTTCGGAACGTGATGATGTTCATTGTGTACGACGGGACTACATAGAGGCTAGTATCCAATAGCTTTAGTGTCGCAATTTGGTCTGAGTATGCGTGGCACTTTGTCCGTCGTAATTCTCTACAAATGATGGGAAAAAGTCAGATCTGATTTTTTTTGTCTGGAAATTTTAGATCCAGCTCTCAAATTTTTTCCGTCTGGATTTCCAACGGAAAAAGTCAGAGCCCACACACGATCGGATTTTCTGACAATATAATCCGATCGGACCTTTTCCGTTGGAATTTCCAACCGTGTGTACAGGGCATTAGGCTGCATTCACACCTGAACGTAGCATCTTTGAGCGCTTTTCCCGCATTTTTATTCATAACTTACATGTTTTTATACAGCATTTTTGAGCTTTGGTGTTTTTTATTAGCCAATAGAGAAAACTTATCTGTTGCATCATTTGTTGCTAGGCATTTCAGCTTTTATTTCTTCTTTTAGAATTATTATTATTCTTTTATTATAATGTTTTTTTTTGTTAGGGTAAGGGATTAAAAGTTCAGTTTAGGTTAGGTTGGGGGGGGGGGGGTATTATTTTATTACTTCTACTATTACTACTAAATAAATGTAAAATACACAATAAAAATAATCAATTCAATACATTAATACTAAGTAACAGTAAAAAAATGAACCCTTAACTAACCCTTACCCCTTAAAAAAGATAAAACAACAATAACTAAACATCCTAACACAAAATAAATAAATAATTATTAATATATCTCTTTTTCAGGTTTGGGCATTTATTGTCATTTTATTTGTGGTATTAATAATACATTTATTTTTTTAAGGTTAGGGGTTAATTATTATTTGTGTATTATTACATATTAATTTATGATGATTTTTAGCCATTTGTGTATTTATTTTACATTTATTTATTCATACGTTATTACTTTTTTATTTTTGACTTTTTTTCATTTGAGCAGAAAATCGTGCATTTTCATTCATTTCTATGAGAATAAAAATGCAATGAAGTTTTTTGAGTTTCAGGCGACTTGGAATGGAGAAGATGTGGAGAAGATGTGAACCATCTCCATAAAGAAGAATTTATTTATTTATTTTCCCCTCTCCAGCGTTTTGGAGCTTCAAGCTCCAAAACGCTGAGGTGTGAATGGGGCCTTAGGCTGGATTCGCACCTATGTATTTTTAGTGCTTTTTGCATTTTGCAGATTTGCACTACAGATCGTGTTCCATAGGAAACCATGTTAAATGGACTGTAGTGCAAATCTGCAAAAAGCACTAAAAATGCATACAATAGGTGTGAATCCAGCCTTAGTGCAGACTTCCTGGAAAATTACATTTTTGGGGGCATTCTGTATACCATCTGTGTACAGAACACCTCCAAGTTGCCATATTGCATTCCATTTTAGAATAAGAATAAAAATGACAGAGCTGTAGTTTGAAAAGAAAAGGGAATTTTTAATAACATTCCATTACAATATGACTTGTGTAGCAATTTTATATGCTAGGGTTATTTATTTTTTTGCCACTTTTTCCCCACAAAAGTGGAGTTACCCTTTAATGTTCTGTACAATATTACACTAATTCAGATTCGCCCCGATACTAAACTGTTTGGAGAAATTACTGCGGATGACTGTATGCCTCCTTAGTTGATCACAATTATTATTATACAGGATTTATATAGTGCCAACAGTTTACGCAGCGCTTTGCAATATACAAGGGAGACAATACAGTTATAATACAATAAAATACAAGAGGATTGAGAGGGCCCTGCTCAGAAGAGTTTACAATCTAATAGGGTGGGACAGGTGGTACAAAAGGTTGTAACTGTGGGAAATGAGCTGATGGAAGTGGTAACAGATTAGTTGGAGGCATGATAGGCTTCCCTGAAGAGATGAGTTTTCAGGGATCGCCTGAAGGTAGCAAGAGTAGGGGATAGCCGGACAGTTGGAGGTAGCGAGTTCCTGAGGATGGGAGAGGCTCTGGAGAAATCCTGGAGACGAGCATGGGAGGAGGAGAGGAGAGAGCTTGAGAGTAGGAGGTCTTGAGAAGAGCGGAGAGGACAATTTGGGTGACATTTGGAGACAAGATTGGTGATGTAGCTCGGGGGAAAAGTTGTGAATGGTTTTGTATGTTGTGGTTAGTATTTTGAATTTAATTTGCTGGGTGATTGGGAGCCAGTGTAGGGATTGGAGGAGAGGGTTGGCAGACACTGAGCCATTGGTAAGGTGGATAAGTCTGGCAGCAACATTCATGATAGACTGAAGAGGGGATAGCCTATGGAGAGGCAGGCCAATGAGAAGGCCAATTAGATACGTTTAACATATAACTCTTCCGTTCATGTTTCGTAAGGTCATTTGGGAACACGAAAACTTTTCCATTGTAGTGACAAAACTCATACACATGGTGCTTGTTTTGGCTTACTTTAGCCCGGGGACCACAGAAGCGGCAATCTCTGCTCTTTTAGGCACCACATTTGGATGATGCATTTTTAGACCTTGGCACTGGGACACGTAATATCTTATTTTTAAAGAACTGCAGTTGGTTGATGTAGAGTAATGTGAATTGCAATATTATACAGAATTTTGACATTTTTATAATTTAACATACAGTAACACCTTTATTACGAGCATAATTCATTCCAGACAAATGCTTGTAATCTAAAGCACTCGTATATCAAAGAGTGTTTCCCCATAGTAAATAATGGAAACTAAGATAATCCGTTCCACAGCCACTGCTTGTCTATGCAGTACCACATGTGGCCAGAGGTGCGGGGGAACTGAGTGTCACCCCCCGCCCCTCTGGCCAAATGCACACCCCAGTGGTTTGAATCCTGCTTGTCATGCGAGCCAACGCTTGCAAAGCAAGTCAGGATTTAAAAAATAAAATAAAAATAGCTTGTATTGCGAAACGCTCGTAAACCGCATTATTCGCAATCCAAGGTTCCACTGTACTTTTATTATATAATTGGTATTGCATGTAAGGTGAAGCTTTGTCTTTGCTATTTGATAGAAAAAAAATGCAGCATTGGAACTAATTAATTATGTGCTGTCTTTGCATATTTGTCTCTTGATAATATAACTTGGAATGACGGAAATTCCTTTGGGAATCCTGAAAGTATGATTTATGCATTATGCTTACCTACCTGTGATCGTCTAGGGAAATCCTTCCGACAAAGATATAACACCCTACAAGCAAGTTTATTTGGATTATTGTGGTTTGGATAAGAGTATTTTTTTTTGTGCTTTTAATTATTGGTGTTTTTTTTTGGCTAATAGTAGATGAATAGATATTGCAATGAGAATAAGGTTTATATTGCGGTCTTTGCCCTTGCTGGGGAGATTCACCTCTTTTTTTCCTGGTTGCCACAGTCGCTGAAATAATAAATGAGGGGAAATCCACAATTATGGAGTTGGCACAGGACTAGGTATTGAGGGTAAATAATCCAATGGGGACAAAGTTTTTCAATGATAGCTCTCTTAAATTTTAGGAGATTTCATTACATTTCCTGTAATAAAAGTATAGGAAATCTCACCAGTGGGACACCGACAGAAAAACCCAATAGTAATGTTAACCATTCCCTGCTTTAACAAAAAAAAATTGTTTTGATTATGCGTAAACTTAAATGGATAGAAAATAAGTAGATTGCAAGGTTCTCCACTAACAGTATTATGCACATGGCCATAATGAAGAAATGAAATAATTATTTTTAAGTTATGTATTCATTAAAAACATAAAACAAAAAAAAATAATAATAAAAAAAGGATTACCTTAATCTGTTTTTTATATGATCTCTCGTAACCCCTTATTGTTCTTTTAAACCTGTGTTGGTCTCTGAAGAGTGGTTCGCAATAAATTGCTTTTCAGCTGACAGGCATTCAGGAGGCATTATTTCTGCTTCCCGAATGCCTGTTTTGTATTTTAACTGGCGAATCAGTTTTTTCCAAATTGAGCCGTTTTACTGGACTTTGACTTTAAAGTGTTACTAAACCCAGGATCCTGCATTCACTATATCTGGTCTCCCACAGTACATGGGAATGCAATCATTTTAGTAAATATAAACCTTTTCTAATTAGTTGTATATAGCGGTCTTGTGACTTCTGTCAGAGTCTGGTTAAAGCCTGAAGCAGGGGTTTTCACTCTGCTCTCACTGTCCTATGAGGCTGCATGACCCCTGATGCTCTGTCTGGACAGTGCTGATCACATGCACTCTCCCAAGAAAAAGAAAACTCTCTAACAATAGACACCAAACTGAGCATGTGCAGAGTGCCCCAAGCATCTGTTCTATCAGCAGATGGATTGGGGACAGTGGAAGAAGGGGAGGATCAGAGAAGACAGGATCAAACAGTCTTTTTACACATTGGATTAACCCCTTAGGTTCCACAGTGAGTGAGCAAAACAAGCACGCTTTACTGCATATATAGACTGATTTTACTGTTGTGGGTTTAGGAGCATGTAAATGACAGCAGGCGACTAATCTGGACACATTTTCAGACTCTTATGCTCAGACTGAAGAATGGGAGATGATGTCAGCACAATGTGATTGTAACATCATTTCTTTTGCATTATTCCAAAGTCCTTTCAGGACTTGCTTGTCCATCTTTTTAAGCTGAGCATACCTAGTTAGAATTTCCATCAAAAATGTTCAGTTTTTAAAACTTTTGTTTGACTTTTTATTGGTTAAAGGAGAAAAAAAGGCAATCATTTGCAACTGCAGTGACAAGAAAAGTCAAGGAGTTTCTTATCTGAGCAAAATAAATTCAGTTTTTTTTTTTTATTCACTACAACTCCATTGGCTGAAGAATCAGCAATACAAGTCTACCAGGTGAGAATTGTTCACTTTAACCACTTGCCGACCGCCGCACGACGATGTACGTCGACAGAATGGCACGGGCAGGCATATGGGCGTACCTGTACGTCCCTGCCTTCCTGCGGGTGGGGGGCCCGATCGGGCCCCCCCCCCCGGTGCCAGCGGCGGTCGGTATCCGTTCAGGAGCGATCCGGGATGAGGGGGCGGCCATTCGTTCATGGCCACCCCCTCGCGATCGCTCCTGAGGAATGGAAGTGAGGCGTGACATCACTTCCTCTCCTGTAATGTAAACACAGGCAGAGGAAGTGATGTAATCTCTCCTCCGTGTCGGTATTTTTCGTTCCGGCACCGAGGAGAGAGGATCGGTGAGTTGCACCAACACGACACTACACAGTAGAACATGCCAGGCACACTCTCACCCCCCGATCACCCCCCCAATCACCCCTGCCCCCCCAGTCACAGTGACACCAATTGCATTTTTTTTTTTGCATTGGTGTCATTTGTGACTGTAATAAATGTTCGGGCAGTTAGGGTTAGCCCCCTTTAGTTCTAATGTACCCCCCCAATGAAGGTTTAACCCCGTGATCACCCCCCGTCGCCAGTGTCACTAAGGCTGGGTTCACATTGCAGCGGTTTATGAGAACGGATGTGATTCGCACCGCACTGCAAATCACATCCGATCTCTGTGCGATTCGAGTTCAGCCATACAGATAGTATGGCTGAATTCGCGTCGCACCCGCCGCAAACTCGCACAGGACCCTTTTTTTGGTCCGCAGCAGAATCGGATCGCATGGGTGTTCACACCATGCGATCCGAGTTTGCAGATCGCACTGCGATATGCGAACTGATCTGGGGGTGTCATTAACATTTCACTGACACTCCCAGCAGTTCGCATAGGGCAGTGAGAACTGCCGCCGGGAGGCATGCGATGCGGGAACCCGCCGCGGATTCGTGGCGTTCCTGCATCGCTCCAGTGTGAACCCAGCCTAATAAGCGATCATTTTTCTGATCGCTGTATTAGTGTCACAGGTGACGCTAGTTAGGCAGGTAGGTATTTAGGTTCGCCGCAGCTTTTTATAGCGCCAGGGACCCCCCATATACTACCGCATAAAGCCCCCTGATTGCCCCCTAGTTAACCCTTTCACCAGTGATCACCATATAACTGTTACAGGTGACGCTGGTTGGTTAGTTATTTTTTTTATAGTTTCAGGGCACCCGCCATTTATTACCTAATAAAGGTTTAACCCCCAGATCACCCGGCGGGTGTCATTTGTGACTGTAATAACTGTTAGGGCAGTTAGGGTTAGCCCCCTTTAGTTCTAAGGTACCCCCCAATAAAGGTTTAACCCCGTGATCACCCCCCGTCGCCAGTGTCACTAAGGCTGGGTTCACATTGCAGCGGTTTATGAGAACGGATGTGATTTCCACCGCACTGAAGTGCAAATCACATCCGATCTCTGTGCGATTCGAGTTCAGCCATACAGATAGTATGGCTGAATTCGCGTCGCACCCGCCGCAAACTCGCACTGGACCCTTTTTTTGGTCCGCAGCAGAATCGGATCGCATGGGTGTTCACACCATGCGATCCGAGTTTGCAGATCGCACTGCGATATGCGAACTGATCTGGGGGTGTCATTAACATTTCACTGACACTCCCAGCAGTTCGCATAGGGCAGTGTGAACTGCCGCCAGGAGGCATGCGATGCGGGAACCCGCCGCGGATTCGTGGCGTTCCCGCATCGCTCCAGTGTGAACCCAGCCTAATAAGCAATCGTTTTTCTGATCGCTGTATTAGTGTCACAGGTGACGCTAGTTAGGCAGGTAGGTATTTAGGTTCGCCGCAGCTTTTTATAGCGCCAGGGACCCCCATATACTACCGCATAAAGCCCCCTGATTGCCCCCTAGTTAACCCTTTCACCAGTGATCACCATATACAGTGGTGTGAAAAAGTGTTTGTCCCCTTCCTCATTTCCTGTTCCTTTGCATGTTTGTCACACTTAAGTGTTTCGGAACATCAAACCAATTTAAACAATAGTCAAGGACAACACAAGTAAACACAAAATGCAATTTGTAAATGAAGGTGTTTATTATTAAAGGTGAAAAAAAATCCAAACCATCATGGCCCTGTGTGAAAAAGTGATTGCCCCCTAAACCTAATAACTGGTTGGGCCACCCTTAGCAGCAACAACTGCAACCAAGCGTTTGCGATAACGTGCAATGAGGCTTTTACAGCGTCCTGGAGGAATTTTGGCCCACTCATCTTTGCAGAATTGTCCTAATTCAGTTACATTAGAGGGTTTTCGAGCATGAACGGCCTTTTTAAGGTCATACCACAACATCTCAATAGGATTCAGGTCAGGACTTTGGCTAGGCCACTCCAAAGTCTTCATTTTGTTTTTCTTCAGCCATTCGGTGGTGGACTTGCTGGTGTGTTTAGGATCATTGTCCTGCTGCAGAACCCAAGTTCGTTTCAGCTTGAGTACACGAACAGATGGTCGGACATTCTCCTTCAGGATCTCTTGGTAGACAGCAGAATTCATAGTTCCTTTTATCACGGCAAGTCTTCCAGGTCCTGAAGCAGCAAAACAGCCCCAGACCATCACACTACCACCACCATATTTTACTGTTGGTATAATGTTCTTTTTATGAAATGCAGTGTTCCTTCTACGCCAGATATACTTGGACACACACCTTCCAAAGAGTTCCACTTTTGTCTCATCGGTCCACAGAATGTTGTCCCAAAAGTCTTGGGGATCATCAAGATGTGTTGTGGAGAAATTGAGACGAGCTTTGATGTTCTTTTTGCTCAGCAGTGGTTTTCTCCTTGGAACTCTGCCATGCAGGCCATTTTTGCCCAGTCTTTTCCTGATGGTGGAGGCATGAACGCTGACCTTAACTGAGGCAAGTGAGGCCTGCAGTTCCTTGGACGTTGTTGTGGGGTCTTTTGTGACCTCTTGGATGAGTCGTCGCTGCGCTCTTGGGGTAATTTTGGGCGGCCGGCCACTCCTGGGAAGGTTCACCACTGTTCCATGTCTTCGCCATTTGTGGATAATGGCTCTCACTGTGGTTCGCTGGATTCCCAAAGCTTTGGAAATGGCTTTATAACCCTTTCCAGACTGATAGATCTCAATTACTTTCTTTCTCAATTGTTCCTGAATTTCTTTGGGTCTCGGCATGATGTGTAGCTTTTAAGGATCTTCTGGTGGACCTTACTGTGTCAAGCAGCTCCTATTTAAGTGATGCCTTGATTGTGAACAGGTGTGGCAATAATCAGGCCTGGGTGTGGCTAGAGAAATTGAACTCAGGTGTGGACAACCACAGTTATAGTATGTTTTAACAAGGGGGGCAATCACTTTTTCACACAGGGCCATGATGGTTTGGATTTTTTTTCACCTTTAATAATAAACACCTTCATTTACAAATTGCATTTTGTGTTTACTTGTGTTGTCCTTGACTATTGTTTAAATTGGTTTGATCTTCCGAAACACTTAAGTGCGACAAACATGCAAAGGAACAGGAAATGAGGAAGGGGGCAAACACTTTTTCACACCACTGTAACTGTTACAGGTGACGCTGGTTGGTTAGTTATTTTTTTATAGTTTCAGGGCACCCGCCATTTATTACCTAATAAAGGTTTAACCCCCTGATCACCCAGCGGGTGATATAAGTTTGAGGGTCAGATAAGGTCTGCGTCGCCCCAGGCAGCGTCAGGTTAGTGCCAGTACCGCTAACACCCACGCACAAAGCATACACCTCCCTTAGTAATATAGTATCTGGTCAGATCTATATTAGCGTCGCCAGCAGTTTAGGTTTCCCAAAACGCATTGTTAGCGGGATCAGCCCAGATACCTGCTAGCACCTGCGTTTAGCCCCTCCGCCAAGCCCAGACCAGCCCACCCAAGTGCAGTATCGATCGATCACTGTCACTTACAAAACACAACACACATAACTGCAGCGTTTGCAGAGTCAGGCCTGATCCCTGCGATCGCTAACAGTTTTTCTTGTAGCGTTTTGATACAGTCGCTGACAGCCTAGGTGCTTTTTTACCTGTGAGTCTCACTAGTGTACCCCTAAATTTAGGGGTGTCTACTTTCCAAAATGGGGTCATTTGGGGGGGGGGGGGGGGGGTTTGTGCCATCTTGGCATTTTATGGCCTTCAAAACTGTAATAGGTAGTGAGGAGTGAAGTCAAAAATTTACGCCCTTAGAAAGCCTGAAGGCGGTGCTTGGTTTTCGGGGCCCCGTACGCGGTTAGGCTCCCAAAAAGTCACACATATGTGGTATCCCCGTACTCAGGAGAAGCAGCAGAACTTATTTTGGGGTGTCATTTCACATATGCCCATAGCATGTGTGAGCAATATATCATTTAGTGACAACTTTGTGAAAAAAAAAAAAAAAAAAAAAATTTGTAATTTTCCCGCAACTTGTGCCAAATATAAAATATTCCATGGACTCAACATGCCTCTCAGCAAATAGCTTGGGGTGTCTACTTTCTAAAATGGGGTCATTTGTGGGGGTTTTGTGCCATCTTGGCATTTTATGGCCTTCAAAACTGTGATAGGTAGTGAGGAGTGAAATTACAAATGTATGCCCTTAGAAATCCTGAAGGCGGTGCTTGGCTTTCGGGGCCCCGTACGCGGCTAGGCTTCCAAAAAGTCCCACACATGTGGTATCCCCGTACTCAGGAGCAGCAGAATGTATTTTGGGGTACAATTCCACATCTAACCATGGCATGTGTGAGCAATATATCATTTAGTGACAACTTTGTGTAAAAAAAAAAAAAAAAAAAAAAAAATAATTTTTTTTTTGTCATTCAATCGCTTGAGGCAAAAAAATAAAATATTCAATGGGCTCAACATGCCTCTTATCAATTTCCTTAGGGTATCTACTTTCCAAAATGGGGTCATTTGGGGGGGTTTTGTACTGCCCTGCCATTTTAGCACCTCAAGAAATGAGATAGGCAGTCATAAACTAAAAGCTGCGTAAATTCCAGAAAACGTACCTTAGTTTGTAGATGTGACAACTTTTGCGCAAACCAATAAATATACAGTTATTGACTTTTTTTTTACCAAAGACATGTGGCTGAATACATTTTGGCCTAAATGTATGACTAAAATTGAGTTTATTGGATTTTTCTAATAACAAAAAGTAGAAAATATCATTTTTTTTCAAGATTTGCGGTCTTTTTACGTTTATATCGCAAAAAATAAAAATCGCAGAGTCAGTCAAATACCTTTAAAAGAAAGCTCTATTTGTGGGAAAAAAAGGACGCAAATTTTGTTTGGGTACAACATTGCATGACCGCGCAATTACCAGTTAAAGCAGCGCAGTGCCAAATTGTAAAAAGACCTCTGGTCATTGACCAGCAAAATGGTCCGGTCTGAAAGTGGTTAAAGAGGAGTTCTGCTTTAAAAAAAAAAAAAAAAGTATAAGCAGCTACAAATACGGCAGCTGCTGACTTTTATTAATTAGACATTTACCTGTCCCACAGTCCAGCGAATTGGGGTAACGAAGCCCCGCTTGTCTCCCCTCCGCTTTGCAACTTTCCAACTGCACATGTGTGAGCCGTGCCGCGCAAGCATTTGGGACCTGTCACGTGTCCCAGATGATTTCCGAGAGGGAGGGGGGAGAGGTGATCTTCCTTCCAGTGCTGAGGGTGCGCCAGAAGGAAGTGGGAGCTGGAACCCTCTGAAAAGAGAGTATAAGCGCCACCCCCCCCCCCCCCCCAAAAAAAAAAATTACATGCCAAAATGTGACATGTCAGGGGGTCACCTTCTCTTAAAGCGGAAGTTCCATTTTTGGGTAAAACTCTGCTTTAACGAAAGACTAACATTTTTCTTATAGGTGGATAAGCTACTGTAAATTCTCTGTAATCCAAAGCAAACACAGTCCACCTCACAGGGTCAGTGGGAGTGCATCAGAAGCCTCTGCTGTGCGACTTAGCCTCCCCCCCCCCCCCCTCCCTCTCTCCCTCTCTCTCTCTCTCTCTCTCTCTCTCTGCATCACCAATCACATTGAAAACTACAAGACTGTTTTGGATCCAATTGGTGGCTGTGAAAATCACCTTAGTTCTGACAATGTACTGAATACTGTATGTGAGAATCAGCAGGCAGGATGTCCTATCACCTGAGATGACTAAGCACCATATCTAGTGTGAAACGCGTCTGCAGCTGTGCAGATAGTCTGTGATGCTTTAATATATATATATATATTATATATATATATATATACACATTTATTTTTTTTTGGAGTGCGGCTATCCAGCGTTCTATTTTTCCATTATCTCAGTTGCAAACAGAGCCAGCACCCTGCCTGATTGCCGAGACAGATGTCCTTAGGAGAGGTGATCACTTTGGAGCAGTGCACTCCCATGCTGTATTTGAGAATCAGCAGGGAGGATGTCCTATTGCACCAGAAGGTATGTTCCAAGATCATCACATTACCAACAAAGGGGAGAAGGGTGGCACAGGGCAGAACACTAATACCAAGATGAACACCTGGAGTGGTGGACAAGTAGCCCGGTAAATAGCTAAAGGGGTTGATTTACTAAGTGCAAATAGGCTGTGCATTTTGCAAGGGAAACTTCCCCAGAGCTTAAGGTTTGTGGTGAAGTGTCACTTTGTAAAGAGCACCCAATCACAAGGAATATATATATATATATATATATATATATATATATATATATAATAAAAGTAGTATTTTTACTTGCAGGTGATGGGACTGAAGCACATCTTTACCAGACTTTGAATCACTTCCTTGGAGTCCTTAGTGCACCTTTAATCTCCAGTCTGGAAAAGCTGAACACAGGCTAAACTTTTTAATTGTATTTTATTTATTTTTTTCAAACCTACAATTCATTGCCTACAAATTGGCTGCATGCGTGCTAAACTACCAGTGGTGTTCTTTGCAGCAATGCCACCTCTTCTCTCATTGTGCAGTAAGCTTATCCCCTCTTTCTGTTGCTGGGTGACATCAGTCTGTTTAAAGGAGCAGCAGTGTCACCCAGGAGGGGTCCTTCCTGCTTCAAACTAAGAGCATATATGCATGTACACTTCAGTCAATCTACTTTGAATGCTGGCAAGGGTAGTTTTATTACAGTGTCCCGAGTGCGGGTACACCTAAACAAAGTGGCAGCAGGTACATGAACAAAGATTTTTGCATATAACAATCTTCACAAAACGGCAAAAAAATAATGTATTTACCGGCTAGCTTTAAAGTGACATTAAACTCTTATAAAAGTTAAAAGCATATAGTGCTGTATACTTGAGCATTTACAATGTTTGATGTATGTACTTCTCTTTCAGGTGGCTCCACTCCCTTACAGGGATCTACGGAGCCACATTGGAGTGCATGCTGCCATCTGTCTGGCTTTCTCTACACTGCATGCATCCACAGCAGCACATAGCCCCAAAGCCTAGGGCAGATATCCTGTCCTCAGCTCCCATCTCCTCCCTCCACTGTTTCTTCTGAACAGTGCATGTTAAAGTACACAAGGCACACTCTGCCCTACTCATATTCAGGGAAGCAGCTCTGTGCCACCTGGCGTTGTGAAAATGAACATCATAGCAGAAGGTGTTGGCCAAAAATAAAAGCAAAAACTTTTTTGGGCAATAATTTACTACTTTCCTGGAAAGCATTAAGCTGCTAAGTGCTGAGCATTTATTACTACTTTAAACTCCAGCCAAAAGTTTTTGTTTTTTTTAATTTGCTTTGGACAAAGCCAAAAAAGGATAGAAACCTCTGTCAGGTTTTGCCATTTCTGCAGCAATTGAAGCTAAATTCTCCCTCACTTCCTGTGAGGTCATCAAGACAGGAAGTAACCAAAATGTCTTCAAAATAGACACAGAGGGGTTGTTTTACTAAAACTGCAGAGTGCAAAAATCTGGTGCAGCAGTGCATGGTGGCCAATCAGCTTCTAACTAGAGCTTGTTCAATTAAGCTTTGACAAAAATCTTGGAAGCCGATTGATTTCTATGTAGAGCTGCACCAGATTTTGCACTCTCCAGTTTTAGTACATCAACCCCAGAGAGTAGTAGAACATAAGAGTAAAGCCCCATACACATTATCAGATTTTCTGCAGATGTTTGTCTTCAGATTTACCAAAACCATATAATATGAGGTCAAACCTAAGAGTTTCAATTTGTATGCAATCAGGCAGTCCCTTGCACTACATGGTTTTGGTAAATCTGAAAACAAAAATCTGCAGAAAATCTAATAGTGTGTATGGGGTCAAAGGAAGGCTATGAACCTGGACAGGAAAATCAAGTGAGATCTCTCCAAAAAGGGACCAGACCGTAATAAAAACCATTATAGAACTTATATATTTCACGTTATAATCAAAAAAAAATGTATATAAAAAAAAATTTTCCGCAGAAATTGGGCTGTGAGCAATGCAATGGTGCAAATGTAAAAAATGCATTAATCCATAGCAGGCAATCAGAATATTAAACCAAACTAACATCGAGACAAAGGCCTGGTTGTTGATATTCTGGAGAAGCATGTCTGTATGAGCAGCTTGTAGTGTTACGGCCTCTAGCAGTACATAGTACAGAGCCCACAGTTTTACTAGGAAGATTGTTTATTTCTAACAAATAGGAACATTTGGTGAGTACACTCTCCATACTCCTCTTCCACCAGCAGCAGGGATGGTGAAGTGCCGCGGTAACAGCTTCAGCAGCCGCTGTACGTGCTGTCACAGTCAGTGTGGTACATTTCCTGGCTCCTCTCCAAAAGGGTTGGCTGCAGAACAGAGAGCGACATATGAAGGGAAACGCACCGTATTTCACATGCAGGATGTCGATGAACAGCAGATACAATGATACAAATTTATTAAAAAGAATACACTGGGGACAAACACCAAAAGCGAATGTGTATGCCCAGCTATTTGGTGAAATAAGATTTCAAATTACAGTTGGAATAACTAAAAAAATGTGTTATTTACCTTTTCCCGGTTTCATGTTATTTCAGCAACGGCTTTAAAACTGTGCTTTTGGAAATGGATTCGGTCTCTAAAGCCTAGTACACCTGGGCCGAATGCCAGTTCAATAAAAACCAGCCGGCATTCGGCCCGTGTATATGGCAGCCGGTCCGACAGAAGCTGGCCATTCTGTTGGACGAGTATGCTGGAAAACCAGCAGGTGACCGGCTCCCGATCAGTGCTTAAGGCATGCCACACATTATATAAATGTACAATCACTGTGCAACTTCCTATAAAATTTGCCAACAACAATGTTTTGAAAGTCTCAAACCTGAACTGATTCCCCATCTACACATTTGCACTGGATGTGGGAATCCTCCCCACTGCGCTATTGTATTCTGACAGCGTGGAGACTCCCAACCCCCCTTCCTCCCATTCCCTTTCCTATCAGAATACACAGATCAGCGCTGCAGCCATTGGCTACAGCTTCTGATAGAGTGGCTTTTATATCGGACAGGGCAGTTGAATAGAAGTCAATTAGTAGATCGACTTCTGTTCAATTGCAGCAGTCACACAAGGATCGAAATTCAGCCAGACCCTGCCAAACAGGCTGAATTTCGATCCATCCATGACCATCTGTATGAGCTGTGCATTTTTATGGAAAAATATTTTGTAGGATACATTTTCAGCAGTCAGCTCTTTCAACTCTCTATGCCCTTGTACACACGGTCGGATATTCCGACAACCAAATCTGTCGGATTTTGTCTGAAACTGGTGTTGCATACACACGGTCGGACAAAGTTGTTGGAAAATCCGATCGCTCAGAACAGGATAACGTTATTTTGTTTCGACGGGACTAGGTTCAGGCTAGTAGCCAATAGCTTTGGTCTAGGAATTTGATCTGAGCATACGTGGCACTTTGTCCGATCGGAATTCTTTACAAACGATCGAAGAAAGTCCAATCGGATCATGTTGTCGGAAAATTTTATAGCCCAGCTCTAAAACTTTGTTGGTCGGATATTCCGACGGAAACAGTCCGATGGAGCCCACACACGGTCGGATTATCCTACAACACGGTCTGATTGGACATCTTCCGTCGGAATATTCGACCGTGTGTACAAGGGCTAAGGCTAGCACAACTCTGAACCCTGGCTTGGACATCCTTCCCATCTTCAACACAGCCATGGCAGCATGAGACAGACTAAGCTAATCATGTCACTAGACTTTAAAGAATATATACAACTTTGTTGCGGATTACTACTTGTATGACCATGTTCTGTGCAGAGTAATTCTGAATTGGAGGGTATGGTTCATTATAATCAGCTGATGCACTTTCAGTGTCCTGAAAGTGGTAGTGTCTGCACTGCACCCCTTTAGAAGTAAATAACATGTAGGAAGTATCTCACCAAAGACATTGTTGTTGCAGAGGATGCCTAAAGTCTGACCAACAGTGTACAGAACACCTCCAGGTTACTATATTGCTTAAATTTTACAGAAAATCACAGAACTGCAGATTAAGATTGAATTATTATTTTATCATCAAATTACATTATGGCTTGTGTAGCAATTGTATATGCTATATATTTTTTTTAAATTTGTATTAATCTTCGAGTTATATTTCATATTCCTATCGCACACATTCCTGGATAAGCTCTCAAAATTCGGGTGCTGCCAACCAGCTGGATACTGGTTCAAGTCACAAAGTAGATATTTACCAGCACACCGTGGATCAACAAAGTAGCGCCCAAACGGATTATTTATTACATGATCGCAACACAAGGAGAGTGCAATGGAGTCACGCATGACCCCCTTCGCTCATCACATGCCTGACGAAGGGGTCCTGCGTGACTCCGAAACGCTGCACTCTCCTTGTGTTGTGATCATGCAATAGATAATCCGTTTGTTGAACGGATCATATTAGAGGGGCTGATCTCAGACATATCAGATTCTAAATGCATAGCCAATACCAGTACGAGGTAAACAGGCATACATGTTACGCTGGGAGAGGGAGTTGGGAGAGGAACTCCCAGTGGAGGCATGGCAGGCAGTCTGCCAAAAGTTCCCCATGTACCCTCTTATAAAGAAAATTCATATAAGATTCTCTCCATACTGTACGCCATAAAATTTACCCCTCCACCTCTAACGACGTTGGCGCTGCCAACGAGACAGAGGCTCTCTCTTCCACATTTACTGGTCGCGTCCTCTCATAGCGCCGTTCTGGAGTTCAACCCAACAATTATTAACCCGCCTCTCCCAACCAAAAATAGTTAAACCATGCAAGAAATTGCTTACACACACTCTCACAGCAGCCTGGTGCCTAATTGCCCTTAATTGGAAGAAAAATTCACCCCCCTCCCAAGAAGCCCTGTACTCCAGAATCAAAGACGTGGAACCCATGGAGAAAATGACGGCCAGAATACAGGATAGGTTGGACAAGTACAGCATAGTCTGGGAGAGGTGGCATCTCCGGGAGGACTTGCGGTGATCCAATACAGGAGCCGAAGCGGTAATCTACAGTCCTCTTATCTTATTTCTTCTATCTTTCCTCCCCCACCCTTTTCCTCGATTCGCAGATTATCTCTGCACAGTTATATGTGATATCAGTTCTAAAAAAAGATACTATTTACTATGTTGTGCTCTATTGACATTATTGCTATAGGAGTTGGATTATATTTCGTACGCAAACAGTTTACTCCCCCTCCCCCAACGCTACTGCGTATAGACTGCGCATAGCTTTGTTCTTGCATTTGCTTTTACAGACTCCTTTACATCTGTGTATTGTTAACCTTATTGAAACAACCAATAAAAACCATTAATTGAAAAAAAAAAAAATATATAATAAATATTATATATATATATATATATATATATATATATATATATATATATCAGACGCTACTTTGTGTCGATCCATGGTGTGCTGGCAAATATCTACTTTTTAAGTTCTCCCATATACTGTATCCCTACTGAAAATCCATTAGAGGGTTTAAAAAAAAAAAACAAACACACACATCATCTGCCATCTAGTGGATACTCCATAGGAGCGTATAAAGAACTTACTTTACCCAATGACTCTGCAGTAACTTAACTGAAATGCCAAGTTGATTTTGTCAGTGCTTTGTGAGGAGTAAGATGGAAACCTCTCTGCCAAGGTCCCCAACTGCTAGGGAGGATCAAATGTTCCCTATTTTAACAGCGCATATAGGGTGGCAGTTTGGGCTCACTTTACAAACTACATTTATATTCTATTATTTGTAAAAAATGTTTACTACCTGCATACCTGTAATATTAGCCACTTTCAGACCGGACCATTTTGCTGGTTTAAGACCAGACCACTTTTTGCGATTCGTCACTGCGTCGCTTTAACTGACAATTGCGCAGTCATGCGAAGTGGCTCCCAAACAAAATTGACGTCCTTTTTTTTCCCACAAATAGAGCTCTCTTTTGGTGGTATTTGATCACCCTTGCGGTTTTTATTTTTTGCGCTATAAACAAAAATAGAGCGACAATTTTGAAAAAAATAAAATAAAAAACGCATTTTTTATAAATATCCCCCAAAAATATATAAAAAAATATTTTTCCTCAGTTTAGGCCGATACATATTCTTCTACATATTTTTGGTAAAAAAAAAAAAAAAACGCAATAAGCGATTATTGATTGGTTTGCGCAAAAATTTATAGTGTTTACAAAATAGGGGATAGTTTTATGGCATTTTTTATTAATAATTTTTTTAATTTTTTTTACTAGTAATGGCGGCGATCAGCGATTTTTATTGTGACTGCGACATGGCAGACACATCGGACATTTGACACGTTTTTGGGACCATTGTCATTTATACAGCAATCAGTGCTATAAAAATGCACTGATTCCTGTGTAAATGACACTGGCAGTGAAGGGGTTAACCAGGGGGTGGCAGCGTAGGGGTTAAGTGTGTCCTAGGGGCGTGTTACTAACTATGGGGGGGCTGGGCTGTGTGTTAGTGAACACCGATCTCTGCTCCAATCACAGGGAGCAGAGATTAGTGTCACTTGTTGCTAGGCAGAACGGGGAGATGCCGTTTACATCGGCATCTCCCCGTTCAGCCTCCCCGTGAGACAATCGCAGGTATCCCCACGGCGATCAAGTCCGCAGGACCCGCGATCGGACTCACAGGGGGTCCCGCCGGCAGCACGCACACTATAGCAGGGCGGCAATTACAAATGGACGTACCTGTATGCCAATTTGCCTGCCCGTGCCATTCTGGCGACGTACATTGTCGTGCACCGGTCGGGAAGTGGTTAAAGGTCTTGGCTAATGTTTTCAAATGCATATTTGTCTGTGTATAGGATGCCCATGCTGCACTGCAGATACACTTGGTTTCATGTACTTGTAGTATACTCACGGTTTTGAAACTGTGCCGCTGTGTAGCGAGTGAGGAGGATCCCAACACCTTCAATAAGAGCCAACAAAATGCCTCCCATTAGGGCTGAGCCCACCATTGCCAGAGGGCCACCTAAAAAAAAAAAAAAAAAAGGAGGATATATAAATAAAATCTTAAGTGACCTATAAAAAAGGTCACAAAACTGCTTTACCCTATTTTGCAGGGGTAAACTTTTCTTCAATGTATTGACGTTAAAGAGGAGCTTTAGTCTTCCCCAAAAAAATTTAAGTCAGCAGCTATAAAATACTGTAGCTGCTGACTTTTAATATAGGGACATTTACCTGTCCACGAATCCAGTAATGTCATCACCCAAACCGATTCTTCAATTGGTTTTGGGTCCAGGCACTGGCATCTCAAGTATTGGAAACATCACAGCCAGTTTCCTCCTGCACATGTGTGAGCCACGCTACGCCTTGGAATGGTCTCAGTCTTCTGGACTGTGGGTGTGTCCCAGAAGGCTGCGAGGGAAGGAGGGGGGGTCTGTCTCATAACGGCACATCTGACCCGAAGTGGGAGTGGATATCTGTCAAAAACAGGTACCTGCTCCCCCCTCCCCCCCCCCCCACATAAAATGCAAAATGTGGCAGTGGAGGGGGGTACTGCCACAGTTATATGTGGCTGTTCGCAAAGCCACCGATTACCAGCAATGATTGCTGCTGGATGCACATGAAATGGCACACTGTGCATCCAGCCGCAACCACTGCAGGTAATCGCTGGCTGTGTGAACAGTCACAAATACAGCGCCTTGAAAAAAATATTCATACCCCTTGAAATTTTCCACATTTTGTCATGTTGCAACCAAAAACGTAAATGTATTTTATTGGGATTTTATGTGATAGACCAACACAAAGTGGCACATACTTACATACTTTTGAAGTGGAAGGAAAACGATAAATGGTTTTCAACTTTTTTTTTTTACAAATAAATATGTGAAAAGTGTGGCGTGCATTTGTATTCCGCCCCCTAAAATCTGGTGGTACCAATTGCCTTCAGAAGTCACCTAATTAGCAAAGTCCACCTGTGTATAATTTAAGAGCAGTATAAATACAGCGATTCTGTGAAGCCCTCAGAGGTTTGTTAGAAAACCTTAGTAAACCTACAGCATCACGAAGGAACACACCAGATAGTTCAGAAATAAAAGTTGTGGAGAAGTTTAAAGCAGGGTTGGGTTATAAAGAAATATCCCAAACATCTCATGGAGCACTGCTCAATCCATCATCTGAAAATGGAGAGTATGGCCCAACTGCAAACCTATCAAAACATGGCCGTCCCCCTAAACGGACAGGCTGGGCAAGTAGAGCATTAATCAGAGAAGCAGCCAAGAGGCCCATGGTAACTCTGGAGGAGATGCAGAGATCCACAGCTCAGGTTGGAGATTCTGTCCACAGGACAACTATTAGTCGTGCTCTCCAGAAATCTGGCCTTTATGGAAGAGTGGCAAGAAGAAAGCCACTGTTGAAAGAAAGCCAAAAGAAGTCCCATTTGCAGTTTGGTAGTAGCCATGTGGGGGACACAGGGCTCATGCATACTGCAGTTCAAAGAAGCGGCTGCTACAGCCTTCTGAGCTTGTTTTTTCTGCCCCTACGATTTTTCAGTCGTATGCTTCTACAGGGAGAAAGAACCCCCCCCCCCCCCCACGAAAAAAAAAAACCCTGCATTTTTGAGAGAAGCTAGTGCCACAAAGATCTTGAAAACGCATGAAAACATTTGTTCCAGCTTTTTGTTTTGTTTATACAGTGGTTAAAATATCTAGGAGGGTTTGTGAAAAAAATAAATGCTTATGCTCGAAAAGCTCAAAAGGAGCTTGAAGAAGCTCAATAAAAACGTGCACAAGAGCACAAAATAAGCACAAGCTTCCTCAAGCTGGGGGTCACAGACAAATTAAAAAGGTGACACAGGATTTACTGTAATCTCTGAATGCACTATACAAAGCTACTACAAGTTTTGGCTGGCTCCCTAGAAAGATCATTAACTGGGGTTTTAGGACCTCTCATGTTTCCCTGCAGGCGGGAACAGTCTTCACGTTTTTTCATTTTCGTGGCGCAGATGTATCATTCTGCACCAGCCACAAGGAAGTGAACAAGCAAACTTATGCGTACACACGATCGGAAATTCCGCCAGCAAAAGGGAGCTGCTGGTCGGAACATGCGACCATGTATATGCTCCACCAGACTTTTGCTGGCTAAATTCCAGCCAGCAAAAGATTGAAAGCATGTTCTAAATTTTTCGGTCGGAAAAAGTTCCGATCGGAAATTCCGATAGTCTGTACCAATTCCGACGCGCAAAATTCCTACGCATGCTCGGAAACAATTCAACGCATGCTTGGAAGCATTGAACTTAATTTTCTCGGCTCGTTGTAGTGATGTATGTCACCGTGTTCTTGACAGTCAAATGTTCAGCGAACTTTTGTGTGACCGTGTGTAGAGGTCGACAGATATATCGGACGATATCTGGCGTTTTGTAATTAATCGGCATCGGCCTACTGTGCTGATAAAAAAGGCAGATTAGCGCGACTTGCAAATGACTTGTAATAGAAGTCTATGCAAGATGCCTGAAGTCTGTGCAGCAACTTGTTTCCTCTCTGGGCAGTCTGCCAAGAAAAGATCAGAGAAAATACAGCTACAGTCACATCAAGAAAAGATCAAAGAGATACAATGTTTATAGTGATCAATGAACTGAACTCCCTGTGTAAAGTTCTCAGTTTAACCATTTAAAGACTAAATCTTTTCTGACACTTGATGCTTACAAAGTAAAAATCCTGTATTTTCTGCTACAAAATCACTAAAAACACCCAAAAATTATATATATATTTTTTAGCAGAGACCCTAGGGAATAAAATAGCGGTTGTTGCAATATTTTATGTCACACAGTATTTGTGCAGCGGTCTTTCAAACGCATTTTTAAAAATACACTAATGATTTTTTTTTTTTTTTTAACTAAAAAACAGTAAAGTTAGCCCATTTTTTTTTCGTCCAAAAGTTTTGAGTACCTGTTTTTTTTGTATTTAACCACTTGGCACCCAATCTACGTCATATGACGTTGTGGGCTTTGTGATGTAATATCTGAATGATGTTTACAGACATCATTCAGATAGCGATTCCCTGCACCATAAGAACGATCATAGCGGCTGTTCCGCCGTTTGGTTGTGCTTACAGGCGGCAGGAGGGGACGCCCCCCCCCTCCGATGCTTGTACCAACTCACCGCTTCCATCGGTGAGTCGATCACAGGATCCGCCGGCCCCCGGATGATACCATAGAGATTTACGGCAGACCAGATGGTCCCTGGAGTCTCTATGATCGCTCAGAGGCCGGGCACGATGTTATGACGTCACTCCCGGCCTCTGCATTCAAATCAACGGCACCACTTTGGCTGGGAAGCCAGGATTGTTTTTTTGTTTTTCTTGATTTTATGCTTTCCAGCCTAGAGGTGAGATGCGGGGTCTTATTGACCCTATCTCACTGTAAATAGGTCCGATCGTGCTATATTCCTATTACAAGAGATGTTTACATTCCTTGTAATAGGAATAAAAGAAAAAAAAAAAATTGATTAAAGTGTCAAACTAAAAATTTTTTAATTTTTTAATAAAATTAACAAAAAAAATAAATTTAAAGCACCCTTGTCCCCGTGAGCTCGTACGCAGAAGCGAACGCATACGCAAGTCCCGCCCACATATTAAAACGGTGTTCAAACCACACATGTGAGGTATCGCCGCGAATGTTAGAGCGAGAGCAATAAATTATAGCCCTAGACCTCCTCTGTAACCTAAAACATGTAACCAGTAAAAAAAATGTAAAGCGTCGCCTATGGGGATTTTAAAACAACAACGTTTGGCGCCATTCCACGAGCGTGTGCAATTTTGTAGCGTGACATGTTGGGTATCTATTTACTCGGCGTATCTTCCTCTTTCACATTATGTAAAAAAATTGGGCTAACTTTACTGTTTTTTTTTTTTTTTTTTTAAAGCATTAAACTTTTTTCTGAAAAAAACGTGTTTGAAAAATTGCTGCGCAAATACCGTGCAAGATAAAAAGTTGCAACGACCGCCATTGTATTCGCTAGGGTCTTTGCTAAAAAAAAAAACATATATAATGTTTGGGGGTGTAATTTTCTAGCAAAAGTTATAAATTTTACATGTAGGAGAGAAATGTCAGAATTGGCCTGGATGGGAAGTGGTTAATATATAGTTTTTTTTTTTTTTTTTATCTAAAATTATACATACAAGTGAACTGATTGGAGGTTTGTTTTGTTTAATAAAATGTTTAAATGTAAGAAATTTTCTGTATCACTTATTACTGAAGGCTGCTTTCCCACCTTTCTCTAACCGTGTGCATGCAAGGCAAGCTTAAACGGAATTCCATCTGAAAAACCACCCAAGATTTTTCTGACGGAAAATCCGCTCGTGTGTATGGGGCACTAGTGAAAAGTGGGTGGATTTACATCAACAGGATGCCGGTAAATTCTTTTGTGCTCTGGAATTCAGCTTTCTTATGGCAGCCATGAGCAACTATGAGACAATACTGACATAATTCAGATGTCTGCAAGAACCAAATGGTTGAAGGGTTTGCTCATTTTAAGATTTTATTATTCTACAAGGTAAAAAAAGATTTTAAAATAAAAAGGTTAAGTTTGGTTCTTACTTCGAGAGGCCAGTATGGCTCCTGTAAGTGCTCCGCTGGTGATGGAGTTCCATGGATCCTCCTTCCCTCGTACCCTCACTAAGCTGCAATCAATGGTGGAAAACAGGCCACCCCATACTGCAAAGCTGCCTGTCAGAGAATGCAAAGTGCTAGTTAGAAAGGAAAACATGTGAAAAGGAATTTTATTAAAAAACATTTAATTCATTGGCCAAATGTCATAAGCATTCACACAAGCTGAATGAAAAATTTTCCTAAACTTTTTCTAATAGATTAATTCCTGTATCATAAGCTCCAACTAGTGGCCAAAATTAGGTATTTTTCTCATTGAGGTATTTCAGAAAGCTATGACCCATTTTGTCCACAAGGGGGAGCTAAATGATACAGAAATGAATCGATTAGAAAAAAAACAGTGAAGTTTTATTCAATTTGCATAATTGTTTTAGAAGTATGCCATTATAAAAGCTGCCATCTGTTATCCAAACGGGGGGGGGGGGGGGACAGTATGGAAGCCAAAGGATCAGCATTACATTTTTTTTTGTGAAAAGAAGCACGTGGTTGTAGCAAGTCCAAGGACAGGCCCCAGACTGCTTTAAATTGCCATTGATCCCTTGTCAGGTTGGTGCAGACACTCAGGCTACCTGGGAGTAGTAAATCACAGGACTGCAAATGTGGAACAAATCCCAATCAGGACACTACCTGCATAGAGGTTGCATGTTCTTCCAGTGCTACTATGGCAATCCCCCTACATTTCAAACATGTGCTGGTAGGTGAATTGGTCCTAGTATGTACTGTACACTATATTGTAAAAAGTATTGGGATGCCTGCCTTTACATGAACTTTAATGGCATCCCAGTCTTTGGCACAAAATGCAGAGTGTCAGACACTGGACTGCATGTCATTTTCCCTGTTCTTGCTGAAAAATTTAGCAAAAGTGTGGATACGTGCTTCAAGCCACCAGGTGGAGCCTTAAGTTCCCTTGTACATTTTTGCCCATGCTTAAACTTGGGAGAGCTTCATCCAAGTGAAGTTGTCTTTTAACAATGCTACCAGCATCTACTACCAGTTGACAGGAGGCTGGGGTATACAAGCACAGGCCATTAGAAACCAATTTAGGTGCAGTAGCTTCTCATTGTGCATAGACTCGGCAGCACTCTAAAGCCTTGTACACACGGTCAGAGAATCCGTCGGAATGCGTCTTATCGGACCGTGTCGTCAGATAATCCGACTGTGTGTGGTATGCATCGGACTGATTCCGTCCGAATCTCCGTCGGACCCAATTTTCCAACATGTTGGAAATATTTCCCGACCAACTGGTTTGATCGGACATACTCCAATCATGTGTAGAGAATTTTGATCGGACCAATTGCCACGCATGCTCAGATCAATTTCCTACATCAAAGCTATTGGCTACTAGCCTGAATGTAGTCCCATCGTAACGAAATTACGTCATCACGTTCTGAAAGATCGGACTTTTCGACAACTTAGTCCGACCGTGTGTATGCAACAGTTTCGGACACAATCCGACGGATTTGGTTGGCAGAATCTCCGACCGTGTGTACAGGGGCTAAGACAAAGTTGCCTTTGGATAGCAAAGTTGTAAATACACTATATTGTCAAAAGTACTGGCACACCTGCCTTTACATGCATATGAACTTTAATGGCATCCCAGTCAGTTCATAGGGTTCAATATTGATTTGGCCCATCCTTTGCAGCTATAATAGCTTCAACTCTTCTGGGAAGGCTGTCCACAAGGTTTAGGAATGTATTTATGGGAATATTTGACCATTTTTCCAGAAGCGCATTTGTGAGGTTAGGCACTGATGCTGGGCCAGAAGGCCTGGCATACAGCCTCCACTCCAATTCATCCCAAATTTGTTCTATGGGGTTGAGGTCAGGACTCTGTGCAGGTCAGTCAAGTTCCTCCACCCCAAACTTGCTTGTCCAAGTCTTCATGGATCTTGATTTGATTTGTGTTGAAACAGGAAGGGGCCCATCCTCAAACTGTTCCCAAAGTTAGGAGCATGAAATTGTCCAAAATGTCTTGGTATTTTGATGCCTTAAGAGTTCCATTCACTGGAATGAAGGGGCCCAAGCCCAACCCCTGAAAAGCAACCTCACACCATAATCCCTCCTCCACCAAATGATTTGGACCAGCGCACAAAGCAAGGTCCATAAAGACATGGATGAGCGAGTTTGGGGGTGGAAGAACATGGCCTTCTCATCCAACATCAGTGCCTGACCTCACAACTGAGCTTTTGGAAGAATGGTCAAACATTCCTATAGACACTCCTAAACCTTGTGGACAGCCTTCTCAGAAGAGTTGAAGCTGTTATAGCTGAAAAGGGTGGGCCAACTCATTATTGAACCCCATGGACTAAGACTGGGGTGTTCATGTGTGTGTGTGTGTAAAGGCAGGCGTCCCATTATTTTTGGCAATAAATTGAATCTTCCTATAGGGACCATAGACTGTAAGCTCCTTGAGAACAGAGATGAATATGAAGGTACAGTATGTAAAGTGCTGCATAAATTATCTGCACTATATAAATACCTGTAACAGCCATTTCATCTCAGTCTACAGTTTATAAGGGTTAGTATTTTCGTTTTACACAAATAGTGGCTCTCACCTCCGATCTGAGGAGCGCGAATCTTCACAGCGCTAACACTGCCCCGAAACCGATGTCTCATTCCCTAACAAGCAAAGAACATGCTGAACATGGAATATCTGCGGTTCCCCCCCCATTTCAATTTGAATAAACATCACTGATAAAATGAATAATAAAAATACATACCACTGGGGCATTCCTAAATCCTTTAATTGCCTGGAACACGCCGCCACCAATAATGCCCATAGTAAAAGCCCCGCCACAATCATCCACAATCCTCCATGGACTGCAGAAGGGAAGAGATATAATAAAGAAAGAAAGAAAGAAATTGTAGAATTAGAAGTTTCAATGCTTTAAAGTGGCTCTTGAGGCTTAAAGTACAGTGAGGGAAAAAATATTTGATCCCCTGCTGATTTTTATAGTAGAATTATTTTAACAGGGAGAGACAGAATAACAAAAAAATCCAGAAAACCGCATTTCAAAAAAAGATATAAAATGGATTTGCATTTTTTTTTGCAAAACATGACTTCGTACTGGGTGGCAAAACCCTTGCTGCCAATCACAGAGGTCAGAGATTTCTTGTAGTTGGCCACCAGGTTTGCACACATTTTGTCCCACTCCTCTTTGCAGATCCTTCCCAAGTCATTAAGGTTTTTAGGCTATGTTCGGTAACTTGAACCGTCAGCTCCCTCCACATAATTTCTATGGGATTAAGGTCTGGAAACTGGCTCGGCCACTCCAGGACCTTAATGTGCTTCTTTTTGAGCCACTCCTTTGTTGCCTTGGCCGTGTGGTTTGGGTCATTGTCATGCTTGAATACCCATCAACGACCCATTTTCAATGCCCTGGCTGAGGGAAAGAGGTTCTCACCAAAGATTTGACATTACATGGCCCCGTCCATCGTTCCTCTGATGCAGTGAAGTTGTCCTGTCTTCTTAGCAGAAAAACACCCCCAATGCATGTTTCCACCTTCATGTTTGACTGTGGCGGTGGGGGCCAAAGGCAGCATTCCTCCTCCTCCAAACACGGCAAGTTGAATTGATGCCAAAGATATTGATTTTGGTCTCATCTGACCACAACACTTTCATCCAGCTCTCCTCTGAATCATTCAGATGTTTATTAGCAAACTTCAGACGGACCTGTACATGTGGTGTTTTTTTTTTTTGAGCAGGGGGACCTTTTGGGGGCGCTGCAAGATTTCAGTCCTTCATAGCTTAGTGCGTTACCAATTGTTTTCTTGGTGACTATGGTCCCAGCTGCCTTAAGATCATTGACCAGATTCTCCCGTGTAGTGCTGGGCCAATTCCTCACTATTATTATGATCATTAAAACACTACAAGGTGAGATTTTGCATGGAGCCCCAGACCGAGGGAGATTGACAGATATTTTGTGTTTCTTTCATTTGCAAATAATCACGCCAACTGTTGTCACCCTCTCACCAAGCTGCTTGGCGATGGTCTTGTAGCCCATCCCAGCCTTGTGTAGGTCTACAATCTTGTACCCCACTTTCTTGGACAGCTTTTTGGTCTTTGCCATAATGGAGAGATTGGAATCTGATTGCTTATGTAATAACCAATAGTATGTAAACTCTTGGAGGGGATGATAAGGGACTATATATAAGATTTTAGTAATGAGAACGGTATCATTAGCAGTAATCAGCATGGGTTCATGACAAACCAATCTACTAACTTAGGAGGAGGTGAGTTGCCAGCTAGATAAAGAAAGGCCCGTAGACGTGGTGTATCTGGATTTTTCAAAAGCATTTGACACAGTTCCCCATAAATGTTTACTGTACAAAATAAGGTCCCTTGGCATGGACCATAGGGTAAGTACATGGATTGCAAACTGGCTACAAGGGTGAGTTCAGAGGGTGGTGATAAATGGGGAGTACTCGGAATGGTCAGGTGTGGGTAGTCGGGTCCCCCAGGGTTCTGTCCTGGGACCAATTCTATTTAATTTATTCATAAACGACCTGGAGGATGGGGTAAACAGCCCAATCTCTGTATTTGCAGACAATACTAAGCTAAGCTACACTGGGGGGAGAACCTCTGGGGGAATCTAGGATGGAAAAGGACCTGGGGGTCCTAGTAGATGACAGGCTCAGCAATGGCAAGCTAAGCTGCTACTAACAAAGCATACAGAATATTGGCATGCATTAAAAAGGGGATCAACTCCAGAGATAAAACGATAATTCTCCCGCTCTTCAAGACTCTGGTCCGGCCGTACCTGGAGTATGCTGTCCAGTTCTGGGCACCAGTCCTCAGGAAGGAGGTACTGGAAATGGAGCGAGTACAAAGAAGGGCAACAAAGCTAATGAAGGGTCTGGAGGATATTGGTTATCAGGAAAGGTTGTGAGCACTGAACTTATTCTCTCTGGAGAAGAGACGCTTGAGAGGGGATATGATTTCAATATACAAATACCATACTGGTGACCCCACAATAGGGATAAAAAAAAATTCAGAAAAGGGAGTTTAACAAGACACGTGGCCACTCATTAAAATTAGAAGAAAAGAGGTTTAATCTCAAACTATGTAGAGGGTCCCCAGACCAGTAATAGAGGGGCGGGGGTGGGATCTTCTTATGGGGACGCTAGTTCTAATGACTTGGGTGTCCCCAAGAATTCCCTTAATTTGCAGGGATTTCCTCTCACTTCCTGTTTTGGCTATGGGACAGGAGATGAAGGTAAATCTCCCCAATGGGACACAGATGCCAAAAGAAAAAAAAAAAGAAAGAAAATGTAGACAGGGGTTATTGGGTTATTACCATCTCTTACGCCATCCAAAATGAAAGAAAAAAAAAAAAGTTTTGTCTATAGTTAAACTTTAAGGTAAAAACAAAAACAAAAAAAAAAAAACCTTCTGTGCCACAGGATCCCCCCCCCCCCAGTCCCCCCTTAAACTTATGTTAGCTTGATCTTGATCCAGTCCTGTGCACAAGAACAGCAGCTTTCTCAACTGTCTCCCTCCCCACAGGGCAGACTGATAGCAACAGGAGCCATCGGCTCCTGCTTGTGTCAATCAAATCCTGTGACGAGGGAATGGAGGCGGGACAAGCTCCGCTGTCTGTGTCTATAGACACAGGCAACAAGGCTTGGCATTGAGCCCGCACGAGTGCCCCCATATGTAGTGACTTTCTATGGGGCCACTTGCCAAACAGGTGAAGCCAGGAGTGCTGGCAGGGGCCTCAGAAGAGGAGGGTTGTGGTTTCTCAGAGCATGTAAATGTGTTCATCAACAAAAAATAAAAAGAAGTGGACTGTTTTGCATAAATAAATTCCTGACCTATCACAGTATAATCTTTTTTAAAAAGCCACACTTTATATCATTAAAAGCAGTCTGTGGGCTTCCGCCAGTGACACTGTCTAAAAGGAGTTAAAATCATTGGTCTGCTGCAGGCAGGAGGAATCATTTTCTCTGTCGCTTCTCCCCCAATAATCACCAAGACTGTACATTGTAAGTTTAAAGTTGGTGGCGAATTGAGAAAAGGAGATGAAGGCATTGCCAGCAGGATCTGTGATCCTGTGTGTAATAAATAACAGTAAGGGCCAGATTAAAAGGCCAACTTCACCTTCAGGAAAAAAAAGTGCATTTAATATTTTTTCCACAGGAGACTGCAAAGCATTGCACCCACAATCTGTGGTTCGTGGGTACAAGGTCAGGCTCCTGCAGATACTTTTTCTATCTTTCTGCCTGTACCATAGTACATTCTTTCAGTTACCCTACGTTCACACCTATGCGCTTTTTTGTGCGTTTTCCAGAAACACACTACAGCCCATTTAACATGGTTACATCTATGCATTTTTCAGCCAGTGCGTTTTTGGAAAGGTTCAGGGACTTTTTTTCCCCTCAACAAATTACGTTTTGGGTGCAATAGGCTTCAATGGAGTCGCACCACACTGTATATAGCTGGCTGCTAAGAAGTGGGCCGGGAAGCTGGACGTCCCGTCCTTAACAACCAATGAGTCATCAGCTGTCAGCAGCTTCAGGTCTGCTATGGATTTGGAAGGGAACCCCATGACGAAATTTAAGGAAAAAAAAATGGCGTGGGGCCCCCCGAAATCCATACCAGACCCTTATCCGAGCATGCAGCCTGCCAGGTCAGGAAAGGAAGGGAACGAACAAATGCCCCTGCCTCCTGGACCATACCAGGCCACATGCCTTCAACGTGGGGGGGGGGTGGGGTGCTTTGGGACAGTGCCTTGATTATCAGTGCAGCCCGAACAGTGCCCAGCAGTGATGCCAGTCAGTGCTTCCTACCCGTGTCGCCTACCAATGCGATAGTGCCACCTATCAGTGCTGCATACTATTGCCCCCTCGTCAGTGCCGCCTCATCAGCGCACTTCAGTGAAGGAGAAAAATTACTTGTTTACAAAATTTTAGAACAGAAACTAGGAAAAAAAAAAAAATTTGGAAATGTTTTCGTTTTTTATTTTGTTTTTTTAAGGAGTGGTGGTTAAATACAATCCAACGAAAGCCCTATCGGGCTCAAAAAAAAAAAAAAAGTAATTTGGGAGTAGCATGACTGCACAATCGTCATTCCAAGTGCAACAGGGCTGAAAGCTGAAAATTGGCATTTTTGAATTCAGAATAGACAGGGTTAAAAATCAATTAACCAAAGCTTGTTGATACCGGTTACCAACCCATGAAAACACATATGCATTTTGGTGCGCTGCCATTGACGTCTACGGGCTTTCCAATGCATTAAAGAGCAGGGAAAAAAAATGCACATGCCCTTTTTTTTCCAAATGCACTGCACTACAGAGATGGGAACAGGCACTATTTTTATTTTCGTAAGGAAGTTGGACATTCAGATATGAAAAACGAACAAAGTACATCCCACTATAAGTTGTGCAAATCTAAATCCAAAGCACCAAGTCTGCTTTCTCTCTGATCTCTCCTCTTTTTTCTATCTACATAAGTCACTGATAGAACTCTGCTTCCCAGCTTTACCTCCAGCTTCTTCCTGGCAGCAGCACAAGGTAAGGGGGGTGCACTGCGATGTAAGGGAGGGTGGGGGACTCAAGTTTTGAGGGTGGGGGGGGGCTTTTGACATCTAATGTGGGGGAGTTGCTCTGGATATTTAGTCTTACAGATACAACTGCTTCTTTTAGGGCAACCATAATGCAGATATGGCCAGCAATGAAATTGAGGTTGACACCCCTGGTGTAAACAGTCCCTATACCGTCTCTGACTGATACCACCAGAGTGAACTGACTTCTGAGGACTGCTCTTGCTATACCATCGATACTCTGTGAGCGGCATATGAATAAGTTCAGGGGATTTCCTCATTTTACAATAGCAGCCCCCAATATATGTGATTCTGTAGACAGAGCTGTACCTAATAAACCTGAAAAAAGCCCCCTGGACACAAATAAGAGACCTTGCACACACATAATGTAACAAGGTCAGAAATAAATACTATAAATATACACTATATTGTCAAAAGTATTGGGACACCTGCCTTTACACGCACATGAACTTTAATGGCATCCCAGTCTTAGTCCGTAGGGTCCTATATTGAGTTGGCCAACCCTTTACAGCGATAACATCTGCAACCCTTCTGGGATGGCTGTTCACAAGGTATAGGAGTGCATCTATGGGAATGTTTGACCATTCTTCCAGAACTGGATTTGTCAGGTCAGGCACTGATGTTGGAGGAGAAAGCCTGGCTCACAGTATCTGCTCTAATTCACCCTAAAGGTATTCTATCGGGTTGAGGTCAGGACAGTCAAGTTCCTCCACTCCAAACTCACTCATCCAGGTCTTTATGGACCTTGCTTTGTGCACAGTCATGTTGGAACAGGAAGGGGCCATCCCCAACTGTTTCCACAAAGTTGGGAGCATGAAAATGTCTTGGTATGCTGACAAAGAGTTCCCTTCACTGGAACTAAGGGGCCCAAGTCCAACCCCTGAAAAACAATCCCACACCATAATCTCCCCTCCACCAAATGATTTGGACCAGTGCACAAAGCAAGGTCCACAAAGACATGGATGAGCGAGTTTGGGTTGGAGGAACATGACTGGCCTGCCTAGAGTCCTGACCTCAACACCTGTCACCCTTCCTGGATGCTCTTGCCAGCAAGTGAGTCACCGACCCTTGCTGTACCACATTGCAGCCAACCCTGCTTTGCCTAGATTACCACCTGTGTGCTGGCCTTAACTCTTGCTGTGCCTGGATTACTGCCCTGTGTGCTAGACTTCGCTCTTGCTGTGCCACTGTCAGGGTCTGGACTTGAACCTGGGACCCCTGCTGGGTCTGGCAACGGTTCTTCTCACTGAGCTACCTGAGATGCTGGACAGCACCCTCTCTGATCCATTGGAAAACCTTGTCTTGTGCCTTGACTTCTGCTGAACCTTGAACCCTTTGCTCCTCCCATGAACGTAAAGGGGTTGTATAGTCACATTATTTTATCTTGATGCATTCTATGCATTAGGATAAAAGACTTCTGTGTGCAGCAGCCCCCCTCATATTTAACTGAGCCCCATCTCCGTCCAGGAGTGTCTCGGCTGTCCGAGGCTCTCTCTCCTGATTGACTGAGACACAGCAGTGGCGCTATTGGCTCCTGTCAATCAAAGTCAGTCAGTCAGAAGAGAGAGGGAGGGTGGGCCGCAGCTCCTTGTCTGAATGGACACACGGAGCTGTAACTCGAGTCAGGTGCTCCCATAGCAAGCTGCTTGTTGTGGGGGCACTCGACAGGAGGAAGGGGCCAGGAGAGCCGAAGAGGGACCCGGGAAGAGGAGGATCTGGGCTGATCTGTGCAAAACCAACTGCAACAGGGCAGGTAAGTAGAACATATTTGTTATTTTTAAACAAGAAGAAAAAAAAAACCCTAAGACGTTACAATCACTTTAATGATTTAAGCCATGTGTCTGCACTTCCTGTTTGCCAGATTATTGTGCTCTCTTCAGCCAATATTGAACTCTGGTCTTCCCTGCTGCCTTCCATATTTTGCTACCACTCATTATTGACCTTGGCTTGTTCCTTAACTACGTTTCTGCCTGATCCCAACCTGCATCTAGTCGTTACTGACCTTTGGCTTGTTTACTGCCTACGCTCCCGTTTGATCTCTACTTGCTATATCTTCTACTGGACCTCAGTTTGCTCACCTCCTGGAGGGGAAATCCTGAGAACCGTGACTTGGTACCAACATGCAGCAAAATCCATCTCCATTAGGAGCTCCGGTTAGCACTTAAGGCCAGTACACAAGATACGAAAATCGGAAGTAAAATTTAGTCTGGTGAACGATCTGCCAATTTTCAGATCATTAGTACGGTGCTTTCGACAGCCGATTACTGTTTTTCGACAGACAAAAGCTGGACGCGCAGACTATATAATTTCTCATATGTGAACTTAACGTCCACATTTTGTTTAATTAGTAAGGTTTTCGTACAAAAAAAAAATATCCTAAGAGCAAGACTATGCATGCTCAGAAACAAAAGGATACATACAAAACTACCCAACACATTACGTCACTTCTGAAGTTGTATTCTGTCTACGATAATTTTCGTATGGCGAGTAAGCGCTTCACTTTCAACATGAGAATAGCATGCAACAAAAAAAAACGGACAAACGGTCTTCAGACTCCACACCTCAGGCTCCGCTAGGGTGACTGCCTGCATACCTATTCTTCCTGTTTGGTGGTAGTCCCACTACTGCTATAGCAACTGGTCTTCGAGCCTGACCCCTGATCGTGACAGCCATATTACTGCTATCCTGCTCTGCCCTGTGTGCTGGACTTAGTCCTTGCTGTGCCACAAGCTACCTTTCCTTGCTGCGCCCAGATTACTGCCCTGTGTGCTGGACTTAGCCCTTGCTGGGCCACATTGCTGCCTACCCTGCTGTGCCTGGATTACTGCCCTGTGTGCTGGACTTAGCCCTTGATGTGCCACATTGCTGCCTACCCTGCTGTGCCCAGATTACTGCCATGTGACTCTGGATTCAACTCTTATTGTGCCAGATTGCCCTGATTTCCTGCCTGTGCCAATATGGCCCTTGAATCTATCCTTGCCCAATTCTCTGTTGGCACAATTTCTCAATAAAAAAAACTCTTGTGATCCCTTCTGCTGTGTGTGTTCTCTGCCCACACCTTTGTCACAGTTTCTTCCAACCTATTCAATGAGCTGCAGCCAAGTCATTCCAATCTTAAAACATAAACAAAGGGGTGCTAATGACCAAGCTGCAGTTCACAGATATATAAAAAGAGCACAAGTTCTGGGGATGCCCAAGCTCATCTCTACTGACTTGTTTTTAAAGGTGACGGCCCAGGTGGAAGACTCTTGATGGGAGTAGGACACACTTAGACCCACCTAGCCAACAGGCCCGGTGGACCCCTCTCTTCACAATCACCCAAAACCAACAGCTGAGAACTAGGCAGGAGGCTCTCCTGAAAAGCATTCTCCTCATGGCAGGAACCTGATGGCCATGCATCCCCCCCAGGATTGCCACCTCATTGCTTTAAAATGGAACACATATCAATTACACAGGTTCCGGGGCTAATTTAATACAGGTAAGGCATTCAATTAAGTTATTACCACCTTAATCTGCCACAGAGCCTGTGTAATTAAATGTAATGAATGCTTTGAAGGGACGAGGCGACAACCCAAACCCCCTGGAATTCAGGGTAGGCTTGAGGACCCACGCCCTACAATGCAGTAGGTAAGGATATAGAAGTATAATCGCAAGGTGACACAGGTAGAGAGCAAAATAAATAAATATGCAAAATGAAAAAAAGTGCAGGCGTTAGGCCTTGCAACCCGGTAACACAAATTGCCTGGGCCTAACAATGGTTCAGCGGTCCACCAAGCAAGGGAGAGGGAGACCGCACCATAAAAACAAGCCAGAGGCCCCCATTATTTCATGCCATCTGCCTTCTGTTAACCATGCAGTGGGGGTTACCAACCAGCCATGCCATCCACAACTGGCCAGCATCATAACATCCCCCAACATGCCTTGCCCCTGCCCTACAGAATGCATTGACCCCCAAATCCCAGAATCCTCTGCTTGTGTAGCCAACCTCCCAGCATGCTGTGCGCCATGTTGACATTCAACCTCCCACAGCTGGGTAGTCAGTCTCCCAGCACCCAGAAATAGTACAAAATAGAGAAAAAAAATCTCCCATAATGCCCAGGTTACCATGGTTCCCGCACATATTCCTCCATTCTGTCAGGAGAGGAGTAAATCTGCAGTCATTGCCCTTTTAAGAAGGCGGGTCACGTGACGTGAAGGTTTACTCTCTTTGATGACCAATCACAACTGGGAACAAGGTGTTGGACCGAGGCGTGGAACGCAGCGCGCTTTTGTTGGGTCATGATGTCATCAAGCTGCGCCGCCGGGTTTTCAGGGCCTGGAAATTGCAGAGTGGGAGCTGGTGAGTCGTCCGTAGTCCGCTCGCCCGGTACACGCACACAGAGGGAGGTCAGTGTTGCTACTTGTAGTTCACCATTAGTAGAGGAGTGGGGGTTTCTGCCTATGGTGGCAAACTCGAAATCAAATGCATGCAGCTGAATTATTTCATTTCATATTGTATTGGAGAGTCGTTAGAGGCGCCCTTCTGTGTTATTCATTCTAATCCTTCCTATTGAGGAATGCACAATGGTGTCACTGGCAGGGCTTGTAGTGATGCAGAGATGATCTGCTCCCTGAGTCCCCTCACACCTAACCCCAGCCTAACCTTTGTTTTCTGCCCCTCCTCATATCATAGGTCAGCTCCTCACCCTGACTCCGAGATAAGCTGACATGAGGAAAGAAAACCGATGGGAAGTATATGAAAACAAAACAACTTAAATTGGAACTTTAGACAGAAAATAAAAGCGTTTGTGCTGTGTCATTTGTCCCATTGTAATGATGTAATATACCTGGTTGATCTTGTGTGTGCTGACCACGGTAATCATGGCTGCTGATCCATGATACCGTGGTCAGTTTACATGCCTCCATCATCCCACTCTCTGCTCTGAGTCTCTCCTCTCTCTCCCTGCCTGTCCGTTCTGAAGCTTGTGGTGGGAATGAATCTCCTTCCTGCCCCTCTCCTCCTGCTGCATCAAAAGCACGTAGAAAGTGCGATCAGATCCACGGTATTCCAGCCCCCCCCCAAAAACAAAGTAGAATATCGATGGGCTCGGGTATGTTCAAAATCCTACCTGCCTGATCCCATCAGGAAGGCTACACTCCGCAGCGCTAATCACAGGCAGTAAGACATTTTCCAGTCCGTAGATGCACAGATCGGAAAATGTTTCACTGCCTGCGATTAGCCGTGTCGTCTTTCTGCTGGGGTCAGGCATGTGGGATTTCAAACACACCGAGCCCATCTCTAAGGTAGAACATGCTGCACTTTTCCTGTACTGGGATGCAGGAAAATGCATCAAAAACGCCAATCCCCAGTACAGTGGGGAAAAAAACAGGAAATTAAAAAAAACACAATGCATCTGGAAATGTAAATTAAATCATGCATGCAGAAGTGCATCCCTAACGTGATTTTTGTGGTGTGAACCAGCCCTGAAAATATTCTAAATAACTGCCACCCCCTCTGTTTTATCAAGATCAAGTACTGTGTGTCCGTTTTTTTTTTTTTTTTTACAATTCTAATCCTGAATACTTTCTCTCACAGCACTGATGTGCGGTCACGTGACCTTCCTCTGCTGGCCGGCTGACGTTAGAGGGTTATCTCGGCCCCTCCCTATGCATTCCTAAGATCAGGAATGGAGAGAAGAGGAATGTCACGTGACTGCACATCGGTGCTGTGAGAAAAGGTATTTAGGATTAGAATAATAAAAAATAAAAAAACAGACACAGTAATTTAGATCTTGGTAAAACAGAGGGGATGGCAGTTATTTATTATCCTGACTTTACAACCACTTTAAGTCCTGCTAGATGACTTCAGGCTGGTCCCTTTTGCAGGTATGTCAACCGGGCAGTAAAACTCCAGAATATGATATTAAACCATGTTGCCTTCCAACATATAGTTATATAAAACATTAATAAGTGCCTATACTGCTTAAAATCCAGTAATACACTGTCTCAACCTGCTCTGCACATGCTCAGTTGGTCTTCATTTATTGGCACTGCTGAATTTGTAGAGGTCGATCTGATGAAGGCCTTAAAGTAAAATTAAACCCTGCTATCCTTTACAGCCAAGAAAGCTGCAACTGCCATATTGCTGCATATGTGATCAGTTATGACACCAGCCGTTTGACAGTTTGGTTGAGCACACAAGAAAATGGGACAGTTGGCATTTCCAACATTCCAGGAATGTAACAGTTTTTTCTTTTAACTAATAAATGGGTTTAGTTCCACTTTATGATTAACTGCTGTTCAGGTGTTTTGGGCTTCAGCAAAATGGCCACCTCCAGCGATATTGCGTTGGACACTAACTGACACTTTCGACCGTGGGAACCAGTGACACTAATACAGTGATCAGTGCTAAAAGATATGCACTGTCACTGTATTAATGACAATGGCTGGGAAGGGGTTAACATCTAGGATGCTCAAAGGATTAACTGTGTGCCTAGCCAGTGTTTTACTGTACTATGTATGCTGCTTTTACTCAGGGAAGTGATGGATTTTATTCCCTGCTTTGCATATGCTATGTTTACATAGGAAGATCTCTATTTTGTATTACTGCCCGATTACTGGCAGGTGCTGGACATCCACTGGCTGGCAACTGTAGATCAGTTTCTGCTGTGAGCAGACGCAGGAGAAGCAGCCCGCTGATGGCGCGCGTGCTACCCCCTAGGCAGATGTGCGGAATCATGTGTATATATACGTGATTCTGCGCAGGTGAGGGGCGCCCTGTAGCAAATCTGCTATAGGGCGGTCCTTAACTGGTTATCTATTGCTATTTTAGGTGTGAAACATTTTTAAGGGGAAGCAGTCAATACATAGAAGCTGGGCACTCGGATGTCAGCGGCCAGCAATGAGCTCAAGGACACTGCGTCGCTGGACTGAAGGTGAGTATAGTTCCGCTTTAACTGTTTCTTATGACATTCAAGGCATTTTGTGAATAACAACCATGCTGCAGGCGAGATTAGGCTCCACAATCACATCTCAGGTGCTGGCTTGACTCGGCTCCATCAAAGCAACCAATTTACTGGCTACAAGAATGCCACACACCAAGATGCAAAATAATATTCTTCCTTTTATTAACCACTTGACGACTGCAAGATGTCGTATGATGTCCTTGGCTTGCAGTGGTTATACTAGGATGATGCCTGCAGCTACAGGCATCATCCCGCTATCAGAATTTTCAGCCAGTGATTCTGTTTTAGGCAGAAGTTATTCATTTCTTCACTACTCAGCCACTCAATCGCTTCTGCAGGCAGTGGACTCGAGGTTCCCCCCACCGCTGCTTTTCTTGGGCTCTCCTGTCTAGCCCAGAAGCACTGCCGCCAGCGGCGACGGCTGCACAGACAGAGGAACTGACATTGTTCCTCCCTTGCTGTGACAAGGATTTTGTCACTTCCAATTTCGGCTCTTTGTTTAACGGATAGGAAAACGGCCAATCAGACTGATCTGTGTCTGATCGGCTGCGTTGGAGGCCAGAGGAGAGATTTGGGGTCTAATAGACCCAAGATCTCTCTATAAAGAGGACCTGTCAAGGCCCATGCTTTCACAAGGGATTTTGTTCATCTTGTGCTTCCGTAAAGTATAGCTAAAGGAAAAACCTTTTCCCCTTTTTTTTTTTTTTTTTTTTTTTTTTTTTAAGGTTTGGATAGATTGGAGATGAAGTAAACCTGTCTGTCCCCCATTAGCTAAATTCATCTTTTATTTTTGTCCTGTTTACCATTATCCTTGAAAATGAAAGTAAAAGAATAATTCAAAATTTTTGGTAGATCTTGTTCCCAGAAAATGAACTGAATGGAAATCCTCCAATAGATACACTAGTTATGGTGATCTGGGGGGCCCAAAGAGATTTCCTATCATTTCCTGTTTGGCTATGGGACAGCAAGTGAAGGCAACTTTCCCAAATGGGACACAGATGACAAAAAAAAAAACCTGACGGGGGTTATAACCCTTCCTTACTCTATCCGAAATGCAAACATAAAGTGTTGCCTATAGTTGAACTTTAAAGCTTATTGCACAGAGATGACTCGCTGTTGTCTCCCACAGGATGCCGGTCCAGAGCAAAGACATGTAGCTCATACTGGAGCTAGTGCATGTTGACAGGAAATAGCTGACAGAGATTGGATGAGATCAGCAGCACTGAGGTGTATCTAAAAGGGTCAAAGCAGTATTTTATAGGAAAAAAATGGTTTATTAAACTTGGTTCTTTAGCAAACTCCATGTCATCCAGTCAGGACTTGGAACTAATTTAATATAGTTATAATGGTGATAATTTATATGTGTAATCACAGGACTTGTACTGCAGCAAGACTCTGACTTCGTATGGGAACATCATTTTTAATTTAACCCAATCTCTGGCTGGCGTCAGCTGAAACATACCATTACAAAATTATCTCCATTTGAAAGACCCTGGAAGAGAATACGATCTGTGTTCTATCTTTCCAAAATCAATGTAATGCTTTAGCTTACGCTGAGCTTTACTCATTGGTCTGAAAAAGAGAAATCTCACAGTGAATGTTTCTTTCTCTAGCAGGTTAGTGGTCCAAAATGCCCCTTCCATTGACTCTTCAGGCTCGATTAGCCAAGAGAGGGATTCTGAAGCATGTGGAATCAGGTGAGTGGATGTCTGCTTGTATCATTTTTAATATCTACACCTGACACTATATAGACTCTTCTCACTCAATTCTTGTCTGCCATATCTGCTTAGAACCAGCAGAAGAGGTCATCGCAGAGGATTATGATGACGATAATGTTGATTATGAGGCAACCCGGATAGAGAATCTTCCTCCAAACTGGTACAAAGTGTTTGATCCAGACTGGTGAGTCCCAGCTGCTGCTTATTCTGGCTGACTTGTGTAACGAGTTGGTTAAAAGCCAGTTCACATTAGCCTGCATAATAAATACAGAGTTTTAAGCCCCTTTCACATGAGCGATCCGATCTGCCTGTCAGTTCTTCAGGCGAACCTGATCGGACCCTCCAGTCTCGTCTATGGAGCAGCAGATGTCAGCAAACACATGTCTGCTGACACCCGCTGCAACTCGATCCGATTCAATCTTGTCTGCCAAAAAATAGACGGATGAGGGACCTATTCCCCATTCATTTGGCGGGTCGAATGAAAAAGGACAGACGGTCCGTTTCCATCTAATTGCCCCATAGACAAGAGCGGACCTGTCACCCGCCTGCTCAGCAGGGATCGGCAGAGACATCCAGCGCTGAGCAAACGGATCATGCTTCACAGAGGCACCAATGTGAAAGGGGCCTAACTGTCCAGACAGCTGTCAGAGTGAGGCCTGGCAGGGAGAGGTGCCCATGCGGTGACCAGTGGTATCACCCAGTGCTCTGTGGAAAAATGCAACATACACTGAGCAAAATTTTATAAATCCATGTTTGCCCCTATTTATCATGAGCTGAACTCAAAGATCTACAAATTTTTCTATGTACACAAAAGGCCTATTGCTCTCAAATATTGTTCACACATCTGTTAGTGAGCACTTCTCCTTTGCCGGGATAATCCATCCACCTCACAAGTGTGGCATATCAAGATGCTGATTAGCATCTTTAGCATGATTATTGCACAGATGTGCCTTAGACAGGCCACTCTAAAATGTGCAGTTTTACTGGGGGTCCGAAAACCAGTCAGTATCTGGTGTGGCCACCATTTGCCTCATGCAGTACAGCACATATCCATCTCATAGAGTTGATCAGGTTGTTGATTGTGGCCTGTGGAATGTTGGTCCAGTCCTCTTCAATGGCGGTGCGAAGTTGCTGGATATTGGCAGGAACTGGAACACTTTGTGGTATATGCCAATCCAGAGCATCCCAAACATGCTCAATGGGTGACATGTCTGGTGAGTATGCTGGTCATGCAAGAACTGGGATGTTTTCAGCTTCTAGGAATTGTGTACATGGGGCTGTACATTATCATACTGCAACAAGAGGTGATTGTTGTGGATGAATGACAACAATGGGCCTCAGGATCTCGTCACAGTATCTCTGTGCATTCAAAATGCCATCAATAAAATGTACCTGTTCGTTGTCCATAGCATATACCTGCCCATACCATAACCCCACCGCCACCATGGGCCCCTCGATCCACAACATTGACATCAGCAAACCACTCACCAACACAAAGCCAATGTACAGTGAAAGCCGGGATTCATCCGTGAAGAGAACGCCTCTCAAAAGTGCCAGACACCATTGAATGTGAGCATTTGAACACTCAAGTTGGTTACGACTACAAACTGCAGTCAGGTCGAGGCTCCTATGAGGACGATGAGAATGCAGATGAGCTTCCCTGAGACAGTTTGACAGTTTGTGCAGAAATTCTTTGGATATGCAAACCGATTGTTGCAGCAGCTGTCCGGGTGGCTGGTCACAGACTATCTTGGAGGTGAAGATGCTGGATGTGGAAGTCCTGGGCTGGTGTGTTTACACGTGGTCTGCAGTTGTAAGGCTGGTTGGATGCACAGCCAAATTCTCTGAAATATCTTTGTAGACTGCTTATGGTAGAGAAATGAACATTAAATTCAAGGGCAACAGCTCTGGTGGACATTCCTGCAGTCAGAATGCCAATTACACGCTCCCTCAAAACTTGTGATATCTGTGGCATTGTGCTGTGTGATAAAACTGCACATTGTAGCGTGGCCTTTTATTGTGGCCAGCCTAAGACACACCTGTGCAATAATCATGCTGTCTAATCGGCATCTGGATATGCCACACCTGTGAGGTGGATGGATTATCTCGGCAAAGAAGTGCTCACTAACACAGATTTAGGCCGGGTTCACACCGCTGCGATGCGGGAACGCCGCGAATCCGCGGCGTTTTCCCGCATCGCATTACTCCCGCCGGCAGTTCACACTGCCCTATGCGGACCGCTGGGAGTGTCAATGATATGTTAATGACACCCCCAGATCCGTCCGCATATCGCAGTGCGATCTGCCGACTCGCACAGGAATCGGATCGCATGGTGTGAACCCCCATGCGATCCGATTCTGTTGCGGACCAAAAAAAGGGTCCCGTGCGAGTTTGCTGCGGGAGCGATGCGAATTCAGCCATACTATCTGTATGGCTGAACTCGCAACGCTACGGAGATCGGATGTGATTTGCGGTGCGAATCACATCCGGATCTCCCCCCGCAGCAGTGTGAACCCAGCCTTAGACAGATTTGTGAACAATATTTGAGAGAAGTAGGCCTTTGTGTACATAGAAAAAGTCATAGATCTTTGTGTTTAGCTCGTGATAAATAGGGGCAAACGCAAAAGTGTTGCGTTTATAATTTTGTTCAGTGTATATAGTTACATACTTAGGTTGAGAAAAGATACAAGTCTATCTAGTTCAACCAAAAAATCTAAAAATCTTACAATCCTATATTCACAGTTGATCCAGAGGAAGGTGAAAAACTCCAGCAAAGCATGATACAATTCTTCCTGGTCCTCCGAGAGGCAATCAGATTTTCCCTGGATCAACTTTATCTATAAATGTTATTACCCAGTTATGTTATGTACATTTAGACCCCTTTCACACTGAAGCGTCGCTAAAGCACTAGCTGTTTTTCCGGTGCTTTAGCGATGTTTTAAAGTTGCTTTTCGGGCATTAGCGGGGTGTATGTTTGTTTTGTTTTTTTAAGGTAGCGTGACCTAAAAAAAAGGTAAAAAGGCCCATTTTGCGGTGCTTTCAAACCGCTTTTAAGGAGGTGCCCATTCATTTCAATGGGCAGTACCACCACAAAGATGCTGCCCGAGTGTGAAAGTACACATTGCAATGAATGGGAGGTGCTAAATGCCTGAAAACTGCTTTAGTGTGAAAGGGGTCTCGGGAAAGAATCCAGGCCTTTGTTGTTTGCTTTAAAGCTGGCCAGAACCACCTCTACATATTTCTGCATGGCACCATATATCAGACTGCCATTGTGGTGTAAACCAGAACACAGATAACAATCGTTTGGAATGAACACTTGCAGTGATCTGCATAGAAGACTGACTACTATAATGTCAGAGGTCCTTAGGAAGTGCTGGCAACCGCGAAACGTGTAGACAAGCTTAAGTTAATGCATGTTCTGGATGCTTGTCATGTACTTGATTGTTTTTATTATGGCATCTTTACATGATTTTAAGGCTTTGTATAATAAAAGGAGCTCCTGTTTTAATTCTTTTTGCTATGGTATGTATGGTTCCCCAGTGGCATACAACTAAAAGTTCCCATAAATGTAGGAATTTTCTATTGACTATATGGGATGATGCCCTGGAGACCTCTCTGAACTGAAAATAAATCATCCTCCCATCTTTTCAATTATTATTGCAGTAGATACACATATCCTTCATATTCCACAATCATTACAAGATTAGACAAACAAATAACACAGGGAATATACCTACACTAATACCAAGTTAAAACAACGTGTACAATGCCTTTTTAAAGATGTTTTTATATTGGTGTGTGTGTGTATATATAGGTTTGTTATAGGGCTGGCATCTTTCTCTGTTAGTATACAAGAGAGGACAGTTGATGTACCTAGGCTGGTATCACAGATGATCAGAGAAATATTTGTGTTCAGATTTGTGATTTTTATTTATTTTTTCTCTCCCCCCCCTTCTCCCAACTCTCCTTAATTCAGGGGCCTCCCTTATTACTGGAATGTGGAGACGGATATGGTGTCCTGGTTGTCTCCGAATGATCCCACTGCTATTATCAGCAAAAGCACATTCAAACACAAAGGTGATGCTCTCTGTATGTCGTTGTTTGTGAGGCGTCTCGTGTATAGAAATTGGGGTTTTTATTTTTCTCCTTCATCCTTTCCTTTCATCATACTCCATTTTCTTCCTCTTCTTTCCATTCCTCCCTGCTTCTACACCCTTTCCCAGCTCTTCTCTTGAAATTCTCTTCTCCATTTCTCTGGATGGAAGCGATTTGCATTTTTTTTGTAAACATGTATTATTGTTATCATCTTGTCTTATTTGTGTATACACTATAAGAGAATTTAGAAGAACGATTTTTATTTTATTTTTTATTTTTTGCATGCTAGTCCCATCTCGAAGAAAGTGCCATATGTGGTACAAAAATTCTCATATGACCGAATACAACTTCCCACGTATATGTGGCTAGAGTCTTTGTCTTGTCTGTGGTTGCACTTTGTTTCTGATCATGCGCAGACTTGCTCATTCAATTGTGATAGGGCGATTACTGTACTAATGAAACAACATACCCCTTCAGAAATTTTCATCTGAACAGTCCATACCGGCTCTCAAAAGCAATGTTCTATTGAAAAGAAAATTGAACAATTTGTTCTAAATACAGATTTTCGAATAGTGTGTATTAGGTTTTAAAAACCACAGAAGTAGTCACTAACATCCATGTTTACTTATGTGTGCTATATAATATAATATAATTTTTCATCTTCAAAGATTTACTTACACTGCTGTTTACATTCTACTGTTGCTCTTCAGCCAGTGTTTGCAGTGCTGGGTGTTGCAGGATGTGGATATCAACTCATATTGACATGCTTCCTTTTTATTTTATTTTTTTCAGTGTGTTATATTAAAACACATATTTTCTTTCTGTCAGCCTATATCTCTCATGGGTAAATATGTTTATCTTCCTGCCTTTCAATCTCCAGAATCCGAGGAAAGGTTGGAGCGGTCTGATAGACTGGAGAGGCCAGAGCGGTTGGAACGGTTAGATCGGTTGGAGCGGGTTGAGAGGGAAGAGGTAAAAGAGAGAAGACACAGCCGAAGGGATGAAGTGGCTCCTTATCCTAAATCTAAAAAAGGTGACACAGCTGAGCAATATTTCCCAGTTTGGACGTAATACCAGCTTCCTTGAGATTAACTGATGTGTTTACTCTTCCCAGGGAGGAAAGATGAAGAAATTGATCCCATGGACCCCAGTGCTTACTCTGATGCTCCAAGGTAACTATATACTGTACATATCCTCATCATTATGATCATTCTTCTAATTACAGCAATGAAAAAAAGGATTAAAGAAAGAGGTTCACTTTTTAATATACCCTCCTCCTCCAGTAGCATATACTGTACAGTACTTGCCTACCTTAATGCGGTATTTAACCCAAAGCCAAATATATATTGCAGCTTACCAATCATTAGATGTGGTTGCTGAATTAATTTATTTTATTTTAGCCTTTTTTTCCTTCTGTTTTCACCTGGTGATCTGGCCAGTAACATACCTCCTATATTAGCATGTCCAAAGGAGCAGTGAAGGCACCTTTGGACAGCTGCATTTCAAGTTTGGGCGCAGGGGACTGTTAGATGAGCTAGCAGATTTGGATGCACTAACAAATTGAAGCTGAATTCTAGATAAGACTTATAATCAGTTACAAAAACGTTTTGTTTTTTTGAGATCAAAAAACGTATCCTCCTAAGCACCCCTGTCGGTGGTTAATGGTTTGTCTCAACCATGTAACTGCTATATCTGCAAGAGATCTTGTTCTTTTGAAAAACAACCGACTGAAAAAATGGGTTTTACCCAGGTGGGAAAGAAGAGGGGAAAAAAAAAAAAGGAAAGAAAGCCTAAAAAATAATGATGCAGCCATCACATCTAAGAATTGGTAAGCTGCAATATAATCAACGTTTGCTTTTGGGTTTAATACTGCTTGAACTCTCTCACCACTCTGCCATTAAAGTATAATTAAAGGAAAAACTTTTTTCTTTTCTTTTTTTTTGGATAGAGTGGGGAGGGATTAGAAAACCTGTCAGGTCTTTATTGCTGTTTGTGCCCCTGTTAGGCAGTGTCATACTCTCTATTTGTCCTGTTTACTGTTTTTCATTGAAATAAGTAAAAGAAAATCCCAAATGTTGGGTTGACATCAGAACACTAAGGCCGCGTACACACGGGCGGACTGTTCGCCCAACTTTGTCCGTCCAACAGTTTCGGCAAACAGTCCGCTCAAAATTAGCATGGACGGACATGGCCACACACGACGAACGAACAGTTTGCTGAAACCGTGCGCGATGACGTGAACGGCACGTACGACGGGACGAAAAATACGACGTCCTATACACTGCATTATAGCTTTCGGCGTGAAAATCCTTTCTGAGCATGCGCGCAACTTTGTTTGACGAACAAGCCTACACATGAGCGGACTGTTCGCTGAAACAAGGTTTCAGCGGACAGTTTTTCGGAAATTCCGAAAAACCTTGTCCGTCCAACTGTCCGCTGAAACTGTCCGCTGAAAGCCCACACACGAGCGGACTGTCCGCCCAAACACTGTTCAGCGGACAAAGTTGGGCGAACAGTCCGCCCGTGTGTACGCGGCCTTATAGGACAATTTCCAGTGAGGACACTAGTTCTGGTGACACACCAGGATTCCCTCACTTTGGAGACCTTTCCTCTCACATCCTGTTTTGGTTATGGGACACAGATAGCGTTGACGGGGTTATAACCCTCTCTTACTCTATCCAATGTAAAAAAAATAAAAAAAAGTTTTGCCTTTAGTGACACTTTTACAACAGAAGTATATCTAGAGCAGCATATATGCCAACGAAGACCATTAAAAACCCAACTTTTGCCAATATTTGGATAGATTAGGAAGAGTTACAATCTCTCAGGTATTCTTCAATTGCTGTCCATCTTTTGCGTAAAATCTGTCTCCTTGTGAAATGACTGCAAACTGAAAGTCATATTTACATTAAAGTTGGATCTGGAGAGATGAGTTACTCACTGGTTTCTTATAGCTCATAGGAACTGGCATATAGATAAAGGTCTGTCTCTTTTCACTCCTCCTGCTAAGAGGTTTCATTAACCATTTACATTGGACCAATTAGTAACTTTACAAGACTCCAAATTAATACATTAATTCTACAAATTTTCTGTCACCTTCCATATATATATATATATATATATATATATATATATATATATATATATATATATATATATATATATATATATATATATATATATATATCAACAGTATCATTTTACAAAAAAAGTACCTTTTTAACCACTTCCCATCCAGGGTACGTCCGGCGACTTCCTTGACTTTGCAGGGATATATCTGAATGATGGCTACAGCTACAGGCATCATTCAGATGTCGGCTTTCTCAGCTGGCTAATCCCTACACCATAAGAACTATCATAGCGGTTGTTCCCCAACACCCCCCCCCCCCCCCCACTACTTGATCGTTCTCTGCTTCCATCGGTGAGTCAAACACAGGATCCGCCGGCCCCCGGATGGTGATCATAGAGATTTTCGGCGGACCAGATGGTCACTGGAGTCTCTATGAATGTTCAGAGGCTGGGCGTGATGTTATGACGTCACACCCGGCCTCCGCATTTAAACAAATGGCGCCACCTCGGCTGAGAAGCCAAGATTATTTATTTATTTATTTTTTGATTTCAGGCTTCCCAGCCTAGAGGTGAGATGTGGGGTCTTATTGACCCCATATCTCACTGTGAAGAGGATCGATCATGCCATATTAAATTTTTTTTAAAGTGCCCCTGTCCCTGTGAGCTCGCACGCAGAAGCGAACGCATACGTAAGTCCCGCTCGCATATGAAAACGGTGTTCAAACCACACGTGAGGTATCACTGCGTTAGAGCGAGAGAAATAATTCTAGCCCTAGACCTCCTCTGCAACTCAAAACATGTAACCAGTAATTTTTAAAATGGGGATTTTTAAGTACCAAAGTTTGGTGCCATTCCACGAGCGTGTGCAGTTTTGAAGTGTGACATGTTAGGTATCTGTTTACTTGCTATAACTTCATCTTTCACATTATGCAAAAAAAATTGGGCTTTAACGTTTTGTTTTTTTAAAGCATGACACTGTTTTGTTTTGTTTTTTCCCCCCAAAAAAGTGTGTGAAAAATTTACTGCGCAAATACCGGAATATGTTTTGGAGGTTCTATGTAATTTTCTAGCAAAAAAATATGAATTTTACATGTAGGAGAGAAATCTCAGAATTAGCCTGGATGGAAAGTGGTTAAAATATCAAAGGCACAGAGGTAATCTCCATCACACAGTGCCCGATGTCAAGCCAAAACTCGTTGGCTACCAGATTTAAAATTGGCTGGAGATTATGAGGAATGACAACATTCTGCCAATGTTCACGGGTTCATTTTGCCGGTGTGCAATATATCCTGTGTAGGAACTTAAGTTTAATTAAGTGATCTTTTAGCTGACACCAAGTGAGTGAAAGGGACATGCCACCTATTGTCCCACTCCTCTCTTCCCAAATCCGGAACCTCTGTCACGCATTGCTCCCTGCACCTGGTTACCAAGGGGGGGAAGAGACCAGAAAAAGTTCTTTCTATAGTTCTGATAATGTTTTTTTTTTCATGGGTTTGTCCAGTATAATGGAAGTGCTAAATTTACATGGTACTAAGCCTGCATGCATTAACCACTTGCTGCCCACCATATAGCAAAATGACGGCGGCAAAGTGGTTTTAATATCTTGACCGGACGTCGTATGACATGATCAGGATATTAAGCCGCTGCGTGCCCCTGGGGGCGTGCATCGCGGCGATCGTTGTAGCGGGGTGTCAGTCTGACACCCCGCAACTATGATCTCTGTAAAGACCACATGATGAGCCATGTCCAATCACGGCTGATCACCTGTCAGACGTGAGTAGACGGGGTCTGTGCTGATCAATTATCAGCACAGCCCCCCCAGGATGCCCACACTGGACCACTAGGGATGCCCAGCACCAGGTATGCCGCCCTAGACCACCAGGGATGCCAGTCAGTGCCCACAATGGGCATCTCTGATTGGCAAGCATTATTGTTTGGAACCGATTGGCATCCATCGGTACAATATAATACAATGCCGCCTATCAGTGCTCATCCATGCAGCCTATCCATGCCAATCCATGCCAATTATCAGTGCCACTTCATTGGTGCTACCTCATCGATACCCATCAGTGCAGCCCCATCAGTGAAGGAGAAAACTTACTTACTTACAAAGTTTTGAAACTGAAGAAAGCTCTAATTGTGGGAAAAAAGTTATAAAAATTTCATTTGGGTACAGTGTAGCATGATTGTGCAATTGTCATTCAAAGTGCAACAGTGCTGAAAGCTCAAAATTGGTCTGGGCAGGAAGGTCTTTAAGTGCCCAGTATTGAAGTGGTTAAACATGATAAATATATCTGACACCTGGGCAATTTTGATGCATCTCATATGTGATGCTCTCTCTGTTCTGCATTATACTTTGCATTTTGAGCTTGCCTAACTCTGTTTTCTGCACTCCAGGGGTACTTGGTCCACAGGACTCCCTAAAAGAAACGAGGCCAAAACTGGAGCAGACACCACAGCTGCAGGACCCCTGTTCCAACAACGACCATATCCCAGCCCAGGAGCTGTGCTTAGAGCCAACGCCGAGGCGTCCCGCGCTAAACCCGTGGAATAGGAATATCTGCTGGAGTGCCGTTCTGTGTTTTCCTACCCTGTACAGTTTTCTGCTTGGAAGTTTAGTGTGTGTGTGTGTGTGTGTGTGTGTGTGTATAAAATAAACTGTCTTTTTATTAAACATTGGTACACGTGTATATTAAGAGAAAGTGACTGTTTCCAGTGGCAGCTCAATTCCAGGTGACTTATTTAAAGGTCAGTCACAAAATTTAAGAGCAACTTAAGGGTACCAGCAATGTTCAGAGGACATGGACGTTCTGAGTTCAGCACAATTCTATCAGTTAATTGTACCCTGAGTTTTATAGAATTCACTGATACTTCAGGATCCTTCCATGTTCTGCTGGGTGTTAACACCACTTTTGGGGATTTTCCCTGTCCACAAAAAGACAGTAAGGAGCTTTCAGTGGGTTGTTATTGCAAATACATGGCCTGAGTATTGGCATAAGCCTGCAACTGATGCTCCCAGAACACAAGGTTACTGACAGAAAGGCAGCACACTGCCTTGTTGCTCTTCATCTTGGATTTCAATTCCTGGAAGGGACAGTGGGGTTGATTTACTAAAACTGAAGATTGGTTTCAATGCAGAACTGCATTAGATTTTGCAATCAGGTTTAAAACGGTTTTATTGTCCAAAGATTTAGGTTCTGTTCGCATCTTGGCATTCCGAATCGCCACGATTCTGCCCCGCAATTCGATATAGCTAAAAATCGAAGGATGCCTGTCCTATCCCAGTCGCTTCCAATGGCGTCCCACAATTCTGTTTGCGCGACTTTACTTGCGATTGTTGCCTGACAAATTGCAGCAAATTTGCGCCGCACACAGGGTGCCATTGGAAGTGATGGGGATCGCACAGACGTCCTGCGATTTGCCACTATTTTGAATTGAGGGCAGAATTGCTGAGATTCAGAACGCCAAGATGTGAATGGAGCCTAAATGTAATGGCTGAAGTTAAAAGATGATTGGCTACCATGCACAGCTGCACCAGAGTTTGCACTCTCTAGTTTTAGTAAATCAACCTATGTTTGCATGCAGTTTGTTTTTCCCCCTCCTCCGTCCTTCTGGTTTCATTGTACAACCAAAAAATAAATAAAGATGGTTACCAGACTAATTGCCCTCTAAGGCCCCATTAACAACTGAACAATTTTCTGCTTGTAGCTCTAAAACCCTCAACAAGCCAAATCCCATTCATTTCAATGGTCCCCGTTCACATCTGCACATCCTGTCGCCTGAAGCAAAACACCCGTTGCTCAAAAAAGTACATGAGCTTCATTTTGGCAGATTACAAGTGTTTTTGGCCCCATAGACTTCAATAGAAAAGCCTGACTTGAGCATCTTTCAATCATTATATGAGCATTTTCTGCTCAAATAGCAGCTCTCCCCCTAGTGCTTTCTATTGGCTAAACTAAAACGCTTGTAAAACAAATGCCTGAAAAACGCCAGTAAATCGCTACTCTCAGGTGTGAATGTAGCCTAATCTAATCCTTTCCAGAATGTGTGGCCATGATTGTGCTGCTATTAGATTGTGAACTACGAGACAGGCTGTGTAGGCTGAAAAAGCTGTGTAACATGTTTGTCCTAAATAAATACAAGAAATATTAAATATAAGTGCAGGGCCAATTACATTTAATATTCTATTTAGGATTTGCATATATAAATGTTCTCTTGCTAGCCACCAGTATATGATCAAGAAGCACAGACTTCAGTTCTTTTTAAAATGCAGTTATTAAAATGAAACTAGATTTTAAAGTGTTTTAACGCAATTTTGATTTTAAAGTATACCTTCCATGAAAAATAGAAGGTCCACTTTCCTGCCAGCCTCCAGATGTACAAACAAAAGCAGGAAGGCTGGGTTCACACTATTGCGAATTGGATGTGGGTTTCCTCCACATCCAATTCGCATGACAGGAGAGTGTGACCAGCTCTCAATGGAGCCAGTTCACAAATATCCGTGGTGACCGCGGAGTGCACTCTAGAATAGTCCTGTGCGTCTTTGGCTCTGTTTCAGGTCTGAATTCAGTCAAAAATTTGGACGTGAATGGGGATGCACTGAACCCCCTGCTGCGAGCCGCGCCACACACACACTCTGAACTCAGCCTAAGAAAAAAAATTATAATAAACATTGAACAAGGATAATTAACAAATAACTTGCTCCCTGCTTCCAGGAGTCCCTTGGCAACCTGGCTCCCAGTCCAGGAAATCTTTCTCGCTGGATTTTAAAGTGGAGGGCCACTCAAAAAAAATTGCCTAAAAATGTTCCTAATAAATTTATTTATTTTTTTAACTTGCCAGAAATGCCTGTTGCTAGGCAGATCCTCCTAATCTCCCTCTCCCTCTTCCTATTCCGCTGTGATCTTCAGTCTTCTCCTCCTCATGTTGTCTTCTAGTGAATGGGGTGCGGTGTGTTCTGGGCCACACACAGTTCCCAGAACACAGCGTGCCCCATTCACAAAGTGCTGTGCGACTCACTCATGCACAGTAGGAAATGGACAGTGAAGCCACAAAGCTCCACTGCCTGTTTCCCTTAGTTGGAATGGAGGCACCGGGACCTGAGAGCCGAGGGATGGGCGGCTGACATCACAGGCCCCCAGGCAGGCAAGTGTCCTTATTAAATGTCAGCAGCTACGGTGTTTGTAGATGCTAACGTTTAAATTTTTTTTTTCCCCGGCTGGCCCTCCCCTTTAAGTGGCCAAGAGGAAGCAGTAAAGGGTGGTGATGTAATCTGCGCCTCCTAACAGAAGGGGACCCCAAGTTGCAGGTGTACACCCCTCGTGAGGGCTACAAGTGTCTCTGTAGACACAGTGAGCAGGTGTACTCCCAAATGTGAACTACAAGCAGCTGTATCAAACATTAGGCAAGTATACTCCCCTCATAGAGACTACAAGCAGGCTCTATTGACACATTGGGCAGATGTGCTGAAGCATTGGGCTGGCATGCCCCAGCCATAGAGACCACAGTAATCTTTGGTGATGTGTTGGGCAGCCATGCTTCATTGTTACATGAAACCAACACGGGAATGATTGCATGTAAACAGAAATCAACTGAAGGAGGCGATCAGGAGTACTGAGTTGCAAAAAAGGGTCCTTTCACATGTAGTAGAGTCCGCTCTGATAAGCACAGGATCTGTGAGCAGGTCTCCTGCTGAATTGGAGCAGAACAGGATGAATGCCGCTTTTTTTTTTAACCTGTGACAGCTCTATAGATGGACTTTGCTGTCCGTTTACATTTGGCTACCTCCTATCCATCACGTTTAGGTCTGCGAAAACGGATCCACACAGATCCACGTCCTGGCTCTGTTACCGGCAATCGCGGGTGCCCAGTGGACATCGCAGCTGCCGGGCACGTGAATCGGGTCCCCAGAGATGCGGTTGAGCGCACGCGCTATCCACAATGCTGGGAAGCAGAGGACGTCATATGACGCCCAACCCGGAGGAACGGTTTCTGCCACTGTTACAATACGGCGGTAGGGAACTGGTTAAAGAGGATTTAAACCTTCCTATCCTTTACAGCCAAGAAAGCTCCTTCTGTTTGACCTGCAACTGCCATGGTGCTGCACATGTGATCAGTTATGACACCGGCCATTTGATGGTTTGGTTGAGTACACAACAGCAATCAGCAGCAAAAGAACATTATTATCTATCAGGTTGTTATGGGTAAAGTTTAAAGAGCCTCCTGCATGGAAGTGACTGAAAAGTAGGGTGACCAGATGTCCCCGATTTCAGGGGACAGTCCCCGGATTGATGACACTGTCCCCGGACCAAATCTGTCCCCGGTTTTGTCCCCGGATTTGACTTCAACAGGAGCTGGGGCAATTTTCAAAGACAGTGCAGAATAAAAAAAAAATCAGAATTACACACCCCCACTCCTATTATCTTAGTGGGTGTATTTTTCCCATTATCTTTGTCCCTTTCTGATGATGATGTGCTTCTTCAGTTTCCGGCACATGCCCATTCAGCTCCGCTCACATGTTCTTCTGCCTTGGCTCAAATCCCAGCCAGCCGCCTACCTGCTTACCTCCTTGCCTTCCCCAGCAAAGTAATTTTCCTCCGCTCCCCACCCAGTAGTAGCCGGGGCCCGGAGAGTGAGACCTGAGAGGCTGTGAGGCAGGTGGCGGAGGCGATGGGCAGAGAGAGGCAGCTGATGATGTCCAGCAGCAGGAATAGAGGGGAAGCAGATCCAATCGTGGGGCTGCCAGTGCCTTCAACACAGGTGTGCTTTGGGGGTATCTGTGAATAGACTACATTGCACTGTGTCTGTCTCTCTGGCATAATGGATGGTATCAGAACTCACAGGCAGGGGGCACTTATTGCTCATAAGTTAACAAAATCAGCACCTAGCAGCCATGTTACATAGTAGGTGAGGTTGAAAAAAACACAAGTTCATCAAGTCCAACCTATGTGTGTGATTGTATGTCAGTATTACATTGTATATACCAGTATGTTGCGGTCATTCAGGTGCTTATCTAATTGTTTTTTTAAACCATCAATGCTCCCTGCTGAGACCACCGCCTGTGGAAGGGAATTCCACATCCTTGCCGCTCTTACAGTAAAGAACCCTTTATGTAGTTTAAGGTTAAACCTCTTCTTATTTTAATGAGTGGCCATGAGTCTTGTTAAACTCCCTTTTGCGAGAAAGTTTTATCCCTATTGTGGGGTCCCCAGTATGGTATTTGTATATTGAAATCCTATCCCCTCTCAAGCGTCTCTTCTCCAGAGAGAAAAAGTTCAGTGCTTGCAACCTTTCCTCATAACTAGTATCCTCCAGACCCTTTATTAGCTTTGTTGACCTTCTTTGTACTTGCTCCATTTCCAGTACATCCTTCCTGAGGACTGTTGCCCAGAACTAGACCGCATACTCCAGGTGCGGCTGGACCAGAGTCTTATAGAGCGGGAGAATTATTGTTTTATCTCTGGAGTTAATCCCCTTTTTAATGCATGCCAATATTCTGTTTGCTTTGTTAGCAGCAGCTTGGCATTGCATGCCATTGCTGAGCCTATCATCTTCTAGGTCCTTTTCCATCCTAGATTCCCCCAGGGTTTCTCCCCCCACTGTATAGATTACATTCATATTTTTTCCACCCAAATGCATTATTTTCCATTTTTCTACATTGAACCTCATTTGCCATGTAGTTGCCCACCCCATTCATTTGTTAATGTTATGTGACTCACTGTGGCAGAGCTATGATAGAGTGCCTGCTGCCTGTAAGTTATAATGCTGATGATCTTAACCAGATGCCGATTGCCTGATAGCAGATTTACTGCTACAGGGTGGTTGCACTGTGCAGGATCACTTATATACGTGATCCTGCATTTCTGGGTGTCAGAGCCAATCAGCGGATCCGGCGGACTCGCCTAGTGGTCTGCCTGTAAACTAGGCAGTTCACCATTCTGTCAGTGTGGAAGACATTGATCCTGTGTTCCTGCAAAGCAAGTACAGGGATCTATGTCTTCCCTTAGTAAAATCGCCTCCCCCACAGTGAGAAAACACTTGTTAGGCACACATTTAACCCATTGATTGCCCTAGATGTTATCCCCTACCAAGCCAGTGTCATTGGTACAGTGACAGTACATATTTTTAGCACTGATCACTGTATTAGTGTCACTGGTTCCCACAAAGTGTCACTAATGCCACGTACACACAAGCAGAATGTCAGACAGAAAAAGTCAGACGGAATCTTTTCATCGGATATTCTGATTGTTTGTATGCTTCATCTGACTTTTTTTTTTTTCAAAAAATTCTGACGGATCTAGAAATAGAATATGTTTTAAATATTTCCGATGGAACCAATTCCTATCGGGAAAACCGCTCGTCTGTTCCGACAGACCAAAAACGACGCATGCTCTGAAGCAAGTACAAGACAAAAGCTGTATATAAATATGTATGTGGTGGCACCACTGCAGTTTGTGTCTGTTAGCCAGACCCCTAATCCCTGCACCGGTGTCACTAAACACAACCTATCTTACTCAGACTACAAACAACTAAAGTGCTCCAACCCCAATAGTTATATTAAAAATTATATGCAAAACCTGTGAAAAAAAACATCCACAATAAATAATTTCAACAGTGTGAAAAATGTGTGAAAAAACTGCTTGCTGCTTACTCTATAACACAAACAGTATATGCCACAATAGGCTCCAATGTACCATCAATGTTACAAGTGCTTAAATATCTCCTGTAAGAAAAATTACAAGTGCTTAATGCGGGAGTCCGCCGTTTTTTTTTTTTTTAAAGCCAGCAGCTACAAATACTGCAGCTGCTGACTTTTAAAATAATGACACTTACCCGCCCAGCGCGCCCGCGATGTCGGCACCCGAAGCCGATCTCTCGATCGTCTCTCGGGTGCTGCCGCTGCCATCTTGAGTATGGGAATCAGGAAGTGGAGCCTTGTGGCTTCATTTCCCGGTTCCCTACTGCGCATGCGCGAGTCGCGCTGCACAATAAGTATGGTCCCCGCTGTCTCTGGGATCCGTGTGTTTCCCAGCAGGCAGCGGGGGACCTTCGGAAAGGGGCGTAGATTCTGCGGAAAGGGGCGTAGCTTCTGCAGAATCTACGCCGGAAGTGGGTGCAGATACCTGTACTGTACAGGTACCTGCACCCCCTCCCCCCTGAAAGGTGCCAATTGTGGCGCCGGAGAAAGGGAGGGTTCCAATGAGCGGGAGCTCCACTTTAGGGTGGACCTCCGCTTTAAATATCTCCTGTAGGAAAAAGTGCTGCGTGCATATACTACATAAATCTAAACAGTCTCTTCAGTGCTTAAGGTTTTCTTGATAATGCTTCTATTTCCACCCAAAGTGTCAACCAGGGACAAAGACCAAGTGCTTCACCACCACCAGAAAGATTGGCCACTCACCAGACCTAGTCTGTGTTATCGCCTTTGGTTCATTTAAGGATAACCATTCCTTCACTGGTCACATCAATGATTTCTCCCCAAGGAAAGTAAAAACTTCTTGTACTGATATGGCTCAAAAAGACATGCAAAGGACCATCATAGTGTAGCAAGTAAATGCAAATTTATTGAAAATAACATTTAAAATCAATCAGATGTGCACTCACATGGACCAGTGCCCCAGCTGGCACTAAGCTTGTCCCGCAATGTACGTGGATGTGGGAAACAATTCTACCTCACCCTCCGTTCACAGCCTTCAGTGGTGTTCCATGGATGCACGAATCTCTCTTCCAACTCGTGGGATTCAGACAGCCGCTACGCGTTTCGCAAATTGGTAATTGCGTCTTCAGGTGAGCCACCTGTAACCAAATGAACCAAAGGCGATAACACAGACTAGGTCTGGTGAGTGGCCAATCTTTCCAGTGGTGGTGAAGCACTTGGTCTTTGTCCCTGGTTGACACTTTGGGTGGAAATAGAAGCATTATCAAGAAAACCTTAAGCACTGAAGAGACTGTGCCGCAGTCAACGGTGATATGCCGCGAGTGGCGGCTCCCATGCGCATGTGCGAGAATGACGTCAGTGAGACCCACCGAGAAGATGGATGCGCCGGACTACAGGGGACAGCGGTGACTTCGCTGGCTCCTGTGTCAGGTAAATGACACATAATGGACTACTATGCGATGCATAGTAGTCCATTATGCTTTACCTTTGCAGGGAATGAAAGAGGAAGTAAACACATCAGGGTTTACTTCCTCGTTAAGCACTTGTAATTTTTCTTACAGGAGATATTTAAGCACTTGTAACATTGATGGTACATTGGAGCCTATTGTGGCATATACTGTTTGTGTTATAGAGTAAGCAGCAAGCAGTTTTTTCACACATTTTTCACACTGTTGAAATTATTTATTGTGGATGTTTTTTTTCACAGGTTTTGCATATAATTTGTTATATAACTATTAGGGTTGGAGCACTTTAGTTGTTTGTAGTCTGAGTAAGATAGGTTGTGTTTGGTGACACCGGTGCAGGAGTTAGGTGTCTGGCTAACAGACACAAGCTGCAGTGGTGTCACCACATACATATTTATATAGTGCCTTGCAAAAGTATTCAGCCCCCTTGAACTTTTCAACCTTTTGCCACATTTCAGGCTTCAAACATAAAGATATAAAATTTTATTCAGCGAGGATCTCTGAATGATCCAATGTTGTCCTAAATGACTGATGGTGATAAAAAGCGCAGAGAGCATCATGAAGACCAAGGAACACACCAGGCAGGTCTGTAATACTGTTGTGGAGAAGTTTAAAGCCGGATTTGGATACAAAAAGATTTCCCAAGCTTTAAACATCCCAAGGAGCACTGTGCAAGCGATCATTTTGAAATGGAAGGAGTATCAGACCACTGCAAATCTACCAAGACCTGGCCGTCCCTCTAAACTTTCAGCTCAGACAAGGAGAAGACTGATCAGAGATGCAGCCAAGAGGCCCATGATCACTCTGGATGAACTGCAGAGAACTACAGCTGAGGTGGGAGAGTCTGTCCATAGGACAACAATCAGTCGTACACTGCACAAATCTGGCCTTTATGGAAGAGCGGCAAGAAGAAAGCCATTTCTCAAAGATATCCATAAAAAGTCTCGTCTAAACTTTTCCACAAGCCACCTGGGAGACACACCAAACATGTGGAAGAAGGTGCTCTGGTCAGATGAAACCAAAATCGAACTTTTTGCCCACAATGCAAAACAATATGTTTGGCGTAAAAGCAACACAGCTCATCACCCTCAACACACCATCCCCACTGTCAAACATGGTGGTGGCAGCATCATGGTTTGGGCCTGCTTTTCTTCAGCAGGGACAGGGAAGATGGTTAAAATTGAGGGGAAGATGGATGCAGCCAAATACAGGACCATTCTGGATGAAAACCTGTTGGAGTCTGCAAAAGACCTGAAACTGGGACGGAGATTTATCTTCCAACAAGACAATGATCCCAAACATACAGCAAAATCTACAAAGGAATGGTTCACAAATAAACGTATCCAGGTGTTAGAATGGCCAAGTCAAAGTCCAGACCTGAATCCAATCGAGAATCTGTGGAAAGAGCTGAAAACTGCTGTTCACAAACGCTCTCCATCCAACCTCACTGAGCTCGAGCTGTTTTGCAAGGAATAATGGGCAAGAATTTCAGTCTCTCGATGTGCAAAACTGATAGAGACATACCCCAAGCGACTTGCAGCTGTAATCGCAGCAAAAGGTGGCTCTACAAAGTATTAACGCAAGGGGGCCGAATAATTTTGCACGCCCCACTTTTCATTTTTTTATTAGTTAAGGTTTCAAAAATCCAATAGATTTCGTTTCACTTCACAATTGTGTCCCACTTGTTGGTGATTCTTCACAAAAAATAAATATTTTATATCTTTATGTTTGAAGCCTGAAATGTGGCAAAAGGTTGAAAAGTTGAAGGGGGCCGAATACTTTCGCAAGGCACTGTATACATTTTTTTCTTCTTTTTTGGTTTTATCACCTGTAAAAGTGGTGGTTTAGCTGGTAGTGATATCAGTGTATTTTATGGAATTTGCCCTTGGAAATAAGACACCATCATAGTAAATAGAATTAGCGCAACCCCCATTACACGCATATATTAATTAGATTGACTCACATAGTGATATTTCTATATTAGGTTGCAGCAAACAGATATTTTTTATATTTTCTTGTTCCTAGTGCGCCGGTATTTTTTCAATTTTTTTGTTACAAGACGAATGAAAGGTTATGTTAAGCATCCATCTTGTTTCTGTCAGCCATCTTAATATTCACAAACTTCCATTTTACAATATGTACAGTTTGAACACCCCTTTAACTTCTCAGATAACTGTCTCAACATGAGATTCTTCTAACTCATTTGTTCTCACACACTTATCTATAACTTTCACACATTTTCTCAGCATTGCTTTAGCTACAAAAGAAATCATGTACTGTCTCTTATCTTTTTTTCATATTAATTTAGCTAGCTTAGAACAAAGAACAATAGCGTTTTGTCTTGACCAGCTGTAATCGTCTTGATGTCTACTGCGCATGTCTTATTCTGTGTGACGCGAAATTTACTATATCAATCGCTTTGTAATAACTCAATACAATTAGTTCTCGAAGGACGCCATGGTGTGTGTGTGGTTTTATTTGTCCTTTGAGAATTGATTCCAGAGCGCTCTGAATTTATACAATACATTGGATCTAAGGTCTGAGAGGTTGAAGGGACCACCCTAGACACTGGATTAACCCTTTCAACGAAAGCTATTGGCTACTGGCTATTGAACTTCCTTTTTCTAGTCTGGTGTGATCGTGTGTACACAAGACAGTTTCAGCGGAACTCCGTCGGAAAAACCATCGGAGTTTATTTAGATGGGAAAAACCGGTGGTGTGTATGCGGCATTAGTGTCCGATTTGTCCACCGCAATATCCCCGCTACGAGTCACTGATTGCTGCCATTACTAGTAAAAAAAAAAAAAATGTCCCCGGATTTCATTTTAAAAATCTGGTCACCTTACTGAAAGGAGAACTGTCACTCCCGACAACAATTCTCCAGTCTTCCCTTGTTATATTCCTGCTGCAGGTAAGAAAATGAAATGAAGTATGAGGTTACTAAATGCCAAGTTATTTTTGGTAATAGAAACTGACTAGAAGAAATAAAGTTTCCCATAGCCATCAATCACTTGTTTGAATTATCTATGAGACATAACATGTGTGCCCTGATTGGATGATAGGAGCAGCACATGAACTACTAGACTAGAGGATTCCGTTTATCCTAGCTACAAATAATGAGGGCTATTTGCCCACAGAAAAGATGGCATTCCCCTCAGAACGACGTAATTATTCCTATTGGTGGAGCGGGCGGAAGGACATCCATGCAGCCAATGTGAGTTGAGTTCTCAGCTTGCCCTCTTCCTGATTGGCTAAGAAGTGGGGAGAAGGCGGCCTGTCTCCGTGTCTAGCGTGAGTACGCTCAGGCAGCGGAAAATATGGCGATGTCCTTGTGTGTGAGGGCGCTGCGTCTCACCCGGGCCGCCCGGCCGCTGCTGAGGGGACCCGCCGCCCTCACCCGCTCCGTGCACACGGCACCCCGACCGTCCGCCTCCTCCTCCGTCACCGCCGAACACCAACACGCGGGGGGACCCGAGGAGGAGCCTGAGGATGAGGTGAACAACATGTTCCTGAAGGTGAGTCGGGCGGAAGAGGGGTGTTATTATTATTCTGTATGGGGTGGGTATTAACAATAATCTGTATGGGGGGAGGGATATTATTATTATTCTGTATGGAGGGGAGGGATATTATTATTCTGTATGGAGGGGAGGGATATTATTATTCTGTATGGGGGAGGGGTGTTATTATGTATGTGTGGGGGTGTTGGTATTATTATTATTCTGTATGGGGGAGGGGTGTTATTATGTATGTATGGGGGGGTTGGTATTATTATTCTGTATGGGGGAGGGGTATTAATAATAATCTGTATGGGGGGGGGGATATTATTATTCTGTATGGGGGAGGGGTATTAATAATAATAATAATAATAATAATACCCCTCCCCCATACAGAATAATAATAATATTCTGTATGGGGGAGGGGTATTATTATTCTGTATGGGGGGTATCCTTCTGAAGAATCCATTAAAGGAGTTCTCTGACCACAGCATACACGTCCATATTATAACATCAGATTGTAATAATAATACAAACAATATTTATATTTGATCCAATATGGGATTACATGAAAAATCTCCTTTCATGTTGTGAGTTCTGCCTGTCTGCTGATATCTCTTCCCACAGCCTCCTGTGCTCCCTTCATGCTTTGCAGCTTCTCCTCTGCTGTTTACTTTCCATTTCAAAGGACTACATATCCCATGGTACCTTGCTGCCTACAAGCAGCGATTCCTGTTATGACTCCACCTCCTGAAACTCCTATCAGCACCTCTGTAGATCAGAAGGAAAACCCTAGGTGCCAGGTTGCCATGGCGATCAGTAGTTTTGACCTGGTGCTTGGGCTGCTGCCCGAATGCTCCCTATGCCATCAGTGGACCCAGGACCAACATATCGGGTAGAGGGGAGAGAGGAGAGCAAAACACATGTCCGCCCACACCTAGAAAAATGAAGTCAGCAACTACAAATACTGCAGCTGCTGACTTTTAATATATGGACACTTACCTGTCCAGGCAGCCCCCGATGTCGGCACCGCAGCCGATCTTCCGATTGAGTGTCGGGTGCAGCCGCCGCCATTGCTGGTAAAGGAACCCGTTGGTGAAACCTTTTGCCTTCACAACCGGTTCCGTACTGCACATGACCGACGTGCGCTGCACTTTCTAATTGGCCTGACGGCAGAGGAAGGAGGAGGGGGGCCGAACTTCCGAGAGATGGTGCAGCGGCCCCGTCTCCCAGAAGTAGGGAAGGGATTCCTGTCAAAAACGGGTCCACCTTTCCCCCTCCCCCATGAAAGGTGCCAAATGTGACATCGGAGGGGGGAGGAGACGAGAGGAAGTTCCACTTTTGGGTGGAATGCCGCTTTAATGTTAGGGTTAGAGATTTCATTTCATATTTTTTTTTTTTTTACCGAGTGAGGGGGAGAGAGAGAATCCCTGTCATGGTTTTTGCTCTCAATCTGTATCTCCAGTGGGGAAAATCCCCCTCACTTGTCTGGACTGGAAGTATTTGGAATTCTCCTCAGTGGGTATGCAGTCTTCATCAAGTCTAAGGTTACTGTCTATATCTCCGTGTCCCATTGACAACTAATCTCAATTCTTGTCCTGTTGTTGTCACAGAGACAGGAAGTGAGGGAGAAATCTCCACACTACAGTCCAGACACAAAAACAAGACAGATGTATTTATTCCTAAGCTGTACATCGGCAGAATGGCACGGCTGGGCAAATGGGCGTACCTGTACGTCCCTTTAACCCCTTCCCGCCGAGCGTATGCAGATGTACGTACTCGGCTTCCGGGGGGTATACCGGGCACCTGCAGGCATTATCCCGTTACCGTTTTTTACAGCGGGCGTTTGGCTATCCAGCCATAACAACCGAAGCGGCTAAAAGCCGCTCGGCTGTTATGCCGGAGGAGCGGGAGGGGACGTCCCCCCTCCCACCGCTGTTACCGGTGCTCCCGCTCAATCGGGAGCACCGATTCACGCTCCGATGTCTCCGGCTGCTGGGGAGGAACTGGAACAAAGACATAATCGGCTTCGTTCCAGTCTCCTAATAGTAAACACGGAAGCAACGTCATGACGTCACTTCCCGTTTACTCGGCTGCCAATGGCGCCGGTTTTTAAAAAATATACAGTATTCAGAATCGCCGTTTTCAGCGATCTGAATACATTGAAGTGTAAAGGAGGGATTGGGGGTCTTTTAGACCCCCGATCCCTCCATAAAGAGTACCTGTCACCACCTATTACTGTCACAAGGGATGTTTACATTCCTTGTGACAGCAATAAAAGTGATCAAATTTATTTAAAAAAAAACTATTTATTCATTTCAAAAAAAAAAATTTTTTTAAAGCGCCCGCCGTCCCCGCGAGCTTGCGAAACAAAGAAAACGCATACGGAAGTAGCGCCTGCATATGTAAACGGTGTTCAAATCACACGTGAGGTATCGCCGCGATCGTCGGAGCGAGAGCAATAATTCTAGCACTAGACCTCCTCTGTATCGCTAACCTCGTAACCGTAATTTTTTTTTAAAGCGTCTCCTGTTGAGATTTTTAGGTACTGTACTTTGTTGTCATTCCACGAGTGTGTGCAATTATAAAGTGTAGAGGTCGACCGATATATCGGCCGATTTTTGCCGTTTTTTAATTAATCGGCATCGGCCGATTGTGCTGATAAAAAGCTGATTTAGAACTACAGCGGGACTTTGAAATGACTTCTGTATAGAAGTCAGTGTAAGTTGCCTGAGTCATCATAGAAACATCTTTCCTCCTCTCTGGGCAGGCTGCCAAGAAAAGAACAAAATGATACAATGTTTACACTTGAATGAATGAACTCATCTCAGTGTGTAGAAGTTCTCAGTTTAACCATTTAAAGACTAAATCTTTTCTGACACTTGTTGCTTACAAGTAAAAATCCTGTATTTTCTGCCAGAAAATCACTTAGACCCCCCAAAATTATATATATTTTTTTAGCAGAGATCCTAGGGAATAAAATAGCGGTTGTTGCAATATTTTATGTCACACGTCATTTGCACAGAGGTCTTTCAAATTTTTTTTGGGGGAAAAAAATACACTATTTAAAAAATAAAAATAAAATAAAAACAGTAAAGTTAGCCCGTTTTTTTTTTTTTTCTTTTTTTTTTGTCCAAAAGTTTTGACCTGTTTTTATTTAATACATAGGTTTTTTTTTTTTTTTTTATCTAAATCATACATACAAGTAAACTGATTGGAGGTTTGTTTTGTTTAATAAATGTTTAAATGTAAGAAATTTTCTGTATCACTTATGAAGGCTGCTTTCACACTGGAGCAGGCAGGCGTTGATGGTAAAACGCAAGTTTTAGCTTCTCTTTACCATAATTTTAGCGGTGCTATTTGGCTGCTAGTGGGGCACATATAACCCAGCTAGCGGCCAAGGAAGAGGTTAAATGCGCCCATGAAGCACTGCTGCCAAATCGCAGTGCAATGCGCTTCGGCAGTGGTGCCCATTCATATCAATGGGCAGGAGTGGTGGAGGAGCGGTATACACCACTCCAAACGTGCTGCTTGCAGGACTTTTTTTTTTAAGATCCTGCCAGCGCATCGCCTCAGTGTGAAAGCACTCTGTCTTTCACACAGACTGCAGGGGAGCCATTTTGCAGGCACTTTACAGGCGCTATTTGTAGCCCAAAAGCGCCTGAAAAACGCCCCAGTGGGAAAGGTGTGTTAGATCAAGTGGAATAAAAAAAAAAAAAAATAATATATAAAAAAAAGGAAAAAAATAAAGAAATAAAATAAAATCGGGCCTAACATATCGGCCCAAAAAAATCGGCATCATATATCGGCTATCGGCCGCCATGATTTCTAAATATCGGCATCGGCCAGAGAAAAACCCATATCGGTCGACCTCTAATAAAGTGTGACATGTTTGGTATCTATTTACTCGGCGTAACATTATCTTTCACAATATGCAAAAAATTGGGCTAATTTTTACTGTTTCGTTTTTTTTTTTTAATTCATGAAAGTGTCCCTTTTCCCAAAAAGTTAAAAACTGCTGCGCAAATACCGTGTGACATAAAATATTGCAACAATCGCAGTTTTATTCTCTAGAGTCTCTGATAAAAAAAATATATAATGTTTGGGGGTTCCAAGTAATTTTCTAGCAAAAAATATGGATTTTAACTTGTAAACACCAAATGCCAAAAATAAGCTTGGTCATGAAAGGGTTAAATTTGTCGCTGTGCCATTGCATGCACACTGGCCGGGACATCCGTGAGTCGCGTCGCGGATCCTGGGGACTCGATCGCCGTGGGGATACCCGCGATCATCTCACAGAGGGGAAGAATGAGGAGATGCTTATGTAAATAAGCATCTCCCCGTTCTGCCTAGTGACAGTGTCACTGATCACAGCTCCCGGAGATGAGTGATGTCACACGTAGCCACGCCCCCACAGTTAGAATCACTCCCCAGGACACATTTAACTCCTACACTGCCACTTAGTGGTTAACCCCGTCACTGCCAGTGTCATTTACAGCAATCAGTGCATTTGTATAGCACTGATTGCTGTATAAATGACAGTGATCCCAAAAATGTCCAATTGTGTCCACCATAATGTCGCTGATCGCCGACATTACTAGTAAAAAAAAAAAAAAAAGTGGTGAATAAAAATGCCATAAAACTATCCCCTATTTTGTAAATGCTATAACTTTTGCACAAACCAATCAATAAACGCTTATTGCAATTATATATTTTTGGGGGATATTTATTATAGCAAAATGTAAAAAAATGAAAAACTTTTTTTTTTTTTTTTTTTTTTGTTTATAGCACAAAAAATAAAAACCACAGAGGTGATCAAATGGCACCAAAAGAAAGCTCCTATTTGTGGGGAAAAAAGAACATTGATTTTGTTTGGGAGCCACGTTGCACGACCGCACAATTGTCGGTTAAAGCGATGCAGTGCTGATTCACAAAAAGTGCTCTGGTCTTTGGCCAGCAAAATGGTCCAGGGCTTGAGTGGCTAACAGAAAAAATACAGTGCCTTGCGAAAGTATTCGCCCCCCTTGAACTTTTCAACCTTTTGCTACATTTCAGGCTTCAAACATAAAGATATAACATTTTTATTTTCTCAAGTCATCTTCCAGGACGGCACACCTGAGAGATGAGAGGCTCCTCCCTACAGGAAACACAATCAATCGACAGCTGTTTTAAGTCCCCACCCTTCCCCTTGATCCTCAGTTTTTGATTGTGTTTCTCCCTACACAGCGAAACTGTTTGTTTTTTTTCCAAATGACCCGAAGCCTGGGGCTGGTGGTCTCCCCCTGGGAGCCGGACCACAAGCCTGGGAAGCCTCTGGGTCTGGTAGGATATTCTTGTCCTTCCTGGGGGGTTCCCCTATCTTTTCCTCAGGGCGGGCAGCAGAAATTGGAAGAGCCCCCCTGAGAGCTGAAGGACCCTGGGTACAGTGGTGTACCCAGAACTTCAGGGGCCATTATCCTGTCTCCCCCCTCCTTACCTGTACAGGTGGCTGTTCAGACGGGGGTGCTGGCCATCGGTTCTTTCCAGGGGGCTTGTCCCCGACTCCTGGGTCCCCGGTAGCTCGCGTGGGCTGCCGGAGAGGGCGTGGCAACAAGCACCCGCGTCATTTTCAAACTTCGGGAAAATGGCAGCGGCGTTCTTACCCAGGAGGGAAGGCTGAGAGTCAGTAGGAGCAGGCGCCCACATCCTCCTTTCTCTAGAGCGAGGAGGCACCAGTTTACTACGGTGGATGTCTGCCTTAACCACCTCAGATATGAAGATGGGAATGAGGAATGGAAGGCATTGCCCCCCCCCCCCCCATGTATATAGACTGACTTCCCTATGGGGACAGCAGTTGGGGGGGGGGAGCACTTTGGCGGCTATCCTCCTTGCGTGTGGACCATAAGGATGGAAAAGCAAGCCCGCTGGCTGTGGCAAAAAGAGGAAGACGACAACGGTGAGTACTTTACTTTCCTTTTGCCGTGGGAATTTAGCTGCAAAATCCCCAATTCCAGCCAGAGGGTTCCTGGGCATTTGAGATCTCACCTGGGGTCTGGATTCAAATAGCCCTTAAGCTTCTGCTAAAAACACCAGCCGCAGCTCCCTCTTACATCAGAGAAGCTGTATGGTGGACAGGTGGTGCAGAGGAACGAGTGTGCCTAAACCACTTCAGATGAGAAAGAGGTAGGTAGGCCATTGCTCCCCCTTCCCCGTGTATATACTGACTGGTGCAGTGCAGAACCTGGGGTCGGGATACAAATAGCGCAGACGCCACTGCTAAAACCACCAGCCACAGCTCCCTCTTACAGCAGAGACACTGGTTATCGCAGCAGTAGGTTGCCAGCCTCTCCCTACATGCCCAGTTGTGGTACATTTAGTAGGGATGAATATAGCGTACAGAGGGGACCTGGTAGATACAAAGTTACTTACAGGCCAGGTATACCACTGAACAAGTTATTAATTGGGCAGTGGTTGGTGGATTCAGAAGCTCCCCTGGTCAGCAGGTGCACTAGGTTACCGGCCCTATTAGCCCAGCTGCTAGGAATCTGAAGTTGCTTCACAATGTTTAAAAGCTGACCTAACATTCAAGGATGGGCAGAGACCAAGCTACTGTGTGGCACAGTAGGGGTTCCCTTGTCACAGATCCTCCTTTTGGGGGTTGCCTGCTATAGTTAACTTTCATAAGCTCCAACCTCCCACTCCACCTTTACACTGTGTTTATATTATAGTGTAGGAGGTAAGAAGAAACTTATTTTTTATTGGTTTGGGCTACAATCCACGCAGTGGCAGATCTAAAGGCGATTCACCATAGATCGCTCCCTACATCCTTTTAATTGAGGATTTTCTGTGCAAACCTATGCAAGAGCTACATAATTAATTGTTTGAAGCCTGCAAATAGCTATTTACCTCCCAGGCTAAACTGGTAACCACCTCTTCTAGAGAGGTCTTAAATTGGTCTCTAGGGCTGGGCTCATTGAGACTTTAGTTGCTAATCAGCACCACCTGGATATGTGCTGGCTAGCGTTTGCTCAGTCTATGGAGGTAAGGTAGGACAACAACTACTACTAATAGTAGGGTGTCCAACCATTTTAGGATCTGTTCCTTCTCTGGTGGTGAAGGTTTAGTATCTACAGCCCAGGCTATGCCTATGAAATAAATTGCCTGTTGGTTATTTCATAAAGGGATAGACCATGACTCCTCATTGGCTGCACACCAGTAGACCTCAGTAGTGAAGGTTTGTGCTTGCTGGGATGTTTTTGTGGCACAGCAGAAATACACATTGAGATTTGTGACATCTCTGCTTATAAGGGCTATATTGCTGTACATCAGAAATGCACTGCACTGAAGCTTGTTTGCTGTCCTTTATATACTAAAGGTACTGCTTTGTTTGGCTACAGATCAGAAAAATACAACAGTGAAGGTGGTCTGTACTTTCTGGTTTTGTGTTGCACAGCAGAAATGCACATCATTGTGTCTGGTGACATCTCTGCTCATAATGGTTATATTGCTGCACATCAGACATACACAAGATTGAGGTCTGTCTGTGGGGCTTTGTGTCCTGTTTTACTGCCTTGTTGGTTACTTATCAGAAAGGCAGCAGTGAAGTCTGATGGTCCTGATTTGCAGGGCGCTGTGCTGATTCAGACAGTGCTATTAACAGCAATGGCTGCCGAGTTTAAACATGCGATTTGACATGTTGAGTCGCATGACAAATCATTTCAATATGGATGTGCTATCTCTATTCATAGTGTTTTATTGTTGCACATCAGATTTGTACAGCATTAAGGTCTGTGAGGTTTTGTGTCCTGTATTACTGCCTTATCAGAAAGGCAGCAGTGAAAATTGATGGTTCGAATTTGTTGGGCTACATAGTAGAAATACAAATTGAACCCCTGCCAGGTGTAGTACATATACTGCCTTTGGTAATCCGTGTAGCACCACAAAGTGGTGTTGTGCTGATTTTAGCCATGCGATTTGACATGTTGAGTCGCAAGGCCAAATCGCTTCAATATGCATGTGCTATCTCTATTCAGAATTGTTATATTGTTGCACATCAGACATATACAAGATTGAAGGTTGTCTGTCCTTTTATGTCTTGCATATTCTGCCTTATTGGCTGCATATCAGAAAGGACACAGCAGTGAAGGTTGCTTGTCTTTTTCTGATTTTGTTTTTGCTGCTCAGCTGAGAGACACATTGAGGATGGTGGCCTCTCTGCTCAGTATTGGTATATTACTACACATCAGACATACACAAAGATTGAATGTTTGTGTCCTGTATGTCCTATATTTACTGCCTTATCGTTTGTATATCAGGCTAAGCAGTGTTTCTCATGGATCTACCTTTCTGCATCTTAGGGATACACAGCAGGGGTTTGTTGGCTGCAATCCTCCAGGGAGTCACAGCATTGGGGACCCCTTACTGGTTCGACCTGAAAATTGCTATTTGTTTTTTTTTTTTTTTCCCTGCGACCTGTGTAATCTTGAGGTCTGTGGATCCAGGAATCAGGGACTGCTGGTGTCGCACAGACACAAATGGTACCCATTGGAAGCCATAGTATATGACTTCTCATGCGTCTTGCAGTCCCAAGTCGCAGGTTGGGTCTCACGGGTGTGGGAACCCTAAACTTATCTGTCCCTTCTGATTGAGGTTTTGCTACACAGCAGGAATACTCATCATGGCGTTATTGTTTTATTTTGCAGCAGACCAGAAAGATTGCAGCTGTAAAGGCTGTCTGTCTTTTTCCTCAGTGTCTGCTTTTATGTTGTTGCACAGCAGAAATACTCAAGATTGAAGCTTGCTGGTGCTTTCTGTTTCAGAAAAACACAATGCTGCAGGTTGCTCGTGTCCTTTCTCAGTGTTGTTTCTATCTGAACTACACTACAGAAGTGCATGACAGAAAGGATTGTCTTGTGTTCCATATTTTTCCCTGTGGCATAGCAGAAATGCACAACACGGGAGTTGGTGTTCATATTAATCTTATAACTGTGGTGGTTTGTCAGAAATACACAACATGGAAGTTTTGGGTCTTTCTGTCTTTATAGCCTTGTTTTGCTGTACATAGGTAAAGCACAACAGTAAAGGGGGTTCCTGTCCTTTCCGTATTTATATATCAGTTATGACCTAGCTAGCTGCACTAAAGAAATACGCAGCATTTAGGGTTTGCTTGAGTCTTAATGTTTTTACGTCTTGGCAGCACATCAGAAAACCAGACTATGAGGACTGTTTGTCTACGTTGAGGTTCAGATTTGGGTCTCTTCCCATATTTGATATATTGGTTTAGCTAGTCACACTCAGGCACACAACATTGTTGTCTATGCTTGTGTCCTTTCTGTCTAAATCTATTGTGCCGTGCCCACAATCTATGATCATTTTATTTGTGATATTAATAATGCATGTATCACCTTTTGTATTTCAGCCTTCTTTTCCATGGAGGGGCCAGGAGTTCGGGCTGCAGATGCCACATGTCAGAAAACCTTGACCACTTGCATTCAGGGATGCCAGAACCATTTCCTAGGGTTGAAGCCCTGTAGGGTTATGGGACACTGGAGGAAGGGGATAATGAATCGCCCTGTTTAGTAAGAACTTGGAGAGTTCTGTTCAGAGGAGTATTAGGGCCTGAGGATGAAGTATAAAGATGTATACCCGATCGAATAGGTTTCGGCTTGGTGCATGGCCTTCATTTTGCCCTTTTAGCAAAACTAGACATAGCAATATGGGTAGTCTACTCCTGCTAGGGACTTTAATTCTCCTGAAGAAGGCTCTCAGGCGTAAGTAAGGACATAGATTGGGCATGCCTTAAACCCAGGGTTCAAGCTTCTGTTAATCTATTTCCCTTAAGTAGGCTTCCCTTTAGTCTTTTGCTGACATAAAGATAAAAGGGAAGCAGTTTTATTTCCCTCAACAGGATAGTGTTAAGACAGGCCCTCTTATTGATTAATGTAGTGTCCTTGTCTTACACAGGTCTCTTATTTATCTTTTTAGTGGTTCTAAGTAGCACCTACAGGCATAATAGGCCATGGTTGTTAGATGTGTGAGATAGGCAACATTGCTAACCTACAAGTTTAACATGTTTTCTGATTCCATTTTTAAGAGCCCATTTCACCTAGATACTGCATCTGAAGCGGAAAAGGCAGGAAAATCTGTGGAGCAGACCTGCAGATCAGCCGCATGATCCAGCTAACATGCCTTCATCAAGCATATGAGCGTATGGAGTGGAGGTAAAGCTCACTGCAGAGCCAAGGTTCGCCAAGAGGGTTTTGCAGTGGCCCCACCCTAAGGTAGGCCTGAGGTACTTGTTTATCCTCTCAGGTGTGCCGTCCTGGAAGATGACTTGAGAAAAGTACCAGTTACTTACCGGTAACTGTCTTTCTGGGAAATCTTCCAGGACGGCAGGCCTACTTCCCGCCCGTTGGAGGAGGGAAAATTCTAGAACACTAGAAGGTGAGTACCTATGAGGAATGATTTCCCTTGTGAACCTGGTTCAGGAGTTACTTCTCTACAAACTGAGGATCAAGGGGAAGGGTGGGGACTTAAAACAGCTGTCGATTGATTGTGTTTCCTGTAGGGAGGAGCCTCTCATCTCTCAGGTGTGCCGTCCTGGAAGATTTCCCAGAAAGACAGTTACCGGTAAGTAACTGGTACTTTTTTGTGAAGAATCACCAACAAGTGGGACACAATTGTGAAGTGGAACGAAATCTATTGGATAATTTAAACTTTTTTAGCAAATAAAAAACTGAAAAGTGGTGCGTGTAAAATTATTCGGCCCCTTTACTTTCAGTGCAGCAAACTCACTCCAGAAGTTCAGCGAGGATCTCTGAATGATCCAATGTTGTCCTAAATGACTGATGGTGATAAATAGAATCCACCTGTGTCTAATCAAGTCTCTGTATAAATGCACCTGCTCTGTGATAGTCTCAGGGTTCTGTTGAAAGCGCAGAGAGCATCATGAAGACCAAGGAACACACCAGGCAGGTCCGTAATACTGTTGTGGAGAAGTTTAAAGCCGGATTTGGATACAAAAAGATTTCCCAAGCTTTAAACATTCCAAGGAGCACTGTGCAAGCGATCATTTTGAAATGGAAGGAGTATCAGACCACTGCAAATCTACCAAGACCTGGCCGTCCCTCTAAACTTTCAGCTCAGACAAGGAGAAGACTGATCAGAGATGCAGCCAAGAGGCCCATGATTACTCTGGATGAACTGCAGAGAATTACAGCTGAGGTGGGAAAGTCTGTCCATAGGACAACAATCAGTTGTACACTGCACAAATCTGGCCTTTGTGGATGAGTGGCAAGAAGAAAGCCATTTCTCAAAGATATCCATAAAAAGTCTCGTCTAAAGTTTGCCACAAGCCACCTGGGAGACGCACCAAACATGTGGAAGAAGGTGCTCTGGTCAGATGAAACCAAAATCGAACTTTTTGCCCACAATGCAAAACGATATGTTTGGCGTAAAAGCAACACAGCTCATCACCCTCAACACACCATCCCCACTGTCAAACATGGTGGTGGCAGCATCATGGTTTGGGCCTGCTTTTCTTCAGCAGGGACAGGGAAGATGGTTAAAATTGAGGGGAAGATGGATGCAGCCAAATACAGGACCATTCTGGATGAAAACCTGTTGGAGTCTGCAAAAGACCTGAAACTGGGACAGAGATTTATCTTCCAACAAGACAATGATCCCAAACATACAGCAAAATCTACAAAGGAATGGTTCACAAATAAACGTATCCAGGTGTTAGAATGGCCAAGTCAAAGTCCAGACCTGAATCCAATCGAGAATCTGTGGAAAGGGCTGAAAACTGCTGTTCACAAACGCTCTCCATCCAACCTCACTGAGCTCGAGCTGTTTTGCAAGGAAGAATGGGCAAGAATTTCAGTCTCTCGATGTGCAAAACTGATAGAGACATACCCCAAGCGACTTGCAGCTGTAATCGCGGCATAAGGTGGCTCTACAAAGTATTAACGCAAGGGGGCCGAATAATTTTGCACGCCCCACTTTTCATTTTTTTATTAGTTAAAAAAGTTTCAAAAATCCAATAGATTTCGTTCCACTTCACAATTGTGTCCCACTTGTTGGTGATTCTTCACAAAAAAATGTTTTTTATATCTTTATGTTTGAAGCCTGAAATGTGGCAAAAGGTTGAAAAGTTGAAGGGGGCCGAATACTTTCGCAAGGCACTGTATGTTAGATTTACTGGTAATGCGGCTTCTGTGAGTCTTTCAGGACAGCGCCCACAATTTCCAGGAAACATTGCAGCTCAATCCTTTAAAACAGAGGTCTCCAAACTGTAGTCTGGATGTAGTCCTTTGTTTTGTTTTTATCCAGCCCTTGGGGCACTATGTAATTCACTGATACCAGCCAAGGGGCACCGTTCCTCCCAATGACGCCAACAATGGGGCACAGTTCCTCCAAATGAATCCAAAATGAGGCCCAATAAAGCCAGGGATGGGGGCCCAGTTCCTCCCCCATGATGCCAGGGATGGGGCATTTACTTCTGATGGCCAGAGTTCCGCCACCCTAAAGTCTAAAGAACATTAAACAAGCCCTTTGTTTAGAAAGTTTGTAGACCCCTGCTTTAAAGAGAGGGTTAGCCACATAGCTCTTCGGTTGTAGAAGAGTACCTTAACAACCTAGATGACAAAAAATAAATAGGGTGGGCAGTAGCTGTTTTCCTGAAAGACTTCTTGAAACAGTTACTGGTAAGGCTAACTTGAGTTTTTCCAAATCTGCTATCAGGACAACAGCTGAGAGAAGAATAGTTGATGTAGCAACTAGAGGAAGAAAGACACTTGGTGGAATTTTCTAATGAAGTACTGCCCCCTGGCTGACAAAAGGTCCAGCCTCTAATAGTGGATAACGTTTGGAAAGCTTGACCATGTAGCCGTTTCACAGAATAAATATGGACTGACATCAGCTCTTACCTCACAGGTGGTTATCGGAGCTCTAGCAGAATGGACGGAAGTCCCTAGTGGAAAATCCAAAGTTATGATCATATAAGATTTCCTAATACCCAACCTTAACCATCTGGTTATAGAATTCCTGTATGCTTTCTGACAAGATAAGACAGAGGGTGTGTGTGTCCTATTAACCCTATCTGTTCCCAATGGACCCATCCCCCCAGTGGCTTTGTTTCTTCTATCCTTACTGGTTTCATTTTATTGGATATTCGCCACCTGGGAGTGTCACAGGTTGTTCCATTGTGTATATTAGATGCTCTCTGACCTTACTTGTTACAATCAAGAGTAAGGAATCCAGCTTCCTGAAGTCTGTGGTTACTTTAAAGAGGAAGTAAACCCTTACAAACCACTTTGACCTACAGGTAAGCCTAGATTAAGGCTTACCTGTAGGTCCAAGAAATATCTCCTAAACCTATATGGTTTAGGAGATATTTGCCCGAAAACGGGCACCGCTGTCTACGGCGCATACGCTGTAGACAGCGGCGCGCAGGTGCACTAAACGCGGCAGTTCCAAGAATGGAGCTGCCGCATTTGTCGACTCCCGTGCGCATGCGCGGGAGTGACGTCATCGCGGCTTCACCGCTGTCATTCGGCGGAGCTGCGAGACGCCACAAGCAAGATGGATGCGGCGGACTACAGGGGACAGCGGCGACTTCGCTGGCTCCTGTGTCAGGTAAGTGACACATAATGGGCTACTATGCGATGCATAGTAGTCCATTATGCTTTGCCTTTGCAGGGAAAAAAAGAGGAAGTAAACTTATCAGGGTTTACTTCCTCTTTAAGATAACAAAGCGCACATCTTACATTCAGTGTGTGAAGTGTTTCTCTTGAGGATGAATTGGATTTGGACTGAACTAGGAACCATGATGTCCTGGGTGCAATGACAGACAGAGGATACCTTAGGCAGATAAGATCTGCGTTAGAAAAATTAGAACTGGAAAGATCAAAAAACAAAAACAAAGGTTCCCTGATGAAAAGCGCTTCCAGCTCTCACACAGCGGGCCAAAGTCACTGCCACCAAAAGCAGAGTTTTGAGGGTAAGAAGCTTTTAAGTGAAACTAAACATTCTCCCTAGTCTCAGAATAATCCAGACACATCCTCTACTTAATGGCCCAGTAATGTACAGTAAACCTTGGTTTGAGAGCATTTTGCAAGACCAGCAGAATTTGTTTAATACATTTTGACTTGATAGACAAGTAGCATCATGTCACAACAAGTGTAGCAATATAGTTGCATTTAATGAAGGTACAACATTTAGCAACTTATTGCTACACTTCGAAGTGCTTCTCTTTTATACTCTGTAGCTCCTGCTGGATTTTTCTTCTAATCCCCTTGTGGAGACTTCCATTTGTGGATGGACATTTTATGGTTACACAACCTATCACATTGCTATAATCTTTTTATAAGGACTATAAACTGAAGGACCTATGAATAAATGGTTGTGGAACAAATCATTTGAGTTTCCATTATTTCTTATGGGGAAATTCACTTTGACATGCAAGTGCTTTGGATTACAAGCATGTTTCTGGAATGAATTATGCTCGCAATTTAAAGTATTTTTCATAAAGAAAAGCCAGATTGCCTCGAAGTAAACATGTGGCTACCTCTCTCAACCTTTTAAGAAGGAAGATCACCTATTGGTGGTTGATGGTGCAACCAAGAAATAATCTTCCTGAGAGCAGCGTTAAAGAGAAGCTCCAGGCTCCTTCAGAAAAAAAAAGTGTCAGCAGCTACAAATAATATAGCTGCTGATTTTTTTATTTATTATTTTTTTTTTTTTTTTTTATTTTATATTGGGACACTTGCCTGTCCACCAATCCAGCAATTGACTTCACCCAAGCCAATTTTCCAATCGGCTCTCGGGTGCTGCCGCTGCCATCTCTGGTATGTGAAACCAGCAGTGAAGCCCTGCTACCTGCTCCCCCACGAAAGGTGTTAAATGTGGCAGCGGAGGGGGGCAAAGAGGAAATTAAGTGGCGCTTCGCTTTCATTTTCTTGCTGAAAATATTTTCATCATGAATTCGAATTGGGTCTATTGACGAAAAACTACAATAAAAATCGATTCCAATTTTCATCAGCTACAAAAATGTGAGGGGGGGGGGGGGGGAGGGGTTATTCTGGTTCCACCTCAACTTCCACTTTCCTAGGAGCTCCAACCCCCTGACTGAATTGCAGTCTCCCATCAATCATTTCACGCTATCTCTTTGGCACCCTCTGCTGGCCTTTATTTATTTATTTTTTTAATCGGCAACCTAATTCTATCCCCAGCCTATAATAATAGCACATTTTAACGTTTTTTACCAAACCCAGTAATATGAAAATAGTTCATCTGACCCCCCCCCCCTCCTCTCCCCACAGTGCCTGCAGCTTATAAATCTTCTTTTTACATTAAAATATTACCTCTGTATACCACGGTCAATGATGAACTGTACAATTTTTCCAGTGCTGAGAGTTTAGGTAGGAGGAGATTTCCATTATATCCTGTATTAGAGGTCACACACTGGGGGGTTTTCAGGCGCTTTTGGGCTAAAAATAGCGCCTGTAAAGTGCCTGCAAAACGGCTCCCATGCAGTCTGTGTGAAAACCAGAGCGCTTCCACACTGAGTTTAATGTTTAAAAAAAATCCTGCAAGCAGCATCTCTAGAGCACACAGCTCCTCCACCACTCCTGCCCATTAAAATGAATGGGCACCGCTGCCGAAGCAGCTTAATAGCACCGCTAAAATGATGGTAACGTGCCGCTAAAACTAGCAGAGTTTTACTGTCAACACCTGCCCACTTAAGTAATAACGCCTCATGCACACGGACATTTTAACATTGGCTTTTTTGAGATTTTTTGCTGCTTAAGAACGCCACTCCATGTTATTCAATGGGCTCATACACACCATGGTGTTTTTGAGCTGTAACAGGCATGGTCGTTTTTAAGCTCCCAAAAAAAAGGACCAGCACTAGAGCTGTTTTGACGCTAAAATAAGCACAAAAACGCGCATTAGCGCTATACTGACATTTTTTAGTGTCAGTGTTTTTTAAGCTGTAAAAATGTTTGTGGGTAATTTGGGAGAGGAAAATAGCAGAGGGATGTTTTTCTTTTAAAAAATGCGCCTTGGCGTTAATGCTTACAAACGACATTAAGCGCGAATTGACGCCAAATCGAAACGCTAATAAAATCGCGTTTTAACATTAGCTTTACAGCCTGTTTTTTAAAACGTCTGTGTATGAGGCCTAAGTGATACAGAAAATGTCAATTTTATTAAACAAAACAAACATCCAATCAGTTCACTTGTATGTATAATTTTAGATTAAAAAAAAAAAAACTCTATCTTAAATATTAAATACACAAAAACAGGTAATCAAAACTTTTGGATGTAAAAAATGGGCTAACTTTACTGTTTTTTATTATTTAGTCTTTCCCAAAAAATTACGCTTGAAAGACCGCTGTGTGAATATTGTGTGACATAAAATATTGCAACAACCACTATTTTTATTCCCTAGGGTCTCTGCTTAAAAAATAAAATAAAAAAATAAAAAATGTTTAGGGGTTTTAAGTGATTTTCTAGCAGAAAATACAGGATTTTTACTTGTAAGCAGCAAGTGTCAGAAAAGATTTTGTATGTAAATGGTTAAAGCGGGGTTCCACCCTAAAGTGGAACTTCCGCTGATCGGATCCCTCCCCCCCCCCCCTCCGGTGTCACAATTGGCACCTTTCAGGGGGGAGGGGGGTGCAGGTACCTGTCAAAGACAGGTATTTACACCCACTTCTGGGGATAGACTCCCATGGGAGTCTGCCTCTTCCTGTCCCTGCGCGCTGTCTGCTGGGACACACACGGGTCTCAGAGACAGCGCGGACAATTCCTATTGCGCTGCGCGACTCGCGCATGCGCAGTAGGGAACCGGGAAGTGAAGCCGCAGCGCTTCACTTCCTGATTCCCTCACCTAGAATGGTGATGGCAGCAGCCAAGAGCCGAACGATCGATCGGCCTCAGCTGCCGGCATCGCTGGACCCCGGGACAAGTGAGTGTCCATTTATTAAAAGTCAGCAGCTGCAGTATTTGTAGCTGCTGGCTTTTAATAATTTTTTTTTTTTCCACGGTGCAATCCCACTTTAAACTGGAAACGAGGTTTGGTCCATTGATAAGTATAAACATTGTATCTCTTTGCTTCTTTTCTTGGACTTGGCAGGCTGCCCAGATAGGAGAGGAGTAGCTCCACAGGAAGACTTCAGGCAACTTGCATGTCATTTGCAAGTCTGGTTGAAGCTTTAAATTGGCCATGCTGATTAATTAAATGACAAACGGCTGATATATCGGTCGACCTCTAGCCTGTATACATGCCCACATGTGTGATGCCAATATCATGTGACCTGGCTAGCTCTGAGAATAAGTAATTATTCTCTCCAGCATAAGACACAACTGAGCATGTGCAGGTCGGCTACCCTGCCTGTGTTTGCTGGCTTTCCCCGATGGTGCAGGAGGGGGAGGATCTGTACATACAGGATAAAACGGCCTTTTCACACAATGTAGAGGATTAACCCCTTAAGTTCCACAGTGAGTATAACAAGCATGCTATGCTGCATATACAGGCAGATTTTACTGCTATGGGTTTAAGCATGTATTGCACTACCACATAAGAAGCAGGGGGCATCAACTATCCTGCTGAAAGGGAAAAAAAGTGTTTAACTCAAAAAAACAAAACAAATGCCTTATCCTGTCCCCTTAAAGCATGTTATACAGCATGGTGTTTGTGCTGTCATTTGGCCCCCTTTATACCCTAAAAAAAAACTAGCTGATCCTGCCTGGCTATACCCTTCCCCCCTCCCTGCAAAGAAACCATGATAATGATGGCTGCTAAGCCCCTGAAACCCGGATTTATTTGTGTTCTCTGTCCAAACCCCCCCCCCCCGCTCATACCTGGGCTCACATTACAGTGGCTTAACCACTTGCCGACTGGCTCACGCCAACTTACATTGGCACGGGTGCGCAGGAAAACGTATCCGTGCATCATCCGCGGAAGCGTGCCCACGGACTCTTTGTCCGCCGGTGGCCCACGATTGTGGCACAGAGAGATGTAAACAAGGCATTTCCCTGTTCTACCTAGCAACATGACAGGGATCTACTGTTCCCAGTGATCAGGAGCAGTGATCTGTCATATTCTAGTGAGCCCAAACGACCCCCCCCCAAAGTTAGAACATGGACCACAGTTAACCTCTCGATCGCCCCCCTAGTGTTTAACCTCTTCCCTGCCAGTGACGTTTACACTGTAATCTGTTCATTTTTATAGCACTGATCGCTGTATAAATGCTAAGGGTCCCAAAATAGTGTCCAATCTGTCTGCCACAATATCGCAGTCAGGATACAAATCGCAGATCTACTAATAACAATATTTGGTACAACGTAGCACGACCGTGCAATTGTCAGTTAAAGCAACGCAGTGCCTTATCGCAAAAAGGGGCTTGGTCAAGGAATGGGGCTGAAGTGGTTAATGCATAATTTTGGTAAAAAATTCAGGTAATGTGCAATGGCGTTACAGCCAATAGAGTTCAGTGTTTTTTTTTTTTTAGTTTTTTTTTTATATATAGTTTAAAGTTGCACTTCTGTTTGTCAAAAATTGTTTGTGTCTGTAGTGCATATGCAAACCTTAAAGTGGATGTAAACCTGATTCATGAAATTTTGAGCTGCATTGCATTGTTTTCTCCCTTGTGTCCCTTAGCTGTCTTCTGCACCATTCCTCGGTTATCAGCCTGATAACCCGACAAGTTCTCCATCACATATGATAAAAGCAGCCAGAGATTTGTGTTGGGGAGGATGCTATAAATAGATAAGCAGAGCCTTGAACTATTCAACAAACAGAGCTGAAAGTCTCTATCTATGAGGAGAGGGGGAGGGGGGGGGGGTGTGCCAGACTTCACTGCAGTGCTAACTAGGAAAAGAAATTCTCCTAACACAATGTGCACTTTCTAAACTGTATATAAAGATGAAGACAGCAGATATACAAGTAAAATGTATGTAGGGAGATTTGTTTCATCTCTGTGTATCATCTGATGTTTACATCCACTTTAAAGAGGTGGGGGGGGGGGGGTGGTAAACCTGCAAGACAAAGACATAATGAGCTAGTATGCATCTCATACTAGCTCATTATGGAATACTTACCTTAGAACGATGCCTTGAATTGGCGCCAGCGCACCGAGTACACGGCCAACATCTTTCACCTGAGTTACTTCTGGGTTTGTGGGCTCTGACGCTGTGATTGGCCAGAGCCGCAATGGCTTTACTCCTGCATTACACCGGTGGGCCTTTTCTTCAGTGCGCATTCGCCGATGATGTCGGCAGCAGAGTTTATAGTGAATATCTCCTAAACTGTGCAAGTTTAGGAGATATTTACAGTACCTACAGGTAAGCCTTATTATAGGCTTACCTGTAGGTACCACAGTTTACAACCACTTTAAGCCCTCGTCCACATTGTAGTGATTTGACAGATCAAATTGCATGACATTGGCACTGTTCCAATGGGTGCAACTTCAATAGACACCTCTGCAGGAAGCCGCACAGATGTCTTTCAAGTAGCACCTGAAATCGTGCTGATCTGCTACTTTGAAATCATGCTACTTCAAGTGAAGTAGCACAATTTCAAAGTAGCATCAATGTGAACCTGGGCTAATACCAGAAATAACATGTTATTAGATCTTTACTACAGGAGTATATAATAAGTTTGGCAATTCTAGAGAAATGCCTAAGCCCGGGTTCACACTTGCTGTGGCTCACAGTGCGTTCCTGTTCATCGATTCAGGTGCGAATGAGGTCCGGATTTCTGCCTAAATTTGCACCTGATTTGGAGTCAAAGATGCACAGGACCCTTTCCAAATGTGGACCGTGACTATCCCGGAGCTGTGACCTCTAGCACTGGACCTCCTCTGTAACTTTAAACTGGTAACCTGTAAAAAAAATAAACAGTCGCCTACGGAAAATCTTAAGTACCGTACTTTGTCGCTATTCTACGAGCATGCGCAACTTGAAAGCATTACATGTTAGACATGTATTTACTTGGCATAACATCATCTTCTTTAAAAAAATAAATAAAAATGGGGGTATATATTTTGTGTGTATATATATATGTGTTTTTTTGTTTTGTTTTTTTATATCATTTTTTTTTTTTTTGTTCTTTATAATTAACGTGTTTTTTTCCCAAAATTATTGCGCTTGCAAAACCTCTGCGCAAATACTGTGTGATACAATGGCAATTGTTGCAATTTTTTATATTTCCTAGGGTCTCTGATAAAAAGAAAAAATTTTTTTATATATTTTATAAAATGTTTGGGGTTACGAGTTATTTTTTAGCAAAAAAGCCCGATTCTAAAGTGGTTAAACGTAAAGGAGCCAAGGCCTCTTCCATCACCTTGGTGAAAAATGGCGCAAAGGTGAGCCCGAAAGGAAGGGCTCTGAAGTGAAAGTCATTAAATGCTGCTTATGGCTCCTCCTTCACTAAACTGTAGATAGAGGATTGGCACAACCACTTGCTCCCAAAGCCCCCACAACTTGGCATTACAAAAGGTGCCTCTTTTTGACATCAAGGGGAGGTTTGGATTTTGCTGTGGCATGTAAAACGTACAGAAACCAAGCCACATTAGAAATGAGATCCCTTTAAAAAGAAAACCAATTGTGCCACTTGCATACCACAGGATGCCAGAAAAAAGGGGTGCACAAAAATAACGCATTCAAGTGTCCCTGACATGTCCAAGACCAACAGTTATAACACCAAGCAAACACGAAAGCCAGAGGGACTCATACCTGGGGATGACTAAAGGCACTAAAAGTCTGACCCGCTCATCTATGTAGAGGGTGCAGCAGAGTGACATATGACTTTTTAACATGGTTCCAGCTACCGAATGCCACCGTGCTGGGCCAGAAATAGCAGTACCAGTGAGGATTGTAGGGCAGCAATGTCTACCTAGAAATCCTGTCCCCACTCAGATGGGACATTGCCTGCCAGAAGACATGGAGTATTTGAGTACTTAGACCAGCATATGGGAGTTCCTACTGAGGGAAGAGGAAGCATAGATAAGGAGACATGTTAAGTCCTCCCTGCTCACCATGAGAGTGTGAAGTGCCCTAAAAGATCTCTAAGTGGACAGGGGGAACTGGGTACTCTAGGGCTCTCCATGAGCACAGAAAAAGGAAGGCAGCCCTGGAACTGTTCCTGCATGTCAGTGGGGTTCCCTGGGAGTTGTAAGAGACTTGAACTGCCATACCCATAAAAAAAAAAAAAAGCTACAGGTGTCAGGATGTGCAAAAATAAAAGGTAAGAGGAGCCACAGAACATGAGACATCATAGCGCCCCACAGCTCCTGTGCAGTGCTCCTGCCATGCTGTAGCAAACACTAAAGCTGAGAGCTTCATTTTACACAATTCAGTGCAGTGTTTCCTGGGAATTGTGGCTGGAGCTACACACTCAAGTGCTATCCCATTTGGGATTTAAAAGCGGCTGTAAACCCTAGCACAACAGTAGACCCTTTCCGGCTTTATCCGTAGCCCCAAAGGGGGGACAGTTTGTGCAAAAGCAATGCAGTGCTTGCATTAGACAACGCAGAAGCTTCTGCAACTCTTTTGCAGAGCACACAGGATGGGGAGGGGGGGGGGGAAATTATTAAATCTGGAAACTTCAATGACCTGAAAATGCAAACGGAAAAACTGATACAAAATAAATGAAAGTGTCCATTGAAAAAAAAAAAAGAGAATCTCCACTCAAGTAATCCAATCCCTGAACTGTGCAAAAAAAAATGCTTCTCATCCACTCTGCAAAAAGAATTCACCACCGTGAAATATGATCAAAGGCGTCTCTTACCAGCTTTTTTGGACCATTAGGTTATAAATGGTCATGAAGCGCTCAATGTATTAGTGTTGGAAATTATTCCACTGCACTCCCGGCGTCCAGGTCGCCAATAGAAAAATATTATACCTAATTTAATTTAGCCATGGAATGAATGGTCCTTTCTTTTTATTGTCCCGTGGCAGTTGTGATTTAACCACTTGAAGACCAAGCCTTTTCTGGCACTCTTTGGTACAAGTTTAAACCTGTATTTTTTTGCTAGAAAATTACTTAGACTCCCAAAACATTATATATATATTATATATATATATTTTTTTTTTTTTGCAGATACCCTAGGGAAAAAGGCGATCATTGCAACTTTTTTATGTCACGCTGTATTTGTGCAGCGGTTTTTCAAACGCAATTTTTTGGGGGGGAAAAAAACACAATATATACCCTGATTTATTATTTTATTTTTTGTAAAATATGAACAGGCTTTCAATAAAGAGAATTAAAAAAAAAATCTCCTTGAACTTTTTTTTTTTTTTTTTTTTTTTTTTAATATAGGTCTAGCTAAAAAAAAAAAAAAAAAAAAATTATATATAATATCTCTCTCTATCTTCCCATTTATTTTTTAAAGGGGGGGGGGGAACTTACATCCAGCCTGGACTGAAAGAGACGTCATGACATTGTTCCAGTCCTCCATGGCCGTAGAGGGAATCAAGGGCCATCTGGTCTTTGTTCACCTCTGACCAGCCAGCCACACAGTCTGATCGTTTGGAAAGTGATCCAGTGGCTAATGAGCCACTTGGATTGCTTTCCTGGGAAAGCCAACCGCTGGCTGACAAAAAATAAATAAAATAAAATACCGGGGTTATGGCTGCTATCTTCAGTTATAACCCTGGTAAACCACTTGCAAACTGCAAAAAATATACTGTATATGTATTGCGGTTGGCAAGCGGTTAAATAAATGAGTTAAAGTTTTTATATACTTCACGTGGGAGTTCAAATATTATTTTTCTGTTGGTGGTGCCGGGAGCTGCCTGTATGGTGCAGTAGAATCATTGAAAAACCCTGATGCATTGAGCGCTTTATAACCATTTAAAATTTTTAAAGCGGATGTAAACCCGATTCGTGAAACTTGAGCTGGGCACATATATCTGCAGTGTTTTGTCATCTCTCTTCAAAGCCTTGTGTCCCATAGCTGTCTCCTGCTCTGTTATCGGCCTCCTAACTCCTGATAAGTCACATATGATCAAAGCTTTTTTGTTGAGGGGGATGCTATAAATAGATTAGCAGAGCCCTGAACTATTCAATGAAAGGCTCTGAAATGCTCTACCTATGAGGAGAGGGGGTGTGCGCCTTTCCTCCAATCAGCTTTCCTGGCTGTATGCCCAGACTTCAGAGCTGTGCTAACCAGAAAGAGACCATTTCCTAACATGATCTGAACTTTCTAAACTGTATTATTTAAAGATGAAGACAGCAGATATACAGGTAAAACTTATGTAGGGAGATTTGTTTCATCTCTGTGTACCATCGGATGCTGTTCACTTCACTGGGTATATGTGAGGGTTTACATTTACTTTAATGGTCCAACAAAGCTGGTAAGAGACGCCTTTGATCATATCTCACGGTGGTGAATTCTTTTTGCAGAGTGGATGAGAAGCATTTTTTTGCACAGTTCAGGGATTGGATTGCTATTGAGTGAAGAATTTTATGGACACTTTTTGTATTTGTTTTAATTTATTTTGTATCTGTTTTTATGACTGCATTTTAAGTGGTTGTATACTCAAATTTTTTACTTTTACCTACAGGAAAGCCTATAATAAGGCTTACCTGTAGGTAAAAAACAAAATATCTCCTAAACCTGTACGGTTTAGGAGATCTTCCCCTCGGTATGCGCCGCTGACTGCAGCGGCGCATGCGCACAAGGGGATTCTCGGCCTGAAAATCCGGCAGTGGCCGGCCGGCCGGAATGAAATCTCCCGCACGCATGCGCGGGAGTGACGATATCGCGGCTCCGGCCCCTCACAGCGCTGGAGCCGCGATACCCGGAAGAACGCCGAGGGAGCATGTCAGCTCCCTCGGCGTGGATCGGGCCCTCATTCTAAGGTAAGTATTTCATAATGAGCTAGTATGCGGTGCATACTACCTCATTATGCCTTTTTGCTTTGCAGGTTTAAAAAAATAATAATTGCGGGTTTACAACCGCTTTAAGGGGCTAATCCTCTGCATTGTGTAAAAAGGCTGTTTTGTCCTGTAAGTACAGGTCCTCCCTCCTGCACTGTCTATCTGGGAAAAGCCAGCAAACAGGCAGGGTAGCCAACCTGCCATCCTCAGTGTCTTTTATTTTGGAGAGAATAATTACTTGTTGAGCAGAGCTAGCCAGGTCACATGATATTGGCCTCACACATGTGGGTGTGTATACAGGCTGCAGTGGAGATCTCCTCCTTCCTGAAATCCCAGCACTGAAGAAACTGCAGTTTATCACTGACCGTGGTATACAGATCAGCCAAAGAGTTTATATAGTGGCAATGTTGCAATATAAAAAGATTTATAAGCTGTGGAACTATATTCATTTTACTGGGTTTAGTAAGACCCCTTTCACACTGGGGTGCTTTGCAGGCGCTATAGCGCCCTGAAAGAGCCGCTGCTGAGTCTCCAATGTGAAAGCCCAGAGGGCTTCACACTGGAGTGGTGCGCTGGCAGGACGCTAAAAAAAGCAGCATCTTTGTATACACACTCGTAAACCGCTCTCCAGCCTATTGAAATCAATGGGGCAGCATGGCTATACCGCCGGCATAGCACTGCTTTCAACCCTTTTGCGACACTTTCTCAGCTGCCGGTGGGGGTAAAAGTGCCCCCCCCCCATAACTGCCAAATATCGCAGCGAAATTTATGGTAATGGTGCTTTACCGCCGACAGACCCACCGCCCCAGTGGTGAAAGGGGCCTAACGCTTTAATGTTTATCACATAATAATTACGATAGTGGAATTAGCACTGCCTTTTACCTGCACTATTTCTTTGACTGGTATCATGGGTTTTGCATGACTGTTTTTTCTTTACTGTGACCTAGCGCAGATATTCTTTGCTTACACATAGTACTGTGTGTTGGATTGAACTAGTTTTCTTTGCTTTGTTTTGTTGTTCAGTCCCAGAACGCTCTGTAATATTGTTACTATAGTTACACTGTATGAAGAGGAGGTAGGCAGCATCTCTCTGCAGAGGAAAGGAGACGTCCCACTTTAGTAGTAATAAAGTCGAATTCCATTCAAGTCCTTTTGTTTGTTTTGGAGTGGTAAGGGATAGAACCTCTGTTAAAGCTTTTATTGGTGTCTTTGTTTAGGCTTCCTTTCTCAAAGGCAGTGGTCACTGTGACAGGAAGTTGGGGAAATCCATCCTGCGGGAACCCTATAGCCCCATACACACTATCCGATTTTCTGCTGATTTTTGTCTTCAGATTTAACAAAACCATATAGTTCAAGGGCCTGCCTGATTGCATACACATTAAAACTCCTAAGGTTTGGCCTCATATTATATGGTTTTGGTAAATCTGAAGGAAAAACTCAGCAGAAAATCTGATGGTGTGTATGGGGCTTTAGAGTTACAAAAACATGACACATTTTTTGATCCTTGGGCCTCATGCACACTGGACATTTGTGCAGCTGCTGCTTTTGGCTTCAGGCGTTTCTTTTCTGCAACCAGTAAACTCTCCAGCATGTTATCCTATGTGTCCATACACACAGGCTGTTATCAGGGTTTTTTGGCTGGAGAAAACCCCCAGAACTAGTGGCTTTTAAGAGGAGTTTTTCAGCTGGAAAAAAAGGCTCTAGCTCTGAAAAATGTGTTTGTTCTGATTTTATGAGCATTTTTTGAGCCATTCGCTTATGCAGGAGTGTAGTTTTGCTAAAAGAAGTTAAAAAGCGCAAAGACCCTGAAAACTCATTCTACAGCTACTGACATTTTTATACCTTCAGTGTGCATGAGGCACGGACTCGCTCTCCAAACTCAAAAAAAGTTTTGCCTTGAGAGACACACGCAGCATGAGGAGAACAAGGCAACCGGTGTGTGTGAAGGTCATGTTGTTTCAGATTATGGCTGTTAAACCCCCCCCCCCCCTTCTCTCAGTTCCTATTTCAGGTACTTTTGATAATGGGGCCCACCTTGTGCAATCCGCCTTTTTTATGGTTGAACTGCTTAGTAAATCCTCATACACACGGGCCGAATGTCAGGCAGCATCAGCCGGTTCAATAGAAACTGTCTGACATTCGGCCTCTGTGTACTGCGACCAAAAAAGGTCTGCCAACATTCGGAGCTCACAGCCAATAATGACCCCCCTCGCCACTGGAGTTGATCCCGCTGCTATCAATCTGGCCCAGTGAGGAAGGAGACAGCGGCGATCACTGCTCTCATTCAAGGTCACTGGATTGGATCAGGCTCAGTTAAGAATGAGAGGGGGGGGGGGGGGGGCTGGAGAAGTTGTGTGATTTATTTTATTTTTTCCTGAATGCATTAAGATAAAAGGCTTTAGAATGACTTTAAGCCCCTTCTCCTGTCATCCAGCTGTAAATTAGAACAGTTTTAGGGGACAGGATGGGGTTCATCTCTTTCACCATAAATGAAAGCCCTTGTATAGTCTAGGAATGGATCCAGGGGGGTTGCGCAGGGACACAGAAGACACCACAAGGTCCCTGCACTTTGTTGAATGGTATGTTGCAAATTCTTGTCCACAGTCTCAAATTCAGATCCAATTACATTTTTGGCCTCGTTTGTTTTTGAGAAGGCTTTATGTTAAGGTTTTATGTTGCCATTGCCCTATCAACTTCCCGGTAGAAGAGCTCTGTGTTGATATGCATTGGAGAAAGACTGGAAAGTGAAAGGTTAACGTTTCTTCTGTGCAACACAGACTGTTCCTATTTCACAAATTTTTGGCTGGGTTCACACTGTTACAACACGACAGTCGTATGACTGTGGATCCGACTTTGCCCTTCAACTTGAAGTCTGACTTCAATGACCGGGAATTCAACTTTGATCCCGACAATGCAGGCACTTTGTGTCTGGTATGAAGCTTTAGGGGGAACTCCATGCCAAATTTGGGGGGGAAAAAAAAACTCATGGGTTCCCCCCCCCCCCCCCCCCCAAAAATCCATACCAGACCCTATCCGAGCATACAACCTGACAAGTCAGGAAAGGCCCCCTCCTGAATCGTACAGACCACATTCCCTCAAGATGGTAGGGTGGGTGCTTCCGCCCCCCCCCCCCCCCCCTCAAAGCACCTTGTCCCCACGTTGATGAGGACAAGGGCCTCTTCCAACAACCTGGCTGTTGGTTGTCGGGGCCTGTGGGCTAGGAACTTATTGGAATCTGGACGCTCCCTTTAACAAGGGGGACTCCCATATCCTGGCCCCCCACCTATGTGACTGAGTATGGGGTAGAGCTACATGATTAAGCTAAGTGGAGAGATTATCTGCTCACTCAGCTGTCAAAAAGAAAGCATCCAGGGCAATCTGCCAATTTAGAACTTGAAACATTGTAACTAACTTACTACTTAGATCAAAGGGATAGAACTTCTTGTGTAAACAAATAATCTGGGCAGTCTGCAAAGTTTTCAACCCAGTGTAAATGCAGGAAGTTTAACCACTTAAAGTCTAAATCTTTTTCTGACACTTCTTTAAGTATAAATTTAATTTCAGCAGAGACCCTAGGGAATAAAATGGCAATTGCTGCAATATTTTATGTGCACGGTTTGCCCAGCAGTCTTTCAAATGCAATTGTTTGGGGGAAAAATACACTTCAATAAATAAACAAAAATAAAATAAAAAACGGTAAAGTTAGCGCAATCTTCTTCTTCTTCTTTTTTTTTTTTTTTTTTTTTTTTTTATGTGAAAGATGTTACGCCACGATAATCGTGATCTATCTTCTAAAAAAAAAAATTGTGATTCTCATTTTAGCCGAATCTTGCAGCTCTAGTATTGAGTACATCATACCCCTACCCATCTCCCTAAAAAAAAATAAAAAAAAATTAAAAATAAAGTGTAAAAAATAAAACGCAGTACACAGGTTTTTAAAGTAATTTTATTAAGGCAGCTTCGGCGTCTCTCCTGATTTCTTCCCCTCTCCATCTCTTCTGCCTCCTCCACTGATATCCTCTGTCAATGTCTTCTAGCATCTCCAGTTCTTCTCCCTCTGTCCGATGTCTTCTGCCTCTCGGGTCTTGTCCCCTGTCTTCTCGCTCTTTTGCAGGGGTCTTCTCTGCTGTCTTGTTTCCTTCTCTTTCCGATGTTAACTCAACACTCTCTCCTGCTCTAATGCTCCCCACCCCCTTTCCCGACCTACCAGGCTGCCTACTCAGATAAGGGTCTGGTATGGATTTGGGTAGACCCCATGCCGGTTTTTCGGTTCCCTTAAAATCTATACCAGGCCTGGTATGCGCTTGGAGAGGAAACCCATGCCGTATTTTTATTTTATTTGGCGTGGAGTTCCCTCAAGATCATCAGAGCACAAGTCTCGTGCCAAAGTTGGATCCGTTAACACCACGATCCGACTTTGCTTCAACTTCAGTGATATTCAGTGGGCTGAAGTAGGATCAAAGTCGGACCAAAGTAGTACAGCGAGCATTTTCAGAGTCGGACTGACTTGTGTCGGATCAGTTAAGACGGCTCTCATAGGCAAATATTGCTTTTCACACATCATGAGCTCCCACATGTTGGAGCGTGCGTTGTACCAGTGTCAACTCCGGCCTCTGACACAAGGTCCAGTGTGTCATAATGCGTTTTATTGAGAACAGACTTGCTTGAATACAGGGTGCACTTTTCAGTTTCACCAGCAGAGAGCAGCAGGTGTACATAATTTGCCACCTTTTTTTTTATAATATTGTGTCAAGGAATCTTTTTGCTGGATTGATAAACCCCCCCCCCCCCCTTTCCACTCACATCTTCTGATTCTTTGTTACCCTATCCTTTTTTCATCTGTGGGTTCTTTAAGCCTTACATTCCATTCTCTCCCACCAGTCTCTATTGTCTGCTTCCTCCTCATTAGCAGCTCTTCTTTGTTCCTGGGCCGCTCAGTCTTTCACCTCTGTGCACGGTGCTTGTGGGATGTGCACATCTCCCCTGCGTTTGCTGCTTTCATGTGCCATCTCCACCCATCCATGGAATGAGGCAGAGGCACTGCCGACCCCAAGAGCTTACTTTATGTCTGCGTCAAACATGACACTAATTGTGATGCCAGAAACTTAACGGCCATTTGGAAGATTAATATATACAGTGTGTATATGTGTATGTATGTATGTGTGTGTATATATATATATATATATATATATATATATATTAGTGTATGTAAAATATTTATAATATAAGATATAATGTCTTTCTCTGTCCTTCACTCTATTCCCCCGTCTAGCTTTATTTCCGACTCTGCCTTCATTCTGCTCCTAAGAAGAATACCAGAAAAAATGTATAGATCTAGATTTCACAATTACATTCCTTTTTAACACTCTTGTTGCACTCTTGCTACATTTATATGCTTGTGACTTTCTCTGTTTGACTTCTGCTTTTCCTATCCTAGAACCCAGATTCATTTGGCTTCAGTGATGACCCCGAAGCTGACTTGTGGAACGCACGCTTTACCTTCTTCACTAGTATAACACTCTGCCTGGTGTTGGGAACCGTGTTTGTATATTACATCCCTGATCCAAGGTAAGGCGTTCTGTGCGTCTGTTCTTTTCCCCTCTGTGTTGTGTGTAAACTCTTCCCGTCTCCACCGCCCCCTGTCCTCTTAATACAATAAACTGCCAGTGTGGCATCTCTGTTCCCTCAACACTCATATTGCCATCACTTAGTCATCTCTGAGGGGGAGAATATATTACAGCTATAAGTCTTCTCCTGACAGAAACTTGCACATAACGCTTCACGTAGCCTGTCGCTGTTCGAGTGACAGAACCAGTCGCCCCCCTCCTTCTCTCCTCAACATGGGGTTGGGGGAGCGAGTAGATTTGGAGCAAACCCCCGTGGACCAGCACGGCTGAGGCGTGACTATATATAGCCTCTAATTGCTTGTTTTGGAGACTGTACTGGAGCAGGGTCTGTTAACTGGGATGTAGGGACAGATGTAGGGTCCAACATGTCCCCGCTGTCACTGTCACCTCTCGATGGAAATTAATGTCCACAGCTCTGCCTGGTCTAGGAACAGTATTATGTGATTAGCGCAGGTGAGGACTGTGTGTGTTCTCATTGCAGCCAGGCTATGCTCTTTCCTGTGGGAGAGTTCTAATGGGGAGAGATCAATTATTTATTTTCATGCTGGGCTGGAAGAAAACAGCAGTGTAGCTTGGCATCAGCTGCAGCTCTGTTCTGACATCAGAAGCCTCAAAACTGCAGACTTGTCTTTGAAACAGGCTCTCCTGCACACATTCACCGGTGTACACATACCCCCCTTCTCCATTGCACACACCTATCCTCCAAAAACAGGCATCCTGGGGTAATGCCACACCCACAACACATACCAATCCTCTTTCCCATTCCGTTTCTGCTTACCATCTGTCGGAGTGGCCTTTTTATTTTTTTTGCCAGATGACCTCCTAAGTGGATTTTTGCTTTAGCAATGGAGTTGTTTTACCAGAATTTTTAGAACGGGCAGAAAAGGGTAAAATATGTGGAAAGGAACCTAAAGCTCCACCTTCTGGCTGGCAAGAAAACTACATCATGTTTATGATCAGATTTATTTCTTACTTGTCTAACTAAACTTTACTTTTTTTTGCCTAACCATAATGAAAATATAAAACATAAACATTAGCATTTAGCCCATGTTCACATCGGGCCATTTTGACATGCAATTTGACATGTCAAATGGCTGCCTATTGCGGCACCGCGCTGATTCCCAAAAGTAGTTCCTGCACTATTTTGGTGACTTCAGGGATGATTTCAATAGACTTCTGAGCAGGAGCCCGCACCGATGTCTCTGAAATCGCTGCTGAAATGCGGGTTTGAAATCATGCGAGTTCAGCTGAACTTGCACAATTTCAAACCCGCCTTCAGTTTTGAATGTGGGCTAAATGAGAGCTGCCATTAGCTTATTTTTGCAAGTGCATTCTCCAGATTGTCATCCTTACCACTGATTCTGTACTTGGTGAGTCAGTGACCTGGAAGAAGTGTGTATCTGGTATAGTACCAGGACACCTGATGTGCATACTAGTTTCAGGTCAGTGATTCACTAACTGGTGGTGCATGGATGAAGTTGACAGCCCCATATCTGAAAAAGCATGTCAGCAATAGCAGCTGCTGTACTTATTTCCTGTCCAGGACCATTAAAAAAAAAAAAAAAACTTGTATATATCATCATATTTCAGAAGGGTGTGTCCCCTGCAAGCTCAGATTAACCAGCTTGCTGTTGGTTAGTTGTGGCCAGGATGAATTCACTGAGCAGCTAACTAAAGCGCTTATTTTAAAGACTATGTAAACATATTGTTCCATAAATATACAACAAAATGCTTTCAATAGTTTATGGTAAGTGCAAAATAAGAAAGTGTTGATCCTGCTGAAAATCCAGTGCTTTTTATGTCCTTTGTAATCTTAAACAGCCTTATTTTCCTGCCAGGTTACCGCTAAACTAAATAACGCCTGTAGTCGCCCCACTCGTCTTAGAGTGACATGCTGTTTCCTTCATAGATACAATACTGCAGGCATGTCCAAAGTCTGGCCCACGGCCAATCGTGGCCCGCGTTCTGGTTTAATACGGCCCTCCTGGTGATATGGATGTATATCTTTTGTGGCCCCCAGGGCCACAAAAGATGTATATTGTATTTATCGGTGCTGCCTCAGAAGGGGTGAGACGAGTGCCATCAGATTACATATAGGAGAATCTCCTGTTTACTCGGCGGCCTCTGTAATAGGAAGTCCTGTCTTCTGGGCTGCCATTGGACGACTGTTCTGTCTATCATAGGAGGTGGAACTTTGTATTAAAGAGGCTGCCAAGTAACTGGAATTCTCCTGTATGTAATCTGTTGGCACTCGTCCCTGTCACCTCTGAGGCTGCAGATGGGCATGATGGCAATGGTAAGGCAGCAGGTGGGCATTGATGGGCACTGACCTTTATTTTGCTTCACAGTTCTTTCAGGAAAAAAATAAAATTTTAAATAAACTTCCTTCCTCAAGTGAAGGTGTGTGTTATACGCCGATAAATATGGTATCCAAATAACCCACCCAATCTCATCTCTTCACACACACAGCCACAAGGGCAAGAGAATTTGTGTTGGGTAGTGTATCAGTGCTCAGACGAACACACTTCTTCCGAATTTTAATGGTTCAAAGAATGTCAGGCAAACTGGCGTGCCTCATGCATGTTTATTTCATCAAATCTGGTCCTCTTTGAAAAAAGTTGGACACCCCTGAGTACACTGATCACCAGGTGAAAATGAAAAGTCTGAAACAAGAAAACAAATGCAGCCACTGCATTTATTCACTGATAGGCTGCAATGTATTACGTTTATGTTGTTTTGCAGTCAAATTTGAAAAGCCACCACCGTATGGCTATTCACTTACTGTGCTGAAAAATAAAATCTTACCTTATCACTTTGGAACAGGTTAGTTTATATGTAACCGTTGGGCAGCGTGTATTGTTCAGAATGGCTTGCGTGTGCCATTAGGGGCAGATTTAAAGTGACACTAAAGGTTTGTGTTTACTTGCCTCCATTGTGCAACTCATTTTGTGGCCCCGATCCTTTACTTCTGGGGTTCCTTGGTGGCTCTTGTGACATCTCCCCCCTGGGAGAAGCGCTCTTCGGGGGGTTACCTTGCGGCACGCTCCCGAGTCCGGCATTCGTAGAGGCCAAATGCTGGACTCTGCCCCACCCCCCGCCGCTTGCGTCATTGGATTTGATTGACAACAGCGGGAGCCAATGGCTGCGCTGCTATCAATCTATCCAATCAACAATGGAGAACCCTGTGCAGAGAGAGAGCGCGTCCCCCATGGATTTGCGGGGTCAGGTAAGTAAAACGGGGGGGGGGGCAGTTACTGACAGGTGTTTTTTCACCTTAATGCATTGGGTACAAACCTTTATAACCCTTTAATGACCAGAATGGTTATAAAGTGAGAGGTGGCTCGGGTATGTTTTTTAGGGGGGCTGCTGCATGCAGAAGGTTTTTTTTTTTTTTTTTTTTTTTTTTTTTTAGCTGAATGCATGAAGGTAAGAAACCTTGAGCAATACAATCTTTAACCCTTTGTTAGGACATTGTGCAAATCTAGTCAACAAATAATGAAGATCCACCACCATAGAACAGACAAGGTTAATTGTGCTAACATCCCTCCCCACCCCCTCTCTATCATTACTAGGGAAAGCTTGGTAGGATTCAAGTAAAAAGATGAGCAGCAATTTAAAATATTTAAAGTTTTTTGCCATGTGAATATGGCAAATTATACAGTAGGTGTTCTCACAATTGGCTGCGAAAGTGGAAATGCACTTTAACCCTGACTCCATCATCTGACCCCAACATGCCTCCTGAACAAGTAGGCATTACTCCCCTCCTAGCACACTGCGTTCGCTGTATTCTCTGCCCAGGCAGACGATTGATGCAGCGTCTGGGTTCCAGGGAATGGTGACGCTGGGTGGGTGGTGGTGTTGCTGTGGCTTTTTTTCTTCTTTCTATCTCTCTGTGGGGGTTTGACATGTTATGGCTGAGGCTCGGATGGGAGGTGAGGAAGCTGTTAATACGTTTAATGAGTGTCAGCATCTGCCAGAAATAGCAGACCTGTTTAGTGATTTTTCTCACTCAAAGTGGAACTCAACCACGCATGGAGAAACAAGACGTTTCCTGTCGCTCCTCTTTCATCCCTATTAGTCCCACGTTCTCTCTCATTATCATTCATCCACATTATAGCCCTCTTTAGCACAGCTTAAAGAACAACTCCAGCTTGGTACACAATTGTATTCAGTATATAGAAGAATCAACCGTTTTATCTGCCAAATGATTTGTAGGAAGATAATGGACTAGTAGGGATTTTAAAATCTATTAAAGGGTCAATCTATTCAAAGCTGATATCCAGATGGTTTGAATGTAACAAAAAGGAAAATTGAAGCGCCATACCAGTGCTAAAATGTCCAGCAACAGCTTTATTCCAATACGTCATGGAGAGACTCCAAAAGGTAGCCAACAAGTTTTGAGGTTCCAAGAGCATCCCCTTCATCAGGACTTCTATAAAGAATTGGCAGCCAAACCAGCTACAACTACAAGGCCTGTGCTTGCAATCCCACTGGGAAAAAATAACAGTAAATGTCCATTTCTATTCACTTTATTCACATAGTTGTCAGTCAAGCCCTGATGAAGGGGGCACTATTGGATCCCTGAAATGGGTTGGACACTTTTTGGGTTGTCCCGCTTACGTTTATTGGAATAAAGTTGTATGTCTGGACCTCTTATCAGTCGTGTGGCACTTCACTTTCCATTTTTGTTACATCACACTACATGCCAATGAGATCAGAGGTTCTCCAGGGTGTAGAATCTGCCTGCCCGAGAACCAGATCCATGCAGCAATGCCAGTGAGATAACCTTGGGGCCCAGCACTAGCTTTCCTACTTCTCTCAACTAGCAGATCCTGAAGAGTGTTAGCCAGACTGCACTGAAATCTCAACACTGCTGAGGGCCTCTGCCTCTTCCTGCTGGATATTTTATTTATTAAAACTGAACTCTGAGCAAACGGCTACATACACAATTAAAATTATGTAAAGGATTTGGTTTTATATGTCAAAGGATTTCTGTTTCTTTCCATCAAGTTCTGAGCAATGCCACATAGAAGAACTGATTTTTCTCTGCTGCAGTTAAGTAACACTGGTCTTGATGTTTCCCCCACCCTGTGATTGGACAGTGAAAGGAGAAGCAGTAGCCTCATGAGCTCATCCTGTCTGCTCTCCCCTCCTACCAACATGCTTCTTGTAAGCCCCCCACCCC